>NW_027040802.1:0-1345000 GCF_037179485.1 Ochlerotatus camptorhynchus | reverse complement strand
TTCGTTAATAAATCGTTAGAAATTGGACGAAATTACTCTTTATCTCTACTAATTTATCTGATTCAAATTCAGGGACATTCAGTGTAGCCAAAAAAACCACTGATGGCAACAGTTGAAGCTCTCGAATGGTGATGTTGTAAGCTACTGAGCGCCAGTAAAATCAAATTTAAATGTATACACAAAAATATGCATTTTGGATCATTAGAGTCCATTGATGAAATACTAGGGTGGCTCTAATGTTGGCCTGTGGATCTAAGATTGGGCCCATCGCAAAAAATCTGCTATTTTTCAATTTTATCTAGCTGAACGCGATTCTAATGGATATTTTTGGTCGCTATTGAAAATTTAGTCGATTGCTGCATTTATGTATGGGCCCAAATAAGTTCTATAAGGAAAAGCTAGAAAAGCAATGCATTTGGATCAATTTCACCTCCGTGATCAATTTGCAAAGTTCTGTAACATCTCATAAATAGAAAAATGTCCATAGTATTCGACTGAATCGGTAAGTTTTGTGATTTCCAGATTAAGGCTAACAGCAGTGATGGCATATTCTTTAGCAAATGGATATTTTTCCGCTCTCATGCGCTTTCACGCTTGATATTGATTTTACAGGCTCCTTTGCTATTGCGAGACTATTCACAACGTGTAAAGCTGAAGCTAAGAGTCTAACGATTCCGTTGCCCCTCGTTTTCTTAGAAAGAGAAGTTATAATGATGCTATCTCTTTTTTCTCTTCACTTCACTAGGCAAGTCATTTGATCAACTCAGTTGAATTCAATTGGCTTGAAAAGTTGAGCCTGGTTCAACTTTTTTTCAATTCAAGTGAGTTGAATTCAACTGACTTGATCAATTGACTTGCCCTGTCTAAACCCAGCTTTTTGGAAGTTTTCGGTTGCGGTCGGGTGAAAAGCAAAAATCATGAAACTCAATCCCACCACCCACCTTGGTGAGATTTGCAGCTGGTGAGTTTTGTTAGCTTGATATTCCGAGCTGCGATATCACAGCTTGCAATGTCAACAGCAGTTGTTTGCGCGTGATCATGTTATTTGATGAGATATGATTTTTTGATATTTTCCCAACACTGGTCAACAGTCTTATGAAATACCAAAACGAACATAGATTCGGCCGCTTCGAAGCTATCGCTTCAGGACGGCAACGTCAAACCGAGAGAGTTGAAATCCAAGACTGCTGAGCCATCATCCGAGAAACACAAATACATAATTCTGGGACTAGGCAAAACATTTTAAATTCTAATCTTGGAATGAAAAATCTGCAGAATTTTCAAGGTTCAGAGGCCTGAAAAAAAATACGATCTCGGATTAATACATTGCAGTTCCACGGCAAAGGACGGATCGGTAAATCTTGACCTTTTCCGATTTGCATAATTGTTTGTGGTGGGCAATGATTCACATTTTTGCTAAAATTCGGCTATTTTGGATCTTGTAAAGTTTTCATCTGGTTCTATGAGATATTATAATAATTTTCATATGTAAGATGCAAGAAGAACAGGAGGTAAGGTTTGTGTATGACTCATAGAATCTGTTAATTTTGCTTTCAGAAGGTAACAATTAGCGATTAGCTATAACAAAGAGTACTTACTCATCGCGATTACTCATTGCAGCTAAAATAGCTAATTGTGACCCTCTGAAAGCAAAATTGACAGATTCTTTGAAGTTCATAGTTTCACAATTTCGAAAAGTAGCATTTTAGCCCCCATAACATAATGAGGTTTTATCGGATATTCCAAATTCTATTCAGTTCTTAAGCTTTCTTCTTATTGAAAGTTACGATTCTCAGTTAATCTCAAAGTCGCAAATCTCATTCAATTTAAAATTCAAATTTGAGTGTACCTGGAAAAGCCGTACCCCTCAGTTAAACCGCAGCTGTCAAACTTCTCCGAACACCCTCAAAAGTGCGACCGACTTTCGACGACCTTGTCTTCGCACACTTTGGGCAAACCACCACCACCCAAGTCCTAGTCCTTGAATGTCAATTTACCTGTTTGATTGTTTGTTGTTGCTTGCTGGTTGCTATTCCTCGGTGCACCGTTTTCTCGTTGTTTGGCGTTCGAATTCGGTGGAAGAACCAGTTCCGATCGTTACCAGTTTCAAAAGACCGCAGCCCAATATAGCAGTAACGGTAAATGTAATCCAATTGTTGTCGTGCGCTGTCAAAAACTGTTCACTTGTTCTTCGATGACTTCCAACTGTACTGAGCGGTTGAACGCTTCGTTTTCTCTCGAATTTGTTTCACACTTGTTTCCTGAGATTTAATTAAGCTCCCAAACAAAATTCACCATAAATCATCTCACTCGATCATATACTTTTTTTTTCAGCAACTCGCTTGCCTGATCGCTTGGCCGTACAGACCCGAGCGAGGGGGGTACCGAAATGGCCAATCAATTCACCTTTTAATAGCACTCGTTTCGCGCATCTCTGGCGTAACTCTTGGCTGACGTAAAAAAATAAATAAAACCAAAATTTCACTCTCGTTAGCGAAGGGGGCAATTTTTCCGAAAACCTTTCTTCTGCTCAAAGCGGCCCGAAAAATATGAACATATGCACACTCGATTATTCAACTGATTGGCTCTCCGCTCCGGTAATGGGCCCTTTTCCGGCACTATTTTTCTTTTCTACTCGCAATTTAACTCCCGGCACATGTCGATCATTGCATATTTTTGCCTGCAGTTGGCGCTGATCGAAGCACTCCAATCGAAGTACACTGTTAAACAAATGGACCTTTAGTTGGAGGCTGTTGTCAGAAAAAGAAAAGCACAGCCTTCCTTCCTATCGCGCTGCGTTGCCCTTTTTGGCACACAAAGCCGACCAAAACATCCGAGTTATTGATTATTTTCTTCTGACAGGGCGAATAAAAAAAAAATACACATAATCCTCCGCACCGTTTGCCAGTGTTTGTGTGTCTGCCGTGTTTTCGACCAGACCAGACACGAAATTTTCCTTCACACTTTCCCGATCCCGGGATAAACAGAATCTAATTCCAATCAAACTTCCACTTGCCGTTCGCTGGCAGTAATTTGCTTCCTCTCCAAATTCGACGTACCTACATCGAAAATCCACTTTGTTGTAATTGAATTTCTTTTTCCTTCATCTCACACTCCGCTCAGAACGGACGAAGGAATCCTTTATTCACGAACACTCGCGCTGAAACATCCCGACCGATCAATGTGCACGCATGTGCACCGGTGTGCTGTGCGGCAATGGGGCGCACCACCACAAACACGACCGGGTATGTGCAAAATCTGTCAAAAATCCACCCTACGATATCAGTCACATCACGTCTTGAGTAGTCAACATCGAAGACGGCGACGGCGATGGGCGGCTAGAATCGTGTTCCAGCGGCAGCATCACCCACTCAAAAACAACGAACCGCACAAAATTCGATAGAAACGTCGGCGGCGGTGGCGGCGATGGTGGCGACGATGAGGCAAGGCACAAGGACGCCCTGTTACGCGCACACATACACTCACCAGCAGAGAGACGGTGAAAGAGCACTGTAAAAAAAATAAACACAATATGATTCTGAACTGCAAGTGCTTCGAAAACCGACACGCGCGAAAGTTGCTCCTTGCACACGCGAGTTTACCGAACGGAGTTCTAACTTGGACTGAAGCTCGCGGCTGCAGTGTGTCAGTTCAGTTGATCAGCTTCTTCCGCCAGTAGATGGAAGGAGAAAGAGATAAGTGCAGGCAGGAGTGTGATTGTTGGAATGAGACAACAGGAGCCGGTTGTTGGGGGGAGGGAGAGAGATGGAATTGAACGCTGATATGTGAGAAATGAGAGCGTGAGAGCGGAGAGGTGGTTGTGCTCTGGCCTGGGTTTTTCTCTGCGGGTGGATGCTCAGGTTTTGCACGGAGAGGTGTTGCAGGGATGCCAGAAGGTTTTAGAAAAAATCTTCAAAAAGATTAAAAATATTTCAGTATCACTTGAAGTCCTTTCATAAAAACTCTACGCAGTGGCCCTTCTTAATTAATTAATAACTTTTTGCACAATTTGATGTCAGAGAAACATATGAGCTTCTCTCATCGAAACTCTACAGTTTCACGATTTTGATACATGGGCCTCCCACAGGGCTGATGTTTAAGCCCCCTTTTGTACAACTCTTACGTCAGAAAAATTGTCGGTTGTCTTAGCGACAACTGCACGTTGAGACAGCTTACAGACGATGGCAAAGTGTCTATCACAGGGTCCAAAGGGGTCAACCTGCAAGGACCATTACAGGATACTGTCGTGACCATTTCACAACATTTCACTCAGCCACGAAAAGTCTTTCGGTAAAACACTTCTGGACGTATTCTTCCGTCAATGTCTCTTGAATCTCTCCGCTACGAATAGTCTTCCGGTAGAACACTTCTGGACGACGGATATTGACAGAAGAATACGCCCAGAAGTGTTTTACTGGAAGACTTTTCGTGGCTGAGTGAAATGTTGCGGAAAGGTCATGACAGATACCTTAGACAATTTGTCTTCTAAGGCTATTCAGCTAGGTATCGAATTCCCCACGGAGAAAACTGAGTTGATCGATTTGTCTAGGAAGTATTGCCCAGCACAACCGAAGCTGCAACATTTGGGTAAACCGATCACTCATTCTATGTCCTTAAAATATCTTCGATTCCAAATGCATCTGGAGATCCCACATTGAGTATCTGAAGTGGAAATGCCAACAATGGATCAATTTTCTCCGTACAATTACCGGAACGTGATGGGAAGCTCATTCGCAAGATCTTCTAACGTTATACCGGACAACGATTTTATCGATTTTAGAGTACGGTAGTTTTTGTTTCCAGTCGGTGGCTAAAACACATATCATCGAACTGGAACGAATCCAGTATCGCTGTCTTTGTATCGCGTTAGGATGCATGCACTCGACTCATACGATGATTCTCGAAGTCGGGTATGTTTCCACTCTCATATCGGTTTTCAGAATTGTCCCTCAGACTCCTCACCTGGTGTGAAATTATGAGCCCACTGGTGATTGCTAACTTTGAGAAGCTTCTTGAACTCTCAAGCTCGGTTCATGTCATTGAACTACGAGTACATAACACAGGATGTCAGCCCTTCTCAACATAGTCCCAATCGTGTTTGCTTTTCCGACTTCGGCAATTCTGTTCAACTTGATTTATCTATGAAGCAAAAGATTCGTCGGATCCCAGAGCACCATCGCTCCATGATTGATCCGTCAATTTTCGCTGCAAAGTTTGGCCAAGTTGATTCCACCAGATCGTTCTTCACCGATGGATCACTAATAGAGGCGTCCGCTGGTTTTGGTATTTATAATGAATTTCTTAGCACCTCTCGAATGCCTCAAGCTCCTTGTTCCGAATATGTTGCTGAGCTGGCGGCAATACATTATATGCTAGAAACTATTGCCTCACTTCCAACGGATCACTATTTTATTTTTACGGATAGTCTCAGTTCTGTAGAGGCTTTTCGCTCCATGAGGCCGGTAAAGCACTCCTCGTATTTTCTCATGAAAATACGAGAGCTTCTAAGTGCTTTATCTTTAAGATCTGTTGTCATCATCTTTGCATGGGTCACTTGCTAAGACGGGCGCTACAACGAATTTTTCTTCATTTATCGTCAACAGTCGCTCGCCAGCTGACAAAACGAATGGAGTGAATGAGGGGTTCGTGGATTTTGCTATGTTTCGAGGGGTGCATCGATTAGCTTGAGACCGAAGATAGTACCAGAGCTCAGCCAAAAAGTTGAGCACGTTTCTTCGGGACCTACTAGTTTTAGAGTTACCTCTATGGTTGAAAGGTGTTCGAGTGTGTAAAAAAGTGTTTTGATGTGTTTAACACAAGGTGGCAGAATGGCTTACCCTCTGGGTTAACCTATATTGGGTTCTTGGTCATTGTGGAGTCGAAAGAAATGAAAAAAGCTGATCAATTGTCAAAAATAGCGTCCATGCAATTCATTGGACCCGAACCATTTTTTGGACTATCTTCTTGTGCTCTAAAAATAGAGCTCAAGAACCGAGAAAAAAAAACAAAGATACAGTACAACTGGAAGAATACCTTAAATGACAATCAAAACGTCAAAAGCGCCAAGCGCTTTTCATACACAAAAGTTATTTAAGCTTTCACAACATGATTTGAGTACATACACTGGTTTGATAACGGGACATTGTCTTTGTTAATATCACCCGAAACCATTTAAAACAGTCATTAATTTTAACAGATTCGTAGAAAAAATTCCTATCGATTGGCTTTTAAAAAATTATCCATCATCTCTGGATCAAAATCATACCACTTTCATGCCACAAATGACTTTGGTTTTTGAAATTGCACCCCCAATGCTGCCTTAAAAATGCATGGTATGTTAGAAGAGAAACTGACATCGGATCGATGACCTTGACAAATGTCCAGAAAATACTCTTTAACAAATGTATGGTGGTCCTGAAAAGGCAAACGGTCGTGATGCTATAATGCTCAGCTATTAGGGTGTTCAACACAGATGAGGTTGACGACTCACGGAGAGCTACTGAATCCGATCAGTAGCGGTGCGGCTTCTTTCTCCTTCTTAGTTGAATGGACGCTCATGTGGGCTGCAGCTCGCTGCTTGCGGGCAGCCTTTCGTTGTGTACTGGAGAACAATGTTCAAAGCCACGTGCCGAAAGCACTGCTGCTGCTACTGATGATGACGACCGACCGGACACCACCACATACAGTTATTGAATATGCACCATTCGACGAGACCGGATGAAATTTGATTTTGAAATCTGTGTTAGGGAAAGCACTTTTTGCAGGCAATCGGCGATAATTTTGATAAATAGTTACCTAATGAAAATTGAGAAAAAGTTTATTTTAATAAATTTGTAGAAAAATTTCCAATCGACTGGCTTGTTTAGAATTAAAATCTATCCGCTATTGACAGAGTTATAAGTGGTCAAAACCAGAACACTTTGTGTGTGTAGTCATTTTGGAAATTTAAGAAAAATTCGGAGAACTTCATAGACCTTCTGAAAATGTCGCAGAAACTCAGACAGCTTTGCTAAGATTCGGGAAAACTTCATAGAAGTGGGAACTTCTGTTTGGGGAACTTTGTTGAAGTTTAGGGAACCTTGTTTCATATCAGGAAACTTCACAAAAGTGTTCCAAAACCTTCACTTAATTACAGGGCACTTCGTTAATTATTTTTGTGAGTTTGAGGAATTCCGTAGAAGTTCAGGAAACTTCGCTGAAAATCATCGAAATTCCAAAAAAATAAGTGAACTTTGTAAAAGGAATTTTTTAAAGATCAAGGAACATCCAAAAATCTCGGAAAACTTTGTTGAAGTTCAGGAAATTTCCTGGAAGCTCAGGAAATATCGTAGGAATTCATCAAACTTCTTAGAACTTTAAGGATCTTCGGATCAGCTTAGGGAACTGTTTATTTTTGGGAGCTTCGTTTCACCAATATGTTCTGGAAAATTCCTAGAGAAGCATGAGGTTCTTTCCGGAAGTTAGAAGACAAGACATTTTTTTAGAAGTTAAGGGAACTTTGAAGGTGATCACAGAACATTGTATGAATTATAGGAAATTCGCACAAGTTCAGCAAGCTTGCCAGAAATGAAGTTGTAGCTATCGAAAAATTAAAAGTTGTAAACTATGGAACATCTTTGAACTACTGGGAACTTCGTAGAAGTTGACAAAAAATCTCAGGAATTCGTCGAATATTTCACATATTCAAGGAACTTCATAGCGGCTTTGAGTTCATGGACCTGAGTTTAAGTTCCAGAAACTTCTTCAGTAATCTTCGTAGAAGTTTGATGACTTTGTTGATTTTCACAGATTTTTGATGAGATATCAATAAAGTTCTCTGGATATAATTCGAGACTCAAGTAAATCAAGTAATGTTCTGACAATTCAAATGACGTCTTTCAGATATCTTTCCAAGACGGAAGTTTGATTAGTGAGTATTTAAAGGATGTACAGCTGATGTAAAGCCCTCTGGATATTTTTCAAGGCATCAGGTAGATCAAGAATTAGTTTGAAGATATTTTTCCAAAATGGTACGTTTATCAAGAAGTATTCAAAGGATCTCCAGCTTATCGAATATTTCAGTAAACTCCTGTGAATATTGAAGTGAATCAAGTTTTATTCTGAAATATCCGATTTGGGCTACATTATTAATATCAGACATTTTCAGGAAGGAGCTTAACATATGAAGTCAAATTCTTCATTTTTTATTAAAAACCTTCAAATGCCAGCTTAAAATTTAATAAAATACATCGGAGGTCTGATTCAGATTCAGCATGTATTTAAACAACTTCACAAATCATGAAAAGACTTCAAAATGTATGCGTGAAAAAAAAACCATCACAGAATTTTAAATGTCAGCAAAATGAAGACATATTTTCAAATTTGGTGTCCCTGGCATTGAAGAAATCCTTTTTTATTATTATTCTTTGAAAAAAAAAATGAACATGCATTTCAGAACATCGTTATAAAATAATTAGAAATATACGATTACTAAAATAATCTACAATCTTTGTTCACTTCTCGGGATCCCGGGATTTCCCGGGATAACCAATAAATATTTCCCCAATCAAGATAGTGGGAACCTCTGGGTAATGAAAGCTCTAGACCAGGGTCTCCCAACCGGTGGTCCGCGGCCGACAGAGAGGCCGCGAAGTCTTTTCAGGGGGACCGCGAGGGTCTTGGTTTGTTGGTCTAAAAAAATATATGCCGATAGTGGCTAAAATCAAAATTTTTTTTGAATCGGCTGGCTTACAGTGGGAAAAAGTAAGTGGAGTTAACACCGATGGCGCTCTAGCAATGCTTGGTAACAAATCAAGATTTTAGAAAAAGATTATAGATCTTGCTTTTTACGCCACAGGTGTTTGACATGCCCTTGTCATTAAGAGCAAGACTCTGCCGGAACTAATGTTAAAAGTACTTGATTCTGTCATCAAAATTGTTAACTATGTCAAATCTGGAGCTCTGAACACTCGTTTATTGAAAGGACTCTACAAGCAAATTATTTCAGAGCACGTGGTTCTTCTTTTCTACACTGTGTGCGCTGGTTGTCCAAAGGCAATGTTCTCAACCGTGTTTTTTTTTTTAATTGAAGGACGAAATCAAAATGTTCCTGGAAGTCCAAGGGAAAAATGATTGCTAATTTTAGTGTGGAAGGTTGGCATAAGCGTCTCGCTTGTTCAATACATTTTTGTGCATCAAAATTCGCTGGACTAAAGGGTGTCCACGATGAAATTGCCACACTATGAAATTGCTCTAACTTTTTAAGCGTTGGGTAGAATTTAATGAAAATTTGGGTGGATTTAGTTCATAGTGCATTATTTACATCTTGCAAGTTTTAAAGTCCTGTGATCAAAACTCGCGGAAATGGAGTCGAAAGAACAGCTCGTGCGTGATAAAATCTTGCGCATTCATCACGAGAACAAGGATCTCTCGCATCGTTCCATCGCTAAAACGTTGGGAATCGCGAATTCCACGGTGTCGCGAGTGATTAAACGGTTCGAGGAACGGTTGACCACCGATCGGAAGCCCAGAAGTGAAGGAAAAAGTATTCCGTACAACACCAAAAATCACAACCGCGTAGTTGGGGCCTTCAACCGAAATCCGAACGCCTCCGTTAGGGATGTGGCTAAGAAGCTACACCTAAGCCGAAGTTTTGTCCAGAAGGCCAAAACTAAGGCTGGGCTTCGAACGTTCAAGGTACAAAAGGCCCCTAATCGCGACGAGAAGCAGAACAAGTCCGCCAAAACCCGTGCCAGGAAGTTGTACCTCAACATGCTGACGAAAGTTGAATGCTGCATCATGGACGACGAAACATATGTGAAGGCCGACATCAAACAGATCCCCGGCAACCTGTTTTTCACGGCCAAGGATAAGTTCAGCGTTCCGGAGCATGTCCGCACTCAGAAGATGTCCAAATTTGCGAAGAAATTCCTGGTTTGGCAAGCCATCTGCACGTGCGGGAAGCGGAGTGCACCTTTCGTGACCCAGGACACGATGAACGGACAGGTGTACATAAAAGAGTGCCTCCAGAAGCGGCTGCTTCCTCTCCTGAAGGCCCACAACGTCCCAACAATCTTCTGGCCGGATTTGGCCTCATGCCACTACTCCAAGGACGTGCTGAAGTGGTATGCGGACAATAAGGTCAATTTCGTGCCGAAAATGTTCAACCCTCCCAACACTCCGGAGATCCGCCCCATCGAGAAGTACTGGGCGATTATAAAGCAGCACCTTCTTAAACGACCTAAGGTAGTGAAGACAGTCGAGGAACTGAAGAAAGTATGGGTTTACATGCAAAAAACGGTTGATTCACAGGTTGTGCAGAATCTTATGGCCGGGGTTAAGGCCAAGGTGCGGGCATTTGCGTATGGACTGTAAATAAAATACGAGTAAAATGGTAAAATGAAGTTTAATAGTTATTTCTCAATCCCTGAAAATTTGATGGCAATCGGATGAAAACTCGAATTTTGCGAATCAATTTTGTGTGTGGCAATTTCATCGTGGACACCCTTTATGAACTACGTGACCTGTAAACTTTTCTTTAAATACTTTATTAATTAGATTTTTAGCCGATGGCTAGTTCATCTCAGAGGGCTAGCAAACCCATCTAATTCACTTCCAATACGATCTTTAAGCATTCAAGCAAAACTGGCCCCGAAAGGTTAGTATTGGAAATGTTGCCATGTTCCATAGACTCTGAAGTATGACTGACAAAAGAGCGAACGAGCTTACTTCGGATCTTTAATCAGAAATTATTGCTCATTTTCACTCACTGGATTATCAATGTGAGCTGTGTTTCCCTGAGCTGATACAAGAAGATGGTGATGTAGTCCGAAATCCGCTATCTTCCTCAATGGATGTGAAAGTCTTGATTTAAAACAGGATGAATATTTGGACCTGAGAAATGATTCCTCATCTCTTGATTTGTTCCGTGAAAAAAAATTGAACCCGTGGTTCCGACGTGCCCAAAGTCTCCTAGCAGACATTGCAGATCCTTGTCCCATTTGCATCTTCGTACGTATACGTACGAGAGAGGATTTTCAACTCTTCTCCACATTAAAACCATGACAAGAAACAGATTGAACGTTGAAGAATATATGAGATTGGCATGATCACAAACGTAGCATCATAACTAGATTTGAGATCTACAACAAATCGAACTGAACGAGTTGTTGGCTGTTGTTAGCATAGTATTTTGAAATAAAACGAATAAGTAACATATCAAATTAATGGTTTTTATTCATCTCAGTGTAATTTATACAAGGTACTTTCCAGGAGGCCGCAGAACACCCAATTGTTCACAAAGGGGGTCGGGGAGCTGAAAAGATTGGGAACCACTGCTCTAGACTGAGGCTGTCTCGCTAAACGATGGTGCTTGCTCGCTTGGAAGACCTCTGAACATTTCTGCACGCGCGTTTCGGTACCATTCCCCGGACTCGGAACTGTGGCCTTCATTATATTGGCCTTAACGTCACAGTGTTATGATTATGATTGCCAATTGTGGAAACAGTGCTGAAGCGAAGAAACCCCAGAATAAGAAAAAGAAGAAGTCACTGTGTTCCGAAGATCCGAAGGTAGCAGTCAGTCCCGATGTCCCAGCATGTCGTTCACAGCTCACAACAGAAAACGATTTAATAAACGATTAAATTAAAACCAACTTGGCTAGAAATTCTTTCCTCTAATCAAAATGTGTGGACGTCTAAACCTCAACTGTTCTTTGTTTTTTTTTTAAATTGTTTCTAAGATAATCTTGTTTTCCACCTTCCTATTTGTAAAAATACCGCCTTTCTACCCACATTGGGATGAAAGTCTGCCCCATTGTTACTTTTCCTGAAGATCGACCGCATATACGACCCTGAATAGCAAGGTAGGTAAAGCACCCAGTACACGCTTTAGTCCATAACCAAAGCTAAAACCACATACAAGCAGACATAGCACTCGCAAGATGTTCATCGAACAAGCATTTATCGGTCAATTTAAAAGTATCTTAGTTGGTAGTACCGCTACCTGTGGCGCGCATAGTCAATTCACTTCCGTTTGACGGTTTCATACTACCGCCATCTGTTCAGCGTACTACCCACCACAGTGTACTCAGCAGATGGCGGATATGTTTTAGCGACGATGTTTTACAGTGAAAAATATTCAATGTGTTATGTCTGTTTGTCTGTGCTAAAACTATCAATATTGACCCTACACGGAAAGGAATGGTGCAGTAGAATCTACCATATTGGTGGTTTAAATTAAACGTAACGTACCTATGTTTTTTTGCAGACTACATCATGTGTTCACAACGAGCACAAGTGTAGTCAAAAATACTGTTCAGTAAACATTCTCAGTTTATTGTATTTCCAACTGAGAATGCTCTCATTTTTAGTACGGGTTTGTGCATTGGCTTAGGTACATTCTGCTATAAAATAATTGTTGAATTTACTATGCTCTATGATGTTTTACTATGGCATGGTAATTATTGTTTTGTTTTTCATTTTCACTTTTGATGGATGTTTTTAAATTTTACCTTCCAAATCGAAAATTTAGATTTTATTCATTAAAATTACCTATCCATACAATATACTATAACACAAACAACAATATTAGTTATAAAATTAAATTATAAACAATAATTCCTGCAACATTCATTAGGGTTGATCTTCCGGCTTTTCACTAAGAAAATTTCACTTTGCCGTGGTACAGTTCCCTGGTCCTAATTTCAGAGCAATTGAATTCATTGGCTTCAGCTTAAAAAAGTTCCAGCAGCCGAGAGCTGCTCCATCAGAGTTCGTGGGTGTTTGAAATGGTGCCGCTTATTGCGATATTGGTTTGTGCGATGAGCTGTAAATCGGGAGACGCTGTCGTCTGAATGCGTCATAATGGGCGGCAGATTCAGGTTACATTTTTGCTTCCAACTACAATATTCGAAAGAAAACAAATAAATTAAAATTGAAAATTCCAGCTAACAGACTTACCTAGCAAATCAACAATTTTTCACAATAATTTTCATTTTTTTTTTTCAAAGAATTCCACACACAACTGGAGAAGGCGATATGTTTACTGTCCAGTTCGATGATGGGAAAGACGATATTTTTCATATTTACAAATGGCTGCAACCAGAAGTTTTGTGTGAATCGGAAAATACCACAAGCATGGTATTTTCAATCGCAAAATATTATCAGTGAAAAACTGTCGGTATTGTGCAATTAATTCTACCATATTAATGGTATAGATACGCAGACAGAAGATAATTTTATCTCATTAGCGGTAGTTGCAGCTACCATGAAAACGGTAACTTTGAAGAGGAATAGCTGCTTGAATTGTCGATAAAATGTTGTTAGTTTTACCATTGCATTTCTAGCCAATGCATAGTAGTTTTGACCATATCGTAATACATATTGAGTAATTTGTATTTATATCTACTATTTCGTGGCATAGTAGAAACAAACACTCTTTTCGAGTGGGAGCTACCATTTAGATGCTTTCAGTGTAGTATCTCAGCATAATATGCAAGTAATGTAATTTCTTTCTGTTCATAACTTACTATAGACAGTTCTAGTGTAGGAGTTCTTATCAGAATGTTAATGCAATTGTTACGATTCTCGTCAAAATTCTATCTATAAGTAATTAAGTAATAAAAATAATATCTATAAATTCTATATAGAAGATAATTTAGCATCCCCGTAATCTTGACTTCCTTTTCAAATATAGAATCGCATACTCACTACAAACTAGCAGCACTGATTACAAGTCTCTCACTCTCTCACTTAATCCAAAAACGCTCTCCCGTCCATTCTCCCATTCCATCTCTTTTCCACGCACATTCCACCTTTTGGCATCCCTTTCCCACCTTCACGCCAACTCCCGCAGCATCCCATCCCAGGGCAACCCGCTGCAGGCCGGTTGGGTGGTAGACTGGTAGGTAGGTAGGTGGCAATGGTGACAACACAGGTGAGCATTTTACCGTCATAACTTGTCATTTCATTCGCTCCACGACGAAAAAGGGAACGCGAAACCGCGAGAGAACACTACTTGTGCAACGGCAACAACGTCAACGGCAAGAAGAAGAAGAAAAAAAATGCGCTTCAAACGAGTTTGCGCGCTCCCGCTTATGATCCCACGTCATATTCCGAGCTGGTCGGTCTGCTGGAATCAATGGAAAACGGGGAAGCGATGCCAAGCCATGCCATGCCAGAGGAGTGTTAAAAGTAGGCTTCGACTGACGGACGAAGCCTACTTCTCCGATCATCGCGATCGATCTATTTTTCTGTTGTTGAGCAGAGCCTCGCCGCCTGCTGCCATCGCCATGTGGGTAGCTTCATATGGCTTCGCTTTTAGATTGCGATCTTGTTCCCGGATTGTAACAACCATCCGTACCAAAGTAACCACACCACCGAGCACTGGACAACCATTATTATTGTTGTTAGGAGAGTAAATACCTCTATAGATTTGCCAGTGCCAACCACGAAACAGGTTTTTCGGGCCTCAACAACGCGAGTCTCTGCGTCTGTCTATGTGTGTGTGTGGGTATGGGTTCTGCATCGCCAAGTGGCCAAAAAACTCGATCATTGGACTTGGCTTGGATTGAATTGAAGTACGTACGGCAGACAAGACAGACACCACTTCGTGCGGTCAAAGGAGTGAAGGTGGGCTAGGGGCAGCAAAAAATTCCAACCTCTTCTGAGCAGAGCTTATGGAAGGATCAGATCGGTATGCGGAGCGGGAGGGGAGAGAGGATCGTGCGGTGCGCGATCGAGCAAAAAAGCTCGATCGCTAATCACACTCTTCTACACCATGTGTTGGTGTGCGTGCGTGCAAACCGTCTCTTCTCGTTGTGGGAGAAAGAACATGGAGCATTTTGCTCTGCCGTTGTTTTATCGGTGGGTGAGAGAAAAGCGCCGGGAGAGAATGCCAGCGCGGAGAATGGGAAAGCAAATAAACGTAAACAATTTTCGTGGAAAAGAGATGGAATATTTTTTAGCGGCAGTGCTGGCAGTCGAATGTGACCTCAAGTGGGGTTTTTGAATATTGGAGGTTATGATGATGAATTTGTATTACATAAATTATAAATCATCAACATTAGGATGGAATTAAAAAAAAAAAAATTACTTGAATTCTACTAACCAAGTTGAACATTCTGGTGAATCTGCCAACCGGACAATTTCTCCATTCTTGATTTGTATCTGGTGGCTTTTAACCCGATCCATCTCTCGCTTTCGAGCGTAAGTAAACAACAACGTTCTACCGTTCTGCTGAAGAAGATGATGCTGTTGGCTGTTGGCTGGCAGGCTCGGATCCGGATGAATGACGAGCAAAGGGTCATCAGGTTTAGCATGGGTGGATTGTGGATTGGAATCTCTTGCTTGAACAAGTTCAAACATGAGAACAAAATGCAATGAAAGAATGGAGAGATTATGGAATGGGTTTTTCCATTTTCTACGGTTCTCGAAGATGGGAATGCACTTTACCTGAACTGAGATGGTTAGCTCTATTAAATACGTATTGCACGATGGTTGGATGAAATCGTTTTGGGAAACAATCAGGTTTCGGTAATTGAAAACTATCTACCACAGACAAACAGACATAACAGTCGCAAGCTGTTCTTCGAACAAGCATTTAACGGACAATTTAAAAGTATTGTAGTTGGTAGTACCACCACCTGTGGCGCACCTAGTCAATTCCCTTTCGTTTGACGTTTACACACTACCGCGATCTGTTCAGCGTAGTGCCCACCACAGTGTACTTAACAGATGGCGGTAATGTTTTAGCGACGATGTTTTACAGTGAGAAATATTCAATGTGTTATGTCTGTTTGTCTGTGTGTCTACCTTTAATCGATCGATTTTCAACTGAATCAATAATTGTATTTCTATGTTTACAATGTGTTAATTCAGTAAATTAAATACAATAAAAAATAACATTCTGTACAGTAAACATTCGGTTTTGGCAACACGTGTTTCTTAACTTCTTGACCCTGTAGCATTTTTTTTATAAATTTATCTGATTATTTGATGCAAAGTTCCCGACTCGCTTCTATTTTTAATAAGGAAAATTTTCATATGATTGACTTCTGGATAATTTTAATTAGAAAAATTGATATTCAAAACAATATATTATATGTGTTTATATGTGTTTATCTGTCTGGCAGTGGCATCATGTAAAAAAAAAAACTGCCTGCAATCATCTCTTATGAACGCAAGTAGTAGTTCTGGGGCTTTAAACCGTATCTATCAGTAATCCGGATATCCGGAGTACGGATCACAATGAGATATACATACATACATACATACATACATACATAGGTAAAGCACATAGGGATATGCTGACGGGTGTAATCCGGATATTCGGATATTCGACGGATCAGAAATGTTAATAGGAATGATTCAATTTTGTATCTGTAGCAACCTTGTGCACACTGTCCTACCCCTAGAAGAGGATTATCCCTCAAGTTTTCTTTTTCCCGAATGATGAGCTGTCACTTTGACAAGTCTGTGTTCGTGCACATCCGGTTAAGCTCCCCTCCAGAAGTTTGAGCTAACTTCCGTCGCGGTGTTTTCTCTATTCTCAAACAGAGTTCCACACGGTACAGACAAATAAAATCTCTCTCTATTAAATATAAAAAACGGGCTCGTGTAAAATCACCTCCGAACGTCGCGAATAATACCACATATCATTGATGTGTTCAGAAAATCATTGTTCAAATCAAAAGTATTAATAATTGGCCACTTTGTCAAGCAGTTTTGGCGTGACTTTCTACCAGCGATTTCACAAAACTGGACCTACTAATTTCTATTTTTTATGAAACGCACAAATTTTGGCTACTTTTCTCGAGGTTCTAGAAGAAAAAATCTCAAAATAATGTTTTATTTCAAAGTTCGAGTGGTAATAAACGTCATTTTAGCTGCTCGAATGAAGTGGTTAATTATGAATATATCCGGAGTGATTTGAGATTTGGGCGTAATTGCATTTGTAAACAAACACGTCAATCGTCAATTTCTTGTGAATAACAGCTCAATATTGCAAATTAATGACACTTGTTGACACCACTTCACGGCGAATGAGAACGACTCAAATTTGAGTTTAGTTCACTCATAATCGCCAAAAGTGCAGGAACTCAGCGATGAGTTAATTTGTCTCATATTTTCCCAGGTTTTTCCAGGATTTTCCAGGGAAAAATTCCCGAATTTGAGAAAAGTAAAGATTGGATTCAATCAGCCTATTGGTACTACTCCGAGACTGAATTAAACTTTTCGTGAATTTCCTCATTTTCCGGCAGATTTTTTAGGTTTTGCACAGGAAACAATGAGACAAATTTTACTCATCGCTGAGTTCCTGCACTTTTGGCGATTATGAGTGAACTAAACTCAAATTTGAGTCGTTCTCATTCGCCGTGTGGGCTTCAGCTGTACTCGCGACCGGCCTGCCGTGAAGTGAGATGTGATAAGCGAGATGTATGCGTCACCGGTCTACAGCGGTAGGACCGTCGTTGATTGTTTACATCGATTTTTGGAGAAGTAGAACGGAGGATACAAACAAAAACAAACCCAAGAGATAGTGGAGGAGCTCAGTTTTGTTTAATAAAGTTGTAAAATCACAAATAAATTAAAGTTTAAATCAGTTTTCTGTGGAGGTGGTAGTTTCTTAGTTTAGTGCTAAATATTCCGTGAGTAAACAAAATGAAATGCACTATACTTACTAGATGTGACATAAAATATTTCAATATTAGAGTTGACTTTCTAAATCGGATGATTACCTGCCAGAAGCTGAAGATACTAGCAGAATAGTTCCGTAAACAAGTTGAATTAATTGATTGATTGTGAGTACCTATAAATAATAAGATTAGAAGCAAAACAATTAGAAACTAAACTTACCTATTTAGGACTAGTGTTGGAACTGAAAACAGCAGCATAACCAGTGTCGTAGCACGAGGGATTAGAGGGGACTATTTCTTGTAAGTAATTTAGTAATTAATTCAAGGTGAAATAGTTCTTTATTAAAATATATATTACAGTTGAGCTGCCTGAAAACTTGCTGCAAAAATGTAGTCAAATTCTATAATTGATCCGAACTGAGGACTGATTTCTTTATCATTTGGTATAGTTTGCGTACGAGATTAAGCTTTTATTCGCGAGAAATTGGTGACTGACCTGATTGTTTACAAAGCCTAAAGCCAAGTTTACGCCCAAATCTCAAATCACTCCGGATATCATTCGAGCTGTAAAAAAAAACACCACAGACAAACATACATAATAGTGTGTTGATTTTGAGTTCCCTAAATCGAACAACATTTATTTCATAGATCAAACAAACGTCAATATTTTCTATCACATTCAGTCACTCCGGTGGCACAAAAGTCATTCAAGAACACTTTGCTTGAAGGCGATGTTTTTGGCTCTTTGGTTCGATTATACGTCAGTTATTGACAGCTGATGTAAACATTAAGAGTTTCAGCTCCGATTATGCGTTTGTTTGAACGGCCATAGTAACGTTGTGGTATTGATGAAAATTTATCAAGTAATTAGTGTTTTCAATTGTTCTCTTGGTGTGTTTAATCGATCTACGCAATTATAAGAAAGAAGTGTATGAAAGTGATTTCATGATGGCTTCAAAAATAAATGACCGTCTTATCGGTTGGTCATACTCTGATGGGTGAAACTCATTTGCTAAGCCATGATGATGGTAACATATAACCGAAGCCTAAAATCATTCCAACATCAACGCCACCGCTATCACTGACGGCAGCTTCAAGAACCAATGGCCGTGCCAGAGGATTGCATTTAGTACGTTCATAATACAGATATACCTCGATATAACGTAACTGTCACTTTTGTCTTCCATCACCTATTTCTCACAAACGATCATTCAAACAAGCAAAGTAATAACACCATCGGACAGATGATATAATCCCCCATCTATTGTTAATATTAAATAATGTGTATGATTCAATTGTGATTAGGGAGATATTTACGATGGAAATCAAAAGTGACAGTTACGTTATATCGAGGTATACCTGGCAGGCAACCCATGAAAATGACGATCCTTTTCTAGTAGATTTAGGCTGTGTTCCATTTGGTGAATTTTTTCTTAAATTTGACAGATGTAAAATTTTCAAATAAACCTGCTATTCCAGCAGACTTATTTCTGACAGACAAGGAATCAATTTTGACAGACGTTTTCTCGAAAATCGGCCGATCAACGACAGAGGGATTTTCGAACATCTTAATTTATTTTCGAAGTGTCAAATCTAAGTGAAAATTTTCCAAATGGAACACAGCCTTAGGCTCTGAACCATTCGGCGGATTTTTTTACTTTTGGTTAAAATTTGACAGATGAAAAATAATCGATTAACCCTGCTATCCGAGCGTGGTTATTTCTGACAGACAAGAAGTTAAATTTTGACAACCGTGACTGAATTCTGCTCGAAAACCGATCAATCGGTAACACAGGGATTTTCGAACATAAGAAATAACATGAGTTAAATTAAACTCAGAAATGGTTCACGGCCAAGGGGTAAGTCACTCAGCACATTGTGCCGAAATTAGATTCGGCACAGCTTGGGCACATCCATCGACACATCTCCGGGATACTCCTAGGCATTTGATTGTTGTAAATAAAATGGGAGCACTGCTGGACAACTGTCATTGAAGTTGTTCACAACATTACGTGCTTTTTGACTGACTGAGGAACACAGAACAGCAGTTCACTTATAGATCTAAATATGAAATGTAGGTTCTAGAGTAGGCTCAAAACGCTCAAGAGAAAAAGGCAGTTAATCAGACCCCATTGGTACCCTTAATTCAAATAATGCTGCAACTCACTCAAAACAAACTACCGAAGTCTATTCATCATCTTCTATAGTCGGTCTTCAACAATGTTCCCCACTGGTTTCAGCTCTTTCCGGCCGCTGATAGACCGTTGCTTTTCACATCACGAAAGATTTCTAGTCTGCCTTTGAGGACATTATAAAACCCTAAAACATAGGAATTTTATTATACAATGAACACAAAACACCAAAATTTTGCACACCTGCAACTTCCCGTGTCAACCTCAATCCGATTTATCCTTGCGATTTCAAACCAAAACATTCAAGGTGTCAGAAATACTGCGTTGCCGGGATGGATATTTTACACACAATATTATTTGTTAACTGCAGCAGGAGCTTGTGTTTTGTGTAGGAATAGGAATTTGAGTGGGGTTCTCTCTGTTTATACTCTTTAGTATGACGCGCTTGACATAGATGGCCCACAGCGACTCACGAAGTGCTACTGATCCCGATCAATAGCGGTGGGACTTCTTCCTCCTTCTATGGATGCTCATGTGGGCTGCAGCTCGCTGCTTGCCGGGAGCCTTTCGTTGTGTACTGGAGAACACCACCACTCACCACGTGGTGATTGAATAAACACCGTTTGGTGAGACCGGATGGAATTCAACTTTGAAATCTGTGTTAGGGAAATCGCTTATAATTTTAACTATCATAGCAACAATTGGACATTCGTGCAATTTTCAATAGTGACATTTTGACAAACGATAAAGTCTCGAACTTAACAGATGCGTAGAAATATTTCTGATCGATTGGGGATAATATTATTGAAATTGGTCCAGGGGCAGCTGAGTTATTAACGTTAAAAATCTTTCATAATTTTGTTACATGTTCCATTTTCGGTTTTCACAAAGTGTACCCCAATATAGAAATCACAGACGTAGTCCTACGTCAAAAACCGAGAAAGTTCTATAAATGTCTTGTAGTCCACGCGAGATCCAAACTACCAGCTGAAGGTCCTCGTGCGCAAAACGAAGAGGTGATAATAACTTTTGCATATTTTCATATTCTTCATTACTCCGCGTACGGCCACAACATCAGCACAGTAGGCAGGCACAACATACGACATGACTCGGACACCACGATTGCTACGATCTTCCCAAACCAGAAGCTTTTCTCCTTCGTCCGTACCCAAGTGCCCTGAAGTGCCATTCACGACCGACGACCCGACGGCATCCAAACCCGTGGCAAATTGCCGAACAATTGTAAGCCCATTATCCGCATCAAAACAAAACCCTAGCCTACACTACGTTCGTTCGTTCGATCGTTCGTGAGTGTGTGCCCTCCAATTAAAATAATGAAAACGTTATTCGGATCGGACTTCGGTCGGTGTTCGATTCTGAACTGGTCAATGAACCGTTATCGCATCGCTGACGTAACCGAAAACCCTACTTCCTGAATATTCAATCACAACTATTTACGGCCCCTTCCCGAACGTTTTGACAGCCGAACAATCGAAAGTTCATATTCATATTCAAAGATTTGCCTTCCCCAGCGAACAAGTTCTAGAGCCACGAGCCCCGATAATAGCTAAAGCAACCGTTGAAAATGCAAATCGAAAAAGATTAATCAAATTATTCCGCAAATTTGTCATATTAGCCGTAGGAATCGTTTTATATCTCTTCTCGATTTATGCGGAGTTCCTTCACGGGATAGAATTCGATCCAATATGTACATGTTGTTTGGCTTCTGACAGCCATAAAATTGCTCCGCTCGACTCGGTCCGCCACCCGATCTGGGAAGGAAAGCGGGAGGAAGGCGAAGCCGGAGGCTGTGATAAAGCCCAATAAATATTTATTTTTATTAAACCGCACAGTTCTGGTTTTCTTTCCGTATGTCTGCTTCTTCTTCTTATTATTTTGCCTCTTGTCGTTGCGATGCGAAGGCGGTACGCCGTCAGATGGGATGAATTTGAAATTTGTAACGATTGGATTTTGGTTGCTCACGTGAAAAATTACGGCCGACGTTGAAATTGGCATCGAAGAGTTGAAAATTCCGAAAATATGATCAACCGAAATCTCCAGGTGGGCAGGGGGGGAAATAAACTTTGAGGTTATCGTCCACAGTTGAATCGCCGATCACGCCCTCAGATAACCGGTAATGGAGACACCCTCCACCGAGAAGTTACATAAGTCCCTCACCGCACGACTTGGGTCGCTTGCACTTTTCTTCCATGGTAAATAATCCCTCGAAACAAAAAAAAAAAAAAGGAGTAGCATGACCCTTTTCCTTCTTACGAAAATTCGCACAACTTTTCGCCCGATCCCAAAAAAAAAGGCAACCAGCGAAGCGAGCTTTCAAAAGTCGCGTAAATCAATTTGCTTGTTTTTTTTTTCTTCGGGATCTTCTTTCAGTGACTGTGCTCTGGGGCCGCGGCGGTTGTTGTTTTCTTGTTTCTTGCTGTCTGTGAAGGACATCTCTCGTGAAAGCTAGCCCCCTGAGCGCGGAGGGGGGGGGGGGGAGAAGATGAGACATGAAAAGCTAAAAGATCAGCCCAAGTCGGACACGGATATTAATCATACTCCCGTTTGGGATCCGGACTGCACTGCCAGAGCGGGGTTCCCGAATCGTTGACCTTCGTCGTCGTCGTTGCCATTGTGCGGGGATAATTTGATGAGTTCCGAGAATTTTGCAGCGCCGAAGGAGGATGTGATGCAGTTCGGAAAGGGTTGGGATTTGGTTTTTTTTGCTGGGGTTGGAGTTTATGAAACGTCTTAAGCTAAGCTAGGCGTTACTATAGTGCTAAAGGAGCATGAACCGAAGTCCTCCAGTCTCAAGGTGATTTTTTTTTAAATTAATAAATTGTGATACAAAGTCATCGACTTTTGTTAAATTATCTAAGTAAAAGATCTTTTATTTTAATAAAGGAACATTTATGGAATATAACTTCGATCCAAACATTCCTTTGCAAACCAAAGATGAAATTAATTATGCTCTTGAATCTCTGACTACTTCTATAGTTGCAGCAAGAGCTGCCTCAGTACCAAAATGCGAGGTTAAATTCGATTCAATTATAATAGACGACGATCTTCAGCTCTTGATCTGTCTTAAAAATGTCTGTAGGTGGCAATTTCAAAGAACACGCGATCCTGCCATGAAACTTATCTTAAGGGATTTGCAAAAACAAATTAAAAAGCGATTCTCTGCCCTGAGGAACAAAACTTTTGAAAATAATGTTTCTAAATTAGACCCGAGTTCCAAGCCCTTTTGGAAACTCACACAAATTTTGAAAGAACCTCAAAAGCCTATTCCAGCGTTTAAAGAAGCTGGTAAAATTTTGATCACAAATTTGGAAAAAGCTCAGAAACTTGCTAAGCAGTTCGAGAGATCCCATAATTTCAGTTTGGGTCTTACTAGTCCTATTGAGAATCAGGTTGCTCGGGTTTATCTGAATATTTTCTCTCGGGAAAATGTTTTTGATGATTCCTGGGGGACTGATTTGGACGAAGTAAGGTCTATAACTAAAAAGTTTCAAAATATGAAAGCTCCAGTTGATGATGGAATTTTCTATATCCTCATCAAAAAAACTCCCAGAAAGTGCCTTGTCTTTCTTGGTAAAATTATTTAACAGATGTTTCCATTTGGCATACTTTCCTGATAAATGGAAAAATGCAAAAGTTGTTCCAATTTTGAAGCCGGATAAAAATCCAGCTGAAGCTTCTAGCTACCTTGAGCTTGAGCTTGAGCTTGATTGACCGCCCACGGTTGCTACTCTGTTATTGCCAGATCAGCTGTAATTACACAGAGAACCAATAGACGATGCTTGGGACTAGCAATCGTCCTCAATGTGTAAAAACTGGTGATCTTAAATTAGGCAATACCAGCGCCGGCCGCGCCCGAACACAGGTCAAGAAAGGAATGGGAAGGATTGTGTTGAAATGACAGTCGCTTTGATGGAAGCCGAGAACACCTCTGCACTTCCACGAGGAATGGATAAGAGGGTTGGGTTTGCAGCAGGGTTCGTTTTGGTGAACGATAAGCTAAATTGATGTCCTAACGATCATATAACGCGAAGGAGCTTGGGATTGAACCCACGGTCTTCTGCTCAGTAAGCAAAAACGTAGGCAGACGAGCTCCTTTTTAATCATCGAGTTGCTGTTATTACCATGTAGTCATATTAACAAATAAAACGATTGACGAATCTTGAATGTGGATGGGCCTGAGATTAGACTCATGATGTTCTGCTCAGTAAGCAAAAAGGGTTGCTCTAAGGCCACCGAGCCCCTCATATCACATAATACCGTTGCTCAAATTTTTGTATCCATTCAAACCCGGAACCAACGACAACAACGAGTTTCGCAAAATACACGATACACAAGCGATTTTACCATAAATCTCTTTGATATGTAAGGACCTGGGACCGCGTTTTTCTGCTCAGTAAGCAGGCCACTGTAACCGACGATCTTTCAAATCCGAAAACTAAAAACTACGAAAAAGTACTTAGGCCTTCATTAAGTTCCGCTTTCACGCGACGTTCAATGACAAGGTCCTATCCAGGATTACATCTGAAAAATCCAAATCTGGCCAACGCCCACCCTAAACCTAAACCTGTTCTAATCCACCTGAAATGACTAACGAATGGAAGACTTTGACTACCCAGCCATGCAATAGTCTCATTCCGTGCCTTATGTCAACTTGATGATTCTATTGCGCTCATCTTTTGGCACCACCCAGGGATACTTGGTCCTGTACCCAATGCTTGACTTATCTCCATTCCACTCAGCTACTCGCAATTTCTTGTGATATAGTGGGCGGAATATTATTATATGAGACAATTAAATGCAGACGTCTTTCCAAATTTGGCAGATCGACAGGTAATCGGTGAGTTACCACGATAGTTGCTATTCAACAACTCGACAACGTCCCATAGTCAACGCCTGCTATGAGAATTTCCCATTGAAGACGCCAACGAAATGACGTCATCGAGCTATCGATCAACTACCCTGGTTATCGCCTGGTACCTTATAGCACGAAGCTAGGAGGCGAACCGGAAGAATCGATGAGCTACCTCTCCCCCAATCCAGCTGAAGCTTCTAGCTACCGTCCAATAAGTTTGCTTTCTTCAATAAGTAAACTTTTTGAAAAGATAACTTTAAATAGAATGATGCTTCACATCAATACGAACTCAATTTTTGCAGATGAGCAGTTTGGATTTCGCCATGGGCATTCAACTACTCATCAACTCTTAAGAGTTACCAATTTAATTCGTTCAAACAAATCTGAAGGCCACTCAACTGGAGTTGCTCTTCTAGACATAGAAAAAGCATTCGACAGTGTTTGGCATGCCAAATTGAAAAAGTTTAATTTTCCACTCTATATTATGAAATTAGTTCAAAATTATTTAACTGACAGAACTCTTCAAGTAAATTATCAAAATTCAAAATCTGATCGACTACCTGTTGGAGCAGGAGTTCCTTTTCTTGTGCCTATATTGTATAACATTTTCACTTCGAACCTCCCTGATTTGCCTCAGGGTTGCCACAAATCTTTGTTCGCTGATGACACAGGCATTTCCGCTAAAGGAAGAAGTCTTCGTGTTATTTGCAGCAGACTGCAGAAAAGTTTAGATATTTTCTCTTCTTATTTACAAAAATGGAAGATTTCTCCCAACGCTTCCAAAACTCAACTTATACAATCTCCACATAAGCCTAGAGCTTCTTTTTGAACTTCTCGAACTTCTCAACAAACGACGGCGTACCATAGGAGTTCAGGAAAAACACGTCAGTTAAAACTTGGCGGAGTGAACTTAACTGACTCGAAGGCGAAACGCGGCGGACTGTTCGACCTCTTCGGATTTGGAATTGAGACTCGGGTATACGTTTGATGAGTTTGATGGCTGTATTCATACTGAAGTTCAATCGTTTTACAAATTCATGGTTCTCCTATCTATCTTATCAGTGAGTATCTGTAGGTGAGCAAACGAAAAGGAAATAGATCAACGCGAACTATATTGGTTTCATTTTTATGATAATACTCATTCAATAAGTTAGTTTCGAAAAGTATAACAAACTTAAGCTCCCGACATCGTGGGCCGCGTTGAACCAGTCTGGTTCAACTAACCTTGGTGATTGGACGCACTGTCCTCGATAAACGGTTCCTTTTCGTTGGCTTCTCCCTCCGACTTGATTGGCAGCACATAGACCTCTGTTACTGCCCGCTTGTAGAGACCACGACAAGTTCGCACTAGCACGACGCGTACTAACCCATTAGATCCGGTAAAGGTCTCAACCACTTTTCCCAGAGGCCATGTAAACGGCGGAAAGTTGTCTTGTTTGAGAAGGACGATAGTGCCAGGTTCGATGTTCTTGGTAGCGCCTCTCCATTCCGAGCGCTGGTTTAGAAGGGTCAAATGATCTCTAGACCAGCATTTCCAGAAATTTTGGACAGCTCGGCGCATTTCCTGTGCTAGGCGAATGAGTGATTTGAGAGCTCATTCGATTTCTGCCGGTGGCAGCCTTCCGAGGATACGAGCCTCTGATTTGCTTCGAATGTTGTTGGTGAACCGCAGGCACCAAGCGACTGTCTTCAAGAGTCTCCGCAAATCGGAGAATTTGGAGAAAATAGAACCATCGACTTGCAGGCAGCTTAAAGCGACAGTTTGACGTCTCTCGGGCTCCATATATAAAATCCGTGATGGTGTAGAATTGGGCAAAGCAATAGGCCAGCAGGTAACGGGATGCTCGAGAAATTGCGGTCCATGCCACCACAAGATATCGTCCCTTATTTGGCTAGGACGAATCCCACAGGAAATGCGATCGGCTGGGTTGAGTTCCGTCGGAACATGTCGCCATTGGAAACCCTTGGTGATTCGCTGCACCACTGTTGAATCTGTCCAGTACGTAACGGGTTCCGAAAAGTCTGTCGCATTACGTAATTTGTCCACTAACTGACTGCCCACCAACGCTGCACATAATGATGACTGGTGGTTTTTCCTCCACCATCTGGACCCACCACGTAGACACAACAGCCATAGTCCTTTTCAGAAGCATCGCAGAAACAATGGAGGAGGTAATTTCGATCAGGGTTTGATAGAACTCGACGAGGAATGGTTAGCTGTTGGATGAGGTTTAGCTCACTTCGAAATTCCTTCGACCACACACTCTCCTCGGTGGAAAGTTCCTCATCCCACGGAATATTTTTTGCCCAAAGCCGCTGAACGAAAATTCTAGCACTAATCACGATCGACCCAAGGAGCCCTAGTGGGTCAAAAAGCTGAGCAGTTTCAGATACCACAATGCGTTTAGTTACGTTGTGCAGTTCTGGGAGTGGCGGAACCTTGAAACCGAAACTGTCACTTTGTGGATTTCACAGAAGACCTAAAGCCGTCACCGTCGGACGACAAATTTCCATCTGAAGGGTGCTTTCCCACAGGTTACTAGGAATGTGATTTAAGATACTCTGGTTGTTGCTGCTCCATTTTCTCAACGAGAATCCTCCCAGGCTGAGTAGCTCTAGTAGTTGACGACAAATTTCTGTGGCTACAAACGTCGTCAACGTAGAAACGCTTGATTACAACATCCGCAGCGAGAGGGTATTTGTGACCATCGTCTTCGGCAAGCTTGATGAGCACCCGCGCAGCTTGGTACGGCGAACAAGCAAGTCCATAAGTCACCTTTTTCAGCTGATAGACGTGCAGTGGCATAGATTGTTCCCGACGCCATACGATCTTTAGATACCGCCGATCCTCAGGATGCACCCACATTTGGCGGAACATTTTTTCCGCGTCCGCAGTGAAAACGTACCGCGGCATCCGGAAATTCAAAACGCTGGATAGCAGTGGTGGTTGTACAGTGGGGCCAGTGTGAAGAATATCGTTAAGAGAAAGGGCACTGGATCCTTTGCTGCTAGCGTCAAAGACAATCCTAGTTTTTGCCGTGCTGCTTTCTGGCCGATGAACGGTATGGTGCGCGACACGGGAACCAACTTTCCATATGCCCTAATCGTTCATAGTCGTCACATAGTCACATATTCGTCACGCAGATCGTTGTCTCGAGCGAACCGTTTCTCCATAAGCAGAAAACGTCGTACTGCTTGGTCGCGGGACCATGGACTACCGAAAAGGAAGACGTACAATGTATCGCCCAGTAGTATCGCGTGACAGGGCTTGAAGAAAGTGTTTTTCGACATCCTGTTCTACCTGGGTGAGAGTCTTTTCGACATCGAATTAATTACGTGGGATGCTCCACCGCAAGATATCAACATGGCAACTAGGAAGGCTTACTGTGAGTTTCGGGAGAACCAAGCAATCAATATCTTGCACGAATTTTCCGAAACGGGATGCAAATGAAACTTGTACTACACAGTAACGTACACTGTCCATTGCTTGACCAATGTCGCCCACAGGTAGATTAATACGAGTGCGCTTCAATTCCAACTTCCGACACAAAGACTCTGATACGAAATTGGATTGTGATCCACTATCGAGAAG
Source organism: Ochlerotatus camptorhynchus (assembly GCF_037179485.1). Taxonomy (NCBI): domain Eukaryota; kingdom Metazoa; phylum Arthropoda; class Insecta; order Diptera; family Culicidae; genus Ochlerotatus; species Ochlerotatus camptorhynchus. The sequence continues at coordinate 1,316,789 of NW_027040802.1, read as the reverse complement.
GGCTCTGGCGTAGTGACCAATACCATCAGCATCCTGTACTCGTACCATCGCAGTAGATAAAAACATCATCGCATCTCGTGGCTTGTTGGATGGAGTGGGCGACATCACGATATCGTAAGAGCAAGAGGGAAGTCACAGGAGTGGAACTTTGGATCAGAAAGTGGCTCCACTTATCATTTGCGAACACTAGCGCACCTAGCGGTAGAAGGCATCTTCTGCCTGCAGTTAAGATAGGCAGCATGCTATGATAGTGTGAGTGCACATAGAAAGCCCGTGTGGAACGCTACCACAACACATCGCTTGTTGAGCAGAAAAACGAACACTTTTTGATTCACCGATTTGTTTGCACTTCTCCTTCTGTTCTGTGGGGAAGTGGTTCATTAGATTCGGACCGATCTTTCGAGTAAACCGACGACGAGGGAGATGAGCTACTAACGGCGAACGACTGCGGAGACGATACAACTACCGACGATCCCGACGACGACCCGTTTGCCTGTGGTGAATTACGCGAAGGCGCTACCGATCCCGAAAACGAAGTTCCCGCCAGAGGGAAGATGCTGTCTGTTGAATAAACAGCTGTGCATGTTGTTGAGGTAGAAGGCCTTTCTTCCACAACGCTCGGGACAGATGCAAGGGGGGGAAGGTGAAGTAAGCTATGGTGTTTCTTTGCACACGTCCTGCATAGGCTACTGCGGCAGTCTTTAGCCAGATGTCCTCCTCGCAAGCAGTTGATGCAAAGTTGATGTTTTTTGACGAAATCTAACCGATTGTTTGGCGATAGTTTCGAAAAGGCCTCACACTGAGAGATTACGTGAGCCTGTTTACAATTGGGGCATTTAACTACGCTCTCAGAGACAATGTGAGAGGATGATTTACCTCTAAATGGCTTTGTTGGATGCTGTATGCAGACTGGGGTTCGGTTTGCACATTTGTAGTATGCGTGATTGTTTCAAAATAATGCTCATCAAATCTTTATACTGTGGAACCACATTGTCATCACAGATTTCTCATCCATCTGATTCAAGTTTGTCCAAAATGCCTACATGGCGGTTGAACTCGTCAGCCAACTCGGCAAGGGCTGAAGCTGATTCCCTTCTGACGTGGGGATCCTTTAAAATAGCAGACATATGTTGCTTGCTGAGAAAGTTTTGGGTTTTCATACCGGTCACTGATCGTTTTCCACGCGACGGGGTAATTATCCGAAGTGATAGCAAATGACGAAATCAAACGACCACCTTTCAACGCGCTACGTAAATAGTGAAGCTTTTCAATCACTAAAATTTGGTTGTTGGAGTGTACTTAGGATTTGAACAAGTCGCGGAACTCGATCCATTCATCCGATTTTCCGCCGAATTCGGGAATTTTGATCTCGGGAAGCTTCACAGATACGGAATGGTTAGCAGAGGTTACATTTTGCGATGACGGACGTGGGCCATCCATTTCATCCTCCGTATCCTCAAACTTCTCTCACAGGCCATCTAAACGCTCAATTCTTATAGCAACTTGATTGATTTGGGTAGCCTCAAACTCTTCATCAAACCGTTGAATAAGTTTAGCAGAACCGAGTATGTTGTCTCTTCTACGGTGTAGACTTTTTAGGTAGATGCAACACATTTTTCCGCAGAGAAGATTTTTTGGGCTAACTCATCTTCAATTAGTATAGACAAAAGGTACCCACCTGCCTTGATGCTTCACATACGATCGTCACGTGATTGTCGTAACCTCAACTTCTGGAACAATATATCGGAGCCAGCGAACCTTCTGGAGTCCTCCTTTTTCCTGATGATCTGCAGGGCACGTGCGACGAGAAATTTGACGCAGTAAATTGGCCAACGACAGTGACGAGATCTAGCGTGCTCTATCACCCACGGTAGAAGATTTCTCCTTATCCAGAACGATGTCCTCCTTCAGACGACGAATGGGAATTCCTCCCGGGTTTCGGCACCATAAATGTTCGTGACGCACTCGCGAACTTCTCAACAAACGACGGCGTACCAGGAGTTCAAGAAAAACAAGTCAGTTAAAACTTGGCGGAGTGAACTTAACTGACTCGAAGGCGAAACGCGGCGGACTGTTCGACCTCTTCGGATTTGGAATTGAGACTCGGGTATACGTTTGATGAGTTTGATGGCTGTATTCATACTGAAGTTCAATCGTTTTACAAATTCATGGTTCTCCTATCTATCTTATCAGTGAGTATCTGTAGGTGAGCAAACAAAAAGGAAATAGATCAACACGAACTATATTGGTTTCATTTTCAATAAGTTAGTTTCGAAAAGTATAACAAAATTAAGCTCTCGACAAACGGAGTTCCAATTTCCTGGTCAAACCAAGTGAAATGTCTTGGATTAATACTTGACCAAAAATTAATTGGGGGCATTCAAGCCAAATGTAACAAATATATAAAATGTTTGTATCCTCTTATAAACAGGAAATCCAAACTTTGCCTGGCGAATAAACTTCTAATATTTAAACAAGTTTTCAGACCGGCCATGCTTTACACTGTGCCAATATGGTCTAGTTGTTGCACTACCAAGAAAAAAGCACTTCAAAGGATTCAGAACAAAGTTCTGAAGATGATTTTGAAGTTGCCTCCCTGGTACAGTACTACCGAAGTACATAGAATTTCGAATGTTGAGACTTTAGAACAAATGTCCAACAAAATAATTACGCTAAATTAATTCCCTTTATACTTAGATAAGATTTATATTTAGTTTAGTTTAGTGTTCAGTTAAAAATTTTGCATTTATCTATTAATTAAAATTTGAAACATTAGAAAATTAAAAAAAAAATGAAAAGAATGATAAGTTAGTAAATGTTCAATTGTGAGCAATACTAATTTATTAAAAAATCTTGAAATCAGTAAATCGAAAAGTCCTTCCAGTACAAATAAGAGCCAATATTTCGCTTCATCCTCCCTACATTCATCTACTCCGATAACATTTTCACCTCAAGCGCCGCATGGCACCACGAGAAACACATTTGCCCCATGTCGACGTCCGAAGCAAGTATTCTTCTCTCGCACGCGGTCATCTGGAAATAAGGCCCCCTCCTCACCGACCACGACCGACACAGCAAATAGCAGGCGACCAACGGAATTTGCCTAGGTCCGTTTCTACAGTTTTAAAGTTAACCCACGGTTCCCAGCTGATGACGTTCTGCGCGATGCTGCACACCGCAAGCATGAATATACACATAACGGTCCACGGATAATCTACATAATTGCAGTACAACATAGAACATTTTCTCGCGTCTCACCTTCCGCTGCTGGAAGCTAGAAGGCCACCTACAACAACAACAACAACAACCAATAAGACTACTATGATTATGATTTAGAAAAGCGCTGCCATGCCAACGCAACGACAACGCCAAGAACGAGAACCACTCTCCTCAAGGCCTGCTATTTATGCAAGAACATACTGCCGAGCTGAGTAGGTACTCGCTCACACGACCCCACAGTCAGAGGGAGACAAACCAAAGAGGGGAGAACACGCGAGATAAAGAGGTTCATTGAACGGATGTCAAGAAGCGTTTATTTAATTTGCAGTTTGGTTCTCGGATAGATAATGGCCGGGAAGATTGTTTATCACCTAATCTGGTTTTCCATCCAAAGTGCTGGTAGTTGTTGGCGGCGATGATCGCTGGGCTGGTGGAAGATCATTAATTTTGGCTGAAGAACGGCTGCTGAGCTACAACGAAAAGAGCAAAGAGGAGAAGATCATTATTATTCGTACTTTTGACGTGTTGAAATATTACAGGTTTATCGCTTTGGCATCTTCTTCGGGTGGTGCTGATTGGAGGTCACCCGCGCCCCGTGAGGGTTACATTGTGGGGCCGAGGAATGTTCGTAGAGATGATCTGGATCGCTTGGGAAGGAATCGTTGAAATAGCCACGGGAAGGTACCACTACGTCACATCACATGGGTTATGGGAAATATGTACCAAGTGAAAGCGAGGTAGCGGCGGTCCCCCATGACCGGGAGGAGGTGCGGAATCCGGGTGGCTAATTGGAGGTCGTACAGTTGATTGGAGCTGAAATAGAAGATGAGGCAAACGTTAGTTGCATTATGCTGATTTCCTTGCATATTTTTTCAACAGCCCTTTGGGTTGAATAGAAATGGTTTAATTTTTAAGGGTTATAACAGATCCATTCAATCCTGCATCAAATTCTCTTTCTTTAATTAGATATGTAAGTTAGATGCGATCTTTTGATAGCTATAAGAATCTAAAAGTAAAAATTATTAACATTTACTTCTAGATATTATTGTTACAGTAATGACCAGATATAGCAAGACCTCTTTTTGGAAAATCTTTCTAATGTTCTACGAAACCCATACGCTTTTTCAGTGGTATTATTCCACAAAGCATACCTTTTTATTTCCATCGTGAAAATGAATGGGAAAGATTTGGAATTACGGTTACGTGAAATTATAGAGACAAGATAAAAATCTGATTTGTCAGCCATATATTTTCTGAATGACAAATTTGTAATAGCTGATAAGACCACTTGAGTGTTTTCGGCACCCTTGGCAATCCATGAAAATGACGCCCCTTTCCTAATTTATTAAAAATAGCGAACAGGTTGCTAAACAAAAGGGGGATCCGGAATATTTCTTTACGTCTGAGATTTATAAAGTGAGTCTGCTTCTTATCCATTTTCTTCTAATTCTATTTTCAGAATTGCACTGCCTTTCTACGCATATCTGTCCCATGTTCTAAAAGTAATATCTGAGAAAATCGCGAATAATGTTTCGAATCATTTCTGCTCATTTGAAGAATTATAAGTTATAACAAGTTAGAGTTCACATTTCAACAGAATCAATTCGTTTTAGTGAAAACTATTTAAATTACCTTCAATGAAATTAGTTAAGCCTATTTTTATATGAAAACAACTCAGTGGGACTGTTATGCCGAGAAATTTGCTATGAAGTAGGATATTCTACGCATATCAGTACCACTAAGAGCTATTACTTTCCGTGTTGCTTTGATGACCACGTTGCGTTTGACGTCTTTACTTTTGTGGTTGTGGTTATGTTTACATGAGCGTGCTTGTGTTCTGTGCGAAGTTTTGAAAGTGAATAGTTTGAATAGGTTTGCATCATTAACTGAAACCAACAATAAGTGCGTTGACATTGCTGCAATCGTCGTTTGCTACATCTATAAAGCCTTTAAAGTAGGGGCATCTGTGCTCTGTGTATAACAAATAAGATTAAAAATTAAGCAGCAAAAAAGGGTTATCTTCCATTTAATTCCTCTTACATAATTTTGGTATCCATGACAGATACGTATTTCGACTACAATGTGCAGTCTTCATCAGTGTCATTCCCTCTAAAGACTTATCAAAAACCAAGCCCCCTTAAGTATTCATCCCCTAGGTAAAAATGTCAAGATCAACCGGTTTCAACTACAACTACTTTTTTAATCATGTCAATATTGGAAGATGTCTATGCATCATTGCAACATACAATTGAATTTTAAAATCATGTTACTTTGTCTTTGATTTGTCTCAAGATCATTACACTGCTTCTTATCAATTGATTATTATTACTCTAATAATGCACAGTTTGCAATCTGAACGATAATCTGGTGTTTTAATATGAATTCCCGTTCCTCTTAATATTTTTCATCACAAAATAAAGCTTCTAGTTCCCGAAATGACTCATACAGTTTCTTTTGATAATATAAATCCGGTTCAATAATTCGTGCACTCAAATCGCTTCGTTAATAGAAGATTCAGTAAAAAATTCTTTGTGGGCCAGTTATGCGTTGAGTTTCAACATGGGACAATTAGACTTGATGTTGTTTTTAAATAAGCCCAGAACAAATACAATTGAAATTCGCTGGTTCGACTTTTAATATTTGGGCTGCTTTTTAGTTGGGCCTCCGCTGGTTGGGCCATGGCCCAATTAAAAAGCAACTGGATGTCAAAATCTCATGTCAAATTGAATTTGACAATCGAACATAAATCCATTCAACGGGGTGTCATATGCGTTTTGGACAGCGCATTACGTGTAATAATTGTACACATTTGGAATTTGCTCGAAAATTTTGAGTTTTATTTTGAATTCTAAAATGAAACATGAACTCAGTTGTCAGTTTCAAGCAACTTGTTTCAATCTGCTTTTAGTGAAATCTTCGCAACCACAACAAAGCATGTGTACACCCCCAATAAATTTTAGCCTTCTGTCAGTTGACCCAACTAACGCATCGAATTCGTTAGTTGGGCCGAGGTGGTGGCCCAACCAGCATAATTTGATTGTAACATGTTTTTCTATTTTCATTCGAAAGTTTACCTAAAAAAGTTCTGTTTTATGAACAAAAGTGAAAAACGTCCAAAAGTTACATGGGACAGATATGCGTAGAACGGCAGTGCAGTTCTTCTTATAATTTCATTGGAACCATCACACTCAGATTCACATTGAATTGTTGTCAGAATTCACTAGAAGTTCCTGTCAGAATGTTCTGCGAGAATTTATTTGAAATAAACCACAATCAGAATTATTTTCAGAATTTTGATAACTCAAAATTTTAAATCAACTAATCTGTAAATTTTACATACAATTTAACGTCAATAGCTGACTGAAATTGAACATTTTATACGACAGATGAGAAGATGAAAGTATAGAGTTGATAGTTCCGTTTGAGTACGGCAGTGTGTAAATTGTATATAGAAAGTAAAAAGCGAGCGAAAGACAATTTTGAGGAAGGTACGAATCGAATCGAGCATTCCCTTTGCCAAACTCATTCGTTGATGAGGGATGGTGAGAGGAAATATCTCCCAGCCACCCCTGGCGATTCGCTTATGTACCTCCGATGTATACGGTTCTATCGATTGTTACACAATAAAGTCACCATCTGACGTAACCATCTAGTCGACGGTTTGACCATGCAGCTATTGTTCTCCACTTGCAAAAGGGAATACAATTTTCAAATTACCGTACTACAACGGAACTATTATTTCTATAATTTCATCTCTTTTAAGTCATTTTAAGTCTGATATTAACGATATGCCTCCAAAGGCGCGCTCCTTTGTCAGGAAAAAATGGATTACTTCGCAACAAAATCAAGCAATAACGCCCATAATGGCCATGCATCAGAATCCTAGTCTTAGCCACTTCAAACTAGAGAACAGCGAATTAAAGATTAGCATTCACGTAGAAGAAAAATAACTACCTAACTCATTTTTGACGTAGGACTACGTCTTTCATTTCTATACTGGTGATACACTTTGTGAAAACCGAAAATGGAACATGTAACAAATTATGAAAGATTTTGAACATTAATAACTCAGCTGCTTCTGGACCATTTTCAATAATTTTATCACCAACCGATCAAAAATCTTCCGACGCATCTACAACATTGCTTCCGCATGATGATTTTTAACGTGAAAGTATTAAAGAAAGTGGTAATGTCAAGTATTGTACAATGTACAAATAAAAAGTTATAATGTTATCACTGTTTTCATGAAATAAACGTTCTTCCCAAGCCCAGTCCTCATAATCGAGTACCACTTGGTTGCACATCATTCTGCTTTAACCTGAAAAGGTATAAAAGAGCGCTGCTGTATGGCATTAGCTCATTTTCGCTTCGGACGGAGTGGTGAGCAGCAATAGCAGCAGTAGGAAGGTGGTGGCTAGTCCACTCCTTCATACCCAACAAGCAACAATTGACTGGTCGTGGCAAAGTTCTTTAGGATAACCGCCATCGGTCGTCTGGCTCGCCGTGGTGGTGTCAAACGTATCTCCGGTCTACGAGGTGTGCTGAAGGTGTTCCTGGAAAATGAGGTCCGTGATGCTGTCACCTACACTAAACACGCCAAGCGTAAGCGGCCATGGATGTCCTCTTCAATAAAACGGCTCTTTTCAGGGCCATCAAGCTTATATCAGTAAAGAGTTGGAATAGAATTTGTCTGTGCCTGTTTGTCCATATTCAGAACCACAAGCCCCCAACGACCACACAAAATGCTCTCCAGAGTTGTAATCTTGTAACCATACTTGGAAGCAGCGGTGCAAGTGATTTTGATTGATTCTCTTAATCAACTTTCTCTTTGAAAAAAATTAATACAAATTTGGTACGCCTACAATTCAAAAACGGAAAGAGTTGAGATAATAGACAATTGATCAATTAAAAGAACTAAATGCTCTTCACATTTATTCCATCCACTAGCGGTCCTACGTCGAGCTTCCGTTCGTGCCCTTAGGCACATACCCTTCTACTTTTTCCTTGTTTCACAAGATCATCCTCGGTGGACAAAGCCGAGTCTTGTCACTATCAACAAGGCATGAACAGAAAAAGAAAAAAAAAGGATTAAGATGTGCTCACACAATTATAGTAATGCAAAAATGGTACAGGCGTCGAAAGCTCTCAATTAATAACTGAGGAAGTGACTACGCAAGTACCCAACAAGCTACAATTAAACAAACATATTTTTTCTCCATACAGTATTACCCTCTTTACTACCAGAGAGCAAAAGAGCTCAATCTCTCAATATGTCATGTATGTTGATGACACTCTATTTGTGATTTCCCTCTCACAGACTACAAAATATAGTACCTGACACAACAAAACATATCTGGTACCTATATATATGCATTTAGATTATCATCCGAAGTTCCTCCTTTTTTACATATTCTGCACAAAATATACTTCTTGAGGCGGGCACCCCATTCATAAAAATAATGGCGGGAAATCAGTAAATTTGATTGGCTTCTTCTATGAAGTTCATTGAGCTTTTTTCAAGTAAGATCTCTGACAAACTGCTCCGAAATTCCTTAGAATGCACTTATATGAAGTTTTATGTAGCTTCTCCAAATGCGATGAAATTCCAAGGGGTATTCAACTCTGCACACCTTAGTCTGTGCCGAGCGTTTTAGCTGAGCCGAAAGTTGTGCCAAGCACTGTGCAAATTAACGTGTCAACATCGCATAAGTTTGGCAACCCTGAATTTATTATGACTTTCGTGATTGTTTGCGTTGACAAGTTTGCTGATGGTTTGCAGTCTACACTGGAAAAGATTGGTCTTTCATAGATGTTGTAGGAAGTGAGACACTAGCTAATTCTCATTCCATCCTTTTCACAGTGAACCAACTGAACGTGTGTATTGATCTACTGATCCAACCAGCAGAAAAAATCCCAGCAACACAATCACCAATTACTAGCAGAGAAACAGCCATGGCATGATCATTTTCGCAACAACAGCACCATCAAATCTCCTGCCAACACTATTACCTTTACCACATCCATTATATGAACAGAATCTAATCTATAACCTTATTCTAATTTCATCTTTCTTGCAGCAAATCTACCGAAAATATTAGTGAAAGAGGATTATAACCAAATCTGACCCAAATTTCATTAACAACAAAAGAGAAGCAGGAGAGTACTCTGGAACCCTCAATGACCAGTAGCCCAAATTCGACGAAGCCATCATACCGAGGCCGATAACAATGATGGTTATGAGCACGACGACGGTGGTGATGATTAGTTATAGCAGTAGTTCTAGAATCAATAGTATCTCTCCCGTAATCGATTGCAGTAGTGGTGATGATATATCTTCGGCTTCCAGTAACCCTCACAAGCACCACCTGAAGTCCTCTCTCGCTAATAAGTTAAGTTAAGTTTTCTTTATTAGGAAGGCTTTCAGCCTGCGGCTGGTTCGCCTCCGCTCTTGCTAATAATGGTAACGCCGTTTCTAAAGCATGTTTGGTTTTTCTCAGGTTTGTTTTAATCTATAACGTTAATTCCGATGTGAATTCTGATGATATGTTTGCCAGGAAGACAAAAATGGCTTAACAATGGCTTAAACGGTTCCAAATTGGGTCCTGCTTAGCCTCCCAAAATTTGAACTACTTTAGTAAGAAACTGACTTCGCACAAACCATTTCAAGTTTATATGGGAATTACTATGGGAAAACTTATGTTTTTGTTCATATGTATCTAACAATTCACCACATCACTATGCTTTTGAAAATGATAACAGTGATTGTAGAAAATTTTCCCAGCTACAACTTCAATCAAATGTAAGGAACAAAAGTTATTAATGATTCAAGTCACTGATGTCTTATGATTATGCTCATTCAACTGTTCAGCAGGCAACATTGATGTTTTTGGTGAGAATAATAGATCACAAATATCATGGCTACTATGTCACACTGCAGAATACAGTGTTGCTAACAGAACAGCTGCTTGATCATGGCATAAGATTATCAATCTCTTAAACAATTAATAACTATTTCATTTGACATTTGGCTGAAAAACGATATTCCGCAAAGTTGTAGCTTAGAAAAATCCCATAATAATAGTTATAGAATTTTTCGAAAAAGCAATATGGAAAATGGGTAGTAGACAATGAACAAAAAGTTTGGTTTTCTCATAGTAATTTCCATATAAACTTCGAATAGTTTGTGCCAAGTCAGTTTCTTACCAAATTAGTTTAAATTTTGGGAGGCTAATCAGGACCTTATTTGAAACCGTTTGAGCACTGTGGAGCGAAAATTTCAAATTTTGCATCAGTCTAATGGTGATGCAGTCGGTATTTAGTTTGTTGCAGCCGCAGACAGGTGCTGCATTTCTATATATAAGAGTACGCGAGCTCGTTTCATATAGGGGTGACACCCAGTTTTCTACAGATGATCCGGCTGGAGAGCTGTTGCTAGCTTCTTCGCCATTTAGTGGTAGACTGTCACCACTTATGATCTTATTCAGGACTGAGTGCGGGTAGGATTGATAGAAATATCTTCAGTAACAAACGGGGCAACTAGCTTCGAGTTGCGAACCGGTCGAATGACGAATTTCCAGATTGTTGTCACCGGTATTCTGAAGGTTCAGTTGAGCATCTAAAAAATAAAAGGATTTTTTATGACTTAACAAACTCATTCCAAAGGGGAAAGAGAGCATTCGATCGGATCATTGGGCCGCCCGGTCCTATTAGGAGTCCACTTCGAATGGGATTTTTTTTACAATCACTAACTTCACTTTGGAGTTAACAAAGTTGTAACCACGGCAATGAATAAAGAACGATTGGAAAAAAGTCAGCATACAACAGTGTTGCTATTTTATTTTATATTGATTGAGTCATATGCGTCAACATGTGCCCTAAACGTGCTGAACAGTGTGCCTCGTTGTTCTTTGGCACAGTATGCAGAGTTGATTACCCCTTGACGAAATTCGCAAAACATCTACAAAGTTTCTGCCTACTTTTCTCGTTGATATTGCGCGAAGTTTACGTACGAAATTTCTTGAACTATGAACGTAATTCCCTGAACTATTCCAAGTACATTAGGCTTCAAAAAAAGTGCCCTGAACTACAATAAGGTTCCCCGAAATTGAATAAATCTCATATTTTATACAAATATCCTAAAGTACTAACTTCTACATATCACTTATATCAAGCTTATTGCGTGCTCTAAACTTAGCGTTCTACCCAAGTAACCAACAAGTCCGCAACAAGTCGTGCCTGTACCATTTTTGCATTACTATAATTGTGTGGCAAGTACAATCATACTCTATGCGCACAATCAAATCGAAAAATTCCTAGACTTGACCGGGAAGCGAAAGCGGCTTCAAAATGGCGAGTTGACAACCTGGAAGGAGCGGAATACCTAGCTCTGGTCCTCAAAAGTTCCTACTTAACGCCTCCCCGATTCATATGATAACAAAAGACTACGAGCTGAAACATGGACACTAGACTGATGCAAAATTTGAAATTTTCGCTCCACAGTGTTCAAACGATTTCAAATCGGGTCCTGATTAGCCTCCGAAAGCTTAAACTCATTTGATAAGAAGCTGACTTGGCACAAACCATTTGAAGTTTATATAGAAATTACTATGGGAAAACAAAACTTTTTGTTCATTGTCTTCTAGCCTTTTTACATATTGCACTGTTAACAAGTTCTATTACTATTCTTATGGGAACTTTTATCAGCTACAACTTTGCAGAAAATCGTTTTTCAGCCAAACGTCAAATTAAATAGTTATGAAGAGATTGATAATCTTATGGCAGGATTAACCAACTGTATTGTGGGCAACACTGTATTCTGCAGTGTGACATAGTAGCCATGATTTTTGTCCTCTATTCTACGCGCCATAAACACCAATGTTGCCTGCTGAACAGTTGATTGAGCATAATCATAAGACATCAGTGACTTGAACCATTAATAATTGTTGTTCCTTACATTTGATCGAAAAGTAGTCTTCAACAAACTTGTAGCTGAGAAAATTTTCAACAAGCTCAGCTATCATTTTTTAAAGAAGAATGAACTGGTGAATTTTGAGATCGATATGAACCGAAATTATGGTTTCTCCATAGTAATCTCCATATAAACTTCAAATGATTTGTGCCAAGTCAGTTTCTCACTAAATGAGTTCAAATTTCGGGAGGCTAATCAGGGCCCAATTTGGAACTGTTTAAGCACTGTGGAGCGAAAATTTAAAATTTTGCATCAGTGTAATGGACACAGCTGGGTGGCGTAGCCGGGGCAATGTTGCCAGTTCGGCTATAGTAAAGTGAAGTGGTGCGACGCGAACACTGGTGCGGTAACCATAGTACAGTGATAGAGGAAATGCTTCACCAAACCTGAGCGTCTGTTCTCCATGGAGGTGCGGCTCAAAGCAGCGTATGTTCTCTATGTTAGGAACGGCTGATCACTGTCCTAGTGCCAGCGTAGGACTCTAAACAGAGCTGTGCACGATGGTCCCCCGTCGAGACACGGGTTTGGGGCAAGCCCAACAAGCCCTGGAACAAACTTAAAATTGCAAATACCGAAGAAAGAAATACGGATCGGAACAATCGACACAGACCTACGCGACGAAATAAGGACTACGATTGGAAAATCGGAACATGGAACTGCAAATCGCTCGGCGTCCCGGGTTGCGATAGGTTAATCTATGACGAACTTCAACCACGCAACTTCGAAGTCGTAGCACTGCAGGAACTTTGCTGGACGGGACAAAAGGTATGGAAAAGCGAGCATCGAGCGGCTACTTTCTACCAGAGCTGTGGCACCACCAACGAGCTGGGAATCGGCTTTGTAGTGCTGGGTAAGATGCGCGTGATTGGTTGGCAGCCGATCAACGCGAGGATGTGCAAGTTGAGGATTAAGGGCCGTTTCTTCAACTACAGCATCATAAACGTGCACTGCCCACACGAAGGGAGACCCGGCAACGAAAAAGAAGCGTTCTATGCACAACTGGAGCAGGTGTACGACGGTTGTTCGCAACAGGACGTCAAAATCGTCAGCGGCGACATGAACGCTCAGGTAGGACGGGAGGCAATTTATAGACCGGCAATCGGGCCAAATAGCCTGCATGCCGTATCGAACGACAACGGCCAATGATGCGTAAACTTTGCAGCCTCTCGGGGTATGGTAGTTCGCAGAACCTTTCTCCCCGCAAGGATATCCGCAAAGCCACCTGGACCAACACACAGAAAACCAAATCGATCACGTTCTAATCGACGGGAAATTCTTCTCCGGCATTATCAACGTCCGCACGTACCGCAGTGCGAACATAGATTGGGACCACTACCTAGTTGCAGTATGCACTCCCGTCAAAGACGAACGCCGCGACCCAACATTGAGCAACTACGGGACGCCGGAGTTGCCCAGGACTACGCACAGCAGCTGGAAGTTTAACTACCCATGGAAGAGTAGTTTGGCGCAGCTTCTCTTGAAGGTGACTGGAGGGACATCCGTTACGCCATAGGTAGTAATGCTGCAGCGACACTAGGTACTGAAGAAATGACTGGTTTGACGGCGAATACAAATCGTTAGTAGAGGAGAAGAATGCAGCACGGGCGAGATTGCTGCAACACCGCACGAGATTGAATGTGGAGCGATACAGACAAGCGCGGAACAGACAAAACTCGGTTTTCCGAAGGAAGAAGCGTCAGCAGGAAGACCGAGATCGCGAGGCGATGGAAAATTTGTACCGCGTAAACGACACACGGAAGTTCTACGAGAAGCTAAATAGTTCGCGCAAAGGCTACGTGCCGCAAGCCGATATGTGCAAGGACTGGACGGTCACCTTCTCACGAACGAGTGTGAGGTGATTGAGAGGTGGAAGCAGTACTATGACGAGCACCTCAACGGTGATGCAGCAGAAAACGAAGGTGGCACGGCAACAGACCTTGGAGCACGCGCAGAAGACGACAGGCTACCGGCCCCTGATCTTCAAGAAGTTGAGGAGGAGATCGGTCGGCTGAAGAACAACAAAGCAACTGGTGTAGATCAACTACCAAGTGAGCTATTGAAATACGGTGGTGAAGCACTGGCTAGAGCGCTGCACTGGGTAATTGCCAAGATTTGGGAGGAGATATTACCGGAGGAGTGGATGCCCAATCTACAAATACAAAAAGAGCGCCGCCTGTCACCATTTGCAAGAGAGTTCGTGGGGCAATACCAGGCGGGATTCATGGGTTCATATTCGCGATTCGGCAGGTTCTGCAGAAATCCCGCGAATACAATGTGCCCACACATCATTTGTTCATCGATTTCAAATCCGCACACGACACAATCGATCGAGATCAGCTATGGCAGATTATGCACGAGTACGGATTTCCGGATAAACTGACTCGATTGGTCAAGGCGACGCTGGATCCAGTGATGTGCGTTCTTCGAGTATCGGGGACACTCTCGAGTCCCTTTGAATCTCGAAGGGGGTTACGGCAAGGTGATGGACTTTCGTGTCTGCTATTCAACGTCGCGTTAGAAGGTGTGATCAGAAGAGCTGGGATAGACACGAGTGGCACGATATTCAGGAAGTCCATCCAGCTTCTTGGTTTCGCCGATGACACCGACATCATGACACGGAACTTTGAGACGATGGCGGAAACGTACATCAGACTGAAGACTGAAGCTAGACGGATTGGACTTGCCATCAACGCATCAAAGACAAAATACATGTAAGGAAGAGGTTCTAGGGAAGACAAAGTTAGCCTCCCACCCCGAGTTCAGATTGACGGTGACGAAATCGAGGTGGTCGATGAGTTCGTGTATTTGGGCTCACTGGTGACCGCCGAAAATGATACCAGCAGAGGAATTCAAAGACGCATTAAGGCAGGGAATCGTGCCTACTTTGAACTCCGAAGTTGACTGTCTACAAGACGCTGATTAGACCGGTGGTCCTCTACGGCCACGAGACCTGGACTATGCTCGTGGAGGACCAACGCGCCCTTGGTGTTTTCCACCATCTACGGTGGAGTGCAGATGGATGACGGAACGGGGAGGAGGCGAATGATCCACGAATTGCACTAGCTGCGGTGAGAATCATCCATCGTCTACATTGCAAAAAATGGGCGGCTACGGTGGGCTGGGCACGTTGTAAGAATGCCGCACGACGACCCAGTGAAAATGGAGAAGAAGAGGCGCGCAGCGGGCAAGGTGGATCGACCAAGTAGAAGGCGACCTGCGGACCCTTCGCAGACAACGAGGCTGGCGAAGTGTGGCCATGGATCGAGTAGAGTGGAGACGACTTCTTCGGACAGCAGAGAAGATGAAAGTATAGAGTTGATAGTTCCGTTAGACTACGGCAGTGTAAAAATTGTATATAGAAAGTAACAAGCGAGCGAAAGACAACTTTTGAGGCTGGTACGAATCGAATCGAGCATTCTCTTTACCAAACTCATCCGTTAATGAGGGATGGTCAGGGGAATTTCCCCAAGCCATCACTGGCGATTCGCTTGTGTACCTCCGATGTGTACGGTTCTATCGATTTTTACGCAATAAAGTCACCATCTGACGTAAGCAGCTAGTCGATGGTTTGACCACAGAAAAACAGACGTAACTCTTTGAATAAAGTTATCTTCAAACATAGTACTGCCATAGAGGTAACTCTAAGACCAGAAGGTCCCGAAGAAACGTGCTCAACTTTTTGGCTCAGCTCTGGTACTATCTTCGGTCCTAAGCTAATCGATGCACCCCTCAAAATATTGGAAAATCCACGAACTCCTCATTTTATCTGTCAAACTTTCAT
The DNA here is from genome assembly GCF_037179485.1 of Ochlerotatus camptorhynchus. Lineage (NCBI taxonomy): Eukaryota > Metazoa > Arthropoda > Insecta > Diptera > Culicidae > Ochlerotatus > Ochlerotatus camptorhynchus. The sequence goes on along the minus strand of NW_027040802.1, from coordinate 1,300,821 downwards.
AGCGAATCAAACAAACATAGTGTAGTACTAGAATTTCGACTGGAATAGGGTACGTTAATCGATTTGCTTGGGACCAATAGGCTAGTCAAGTAGTGAGCCAATTTCAAATCGATGGTTTCGTATTGATTGTTGGTTTGACCATGCAGCTATTGTTTTCCTCTTGAAAAAGGAAATTCTCGATCCGATTCGTACCTTCCTCAAAATTGTCCTTCGCTCGCTTTCTACTTTCTATTTATAATTTTCACATTACCGTACTATAATGGAACTATCAATTCTATACTTTCATCTTCTCATCTATCGTATTATTATCGTATTATCAAGTATTAGTGCGAGAGAATATAGAGTCATCCTATCCGTCCGCTCTTCTGATTTGTTAGCGAAATATTCCGATTTTGTTCGTTTAATTTCTTAATTGTTGAACTATTTTCACTGTTTGTACTGTATACCAAAAAATTGCTGGATAAGTTCTCCATCGAATGACATATTGCATAACGTATTTCCCATGAACGATTTGGAGAAATATGCGTTTGAAAACATCACCCCATTTTCGTTACATGTTTCATTTTCGATTTAGACAGTAAAGAAAGACGTAGTAAAAAATCACATATATTCGTCAAAAATGGGAAAAAATTCTCATTCTAAAAACTACAAGGGACAGCCCTATGGGGTTGTACGCAATGGTAACGTAGGACTACGAAGTCTTATTTAAAAAATCTTATTTGTTAACTGCAGCAAGAGCTTGTGTTTTGTGTAGGAATAGGAATTTGAGTGGGGTTCTCTCTGTTTATACTCTTTAGTATGACGTGCTTGACACAGATGGCCCACAGCGACTCACGAAGAGCTACTGATTCCGATCAATAGCTCCTTCTATGGATGTGCCATGTGGACTGCAGCTCGCTGCTTACAGGCAGCCTTTCGTTATGTACTGGAGAACAATGTTCAACGCCACGCGCCGAAAGCACTGCTGCTGCTGCTGATGCCGACGACCGGACATCACCGGACACACGGTGATTGGAACTGAATTCGATCAGCGGTTGAGGCCAGCCTTGATAGCTAGCTGCTTGCGGGGAGCCTTTCATTGTATCCCGGAGAACACCACCACTCACACCGCGGTGATTGAATAAACACCGTTTGGTGAGACCGGATGGAATTCAACTTTGAAATCTGTGCTAGGGAAATCATTTTTCGCTGGCAATCGGTGATAATTTTAATTATCATAGCAACAGTTGCACATTCGTGCAATTTTAATTAGTGTTATTTTGAAGAAAAAAAAACGATACAGCATTCAACAGATACGTAGGAATATTTCTGATCGATTGTTGATAAAATTATTGAAATTGGTCTAGGGGCAACTGAGTTATTAACGTTCAAAATCTTTCATAATTTCGTTACGTGTTCCATTTTCAGTTTTCACAAAGTGTACCCCCATATAGAAATTACAGACGTAGTCCTACGTCAAAAAATCAACAAGATGCGTGAAATGTGTTCTTAGCTGTGTAACTGGCAATTTTCCCGTCTTGATTGGGTAAGAAATTATCGTACACCCAACAAAACAACAACATGGTGAATAGTAATTATTCGTCACTTCAAAGAAAAACGTTTTTCAATCATCTCAAAACAAGCAAAAAAGGCTCCTCTAAAAGTAAGCCAATTGATTTGCATTGGCCTCCTGCGATTGTTGTTTGCCCGCTTGAAAAGCAATCGACCGACAACGGAGACGACGACGACGACGCATAGTGCTCTTGGTCTTAAAAACACACACACAATTGGCTTGTTTTGCAGTCAACAAGGTTGCTTTTGTTGATGCACAAAGCAGGGCTTGCTTTGATTAATCGTAATTTTTGTTTTTTGCGCCTCAAATCTCAGCGAAGTTGGTCGAGGTTAGTTTTTGTTCAGACTCTGGTGCCATTGAAGCATCAGATTGGGTTAAAAATTTGCATCAACATGAAGTTGTGTGCTTTAGATTTAAAAGATGACTGCAATGTTAAATGTAAAACGCCTTCTGACAAATTGATTTCCGTGAGCAATTATGGAAAGTACAATATTTACATTCGTTGAAATCAATTAATTCCATTTCCTTTCTTGTGCAGATTGGCTCAGAGTCATGATGGTGCACGGCAGTAACTCAACAACGTTCCTGCAGGGCTTTTCCAGTTGATGCTTTCTCTATGCTCGTATGCGAACACGGAAAACGGTGCCCGGAATGGGTGGTAGCTAGCTGTACATTTACATATATGGACATGGTGGTGACAAGAACCTTCAGAGCAACGCCCTGATTTCAGAAGGAGAAAACCTAATCACAGTGGTCTGATGAGTTTTGTTCATGTGAATGCCGCATGAATTGAAAAGTCAAAATCTCCGACACTTGATCCAAACGCCGTCTAAAACCTCCAAAAATTTCAAGGACCCTTGCCTAGTTGACGTACCGTACAATGAAACCTCTGTACATCAGAACGCACACGCGTCCAACTTTCGTCAATTTGCTCAGTCATCGATCCGGTCATAGACAAGCGGCAAAAAATGGCTAAACTTGACCGTCACCTTCAATATCCAACGTACGATGATTAGTCCTCTTCATACTGAAACGAATAGAAGAAAAAAAATCTTTCGGTGGTGTCGTTGGTCGCACAGGTCATGTTCTCCACAAACCACGCGCACGCACGCATTAATAGTTCAAACAACTCTTGATCTGCTCTTTACTCCATCATCATCCTCATCATCATCATTGCCATCGATCGCCACTGCCGAAAAAAAAAGGAAAAACTCAAGCCGATCATAGATGGCGGCGCGATCTCGAACAATAATTTTCATTGTTCCAAGCTCGCCTACTATACGATGGTGGGCGACGAACCGAGCATTTCAAACTCGGAATTGATGTTCCCCTCAATTCAAAACCGTCAATCACCTGTACGACACCTTATGCCGAAAAAAAAAGAGCACTTGGCTTCTCCCGAATGGTAGCAAAATTCATTAGACCTAACATTACCATAATGAGATCTTCATCGCCGCAGTCGAGTTTTTGCTGCGTTCTGTCAAATTGCTTTTCAAGCGCAAGCCGCATCGTGGCAAGCCTTTTGATCTCGTCGTCGTGATTGAGGTCTAATTAAAAACTCACGCCAATTCAGCGGCTGCTTAGATCGATATCTTCAAAGGTTGCCCAGGAGGGGGGCGTAAAAGCAATCACCAATCGCCGTTTTTTGATGTTGGTTACTAAATCCTTCCTGAATAGTCAGGTTCCAAAAAAAAAACTTCGCTTTTAATTTCCTTAATCAAATTAAGCAAATCACCTTGCCAATGTGGTTGCATTTCGCAAATAAAAAACAACAATTCCACAAACTACAATCCGAAATAGCCCCCATTAATTTGTTTGTTCGACAGAGATTTGTCTTTTTTTTTCTTTCCCCGGATACATAAAATTGACCAGATGGCCATAGAGCCGCATTAAACGTCGTCGTCGGTTGCAGCAGCTGCAGGCAACGCATACACTGAGGCCGTGCGACTCCCCCACTTTGAATGCCATTGGGTAACTTAGATCAACTTGTACTTGTACCTACTTGTTTCGATTGACTTGAGCCACGAAATGTGGAGCAAAGTAGGCTGCTAGACAACCGGTCGGTCGGTCGGTCGGTCGGTCGGTCGGTCGGTCGGTCAGTCAGTCAAGAGTCAAGGGACGATGGACACATGCAGCAGCACATTTTGTCAAGGCAGCATTTTCGCGTTGATTGCATTATTCTCACCACGCCAACCGACCACCAAACCCGGCCGATCATTGTGGTGAGAACATTATTTTAATGTTATGTTTCTGTTTAGGTATTTTTATTTCTGACGGCACGTCAATCGGTCGGAGAACTTGTTTCTTTCATGGGGATTTGTTTAGATCATTTCAGCCCGGTCGGAGCGGTGTGGGGCATTAATCTTCGGTGGTCCCCAGTAAATGATGATTGTTTTCACATAGTTCGAATTGTTCTTGAAATATTTGCATAGTTCAGTGATTGCTGCGATCAGTGGACGACCCGTACATGGCGGTGACATTTCTGCGGTTTGGCTTTGGAAATAAATCGAAACATTACAATTTGCTGTTTTGGGTCAAATCATAGATCATTGCACGGAAAGGTTTACGAGGTGTTAGAATTTGAAACGAATGAACGAAATTGTCATTGTTGTTTTTCAGATGGTGATCGATTCTGTTCAGGCTGTAACACTTCAATTCTTATCAATTTTAGAGCCAGAGATGCCAGATTTTGTTCTATGCAATCCATAAGGTTAAATTTGATGAACTACATCGGTGCACCCCTCGTTACTATATGTATCTTGGTAGCGCATATCATTATAATAACCTTGGCGCTCATCACCAATAGTTACCCTGTTGTTTTTTGCTTTCCATTCTTGAATAAAACGTGTAACTTTGCAACCGCGTGTTTTTCTCTTTCGAAAGTATTTCGTGTCCATTCCGGGTTATTCTTTTCAGCCGACGTAGATCCACTGTTGAACCTGTCCACCTCGGCCTACAGGTTATGGGCCCAGTGGAGGTTGTGAGGAAAAACTGTTATTTATCTCGTAAAACGAGGAAACGTTTTTTCGTCGGAACGGACAAGGCACCGCCATCGGCGGGTGTACAGTCGGTGCAAAAATTTTTGGTTGCTGTTGTCGGTGTGTGTGACTGTTAGTACAACAGCCAGGAAAATGGACACAATCAGCAAGTTTTCGAAGCTGAGCAATCAAAACTGGCAGTCCTGGAAATTCAGGGTGGAGATGCTCCTGACCAGGGAGGAGCTGTTCTACGTCATCGATGGTGTCAAGCCGGAGCCTGTAACGGCCCAATGGACCAAGGATGATAAAAAGGCACGCGCAACTATGGGGTTGTGCATTGAGGACAACCAATACAGCCTCATAAAGACAGCACAGTCAACCCGCGAGTTCTGGGATAATTTACAGAAGTATCACGAAAAAGTCACCGTGACTTCTAGGGTGTCCCTTCTCAAAAAGTTGTGCAACTTAAACTTACGAGAAGGAGGTGATTTGGAAGCGCACCTATTCGAGTTGGATGATCTCTTCGAGCGATTGGAGAACGCCGGGCAGGATTTGGAAAATCAGCTGAAAATCGCTATGATTTTGAGGAGTTTGCCAGATTCCTACAGCAGTCTGGTGACAGCGCTTGAAGGCAGGCCAGATGAAGATATGACCGTCGAGCTGGTTCGGTCCAAACTCTTGGACGAGTACGAGCGCAGAAAGGAGCGGTATGGAGGATCATCCGGTGACGCAAAGGCGTTGAAGAGCAGCGTGAAGTTGCACAGTGCAGTGAAAGACAAATCCGAGATTGTGTGCTTCTTTTGCAAGAAGTCGGGCCACATGAAGCAAGATTGTTTGCGATTTCAGGCCCTGAAGAACAAAAGTGATAAACACAAGCGAGATGAAAACAAGAAGACATATCGCCAGGGTGATCGCCCGAAGGCCAAGCAGGCCACTGAGAAGAGTTCCAGTGCTGTTTTGTTTATGGCCGGAGAGAAAAGGCAAAGTTGCTGGGTTGTGGACAGCGGTGCTAGCAGCCACATGTGCAACGACAGAAGTGTATTTACCTCGCTCAGCGAAGAGAGCGCTCCGGAAGTGATTCTCGCAGACGGAACTGTGGTGCAATCGGTAGGATGTGGTACTGGTGTGGTGACCGGCGTAGATGGCTGCGGAAATACAGTGGATATAAAACTCTCGGAAGTGTTGTTTGTACCGTCGTTGAACAGCTGTTTGCTTTCGGTGGTAAAGCTGGCTGCTAAGGACTTTGTGGTGATCTTTAGAAAAGACGATTGTGACATTTGTGATCTGTCGGGTACAGTGAAGGTGAAAGGCATCCGATCTGGTAGCTTGTATCACCTAAAAACGGTGGAAACAGTGATGAAGAGTGAAACCAAGCAGCACAATGAACTGTGTCAGCACCAGTGGCACCGCCGATTCGGACATCGTGATCCGTCGAGTGTTGATAGAATGAATAGAGAGAATCTGGTGGCAGGGATGACGCTGAAGGATTGCGGTTGACCTGCGAAACGTGTTTGGAGGGGAAGCTGTCGCGGACGCCGATCCCCAGAGCAGCCGAACGAGCGTCTACGCAAATTCTGAATGTGGTGCACACAGATTTGTGTGGGCCAATGAGAACTGCAACACCCAGCGGCAACCGTTTGCTGATGACAGTCATAGATGACTTTAGCAGGTATGCAGTCGTGTATCTCCTCGCCCGGAAGTCGGATGCTGCCGACAAGATCATCGAGTATGTCAGGTACGTGCAAAATTTGTTTGGTAGAAAGCCGCGAGTTATCCGCTCTGACGGAGGCGGCGAGTATGATAATAAGAAGCTTCAAACATTCTTTGCGAAGGAGGGGATCAGAGCCCAGTTCACCACCCCCTATACGCCACAACAGAATGGCGTGGCCGAAAGGCGCAATAGGTACCTACAGGAGATGGCTACAACAATGTTGCTCTATGCGAAACTTGACAAAAAATACTGGGGTGAAGCTGTACTGGCTGCCACCTACCTGCAGAACATGTTGCCCTCACGCTCAGTGGACACAACACCTTTTGAGAAGTGGTATGGGAGGAAACCTGACGTTAAGCACTTGAGGGTTTACGGGTCACAGGCATGGGTTCACATCCCGGATGTGAAGCGTGGAAAATTTGATAGTAAAGCGCAGAAACTCACATTCATAGGCTACTCCGAACAGCATAAGGGATAACGGTTCGTTGATTTAGCGACGAAAAAAGTCACTATTAGCCGTGACGCTAAGTTTTTGGAGTTTGACAGTTTGCCTCAGGGTGAGTTGGAAACTGATTCAATTACTGATGGGGTAGAGTGGCTTGCTGGTAAGGATGGTGGACGTGTTCGGCAATCGGTGGCCGAGCTGGTGCCGGATCTGATGGACGATAGCGATGCCGAAAGCGACGATGAAGCATCCCACGACCCCATGGATCAAAGCGAATGCGAGCAGTTCTTCGATTTGAGCTCCACTCCTTCTCTTGATGACCCCCTAGATATGAAACAAGAGCCCGAAGGAGACCATCAGGGCGAATCGAGTAGCCAAGGTGTCCGTAAAACCCGTAACAAGTTACCTGACAGATACAACGATTTTGAGGTAGGAGTTGCCACTCATGCGTTAACGGAGCCAGCAACATACAACGAAGCGATGAAGTGTCCGGAGCGTGATTTGTGGAAAGAAGCAATGGATGATGAAATGTCGTCGCATAAAGACAACGGTACCTGGGAGTTGGTACAACTACCATCCGGGAAGAAGGTGATCGGGAGTCGCTGGGTATATAAGGTAAAGGTGAACGAGTCTGGACAAGTGGTACGATTCAAGGCGCGAGTCGTGGCACAAGGGCATACGCAGCGTTTCGGAGTGGACTTCAGTGAAGTGTTTGCTCCGGTGATCCGTCACACCACTTTGAGGACACTGCTTGCCCTAGCAGGCAGGGATAAGATGATTCTTAAGCACCTGGACGTCCGTACAGCGTACTTGTACGGTGTTATCAGCGAAGAGGCTTATATGCGCCAGCCGCCTGGCTACGTGGTCCGCGAACAGGAGGAGAAGGTATGCCGTTTACGTCGGAGTATTTACGGCCTCCACCAGTCAGCCAGGTGTTGGAACAAAAAATTATCCGAAGTTCTGAAGGGAATAGGTTTCGTAGCCAGCTCCGCCGATCCGTGCCTGTATACTGCTATGAGAAATGGATCTACCGTTTATCTGATCGTCTATGTTGATGACATCTTAGTCGGTTGCACTAACGAGGAGGAGCTAACTCAAGTATACAACCAGCTTAAGAAACACTTCGATATCTACTGTCTGGGTGAAGTCAAGCATTTTTTGGGCTTGGAGGTTACGAAGGACGTGGATGGAGTATACAGCTTAAGTGTTCAGTCGTACATCAAGAAATTGATCTCGGAGTTTGGCATGGAGAATGCCAAAGTGGCGCGAAGTCCTATGGATCAAGGATACCTCAAAGACACCAGCCAGAGTGAAGCGATGAAGGATATCACCATGTACCGTAGTCTCGTTGGTGCCCTGATGTACGTCGCTGTTTGCGCATGGCCAGATATTGCCGCCAGTGCTGCAATTTTAGGACGAAAATTCAGCGGTCCGACTGAAAGGGACTGGACAGCAGCGAAGCGGGTGCTCCGCTATGTGAAGTGGACAGCTGATTGGAAATTGAAACTCGGTGGATCACATAACGGTGACCTTGAAGCTTATTCGGATTCTGACTGGGCAGGAGATCCAGGAACGCGAAAGTCGACGACTGGTTTCGTTGTCTTCTTCGCAGGAGGAGCCGTCTCCTGGGCGAGCCGGCGTCAGGACTGCATGAGCCTCTCGTCCATGGAGGTAGAGTACGTGGCACTAGGAGAGACATGCCAAGAAGTTCTGTGGTTACGGCGATTGCTCGAGGACTTAGGCGAGAAACAAGAGAAGGCCACCACAGTACACGAAGATAATCAAGGATGTCTGGCCTTCGTGCAATCCGAAAAGAACAGCCGAAGGTCTAAACACATCAACACGAAGGAGTTCTTCATACGTGACCTTTGCGAGAGAGGAGAAGTCAAGCTTCAGTACCTCCCGAGCGATGTAATGCGGGCAGACGTGTTCACCAAACCATTGGGGAATGTGAAGCACAATGGCTTCGCAACTCTAATCGGACTTCACGGCAATCGAGGGGCCACCGCTGAGGAGGAGTGATGAACTACATCGGTGCACCCCTCGTTACTATATGTATCTTGGTAGCGCATATCATTATAATAACCTTGGCGCTCATCACCAATAGTTACCCTGCTGTTTTTTGCTTTCCATTCTCGAATAAAACGTGTAACTTTGCAACCGCGTGTTTTTCTCTTTCGAAAGTATTTCGTGTCCGTTCCGGGTTATTCTTTTCAGCCGACGTAGATCCACCAACAATCAATACGAAACTAACGATTTTAAATTGGCTCACCACTTTAGTAGCCTATTGGTCCCAAGCAAACGATTAACGTACCCTATTCTAGTTGAAATTCTATTACTACACTATGTTTGTTTTGATTCGCTATGAAAGTTTGACAGATAACATCAGGGGTGTGTGGATTCATGCAGAACATGCAGGGGTGAGTGAAATAGCTTGGGACTGCTTGGGACCGTTGTTCTGGTACTGAGTGAGCCAAAAATAATAATGATTTTCTTCGGGACCCAGTGGTCTTAGAGTTACCTCTATGGATCCACTGTTGAACCTGTCCACCTCGGCCTACAAAATTTACTTTGATGGATTTTTAAAAAATTCAAAAGCAGTTTTTTTCGACGCATTATTTTAGATTGCAAAAAGCTTGCGTCATTTTGTGTAAAATATCAAAAGGAATCGAAAAGTGCGAGTTTTTTGCAATCTGAAATAATGCTTTGGGAAAAAACCGCTTTTGAAGTTTTCCAAAAAGCATCAAAGTAAATTGAACCATAAGCAAACGTCAGACTGTGCGTGAAACATGGCGGATTTTGTACTATCCTTTCACCGATCCTTTCACCGAAAATTCCCATAAGAAACTATCTATCCAGCTTTCCATGCTCGGTAATGGCGGCCTGTTTGTATGAATAAATGTATCCTTCACTGTGCTTTTTGACACTAACTGGAGGGCGTATGTTGTTCCATTTTCTTCTGTTCCTGGGAGAGGGAAAGGGAAGGGGTTGAAATTCGAACATCCAGATAGTGTCAAAAAGCACAGTGAATGATACATTTATCATACAAACAGGCCGCCATTACCGAGTATGGAAAGCTGGATATTTGCTGGAAGAGCAAATTTTTCGACGTTGCCGTCAACGCCAATTCCGTAGACTTATTCAAATCTACGGATTTCTACAGATTTTTTTTTAGTCGAAGGAGATATTTTACGTTAAATTATAAATCGATGAAAGAACTTTTGAAAAACTACTAGGGACAGCCCTATGGGGTTGTACGCAATGGTGACGTCGGACTACGTGGTCTTATATAATAAATGTTATTTGTTAACTGCAGCAGGACTTGTGTTTGGTTTGTGAAAAGGAATTTGATCGGGATTCTCTCTGCTTATACTCTTTAATATGACTATGATTGCCCTGAAAAGAAGCTTTTGATATGAATTTTAGTTGGGACATGTTCAGAAATTCAACTCTTTTGGAAAATCTTGGTGGCCCTGAAAAGGCATACTTTCACTCATTGCTTCCCGGGGATTCTTGTTCAGCCATAGCAAGATGTGCGCGTGAGGACTTCCAATGTGCTGAAATTTAATTGTGTGAAGTACACACAGCACGTGACTGGATCATCATTGACCAGAGTTGCTCTTTGTAGTGCAGTCATTTCCTGGATAGGATCTGTTAAGTCATTGCCATTGTGTAATTCTGACAACAAATGAGAGATTCAACAAATGGGGCTACTTCATATCATTTGCACTGAGTGTGAGGAACATCGTAGGCTTTCCCAATTGTCGCATCATGGTGATCAAATTTCTCTTCTTTTGTTGCCAATACTGTACTGAATTCGGTATTGATTTGAGGAAGGATAGATTTCGCTCAATGCACTGCTCCATTAATAAGGCGGCCCTTAAGGTTGACACGTGTAATGTTTGCGGTCCCCGTGCAAGCCTTCGGAAACTATAAGGCGAAGAACTTTCATTGTCATTTACAACAAATGTTGCGGTTTGGCCACACGCCTGTCTTGACGACGAGTTTCACTGGATGCCATCATGAAATATGTCACCCGAACCCCTGGCTTGAATTTTCGTAGATGGCCGAAACATATGGCAGGAAGAGCTATCTCTTCGCCGTGCTCGTCATATATTAATGAAAGAGAAACCCTGTTTTGCGCGGGAGCGATCTCCAGGCATTTATCCTCATTCCAATTGTTTCCTGTTGCCCAAGCAGCAATTATGTCTCATTATCCAAGGCAATGGTTTCCAGCTCAATTTGAGGATCCACTGCAGGGTTTTCAAGACCATTTATGGCGATCTGATCAATTGTGATCCCGTATCGGCGGTACAGTGATATCGTAATCTAATAAGAAAGCCACGCTTTAACCGTAGTTTCCTTTATAAAGCTGGACAAGTACGACGACCTATGGATTACGTGCTTTTTGATGAACACGTTGAAGGCCTGATCATCATCGAGCTGACAGGGAAGAGAGCGTCGTTTCTCTTAACACAACAACATTCGCGCAAAAAGAAAATTATCAAATAACTATCATATGACATACACTCCCGGAAATAAATATAAAGACACATAAAAAAGCATGGCGCCTCACATGTGTTTATTTAGTTACACTAAAACTGATATCTAGTAAAAGTGAGGGGGTGACGGGCCTACGCGCTCTTCCCATCTTCCTATTAATTTGTTTGAACATCTCAAGACACATTCTAACTCGGAAAACGCCTAAATATATGTATCACCTAATTAATCATCGCTGATCAACCAATGATTTTTTTGTAATTTTCGATAACTTCTAGCGATTGGATCTGCTTAAAACGTTTCAGAAATTAAGTTTAATTATTACTTTAACTAACTCTTTGGTTATTTTGGTGCTACAAGAATTGTTGAGATGCTTAGTAATGTTTCGAAAATGACCAATTTCCCATACATTTTTTTATGTGTCTTTATATTTATTTCCGAAGGAGAAAATCACATTTCCATTTATTTCCCCTGCGTACATGATGCAATTGGTTATTTCTATGGGTGATATTGTAGCATGATAATGTGGCTTCCAAAAATACATGGTTTAAAATTCCTCTGATTCTTATATTTGGTAGGCGCCATGCTTTTTTATGTGTCTTTATATTTATTTCCGGGAGTGTATATGATTTCGTTCTAATTCCTCAGTTTGGTGTAAATTAAACCATTTCTGATCAGAAATGTTATTACTAGGAATTATTATGAGAAAAACTAAAATACCTACATTCCTGGCGGCCTTCGACAACAGTGTCGTAGGACAGAGCCTGTCGTATGACATTTTAGTTTGGTACTGTAGTTTGAATGCTTGTTCTGCAAGTGTCGGAAGCAAAGGCAGTCGATTATCACAGAAAATGTGTCGACTACGGTGACCGCTTACAAGACTGGTCTCGACACAGAAGTAAAAAGCAACTAACCACTTCATTCGAGCAGTGAAAATGACGTTTGCTACCACTCGAACTTTGAAATAAAACATTATTTTGAGAACCACGAGAAAAGTAGCCAACATTTGTGCGTTTCATAAAAAAAATTGAAATTAGTTGGTCCAGTTTTGTCTTTGTGAAATCGCTGGTAGAAGGTCAAGCTAAAACTGCTTGACAAAGTGGTCAACTGGTGGATGTCGTCTTCGGTGGTGATCCATCACCAATCTGGTCATTCCCGACAATCACGACACTTATCTGTGCTCGTTTTGAAGTAGTTGCTGCTTTGCTTGCTTATGTGAGTGTGTTGGTGAGTGAGCCCAACAGCTTCCGTTTCATTTTACCAGCCTTGTCTGTAACTTACACAGTCGCGCCTGCCGAGACGAACTTGGAATGCGTAGGCATTTTTATCAGTTTCTTCTGTCGTTTCGCTTTTTCTCATGATCGTACTGCAGAAGTCTTCACAGTTTTCGCTGTGCTTTTCATCATCAGCAGCGAGCGTTACATTTTGCCTGTGAGCAGCGACCATTATTGGTGATTGTTGTTTGCCATGGCTCTACCTCTCACTGCGTGACAAAACGTTCTGTCAGCGATATTAGGTTGATGCTTTGACGAGTGTCGAGTGAGTGTCATGATATTTTGCACCACTGATGCTATCTAACATGAAGCTTTAGTGTGATAATTTATTAGCTAGAGAATGGTCATACATGAATACAAGTCAAACGCACACTCTTTGCCTAACCCGTACGATACGAATGTTGACCCGTACGAATGTTGGCCTATGGATCTAACATTGGGCCCATCGCTAAAAATCTGCTATTTATCAATTTTATCTAGATGAACGTGTTTTATTGGGACGTAACTAATGGATATTTTTGGTTGCTATTGAACATTTAGTCGATTGCTGAATTTATGTATGGGCCCAAATTAGGGACACTTAGGCCGACATTACCTGCATTTCCGCTACTCTAAAAAATCCTAGACCGAACCGGGAATCGAACCCAGCTACCTACCAGCATGGTCTTGCTTTGTTACTGCGCCTTTACCGACTGAGCTAAGAGTGGCCCCAGTGGTATTCTCGATGCATGATCCCAATTTCAGATGTTAATTCCCTAGTACCCAGTTTGTTATTCGAGTTCAACTTTTGATCCCGAAGAAGTTGGTGTTCATTTTCTAATATAGGGGAAATGGATCTAAGATTGGGCCCATCGCTAAAAATCTGCTATAAATCAATTTTATCTAGATGAACGCGTCATTGGGACGGTACTAATGGATATTTTTGGACACTAATGGAAATTTAGTCAATTGCTTAATTTAAGTATGGACCCAAATTAGGGGCATTTAGGCTGACATTACATCCATTTCTCCTATGTCTTCAAATCTACAGGCAAAGAAGAATTGCTTTATAGCACACCATCGACTGGAAATGCTTTCGGAAACGTGGGCTTTAGGTAGTGATGAAACGTCGCTAAAACTATTCCACAGCCGCAGACAGTATATGAGTGAGTCAACTTTTAGATTTGAAAACATACTTCAAATCTCCACGTACATTGGAAGGTTAAAAAGTGTGCGTTTGACTTGTACTGTCGCATTAATGGCTCTTCGCTCATTTTCAACTTCTATTCAATTTTCATAATGCCGTACTCTAACGGAACTATCTACCTACCCTCTTCACTAAGACCATTCTCTAGATAAAAAATTATCACACTAAACCTTCATAACATTTCCAACCAACTCTGAAATGCCGTTGGCTGCACGATTCCGAGTAGTTTTCCGATGTTTCAATGAGAGAGTTGAGGATTTTCCAGGTGCAAGATTAATTCGCGACGTTGCTTTTCGGGTGACGCTATAAAAATACTGTGCAAACAATACACTCTAAACTACTTCTACCCAAACTTTCAAGAGAAAATACCCAGTTGGTAATTTTCTACAGCGTTTTTCCGTGATGCCATTTGATGTGGGACACCCTTCAATTTAGAATTTTCACTCACCAGTGCTCAAAAGGCCTCCCAAAATTTGATCTAACGTGGTTGAAAATTGGCATGGCACGAACCATTTGAAGTTTGTATAGAAATTACTATAGGAAAACGGTTTTTATTTCTTTAGTGACTTTTAGCCTTTTTCCATATTGCTCTGATTAAAAATTCTAAAACTATGCTTATGGGAAAATGTCTCAGTTGCAACTTTGCTGAAGTATCGTTTGGCCCAGGTGCCTTGCAACAACATTCTGAATTCCTCAAATCTTCTCATAAGGGTTTGCTCATAAACTACCTAGACCGTTTAGGGAGGGTTTGGCGATTGTCTTCGGTCCTTACATTTTTTTGTATGTACATTAGAGTGATGCAAAATTTGAAATTTTCGCTCCACAATACTTAAACGATTCCAAATCGGATCCTGACTAACCTCTCAAAATTTGAACCCGTTTGGTGAGAAACGGCACAAACTATTTGAAGTTTGTATGGGAATTACTATGGTAAAACCAAGATTTTTGTTCATGTCTATCTAATAATTCACCATATCGGTATGCTTCAAAAGCTTTCAACTGTACTTGTAGGAAATTTTTCCAGCTACAACTTTGCTCAAGACTTTTTGATTAAATACAAGGATCAAAAGTTATCAATGATTCAATGCGCTGATGTCTTATGATCATGCTCAATCAACTGCTCAGCAGGCAACATTGGTGTTTCTGGGGCGTTGAATAGGGCACAAAAATCATGGCTACTATGTCACACTGCAAAATACAGTGTTGCCTACAGAGCAGCTGCTTGATCATGTCATAAGTTTACCAATCTCTTAAATATTTAATAACTTTTTCCTGTCTCGTAAAGAAACAATCTTGAGCAAAGTTGTAGCTGAGAAAATTTTCTATAAGAATGGATATCGAACTGTTCCGCAGCTCAATATGAAAAAAAGACTAGAAGGCAATGAACAAAAAGTTGAGGTTTCCTATAGTAATTTACATGCAAACTTCAAATGGCTTGTGCGAAGTCTGTTTCTAACCAAATGAGCTTTAACTTTGGGAGGCTAATTAGGACCCGATTTAAAACCATTAAAGCACTGTGGAGCAAAAAAGTCAAATTTTGCATCAGTCTAATGTACATTTATCTATGCTGGGGAAGGCGAGGAATCTAGTATCACAAACAAAAACTATCTACGTAGTTTATGAACTGCCCCTAAGTTCTTAGAAGTTTTTTTCATATCTAAGTTTATTGCTCATAATATATTCTGCAGACATAGGTAAGCAATCCACATTCTTATAAAGAATGTTACTCCCCTGTCCCATACTCGTGTGTGGCTATGTCGAGCAAAAGTTTCTTAAATTCATCCTGGCAGTCGGTTGTTTGCTAACCCGCATCAGCGCAAAACCTGCAAATAGGAACGTGATAAAATTATAAATTCCGCTACCCACCCGGGTTCAGCAGTGCATTCGAGCACTTTATGTATGTAGTGTAGGTACCTATAGGTACATATGCTGCAGCATCTTTTTCCCGAAATGAAAATAAAAGCATAACTAGCAAAGGGTTTGCAATGTGGGACAAATCTTCACGAGCGAACGGAGTTGACAAGGAAGGGCTGGGTTCCATGAAAATAAAAGATGTCGTTTCTACGAGAGGAGGACGCCTTTGCTGCTGCAGTGCAGACATTTTCCACGCTCAGAGCAAGCGAAGAAATGATAAACAAACACACTCCTTACACTCTTATACTTGTAGGAAAGCAGAACAAATTGGGACTGTGTCGGAGAGCGATGGAGAATGCTTAATTTATAGTCCCGGATCGTTTCCTCGTGTTGCATTATTAGCCTTTGCATGGATTTTCATTTATCTTCGAATGAGACGTTTCCCTTAAAAGGTCCTATCGTAATTGAAGCTCTTGACGCAAAACCATCATCACTCATTGACGTTGAATTGAAACTATATCATTAATTCCATTACCATTTCCCGAAGAGAATGGTTGTTTCTCTATTCGGTCTCCTGCATGAGTGTCAGTCATAAATAATAGGCACGAGTTTGAGATTTGTCTCACTTTACTGCGCGATGAGGTTGGGTGTGATTCTGCATACATCGTCGTCATCATTATCTGCGTGAATGCTTGACACAAGACTAGACAGATCAGAAGAGATATGCACATCTCAAGTTGAGATGTCGTCGTTGATATTGTGCAGTGTCATCGTTATCGGCATCGGCAGTGCATTATTGGGGATGACAAGCTCCGCATGATAAAAGATCCACGCCAACCAAGCGGGGGAAGTGGCTGTCAAATACGAACAATCGTCGCCTACCTCGCATAACTGGTTCCAAACGTAAACAAGTCATAAGAAACCAACAGCGTTTGTTTACGTTTGGAACCAGTTTCATACAAGATGATCAGTAGGCTGATTTGACAGCACATCCCCCCCCCCCCCAGACGCCAACAGGCGAATCGATTTTATTTTTTCCTCTCCGAATTCCACGAACATTCGCCTATGTTTTTACTAGGAGCCTTGAACCATGTTTGTCTCGGAATTCGGCCATTTTG
The DNA here is from genome assembly GCF_037179485.1 of Ochlerotatus camptorhynchus. NCBI lineage: Eukaryota > Metazoa > Arthropoda > Insecta > Diptera > Culicidae > Ochlerotatus > Ochlerotatus camptorhynchus. The sequence goes on along the minus strand of NW_027040802.1, from coordinate 1,284,203 downwards.
ACCCACGCTTAATTTTTTAAATTGGCGTATGTGATTTTTTTTTTCAATAAATCATAGCACGAAAACGGCTCATTTGATCGAAATGACGTCCGACGCAAAGTTGTAGGATAGGGGGAATATCAAGCTAACAAAACTCACCAGCTGCAAATCTCAACAAACTGTGGCGAGATTGAGTTTCATGATTTCTGCTTTACACCCGAATGCAACCGAAACTTCCATAACGGCTGACAGCAGTCACTTCGTCTCTGCCATCGGTGAAGAGTAAAAAGAGGTAGCAAACTATACCTTCTCTTTCTAAGAGAACCGATGTGCAACGGAATCATTTTTGTGTCGCGTCAACTCTCAGCTTGATTTTTGCACGTTGTGAATAGTCTCGCTATATCAAAGGAACTTGTAAAATCAAAATCAAGCATGATATTTTGTTCCAATATCACGCGTGATATTACGAGCGCATGAGAGCGGAAAAATATCAATTGATTTCTGATTTTGCCAACACTGGAGGTGACTCTAAGATCAGAAGGTCCCGAAGAAACGTGCTCAACTTTTTGGCTCAGCACTGGTACTATCTTCAGTCCCAAGCTAATCGAAGCACCCCTCGAAACATAGGAAAATCCACTAACCCCTCGTTTTATCTGTCAAACTTTCATAACGAGTCACAAAACAAACATAGTGTAGTACTAGAATTTCGACTTGAATGGGGTACGCTTATAGATGTACTTGGGACCAATAGGCTAGTCAAGAAGTGAGCCAATTCTAGATCGTTAGTTTCCAACCGGTGTTACATCCATTTCCCCTAATTGGGCATATCTTGTTTATTAGAAGAGATACAGGCAACAACTTCAGCTATAAAACGTGCGTCTTAAAGAGTTTTAAAAGTCTCTAGAAGATGACTTTCATGAGAAATTTGAAATAAAGTTAAAGTACAAAGTTTCTTGAAATTAGCAAACCACTGCAAAACACAATTTTTCCTGCATCGTAGATAGATCACCCCCCATCGGGAATTCATTCGTTTCTATCGAAATGGGTAAGGTTTACTCAGTTGATAAATGTCATCATCTGAGTAACCGTTACCCAGTTTCCTCCATAGGCACGTTTACTCAAATTTGAGTAAAAGCATGTTTACTCATTTTTGGGTAACTTCCGTTTTGACTGGACTTATTTTAATTTTTTAAATCAAAAATGAGTAGCCGCAAAATAGCGTGTATGGAGTTGTACACGCTCGCTCAATGTTACTCAAAAGTGAGTAACTTCTACTCAGTTTGGTATTTTTGTACAAAATGTCAAAATCTGAGTAACATTTATTGAGAAAAGTGAGTAACTTCTTCTCTGTTAGCCTAAAAACATTGTTTACTCATTTCTGAATAATCCTGCACAAATTTTACTCAAGATGCTTATGTCAAATACTTGTAAAAAAAGTGATAATTTTTGTTGGTGATTAAGCTTCCGATTTCCCTTTGAAGTTTTGAAAATTTTGAATAAAGGAATGAATCAAGTGGCTGCAGAGGTAGATAAGGATTCGTTTCATAAATTGAAAAGGTAAGAAAAATAAAGTATTTGAAAATAAAAGCATCTTATTCAATCCTATCAAAAAACAATAGGCCTATCTAGGAAATGTTGATGTGGGATGTTACATCGGACGTAGTGGACAGCATAGAAATGCAGATGGAACATCAGCGTTTTCTGAAGGACATTGGGATCCCTGTGCTCACTCATATTGCCATGATAATGCCATACAACATTTTTAGACATCGCTGAAGAGCGTCGGTCACCAGCCTCGTCGTTGAATTTAGAGAAGCCTCATAAGACACCGAAAACATTGTTTTTTTTAATATAAATGTACGTCTCCTCTTTTATATTTTAATAAAATTGTTTGTTCTATCGTTTTAATTTTTCATATTTTATCTATATAAAATTAATTAGTTACTCATTTCTTTTTTTTTTTTTTCCTTGGATTTGTTTTCCGTCGATCTTGTTTTCCGTGCTGAGCACCAATGCTACCGACGCCAGGAAGGCAGCTCCCACACCTGGACCCTACCTATCGACCCATCAACTCATGAACCGGGGACCAACGGCTTTACTTCCCATCCGAAGGAAGGCGTGATTACAGATGTTATGCCTCAGAACATCCCGGCGGCGCCGACTGGGATTGAACCCAGGCCTGCTGGGGTGAGAGGTAATCACGCTTACCACTACACCACCGGCGCCGCTAGTTACTCATTTCGAAAAACGCTCAATTTGATATGAACTGAGTAACATTTACTCAGATATGCTTTTTTACCGCAAATCAGAACTGAGTACAAGTTACTCTGATTTTGACAAATGCTAGCATTACTCAAAAGTGAGTAACTATAGGTTTACTCACTTTAGAGTAGTTCCACTTTTACCGAAAGAGAGTAGATTTTTACTCACTTTTGAGTAACATTGAAGGAGCGTGTACGCAATGGTGACGTAGGACTACGTGGTCTTATATAATAAATCTTATTTGATAATAGCAGCAGGAGCTTGTGTTTTGTGTAGCAAACATAGATGGCCCACTGCGACTCACGAAGAGCTACTGATTCCGATCAATAGCGGTGCGGCTTCTTACTCCTATGGATGCTCATGTGGGCTGCAGCTCGCTGCTTGCAGGCAACCTTTCGTTGTGTACGGGAGAACACCACCACTTGATTGAATAAACATTGTTTGATGAGATCTGAAGGAATTCAACTTTAAAATCTGTGATAGGGAAAATCGCTTTTCCAAGGCAATCGGTGATCATTTTAATTATCATAGCAACAGTTGCACATTCGTGAAATTTTCAATAGTGACATATTGAAAAATGATAAAGTCTTAAATTTAACAGATGCGTAGAAATATTTCTGATCGATTTTTGATAAAATTGTTGAAATTGGTCCAGGGGCAGCTAAGTTATTAACGTTCAAAATCTTCCATAACGCTGTTACATGTTCCATTTTCGGTTTTCCCACGATTGCCCATAACACACAATTATGCTAAGTTTATTTGTTATTAAATGGTCCTTGATTTTATGAAACTGAACATAAACAAGAATCAAATTTAGAGGCGCCGGTGGTATAGTGGTAAGCGTGATTACCTCTCACCCCAGCAGGCCTGGGTTCAATCCCAGTCGGCGCCGCCGGGATGTTCTGAGGCATAACATCTCTCCTTCGGAAGGGAAGTAAAGCCGTTGGTTCCCGGTTCATGAGTTGATGGGTCGATAGGTAGGGTCTAGGTGTGGGAGCTGCCTCCCTGGCGTCGGTAGCTTTGGTGCTCAGCACGGAAAACAAGATCGACGGAAAACAAATCAAGGGAAAAAAAATCGATTTTTTTTTGTTTTAAGTTATAGGTGGTTGCATTCTTCAGTAAAGTTGTAGAAACAATTATTTCAAGCAACTTTGTTCAAGACACCATATATTTAGCTCTTTATTCGACCATGCTAAAGCTGTTTTTCTGCATTTAATTGGGGTGCCCCTGAAGGAATAACTTTTTTCTAACTTTATTTTCAACTGTATTGAAAAAGCTGAATGAAAATTAAGGTGTATATTTTTTTCTGAAGGAAGTATTATAAGATAACTTATCATTTAAAGTTATGGGTAATTTTGACCCAAAAAAATCTTCAAATGTTAATACCTCGAGTTTTCAGAAAGTTAGTTTTATTTCTGATGCGGTGATTGAAAAACCACACAAAACAACATTTCAGTTTAAAACTAAAACTGAAAACTATTTTTCACGTGTAACCTATGATCGCTACACACTAAGAAATACCTAATCTTACACGTGGCTGAATCCATTTTTGACATAAAAGATGAGACGTAAACAAACATGTCATGTAATATTAAGTGCTCCGAGACTGAAAAGTTCGTTGCTCGACGAAAAGTACGTTTGATTAAGCTATATTTCGCGTCTGTTATGACTCAAATTTATGTCAAAATTGACGCTCGTATATGTCACTCTCAGAGCACCTAAATTTACATGATTTTTTGTAAGTGTGTATCTTGTGCAAAGATGCTGGTTGTAGCTAGTAAACTAAGATGAAGAGGAGACAACTGGCTTCTTACTCTTTTATCTCTACCTCTACAGGGTGCGTGACGAATTTTTGCAGTCAATTTCAAATAGTAATTTCTCATGCTTGTGCATCATGATTTAGATATATTTGGCAGCACTGGATAGCTTATACTGTTAGGTGTAAGATTTAAACAAACAATGTTGAGTAAACGTAAAGATGTCGAAACAAGAGAGCAATCTGTCAGCCGTTGTCGCTTTGTTGCGCGCCGGAGTATACATGAAAGAAATAATTCAGTCGGTAAATGTGTCTGAAAGAACAGTGTATAATATTAAAAAAGGCTTGGGAAAGTGATAAGACGGAGCACGGAGCACAGAAATGGCTTACGGAAAATATTTCGTAAATTTGGGAGGAAGAAATTTGGCCCCCAAGCAGTCCCGATATCAATCCGTTGGATTATTTTGTATAGGGCGTCGTCCAACGGGATACCAATAGAACCCCTCACACCACACTTAAGTCGCTAAAAGCTAAAATCAAGGCAGTGATGACATCTATGGATCGAAACATTTTAAAACGTGCATACTGCAGTTTCCGGAAATGTCTAACTACAGTCGTCGAAAGGGAAGGCATTTTTTTTAATAAATTTACTTACAACTTCCATACGTTGCGAAAGAAAATAAATCGCACAAAATTCATTGCTAGAATAACTAACTGGTGTATTTTTTCTCAAATATGCCATTTACTGCAAAAATTCGTCACGCACCCTGTATATCTATTTATATCTATCTCTATCTCTATCTTACGCTCTTCAAATTGGCCAATCACGAGCTGGTTCGTGTTTGACAGAAAAATGGTTCGTTTTCGCCTTCGTATTGTCTCCCCTTCTCTTAGTTTCCAAATACTACACTACTTTTTGAAGAAATGTAAAACAAAAAAAAAATAGAATTATAAAATTTAATGGTTTAGAGGCACTCTTATCAAAAGTATAAAACTAGCTCTAGAATGGTCAAATGAAGAGCTAGACAACACCGTGTGCAAAAATGAAACCACCTATATCTTCAATGAAGAAAGTCGCATTCCTGATTTAAATTGTAAATGAGGACCAACCTAAAAATACTAATATTATTTCAAGCAACTTAGTTGAAGCGTAAGTCTAGCTCATCATTTAACAATCCTATAGCAATTTTTGATGGGTCTCGATGTCACGATTTTTTTTTCAAACCGCTGCTCTAAAAGACATTCCAATCAACTATTGAAGCATTGAATTCAATTTTGCTCGGGTTCCGAAAACAAGAAATCGAACTTTTACCCTACCTTCATCGCCATTTCACAATTCTTGAAGGCCATCAGATTAAAAACTGAGGAATATCAAGATAGCTTCAGGAAAAATCCAGATAACGTCCATAACCAACGATCCAAAGGCAAACTTTTAAAAACTTCCTGAATAAGTTACGTAATGGAATCCCCCGTTTCCAAAGGAATCCGATGAAAGCTAAAATTTTTGGAGAAGATTGTTAAGAGTAGCTTTTTTTCCGAATACACCCTTTATAGAGTCTAATCAACCAGTGGAAACTAACGATTTTAAATTGGCTCACTACTTGACTAGTCTATTGGTCCCAAGCAAATCATTCTAGTCAAAATACTAGTACTACACAATGTTTTTTTTTTTTTTTATTATAGTCACTTTAACGCTCTTGGGTCATTCGTGACTTGTCCGGGGGTGAGATTTGAACTCGTGACTTTGGCGTGAGAGGTATGGATGCTAACCACTACGCCGGGGTCGCCCCCACTACACAATGTTTGTTTTGATTCGCTATGAAAGTTTGACAGATAAAATGGAGGGTTAGTGGACTTTCCTGTGTTTCGAGGGGTGAATCAATTAGCTTGGGACCGAAGATAGTACCAGAGCTGAGCCAAAAAGTTGAGCACATTTCTTCTGGACCTACTAGTCTTAGAGTTACCTCTATGGTCTAATTTCGCTCGTTCGGCTATCTTTAAGTGAGCTACGTGTTAGTTGGGCTGTAGCCCACCAAAATCGAAGTCAAGCGTCATTTCTGACAGTGCTGATTAAATTACGAGGGGCTCATGGTGGAATAATTTGGAAAGTTGCTAAAAGGTGTTGATGATGATAAACCATCAATTTTCAGGAATCCTTAGTGGTTCCTATTCAAAAAGTTGCTGGAACGATTAAAGCCGAAGAGTTTCGTCCCATCAACGTGTTGCACACATTAGAGAAAATTTTAGAACTTGCTGTTAAATGCCAGCTCTTTGAGTATTTAAATAGTAATAGTTTGTTGATATCAGAATATCGGCAAGGTCATTCTTGTGAAACCACGTTGAATTTGGTATTAGCGAAGTGAAAAAATAACTTGGAGTGTAAAGATACGATTGTTGCTGTTTTTTGGATCTTAAACGCGCTTTTGAAACAATTTCTAGGCCCTTATTGTTAAATCAAGCGCTTTGGAATAACGAGTACTGCATATAAATGGTTTGAAAGCTATTTGTCTGACAGAACTCACCGCGGACTGTTTTTAATGATTCTGTTTCCAGTCCCGTGGGGAATAACCTTGGAGTGCCCCAGGGAAGTGTATTAGGGCCTCGGTTATTTATTATGTATAAAGGGCGAACACGAAATTATTGCGACACATTCAACAGGGCATAACTTTTTTACCATTGGGTAAAAATCAACCAAATTTTGCACACTTTCTCATTGATGTGTATTGTGTACATGCTGTCAAACTCGAAGTCGTGTTTTTCGATTCAACGAAAATGGAGGTGAACCAACGCGAGTTGAGAGAACAAATTCTTTCCAAACACCTGGAATTTCCTGACCTGTCGCACCGGCAGTTGGGAAAAATGTTGAACATTCACCATTCAACCGTCTCCAGAGTGTTGAAGCGGTTCCAGGAGCGGTTGACGTTGGACCACGGCAAAGGATCTGAAAGAAAACCGGGACCGGAGAACAAAAAGACGGAGGGAAAGGTGAAGCGGATGATTAAAGCAAATCCCAACGTCTAAAGCCGTGGCATGTCGCAGAGCTACGTCCAGAATGCAAAGAAGAGAGCTGAACTACATACATACAAGGTACAGAACTTCCCAAACCGCGATGAGCGGCAACAATCGACGGCTAAAACTCGGGCACGGAAGCTCTACGAGAAGATGCTGACAAAATATGGCTGCTGTGTGATGGACGACGAAACGTATATAAAAGCCGATTTTAAGCAAATTCCGGGGTTTGAGTTTTTCACCGGCAAGAGCAAGTTCGATGTGGACGACAAATTTAAGAAGAAGAAAATGTCGAAGTTCGCCTCCAAATATCTCATTTGGCAGGCCATCTGCTCTTGCGGACTGAGGAGTGAGCCTTTCGTGACAAAGGGCATAGTAAATGGCGAGACATACAAATCTGAGTGCCTCGAGAAGCGCCTTTTGCCGTTCTTGCAGCAGCACGATGAAGCTCCGCTATTTTGGCCAGATTTGGCATCATGCCACTATTCTAAAAGTGTCCTGGAGTGGTATGAGGCCAATTCTGTCCATTTTGTTCCAAAGGACATGAATCCGCCAAACTGTCCGGAGCTGCGCCCGGTGGAGCAGTACTGGGCAATAATGAAGCGGGAACTTCGGAAGAGCAAGAAGACAGTCAAAGACGAGAAGGACATGTTAAGAAAATGGAAAAAAAAAACTGAGAAACTGGTACCGGATGACACTGTAAAGACTTTGATGGAGGGCATCAAGCGAAAATGCGTTCAATTTTACACTCAAGGCTCCATCGATTAACTTTTCTTTTGATTTTTGAAGTAAATATATGTATAAAACTACCCTAAAATTTTGGTTTGATTCTAAACATTATAAGAAAATTGGCATGACATTTTCGGTGTCGCAATAATTTCGTGTTCGCCCTTTATCTATTCAAGTGTATTGCACATTGAATCACAGATGGATTTAAAGTGTTTTGCATTTCAACGAGATGTGAATTGCTTGCTCAGAAAGGTAAACATCGAAAACAAGAGTTGTGACTTTATCCTATCAACCCGCCTCATATATGAGAACAACCGTGGCACAGTGAGATCGAACGAAGACAACGACAGCAGTACACCCCAACCAACAGTCCATGATCGAATCCCAAATCAGACCCATTAAAAAGATATGTGAAAGCTCTGGCCTCTGGCAGTTTTGATCATATATTTCTTCCGCGATGAGCGGCAACAATCGACGGCTAAAACTCGGGCACGGAAGCTCTACGAGAAGATGCTGACAAAATATGGCTGCTGTGTGATGGACGACGAAACGTATATAAAAGCCGATTTTAAGCAAATTCCGGGGTTTGAGTTTTTCACCGGCAAGAGCAAGTTCGATGTGGACGACAAATTTAAGAAGAAGAAAATGTCGAAGTTCGCCTCCAAATATCTCATTTGGCAGGCCATCTGCTCTTGCGGACTGAGGAGTGAGCCTTTCGTGACAAAGGGCATAGTAAATGGCGAGACATACAAATCTGAGTGCCTCGAGAAGCGCCTTTTGCCGTTCTTGCAGCAGCACGATGAAGCTCCGCTATTTTGGCCAGATTTGGCATCATGCCACTATTCTAAAAGTGTCCTGGAGTGGTATGAGGCCAATTCTGTCCATTTTGTTCCAAAGGACATGAATCCGCCAAACTGTCCGGAGCTGCGCCCGGTGGAGCAGTACTGGGCAATAATGAAGCGGGAACTTCGGAAGAGCAAGAAGACAGTCAAAGACGAGAAGGACATGTTAAGAAAATGGAAAAAAAAAACTGAGAAACTGGTACCGGATGACACTGTAACTTTGATGGAGGGCATTGATGGAGGGCATCAAGCGAAAATGCGTTCAATTTTACACTCAAGGCTCCATCGATTAACTTTTCTTTTGATTTTTGAAGTAAATATATGTATAAAACTACCCTAAAATTTTGGTTTGATTCTAAACATTATAAGAAAATTGGCATGACATTTTCGGTGTCGCAATAATTTCGTGTTCGCCCTTTATCTATTCAAGTGTATTGCACATTGAATCACAGATGGATTTAAAGTGTTTTGCATTTCAACGAGATGTGAATTGCTTGCTCAGAAAGGTAAACATCGAAAACAAGAGTTGTGACTTTATCCTATCAACCCGCCTCATATATGAGAACAACCGTGGCACAGTGAGATCGAACGAAGACAACGACAGCAGTACACCCCAACCAACAGTCCATGATCGAATCCCAAATCAGACCCATTAAAAAGATATGTGAAAGCTCTGGCCTCTGGCAGTTTTGATCATATATTTCAAGCTGAACATTGCATTAGGTCCTAAATAACATTGATCGATTCTCTTCGTCGACTTTCTCTTTCATTGATAACTTGAGCACATAATCGTTTCTTGTTGTGTTTGTCGTATTAGATGCTAGATGAAGGCTTCTTTTATCGACATGTGTGCTGAAAATACCTGGGAATGTCTTAAGATGACCGTATGGATACAAAGAGAAAGTCGACGAAGAGAATCTGTCAATGTTACTTAGGACCTAATGCAATGTTCAGCTTGATTTGTCGATTCATTTTTAGAGTCGGTAAAGTAGAAGTCGATAAAGTAGAATATTGAACTATGATGTGCAAAGCTATTGATATCACCATATGAGGCACATAGAATCCAAGTGTGTCACAATTCAAATCCATAGTGTTCAGGCATGGTTCATAGCATAAGATTCACACATGAAATGGATGCGTTTCACAATAAGCGCAAAATTAAGAGTAAGACAAATGATGATAACGTGTGGAATTTTTTGAGTGTATGTTTGAAAATCCCTGTGCTGTCGATCGACCGGTTTTCGAGAAGAACTTAGCCAACACGCCATTTTAAGGCTACTCATTTTTTAATCAAAAACGCCTCAGTCCAGCCAAAAGGGAAGTTACTCAAAAATGAGTAAACATGTGTTTACTCAAATTTGAGTAAACGTGCCTATGGAGGAACCTGGGTAACGGTTACTCAGATGATGACATTTATCAAATGAGTTAACCTTACCCATTTCGATAGAAACGAATGAATTCCCCATGAATGCTTTATATATAAATTATTGCTTACAGGAAGAATATTAAAAAAAAAAAAAACATTATGAAATGATAATTAAGTATTTATTGATACCAACACCGACTAGCTACTTATAGCTTTCGCCATCCAAACTATTACCTATCGGTGGTAACTAACGATTTTAAATTGGCTCACAATGGACTCCTATCGGTCCCAAGTACATCCATTAACGTACCAGAGCATAGCCAAAAAGTTGAGCACGTTTCTTCGGGACCTTCTGGTCTTAGAGTTATCTTTATGCTATTACATAGCTGCTTCATTTTCACTGCTTCACTTCTAAAAACTAATTTTAGACTCACTGCGCAAAAGTCGCCCGTTCACAACTTCAAAGTGCGCCATTTTGAACTTAGGAAAAATTGATATCAGAACCATTTACCCAGAATCTGGGTTCATTCCACTCATCGGAGCAAAACCAGTTTACTCATTTTTTGACAACTCCATACAGCATGCAAAAATGAGTGCGATCCAACCAGTCACTGAGTGCCTCAAAATAGTGTGAAGGTTGTCAAAATGTCTGTCTGTCAGAAGTAACCACGCTCGGATAGCAGGGTTAATCGATAATTTTCGACCTGTCAAATTTAACCAAAAGTTAAAATAATCCACCAAATGATTCAGAGCCTAATGCCTTGTTCAGACTGGAAAGTTATAACATGTTATAACGGTTGTCAACTAATTGCAACACAGAAACCACCATCAAGGTAGCGCTATAACATGTTATAACTCTGTAGTTTGAACGTACTATAATGCCTTGTTCAGACTACAGAGTTATAACATGTTATAGCGCTATCTTGATGGTGGTTTCTGTGTTGCAATTAGTTGACAACCATTATAAACTTGTTATAACTGCTCAGTCTGGATAGCGCTTAAGTCAAGTGCAAGAGCATTTGGATTAGATATGACAACTTTTTACCGTGAAGAACCAAGGCGGATCAAAAAATCAAAAAATCCCGAGGGTGTATTTCCATGGCGTATAACCAGTGTTGGCAGTTCAAAGGGTGGAAGATCCGGGGGTAACAGCATGAAAGAAATTATCAGGGCAGGGCGTATGATGTTTTCTACTCAATTCCACGGGAAAAAAAAAAACTTTTTTTGAGTTTTCATTGATGCACGATGATAGACTACACTATTTACTATATGATAAGCTGAGCAAATCATCCAGAAAATGGAAAGTCGTGAAATAAGATTAATATTTAGGTATTTAAAATTCGAAAGCAATTTTCTCGATGTGGTGATTTTGGAATTCCCCCTTTTCAAATGTTAGTCTAGAAATAATCAACTGGGCCTACACGCTATTTCAAAACTACCCAAATTTGGGTACAATCCACACAGATCGGTCAAAACTGAACCTACCCAAAACAGTTGACAAATGAACAACGTCGATCGGATACATGTCAATGTTGTTCATTCGTCAAGTTGTCACTCCCAACAAAGTTTACCCATTTTTGGTAGGTTCAGTTTTGATCGATCTGGGTGGATTGTACCCAAATTTGGGTAGTTTTTAAATAGCGTGTAGAACTTTTTTCGAAACCTCTGAAAATTTGTTATTCCGTCAACACAATTGGACAGTTAACGTTTGTGTCTGTTCGCAACTCTTCTTGTCAGACTTTACGCACGGATTTTTAATTAATCTTTCTACCACAAATTTCTGAACAAATCAAGTTGTGATTTTAAGGAATAGTGACTTTTTAGAGACTGACTTGAAAATAGTGACCAAGTCACTAAAAAGTGACCTGCTACCAGCCTTGCACTTTTGAGATGAACTAGCCAACTGGCAAAAAATCTAAATAATAAAGTTTTAAAAAAATCTAACCACCGAAATGGAATGATCATCTTACATACAAATTGAGCAAGATAAATAAAACATAAGAAAAAGCTAACTAAATTCAAAAGTTGTTCTTTATGTAATTTTCTAGAGAGCTCCAACAGAATTGTACAACAATTATCTCCCAATTAATATGAACGCTGCATAATAGCTGCATTTCCGGAAATGCAAAGTAGCTTTAAAACAAGCAACGTTACACTAGGTTACACACATTGACTTACATCCTGAAAGATTATGAGCAAATGGGTTCATCTGTGCTGGTTGTTTTCCCCCGGGAAATGGCACCAGGACGCGGCATATTGGCAAAAGGAAACCCCAAATGAGCTACATTCTGGTGAAGTGCCAAAAATAAATAGCATCCACATTCCGGATCAAGAGCAAGCGGAAGGCAAAGAGGCTCAGCGCCAACGAACATCCGCCGCCAGAAGAAGAAGTAGGTCCTGTATCTTCTTCGGTGGCTGTGGATGAAAACTGCCGGTTTATGTTGCGGAAAATATTTACCACCCATGCCATGGCTTCGCTTCCGCTTTCATATGGGAGGATTCGGCACAATTTGAGCCCCCCTCACAAAAGCAGAAGGATTATTCGAAGCAATTTATGGCGATAAAGGATTTATCGAACACCCAATTGAGAAAGCCACACTACCACTGCATTCGATGCGGTCGGCTTTGGGTGGGCAATTATGATTTGGTTTGTTATTGTTATTCTGCAGGGATTGGATTACGAAGCTGCGCCCTTTTATTCGCTTTGAGGGTGTCATAAATAATACCCCCAGGACCGGGTGTGATTCAGTGGATTATCTAATTGATCTCTTTCTTCCTACTTGACCGCAGCATTGTGGTATCGCAGTCCGAATCAGGCATTTCACCGCAAGTAGATTAATTTAACCTCTCCTGTCATTACCGGCTGAATGCTGGCTGACCGACTCGAGGTGGGAAACGACACTCCGTTGGTTGGCTGAGGGCTATTTTAGTGCAAACTCATGATTTTTCTATTAAGTCAAATGGCAATAATTCAACGCGACTTGCAGCTGGATGCTGATGGTGAAAAGCGCGCTCGAGGAGCCCAACAGAGCTTGCACACTGTGCACATCGAGAAAACATGTACCTACTCTTCCGACAAGCCGTCTATGTTGTCTGGACTGTTGAATAATGATGCTAAATTTCGAGCTTCAGAATTGAAGCTACCACGTAGATTTCCCTTCCCCAAAAGCTTTCATCTAAGAAGGCGGGCAGCGAATATTGATCCCCATGAAAATAGGAAAAATCTCATGTGGTTGGCCTATTGGCGCACATATTGAAGTAACCACGGCAACCCACCGCCCGCAAGCAGCGAAAAAAAAATTCAGGTCAAATCGATAACCGCCATCGGTCGCGTGATAAAGCGATGCAAGGAAGCTAGTTTTCCGGAAAAAAATACCCGTCTTTTCCTGAACTGAATTCTGCCTGATGAGAACACCGATTGTTGAAATTAATGATAAAAAAGACTTACCAATCGTCTGCTGTCTTCCAAATGTTTCGCCGACTTCAGATCACTCTTTCCACACTACATCTTCCGATCACTTGCACTGCACCACTGTAACACTTTGCAACATTGTGCTCACATTGTCCCAATCCAGGAACAGTTCACCCTTACAAATCACCCATCGAAATTACCACCGCGAGATCCAAACAACGACTGAAGTGACAGTTGGTCCCGGGAGGTTTCCTGTTGTGGGGTCCCAATCGCACACACACGCTCGCCTACTGCACACCACCAGCGGAATTGTCCACCCAACAACTAGAGAGTTGCCTACTGCGGTAGTAATATGAATCCCTTCGCGGCCCAGAACACATTTCCAATTCGTCCACTTGTCGCCGCCGTCGTCGTCGTCGTCATAGCGCGCACAAAAATTGCTGATCGTACCAAGATCGAATCAGCCAAAGGCGTCCGTCGGCGGTTCGTTCGTTCATATTATGATGATGAGGGAAGGAAAATATACAAAGGCATGCTTTGACCATTCTCAGCCGATGCCCACTTGGTGGTGCTTGGTGCTGGGGACAAATTCTGCTGGAGCTAGCATAAAACGTTGGAAAGTTGACTCTCTCGATAATGAAAAAAAAAAAGATTGAAAAGTGATGGACAAGCGACGGCACTGACTTGCGAGGAAAGAATTTGCCACGGTGGTAATGTGACATTGTGATCATGCCTCGAGTCTTCACTCGACTGCTGGTGTCGGATTTTTCTACATTGTTCAGCGGTTTCCAGTGCATGATATCTATTACATTTATTGAAGAGGTAATTCCACGTGATTATCAAATTTTAACAATTTTTCAGAAATTTACAAATTGGGGAAATGACGGCTTCGGCTATCAAACCTCTATAAAGCGTGTAATGTTACTTGGGTTATGCAATTACTTCATTTACCCCTTTCCCTCCCCCTGATGTAACGATAATAGGTAAAGAAGTGCCTGCCGAACCCATCAATTTCTCAATTATCTTCGTGAATTTAAATTTAGAAAATCAGCAAAGGATGAATTTTAAATAAATCAAATATTAGTCAAGCGTTTCGCATTACAAACTACCAAAAGATATGGATTTGTAATATTGAATGTTGCAAAAGTTTTTAGAAATGTGAACTTCAGTCAACATTTAAATGTTGATCTTTAACTGTCTCATTCAAGCTGTCACATCATGGACAGATGCAGCTTTTGATTATTCTTTTAGTAAAAACGAATGTTCGTCAGATTTTCGATTCCTTTAGTGAAAACACACTGTACACGGGCTGTTCGCATTCCACTATGAAGGTTTCCATACAAGCAGTAGGGCTTTAACCGAAATGATACATTTGCTGCAATGCTGTTGCCTTGGTGGTTGGATTCAGCTGAAGTCACTTCAGATGGTGGTGATAGCACCGACAAACCGACATGAATGACCAATAAGAATCGCATTCTCCTTTCGCATGCACACTGCGTCGACAAGTACAAGGTTTAAACAGTGCACATAGCAGTGAACAAACAGTATATTGCTCTTGATCAATCCAATCTTGATCGGTGGTGTTGAGTACTTGGCACTGATGAAGTCTTCAAGAAGTAGATGAAATACGCGTATCTGTCAAAAGAAAATAAACCAACACACTCAAAGCTCTTCATAAAAGTATATTCCTATTTTCGTCCTTGCACTTGGCTTGTACTCCAGCAGTGGTGCCAGCCATTGGGCTGGAACCGTCAAAATATACTGCCAACACCTGCTCCCAAGAAATCTGCATCGCTGTCAGGACCTCAGCAATAGTATTGAAGATGGTCGTCGCGTCTGTTTTCAACACCCGTCTCACACCCACGAATGTTTCCGTCGGCCGATCATTATTAATATACCTAATGACAATCGCCAACTGCTCGTGGTGCCCACAATCGCTCGTATCATCTGCAATGATTACCACTGGTTTTCCTCGCAAGGATTTCGCAATGTTCCGCAACATTACATTGTGCAACGATGTAACAATGTCAATTCGAATACGGTTACTTGTGTACTGGCAATTTTTGTCACCTTCTGCCAAGTGTTTTTCCAGCACAGGATCGTAGTTAGCCACCAACTGGGTGGCACACTATCCGCTCCTTCGGAATGTTCACGAAGTGGTCGGCCACCTTTGCAAAGTATGCGCATAATATCGATGAAACGTTCCATTATATAGCGATTTTGTAGCCGCTTTGCCTTACTAGCAGCAATCATACCTCTATATTTTTTTTTGTGGTCCAGTTCTTCGTCGATACCTGGGGGCAAGACAGCTTTCGATCATGAGTAAAATCGGAGTTAATTTTGAGTAACTCTAAGTAACTCGCGTTGCTCAATATCTTATACACATAGCAACCTAATTGTTATATGTATTGAAAACAATGTTGATACCGATGCTGTCAAGCAAGTAAGTTGACGTGCTTTCCAGTTTTCAGTGATGAACCTCGATGTAAATATCAATTAAAAAAGAAAACTTGTAATCTATAATCTTTCAGAGATATAACCATAGAGGTAACTCTAAAACCACCAGGTCCCGAAGAAACGTGCTCAACTTTTTGGCTCAGCTCTGGTACTATCTTCGGTCCCAAGCTAATCGATGCACCCCTCGAAACATAGAAAATCCACTAACCCCTCAACTTTCATAGCGAATCAAAACAAACATAGTGCAGTACTAGAATTTCAATTAGAATGGGGTACGTTAATCGATTTGCTTGGGACCAATAGGCTAGTCAAGTAGTGAGTTAATTTTTAAATCGTTAGTTTCCACCGGTTGATATAACTTTCGATTGTATGGGTATTGTATGCAAGCCAGTTGGTGGAAGCAGAATGTGCGTAACAGTTGATATGGAAAAAGGACTATATCTTGGGTGGTAGAATCTAAAAAAGTGGCAACAAACTCCCAATCCATGAGAAGAGGAAAGGCGTAGATGACCTGAAAACCCTAGATAAGCCGCCATTGCCTCATACTGTATGAAACTAATGTTCTGCCCGACAGTGACTCAGTAGCATTAAACTCAAATTTTTTAATTAATTAAAACCCAGAGCGGATCAACTTAACCACTATATTGTCCAAACATTCCTCAATATACTTAGGAGTGAGTAGTGTGGTGTATTGAATATTCTGGCACGTACTTTTACGACAACTACGACAAATGCAGTCAAGCGAGCCCTTGCTGAAATTTCAGAACGATTCTGGCGATGGTGGACGATCAAAGGCTGACTGGTCTACCGGCGAATACGGCGATGGCGGTCTGACTAGCGCGTCTACCGTTCGTTGGCAGTCGTGCGATAGTGTTTTGGTGATGGGCTGGTATGACGAATTGTGGAGCTGGTCCCGATGCACAGGCGCTTCCTTCAGACAAAGCCGGTCGACGACGGCAAGGCCACACTCTGTCAAACCGGGAAGGGAATTTCTCCTTAGCGATTAGGGCCGTCTGCTCGAGAGCGGTGTCCTGTCCAGTGGTTGGCGAGTCTCGGACCTCCAGTCACGGATATCTAATTGTAAAGGACAATTGTTCCTCGTGAAGGAGGACAGTGGCCCTGGTCTACACGCTCACCTGTTTAAAAGTGAACGATGGCCTTCGCTGAGCATCGCAGGACCCTTCACCCCATCACCCCGTGGCTCCGTGTCACCATTTTGTTGTGGCCATGCACACCTTATTCAACAATCGACCGTTAAGAATGGCCGTGTCGTCTTCCCAGTGGGTTTCATCGCTATAGTTTAAATTTACCTGAAGGATCGATCACATGATGCAATTAAGAAAACATCGAATTGAAGGTTTGTAATAGAACGGTTACATGTATCAGGCGTTCGTGTGTTATTTACCAGATCCTTCGATTTTGAACTGGTCAGGCTCAATCAGACCACTCGGTTCGGCATAGTGGATCAAGCTTTACTTCGCCTAAAAATCAAAGACTAATTCCAACCTCTGGTTCGACTGATCCCGAAGGAGGTTTGAAATTCGGTGACGTTCGGAGCATTCCCCTTTCGGCACGGTCACTCCGATATCGTCCTAGGCCGTGTCAATCCTTGCCATCGAGGGAAGACGCCTGAAAGGCTTCCAAGCCACACACGAATGACAAGCCCCGCCAAACCGGCGTGCAGTTAAACCACCATTCCCCATCGGTTCGGAAAACACCAGTCACCGTTCGTCGACAGTAGTAGCAGCGAGTACTTGCAGTGCGTCGCCAGATCATCGGCATCAGCAGGAAGGTAGCAGTGGTACGTATCGAAGAAAACCCAAACTAAAACAAACAGTAGATTACACGCTAACTCGAAAGTACCCATTAAATGAGTTTCTTGTATTCATTTTTTTAAGTTATTCAAAACTGTCAAAAAATGGGTATTATTCAAAAACGAAAAGCGGGTACTTTTTCCCCATTTTTGAAAATATATTCTACTGTTAAAATGGTTAAATATGTGTCTTCAATTAACTTCAAGACATCTCTAAAGAACTGGACGCGCAGGACAGAATGTTTAATCATTTTTATATTGCGTGCAAATCGGTAAAAATCACATTTAAAATATTTAGACGAGTACTGCGATTATGTGACGGAGGTCCAATGGATATATTAGTTTGTTCCGGCTAATGCTTATTGAGGTGGAAAAGTTTATTGGAAATAGTGCTACGGCCGGGTGATTAATTTTTTCTTTACTATCAGACACAGAAAGATGATGAGAGTTAAGCCGAAAAACCCCGAATAGCGAAGATCTGGACACGATCTGGTACCTATTGTTACGAGGTAAATATTAAAAGTGCAATTATGATGTAAATTGTATATGTTCTACAAATGTGTTCCGTTTTAGGTAAGTGAAAATCATCTGTGATTAAAATGTGATTTACATGCGGAAGGGTCAGTTCGATCAGTAGCATCCCTCGTGGACAGCTCCCAGCAGTGATCTGGACCGAATGTGAAACCGCTCTGAGGGAAAATACTAAGCTTGAATGTCTGCAACCCTGCCTATGGGTAAATTCTACTTATTTATGTAATATGTATTGTGATTATGATTAAGTGTTTATGTGCAATAAAGAATATGAAGTATTTTTTTGATTTGAATTTTTTTTAACACGTTTGCTGACAGCAGCCTGGAGCAAAAAAAAACGAATCAATAAAATGGGTACATTTTACTCATGTGCAGAAAAAACATGATGGATGAAAAGTACCCATTTTTTTGACGTATTCGCTGAATACTCATTAATGAGTAAAATAGGTTTTACTCATTTCATGAGTTAAGCCACTTTTCTTCAAAATGGTTCTTTTTTTACTCATTAATGGGTACTTTCAAGTTAGCGTGTACGTAATAAAACTAACCTATAAATCAGCAATGGACAGTCTTTTCACAATAAAAACCATAGTTTCCCCACCAATCCATATCCTTTCAGTTCATACTCCGCAATAATTTCTAGTCAGGGAACCGTACACTGCACATCTTGTTTACGAAGTCCCTTGGACTACCAAGTAATAAGCCAACCCTGAAACCCAGCTCGAGGAGTTTCTTGCTACTGTACTTGCCGTTACAGATGAAGAGTTACACGTTATTGAAACTTTTGAACCTAGTTGTACTTGTCACGATATACCTCAATATTTATGTTGGATTTCCTCATGTCTGAAATTAGAGAGGTATCTTTCACAGACTGTGCGAGATAAGCTATTTATGTTCACAGGGCAGAAACTTCTCAAATCTCTGGTCGAGTACCTACCAACATGAAATAACACAACCACATCATCAAAAATCTTCAACGAAAACTGCCTTGGATATTTTAATGCTTGAAAACTGTGTTTATATTGAAAACCAAATATGCTGTCCGACGATATTTTCTTTGATCAGAAAATCGAGACTGCTTTGTTCGTTTTTGAGTAAATGTGAGTAACTCAAATTAACTCGCAGCAAATACGGTCAAAATTTGGTCAAGGGAAAACGCGTGTAAATCGGTGAAATCAAGCATAACTTTTCAAAAGGACGTATGTAACATTGGATAGGAAATTAGAAACATTGGATAGCAGTGTCTATATGAGATTATTAAATGCTATTTGAAAGTTAATTCTATTTTTTTAAATCTGTGTGTGCTATTAGTTGGATAAAGGGATAGCGTTTAAGAGAATTGTAAAAAATGTCGAGTTTTGGAAACACGGACAAGCCTTTTGATAAAACAAAATCATACACCTTTTACTTGTGTACTACTCACATACACCCTGATTGATTCGTCGGTATCACACCTTGATTGTTACATACACCCTGCATGATTCGTCTATTTGACAGAAGGGTTTTCACATACGTCAAATCAGATACACCGGTTTTTGTTTTGCAGTGAAGATACGTCGGCAGCTCGAAAAGCATTGAGGAATTGTCGGTTGGTTGGTTTATTTACATAACTACCCAGAGTTGTGAAATAATCGATGTTAAAAGCGGAGATGAGAGGGTCACAGCATTATCTGCTGTCAGTTGTTATACATTTTGTGTTTTTCGTATTAAGAAAGCGCTGGTCAGATTGGTATGAGAAGTTCAATATTAAAGTCAAGAATAAAGTGCTATTTTATAAGAATACTTTTGAAATAATAAACATGTTGCTCCCGTAAATACAAAAACAAACATACAAACTTGACGCATTTGCTGATTGATAGTGGTTGCTTTGTTTTTTCACATACGACGCTTCACTGTGCGCGTATCTGCAGTTTTTGTGTTATCATCAAATTTTAACAGTTAAGTCATGTTGACAATAAAAGGGTGTATCAACACCATTTTAAAAACATTGAAAGAAGGTCACATAGGGCGTTCATTAAATATATTTTCCATAATGCATTACAATTTCAAACCTTGTTTTTCATTAACTCGTAGGAAAAGCATGTATTTTATATTCGATTAGATGCAAAATATCGATTTGTTTATTTTTGCGACTTACGTCCTTTTGAATAGTTATGCTTGAAATCGTTTGTTTAAAAAATCAAATTAAATTTCTTTTTCAAGATCAATTAGTATAAAATTCAGGAAAAATATTCAGTTAGGCTTCCGCTTTTCCAAATCCGAATTGCCGGGCCTTACGCTTGACCCCTGCCATCAGATTTTGTACAGCCACCTTGTCCACCTTCTTCGCCGCAGAAAGCCAGTTTGCCTTGAACTGCTGCTCGCCCTTAGCAGTTTTTTTGGTCTTCTTTAGGTTCCGCTTGACAATAGCCCAGTATTTCTCAATTGGGCGGAGCTCTGGCGTGTTGGGAGGGTTCTTGTCCTTGGGAACCACCTGCACGTTGTTGGCGGCGTACCACTCCATGGCCTTTTTACCGTTATGGCAAGATGCCAAATCCGGCCAAAACAGTACGGAACAACCGTGTTTCTTCAGGAAAGGCAGCAGACGTTTATTCAAACACTCTTTCACGTAAATTTCTTGGTTGACAGGTCCGGAAGCTATGAAAATGCTGCTTTTCAAGCCACAGGTACAGATGGCTTGCCAAACCAGATATTTCTTTGCGAACTTTGACAGTTTCATGTGCTTGAAAACATCTGCTACCTTTCCCCTTCCTTTTGCCGTATAAAACTCCTGTCCCGGAAGCTGCTTGTAGTCGGCTTTGACGTAGGTTTCGTCGTCCATTACCACGCAGTCAAACTTCGTCAGCATCGTCGTGTACAGCCTCCGGGATCGCGCTTTGGCCGTCGTATTTTGTTTATCATCGCGATTTGGAGTCACTACCTTCTTGTAAGTCGATAGTCCGGCTCGTTTTTTGGCTCGATGCACGGTTGTTGACGATACACCCAGCTTATTTGCGGCATCTCGGAGAGAGAGGTTAGGGTTTCGCTTGAAACTACCGGCAACTCTCTTTGTCGTCTCAGCGGCTTCCGGTTTTCGATTTCCCCCCGATCCAGACTTCCTGGCTGTCGACAAACGTTCCCCAAACACTTTAATTACATTTGTAACGGTTGATTTGGCAACTTTTAGCGATTTTGCCAACTTTGCGTGCGAGTAGCTCGGATTTTCGCGATGCGCGAGCAAAATTTTGATACGCTGCTCTTCTTGCTTGGACGGCATTTTGACAACTGAAGAGTGAATTCCAAAATCAAAATAGAAGCAACATTCTACACACACACACCTTCAAAATGAGGGGTGTTCAGGTTTTTTAAATGCAAAATTGAAAGAAATACGTCAAGTTGATATCGACCAAATTTTGACCGTATCACCCTTTATATTTACTCTGAGTACACCTGTCTTGCCCCTAGGTCGATACCCTTCCTGATTTTGAAATTTTTCCATGCGTCCATACTACCAACATGGGTATCACTGCGATTGTGTTTGCCCAGCATCTCGGTCGCTTTCTTCCAAATTCTGAACCCTGTAGGAATTGTTGTAATAATGTTTTGCGACATGCTCTTCTTTATAGGTTAAACATATAAACCAAAGAAAATATATTCTTCAAGGTACTGGTATCATCATTATGCAGCTACCTTTCTGAAATTTTGTGCAGTACGTTTTTGTATATTTTGAAGGTATCGTTACAGTTTATTTTTGACTATTTCAAATTTTGTAAGCCCTTGTCTGCTGTTGTAGTTACACACTTAACTATTGCCGTTGCAAGTACTTTGAATTTATTGAACTTGGTCATTTTCAGCGAAAATTGTAGTTGTATTTTTTTCAAATTTTGACCTAAATACCAAGACTAATGCGATCATTAAAGAGGTTTAACAAACATGTAACGACTGGAACAAACGCGCACAAAACTATTTTGACAAGCGAGTACATGATTGTTAACGGAATGACGACTTGTGCGAAGGATTGAGCATGTCAACCCTGTCCCCAGGTACCGCCAGTCGGGGTGACAGAAAATAATGCCGAACATTCAACATGTTTTAGAGATTATATAAAGGACAAACCCGAAATTATTGCAACGCACATAAACAGCTGTAACTTTTTAACCACGGTAACAATTTTAAATTTTCAGAGAAGATTCTTAGACGAATTTTTAGTAACACAACTAAAGGGTGTCCACGATGAAATTGCCACACTATGAAATTGCTCTAACTTTTTAACCGTTGGGTAGAATTTAATGAAAATTTGGGTGGATTTAGTTCATAGTGCATTATTTACATCCTGCAAGTTTTAAAGTCCTGTGATCAAAACTCGCGGAAATGGAGTCAAAAGAACAGCTCGTGCGTGATAAAATCTTGCGCATTCATCACGAGAACAAGGATCTCTCGCATCGTTCCATCGCTAAAACGTTGGGAATCGCGAATTCCACGGTGTCGCGAGTGATTAAATAACACCACCGATCGGAAGCCCAGAAGTGAAGGAAAAAGTATTCCGTACAACACCAAAAATCACAACCGCGTAGTTGGGGCCTTCAACCGAAATCCGAACGCCTCCGTTAGGGATGTGGCTAAGAAGCTGCACCTAAGCCGAAGTTTTGTCCAGAAGGCTAAAACTAAGGCTGGGCTTCGAACGTTCAAGGTACAAAAGGCCCCTAATCGCGACGAGAAGCAGAACAAGTCCGCCAAAACCCGTGCCAGGAAGTTGTACCTCAACATGCTGACGAAAGTTGAATGCTGCATCATGGACGACGAAACATATGTGAAGGCCGACTTCAAACAGATCCCCGGCAACCTGTTTTTCACGGCCAAGGATAAGTTCAGCGTTCCGGAGCATGTCCGCACTCAGAAGATGTCCAAATTTGCGAAGAAAATAGTGCCTCCAGAAGCGGCTGCTTCCTCTCCTGAAGGCCCACAACGTCCCAACAATCTTCTGGCCGGATTTGGCCTCATGCCACTACTCCAAGGACGTGCTGAAGTGGTATGCGGACAATAAGGTCAATTTCGTGCCGAAAATGTTCAACCCTCCCAACACTCCGGAGCTCCGCCCCATCGAGAAGTACTGGGCGATTATGAAGCAGCACCTTCTTAAACGACCTAAGGTAGTGAAGACAGTCGAGGAACTGATGAAAGTATGGGTTTACATGCAAAAAACGGTTGATTTACAGGTTGTGCAGAATCTTATGGCCGGGGTTAAGGCCAAGGTGCGGGCATTTGCGTATGGACTGTAAATAAAATACGAGTAAAATGGTAAAATGAAGTTTAATAGTTATTTCTCAATCCCTGAAAATTTGATGGCAATCGGATGAAAACTCGAATTTTGCGAATCAATTTTGTGTGTGGCAATTTCATCGTGGACACCCTTTAGACCAAAGTTAAATGGCAAACTAATACCCACTTTTCAATTAGGGAATCCAAAAGCTGTATTTAGACTTTGTACAGTTGCAAAAAAAAGTCCATCCTCAGAATACCTTGAGGTTCTTTTCGAAATTTTTAGAACTCTATGAGCTTTTTTGAAATTCTTCTCAGAAGTCCTCTGGAATTATGTTTAGAACTCTTCTTGACTTTTACTCAGAACACCTTGGAACTAAAATTCCCTTGGAGTTTCAGAAAAATTTCCTCAGTTTTCTTGGAGTATTCCCCAAAAATCCTTTGAAACTGTCCTCAGAATTCAATATCCTTGAGGTTCGTCGCTAGAATTATGCTCAGATTTCTTCATGATTTTTTTCTCAGAACACCTTGGAACTCAAATTCCTTTATGTGAAACAAAGTAGCCGAGGATACGCCGAAGCCAGGTCCGTTTGTTTGAAGATTGCCGTGGCAACGGATAAACAACCTAGGTAAATAACAAAAGGATACCATGGCAGCAAGTATATAACCAAGGACTCCATGGTAACCAATAAACAACTAGGAGGGTATAAATAGTGAATTTTCACCTAGTTCTAATTAGTTCTAATCCAACCATCAAGCTGTGTTTACAGTAATAAACTTCGTTTAAATCAATCCTGTCTTTCTCTGCTACGAGCAATACCTACAAGACTTTAGAATTTCAGATTTTTTTCCGAAATGTGCTAGAAATCATCCTCGGAATTCGCTTGAAATTTTGTTTACAATCCCTTTGGAATTTCACTCAAAATTTGATTTTCTCTGTATTCTTTTCGAAATTATCTTGGAACTATCCGGCAAAACTGGTAGCACACCCACGCATACTAACACCACTATCAGGTAGTGATGGTAGTGTTAGCATGCGTGAGCGAGCTACCAGTTAAGCCTAAGCGACGGGCAAAAACATTATTTACAAAAGCAGATACATCCCTTCGAAAAATCGAATATTAGTAATCGAGATTTCATTCATACAGGGTAGGAAGCATGAATTGTAGATTGCATAATTTTGCACAACGCTCTGTAAAAGATCCCCTCCAATGTGGTATATTTGGTTTCACTCAGTGCTGTAAAAAAATTGATTATTCAAATATTTCGATACTACCGAACGATCAAAAAAGTATTCGCACAAATTAAAAGTCACTCGAAGCAAACACAAAATTGCAGGTTGCCAAAGTTAACCTACCTTCGGCTACACCTTGCTTCGGTTTCGATGAAAACGGTTTTCTTCCAACAAACGCCGTTTTGTCCGATGAAAACTGTACTTCCTGGAGCAGCTTCGTCTTGATGCTGTCGCCGGTGATGGGAGTGCCGGAATTCTCCAACGCCATAATATTCGGCTTATATTCCTCCGGAAAGCCCGCAAGCAATAAGGAAGCAATCCATTATTCAGAAATTTCGAAGCCAACGCCCCGAAGATGATGGGCGGTAGAAACGATTTCCGTCACATACCTGTCCACGGTTCCACTCGACGAAAGGGTCATAGTGATGATCTTCCTGAGCAGTCCTACTCAGCGTGTTAGTTCGGTGTCTTCAAAAGCTGCTTCAAGCTTCGCCCAAACCTCACGGGCCGTTTACGTGGACATAATTGACAGGATACAAGAGAAAAATAACACTTCCGCTGGTCCACCGCTGGCAGCGCACCATTCTGCATTCGGAATCGGCTTCACTGCTTCCCATAGCTCTTCTAGCTCGAGGTACGTCTCCACCGCAAACCTCCAGATTGACCAATTTTCTCGACCGTTTAATCGTTCGATCGATGGGAGACTTGCTAAGAGACCTCAAGATGCCTAACCGAAGTTGATTTGGTTCTAACTAGTTTTCAAACCGACAAATAGACTTACCCAGATCGGGCTTTTCCGCTACCGCTGCCGTTGCGCTTGGGCCTTAACAATCTCGACTAGATAGAAGGTTGCTGTCAAAACGACCTATTGTATAGTGGACAGCTCAGTTCTAAATTCTCAAATTTGACTTATAATTACTCGCTTTAACTTGAAAACTCAACTATCTCAACTCGCCATTGCACACTGGGCCAGGAATGCAATCTAGCGGAGCAAAATTAATAACTCCGAAATGAAGCATTTCCGCGACTTGGTGTCTTGGGCAAAGTTTCTCATCATAATAAGGACCATCTATTGACATAAACAAATAGTTCAAAACTCTTCCGCCACAATTTAACTTCTTTCTCTGACGTTTTGGAGGCTGGATATCTTAAGCAAAGTTGTTTATCTTGACAAAATAAACAACTCTTTCCAAGACGTAAAATTTCCACCGCCTACTGGTTCCGGTTTATATGGAGTTAAAGAAAAAACTTTCGAAATATATATTTTTCGTTCTGTTTTTTGCTTACAGTCATATAATGTTTTTTTTTTTTTTTTTTTTTTTTAATTCTTTATTTGTTCCAAATTCAAAATAAATTACATTCATTTTTTAACCTAGGTGCTCCAGTTACTGCAGTAACGTACCAGCCTTAATTGTTATGATATATATCTAAGTGTTTTTACATTGTTCATGTCTTGGCAATTAAGTATTTTAAACAGTATAATGAGAGAGAGAAGGATTAGTATTTTCCATTTAATTCCACTACTTTATTTGCTTATCCTTGACAGATACGCGTATTTCGTCTACAATGTGCAGACTTCTTCAGTGTCTTGTACTAATACTCGACTGAAGAAAAACATCACATTTACCGAATATATATTAACACAGGTACATTTTCACTTAGAAACTAGGTAAACTTAAATTTAATTTTCTATAGGAACAGATACTCCGCTGCTTACTCGTTGATGTGTCCTAGGTAGTAACTTGAAAAGCCATGTGTGTCCGTTTCCTTGATCCCTGTTGAGTAAAGTTGAATTACGTTGTTTGTTGATCTCGAGGCTTTCTGCAACATCCAATTTCCATGGTGTAGATACGGTTCGTAAAATCGTTATGTCCTCCGTCGATAGTTGGTGGTCCTCTGTGAAGATGTGTTCTGCAACCTTTGATTTGAAATCATATGTTAGGCCTTTTTCTTCTTGCTTTTTGGCCTTATAGTATAGCGGAGGTTTGGAACTCGGGTCTAATTTAGAAATATTATTTTCAAAAGTTTTGTTCCTCAGGGCAGAGAATCGCTTTTTAATTTGTTTTTGCAAATCCCGCCAGATAACTTTCATGGCAGGATCGCGTGTTCTTTGATATTGTCTCCTACGGACATTTTTAAGACGGATCAAGAGCTGAAGATCGTCGTCTATTATAATTGAATCTAATTTAACCTCGCATTTTGGTACTGAGGCAGCTCTTGCTGCAACTATAGAAGTAGTCAGAGATTCAAGAGCATAATTAATTTCATCTTTGGTTTGCAAAGGAATGTTTGGATCGAAGTTATATTCCATAAATGTTCGATACTGCTCCCAATCAGCTCTATGGTAATTGAAAGTAGAGCTGTTGGGATTACAAATTATTTCTTGCGATATTTCAAAAGTTACTGGAAGGTGATCAGAACCGAAGTCAGCATGAGTTACCAATTGGCTACACAGTTGACATGAATCAGTTAAGACCAAATCAATAGTTGAGGGATTTCTCGCAGAAGAAAAGCATGTTGGGCTGTTTGGATATTGAATAGTGTAATAACCTGCAGAACAATCATCAAACAGAATATTACCATTGGAATTGCTTTGAGCATTATTCCATGAGCGGTGTTTTGCATTAAAATCACCAATAATGAAGAATTTAGACCTATGACGGGTAAGTTTCTGGAGATCACCCTTGAGAAAATTCTTTTTCTGGCCTACGCATTGGAATGGCAAATAGGCAGCTATAAACGTAAGTTGTCCAAATTTTTTTTTAACAGAAACTCCAAAAGTTTCAAAAACTTTGGTTTCAAATGAAGAAAGAATTTTATGTTTGATTCGTCTATGAATAATGGTGGCAACGCCACCACAGGGTCCATCAAGACGATCATTTCTATAAATCAAGTAATTTGCGTCCTTCTTAACCTTATGGTCAGGTTTAAGGAACGTTTCAGTTATAACGGCAATGTGCACGTTATGAACTCTCAAAAAGGTAAATAAAGGGTGATACGGTCAAAATTTGGTCAAGGGAAAACGCGTGTAAATCGGTGAAATCGTTTATTTAAAAAATCAAATTAAATTTCTTTTTCAAGTTCAATTAGTATAAAATTCAGGAAAAATATTCAGTTAGGCTTCCGTTTTTCCAAATCAGAATTGCCGGGCCTTACGCTTGACCCCTGCCATCAGATTTTGTACAACCACCTTGTCCATCTTCTTCGCCGCAGAAAGCCAGTTTGCCTTGAACTGCTGCTCGCCCTTAGCAGTTTTTTTGGTCTTCTTTAGATTCCGCTTGACAATAGCCCAGTATTTCTCAATTGGGCGGAGCTCTGGCGTGTTGGGAGGGTTCTTGTCCTTGTGAACCACCTGCACGTTGTTGGCGGCGTACCACTCCATGGCCTTTTTACCCTTATTGGCAAGATGCCAAATCCGGCCAAAACAGTACGGAACAACCGTGTTTCTTCAGGAAAGGCAGCAGACGTTTATTCAAACACTCTTTCACGTAAATTTCTTCGTTGACAGTCCCGGAAGTTATGAAAATGCTGCTTTTCAAGCCACAGGTACAGATGGCTTGCCAAACCAGATATTTCTTTGCGAACTTTGACAGTTTCATGTGCTTGAAAACATCTGCTACCTTTCCCCTTCCTTTTGCCGTATAAAACTCCTGTCCCGGAAGCTGCTTGTAGTCGGCTTTGACGTAGGTTTCGTCGTCCATTACCACGCAGTCAAACTTCGTCAGCATCGTCGTGTACAGCCTCCGGGATCGCGCTTTGGCCGTCGTATTTTGTTTATCATCGCGATTTGGAGTCACTACCTTCTTGTAAGTCGATAGTCCGGCTCGTTTTTTGGCTCGATGCACGGTTGTAGACGATACACCCAGCTTATTTGCGGCATCTCGGAGAGAGACGTTAGGGTTTCGCTTGAAACTACCGACAACTCTCTTTGTCGTCTCAGCGGCTTCCGGTTTTCGATTTCCCCCCGATCCAGACTTCCTGGCTGTCGACAAACGTTCCCCAAACACTTTAATTACATTTGTAACGGTTGATTTGGCAACTTTTAGCGATTTTGCCAACTTTGCGTGCGAGTAGCTCGGATTTTCGCGATGCGCGAGCAAAATTTTGATACGCTGCTCTTCTTGCTTGGACGGCATTTTGACAACTGAAGAGTGAATTCCAAAATCAAAATAGGAGCAACATTCTACACACACACACCTTCAAAATGAGGGGTGTTCAGGTTTTTTAAATGCAAAATTGAAAGAAATACGTCAAGTTGATATTGACCAAATTTTGACCGTATCACCTTTTAGCTCGTCTGCATTATCTTTAAGAGATCGAGCATTCCAATTTACAATATTTAATGCTTTAAAATCCATTACTGAATTTTAAAGTCATGACAATATTATTTGCAAATTTTACTCCAGTTTGAATAGCATCAAACATGGAGTTAGATTTAAGCATATCAGAAATCATGTCAATTAATGAATTCTGTAAAAATTCCATTTTAGGGGCAGTAATGCTTCCTAAGTCAAAATTGTCAAAATTTCCGTTAGAATTACTTTGGTTAGTATTTTGATTTCTACCCGCTGCAATAGCAGCATAGGTAGCTCCATTAACTCGCTGAACATTGTTAGCAGCGAGGGGAGTAGGTACAGATGAAACATTTGAAGCAGGGGTGATATTTGTACCTACGGGTACGAATGTAGAATTTGTTCCTCGCTGACCGTTGTTAACAGCAGAGGAATTTGTACCTGGTCGGAAACGTGGAGCGTTTCCTACCTGACGGTTAGAACGAGATTGTAGGATCGCTTTGCGAGTCTTACATTCCCAAAAATTGGATTTGTGGTTTTCACCACAATTTGAACATTTAAATTTCTTAGGATCTTCCTTCACAGGACAGTCGTCCTTTGCGTGAGAGGAATCACCACAATTCATGCATTTAGCTGGCATGTAGCAATTTTTAGTTCCGTGACCACATCCCTGGCACTTACGGCACTGAGTGAGGTTTTGGAAATTTCCTCCAGTCTTCCTGAAGTGTTCCCACTTCACTCGGACATGGAGCATAAGGCTAGCTTTTTCGAAGGCCTTAAGGTTGTTTAGTTCACTAGACTTGAAGTGAACATTAGAAATCCCGTTGCGCGAATCGCCAGGACGGGATTTCATTTTCATTTTGATTACTTGGAGTGGCACAACTCCAAGTAATTTTGCCAGTTCATCTTTGATCTGATCCAGGGATTCACCACTGGGCAGTCCTTTCATGACAACCTTGAACACACGTTCAGTTTTGGTGTCGTAAGTAAAAAATTTGTGCTTCTTCTCAGTAAGATACTTGAGAAGACATTTAAATCCGTCCAAGGTTTCAGCCAATACACGGCATTCACCCCGACGTCCAATTTGTAGTGAAAACTTAACTTTCACGAAATTCAAAAGTTCCATGCGAAGAGCATGGAAATCAGAAGTGGTTATCACAATAGGGGGAATCTTTTCCTTCTTGGCATTAAGCCGGGAAAGTTTACTAGAATTTTTCTTGGATGATGGATCATTCTCATCATCCGTGAGCAAATCAAATTGATTACTCAAATTAATTTCTTCAGAAGGGGGTTCAAGAGTTTGCCCCTTTCTTTTGCGTTTAGGCGCCATGGCGGTAGTAAATTTTTATCCAAATCGACTTCCAAGCAGATTACTATAAGAATCTGAAGGATCGAAGAGGAATTTTCTAAATCGATATCCAAGAAGGATTACCTCGGGTAGGGTCCAAACAAGGATCGAAGAGGAATAAAGTTGAACAAGGTAGAAATTTTACAGGTTGAGCACTGAAAAGTGCTGTTTAAATTTGTTGTAGCTTTAGGTAGTAGTAACACTTCCTTCAGCAAAAAGCAAATAGATCCGCACGGCAAGAGAGCACGATGCGGACTGTCATATAATGTTATATTTTTCTCATATTCAAGTGCATCAAATAAATTACTTTTGTAAATAAACATACTGTTTTTAGCTTCAAATTTCAAAGATATTGTTGAAAAAACGACAAAAACAACAATTTTTGAACTTTAATATCTCCCAAAGCGCAAAAAATCGATTATGGACATTTTCAGCAAGAATTAAACAATACTCGATAAACAAAATATCAAAATTTGAGAGAGGTATATTTTGGTGTTTTTTAGATTTCTTCATTTTAGTGGAACATGCTTTTTTTCAATAACTTTTTTTAATTCATTGAAATGGCGTTTTGAATACTTGACGACTTAGGCAAAGTTGTTTATCTTGATAAAATAAACAGCTATTCTTAAGACGTCAAAACTCCACAGGCTACTGTTTTCGAGTTAGATACTATAGATTCCATAGATAAGCGGAGGCAAAGAAGAATGTAGCCAAACGAACTGTCAATTAGTGTAGCCAAACGAGCATGACGTCATCATGGTGTATTTTGGGGGGGGGGGGGGGGAAGTATTGCAATATTATGAGCACAAAACACTTTCCACACTCCATATTCTGATTTATTTCGCGGAAAACGGAATAAGGAAATATTTAGCAAACCACTCCTTGATTCATTGTTGCATAGATTTGTTTTGCAATTCATTTTGAACTTTTGTGCACAAATCAAAACAAAACTGCACAACGAAAAGCTCTATGAACATTTTTCATGAATGTCAGTAAGAGCATTTATTTTTCATGGTTGCCGAAAACACTTTTTGCGCTTCCGCTTATCTATGAAATCTATAGTATCTATAGTTTTAGCCGAAGAGGAAGAGAAGACAATAGGGGGACTTTTATGAACCAATTTTCTGTCAAACGCGAACCAGCGCCTGATTGGTCGGGCGAACGTATAGAAACGCGAGAATTTTTACAACAGGGAATCTATTTTCTTGTATTTTGACAGTCGAATGCGTCGCCCATAATGAAATAGTTTTTATGCCGTGGATACACTTGTATGACCTACTATGAGCATGAGCATTATTTGTGTAATAATTATCAGCACTACACGAAACGAAAATCAATTATTTTATTCATAAACATTTTTTGCCAAAACATCAGCCACTTGTACCACAGACAAACAGACATAATACTCCCAATCACATTCATCGCAAAAAATGTTTTAGTTGGAAATGTGCTTGCATTTGTCATGGTAGCGCCACTGAAGCATTGAGCAAGCCACCACATTTCGAACTTATCAGTGATGCCAGTTCTTTTTCACGTCTAGTTGGTAGATTTCAGCTCTTGAAAATGATAAGTGGTCAAGGCATCCAACTGGTCTCCAGTGTGTGTCTCACATACCACATCTGACGAATACAAAAAAAAATTGTTGAATATTAAATCAAAACTGCTGCACATTAGTCATTCATTACGTTGTACGATGGACACAGCATCCGAGAACAAATCATGTTGATGACTGTAATATTCTATCAACTTTTATCAGTTATTGATGTTCAATACTTTACCATGAATATCATTGATTGATACATATTATTTTTTTCTTCTGTGTACAAGTGATGAGCGGTGGTAGAAAGGTCACTAATAAGTTACCTCGTTTAAAAACTTTGTTCCTGCAAAAGAAAAAGCACACTAAGCAGACAAAACAAATCCCTAAAAAAAAGTCTTATCTTCTGAGAATTTTTCCTACGGATCCGTATTTCTGCAGAATTCAATCAATTCTATAGATCTTCTGAAAAATTCATAGAACCGACATCACTGACTTCCATCTGTTTTGTTTTTATTCAACGCAGCTGAAGCGTTGACAGAACGCAAGGGAAAAGCAACTAGTGAAAAAATTACATGCACGAGGGATGCTCCGGTTGCAAAACATTGCTTGGGAATGTGGATGATAGATGGTGCTAGTGCGCATGCAAAATACGCTTGAAGATATTTTTTGAAGAATTTTCTTCTAAGAGTTATGTCTGTTTGTCTGTGCTTATACATTCCATAAGACAAACCACATAGGTCCTATAAGAATGCATAAAAGGTATGTGAGACCGCTTATACATTTAATTTGACACATGATCTTCATTAACTTTTTGCAAGGCGCCTGCTTATTAGTTGACTTATACATTTTATGAATAATCAGCAATAGAAATTTGCCAAAAGGTATAAGGAGATTTCTATCCATGTATACAACAACCACAGACAAACAGACATAACTCTCGAAAGTTGTTCATCGAACAAGCATTTAACGGACAATTTAAAAGTATCGTAGTTGGTAGTACCGCTACCTGTGGCGCACATAGTCAATTCCCTTGCGATAGACGGTTACACACGACCGCGTGTTCAGCGTAGTGCCCACCACAGTGTACTCAATTGGCGGTAATGTTTTAGCGACGATGTTTTACAGTGAGAAATATTCAATGTGTTATGTCTGTTTGTCTGTGCAACAACTATACACAAACTATACAAGTGTAACCATGGATGTGCTTATAATTTATTATACAAATAATGCTCATGCTCATAGTTAAGTGTGTCCGCGACATTACACTGTCGTTTCCGTGAGAGAAGAAAAACACGTCACAGACAAGAAGAAGCCAGTTGTCTCCTCTTCCTCTTAAGCTGGATTTAGATGATTTAAGTCAATTGATCAACTCAGTTGAATTCAATTGGCTTGAAAAGTTGAGCCTGGTCCAACTTTTTTCAATTCAAGTGAGTTGATCAAGTCAGTTGAATGGCATGGTTTACACGTTCAATTCGCGTTCAAGTCAATTGACTTGCCCTGTCTAAACCCAGCTTTAGGGTTTAACCTACGTCACTGAAAAGAGTGCAAATTGAAGAGGCAAGGGAAAAATGCAGCAACCAGCAGAAAAAAAAAATAAGAACAGAATGCCATTGTCTAGCGACGGAGCACAAAGAAAAAAGTTGAAATGGGCTTCTTTAATTGCTGGTAAGTTTTCAAACTATCTATGAATGAATGTTGAGAAAATGAGATCAACTCTTATCGCATCTCAGTAGCAATTAAGATACAGCCTTTGATCTTCTCGAACCCAGCTGAGTAACCCATTTTCCATCGATTATGACTGAGTGTCAGTACCAAGCAGACAACCGCGATAGCAAATCTTGACTCTAAGCTAATCCAAATGTCAGCCTGCCTCAGTCTTTTTTTTGCGTCAATGTAGGAACATAAAACCCTATTAGCGGGAAACGGGAAGCGTAGCAAACCGCAAATAAGCCAAACCAGCTTCTCGCATATATTCATACATGATGCGACGTGATTGATGGCGTTAAGGTGACAAAGTGGTGCTCGACGCCTACGCACGTCCTGTCACTCGTCAGAGTCTCTATCTCGAGTATAGACATGTACGACGACCGTGGTACCATACCACATCCAGCGGGGACTCGAAACCGGCTGTCCTGTCTCTCTATCTCTCTTTGTCTCTGGGATATGGTGATGGCAGCTTTACCACAACCAGCCGAGTGTGTGCGAATTTATTGAGACATTCACGGTGTGCTCTGTTCCGTGCCACCATTTCCTGATTAGGTTTCTGGGCCTTTTTTTTCAAACTGACAGGGTCTCCATGAATAGTAGAGCAATTTTCTGGAATTTTGCTGGAATAATCCAACCACGCCGACGTTGGTTCGGTAGTTTACATTTTCCCTTTTCAAATCAACAGAGTGATTCTAGAACCCGGCCCTACACCTACCATCCTAAAGGGAAATTTTCACCCAGTGTCTAATCATATTACTTCAATTTCCGTCATGACATACTGGCGTGCGAAAAAAGGGGCGAAAGTGAATTCAATTTGCGCCGCCCTTGTCGTCGGTCGCCCGGCAGGGCCTTCTTAGACCAACCGAGAAGGAACAGCAGCAGGCATAAATCTTCTACTTCAGCATGAAAACAAACGAAAAAAGCAACCAATACAAAACAGCTCTTGATAAATGGGTTCATTTAACTGCAACAAACTGCAAAATCCTAACTAACTGCGAATGTTGGCGGTAGATTGTATAAGAAGCGATCGGCACTGCACATGGTCTCTTGCTATCAATCGACGTCGTCGTCGCGGTCGCCTAGGGGGATTAGGTTTCGTACCTGACGAAATGACGACGGAAATGCACAAATGCTGATTCCAAGCAGAATAAAACCGCATGAATATGATCGTTTTTCGGGTGCTTTTTCGATTTATGCTGCATTCGTTCGAATGTGCAATCGCAGCAGTCCGAACAAATTAACAACAGCAAAAAAAGCCTGCTGAGTTTTCCTGGAATCGGATGCCCGCGCCCGGGGAAGAGTGCAACGGCTTCTGCGGGACAGTTGTCACTTTCAACGATGCAGACTGAAAGTTTTCAAACTTTTATCGCTCCCTTGCTGATGGCAATGCTCTCCTTTTCGTCCGTTGTAAAAACCAGTCCTGCGAGACTCCCCAGCTCGTTCCAGCGGACTGTCTGCAATGACGAATGGACTGGATGATGATGATGAGACGATGCACTCTCATCTCGCACACGTATCGTCGTACCTACCTGCATGATGTTCCCTTCCCGCCTGCACATCCTCCGGGCCCGACGAGGAATTCCAGGAGTGATTTAAAAGGAGCAAGTTCAACAGCATCGCACTCGGCGCTGGGCAGACAGACACCTTTCCTGTTTGAGTTATTTGAACTCACCACTTCGGGTGCCAGCTGGAGTGGGGAGCTTCATTTCCACTTTTGATGTGGCGGAATTACTCGGCGTCTGTGTCGACATGGCCACCGACTGCAACGTTCTTAGTTGTGCACAGCCTGTTGTAGAACGGTGCTAACCGGGCATTGTTTGAAGTGTGGTCTTCTGTCATCAATCAACGTTGATGTTGACAAGGATTGTCTCCTTTGATGCTAGGGAATAGGTAGTTCCAGAACTGTGGAATCATTGAGGAAATTAACTATTGATTAGCGATAATCGATGATCTTGAGGGTATTTTTAAGTACTTCACAACATGGTTAATAGGATCAACCTAAATTTGAGTTCAGTTTACTCATAATCGCCAAAAGTGCAGGGAAATGAGGAATAGACTAAGAGAATCAAATCTTCACTTTTCTCATTCAGGATTTTTTTTTTCCTGGAAAAGCCTGGAAAACATGAGGCAAATTCACTCATCGCGGAATTCCTGCACTTTTTGCGTTTTATGAGTAAACTGAGCTAAAATTTGGGTTGATCTCATTGGCCATGCACTCGCTCTTTCGATTATAGATACAATAGATTCCATAAATAAGCAGAGGCACAAAAAGTTGTTTTGGCAACCATGGAAAATAAATGATCTTACTGGCATCGTGAAAAATGTTCATGCCATCGCCATCATAGAGCTCCTCGTTGTGCAGTTTTGTTTAGTTTCAAAAATAGTTCAAACGTTCAAAATTAAGTGCAAAGCAAACCTTTGCAATAATGAATCGAGGAGTGGTTTGCATTATATTCCCCTCTTCCATTTTACGCGAATTAAATCGAAATGTGGGGTGTGGAAACCGTTTTTTGCTCATAATATTGCAATACTTCTCCCGCAAAAACACCACGACTCGTTTGGCTACACTAACTAACAGTTCATTTGGCTACATTCTACTTTGCCTCCGCTTATCTATGGAATCTATAGTATCTATATCACAGAGAACAGACGTTGAGGCTCGAACAAAATTTCTCTAAAAACTAGTGTAAAGATTCCTATTCGACTTAAGCGCCACTAACGGTGACTTTCCCAATTAAAAACCGTCTTTGACAACCTGATGGCGCTGGCGCTGCACAACTTACACTAGACACTAAGTGCTGGTAGCGCCAAGTGGCAATTTTCAACAGAAAATTTATCGATACTACCGCCAAATAGGTCGAAAGTGGAAAATTTATAGAGGAAATCAGGAGATGCTAACGCCACGTAACGGTGACGTTCCCACTTATCTTTACACAAGTTTCTGACCGAAAAGAGACGTCTGTTCTCTGTGTCTATATGTTTCGATGCACCACCAATGTAGAGTGCGCTAGGCGATTATGAGAGGAAACGTCAATTAAACCGTTTTACATCAAAATTACAATGTTTACATTTCAAATTAACGCATATTTTAATGCATACAGTCAACTTTCACTCGTTGGGCTAAACCTGTAGCCCACTTAGTGAAAGACTTTCGTTAGTTTGGCTGAGCATTCAAGCTGAAAAATGGTTGAGGAATACACCGATTGTTTATTATCATCACAATCCTCACAATGAGCCCATCGAAAAAGAAATAACACTCTCAAAAATGACGTTTGACTTCGATTTAGGTGGGCTAACGGGAGCCCAACTAAAACGTAGCCCACCTAAACATAGCCCAACGAGCGAAATTTGACTGTACTTGCAAATTTCCATCGCCTTTACCAAACCCCCCGTTTGATTTTTTCTATGAATTTTCCTTAACATTTTAGCGAAACAAAGTTCCCAAACCTTACAGTAATTTCCCAAATCAAACTCTGAAGTTCTAAGAAGTATGCTGCATTTTAACAATACTCTCTGAGCTCCTACGAAATTCCTTGGACTTCTACGAAGTTCTCTGAGTTTCTACAATTTTGGCTAAACTTTTACGAAGTTCTATGCACTTTACGAAAAAATATAAGTTCTTCTATAAAATTTTACGAAGTTCCTAAAATTATTACGTAGAATCACAGGGAACAGCCGTCCAACTTCGGTCAGAAACTTGTGTAAAGATAAGTAAGAGCATCGCCGATACGTGGCGCTAGCATTTCCTGATTTTCTCTAAAAATTTTCCTCGTTCGACCAATTTGGCGCTAGTATCAATAA
The DNA here is from genome assembly GCF_037179485.1 of Ochlerotatus camptorhynchus. Lineage (NCBI taxonomy): Eukaryota > Metazoa > Arthropoda > Insecta > Diptera > Culicidae > Ochlerotatus > Ochlerotatus camptorhynchus. Next base: position 1,246,887 of record NW_027040802.1, on the reverse strand, counting down.
ATTTTCTGTTGAAAATTGTCACTTGACGCTATAAGCACTAAGTCTCTAGTGTAAGTTGTACAACGCCAGTGCCATCAGGCGGTCAAATAGGGGTTTTAAGTGGGGAAATCGCCGTTAGTGGCGCTTAAGTCCAATAGGAATCTTACACTAGTTTTTAGAGAAATTTTGTTCGAGCCTCAACGTCTGTTCTCTGCAGTGTTTGGAAATCTGTCAACATGCCATTGAACTACCGTGTGTCGAAACTGTTCATGAATAGATATTCACAATCGAGTGAAGTGTCAGACACCTTTGCCGAATAAGAGTATTCAGTTTTGTAGCACCAAATGAATGATCGAAACGAAGAACGATGGTTGTTTACAAAAAAAAAACGATCACAATAGTTCTCCGAGTGACGCGTTCAATGATTGTATACAACTTTGAACGGCACTTAATATCTTCTCTTTGTATCTACCGCACAGATAAATACAAAGCAGTGGATGATACATAAGGAATCGCAAACGTCATCTTTCTACCACTCCAATTATGGCAGTAACAAAGCTCAGCTAGGTACATAAGAAACATTTCTTCGTGGAATGGAACGAGGATAAGTTAGTTAGTTCAGATTTATTATGAACACGAATCAATGGAACTAGTTGGACTATAGTACAGCAGTGATGCAAAATATCGTGACACTCGTCTTCGCATCAACCGACTATCGCTGACAGAACGTTTTGCCACGCAGTGAGAGGTAGAACGATGGCAAACAACAATCACCAGTAATGGTCGCTGCTCACAAGCAAAACGTTACACTCGCTGCTGATTATAAAAAGTACAACGAAAACAGTGAAGACTTGAAGATGATGAGAAAAAGCGAAATGACAGAATAAAATGAAAACAATGCCTACGCATTCCAAGTTCGTCTCGGTGTGTGAGTTACAAACAAAGCAGGCAACATTAAACGGAAGCTGTTGGGCTCACTCACCAACACACTCACATAAGCAAGCAAAGCAGCAACTGCTTCAAAACGAGCACAGATGAGTGTCGTGATTGTCAGGATCGAGATCGATGATGGATCATCACCAAAGACGACATTCACCAGTTGCTTTTTACTTATTTCGTCAACTTGATGGATGGTCATGGAGAGAGCTTCGACGAGCACATTGATAGTAATGTACAAAGCGTTACTACCATCATCTGTTTGATGATCGTGATTGTGATAGGTCGCAACTCTGATAGTACACTTCATGGTCGGTTTAAAATGAATGGAACTAAATTTATATACAGTCAATAAAACTCTGATAAACTCTGATTTTAAAGTGTCTTCGGAGAAGTTGTTAATTGTCCTCCTTTGGTACAATTTGTCTTGCCGTGGGACACAGAATGGTCCTCTGTAAGATCCGGAACATTCGTAAAAGTGGTAAATTCGTGAAATTGGAGTTAGAGCTGCGCAGTTTTTAGCGGAGTCACTTATTGATGAGTTTTAAGAAAGAAAAATATGGTGTTTTGGCCCAAATATGTATCCTGGAGGGCTGAGGCTGGTCCATTAAAAGATCCGGAACATGCGTAAAAGTGGCCAATTCATTAAACTGGTTCTAGAGCTCCATGGTTTTTTGCGAACACACTAGTTGATGAATTTTTTGACTGAATTTGGCATTAAGGCCAAATTATGCACCATGGAGGCCACAAACAGGTTGTCCAGATGATCCGGATTATCCATCAAAGTGGTCAATCACTCTTGCGACAACGTATGATAAATCCGTGAATGTTTTCATATATTTTTTGGACAACTTTGCAGTGAACAGTTATTTCCCAGAATGCCAAAGTCTTGAGATATGATACATGCACAAGCTTTTACATACACTATCGCCGTGTAGTGAGTAGGTTCCACACTTATTATCCATAATTTTAAATGACTTGGTTAGCTTACCAACTATGTAGAAGACTGTATTTTCCTAGTAAGTCAGGATCTTGTGATAAAGCACATAGTAAATATCACATATGCAATAGCACCAACAATCAATACGAAACTAACGATTTTAAATTGGCTCACCACTTTAGTAGCCTATTGGTCCCAAGCAAACGATTAACGTACCCTATTCTAGTTGAAATTCTATTACTACACTATGTTTGTTTTGATTCGCTATGAAAGTTTGACAGATAACATCAGGGGTGTGTGGATTCATGCAGAACATGCAGGGGTGAGTGAAATAGCTTGGGACTGCTTGGGACCGTTGTTCTGGTACTGAGTGAGCCAAAAATAATAATGCGAGAGCTGGAATTAGGGCCTAACAGCTTTTGTAAACAATGGCTTCAATCGATGATTTCTAGAAATTCAAGGCTCGCCCACGCAAACCAACCTCCTCATCGTGTAGGGAAAAACTTACCCTATCCGATGGTTATGTTAGTCTGTGTGGGCGTGCCTTGAGTTCCTAGAAATCATCGATAGAAGTCATTGTTTACAAAAGCTGTTACGCCCTAATTCCAGCTCTATCTAGCTATAAAGATTCTTTCGATGATACCTATTGGCCGCACTGGCCTGAGCGCACCTACCGTTGTGTCAGAACATCCCTGTGGGTTTGACAGCGGAGTGACAGGTACCGATCTGAAACCGGCGTGATTAAGGAAGAGGATAAAAAGATAGGGCCACACTAGAGGCCACACGAGTGGAATCAAAAAATATAACGTTCTCAGTCCTAAATGTATGCATTTATTATTAAATTGAGCTTAAATTAATTTTAAATTAGTGAACCTACATAGGTGCTAAAATTTTAAAAATTTACGGAAAAAATGGTTGGAGTCGGTAAGCTAAAATCACTTAAAACTATCTTACACGAAACTTAATGGCTATTCGTTATAATTAGGTTACCCACAACAATAACACCAGCTTTGCAATAGTGCCACCATTCTATTACACACTACAATCGGTGATAAACTTAAACTACATTGTTTTCTCGAAATTACTATTAATCTACTTAATTATGTAGGATATTGCCGTGAATTGCGTTGCAAAGGTCACGAGAGGATTAAACCATATTAATCTTACCCTACGAAAGCCAATCGGTAAGGTCATACATAGGTACAGTGATAAACACAACAAACGCTAAACTCTATTACCATTAGGACAACCACAATAGTCAGGTCGAGAACCCACTTGAATCCCAGCCGGGAGTTATAGGCTAAAGGAACTAAACGTAAGTCTTACCCGCTAAAATTACAATCTAAACTTATATCTATAAGGCACAAATACTGAATTTAATTGATACTATTATGAAACACAAAATTGATGTAAAACTAATATTGATCTCAAATGTCCTGTATCTTACAGGATAATTATATTCTCCCAAAACCTAATATTGCGTTTTACTGCCGTCGGTGGAGAAATATAACATCGGAAATTTCCTGTTGAGACGATTTCCAACAATACCGTCAGTAGTAAATCGTTTGTGTTAACGTAGGGTTTTTGATCTAATTTCCGTCGTACTAAGCACAACCCGCGCTTTACCTCTCTTTCCTGAACGAGTTTAAACAAAAAATGGGTTATTTCTGTCAAAGATGACTTCTAAATTTATTCACCTTTCCATACGTACCGTTGGATTTGATAAAGAGTCACAAATTGTTGAGATATTGTTTAAAATCTAATACTGCTTCTTGATTCTAAATTCGTTCTACGAGTTTCAATTCCGTCCTAACGCATTGAAACGCCATTAGATTTTCTTCGTCCTACGGACAAACGTAGAAAAAGGGGATTCGCTAGGAGCGCTTCTTTTGTTTTGAGAACAATGAGCGTAAATATTCATACAATGCGCTCTAACAGGGTTTATGTTGTAGCTAATAAGCTAACGCATCAGAACAAACCTATTATTAATGTGTTGCATGGTGAAATCATTGATATTATTGATCTTTTCTGATCGATAGAACGAAAATGGGCGATTACGACGAAGTAGCGCTCTTCCCTATTTGATCATCGATGAAGCAAGATTTATTTTTCTCTTAAGCTGGGTTTAGATTAGGCAAGTGAAATGATCAACTCAGTTGAATTCAATTGGCTTGAAAAGTTGAGCCTGATTCAACTTTTTTCAATTCAAGTGAGTTGATCAAGTCAGTTGAATGGCATGGTTTACACGTTCAATTCGCGTTCAAGTCAGTTGAATTCAACTGAATTGATCAATTGACTTGCCTTGTCTAAACCCAGCTTTATTCTTTATGTTCCATGATTCGTCGTCTCGCCGATACAAGGAAATCAGTTTAGTTTACTGACACATGGGGGTCCAACGGTTACGAAAATACACGTGAATTATTCAGTGAACAGTGAAAACTTCAAACATTGGTTCTCTGGTATGGAGAGATTTATAAAAAAAAAACTCGGCGCTGGGTACCTACAGTTTTTATAAATTTCTCATGCAACTGAGTAGAAGTGACTCTCGCGCTGAGTTATTCTCATTGGCCATGCTGTAGCAGCTTTATACGCTGTCCAGACTGGAGAGTTATAACATGTTATAACGGTTGTCAACTAATTGCAACACAGAAACCACCATCAAGATAGCGCTATAACATGTTATAACTCTGTAGTCTGAACGTACTATTAGAACAGTATTGGCAAGCAACACTACTAAATTGGAGTTCTAGAAAACATTAAGTAGAGCAATATTTACATGTTATGACCAATGCAAAAGTATTACTGTATATTAATTTTCAGCGCAGGAGTCACTGTTCTATTTTTCCGACATGCGACTGAAGGTTGCTTTAAACTTCGGTGAAGCGGAGCTTTATTTACGCTTTAGTGAATTAGTATGATCATTTTCCGCGCGGAAGAGCAGCATAAAATTGTTTGTTTTTTTGTTTTTTGTTCTTGTCAAGCAGCAGTTTACCGAAAGTTCAATTTCGGGCAACGAAGCAGGCGTTAAATAGCATCAACAACAAAAAACAACAAGGGGTTGTTACACAAACTTTGTCGTCTTCAACTGTTGTTCAACTGTGAGTGAACTGCAATTCGGTTTGGCAAACAAAGGGACACAAATTAGCGCCAATTTAAGCTTCCAACATGAAACAGAAGCGTGTTTTCGAGCAAATTTGTTGAGCAGATCCAACGACAATAAAATCTGTTCAAGTGCAATAAACCGATTAGCTCTTGACAGCAGTGGCTCACATCAAGGGGAAGAGCAAATCGACACTCTTCAACTACCTAACTAGACACTTGCTGCGGCAACGTGATAAATAAACATCGGTCGCTACCACCAGTCGGGAAATGTTAATTTTTAATTAACTATACGTGCGATCGTACTGTACTGACGGATCATTCACAAGCCGGCCGGGGCTGACTGATACTCAAAGCAATTTAATTGCTATTTTGCTTGTCGTTATGTACCTATAAATTAAGCATCAGCCCAAGTTGTTGTAACTTTGGTGTGATTTGCTCTGGAGCTGGCAGCGGTCGAGGCAGAGCCGCCACGTAAATATCTTTATGAGCTATCAACAACAACTCTGACAGATCTCTTCTGGGAATTTGTTTGCTCGGTTGAGTCAACATTTGGCTATTTGCTTGAAACCCAATCCGGAATAGATAAATGAGTATTCTTTGTTACTGCATATTTGGATTGCCGTCGAGGCACAACTCCTCGATGGAAGATTCGATAGTTGAGGATGAGGTGATACGGGAGTGAATAATTAACTTCGGTTACATTTTTCACGGAGTAAGCATTCATTGGCAGTGACAAGTTGCTTGATTACTTTGTAGATAACTTGAGTCAGGAGGGAGAGAAAGAGATGGCGAAGAATAAGTGCATCCACCGGATGCTATCGGGGTAATTGGATCCGAGCAGGCGTGTTGTTTTGCATATCGTAAGCGAAAAGTCATCCTCAGAGGGGAGTGACATTTCGTAGAAACATAGGTGCATTTTTCAGTGGCCTACTTTCTTCTGACGCCGATGGAGATTTATAGGTAGAACAGCATTGTGGCTTGTCAAATTTATGAAAAACTGCATCGGGCGTTTTGCCTCGGGCTCGGTAGTTGTCGATGGTGTTCCTCATTCTGAAATTCATGGTCAATGGCGGCTTAAGAGCATCCAGGCAGAACATCCTCATCGAATTATGCAAAAATCCAGTATTTTGTGTTGGGATCTGACATTACATCACTATTATAGGGATTACTTTTAAAGCACAAGAAGACCTACCATACTATTTCGATGGAATGCTCTTGAGCAGCTTATAGAAGGATCCAGACGGTTGTAAGTACCCGTCCGTACGAAAACCAGCTGCTTTTCCCTGCCAGCTTTCCATGCCTTACAGGAAAGTTGCTCGCATTTGGTTGTGTTTGAAATCCTCTTCGTCGTCCTAATTTGTGTAAATACCTATAACGAAATTACAATGAAATGCCAATCTCACTGTGAATTTGGTAATCCTTTGCACCTACCTCTTTTTCTTTCTTGATCAACTGCAGGGTATCTTGCTGCAAGTTCTGATTATCCACACAGCATTGTCATCCGATTGATGTCCTGTTTGTTGAGTTGCGACCTCATAGCAGGCAACGATGTTTTGCAACAACATAAGTTTGTTGTATCCGGTCACTTTTCGGACTTTTCAATCACTGGTTGGTTCACTCCAGTCTCTCACACATAGGGTTACCATATCAAAAACTTGAAAAGGAGGACATTTCATTTCAGGTTTGGCTATAAAGGAAGACAATGTTTCATTTTCTTAACATTAAAGGAGGACAATGAGTTTTTATCAAACGTTTTAGTAATATGTGCGCTATCACAAAATTCATGATTTTCAAAGGATCAATTGAGATTGTTCATAACTTGTAGTCGTTATCAATTCAATTCATCTTCTCGTTATAATTCTGTAAAAAGTGCATCCAGCATAATTTATTTTTAATACTAGAAAATGATCTACTCTACTTGTTTTGCATGAAAACTACAGCTTTACAGCCTAAAAGCATCCAAACTTTTATCATGTACAAAAATCAGGATACATGTCACCGCTGATTGAAACCAACATGAAAAGGAACATCTAAGCAACCTATTCATTTTACCATTGATTCAGCATAGGACTCTAAACCAACACCTAAAATCCCATGGAACCAGAACGTCAAAATCGAACACATGTTGGATTGCGGTGTTCCATTTGGTGAATTTTCACTTATATTTTAAAGATAGGAAATTTTCAAATATCCCTGGTATTTCATCAAACTTATTTCTGACAGACAAGTAATCCATTTTTAAAACACCTTCTCGAAAATCGGTCAATCAACACGAGAGGGATTTTCGAACATTATAATATATTTTTGAAATTTCAAAATTAGATGAAAATTTCCCAATTGGAACACAGTCTAAGAGCATCTTTAGCGGCGATCCAATTGATTGGTTTGGTCTAAAAATTTGGAACAGACCCAGACCGAGCCCTTGCACTGGTGGTCTATATTTTGTTTTAGACTAGTTCTAAAATGTATTTTTTTTAAACCAGTATAATTCTCGATCTATTTTGACTGAATTCGGATCAAGGCAAGCACTGTTCCAAACTAGGTTGACAGCTGTCGCACTCGAGATTTTGTTTTGTTTTGTTTCGTTGTTGGGGTTTTATCTACGGACATGAATGCATCGCGGAGATGTAAAATCAGGCATAACATTTGAAAACGGCACAAAAGCATTTGTAAACAAACTTTCTAAGGCCTTTTATACGCGAACCAAAGTACGTCAACGCAAACCAACAACATTATCGGATAGGGGCAACTATCACCTTTCCGAAAGTGGTATTGGTTTGCGTGGGCGTATTTTGGTTCGCGTGTAAAGGGCCTTAGAAAGTTTGTTTACAAATGCTTTTCTGCCGTTTTCAAATGCTATGCCTGAAATGTCCTTAATAAAAAAAAGCAAAACAAAACAAACCGATTTAGTTCCTTGATTTTCTAAGAAACGTGGGCGGAACAATCGACTGCAGTTGACATTGGTGTAGTTCCAGCTCTATCGCGCTATCGGTTTTGCTGTTGCTGCCGGCCCTGTCGTTGCAGCTGCGAAAGGATCACAAGGGGGGCATCCGGACGCTTCTGTTCTGCAGGATCTTTCGGACATGTTCTGGAAACTCCCAGGAAAGTGGCCAGTTTCTGACTTTGTCCAAAACTCATCATGTGACACATCAAAACACATTAGATTTCAAAAGCAATATCAATGGTAGTCAAATATAGTGCACAGAATCATGTTGACCCCTATCGGATATGTTCCGGACACCTCCAAGAAAATGGCCAGTAATTGCCGGATAAAACCGTGTACGAATGAGTACGAGATTAAAAAAAATGGCTGACCACGAAATCAGGGTGTGAGTTGGTTAGACTCGACGATGTAATGCATTATTTACAAAAACTGATACATCTCTTCGAAAACGTAATCGAGATTTGGTGAATTTTCACTTAAATTTGACACTTCGAAAATAAATTGTTATATTAAAAAATCTCTCTGTTGTTGATCATTCGAATTTCGATGAATTGTTGGTCAAAATTGATCCCTGGTCTGCCAGAAATAAGTCTGGTAGAATAGCAGGTTTATTTTTAAATTTTACCAAATGAACCACAGCCACAGGGGGTTGACAGCTGTAGCATATTCCTGATTCCACTATCGAATGGCATTTGCAATATAAGATGAGGTTGCGACATAATTAAACAAATATCCTCTGCAAACAACGCTCTTTGAAAACAATGTTATAAATATGTTACTGGAAAAAATGCAATTATTAAAAAGGAGGACATTTTCGAGCAAAAGGAGGATGTAGAAAAATTGTTGAAAAAGGTGGAAATCCTTTAGGATACCATATGGTAACCCTCAATATACGGTGGTGGAAGTTCAAATCGGGATGACATTAACACAAAGAGTAGAACAGCTGTCACCAAGCAAAGCGAAGTTTTTGGTCAAGGGAGGTCAATCTGGGACAAACTCGAATCTTGGAACGACAGTTGGTAATCGTAGAATGAATCTATGAACAAGGCTCTACCTGCTGTTCCGACAACCCTCCCACCATCGCTGGATTCCAAAGCAAAATAATCAATGAAATTTGTAAATTAGTAAACTTGGCCACGACGGATGACAGCATCAATAGTAATGGTATGAAGCCAAAGGATGTGAGTGTGGTCGCTTGCATTACGTCACTGCCCGGCCAGTCTTGCGGAGATTCATTTCGCAGTCTACAGAATTCCGGTCTTTGCTGTGGACTGCTTTGAAATGGGAAATGGGAGTCCACCACCCATTGATTGATGTTGCCAGTAAAGGACATCTGCTCACTGAACAGGAGCTTCACCGAGGCAGCCGTTTATTTCCTGAAGCAGATTCGAGCGTAAGAATGAAATCGACAGTGAGCATGCATAAGGGCGTATACGCGATGATCGATTCTCTTCATCGGTTCATGTTTGCTTATCAATACTGAACGTAAACATTGAACATAAATTATAAAGCATTTAAAGAATAATTTTTAACGACAAAATCCCATTTTAAGTAGTTTTCATCCAGTCATCACTATTCTTGAAACAGTTACATTTTACTCAAAACGAAGTCTTCGCAAAAAACGTAAAAAATTGTATACTTCGCAAAAAACTAAATTTTGACTGGTTGCACTTAAGTGTCAAGATGAGTGCAAAAGACTTAATTTTGAGCACAAACGAAGTGACAGACGGAGCGGCTCGAAAACTTTGGTGACGCACCTGCTATTGCAATTTTTCAGTGTACCACATGGCAACACTAAATGTACTAGAATGTTTTGGTTCTATCTCTTTCACTCTACTCCAAACTGAAATGCATAAAAAATGACAAAATGATACACTCTTTGCACACTGTCAAAGATCATATTGCACACAAAATCCACTTTGTTCAAATCAAAACAAAAATACTAGCCCATCTGGTGGTTGATGGCACAAGCTTCTAAGAAAATTCTATTACAGCGAACCACATTATTTTAATTGATTTCTTCGCCTGTTAGTCGTCTGTCACTTCGTTTGTGATTTTGAGATGTTTCGTCTTTCCGTGCAGGAACTTTTGACAGAACTATAAAACTGGCAGTTTATTTTCATATGAATTTCTGCTTTGTTTATGTTTACATTCAGCACCATTGACACCAGATCACTCCCACACTCTAGATTTCTAGCTGTCAGTTCCTGAGAAACGTGTCTTGGATCACCTTATTGTTAACCACCTTTTTAACGTGTTTGCCATGAGCGTTTGCCTTCCTTTTCCTTTTTTTAACGTCGGTCTCTGTTCCGCAATTTAGTGCCAATCACCGACGGACATCGATTGTCATCCATTGAAGGCACCCATTCAACACACATGGGCCGGGACCAACGGCTTTACTTCCCTTCCGAAGGAAGACGTGACCAGAGATTTTTATGCTTCAGATTTTCTCCAACGTGAGTGTGGAGATTGTTTTCCCAGGTAGTCCAACCTGGAGTAAATTCTGCTAACAAAAAATACCACAGCAAATAACGCAAAAATAGAACGATACCAAATGTGAAAAAGCCGGCGCCGGTGGTGTGGTAAGCGTGACTGCTTTCTAGCACCCCGATGGGTCTGGGTTCAATCCCTGCCGAGGTCGGTGGGATTTTTCTGAGGCATAAAAATCTCTGGTCACGTCTTCCTTCGGAAGGGAAGTAAAGCCGTTGGTCCCGGCCCATGTGTGTTGATGAATGGGTGCAATATCCTACGCAGGTGTGGAAGCTGCCTTCCTGCACATTCGATTGCCGTCAATGGATGGCAATCGATATCCGTCGGTGATTGGTACTAGATTGCGGCACAGAGACCGACGTTAAATAAAGGAAAGAATTAATTCAAATGTGAAAAACCTAGTGTGTGTGTATTCCCTCTAACCCCCACTGACCGGCAGTGTTATTATGGAAGAACTCTCTCTACAATGTCGCATTTATGGTCATTGTAGACAGCTTTAGTCCGGGAGTTAGACGGTGATAGCTCTATTGCAGATCCAGCAACTCATTTCAGAATGTTTGGAGAGTCACGCCCATTCTGAGGTTACTTTCACTTACAATAAGCCCCGTATATATGTATTACCTCTATCATTTGGATATTAGTATTACACACACATTTCCAGCTTCAAAATGTTATTTTGAGTCCGGGCACGTATTTAGTTTATGTTTTTTTATTGTAAAAAGTGTTTGGACTGGTCTCACCATGTTAATTTGATACTCCAATCCATGGGTTACATAGTTTCGAACATAAATTTTCTTGCACTGCCATGTCTGGGAGAATGTTCGCGTCTAGTGCTTTCCCTAGGAATCGTTCGCGGCCATCAGTTACACCCCGTCAAGTCTTGAGCGAGGCATTTTTCAGATTAGTCGCAATCTCCGACACCGTCAAGAGACCAGCAGCCGAACACTTTTGCAAGCGGAAAATTTGCTGATTCACGGCAACGTCTGCCACCGAATCACCACCAAAACTCGTGACGGACACATTATCAGCACTTTCCCGGGCTAATTCACCAATTGGACCGGATTAAAACTCGTCCACGGTGACTAATCTCTCAATAGAACTTCGCGCCGAAAGTGTGGCATCCAAACTCGGAGAACCGGGCTCCCGGGAGGAAATTAAACCGACACCAAACAACTGAACTGAAGCTGCGACGTATATTTTGGAGGTTAAATTCAAGATCAACCGAAGCACTCAAGGCGGACCTTTTTTTTCTTGCTTCTTTCTTTTGTCACTGCATGTTTCTATTTTTCACTTGCTATATTCTTCTCTTTTTTTAATCTAATTTGGTTTCAAAACTGGACGTCTCAACACAGGAAAAAAACACGATATATCACTAAATGATAACTTTATGAACACTTGAAACTAAATTTCGTCACACAAATTAACAAATTTAAGGCAAAAAAAGCTTAATTTGCTGACGAAAAATACGCAGCAAAAAAAAACACGTCAGCTTTCAAGCGCGGCCTACTGCGATCCTCGATGCCGAATGTGAAAAACCTTGTCAACCAATATTAACATCATCAGAGAAAGCTTAAATTTTACGAAAAACAACATTTATTTTAGGGGAAAAGAATTATTATTATATAATATAAATCACCTAGATTTGTTCATAGAATTTGTTACTTTCCCATATGTTTGTTTGTTTGTTAGCTTTCCCTAATCGTGTGTGCGGTTTTCTGAATGGTTCTAGCGATTGCTAGCCTATCCTGTTAATTGTCTTCGAGCTCATGTGTTTGTGTGTGTGTGTGGAGATTTGCATGCATTTCGTTTACTCACGGTACCATTATTGTCGTCGCTGCTTCATCCTCATCGGCACAGAAGCATCCCTTTGTCGGAGTAAGGTCGGCAAAGTAGCACCCTATTCAACGGTGTTGGTGTTGCGCATTGCACCTCTGACTGGTATGGTGCGGAAATTCCCAATCGAACCCTCGAATTGGTACTGATACCAGCGCCGATTGCGAGTGGCGCAGATGTCGATGAGGGGATCGTCGATTATGCACGAAAGCACGATAGTTCACGTGATGGATGCTGGCGGATTTGGCCAACGCTCGTTGGAGCATAGGGTAACCGTGCCTCCCTTCCGGATTCTTCCCAAACAGGGAACCTTGACGCTGAAGTGTGGGGTCTTGAGAGCGCGAACTTTTATCATGGGTGCGGTGTGCCGAGCAAAGCCATGTATCGCTAGATACGATGCGGTGCAATCTTCAGTGAAACGATCCTGCATAAAAAGCCGTTGAACGGCTGTTCAACACGTTACCAGAAAATCTCCACACAAAAGACATTATTTTCCTTACCTTTCTACACACTTTGTACAAAAAGTTGACCGCATGTAACTTTTGACCTAACGTTTGAACTCTACAGGCTAACGGAAAGTAACGAGAAATGTAGCAATCAATTCAGTCAATTCAGAAGTCAGACTTCTCACATTTTTAACTTCACAGACCACGAAAAACACACCGCGACACTAAGTGCACCTAAGTCACAGACAAACAGACATAACTCTTAGATGAAAATTCTTCAAAAAATATCGTCAAGCGTATTTTGCATGCGCACTAGCACCATCTATCATCCACATTCCCAAGCAATGTTTTGCAACCGGAGCATCCCTCGTGCATGCATTTTTTTCACTAGTTGCTCGTCCCTCGTACTGTTAACGCGTTAGCTGTGTTGAATAAAACAAAACAGATGGAAGTCAGTGATGTCGGTTCTATGAAATTTTCCGAAGATCTATAGAATTGATTGAATTCTGCAGAAATACGGATCTGTAGGAAACATTCTCAGAAGCTAAGACTTTTTTTAGGGATTTGTTTTGTTTACTTAGTGTGCTTTTTCTTTTGCTGGAAACAAGTTTTTAAACGAGGTAATGCATCACCACCGCTCATCACCGAGGGGCGGCCAACTTGAGTATTTTCGATTCATCTAGCCGACATGAAAAGGTGCATTTTGTATTTTTTCGTATTTATGTAGTTTTTAAGTTAAGTGAAAAAGAACTGGCATCACTGATAAGCTCGAAATGTGGTGGCTTGCTCAATGCTTCAGTGGCACCACCATGACAAATGCAAGCACATTCCCAACTAAAACATTATTTGCGATGAATGTGATTGTGAGAGTTATGTTTGTTTGTCTGTGCCTAAGTACTAACTACTCGCACTCTCGCCTCTTCCACGGTTCAAGTCAAAGTGAACGAGTAGAAGTTCTAGAAATCCTCAGATATCTGGCCGGAAGTACGTCAGATTATCGACCTTTGAAACGACAATTCTCATCATCTTTCTCTGAAAACGCTCAAGGCTATCGATAGCGGATATGAAGAACCAGTGGAGGTGCCGGCCAAAGGTGTTTATTCCAGACAAATGGTAAGTTACAAATTCGCTGTTGTCCATGTCGTAGACGCCGTCGTAGTCGCTGTCGTAATCGCCGTCGTAGTCGTAGGCAGTACCGTTAGTATATTTAAAATTAACCACCAACCGCTGAAAATATGAATTATCGCGTATTTCTGTTGTTCATTACATGCCAAGTAAAATTTCAGAACGTAATTTCATTTGAATAGCTTGTTCACCCAGGTCTTAAACAATCGTCACGTCGGTCATAGCTTGTTATGATTACCTGAACCGTGCGTAAAGAGAAAATCGAAACATTTAACGTCGCGTGAAAATGGATCTTAATGAAGGCCTCTTTCATAGCTTTTAGTTTAAGGATTTCAAAGATCGTTGGTTGCAGTGCCTTGCTTACTAAGCAGAAAAACGCGGTCCCAGATCCTTTCATATTAAAAATGTATGGTTAGATCGCTTGTTTATCGTGTATTTCGTAAAACTTTTCGTTGTCGTCGGTGCCGGGTCTGAATAGTCATAAAAACTTGAGTAACGCTATAATGTGATATGAGGGGCTCGGTGGCCTTAGCACAACCGGTTTTGCTTACTGAGCAGAACATCATGAGTCTAATCTCAAGCCCATCCACATACAAGATTCGTCAATCGTTTTATTTGTTAACATGACTACATGGTAATAACAGCAACTCGATGATTAAAAAGGAGCTCGTCTGCCTAGTGGCAAACGTTTTTGCTTACTGAAAGACCGTGGGTTCAATCCCAAGCTCCTTCGCGTTATATGATTGTTAGGACATCAATTCAGCTTATCGTTTACCAAAACGAACCCTGCTGCAAACCCAACCCTATTACCCAATATCCCAGTGATTCCTCGAGGAAGTGCAGAGGTGTTCTCGGCTTCCATCAAGGCGAGTGTCACGTCAACACATTCCTACCCATTCCTTTCTTGACCTGTGTTCGGGCGCGGCCGGCACTGGTATTGCCTAGTTTGAGATCACCAGTTTTTACACATTGAGGATGATTGCTAGTCCCAAGCATCGTCTATTGGTTCTCTGTGTAATTACAGCTGGTCTGGCAATAACAGAGTAGCAACCGTGGGCGGTCAATCATGCTCATGCTCAAACGCTCAAGGCTACATCTTTTTCCTTATCATGCAATTTCAATACACTATCTTGCTCAAATTTACTTTCGGCTGCTCTTTTCTAAGAGAGAACGGTTCGGATTCGAACCCCGGGCTTAAACGAACAGGTAGACAGGGGCTGTTCAATAACTACGTAGACGGTTTTTTAGGATTATTAACCCCCCCACCCCCCCCTGCGTAGACAATTGTCCTTACATTTTTTTTTAATTTTGTATGGGCCGTGGATAATTGTCAACCACCCCCCCCCCCACTCTTAAATTGTCTGCGTAGTTTATGAACAGCCCCACAGGATTGGGCGATCTTCAGAGAAAGATCGATCTTGATGGATCGATCTTATATTTGGCTCTAGAATCGATCCACTGATTAAATCGGAACCAAAGAATCGATCATTGTGAGATCGATCTAATGGTTTTTATTATAATTGATCTTTCTGACGTTTATAGCTCGCAGACTTGCGTAATCCCATTTTAAAGTGCTTAGTTTGCTATCCTCACTTTCACTTTAGCCAAACATGTTGGTTTGCTATTGTTATCCTCACTTTCGGACCACCAAGCCTCTTGCATATATAATGGACTATACGCTTGTTTACGTTGGAACCCCGAGAAATGCTTTCTTTTACAATATTGAATGAGCACATGAGGGAGGCAGCAAAAACCTTCAAATGTTGCTGTATTCGTAAATATCAGAATCGCAAATAGTGACGTCATTGTAGGGAGCAATGTTGATGTTGACGTTATGCTCTGTAAATTTACCACGCAGTCTGGGTGAGAGTAAATCGTTTTTTGGATGTAAATACAATTACAAAAAATAACCCTAGGGGAAATGACGGCTTCGGCATGACAGACTATTTTCGGCAACCCAAATTGAAACACTATTTTCACTGGATTTTCTTACGAAAACACTTCGCTGAATGCATGCAAACGATTCTTTGTGCTTTCAGCTTCAATTTGACTATATTTTTACCACTGAGAAAAAGCAATCTAGCAGGGTTTTCTTGAAATGAAACACACGCTCTACAAATTGTAGCTGATTTCGAGTTGCCGATAATAGAACAGCAGATTTACATGCAGTTCAAATGGAACGGTTGGCGAAGAAAAACTGGTTGCCGACAATACTCGCTCTCACTAGAGAAGATTGGAGCTTTGTAAAAGCGTTTCAAAACAGTTTTTGACAATTCTTTCCACTGAAATTGTTAGAGCAGCTGGCAGCAAAAGATTGTAAACAAACCAATACTGCATATGTGTGCGTTCCATAGAGAAAAAGGCTATAGAAAGAAGGTCGCTGCTTAGGTTGCCGAGAATACGTAAATTCCCCTATTTTCTTTTGAAGATCGAAAAGATCGAAAGAAGAGATCGATTTTTTCGTTGACAAAGAATCGATCCGAAAAATCGGAAATCGGTATGAAAAAGATCGATCTTGCAAAGATCGATCCAAGATCGCCCAATCCTAAGATAGAGTCTTCGGGTTAAATCTAAAGGCCCACGCACATTAGATCCGGATCGGACGCGTTGCGGCAAAGTGACAGCTAAATCTATTGTCTAACTGTCAAATTTACTTCAACGCAACGCAAACGAATCTAATGTGGGTGACCCTTAAAAGGAAGAGGTGACAATTGGCTTCTTACTCTTTTATTTCTATCTCTATCTTACGCACATGAAATCGGCCAATCAGGAGCTGGTTCACGTTTGACAGAAAAGTGGTTCATTTTCGCCCCCGTATTGTCACCTCTTATCTTAGGGTTAAATGGAATTAATTTGCTGAACGTATTGGGAACTCATTGCTTGTTGTATGACAAGTGTAACTCTACATGGCTGGACATTCCTTGGCGGAGAACACATTTATGATTTAATTGTAAAACACGAAACTTGATACAATTTGATTAAATGAGTAAATTGCATACATCAGGGAAAACATGTCAGAAGGCTATAACTCGAAACGTAAACAATGACTTTGAACGTCGATTTCTCTTGAATGACCACACACCCACGGAATCTGATTACACTAGCTCGTAGAACAAACATTTCTCTGTCAGATGATTTAGTTAGTTTGAGTGGGTATGTAGTCATTCGTAAGAAACCGACGATCAAAGTCATTGTTTACTTTTCGAGTTAGACCCTTCTGACATGTTTCCCCTGGAATATAAATTATTTACAAATAAATAACATACTAAATAAATGAAAAGTGTTCTTGTTACAACCTGAAGGCTTTAAAAAATATCATCAGAAATGTTTGAAGATTTCTGATCAGCTAAAGGTCTTTGGCCTATTTTTGCTGGGTCAATATGAGATATGAGATAATATTTGGAAAATGTGATTTAAATTTTGGGTTCTTTGGGTTTCGGATCTACATGAGCATCCTGAAGTCTTAGGAAAATATCCAGAGGACTTTATTAAAATCTTAAAACACATGAAGGTCTTTGGAATAATTTCTGAGATGTCTGGTATCATATGATAGAATATCAGAGAGATGTCATTTGGATAAATCCTGATGAATGTGGGCGTCCAGTCGAGTATTAGTACAAGACACTGAAGAAGTCTGCACATTGTAGACGAAATACGCGTATCTGTCAAGGATAAGCAAATATGGTAGTGGAATTAAATGGAAATAACTAATCCTCGTCATTTGGATAGTTGGATATTTTAGAATGATACCTGATCAACCTGAAGTCTTGAAATAAAATCAAGAGGACTTCATCGAAATCTTAGAATACCTGAAGATCATTGGAATAATTTCTGAGCAGCCTGGTATAATATGAGAGAAGTTAAGTTAAGTTTTCTTTTTTAGGGAGGCTTTCAGCCTGAGGCTGGTTCGCCTCTTAATACGAGAAAATATCTGTTTCGTTTATTCGTTATAATAAATCGTAAAAATTGTCTATATAAAACCGATGGTTATTTTTTAGTGTTGAGTGCACTTAAGATCAATTTGAGGAAAACGTTTAATTTTCAAGCTTTTGTATTATAATATTTAAATCCGTTCCGTCCCATTCCTAGAGAACAGGCATAAGTTTCAGCATTGAGCGTTTCCCACCAAATCGCCCGGAACGTAGGTAAGCGTTCACACTAGTCAATTATAGTCAGGTGAACACCGGCAATGACGACCACGACGACGATCGCCAAGAAACCATAAATACAGTGTGGGTCAAAACCTATGATGCAATACAGTTATGCCCCGATTGTATGATTATTGTGATTACTGTTGGAGATATTTCGCATTTTTTGCTTACCTCCGTGGGCCATTGGATTGTCATTTTCTGATTGTGTGGCTGCAGCAAGGGGCGGACGAGGGCCGGCCGCTCGGTCTCTTTCCCACAGACGTAGGTAATCTCTTGATCACCCCACAACTGAACACATCGCGGAAAGAAAGAACGACGACGACGACGACGACAACAATGACGATTATGTCATCTACCTATGGCCGGTTGGTGTTGTTGTTAAGGGGGGTCGCGACCAACTGCCGCGGCGGGTGCGAAAATGAGAGTATACACTTTCAAAGGGCTCTTCCCCGGCACGAATCGAAACGTCAACTTGGCATGCTGCGATGGTGAAAAGAAATGGAAAGAAGCGGAAAGGTGAATGGAGAACAAAAGCCATTTGCGAGGTCAAACTGTTTCCCCTTTGAGGGCGGTGATTGGGACTGCGGCTGGATGAATGTAGGTTGATTGAAGGCGTGCGGGCGGTTAATTAGCTTTATTGAGGTTATCACGGTCTCATGTTGTCGAGTATCCATTCCAGATACTTGGTCACAGCGATGAAACGTTCCGGCAGGGAACAGTAGGAAATTCCGGTTTGAATTCCGTACAGCACGTACCGGTTGGAAGATTCGTCAACAGTTTGGATCGTCGAGCCGTGTTGATAGTCGTTGCAGCTCGGAGCCCGGTTCAAGTCCCGTACGTTTCGCAAACAAATCCTGGAATCGGTCACGTTTTTAATCGAATCACTGATGTAACTGCGTGTTGCGAATTCCTTCCTGCAATCTTCCAGCGTGATCCGATCCATGGTAACTCGCTGCAGGTAGTCGGAATCGTTTCCAGATTCTTTCCAACCGGTGAGAATGTATTTAGGAAAAACGTGATTCCGCTGTTCGGGGGTCACCGGCAGACATATCGCTTCGACGTGATCTCTTCGACCGATGATGGCCGGAGTTGCCAACCGAACTAGAATCAAATCGTCCTTCTGGAAGTACTCGGAGATTGCCGTGATCTGCGTCGGGGAATTGCAGATCGTCTTTTCTCCATCCTCGCCACAATCTGTCACCTGCCGGGTGATGTATTCTCCCAGTGTGACAAACACGTCGTCGCTAAAAGGTGAAATGTTAAATATTTAAAAAAAATCTTATCCATTCGTCCAATACTTACACCCAGTCGACGCAATTTGTAGTGAGCACGTAGTTTCTATTGATCAGCACTCCATTGCAGTGGACATTCTGTTGATTCTGAAACGGATGACGCAGTATGGCCATCCACAGGTACTGTTTGATGCTGCGTTTCTCCTCCTCCGGATATCCAAGGCTGTAATTATTCTTGCCACAGTCTCCCTGATTAACGAGTCTTATGTTCGGGTGTCCCAATATCGGATCCTCACTCCTATTGAGTGGTTCGTTCTCGTAAATCCAACCAATAAACTGACTAGCATCGGTAAATCCAACAAACTGCTGCAGATTGCAAACCCTCGAAATGTCATAGATTTTACTAAACGATACAACCCCCTTCAAATACCACTGTCCCTTATACTGGAAGAACATGCCGCCGCCACTGTCCCCGTTGCACACTCCGGTTCCATTCTTGAACCCCCCGCAAAACGACTTGGAGTAGATCAGCTTCCCGAAAAACAGCCGATCGCTTGTCAAACACTCGTACGTCGTCGCCACTGGCATCCGTGCCACATTCAACGTTGTTGCAATCTTATTCTCTTCCGTCAATCCCCATCCAACAACCGTCCCGAGCTCATGATATACATCCGGCAGCACTATTCCGTCGTCCCGCTTCCACAAGCAAACCGGTTGCACAAACTGCGTAAAAATCACCGGAACCGCCAGCTTCACTATCGCAATATCATTCTCATACGTCAGCGGTCTGTAATCATCGGGGGTCACTATCTGGGCCACCTTATGGTCACGACCGTGCTCCTCCCGGTCCAGCGATATGTCATACCTCCCGGCCCTAACCAGTACGTCATCGGTTGATTTGGGCTCGCGTCTCGATCGCAACGTGACGCAGTGGGCTGCCGTTATCACCAGGTACTTGTGCACCAGGCTTCCTCCGCACTGGTACTCGAACTCTCCGCTGCCAGATTCGATGCGATGAAATATAGCCACGTGCCAGGGCCATTCACCGGGACGGGCCGTGAAGCCTCCCTTGATGAGGCCTTCCAACTGGACCAGCTGACGGCCGCAGGTGTGATCGCCGAAATCACTTTGCTGGCCACTGGAGGGTGCAATGAACACGGACAGAAGCGCGACAATCAGAAGATGATACCGACAGTACATGACTCTTCGGCTCGGTTCAATCTTCGACTGAGTTGAATCAAGATGAACAAGGTGGATCGGTTTTAGTAAACCGGTTCGGTTGACAATTAACAAATCGGGGATTTCTGAAATGAAGAGGTCACGGAAATATTCTCATTATATTGCCCTCGCACTGCTAAAACGGAGTCGCGGGTGAGCTCTGCGATGCGAAGTTACCAGCCAAAACTTGGCATCGGTTTTCAGCAGGGATGTCAGGTTTATTTAAAAACAAATCTTCAACGAGATTGACGAAATGTCTTCAAATGTCTTGGGTGATCATTATCACAGATTTATAAAACTGAGACAGAAATACAGAAATTTGTGGAACTTCGTAGAAGTTCGGGGAACTTTTAATAGATCAGTGAACGTTGTTGAACTTCAAAAAACTTAGAAGATTTTCAGGAAACTACACAGTAAGAAATTTTTACAGAAATCTGTAAAATTTTACCGAAATCTCAACAGCTGAACGTTCGGTAAACAGTTTCGCAGATTTCCTGTAATTTTTCACAAATATCTGTGAATTTTTCACAGACATCTGTAAATCTATCTGGGTAAAGAAGAACTGCATTATAACACACCATCGACTGGAAATGCTCTCGCAACGTGGGGCTTTAGGTAGTGATGAAAACGTCGCTAGAACTATTCCACAGCCGCAGTCAGTTTCACTAGCGTGCACAGGAATCTTGTCAAGGAGGGGCAATTTTTTTTTTCTTAGGTGCATTTAATCTGGGGATGGGGAGTACTCCAAAGTGCGTCGTAGATGGTGCTGTCCTCCTCCCACTTTTTCCCTACTGTTCAATTTAGCTAATTTTACTTATTTTTTGCTCCGGTGGTGGTTCATCTTCTTCAATGCAAACTACTTTCAGACAGCCAATGGAAATTGACAATTTAATCCCATCGACGATGTCGATGATGATCGGTTCGTCAAATGGTTGCGATAGTAGGACTTTATCCGAAATTGTACATTTGCTGCAATGTTGTTGCCTTAGTGGTTGAATTCAGCTGAAGTCACATCAGATGGTGGTGATAGCATTGACAAACCGAGATAAATGACCAATAAGAATCGCATTCTCCTTTCGCATGCACACTGCGTCGACAAGTACAAGGTTCAAACAGTGCACATAGCAGTGAACAAACAGTATATTGCTCTTGATCAATCCAATCTTGATCCGAGATATTGAGTGCTTGGTGTGTGTGAAGTCTGTAAGTAGTAGACGAAATACGCGTATATGTCAAAAGATAAGCAATTATAACGGAATTAAAGGGTGATACGGTCAAAATTTGGTCTATATCAACATGACGTATTTCTTTCAATTTTGCATTTAAAAAACCTGAACACCCCTCATTTTGAAGGTGTGTGTGTAGAATGTTGCTCCTATTTTGATTTTGGAATTCACTCTTCAATTGTCAAAATGCCGTCCAAGCAAGAAGAGCAGCGTATCAAAATTTTGCTCGCGCATCGCGAAAATCCGAGCTACTAGCACGCAAAGTTGGCAAAATCGCTAAAAGTTGCCAAATCAACCGTTACAAATGTAATTAAAGTGTTTGGTGAACGTTTGTCGACAGCCAGGAAGTCTGGATCGGGGGGAAATCGAAAACCGGAAGCTGCTGAGGCGACAAAGAGAGTTGCCGGTAGTTTCAAGCGAAACCCTAACCTCTCTCTCCGAGATGCCGCAAATAAGCTGGGTGTATCGTCTACAACCGTGCATCGAGCCAAAAAACGAGCCGGACTATCGACTTACAAGAAGGTAGTGACTCCAAATCGCGATGATAAACAAAATACGACGGCCAAAGCGCGATCCCGGAGGCTGTACACGACGATGCTGACGAAGTTTGACTGCGTGGTAATGGACGACGAAACCTACGTCAAAGCCGACTACAAGCAGCTTCCGGGACAGGAGTTTTATACGGCAAAAGGAAGGGGAAAGGTAGCAGATGTTTTCAAGCACATGAAACTGTCAAAGTTCGCAAAGAAATATCTGGTTTGGCAAGCCATCTGTACCTGTGGCTTGAAAAGCAGCATTTTCATAGCTTCCGGGACTGTCAACCAAGAAATTTACGTGAAAGAGTGTTTGAATAAACGTCTGCTGCCTTTCCTGAAGAAACACGGTTGTTCCGTACTGTTTTGGCCGGATTTGGCATCTTGCCATTACGGTAAAAAGGCCATGGAGTGGTACGCCGCCAACAACGTGCAGGTCGTTCCCAAGGACAAGAACCCTCCCAACACGCCAGTGCTCCGCCCAATTGAGAAATACTGGGCTATTGTCAAGCGGAACCTAAAGAAGACCAAAAAAACTGCTAAGGGCGAGCAGCAGTTCAAGGCAAACTGGCTTTCTGCGGCGAAGAAGGTGGACAAGGTGGATGTACAAAATCTGATGGCAGGGGTCAAGCGTAAGGCCCGGCAATTCGGATTTGACAAAAGCGGAAGCCTAACTGAATATTTTTCCTGAATTTTATACTAATTGAACTTG
This sequence comes from Ochlerotatus camptorhynchus, assembly GCF_037179485.1. Taxonomy (NCBI): domain Eukaryota; kingdom Metazoa; phylum Arthropoda; class Insecta; order Diptera; family Culicidae; genus Ochlerotatus; species Ochlerotatus camptorhynchus. Next base: position 1,224,020 of record NW_027040802.1, on the reverse strand, counting down.
AGAAAGAAATTTAATTTGATTTTTTAAATAAACGATTTCACCGATTTACACGCGTTTTCCCTTGACCAAATTTTGACTGTATCACCCTTTAATAGGAAATAAACCAACACACTCAAAGATGTTCATTGACATTTTCAGAGAAGATTCTTCGACGATGTTTTAGTAAGACAACAATCGACCAAGGTTCAATGGCAAACTAATACCCACTTTTCAATTTGGGAATCCAAAAGCTTTTTTTTAGAACTCTATGAGCTCTTTTGAAATTCTTCTCAGAAGTCCTCTGGAATTATTTTTAGAACTCTCCTTGACTTTTACTCAGAACACCTTGGAACTGAAATTCCCTTAGAGTTTCAGAAGAATTTTCTCAGTATTATCCAGAAATTATTCCCGGATAATTTTCTCGGTATTCTTTTCGGAATTATCTTGAAACTATAACAGGATTCACTAGAAATTATCCGCAGAATTTTCTTTGAATTCTCTCCAGAAATATTTTGGAGCTGTCCTAGGAATTCAATATCATTGAGGTTCTTCTCGGAATATTGAAGAACTTTTTTTTTTCTCAGAACACCTTGGAACTGAAATTCCCCTAAATTTATAGAAGAATTTCCTTTGTATTCTCCAGGAATTCTTCCCAAAATGAGATTGAAATTATCCTCGGAATTTCCTTGAAATTTTCCCCAACATCCCTTTGGAATTTCATACAAAATTTGATTCTCTCGATTTTCTTTTTGAAATTATCTTGCAACTATCTGCATTATTCACTAGAAATTATTCGCAGAATTTTCATGGAATCATCCCCAGAAATCATTTCTTTTGGAACTGGTCTTCAGAATTCAATACCCTTGAGGTTCTTCTCGGAAGTCAAGTTTAAGTTGTCCGTCCATTCACCAAAACGTTGTAGTGTTTTCTACCAGAAATGTTCAATAAAACTTGCCTCTCCATTCACCAGAACTGCAATGTTTATATCAGGACTTTTCAATTCAGCTATCGCATCCATGCAGCAGATTGTTGCAAATCTTGCACCAGAAATTTTCAATACAACTTGCCCCAGAAAATTTTATACCAGAAAAATTCAATGGACCAGAACGATGCAAATTTTCCACCGGTAATGTTCAATAAAAATTGTTCTCCAATCTTCTGATTGGTGCAGATATCCTTTTTCCATTTTCCACCAGACATTTTCAATATAGCTTGCTTCTCCTATCAACAGAATGTTGCAGGTTTTCGACCAAATAAAGCTTGCTCCTATTTTCAGAATATTCAGCATAAATTTTCAGTAAAGCAGCTTCCCTCCAATCATCATAATGGTGCAAATTTTACACCAGAAATTATTATTAAAGTTTGTTCCCTTTTGAGCAAAAGTATGCAAATTTGAGACCAAACATTTTCCGAAAAGCTTGCCCATCCGTTCACCAGAACGGTGCAGATTTTCCTCCAGTAGTTTTCAATATAGCAAATAAAGCTTGTGCCTTCATTAACCAGCAGTACAAGTTTTCTACCAGAAATTTTCTGTTCGTTTCAGTGATAAAAATTTTGGACCAGAAATTTTCAATAAAACATGTTCCTCCATTAACCAGGGTGCACCAAAAATTGTCAGTGAAGTTTGCAATTTTCAGGCTTTGCCTCTTCATGCACCAGAATGGTGCAAATTTTCCACCATAAATTTTCAATGAAGCTTGCATTCATCAGAACGATCCAAATTATGCACCAAAAACATGAATAAACCTTGCTTCTTCAGTCACCACAGTGTTGCGAACGTTCCACCAGAATGTTTCAGTTAAATGTGCACCTCCAAATTTTTTGCGTGATTCAATTTTTCCACCAGAATTATTCATTGATGATATTTTTACACCAGAATTATTCAATAAAAAGCTTTTTCTACAATTTACCACCACGAAGGTGAATTTTTTCAACCTTTACCCTCTTCTTTTAACCCACCATGAACCACTTTGAACAAACAAATTACACCAGAATTTTTCTGTATGCACCACTGTGGTGCAATTTTTTGACTAAAACATTTCATTGAAGTGTGTCCTTTCATGCACCTTTGTGGTGCAATTTCAGGCACCATTTCAAAGGAATTGACACAATAAAAGGTTTTCAGTGCCCTTATATTATGAAATGAAGTTATTTTACCGTCAAATCAAGTTATCAATAAATCAAGTTATTTTATATCATAATTTGGAAATGTGGATCTTATATATAAAAGGAGGGGCAATTGCCCCACCTTGCCCCACCCTGTGCACGCCAGTGGTCAGTTTATGAGCAAAAAGAGGGACGCACATTTTTGCCTGTGGACTTGAAGACATACTTCAAGTTACCGCGTACATCGTACGGTTTAGGCAAAAATGTGCGTCTATCTTGAAACACTGTCGCATTAATGGCCCTTCGCTCATTTTCAACTTCTATTCAATTTTCATACTGCCGTACTCTAACGGAACTATCCACCCTCTTCTAAAGATCATTCTCTAGCTAATAAATCATCACACTAAAGCTTCATGTTAGCATTTCCAACCAACTCTGAAAATCGTTAACTTCGCGTATGAAGTAACATAAGAACACTTTGAATGTGTAAAATAATCTTAGTGTGTACGTACATCTTTAAGCAAATTTGTAGAAGTTCAATTTGCGTAGAAATTCAGGAAACTACCCGCGAGCTTTCCATAAATATAGAAAACTTCGTAGAAATTCAGGGAACTTCGTAAAAAGGCGAGAAGGCATCGAAATGGGAACTTTGTACAAGTTTGGGAAGCTTTGTAGAAGATATGGGATCTTTGTTTTATTTCAGGGAACATCGTAAAAGTTCAGGGACCGTCGAAGTAGGCCGCGCTACGAGAAGAACGTGTTTTTGTTTTGCCGCGTCGTTTTTGTTCTTGTGAAAATGTTAAAAATTTAGAATTTCGTTTTTGTAAAAGCTTTAATTAAAAGTACTGAAGTGGTGTCCTTTCCTTTTTCGTTCCACCAGGTGTCGTTTATTCCAGCGCGTCACAATGCACAGCTAAGTTAATTTGCCTTTTCGGTCCTCTATAGGTTTTAGATGTTAAGACAATCATTTTAAAACTAACTAAATAAGCGTCAATCAAGTATTGCACTACTGCTTGATTGAAAGTTTCAGTACATTATCAATGGTGTATATAAGCGTCGATAATGTATTCGAGCGGGGCTTATCTCAAAATATAGGACCTCAGTAACGACATCTCTCGGACTTTTCGCGGAAAACAAGCTTGCTCGCAAACTCGCAAACAATATTGCATAAAAGTTCTTTAGAATGTATAGAAACGTCCAAGTGATCCGATGCCAGCGCTGCGGCGAGTAGTTCGCACAACTGATAATATTCAAATCAACCGTTAAATGTGTGAACGACGATACACAATGAAGTGTTACGTCTGTTTGTTTGTTTGACTGTGGTAAAGCTGTTACCTTCTAAATCCCGGGTTCGAGCTTTTTGCATTCAAAAGAAATCACTGCAGGCAGACAGTGGGAGTTAGATTGTAAACACACACACATCGCAAAAGCTTAGGAACCGAATTTTAACTCAAAGGCACTTCGTGGATGTTTCATAGCCTTGGAATATTAAAGGAAGCTTCTAGGAAATCAACGGACTTCTTAAATGTTTCGAAAAAGTCGTAGAAGTACAGCGAACTCTGTAAAAGTTTAGAGATTTGCGTAACGGTTTCAGGAACTCCGTAAAACTTCATAGAAATGCAGGGAATTTTGTGAAAACTCCCGGAACTTCGTAGAAGTTTGGAAAACTTTGTAGAAGCTCAACAAATATTCGTATCAGTTTAGGGAACTACGTAGATTCTCAAGAAAAATCGTATAAGTTCAGCAAACGTATCAGAACTTCAGGGATCTTCTCAGTAGTTTGTCAGATAGGACTTACTTAAAAAAGCTCCTGGAAGTATTGAGAACTTCGTTTGTTTTCAGGGAATTGCCCAGGTTTTCAGGAATATTCGTAGAAAAGGTTCAAAGTCTTCCTGGAAGTTCGTAGATGATCATTGAAGACACAGTTTTCCTGAAGTTGTGGGAACTTCCCCGAACTTCACGTTAATTCTGAAATCATCTCAAAGCTTTTGTGAATTACTTTGGACTTTTCGATTATCCCTGGAATTCCCAGAAATTAATTGAACTTCCCAGGGCCTCCCTTAGCTCAGTCGGTAAAGGCGCAGCCACAAAGCAAGACCACGCTGGAGGTGACTGGATTCGATTCCCGGTCCGATCTAGAAATGTTTCGGGTTGGAAAATTTCTCGACTCCGCTGGGTATAGAGTATGATTATAATAATGCAAAAATGGTACAGGCATCGAAAGCTCTCAATTAATAACTGTGAAAGTGCATCTAGAACACCAAGTTGAGAGTACGCAATAAGCTAATATGCGATAAGCAATACGCTTGAAATACGAGGAAGAAGAAGTTCTTTGAACTTGAAATTATTTGGTCTCCCTGAAGTCCTCAAAACTACCTCCCACAACTTTCTTTGATCTTCCCTGAAGTATGCTAACTCAATTTCCTTTAAAGTATCTAATCTTTTTTGAACTTCTGGGAATTTGCCTGATGTTCCCAAAATAGACTAGAAGCTCTCGAAACTTCCCTTGAATCGCCACGGTTTTCCTGATGATTATGAAACTTCTCTGACGTTCCTGCTACTTTTTTGGAATTCTCGAAACTTCTTCGAAGTTCTCTGGATTTCTGTGAAGATCCCCAATCTTTTCTTAACTACTTTTGAGTTCTTTAGACTTCCCTAAAATAATCGGGACTTGTTCAAGGTTAATTTTCCTGAAATTTAAAACCAAATAATTTTTGCAGTTCCTAGATTTTCACTGAAGTTCTCGAACTTGTAATGAATTTCTTGGAATTGTCCTCAATGTATCGAAACTTCAAGATTTTTAAACTACCATGAAAACCTAGACTTTCAAAAACATTCGGAGCTTCCCTGAAATTATTCTAACTACTCTATGGCTCTAGACTAGCCTGTTATCCCTAAAACTATCTCTCGGTAATCACAGGGTCGCTAATAGCACAAATCTCACAATTATTCCGTGGCCACCTGTTAATACCAGGAACTTATTTTTAAACGCGAAGCTCAACCAGAAATCATGCACCTGAAAGGAAACGTTAAACTCTGGACAGTCAACTAAAGAAGAAGCTCAAAGGCTCACGATGTTCAACCTTCTAGACAGAACTTCCCGGGCGAGGCATGAAAACCCCTTTCTGGGTCCGGTAGAAACGAAAATGAACGAAGAAGATGGTGGAAAATAGTTTAAGGGCTGCACTCTTTAGGAAAATATAAGCCGCCTAATTTTGAACATTTTTACATTTTTTGTTTATTGTAACCTAGTGACGTCACATGCATTTTGCTGGGTACTTGCGGTTTTGTCTGTCTCTTCATAGAGGTGGGTAGGTCGGCGGCGATGGTAGAGGTGATGTGGTACGATCATGTGGTGATGCTTGCTCGTATGGCGATGATGTTGGTGTTCTCACAAATACAGCGATGCTGTTGGGATCACCCGAGGGGCCACGATGCACCAGGTGTGCCTGACCGTTAGGCAACAACGGTGGTGAGTAGAGCGTCCATGAAACGGTGACGATGCAGGGGCCGCTCGTGAAATAATGATGGCGGTGGGATCACCCGTGTTACTTCGACGAAGCTGATATCACCCGTCGATTGGCGATGACTGTGGGACCGACTGTGGAATGGCTACACTGGAGGAGCCGACCGGGAAACAACGACGACGATGTTGATGACGATGGACAGGCGACCACTCTCGTATAATGGCGTCTATGCGGTAGTGGTTACACGAACACGTGTTTGTCTCGAGCCGTTTTGCCAACCAGAAAATGGTGGTCCTCGGTCCACTCGTCGCTAGTCCCGCTGTCCTTGAATGACCTCCGGCTGAGGAAGAGAATAACGGACTTTGTCCGAACAAAGAGAAAAAGGTCCCGTAGAATGGACCTACCCACCCAGTTATTACATGGACGTCACATAACTTAACCTTTTACAAACGTTATGAAAATCAACAATTACCTTTTTCTTACTGAACACTGTAATAACTTATAATTTTTTTCAGGTACTGAACTTCTGATCATTCAGACCTTTTCCTAGTGGAACGAGAAACGATTTTGTTTTAACCTAAATATACATTTCTTTTATTCTACCACTGGCTCTACCTTGACGTACTATCGGCAACACAACGTTATACAATAGTTAACACTATCCTCAGCCTACAGTTCCACTTAAATATATGTTCACTGAAAGAAGAGCAAACTTTAAACTACTTTACACCACATGCAAAATCACATACTATTTTTACATGGAATAACCGCGCGCACTACAACTCCCTACGGAGGTCTTGGACAGAATGGGCCGAACATCAAGATTGCCGAGCATAGTAACCCGAACCCAAACAGTTGACCCTTTGTTTCCAGTAAAACATTTCCTTCCGTGGCATCATCTTTGGTTTCGCCTTTTTTTTCTGCAGCGAAGCAAAGCGGCGCAGTATTTTCCGATGGTTCAAACCGCTGTAAACAAAGTGGCTTTCACGAGATAATGGTGAGATTGTGCTAATAGGGTTGTGTAGAGCGCTGTATAAACCTACTAATTATTTATATACATGGTGACAGAGTCACCTCAAAATAATCACTGTAACCATCAGTTACAAGCCTGGATTTCTCTCTCGTTCTATGGATCATTCTTTAGAATCTCTAAACTTCCCTGAGCTTTTCTGGACTTCCATGAAGTATTTGGAAGTTGCATTATGCCCCGGAGGTCATCCTAGAATTTATGGAACTTTCCCATGCAAGTTTCTGCAACTTTCCTGTAACCGTTCTGTTACAAAGGTCCAATACAATATTTTAAATATGCACCATGTGATCGAGCATTGTATAACACTTGCGGTGAAACCCACTGGGCAGACGATACGACCATGCTTAACGGCCGACTGCTGAATAAGGGACGCATGGCCGCGGCAAAATGGTGACACGGAGTCACGGGTGATGAGCTGAAGGGTTCTGCGATGCGAGACCAGAAGTATCTGTGGAGTATACTTTAACAGAATACTAAGTGCGAGTAGTGAATCAAGGTGAAGTGTAAATCACCAATTCAGCTGATTCAGGTAAAGTCGAAGTCATCCTCGAAATTGGTCGAAGGCACTAATGGATGTTACCTCCTCGCTAGGACCTTTTTTTCAACCAATCAAATTGCTTTCTGGTTGGCGAGTCAAGGACCGCCATTGCACGCTACGGTCTAGATGACATTTAGTTACCTTGACCTAAACGTAAAGGACATCGTTCTCGGGCTGAAGGCCCTAAACGCCAAGGAGAATTTCTCTTCCCGGTTCAACAGAGGGCGGCCTTGCCGTCGTCGACCGGCTTCGCCATCGCACTACAGCCGACGTTCGGTCAGCCTCGCTTCATCCGCCATTGTCGGAATTGTACCGGAATTTCACTGACAAGATCGGCCTTTAATCATCCGCCATCGACAGGATCATTCCGGAACCACAGCGAGTGCTCGTTGGTCTGCAGTCGTCGTAGTCGCCATCGTCATCAAGGGTATGTGCCAAGAAAATCGAACACAACACCACACAATCCACACTATCGGTTATTGGAGAAATACAGTGTTGAAATTGATCCGCGTTGTGTTTCAGTTTAGTTGAAAGCTTGAGTGCCTTTTCATCCGCGTAGCCCCTCCAGTTTGCCCAGTAGTGCGCCGACTCTGAGACACAGTTCAAGGAGTCTCGTGCTGCTGAGTTGTTGTCGGGCAGAACATTAGTTTCATTCCTGAAACTAAAATAACTCCTTTAAAGGAGTGTACCCCATTAGGCATAAATACGTTAGGCATACGGACGTTAGGCATACGGACGTTAGGCATAATGGACGTTAGGCATAAAGTCATTAGGCATAATGGACGTTAGGCATAATATACGTTAGGCATAATGGATGTTAGGCATAAAATACCTTGCTGCTGTGCAACTCTAGAAACCTGCTTAACCTGTAAACCTGTAAACAGTACTTAAATTAGGCTTAGCGTTGAATAAAAAATGATACAAGTTAAACAAACATAGTTTATTTAATAAGCACAGTTTGGAATCCATTATTTATCATATCATACGTGACGTATCTACATATTTACTTAGATCCATGATTAGTAGTGATAGTGGTTAAGTAATCTGACAATGAAAACTCAGCTTAGTTTTGAACTATATCTTGAAATCAATCGCAACTAGAAATAAAAAAAAATCACACATTTGTTGTAATATATTCTTCACACATATTGCAAAAGTCAAAGAAGAAAAGGATTTCCTCAAAGAACAGCTCATGAAATAAAGAATGGTGAATTCTGTGATTTTTCATTCAATAACAAAAAAACAGCCAAGGTTGAATAAAATATGATGCCAAAGAACAGCTCATGAAATCAAGAATGGTTAATTCTGTAGTTTTTAATTCAATAACAAAAAAACATACTTGCTGCTTCCAGGATTTCCTGCCATACTTTTCGATACAACGATTCTGATTTTGTTGTGATCAGAATGAAAACTAGCGGAACCGTCTGCTGATGTGAGGGAGCGATACTTCCATGAACAGTGACGAGTTGCCGAAACAAACAAGGAACTGTGGCAAACGTACCATCTGTAACCTAATACTTTGCCTGTCCAAGACGTCGTTCATGAGTTCCAAAAATTAAGGCTCTTTCATTATTGTCACCGAAGTCAGCAATCAATAGACGGTCTCCATTATCATCCTTCTGGAATTCATCCAGTAGATTATGCCTAACGTCCTTTATGCCCAACGTCCATTATGCCTAACGTCCGTATGCCTAACGTACGTATGCCTAACGTCCGTATGCCTAACGACCGTATGCCTAACGTCGTGCATCCCCTTTAAAGCTATCTGATCTTCTCCAAAGTACTTGAAACTTATCTAAAGTTAATAAAGCTGCCCTTAAATCCTCTAAACTTCTCTGGAGTTCACTACCCTGATGTTATCGAGACCTATTAAAAGTTTTAGCAGTAGTCCGGAACTAATGCTACTTTTGAAGTTCTCCGATCTTCGCTTAAGTTTCCGCAATATTTCTTAAGTTCTATAAACTGCTCTGAAGTTTACTGAACTTCTCTTAAACAGTTCCAGTATTCTCCTGGTACACTCGGAACTCTAGACAATTTATCTGGAGGGGGCCTAGATAATTCTGAAGGGGGCCTAGATAATTCTGGAAGGGGCCTGGCCCCCTGATACCCCCATTAGCAACGCCAATGCTGATATTGTCGAGGTTTTCGGAACAACCATGAAGTTCTAGCAATATACTTGAAATTAATGAAACTGCTCTGAACTTCTTTTATGTTCCCTGATACTTCAGAAGCATTCCTGAAGTTCTCGTAATTCTCCAGAAGTTCTTACGAGCCATTCATAAACTACGTAGACAGTTTTTGAGAGGTATTAGAGCCCCCTCCCTTTGATAGACAATAGTCCATACACATTTTTGTAATTTTGTATGGACCTTAGTCAATCGTCAACCTTCCCCCCCCCCCTAAAGTGTCTACGTGGGTTATGAACAGGCTCTTACTATTACCTTGATGTCTTTTTTTTTATTTTCCCTTAAGCTCTTGGCCTTTGGCAAAATTCCCGATGTGTTTCTGAACATTTCTAAAGTTTTTTTTTCTTAATTCTCCCGAAGTTCATAAAACTTTTCAACTAAATTCAACGGAACTCGCCCTTATAGATTCTAGAAATCCCCAAAAGGTCTAGACATTCTTAAACTTCTCGGAATTTCCCCAAAGCTATCGGATCTGTCCTGTAGATGTCTAAGCTTCCTAAGGCTCTCGGAACTTTCTCTAGTCTGCACATGTACCTTCAACTTTCTACAAATTCATTGATTAGCCTTATTTGCGTTTTTCCACTAGTTTACAGAATACCCCTTTCGGGGTGTGTTTTGTTTGAATTGAAAAATGTGAAAAACCTACCTAACTGCTACGAGCATAACTTAACCTAACGTGCTAGATCACGTATGATCTGATGATTTGATCTCAGACAGGTGTCTCTGAACCTTTCCACGATGAATACTCTCCGTTCTTCTAATGTCTGAATTCCAGCCAGGAGGTGGATCTTAGAATTTCTAGTCCGCGGAGGACTGTTTAGGACCATCCTAAGGATTCTGGATCCTTTGGAGTTTGAGCTGATGTCTAGTGTTAAGCCGAGGTAGACTACCTTTATCGACCATTCCACCACTGTGCCGTTCAGGCAGATCTTATTATTCTCCGACGGAACAAGTCTGGGAGATTTAGAGTGTGGAAAGATGATTTTTTTTTATTATAGTCACTTTAACACTCTTGGGTCACTCGTGATTTGTCCGGGGTGTGATTTGAACTCGTGACTTTGGCGTGAGAGGTATGGATGTTAACCCTTCCGCCGGGGTCACCCCCCGTGAAAAGAAGATTTCCTGGGTCTTTGCCGCGTTGATACGGATCTTCTAGCTGTTGAAATATTCATACAGGACGTCCAGGCATCCTGAAGTTTGGCAGTCAGAGCTCCGATGACCCTACCCTTGTAGACGATGAATATGTCATCTGCAAACAGAGACAACGACCCACCATCAGGGAGAGCCAGCATATCGGAGGTGAACAGGTTGAGTAGAAGAATGAGGCCAAGAATGCTTCCTTGTGGAACCCCAGCACCGATGTTGAAAGCATCCGAAGTGATGCCATTCAGAGATACTCGGAACGTCCTGTTCGATAGATAGTTGTTAACTATCTTAGCTAGGAAGATTGGAAGACCGTAGTGCTGCAATTTGGACACCAGGCCATCATGCCAGACATTGTCACTTTTTCAACGTCCAACAACACCATGGCAGATGTTTTCGACACAGACTTGTTCCGTCTGAGAATGTTTGTCACTCAAGTCAGCTGGTAGACGGTCGAACGACCTTTCCGAAAACCAAACTGTTCCTCGAGTAACAAGTTGTTTTCTTTGGCAGATGTTAGGAGCCGGTGGTAGACTGCTCTTTCGAACAGTTTTGATAACCCTGAGAGAAGGCTGATTGGTCGATAACTTGAAGGAGAGGACGGATCCTTCCCAGGTTTCCGGATGGGTATGACTTCCAACACGCCAGATCGTTGTAGAATCTGGAACTCAAGTGTTTGAGTTCCAGATTCAGGATGTTGTCGAAACCTGGGGCCTTGATGTTTTAGATGATTTGATATAGAACAGCAGTTCATCAGCCGTAATCTCGGATTCCTCGGAAAAAAAATGTTGGGAATCTAATGGAGGTTGGTTGCGCTTTCAGGATCTCTAGGACACATCGGAGTAAATGAAAACGAGGAAACAACATTTTTTGCAGCATTTGACAGACTAGCAAGCTGCTACACCTAGGAGGTGCCTGCCCTGGATCTACATCATTGGCTCGTGACCACAATATTCAACTGCTGAAAATGCGGAATGCTTACAGTCAGGAAATCATTTCTTCCGGAGGATTAAGGGGGATACCAGGAGATGGGAAGACCAACCATTGAGGAGGATTGGTGACATAGCCTGATCGCAAGGGCGTAGACAAGTTCCACATGGCCAGATGTCAACAGGCGCTATTAAGCCGAATGTAACTAGGTCAAATGAATAATTTAACTGATTTTTAAATTTGTGTCAAATTGCATTAGTGATTTTCAAATTTGCATGGTGAAGAGCATATTCCGAATTGACTCGATAATAGTGACAAGAATCGGGTAGTGACCACCGCCGTTATGAATTTCTATATTGTATATTTCAAATCAAAAATATTGTTTATGTTCATAGATTTCACATAATCCTTTCCCCTTTGTCCTTCTGCTTTTTCTTTCCCTTTTCTCTTTTCAGAAAGCGAGTAATGCCGCTATAGCCATAAGTCATAAAAGGCTAGAACAAGAGTTAGTGCTCATGCCCCAACCGTAAGAAGAAAATGGAGCATCACTTAACCTTTCTAGCTTTGATGCTTCCAACGACCAACCAATCATATAATTACCAAAATCGGAACGTACGGTACGAGATGTCCACGTTTCATCCATTTATTGGATTCGGAAGCATCGTGTTTAAATCTTCTAATTTAAACAGGCCCGATGTTTTCTGAATCATCTTGCCCCTTAAATGCTGCACAGTAGGCCTGGCCGTTTTGATATGTGTGAAACATATATCAAATAGACAAGAAAAATGATGTAGGTATATATATCATTTTCCAGGATGCTTTAAAGAACTGGCTGTGTTGGTGTTAGATTATATTAGAATAGATTAGATACCGATGCTTCGAGTACCGCCGAACACGATGAACGAATATAAGAGAAATGAAGCGGATATCAGTAACCTTGATTTGAATTAAGGCTACTAATGGGGTCTGATTAACTGCCTCTTCCTCTTGAGCTCACTCTTGAACCTACATTTCGTATTTAGATCTATAAGTGAACTGCTGGTCTGAGTTCCTCTGGTATATTCAATTAGAGAATGTTCCTGAATATGCAGTTAAACAGCACGTAATGTTGTGAACATGTTTTGTTTTCATCCTTCCTCCGCTCACAAAGCTTTTAAGTTTCGGGAAGCCTTCTTAAGACGGCCTACCGATAACTACCGATAAAAGTTTTGAGAAGCTATCGATAATGAAAAAAATAATCTTGCCACCCTGGTTGGTTCTGGCTTCGGATGGTGTTACGGAATCTTATGAGGTCTTTGGTAGATCTGTCAAGGTTCAGAGTATTGCTCACCGGTCTGGATACTGGCACGTGTTGTTCCCTGGCCCGGGATATCGCCTGTCACAAGGTTGCAGAGTGAGTTACTCCTTGTATTATGCACAAAAAATACATCTGAAGTCCCACCTTTTTTTACGTTTTGTCTGCTCGAGATTCCTCTCCGTTTTTATGAATGGGGCAGAGCAGACAGTATCCAGCTTTCCATGCTCGGTAATGGCGGCCTGTTTGTATGAATAAATGTATCCCAAGGGGTTGGTCACTCTACACAGTGTGCCAAAATTAAACTTGGGCACACCCGGCCGCAGTCATTGGCGTTGTTTGGCACCCATGGTTACAATTTTTATGATCTTTAAAGTTACTGGCAATACTGAACTTTTTCTGCGCCTGCAGACTGTGCATGTGTCAAAATTTGTGTTTGATGTTGCCACAATACAGTACAATTTTTAAAAACCAGAGTCGTGAATCTCCATTAAGTCCCGCCAGTGATTCTCCAAAATCGAATTGAATTCCACAAAGTACAGTCAGCGTACATCCTATCCCAAGTAACATTGCAAGTTTTATCGCAATTTTAAAGCATGCTACAAGTCTAAATCATTGTCTGCAGAACCCTTATAAAACCCCAATTGCTACTTAGGATTGTCTGTTCGAAGAAGTAGGTACATGAAAAAAATCAGGGCAATCGCTTGCATAGAAACACCACTCAATCAATCTCAACATTACCAGCTCCAGCTCCGTTATTAAAGTCGTTACTCAGACTCCCGTTCAGTGCTGCAAAATTTCGACAATACACGGTGATACTCAAAATTCTGCTTTGGTCACTCGTTTGAGCTAACAGTCATCGTCAAGGCAAACCATGTCAATTGTCAGTAACATTTTAGTCAGTGACGAACATGTGCTGATTTGTTTATTAGCTAATTTTGGAATGAAATTAAATGGCTTGAGCAAAACAATTACATGGAGCCATTAAAGTGAATAAGCATCTACGTCCTGAACCGCTTGGATAACAATAATGTGTTTCAGAACGCAAGAAATTACACTTTTTGTTACCAGGTGAATCTTTGTCATTGACGAAAAAATGAATGGGATTTTGACAAAGATTTTTTTGAGGATCAAGTCTATCATTGTCTATGTGAAACACAATTTTGTCAATATCGCGCAAAAGTCTGTCAATGACAATGACAAATCTCAGCACTGCTCCCGTTACCCGAGAAAAGTACGTCCTACGAGTGGTTCTGATCAACCTTGAGCCGGGAACTATGGATTCGGTCCAAGCGAGACCATTTGGACAGCTGTTCCGACCGATTAACTTCGTTTTCGGACAGTCCGGTGCTGGTAACAACTGAGTCAAACGACACTAAACCAAGGGTGCTGAACTGGTGGATTCTGTGCTGGATGTTGTCCGTAACGAATCTGAGGGTTGCGATTGCCTGCACGGCTTTCAGCTTACGCACTCGCTTGGCGGTGAAACTGGCTCAGGTAAATTTGAAATCTGTTACAAAAGAATTTAGTAGCAAAAATACTTCCCTCGATACTGATCTCGAAGATTCGAGAAGATTACCCAGATCGCATCATGAACCCGTTCTCCGTCAATACATCGCACAAAGTCTCCCCCCACCGTCGAAGAGCCATACATACGTTTGAAAATTTCGTCCACCTTCATCGCCGATTCAGGAAATTTTCAAACGCATCGTCGAATAATTTACGGCCATTTTCCGCCGGAAGATCACCTTACACTGGTACACCGGGAAGGGAACAAACGACATGGAGTTCACCGAAGCCGAGACCAACATGAATTGACGAGGAAGGTGCCGACGGGTGATAATAGATGCACATGGTTAAAATGGTCGTTTTCATTATGCTACCATATACTACTGTTAATAATTGCTGAAATAAAATCTGGTTATATTAAAAATTAACACTGTTAAATTAATTTTGCTACAAATAAATTGCAGCAGCGTGCATCACAAACACAACACGATTGGCAAGTTTTTCATCGAATGTCCCTTTTTAGCATCCAACTGACCAAAGAATACTTTGACTGTTTGTACAATGCTTCCACCCGGCACAGGAAATGTGCCCTCTTCATGTGAGTTAAGGTAATTAAGTTGAGGTAATCTTCCTTCCGGAAACACTTGTCCGGAATCTCCAGCAGTAAATCTACTTTCAGTGGCTTGCCATAAGATGTTCCCAAACGACTGGATCCAATATGGTGCACGATCCGTTGCTGAACAAATTTGAAACTTTCCTTGGCGAGAACATGCGACCCGTCGGGAAATGCCAGCGGAAAATCAACTCCTTCATAATTCACATCCTTCAGAGATCATTCATTGTCCGCATCTTTTACCGTCCTCAAACTCTTCCGGAAATCGCCCAACCAACGCTCAATATAATTTATCACCTTGAATTTCACCTTCACCTCGCTTAGCATCTCTTCTACCTGCAGCCGGAATAGATTCGAGTGGTATAAATATTCCGTTTCCTTCAACCGTCAGCGGTTTGTACAGCTGCTTCATGGCTATGATCTTCCGTTGATGTTCTTCGTCTGTCCGTCGCTTGGAATGGCTTTGCGCTTAGCGCCTTTCGATTCCGAAGGTCCGACAGTCGTGACTAGCACAAAGCGTCCACCACTTTCTTGACCGCTGTCGCTTTCCGGCTCCGGCCGCCCAAAATCGTCGCCGTCAATTGAGTTCTCAGGCTTCGAAAAACAAAACAAAATCAACAGTTGTCAAAATACCGGGTTGCCAAACAATTCATTATTCTCAAGTAAACAAAAGTCAGTTCAATTACTTCTCGGCACTGCCATGCCAGCTGCGGCACACTGAGGTACGCTGAGAAAATAGTTGGCGCAAAACAAGTGTGTAGAGTGACCACCCCTTGATGTATCCTTCACTGTGCTTTTTGACACTATTTGGATGTTCGAATTTTGACCCCTCCCTTTCCCTCTCCCAGAAACAGAAGAAAATGGAACAACATACGCCCTCCAGTTAGTGTCAAAAAGCACAGTGAAGGATACATTTATTCATACAAACAGGTCGCCATTACCGAGCATGGAAAGCTGGATATTTTGTGCAGAATATGTTAAAAAGGAGGGATTTCGGATGTTAATCTAAATGCATATATAAAGGTACCACGGTACCAGACATGTTTTGCAGTGTCAGGTACTCTATTTTGTAGTCTGTGAGAGAGAAATCCCAAATAGAGTGTCTTCAAAATACATGGCATGTTGAGAGATTGAGCTCGTGAGGGCGAATGTTCTCTCTCAAATTTGATTTTTTTGGCTCTCTGGGGACTGGTAGTAAAGCGGGTAAAACTGTATGGGGAAAAATCTTTTTTATTTAATTGTAGCTTGTTTAAGAATAATATCTGGAGAAAAAATAAACGACAAAGTCCCTAACTGATTTCTTAAGGTGGTCGTTCACTTTTGTTGACCTAAATATGCACCGAAAGCGAATTATTACCACTTCTCTCAATTTCTATATGGAGATTTTCATCACTTCCTACCAGCGGAACAGCGCCATCTCTGTGGTAAATGGCCTGACGATATGATTCATTGAAAGGGTTCGCTATTTATACCACAGGACTGTAACTGCGTGACTGCTTTCTCACCCCAATGGGTCTGGGTTCAATCCCAGCCGAGGTCGGTGGGTTTTTTTCTGAGGCATAAAAATCTCTAGATTGCGGAACAGAGACCAACGTTAAATAAAGGGAAGAAGAAGAAGAAGAAGAAGAAGAAGAAGAAGAAGAAGAAGAAGAAGAAGAAAGAGAGTACCCTTCAAAGGCACACCCTTTTGTTTTGTTGGATTCCTTAGCAACAAGATTAAGCAATGACATCGATAATGACCATGCATCAGAACCCTAGTCACATAACATATGTGGAACTTCATGCAAACTGCTGACTAAAAGTTGACCTTTTTTTGTGTTTCCTCAGTGGTATAACTGGTATAGATGTCCTATCGATCTGTCAGAATTAAATTTTCGTGATTCGACACTGAGTCTTCATATGGGCCAATATTGAAAACGGCTTCTTTCGTAAATATCTTGTAATTCAAAGATAATCCATGTAACCCAGCAATTCTATAAGCTATGGGGTCTTTCCCTATACACAAACATCATGGTGGCTTACTTGAGCGAGTTTTCATTATCAAGAAATTCGTGGAAAAGTCAGTGTTTACGTTTGTTACATTGGCCCTTATGAAAGAAAATCAGATATTTCCGGAGAAATTTGAGATTTGGGCGTAATTGTTTTTGTAAACAAACATTTTAATTGCCGATTTGTCACGAACAAAAGAACAATATTGCAACCAAACTATACCAAATGATAGAGGAACCGTTCCTCAAGCTGTTTGTGTTGTTAGTTTTTTTAGATTGAGCTTTAATTCGCGAGAAATCGACAAATGCCGTTTTTGTTCACAAACGCAATTACGCCCTAATCTCAAAGTTCTCCAGATTTGGTTGCATGCTCAGTACACGCTATTTGAATACTACCCAAATTTGAGTAAAATCACTTGATGGTGGCTTGATCGGTCAAAACTGAATCTATCAAAAAATGGGTAAACTATGTTGGGAGTGACAGGTTAACAATTGAACAACGTCGGTCGGATCCATGCCATGTGTCAGCTTGTCACTCCCAACATAGTTTACCCATTTTTGAGTAGGTTCAGATGTGAGCGATCTTTGAGGATTCTACCCAAATTTGGGTAGTTTTGAAATAACGTGCAAGTATTGACGTTGACTGTGACTTTTTAACTCTTTACTCCTATTGACGTTGACGGCGACTCTGTAGCTCTTTACTCCTATGAGAAAATCCATAAGCAAACGTCAGACTGTGCGTGAAACATGGCGGACTTTGTACTATCCTTTCACTCCACCGAAAATTCCCATAAGAAACTGTCTATATTTGCTGAAAGAGCAAATTTTTCGACGGTGCCGTCAACGAAGTCTAGCGGATTTTATTTTATCTCTTCACTCCACCATGGTACCAGCGAGCCACCGTCTCCTCATGCAAACAGATTTTTCACTGAAGTGAAAGGGTAAGGTAATGCCTAAAATGTTTCTCTCTCACACAGACTGGCGTTTGCTTATGGGATTTTACCATAGAAGTAAAGAGTTACAGAGTGACCAAAAAGGCTAATTGTCAAGGTAATGCGGCCATTCTTTTTTAGACTAACTCTAGGGCACAGGGGGCTTATCAAAGGATTTATTAACGCGTGTTTTCAAGTCGGTCAGAAGTCAATCAAGCGCATTTTTAAACAGTCATATTGTAGATAACTAGTCAGTAGAACTTTGTGTTGGGAATTGAGCAAAAACATTTAATTTTACGCAATTGAGAAACATAGGGAGGGTTAAAACCTTGGGTATTACAGGTATCGATAAGCGCTCGATATCATTTGTCATCCTTCTTGCAAAATTCTTGTGAATGGAAAGATGCAAGGTCCGTTCAAAACACTGCATATTTTCCACAATATCAAGAGATTTTTGTCTGTTTTACGAATAAATTACAAGAAGAAGAAGTTCCACTACAGCTATCAAATGAACAAAGCTTCAAATAATATACTTTAATTTCTCAATGCACACTAAGTTTTTTTTTTCAGTATTCAGCTCTTTTTTATACTGCCGGTAGAATTTTGACAGCTTCTTAAGATTTGCAATACTTATATATAAACAAGGACACTTCTTGCAAAATGTTGCTGCTTTAAACTGTATGCATCTAACTACAAATTTGTGCGTTCGTATTTTTCCTCCTACGTTATGAAATGAAATCAAAGTTTGATGCAATTGGTTCCAACAAAAAATATTTAATGGAAAAAAATTGTGCATACATTTGTTATCTTAATTTATAATAGAGGAAGAAAAATGAAAAAAAAATTCCCACGGAAATTTAAAGAAATAAACAAGTATTCGCTTGCAGTTTCTCCAATTGTTGGTCATAATTACAGAAAAGCAATACGTATTGCTTTCATAATTAAATTGTAAACAGTTAACCCAAATATCTTCAAAAAATATCTCTTTTTTATGCAAACGATAATGTATAATTATAAATAAAGCTATTTAATTATAAATAAAGAACGATAGTTATATTATTAAAAATAAAAAAACGAATATTATTATGACAATACAAAAACATGAGTTCAAGAGCGCTAAGATATAGAATTATAAACCACGTTAGAAATATTTTAATAGAATTGACTACCCCCTTGATCTTCTTCATCATTTTACAGCTGGTATAATCAGTTTGACAGATCGATGTCCTACTATACCACTTGAAATCACTTAAATGGGGTCGATTTTTTATGACCGAGTTCCACATATGTTATGTGACCCTAGTCTTAACCACTTCAAACTATAGTCGCTATATTCATAGTCTGGCGGATAGAATTCCGATCTATCAAAAAGCGGAACCATTTCAATATATTGTAGACCAACAATTGAAAAGGTACTATCAACTTTTACAAACAATACGTTGATTATTCTTTCCTCGCCAATCGAAGGTAAATTAGCAGCATCATCGGATAGGGGAAATTTTCCACAACCTAAAGATGGCGTTAGTTTGTGTGAGTGATCTTTTAGTCACGAGAAAACGGTTTCCGAAATTTTATTCGTAATAGCTGATGTGCTATTTTCAGTTGTTGGTCGTGATTTGCTCGATTGGTTCCGCTATTTGACAGCTCAATTGGTTCCCGAGATTCTATCCGCCAGACTATGAATATAGGGACTATACTTCAAACTAGCGAACAACGAATGGAAGGTTAGGAATCACATAGATGAAGACAAACTGACTAATTTGTTCCGTGTTTCAAGATCATCCTCGGTCCAGGCAACCCGAGGACTTATCACTATCAACAAGACATAAAAAGTAACAAGGATTAAGATGTGTTCCTTTGATTACTGAAAAACTGTTCCCCTAGTTTGAAGTAGCCAGGACTAGGAATCGGTGGTGGATCTTACATCCCGTAACGTACCACTAAAAGGTGATCCACCCACGTTACGGGGAATATAGTAGGCCATGACATTTTTTTCTCATATAGTAAGAACCTCAAGAAATGTGTAAAGAATATAAAACGGTTGGGTTGCTCTAAATTTTGATGCATTCGAAATTTTGTTTGGTTTTTTTCTTTTAATCTCATCGGGGCTACCTACTTCTAAATCATCGTTTATCGTTTACAAAAAAAAATTGTTATTTTGGGCCACCCTAGTGTAGGTCACTGAGGAAGCATCCATGAGGTACGTCAGTGAGCGGAAATTGGTACGCTCATTGTACTTTTCATCAAAACTAATCTTATATCGTCTTGTGAATGGAACACTCCATTCCGGAACAGTACATGATCGGACATTCTACAAATCCACCGGTTTGTCCCCTCTGAAGATCGCCGTTCAGATTACTAACAAAATAAATAATCCCCCATTCGACAAGAATCCGCGAGAGAAACGAAAAACAAATCTTAAACCAACAAACTCGTTTCATTCATGGTATCACTCGTCGTCATCGTCGTTAATGAACGTTCAGCGAAGGTGCACCCGCCCAGCCAGAGAGACTTCAACCTGTCGCGCAGAACACGAACCGGAAATATCACCATCGTATCGCTCGTAATATGAAGTAGTAAGTATACAAGTTCGCGCTCCTCGGTTTCAGACCCATCAATGACGACGCTCAGGAGTGCTATTTTTGTCACTTGAGATCGACCGAACGGCAGCAGCAGCAAAAAAAAAAGATGAAAAACTCGCAGCCTAATTAGAGACACCCATTTGTCACCTTATTAGCAGCGACTAGTCGTTGGAGGAAGAACGGCGGCAGACCAATTTAAATTAGATGGTCGAAGGCGATAAGCCGGCTAAGTATGATTTACAAGCGGTGTGCGTTTTAATTACGACCGGGATGACAATGCCACAAGGTTGAGCCACTTTCACTCGGCCACTGAGGGCTCGACTTCCGCTTATGCAATCCAATGTTGCCACTTTCAAGGCTTTCGGAGATGTTTCGTCGCAATGGCAGTCGCGCAGCGCGTCATTCAATTAAATTATCTATTTTTTATTTTCTTTTGTTTTTGTTCTTGATCTTCGTGTTTGCTTGGTTCATGTTTGAATGTTTGCTTCATGTTGGTTTTTTTTTTTTCATTTCTGTTTATCTTTTCTTAACTTTAAGTAAATGATGTCCACCTTAAATGTTTCCTTTGTTTTGTTTTTTTCTGTTAATATGTTTCTCCGCTCATTGTTGTTGTCCAACAATCAATGGTTGCTGTTTAAAAAAATAAACTTATCCGGAAAATATGTACATCAGAGACAAATTAAAGTAAAAATATATAAAAATATATTCATAAGGAAAATATCTGTTCTTGGCTCATTTAAAAAAAAATCTCCTCGGTCACAAATTTTTACACCTGTTCATACTTTAAGTTTTCTTAAAAAGTAAGAAAATTATAACCGTTAAAAAAATAGATCGCAATAAAAAATCTCCTTATCAAAATATATATATCTATATATACTCATCATCGAAGTACGATTTAAAAAAAAAAAAACCTTCACAACTGTACAAGAGAACGAACCGAAAAAGAACTAAAAATACGCGCAAAGTAGGCTCCGAAACCGAAACCGATAGCAACCCGGAGTTTGTTCAAACGCCCCCCGCGGGTTGCTTTGTTTTTTTTTCTTGTATACATTTTAGCTTTCGTATCAATGTTTACCACTACGATTTTTTCTTCTTTTTCATCTTCTTGTCCCGTTAAATATGGTATGTTTGGATGATTGATTTTTTGTTCACTACGTTTTTTTTTTGTTTGTTCTCGTTTACTGTTATTCAAATTATGTTCAATTAGTTTAATTTAATGCCATCGTTGAATGTATGTACGGTTCACTTTTTTTTGCTTTGCTTTGCTTTGTTTGTTTTAGTTTCTGTTTGCAGCCGATTGTTCCTTTAGTACCTTTTCCTTCAAATTTATGCTACCATTATCAATAGTTGTAATAGCGTGTGTGTGTGTGTGTGTGTGTGTGTGTGTGTGGTTTAGTAATGCTAATAGTAATAGGTTTTCTGTTTCAATAATAAATAGTAGTTTCAGTAACGGTGTTTTACTTTTTTGCATTTTCTTCTTCTTCTTCTTCTTCTTCTTCTTCTTTCATCAAATTTAAATACTTACAAAATACACAAGTACCAATGGAAAGGTCGTTGACCTTCCGTTTTATATAAATTGCAATTTTGAATCGTTTGCACTGAAACAAATCAGCGTTTGATTTTTGTTTGTTTGTTTGTTATATGTTGTTCTACGTTTCATTTTATCAATTATGTATTCAATGACTGTGGTCTCGTGTTGGATTCTAGCTTTTCCATATGCTTTTGAAATAAGTGAATATTAGCGGTTTATCGGTGTGTATGAGAGAGTTGTATCGGTTTTGTCATTTGATATATGTACAGAGATTGTGGTTGTTGTTTGTTGGTGCATTTTGAGTGGAACTGAAAACTGTGCCACAAACCGCTCATTTTCGAAAAAAGCCAATCATTTCCAGTGCAATCCATACGAAAGAAATTAAGAACTTCTCCGATTTGAACTCCGAACTTTCCTATAGGCACCCTTTTGCTCAAGTTCGACCCTTTTAAACCCTGTATTTTTTTTTTAAATAGCTTCTTGAAAATTTCTGATCGAAATGACGTCTGAGACAAAGTTGTAGAGATCAATAATGTCTATCAGGGAAGAATAAAAAATCAAAGTTTCAAAATTCGTAAAATTCAAGCAAAATTGTAAAAACCACATTATTTCAAAATGTCCTCAACGATTTTTGAAAATAAAATAAAAAAATATATTATGAAAAAATTGAAACTTATGAAATGGTTAAAACCATAGACACTTGAAAACTGACAAAAATCGTAGAACAAAAACTTTTGGTCAAATTTATAAATATAAAACGATTTAAAATGTCTCAAATATTGTTTTTTGAGTACAAATTAAATGAAAAAACGTTTTAACAAAAAGTTCAACAATTTTGAAAAGTTCTTTTCCTACGATTGTTGAGGTTAAAGTTCTAGTCAGAACTCACGTAGAGTACGTCCCAAAACTACCTTGAAAATTTTCCCTGAAATACTTCGGTGTTATTCCTTGAAAATCATTGTTAAATCTCCTCAAATTTGCAAATAATATTTTAATGTTTCTTCTAAGTGATTTTATCCCATGGGGTAGGTCACTCCGCAAACCAATCTTGGGTCATCTTTTTTGTCAGTGTGCTGCAAGTATGCTGATTGTGCCGGTCATACACTCAAAATAATCGACACGTTATTGTTATGTGAAAAATCAGGTGGAGTCTCTCTTTTCAATTTTATGATAAATTTACGTGACACAAGTAGAGTCTACGTGATACCCCAGATGTATCAACGGGAAGTCCATTTAAAGTCACAAGGTTTTTTTTTAATGGAACGCACGTGATTTGCACATACACAAATTTTCACGTATGAAAAAATAAATGAGTGCCTCACTCATAATGGTACACAATATGGTGGAATTGCAAGTTGCATGTTTACATGCCAGTTAAAATCTTAGGGCTTATTTTCGTAAGACGATTTCGTGTTGTAAGTATAATGGCTGAACATTTTATCACAGACAAATTGTATGGTGAGAATAATTTGTAACATGTTTCTTTGTTTTAGTCTGACGACAAGGAGTACCATGGATTTAAATGCGTTCCATATCCTTCCCGAGTTCAGTTTCGCCCGAATTAATTTCTTCTTCTGTGTGCATATTTGCCACAATAAAGATACAATGCCCAAGAAATACGTCAGGATCTTTTTTCATTTGAAATCTACGTGATAATCCCGTGACTATCTCGCTCACTGAAATGAGTGCTTTCATATGAGAATCACGTAACACTTGCGTGAAAAATGCGATGGAAAAAATCTATGTATATTTTCACGTAGCATTGACGTGAACATTATTTTGAGTGTAGAGCAAGCTGCGATTGTTTGTAAAATACCCATCCCGGCAACCCGGCATTTCTGACACCTTGAATGTTTTGGTTTGAAATCGCAAGGATAACTCGGATTGAGGATGACGCGGGAAGTGGCGGGTGTGCATAATTTTGGTGTTTTGTGTTTGTGAGGTTGTTGACAGTGAAGTCACGCGTTGCACCACTTGACAACTTGAAGAAAGGAAACAAGCGGCTCTCCACTCCACGCCTAGAACTGTCATCAGCCTTGTTGTTAGCTCGCCTGTTTGAAGAGGTCATGCACAGTATTGGCATCGAAGCGAAATGCTTCTTTTGGATTTCTTCGTCGCCGTTCAGATAGAAGCAGTTTGTTGCGAATAGGTTTGTGGAGATTCAGCATATTTCCAAGAATGGGGCTTGGAATCAAGTAGCAGGATTGGACAATCCTGCACATGATCCCAACTCAGCTGCAATACGAATCGCTTTGGTTAACGGTCCGTATTGACTTAGTTCAGACGAACACAACTGGCCTTTAGCCCAACAAATCCATGAAGAGGAAGTCTTGCGGATCTCGGGAACACTTCCAGTGACAAACTCAAGTGGCATATTCAGCCTTCGATCATCGAAAATGGTTGGATTTCGCTACAATACACAACCAACGAATCGCAACAATCTCACAACGCTCGAACTTAATGAAGTACCTTCACAGCTGGTTCGAGAAAGTTTCTCGCAGGAGCCTAAAGATCTGAAGAATGGTAGAGAAGTTCGAGTTCATCCGTTCACACACATCGTCAACGTCCCCTACCTTAGTAAGATCATAGAGGTAACTCTAAGACCAGAAGGTCCCGAAGAAACGTGCTCAACTTTTTGGCTCAGCTCTGGTACTCTCATCGGTCCCAAGCTAATCGATGCACCCCTCGAAACATAGGAAAATCCACGAACCCCTCATTTTATCTGACAAACTTTCATAGCGAATCAAAACAGACATAATGTAGTACTAGAATTTCGACTAGAATGGGGCACGTTAATCGATTTGCTTGGGACCAATAGGCTACTCAAGTAGTGAGCCAATTTTAAATCGTTAGTTTCCACCGGTTGGTAAGATGCTGCATGGTGGACAGCAGCTCTTGATTTCATCTATTCGAGAACCATTCTGGCCAACAAGCGTCCGGAATCTTGTCCGGAAAGTCATCCACGAGTGCGTACTCTGCTTTAGAGTGAAGCCGAAAATTCCAGCAGCCTCACAGCTGATCGGTAGCGATGGGTCGTCAGCTGTATGTACATAAGGAGCAAGAACGACCCGGCGCGAGAGATTCTCTCTCCTATCTAATCTTAACTTGGGATACCAATGCAAATTAAAATGTCGATATTAAAATACTTGTCTCGCCAGTGTTCATAGGGAAATTAAAGTCCTGTGTTTTAGTGTTTTATAATGCCCTCAAAGGAAAACCAGAAACCTAGCCTTTCGTGATGTGAAATACATCAGCCTAGCAGCGGCCGGAAATAGTTGGAACCGGTGGGGAGCATTGTTGGAGATCGACTATAGATGATGATGAATAGACTTCTTCTAATGAGGTCTGCTTATCTGCCTCTTTCTCTTGAGCCCACTCTAGAACCTGCATTTTGTATTTAGATATAAGTAAACTGGTGGTCTGAGTTCCTCTGGTATATTCAATTAGAGGATGTTCCTAAATATACAGCCAAACAGCACGCAATGTCGTGACCAACTTCAATGACAGATGTCCAGCAGTGCCCCCATTTTATCTACACCAATCCAATGCCTAGGAGATTGTGCCGAAGGTGTGCCGATGGATGTGCCCAAGCTATGCCGAATCATATTTCGGCACAATGTTTTATCCTGAAAATATAGTCCTTTCCACGGGTCTTTAAATTTTGTCAAGGACCAACCATATTTATTTTTTTCGAAGACAGAACCAAGCATACTTTTTCCAGCTTTGTCAACGAAATTCACGGATTTCTAACGGTTTTTTTTTCCCCCGATGATTTCGAATTGCGGGTTTTCCTAGTTTTCCCGATCTTCGGGTCACCCTGCTTTATGTGGGTAATCTTGATCTTGAAATTAAAATTATGTAGCGCGTAGATATGTGTTTTCGAAATTTCAAATAAAGAATTTTTTTCAAGCTCCCGGAGAAAGGGTCTTGAACAATTTGAAAGATTGTGATCAGTGCTGATAAAAATCATTTCGTCTACACTCAACTTAGCTGCAAATGAAGACAGCCTTAACAGACCGACCCACTGCTCTGCATTTTCGAAACAGAGAAAAGAAAATGAACTCTCCGAAGAATCGCTTCGCGATGAACATTCCTCCTGTCAAACATGACTTGACTTATCGCTTATTTCGTTCGTCAAGTGCTTCAGTTCGTTTCATTTGAAGCAAAGACTTGTTTCAATAGACGCAATGAATGACTCGCTTTCACTTCAATTTGGGGCTCATGGTCGACTTGTCACGCATCGCGTCGTCCGGCATCAAAATATAGCATACGAACAATATCGGTTGCTGATAGGGATGGCATCCGGATTATATGTAGCAATAATATATCATTTTATACTAAGCTAATATTAAATTAACGAGGCCATTCTGAAGAACAAGATGGCGGCCATCGGGGTCATGAAAAGTCTCAAATACCTTACGATATTGGTATTATCGAAACGGGAAAAACGCGTAGATGCCAAAAATCGATATCCGACGCTATGTTGGAATCCAAGATGGCGGCAATCAGTATTCAGAAAGTGACAAATACTCTACAATATGGGTATTTTCAGAACGGGGACAACCTGTAGATGCCAAAAATCGATATCCAATGCCATTTTGGAATCCAAAATGGTGGCCATCGGGTTTCACAAAAAAAATGTGTCAAATACCCTAATATCTGGGTATTTTTCGGAACGGGGACGACGCATAGATGCTGAAAATCGATATTCGATGCCATTTGTAGGCCTTTCGACACTTCTTCTGAACTCGGAAGCTACTATCTTTAATTTCAAGATGGCGTCGGACATCAATTTCTAGATGTCACCCCGACTCAAAAAAAAATCCACATTGATCGGTATTTGACAGTATTTTGCGGTTTTTCTGAACCAAAGCCGCCATCTTGGATTTAAAGACGGTGTGACATCAATTGTCGGCATGTACGTACCGTGTTGGGTTTCAAAATGGCGCCGATTTCGGGCTTCTAGGCGTTACCCTGATTCTAAAAAAAAACGTCTTCTTCTTCTTATTCGCATTTCCAGCTTATTTCTTAGCGCATATTAGCTTATTGCGTGCTCTCAACTTATTGTTCTAAATGCACTTCTACAGTTATTAATTGAGAGCTTTCGATGTCAATACCAATGCATGATTTTTTATATGGTGTGGCAAGCACAACGATACTCTATGCCCAGGGAAGTCGAGAAAATTCCCAACCCGAAAGGTTCCCTAGACCTCCGGCTTGGTAATACCGTGCTTTTACTAACTAGGCTATGAGGCCCCGCATGTATGGCAATTTGATAGAATTTACAACGTTTTCTTAAACCGGAAGCCGCCATTATGGATTTTAAAATGGCGTCGGATATCGTCAATCTCCAGACGTCACTCCGATTCCAAAAATACCCATATTGAATTGGAACGGCATCAGCATTTTCCATTTTTTTTTCCAGCCTCTAGACGCCATCTCGATTCCAAAAATACCCATATTTATGGGTATTTGAAAATATTTCCCACTTGTTCTGAAATCGGATGCCGCCATCTTGGATTTCTAAACGACGTCGCATTTCAATTTTTGATCTGTAGACTTCATACCGATTACAAAAATACCAATATTGATGTGTATTTGAAAGTATTTCCCACTTTTTCTTAAACTGGAAGCCGCCATCTTCGATTTTAAAGTGGCGTCAGATATCGATTTTCAACCTCTAGACATCATCCCGATTCCGAAAATACCTTTTTTGATAGGTATTTGACAGTATTTCCCACTTTTTCTTAAACTGGAAGCCGCCATTTTGGATTCCAAAATGGCTTCGAATATCAATTTTCGATCCCCCGAGTAAAAAATACCCATATTGATTGGTAAACAAACCACCCGACAATGATAAATTTGACATCCACGTGCACAGATCTATGCGCATACGCTTAAATGAACCGAGTGAACAATCAACAAAAGTCACAATGCGCAAATTTGGATCGAACAGCTTCGCTTCAATGCAAAAGTAAGTTCATTTGACAGTGAAAGAAGAAATGAACACAAGTCAAGTCAAGCCAAAACAAACAGCATGAAAACTGATCGAAAGCGGTTCCTGTTGATGTTGACGGGGATCTGCTCGAAGAGAAGACAGACTGACCTTCAATTGAAATTGATGGCATACAGCTTCATCGTCACTTGACGATTATCGATTGAAAGTGACTTAGTGGGGCCCTGGATCGACCAACTATCTTGCATGAATTTGAATTTTGACATAACAACATTCTCTTGATCAAGGCATTGAAGTCAACATTTCTCGATTACTTTTTCCAACGGACTTATCAGCTTTTGTAAACAATGCACATGATCGTCGGTTTGGCGTAACTGGTAGCTCACACACGCATACTAACAGCACTATCAGGTAGGGGAAAATTTCCGCCAAATTGACGATCAAATGCATTGTTTACAAAAGCTAATAAGTATGTCCCTTCGAAAAATTGGTCGTGGCTAGATGTTCGTTACGCCTCTCTTGTTGTCAATATTAACATTAGTCTTCATCTTGGAGGGGATGATTTTGAGGATCAAAGGCAAAATGATTATTTTCATGTTATACAAATATAGCGCTGAAGAACGTGTCGTGTTGGTTTTTACACAATCGATGGCAAATTATTGCCTCATGCTGAATTGATGCTAATATCGAGGTTTAAGGCTCAGTGGTCGACAATATCCAAAATAATAATTAAGCTCAAAATAAATTTGGGAAAACTTACTTTTTCAAATAAAAGTCTGTCGAGGTCACCCATTGTCCTCTAGTAGTAAGTAAATCAATCCAATTACTCGCTAGGAAATTTTACAAGGAAACTTTTCTTCCAGGACCGCAAAACGATCCGATGCTTGTGGAAAAAGTTATTTTGCCATTACTGATTGCTAGCCAAACGAACTGCTCTTTATTCTTTTTTGACGTAGGATTACGTCTTTCGGTAACATATTGGGGGAGCAATTCCAAAAAATTAAAATATCAACCGCGTTACGAAAAGTGGTCAGGTTTTGACCACTTATTACTCTGTCAACAACGGATGGATTTTAATTCTAAACAAACCAATCGATTGAAAATTTTTCTACGAATCTGCTGAAATGAACACTTTATCTATTTTCAATCGGTCACTATTGAAAATTACACAAATGTGTAATAGTTGCAATGGTGATTAAAATTAACACCGATTGCCTGAAAAAAAGCACTTTCCCTAACACAGATTTCAAAATTGAATTCAATTTGGTCCATCCAGCAGTTCTTTCGACGCGTGGCGTTAAACATTGTTCTACAGTATACAAATAAAGGCTGCTCGCAAGCAGCGAGCTGCAGCTCACATGAACATCTATTCACCAAAGAAAAAGAAAGAAGCCGCACCGCTACTGGGATTCAGTAGCTCTTCGTGAATCGCTGTGGGCCATCTATGCCAAGCGCGTCATCCTTGTTCCAAACAACATACAGCTTGCCAGCCTCATCTGTGTTGAACACCTTTATAGCTCAGCATTACTCAACTATTACGACAAAACGGTTCTTTTCAGGACCACCATAAATTAGTGTTGTTTAAGAGTTGATTTTCATTAAACTTTCACTCGCCTTGCTGCCAGCCACATAACCCCCAAACCTCTTCGTTTCTAGCAGCACTGCCAGCTGCTGTCTGCGCGAGACAGTCACGTTGTGTGGGGGTTCACTCAGCATGGCGGAAAGCCGATATCATGCGCAGAGTCTTCGATTTGGATGAAACTTTGCACAGGATTATTTGGAAACAAGCGAAGCTTTTCACAAGGGCGTATTTGTTTTGGCACACAATTTATTCAAACAATCCTACTTGGAAAAAACTTCGAGTGTAGAGCAAAACCGTCTAGGAAAAAAATGTAGACTGAACATTAGGCTTTCCGAAAAAGATATGATCAGAGAACAGTGCTCATTTCGTTTGACGAACAGTAAATGAACTGAAAATATCTAGGTTGTTCTGTGGTTAGATAAAATTTCAGTCAATTTATGAAACTGGTCTTAGAGTTCTGCAGTTTTTTTTATTTTGAAAGCACTTATAGAACGACTCATTAGAATGAGTTTGGACTTGTGATCGAAAAATGGCCCCCGGGGGCTACGGGATGACCTTCTGGAAGATCAGAAGACTCATTTGAACGAATTCGGACTGGTGATCAGAAAACGGTCACTGGAATCTACTGGGTGAGCTTTCGGAAGGTCCTTAACAACAGCGAAATGGTCAATTAATGAAACTGGACCAAGAGCTCTGTGTTTTTTTTTCGAAAGCACTTCTAGAAGACTAATTATAATGAATTCAGACTTGTGACTAGAAGGTGAACACTGGAGGCCACTGGAGTGTTGTTTTCATAAAATTGGTCCTGGATATCTGCGGTTTTTTGCGAAAGAACTCCTACAAGACTCATTAGAATAAATTTGAACTTGCTTCTGGAAAATGGACCCTGAGGGCCACACAGTTAATCTAGCTCGGTAAAATCTCCAACAGCCGCTTACCTCGGCATTTACTTTTGCTGATATATCTGTAAAATATCTATTTGTTAGCTGAGTCTCGGCAATTATTTTACTGAATCTCAGCAAAACTAAATTGCAGAACTACTCGGCTGTTGGAATCTCGGCGAAAAAATTTAAGTGTGCACGGGATAACTTTTCGAAAGGTCCAAGAGTGGTCAGTACATAAAAGAACCCAGCGTTTTTTTTTTAGAAAACACATTTAAAGGACTCAATACAAATAATTCGGACTTGTGACCAGAAAAAAGACCCTAGTGATCATGGGGTAAACTTTCGGGAGATGGCAACTTCCGGTAAAGTGTAAAATACTCCTGAAATACTATGGGTACTTCCGGAACGGGGAGGTCCTGTAGAGGCTAGAAATCGATTATTGACGCCATCTTAGAGTCAAAGATGGCGACCTCCGGTTTGTGAAAAAGCGTTAAATATGTACGAGGACGATGTCTAGAGGTCGGAAATCGATGATCGACGCCATTTTGGAATCCAAGATAAAAAAGGGTCAAATACTCCACAATATGGGCATTTCACGAACGGGGACGACGTTTAGAGGAAATCGATCATTTACGCCATTTGGGGATCCAAGACTCCGTTAATTTCTATCCACTGGATTGGTCTATCCGCATAATTGGCTACTTCATCCGGATAATCCGAAAGGTTACTCAGTGGCCTCCAGTAGTGTTCATTTTCCGGTCACAAGTCCGGCAGGTAGCCTCAGTCGTACGAGGTGGATGGGCCACCTTTTGCTTCATTCGATATTGATATCGTCTAAGTAGTTCCGTTTCGGTCCCTCGAGTGGATCTGGAATTTTGGGCAGATCTTGTCCCACCCTACTAAGTATTCTCAGAAACTTTCCTTTGGAATTATGCTTCGAATTCCCTCTATATGCTCCCAGAATATTTGTTTCAATTATGCTCCGAATTATCGTTGAAGTATTGTATGAAGTCTCTTCAAAATTCCTTGAAATTATAGTCAGAGTTGCCCTGGAATTCTCCTCAGATTTCACCTGGAATTTGAAGTTCCACAGAGCCACCTTGAAGATTTCTGGAGGGAGTTAAGTTGTGACTCGTTGACCATTTGAATGCCACTGGCCAATCCAACACTGTTGTTATCATTCTCTGGAAGGTGTCGGTCGGATCCAAGCATTGTTAAAGCATACAGAGGATCACTATACCGTGGTATCATGTTCTGACAACATCTAAAATGGAAATATATTTTGTTATCAATACGTACTGTTTGTCTACGAACAGGCCAGTTGCTGTTGGCGCAGCTCCACTTGGTCATTTGAGTGAGATCATTCATTTTTATTTATTTATACAGTAACCCCTCCCTATCGTTAGGACGTCGATTCAGCTTATTGTTTACCAAAACGAACCATGCTGCAAACCCTACCCTCTTATCCAACATCCCAGTGATTCCTCGTGGAAGTGCAGAGGATTTCTCGGCTTTCATCAAAGCGAGTGTCACGTAAACACATTCCTACCCATTCCTTTTTTGAGCTTCGTTCGGGTGCGGCCCGCGCTGGTATTGTCTAGTTTGAGATCACCAATTTTTACACATTGAGGATGATTGCTAGTCCCGAGCATCGTCTATTGGTTCTCTGTGTAAGTACAGCTGATCTGGCAATAACAGGGTAGCAACCGGTGGCGGTCAATCATACTTATGCTCAATACGTACTGTTTGGGATTGTAGTCCTTCAACCTTTCATTTTCATTTCCTCCAACATTAGATCCTGCTACGCCTTCCGTTGGATCGTGACGTAGGTACTTTTTGAATCCTTGAATTTTCAGCAGCTTTCGAATGACGGTAGTTCACTCAATGGTGGTGAAAGCTGCTTCCAACAGGCAAAATAAACAATATTTCGGTTCCTCGTTCACAAGCAAAATTTACTTTCACTAGGTATCGATCTGAGTTTCAATCCTCTACTTGATCCACCATGATAAGTTTTTTCGGTTTGCAGTTGGAAAACCATCGGCTTGCTGGGATTAGGATACAAATTGCCGTGAAATTTTGTAGAGCAAAACAAAAACAACGACGAGTACCGTGTTATCACAGACAAACAGACGTAACTCTTCATTGTGTATCTTCGTTCACGTATTTAACGGTTGATTTGAATATTATCAGTTCCGCGAACTACTCGCCGCAGCGCTGGCATCGGATCACTTTGACGTTTCTATACATTCTATAGAACTTTTATGCAATATTGTTTGCGATTTAGCGAGCAAGCTTCTTTTCCGCGAGAAACCCGAGAGATGTCGTTACTGAGGTCCTATATTTTGAGATACTATGTTTTCAAGAAAAACTTTTTCAAAGAGTTACGTCTGTTTGTCTGTGGTGTTATGATTATTCGTTTCGGTGACATTAGGTCACACACACAGTCACTGTTTATGAGCAGTCTCACTAACACTTGTGCTTCAAAGTTCCACCTTCGATTGACAGAGCCGCTGTTATCAGTGACGTTTGCCAGTCTTCTTGATTTGTAGTCTTCGATTTTACTCAGCTTTGAGGAGCTCAATTTTCAACGTTTTTGGATGAAATCCCGCTCAAAGTTGAGTTCGTCTCAATAGCCGTGCATGTTAGAGAAAACAGATATTATGATGCAGGAATCCAATGAGGTACAGAGAGAGGTTAACCAGATCGTGAAATATCGTACAGGGGTTTTACTCACACAATTTAACCGACTGCTTCACCTCGGTAATTCAGCTCATTGGCAGGAATCTTTCACAAAGTACAGTGGGTAAAGAGGCGACATCTCATCCATTTGACAGGTTGTCTGCTCGATGACTTTTTTCCATTATTTTTGGAGAAAACTTCGAAGGTAATCAACAACGAGAAACGTAGAAGTGCAGAAAACTTTGCAGGAGTTTAGCGGATTTCGTATCAATTGGAGCGAATTTGTATGAACTGCGTAAAACTACATAGAAGTGCAGGGAATTTCGTAGAAGAGTACAAAAAATAGCAAAAGTTCAGAAAGCTTCTAACCACCTACAAACCGACATGAATGATCATTCAAATTACAAAGGAATTTTTGATCAAAACACAAAACTGACATCTGCCGCCGTGTTCGCGGAAAATATTTATCCTAGCCACGAAAAATTTATGAGTTGGTTCGTGTCTAATCTATTTCGGACAAATTATTTTTATCTAGATAAAACATTCTATGGTTTTGACCGATGCGATCGCTGCTTATTTGAATCGACCGTTATGGATTCTCGATCAAGAGTTTAGTTTGAGTTTCATGTCGGTTTGTCGGTGTTATATCTTCAGGGGTTCTTTACGACAAAAAAGCTAAATGAACTTCCTGGAATTTTTTTTTTGAGCTTCATTAAACATCAGGGAACTCCCCACACGTTTAGAAATAGAGGGCGAAGAGGACGAGGGTTCTTTTTCAAGAAGAGGACGAGGACGAGGGTTCTTTTTCAAGAATAAATTTCTTAGG
Organism: Ochlerotatus camptorhynchus; assembly: GCF_037179485.1. Classification (NCBI taxonomy): domain Eukaryota; kingdom Metazoa; phylum Arthropoda; class Insecta; order Diptera; family Culicidae; genus Ochlerotatus; species Ochlerotatus camptorhynchus. The sequence goes on along the minus strand of NW_027040802.1, from coordinate 1,190,265 downwards.
TGTTATATGATGACGTATCTTCAAATTTGGCATCCCTGGATAGAGCTCACATTTACATCTGTTTACGAACTTGCTTTTTGCTTATAACTATACTATAAGTAACTGCAGCATTGTGCAAGTTGCTGTACGAAAATAATATGCTGCAGAAAGCACGGGAACATACTTTTGCTTGGAACAGACTTAAGACAGCCAAGAACAAGCTGACAGTGAGCTAAGAGAATAAACGCGAGCCTAAACGAGTAAATTTCTTAAAACTCTCCCCAGAAACCGGTGGCTCACTCCAACCTTCAGCTACCACTCAAAACGCACCAACATCGACTATTGAAAAACAAAATTTGACTATTACCTGTAACACAGATTCGGTTTGCCGAGCTCAATGTTTGATTCAAGTGTCATTTTCCTTTTTTTTCCATTATAAATTGTTTCATTTACTGCTTTGATTACCGTTTTGTCATTCAAAAATTTTCGCTACTTTTCAATAATTAATCCTTAAATAGATTTTCCTTTCGTCAGAGTTTAGTTGATTCTCGGTTTTAGTTTGTTTTGTCTTACTTACATAGCTAGTTAAAGTTTTTCTTTTGTTTTGTATACACAGTTACTCCCTCTCTCGTTTCGCGTTTTGCTCTCCTCCCCTCCTCCCACTGGAATCTATCATTCGTAACATTTAGGTGTTCTGTTTGCGCTGCTATACAAATTACCTAGTGTCCCTCCAAAAACGTCGTTACACCTCCACGTTCTGTTTAGAATATTTTGTTCAATTACCGCCTTCTCCTCTATCGCACAAGTTCATGTTCATTGTAAGGGTCACAAATGGAAGGGGATTAAGATGATGGTCTTCCTTGTTCGAAAAGCAGAAACTATCAAATGGCAGAATGGCTTTGAACAAACGGCACTCCCAACTTGAGGCCACACAAATAAAATATCCTAGGTAAGGAATGTTTCCCGCTACTACATATAGTCTAAACACCATTTTGCAGATGGATTTAAAACTAAACTTAAATAAGCTTTTAGTAAACACGATAGAGAGTTTGCTTGTTCGACGATACGCTGTTCTCGGTAAAAAAAATAAATTATGTAAAGTTTAAAATGTACAACGAAAAAAATGTTGCTGCTGGCTCCTACGCGGATCTATCCCATCTAAGCATTTGTAACGAGTAAGTCAAATACACTACGTTTGTCTATGTACAGGATCCGTTTCCCTATTTTACCAATGGTTCTTTTATAGTTTTGATTCGTCTTCTTTTCCGCTATCGTTCGTCTTCTCATTTTGATTTAATAAATTAACCACCTCTCCCCTATTTTTCCTATACGCTTAACTTTTACAACGGAAAGCTTCCCCTCCGCATGCAATTTCGTGCTTGCCCGCTTGCATGCAAGTCTGTTGCATTGGAAACGAGCCTTTGGCTCACTGGGCACTAAAATAATATTCTACTTACAAGTTTTGGGAGAAACCACTTACAGAATGTCCTGGATGTTGAAGTTTTCATTGTCCAGCGAACTGAGCAGATCCTGCGCATTGAACTGGCTCGGGTCGCCCACCGGGAGATTTTCCAGGAACTCCAAACTAAAGTCCGCATTCGGAATGACGGAGGAATTGTTGTTGGGGCCGTGGGGACCAACGCCTCCGCCGCTGACGCCACTACTGCTATTGTTCGCGCTGCTATTACCGTTGTTGTTGTTACTATTGTTACTACTATTAGGGTTGTTTCCGCCGCCGGGACCTGGTCCACCACCGCCCGGACCCGGACCGGGACCAATACCCGGATTGTTGAACGAATTCATCACAGATTGTTGATTTGCTTGCTGCTGCTGCTGCTGCTGAATGGTCATCGTTTGCGATTGGCTCATGTGCAACTGGTTCATCTGCATTTGACCCATCATGGCCTGTTGCTGTTGCATCATGGTCATCTGCTGCTGCATCTGGCCCATTCCTCCTGCCCCACCGCCTCCTCCCATCTGACCCTGGTACATTCCCATGCTCTGCTGTTGCTGCTGCTGCTGTTGCCGAATCATCGCTTGCTGCTGCATCTGAAGCTGGGTCATGCCTCCTGGACCAGCGCCGGGTCCACCACCGCCATCCATCCGACCTACGGGACCACCGTTTGGCATTCCCATGGCATTACCCGCTGCTCCTGGACCTGGAATTGAATCAAGAATTTAGATTCAAACGACCCTACTACCACCATAAGTTCCCATGGAACTCACCCGCACCGAATCCGGCCGCTCGCATATTGCCACCACTGCTGGCAAAGCTCATGCTCTGCTGCTGGGACATCATCATATGCCGCCATTCGGCCTGTTGCTGCGATCCCATTGGCATTCCCTCCGGTCCGACCTGCACGTTGGGAGGCCTCTGCACTGGACCGCCTCCCATCGTCGCCGGGCCACCCGCTCCAGGTCCAAAGCCACCCAGCCCTCGTGGGCCACCATGGCCGTGCTGCTGCATGTAGGCCGCATGTTGCGCCCTCATCATCGGTCCCGAGGGTGGAATCGGTTGCTGCGTTATCCTCCGCATCGCAGCTGGAAACCGTCCGCCGGAAGCATGCAGCATCTGTTGCTGCTGAGCGGCCAACATTGCCGCACTTGGATTGCCACCCTGCTGGGTCGCTTTGTACTCCGGTGGCGGAGGTCGTCCACCCACGGCCATCTGTTGCTGCATCGCCTGTGCTCGGATCATCTGCTGCTGTTGCATGTACCGCATTCCCATTGGTCCAGCCGGTCCGCCTGGAACTCCCGGGCCCATACTGTTGTGCATCATCTGTCCTCCCGGACCGCCCATGGTATTCGAGACCATCGAACTGAGTCCGCTCAGACCACCGTTCGGGCCCATGCCCATGCCACCCATTCCGAGGGGGGTATTCGGATTTTGTCCCATCGGACCGCCGGCTCCCATGGGACCTCCGTGGGGCATTCCACCGGTGGAGATTCCCGAATTGGGACCGCCCGGTTGTTGTTGTTGCTGCTGTTGAGCCTGGGGGTTCGGAACTCCTGGCCCATTGGGGCCCTGCTGCTGCCCGGGGCCACCGGGCTGCTGCTGAGGAACCTGATTTGGACCGGGCCCGGGACCGTTGCCTTGCTGTTGCTGCTGTTGCTGTCGCTGGCGCATGGCTTGTTGGGTAAAGTTGATGGTTTGAGACTGGGACACCGTGTACTGGGACTCGAGCGAGGAACCTGGAAGTGCGGAAGAGAGAGAAAGATGGAGGTAAATAAAGGAAAAGTTGAAAAATTCGAAATTTTGGGGATTAAAAAGATTAGGAAGCTTTAAAATGTCTGGCAGGACTGGCAAGTTGACCACCGAAGTTGATAAACTCTCGTTTTCGACTCTCGTGGGTTGAACCAGAGGGCCGCAGATTGGCAATGCAGTTTAAGCGGAGTGAACACTTCTTGATCGGTTACAAGTGCATTTTTTAAATTATTCAAATACTACAAGGGACAGCCCTATGGGGTTGTACGCAATGTCTTATATAATAATAATTTTATTCGTTAACTGCAGCAGGAGCTTGTGTTTTTTTGTGTAGGCATAGAAAGTAGAAATTATTTACTAAAACACTGCAATCAATACAAATGAATATAGTTACTAATAAATGCTACTAAGTGTAAAACACGACTTCAAGTGACAACGCGAGCTATATAGTAAAAAGCATTTCATCGACTTTAGAAATTTTTCAAAAATGTTTCTCAAGCTTTGTCTAAGGTAAACATTAATTGAGGGGGTTCGAAGGAAAGGGGTGTAAGTGACTTTGATCGTTTCTCTTCATCGACTTTCTTTTTTGATAGCCACAGCTTTATAAATAGATTTTCCGCTATTTCTGCCACATAGCTTGATTCTTATCTAGCATCCAGAATGGCACACGAATCAAGGAATGTGTTTGCAGCTGAATTATTAACAAAAGAGAAAGTCGATTAGGAGAATCGATAAAACTCACTTACACCCCATTCCTTCTAACCCCCTCAATTTAAAGTAATCTGGCTGAAAAATGGCGGAGAAGAATTTCATGGAATGGGTCATTACATACACCGAACCGGAAAATGTAAGATTCTCTCACAGATTTAGCAAAGCTAAGACTAACTGCTACAACGTATTGTCCTTCGGAAGGCTCAAATATTGCACATCTCGATCGAATTCTATTGCGTTTTAAAACTGTTTTTTTCTCGTTCTCAATTCACCGGACTAGGATAGGATAGGAATAGTTTGTCGCCAGAAATCAAGAGCTCCAGAATACACAAATGAATAAATTTCGAACGTGAAAACCCAAGAAATTACACAGGAAAATGTCTCGTTTTGGATGATGAAAGTTACTTTCCCCTGTCAAAATCTTACATTTATCTATATTATTCAGATAATAGTTGTACAACATCTCCAAATGTAAGATTCAAGTTCAAACACAAGTTTGAACAGAAAGTGATGCTGTATATCGCCATATCGGAGAGAGGAATTTCTAAGTCATACATAGTTCAAACCTAGCGTTTTGGCTATCAGACAAGAAGTGTACCAAAATCAATGTTTGAAGAAAATATTGATTCAATTTCTTCAAAAATATCACTCAGACGGAAACTACGTGTTTTGACCGAATAAAGCATCATCGCATTATGCTAAGAAAACACTAACATTCTTGGAAATCAAAATAACCCGTATATACTAAAAAACCACAATCCAATAAACTTGCCTCTGTGTCACCAAATTGAATTTTTTTTTGGTCTACAAAAAACTTTTGGAGGGCCATCCAATGTAATCAGCTAATAAACCGAATCAAAAGTTGCATTCGTAAAACGGATTTAAGTGCTGTACAACGACCACGAATTGCATCAGTTGCTGGCAGTGTTGCCACATTTTCGACGAAGACTACGTCTTACGGGAAGGTACTGGGGGTAAATCGAAAATCTAAAATTGCGACCGTCACGAAAAGGTGTAAGGTTTTGAACGCTTATAACTTTGTCATTTATAAATGAAATTAAAATCCAAATACACCAATCTATAGGAAATAACGCTCGTAAGCTGTTACAATAAACGCTTTTTCATTATTTTTTATATTTTTTTCATAAAAACTGTTTGAAAAATGTACAAAAAAGAAGTGATAATTTATCACTGTTTTGATGAAATAAACGTTCTCCCCAAACCCAGTCGTGATAATCGAGTACCATTTGGTTGCACATCGCGCTGCTTGAATCTGAAAAGTTATAAAACAGCGCTGCAAATGTGCCTCAACTCATCGATTCTCTGCTTGATCGTCAAGCAGTTCAGTTCGGTGTTAGCTCGCTCTCTCGAGTTGTTTGAAAAGTTCGTGGCGATATTGTTCGCGCTCTCTCTTTCGCGGTTTGTCGTGCGTGTGTGTGTGTGCCCCGTAATGGGAAAGCATCGGTCGCGAAGCCTGGCGAAGGTCCAGAACTCCGGTGAAGGAAGCTCCGGTGTGCCTACCTCGAACAGGTTTGCTGTTCTCCCCATGGATGGGAATATCCAGCCGACTGTGTTGGAAAAACGCAGCAAGAAAAGGAAGAAGAACCGAGGCCAGTCTGATGGTACGATTGGTCGAGACGATGCTTCTGCGACGAACGGAGATTTCGGTGACGCTGCCGATAAAGAAAATGCTGCTGACATGAGCGCGGCAAGAGTGAAGCTACCTCCGCTGGTGGTGAAAAATGCCCATCTCAACGAGCTCATCGCGGATCTGGCGTCGCTGGGCGTCAAAGCCGAATTCAAATTGGGCAGAGTCGGCACCAAGGTGGTGCTCCGTACCAAAGCGGAGTATGACTTGGTCATCGCCCACCTGAGGACTTCCAAGGTGGAATTCTTCACCCACGACATCCCCGGTGAAAAACCGTTCAAGGTCGTCATCAGGGGCCTACCAAATTTCGACCCGAAGTTTATCGAACATGAAATCAGGAAAAGGTACAAGCTGGCCTCAAGTGCCATGTACCGAATGACAAGAAGAGACGAAAATGTGAAGGCGTACCCGGATAGCCTTTTCCTGGTACACTTCCAGAAGGGAACGGTGACGCTCAATGCACTGAAAGCCATCCGGTCCATCAATTCCATCATCGTTCGCTGGGAGCCATACCGTGGCGGCCATCGCGATGTGACTCAGTGCCAGCGGTGTCTGAACTTCGGACACGGTACCCGCAACTGCAACATTAAGCCACGCTGCGGAAATTGCGCTCAAGACCATGCCACCTCCGAATGTGCTGCGGATGAAGCTGTGGCGTCCAAATGCGCCAACTGTGGTGGTGCTCACCAAGGATCCAACAAGCAGTGCCCTAAACGCGAGGATTTCAAGCGCATCCGAAATCAAGCGTCCATCAACAATCAACCAGCACGAAGGAAGGATAAGGCCCCGGCTTTCAGGACGGAGGACTTTCCGCCTCTTCATGGACAAGCGAATCCCAGGGTGCGATCCGCGCCCCCTCAAGAAACGTCTGGATCTTCTGCTGGACAAAGCTCTCCATTCCCCCCTGGATTCTGGAGGCAACCAACAGCTCAAAAAAATAATCCCGATCTGTTCTCAGCAGATGAACTTATGGAGATTTATATCAACATGACCGGTGCTCTACGTAAGTGCCGCAATAAGCCCGAACAGATCCAAGTGCTCGGTAAGTTCATCATCCAATATGGTGTCTAAACCGCTAACCATCGCTACCTGGAACGCTTGCTCTATAAGAGCTAAACAGATTGAGCTTGCCGACTTCCTCCGCAAGCATAGCATCGACGTGGGTCTTCTAACGGAAACCCACCTAAAGTCCGGTGACAGCTTCTGGTTGCCTGACCACAACATTATCCGGCTTGATCGCACCAGCTCCAGGGGGGGTCATCGTCAGAAAGGGAATCAAGTTTTGCACTCTGCCCCACATCCGCACTTCTATCATCGAAGCCATTAGTGTGGAGGTGGAAACACCAACTGGAAACGTCCGGTTTATAGCAGTTTACTGCCCACGTCAGTGTACCACAAGCAACGGCCTGGACATCCAATTCAAGAACGACCTGACCGCCATCACTCGTACTAGCTCCCGATTCATCGTTGGGGGCGACCTGAACGCCCGCCATGAAGCTTGGCGGAACTACCAGCGGAACCGGAACGGATGTCTATTGTTCGACCACGCACAACATGGACTGTACACTGTGCAATTTCCGGACGAACCAACTTTCATCTCTCCGACAGGAAATCCCTCCACGCTGGACTTCTTCCTATCGAACATCGGACTATCCAAGCCGGAGGCACACAACGATCTCAGCTCCGACCACCAACCGGTGGTGACTGAAGTCGGTGTCAACGTGGTTCCTGCTAGAAGCTGCCTGCGTAAAGACTACCACCATGTCAACTGGGTGCAGTACGGTCGAATGGTGGACAGTAACATCGATGAAAATCCACTGCTCGACACCGTAGATGACATCGACCGGGCGTTGGAAGGACTCCAACAGGCCATATCCGAGGCTGACGAGACATGCGTTCGACGAGTTCCTGTGAGGGGTAAGTTTGTTGCTATTGATTCCCACACCCAATTATTGATTCGATTGAGAAATGTGCGTAGACGCCAGTTTCAGAGGACTGGAGACCTGGGCAAAAAACGTGAACAGGCAGATTGCTTCCAGAATGGACTCACTCTGAAATGTCGCTCAGAATAGAGTGCTGAGGATGGTACTTGATCGTCCCTTCGACACTAGAATAACAAATTTACACGAAGAGGCAGGCATTGCCAAAATAGATTCAAGAATTAACTAAATTAAGACTAAGTTTGCACAAAAATGTAATTTATCAGAACATGCTTTGATAAGCAATTTGTAAATAGTAGATTAGGGGCATATAGCAGTTGTAGGTTAGTTGTAGTTCAAAATAGTAGTTTTAAGTTGCCTTCTTTTTCAAATTTATAACAAATCAATGCCACCAAGGTGGTCATTCTTAAAACAGGCCTGATAGGACTAGGAACTGTAATTAATAATAATTGAAATTTCGAAAGAACTAAAGTTGATGTTAACCAAACAAATACAAGAAATAAAGATCATTTCAGGTCGGTTAATGCTGGGTAATGCGCAATACAGATCCCATTGAGATCACTAGCCTCTTCCCAGCAACTCCTATCCCTACCTCCCCGTGGTACCGGTCGGGAACTGTGAGCAACCTTAGGGAAGATCGGGTAACCAACCCCGGTGGGAACTTTGGTCATAGGCTGACAGGGAAGGGGGGGGGGTTTGCTTCGGCAAGCCTGAGCGTTTGTTCTCCAGGAGGACCGGCTCACAACAGCGTCTGTTCCCATGTTAGCGGCGGCTGATCTACGTCCGAGTGCCAGTGAAGGACTCTAAGCACAACTGTGCGTGCACCCTGGTCCTCCGGAAAGTTAGGGGGTTGGTGTCAGACCCTGCAAGCCAGCCGTAAAAAAGCATTGCAACGGAAAATCAGCAACAGAGGAATACGAACCGAGACCAACGGCAACGACCCCAGCGACGGAATAGGACTTGCGATTGGAAACTCGGCACGTGGAACTGTCGATCTCTCAATTTCATCGGGAGCACCCGAATACTCGCCAATCTACTGAAGGACCGTGGATTCGGCATCGTAGCGCTGCAGGAGGTGTGGTGGACAGGATCCATGGTGCGAACGTTCAGAGGTAATCATACCATCTACCAGAGTTGCGGCAACACACGCGAGCTGGGCACAGCTTTCATCGTGATGGGTGAAATGCAGAAGCGCGTGATCGGTTGGTGGCCGATCGACGAAAGAATGTGCAGGTTGAGGATCAAGGGCCGATTCTTCAACTTTAGCATAATCAACGTGCACAGCCCTCACTCCGAAAGCACTGATGATGACAAGGACGCATTTTACGCGCAGCTCGACCGCGAGTACCGTTCCGATTCAAATTTCGGACACTTTCATTTTTAATTAAATATTACATCCAGTTAGAAACAAAGTAATAATGTTAGATGATCGTGGAGGGCACTAGTCAAAAAAATTTAAAATTTACAAGACATGTGGATCATATTCGACCGAGATAATCAACTTTTAAAAGTGTCCGAAATTCGAGTTTAAGTGTCCGAAATTTGAATCGGCACGGTACGATCGCTGCCCAAGCCATGACGTCAAGATCATCATAGGAGACCTAAACGCTCAGGTAGGCCAGGAGGAGGAATTCAGACCGACGATTGGAAAGTTCAGCGCCCACCAGCTGACGAACGGGAACGACCTACGACTCATCGATTTCGCCGCCTCCAAGAACATTGCCATACGTAGCACCTTCTTCCAACACCACCTCCCCTATCGTTACACCTGGAGATCACCACAGCAGACGGAATCGCAAATCGACCACGTTCTGATTGATGGACGGCACTTCTCTGACATTATCGACGTCAGGACCTATCGTGACCACTACCTGGTGATGGTCAAACTGCGCCCAAAACTTTCCGTCATCAACAATGTACGGTACCGACGCCCGCCACGGTACAACCTAGAGCGACTGAAGCAACCGGATGTCGCCTTAGCATACGCGTAGAATCTCGAGGCAGCGTTACCAGAGGAGGGCGAGCTTGATGTGCCCCCTCTAGAGGACTGCTGGAGTACAGTAAAAGCAGTCATCACCGACGCAGCCGAGAGCACCATCGGGTACGTGGAAAGAAGTCGACGGAATGAATGGTTCGACGAGGAGTGCAGAGCGATTTTGGAGGAGAAGAACGCAGCGCGGGCGGTAATGCTGCAGCATGGAACCCGACAGAACGTGGAACGGTATAAACAGTAGACCCGCATCTTTCGGGAGAAAAAACGCCGCCTGGAAGAAGCGGAGTGCGAGGAAATGGAACTGCTGTGCCGTTCCCAAGAAACACGAAAGTTCTACCAGAAGCTCAATGCATCCCACAACGGCTTCGTGCCGCGAGCCGAAATGGGCAAGGATAAGGACGGGAGCCTCTTGACGGACGGACGTGAGGTGATTGAAAGGTGGAAGCAGCACTTCGATGCGCACCTGAATGGCGAGGAGAATGTAGGCACGGGAGATCAGCGCAATGGAGGAAACGACTACGTCAGTGCAGCAGAGGACAGAACTGACCCAACTCCCACGCTGAGGGAAGTTAAGGACTCCATTCTGCAGCTCAAAAACAACAAAGCAGCTGGTAAGGATGGTATCGCAGCCGAACTCATCAAGATGGGCCCAAAAAAGTTGGCCACCTGCCTGCAACGGATGATAGTCAGGATCTGGGAAACAGAACAGCTACCGGAGGAGTGGAAGGAGAGGGTAATCTGCCCCATTCACAAGAAAGCCGACCATTTGGAATGTGAGAACTTCAGAGCGATCACCATTTTGAATGCCGCCTACAAAGTGCTATCCCAGATCATCTTCCGTATTCTATCACCTAAAATGACCGAGTTCGTGGGAAGTTATCAAGCCGGCTTCATTAACGGCCGATCGACAACGGACCAGATCTTCACCGTACGGCAAATCCTCCAGAAATGCCGTGGATACCAGGTCCCAACGCATCATTTGTTCATCGACTTTAAGGCGGCATACGACAGTATCGACCGCACAGAGCTATGGAAAATCATGAACGAGAACGGCTTTCCTGGGAAGTTGATCAGACTGATCAAAGCAACGACGGACGGTGTGCAAAACTGCGTAAGGGTTTCGGGTGAACTATCCAGTTCATTCGAATCTTGCCGGGGACTGTGACAAGGTGACGGACTATCATGCCTACTCTTCAACATCACTCTAGAAGGTGTAATGCGACGAGCCGGGCTCAACAGCCGGGGTACGATTTTCACGAAATCCGGTCAATTTGTGTGCTTTGCGGACGACATGGACATTATCGCAAGAATATTTGGAACGGTGGCAGAACTATACACCCACCTGAAACACGAAGCAGCAAAGGTCGGACTGGTGGTGAGTGCGTCAAAAATAAAGTACATGCTAGAAGGCGGAACCGAACATGACAAGATTCGTCTAGGAAGTAATGTCACGATAGACGGGGATACTTTCGAGGTAGTGGGCATCCAGAAGGTGGCCAAAACCGGAAGGATGCGGTGGGCAGGGCATGTTGCAAGAATGCCGGACAACAACCCTGCAAAGTTGGTGTTCGCTACTGATCCGGTTGGCACAAGAAGGCGTGGAGCGCAGGGAGCACGATGGCCGGACCAGGTAGAGCGTGATCTAGCGAGCATTGGGCATGACCGAGGATGGAGAGCGGCAGCCGCAAACCGAGTATTGTGGCGTAAAGGGTGATACGGTCAAAATTTGGTCAATATCAACTTGACGTATTTCTTTCAATTTTGCATTTAAAAAACCTGAACACCCCTCATTTTGAAGGTGTGTGTGTGTAGAATGTTGCTCCTATTTTGATTTTGGAATTCACTCTTCAGTTGTCAAAATGCCGTCCAAGCAAGAAGAGCAGCGTATCAAAATTTTGCTCGCGCATCGCGAAAATCCGAGCTACTCGCACGCAAAGTTGGCAAAATCGCTAAAAGTTGCCAAATCAACCGTTACAAATGTAATTAAAGTGTTTGGGGAACGTTTGTCGACAGCCAGGAAGTCTGGATCGGGGGGAAATCGAAAACCGGAAGCCGCTGAGACGACAAAGAGAGTTGTCGGTAGTTTCAAGCGAAACCCTAACGTCTCTCTCCGAGATGCCGCAAATAAGCTGGGTGTATCGTCTACAACCGTGCATCGAGCCAAAAAACGAGCCGGACTATCGACTTACAAGAAGGTAGTGACTCCAAATAGCGATGATAAACAAAATACGACGGCCAAAGCGCGATCCCGGAGGCTGTACACGACGATGCTGACGAAGTTTGACTGCGTGGTAATGGACGACGAAACCTACGTCAAAGCCGACTACAAGCAGCTTCCGGGACAGGAGTTTTATACGGCAAAAGGAAGGGGAAAGGTAGCAGATGTTTTCAAGCACATGAAACTGTCAAAGTTCGCAAAGAAATATCTGGTTTGGCAAGCCATCTGTACCTGTGGCTTGAAAAGCAGCATTTTCATAGCTTCCGGGACTGTCAACCAAGAAATTTACGTGAAAGAGTGTTTGAATAAACGTCTGCTGCCTTTCCTGAAGAAACACGGTTGTTCCGTACTGTTTTGGCCGGATTTGGCATCTTGCCATTACGGTAAAAAGGCCATGGAGTGGTACGCCGCCAACAACGTGCAGGTGGTTCCCAAGGACAAGAACCCTCCCAACACGCCAGAGCTCCGCCCAATTGAGAAATACTGGGCTATTGTCAAGCGGAACCTAAAGAAGACCAAAAAAACTGCTAAGGGCGAGCAGCAGTTCAAGGCAAACTGGCTTTCTGCGGCGAAGAAGGTGGACAAGGTGGCTGTACAAAATCTGATGGCAGGGGTCAAGCGTAAGGCCCGGCAATTCGGATTTGGAAAAGCGGAAGCCTAACTGAATATTTTTCCTGAATTTTATACTAATTGAACTTGAAAAAGAAATTTAATTTGATTTTTTAAATAAACGATTTCACCGATTTACACGCGTTTTCCCTTGACCAAATTTTGACCGTATCACCCTTTATTTGACAAAATTTCCAATTTATATTTATATCATGGTTGGACCTAGTTGTTTCCTGCATTGGCCGTAAGGTGTGCTTCGGTTTGTTTACAATTTCATTCGCGCGCAGTAACATGATTTTCTGTTTACTTTCCTAGTCACAACTTTCTTAAACAGAACATAGAGGAAGTAGATGAATTCTCATGTGATTTGAAGCAGCGCATAATAGATTTTGATCCAAGTCTAAAAGTGGCTACTTCCCTAGGGGTTTCCAGAAATTGATTGGATCCTGGTACCTCCTAATAACTGCCATTGAACTGGTTGTTGAATGTTAATATGATTCAATGGTTTTTAACAATATTCAGAAAGGTATCCCGATCAGATGGTCATAACAAAATTATAACACAATTATTTCAATGGTTGATATATATATAAACGTGTGTTATATTTTGATATATTAGTGAAAAGTGTTATGTGCAAAGTTTTTCATCATATCAGAATTATAACAAATTCAGTTATAATTACTATCAATACATAAAATATGTATAAATGATTCCAAAATATAAGTTTACCCACTATTTTCTGTTTCTAAGTATCGATCATAAACGACATATGCGTATAAATAATAAGAAATAATAATATTTTCGAATTATTGTCAAAGATTGTTAAGTTCATAAACGGCTTATGTCGTGAATTTTTTCAGTAATAACTGCTGTCTCGTATTCAGCTATATCTTTGGAGTATTAAAAAAAACTTCTGTGAGTTCTATGGGAAAAGTAATAAGTCCTTTTTAAATGATCCACAGTTTTCCACAGGGCAGAGATTCAGGTTGTAGAGCAGCTTCATATCTTAAAATAAAATAATTCATTATTGTGCTGTCATTATTGAACAAGAAGCGGCGCCGGTGGTGTAGTGGTAAGCGTGATTGCCTCTCACCCCAGCAGGCCTGGGTTGAATTCCAGTCGGCGTCGCAGGGATATTCTGAGGCGTAACATCTCTGATCACGCCTTCCTTCGGAAAGGAAGCAAAGCCGTTGGTCCCCGGTTCATGAGTTGATGGGTCGATAGGTAGGGTCCAGGTGTGGGAGCTACCTCCCTGGCGTCGGTAGCATTGGTGCCCAGCACGGAAAACAAGATCGACGGAAAACAAATCAAGGAAAACAAATTATTGAACAAGAAGATGACATACCCATACTGACAATTCATACAAAAATAAACCCTTTAGAAGCTGAGAAAGTATTAGTAAAAGTGGTAAAGCTTTAGAGAAACATTCAACATACTCATTAAGTCAAACCTCCTTGGGTAAGCTTGTGCCTTATGTAAACATTAAGTGCCACATTATGTCTTTGACACGAATGTTGTCATGATTTTTTTTTTCGATTGATCATAACTTGAAGGCTCCTGAAAAAGACAGGATGTTCGCAGTCTTGTCTATCTTGAATAAAGAAGATAATAAATACCGATCCGGAACATCGTTCATTTTCCTTCAAAGAATTCTGCATATATAAAATCTTCCGATTTTTCTGATTCATCGAAAAACTATACCGACCGTGATGAACTATCCGAAATAGATTGGCTGCTTACTGCTTCTGAACCAGATGAGAAATGAAATTCCATCGCCATACCCAGATAACCAGAAGTCGTATAACAATGTACAGACAGTATCGTTAATTGCTACAGTTTAAGTCAAAATGACATATAAGAATGGCATACCTCGCATTATGTTTAAGTTAAATCGTATAGAATGCAAATTTCCGACTTATATGCGATTAATCATTTTCCGTCGTACTGTATCACAAATTAAATCGGATTAAATCGTAAGACTTTTCAAAATTAATATGTTATTACAGATTTAATCGTATATGATGTTAGATGAACTCGTTTAACATTTAATTAAAATATGCACGTATATGGCCTCCACTTTTGTACGTATAAGCCATTTCTATGCATTCTATACGAATTGTTTGTTTGTATATACGTTTGTATATCACGAAAACAACATTCAATATACGTGCAATCTGGTTGTCTGGGTAGGAGTCTCATGATTTGATGGAAGATCCTCTAACAATCTACGTGGAAGACTACAAACGGCGGAAACCAAGCATCAGGCTCAACTGCCACATAACACAGTTAAACTCGTTCCACTTGAACCGGAAAAAGTGAAATATGTGCGAGGTAGCTGTACGCGATGAACGCTTCCAATAGGAAAACGAACGACGTCATCGAATGGCGCATCCTGATTGGCTGACGCAGCCGATGAAAGAGTATAAAAGTAAACAACATTGTATTTCATGTTTCATTCTGTATCGTGCATTTAACCATTGAAGAGGAAGCAGCGAATAAATAGAGGTAGAATTGAGAACAGTGTCTCATTCTTTTCGTCCGAGAACGGAGATTTCCCGAGCATTCGTGCTTCGTCCAGTTCCTGTTCGTTCATCCACTGGTTGCATGTGGTGATCGATTCATCTTCCATAAGTTCCACCTAGTGGACACTTTTAAAAGAGTTGAACTTTCCTGTTTCCCTGCTCATCAGAGCCTTGTGTTCGGCAGTTTTGCCGTGGTCCTTCGAGAGAGAGAGAGAGAGAGAGGTTTACTTCGCTGGTGGCTGTAGTGGTTGGCAGCTCAACGACTGGTGGCTGAAGAGTTATCAGCGACCCATCGTTCCTACGCTGTCCGCTGTGGTGTGCGCAGCCAACGGTGCATCGTCCCTACGCTGGTAGCTGTGGTGTGCACAGCTGTCAGTGGCTCATCGTCCCACTACTGGTGGCTGTGAGGTGCACAGCTGTCGGTGGCTTGATCACGAGTTGTGTCGTGGTCCTTCGTTTGAGAGAGGCATCCCGTCGCTGGTGGCTGTAGCGTGTACAGCCAGCGGTGACTCTTCGATCCATACGCTGGTGGCAGTGAAGTGCATAGCTGTCGGTGGCTCGATCACAAGGTAGGTTTTCGTCTGTGCTGTTGTGGTAAGGGCAAATGAATCTACCCCAAGAGAAATTGAGTACATAACAGTAGCCTTAATTTTCCATTCATTCATTCAGAATTACTAAAACAACAAATTTTTCTCTCAGATCAGTTGTTGTAACTCCGCATTTATCGGGGAGACAAACCAGATGCTGCAAAATCTTTGACTGATGAAGCACTACACATTATGAAGTGAATTCTGGCATATTATGGAAAAAGAATCCAGGAAAATGACTCGCATTTAATTAAAATGACCTACAGTTGATGAATTCCGAAAATAATAAACTTTATTTGCGATTAATTATTTAACTTAGATTTGAAAAATGACATTACCATTGCCAGAAATATGGCAATTCTTATACCTGATTTATAACAACGGTTGTTATACATGTATATTTTCAAACACGAAAGATTATATCTAATTTTGTAATAATTTTGATATAATCATATCAACCTCTGTTATAATTTTGCTACCACTAGACGAATTTTTGTTATGATTTTTGTTATTTTAACAACCAACCAACCAATGTTTATAACACTTTCTGTTACAATTTTTGTTTTTAAATAAATAACTCCAGTTGTTATAATTTTGCTATGCCTTTCTGATCGGGATGGCCAATGTGGCACTGGACTCCCCAAAATGACTAGTTTTTTTCTTTCTTTAAATTCGAATGTGATTTGAGTTGTCACATGATAAGTTTTATTTGTTTGAGGTCGCAATTAGCCTCATGCCTCATATAAACCGTAGCAAGTTCCGGTCATATTTCCGGAACCGGTTGACCGATTCCACAAAATATGTGCTCTATGTGACCATAATACCTTTCATTTAGCGGCTGTTGATTGGTTTATTACACTCAGCCCTGCGGGCGCTTAAGCGTACAAATGGTACTGTACATAATAGGTCCTATCATGATTCAAATTCATTGCTGAATAAAAACGTTCAATAAAATCATATTATGAGAACATTAATCACTCTTTAGTATTATTAGAAACAAGAAAGGTAGAATTTTCACCAAACACACATTTTTCATGTCCATATGTTATATTCATAGAAAAAAAACACGGCATACATACATTTAGACACAGTGCGAAAAGGACAAAAATAGGTCCATAGATCAACATTGATCAAGCCAAGGTAGTTATGTAGGGAAAATTCTGTCAGTTCTTAACCGATACATTAATTTAAATACATTATCTCATGCGTGGTGTAATTATGCTAACATGAATTGTCACGAGTTTTGAACTATTACCGAAACATTGAAATACTTGAAAAATTTAGGATAAAGTATAATATTCAAAAATGCATGACATACATCAATTTGGCGTAGTTCTACGTCATACTGCGGTCGTGTCTTTATTATTTTTTTTTAATTGAATTATGTAGGTCCTATAATTATTGAAAAGCTATCAGTTATCAACTGTGGATGTTCTCAAAGAGCGAGCGGCAAAGTCACAGTAGGTACGAAATAACCCATACGAATAAAAAATAACTTTGATGCTGCTCAGTAATTTTGTTTTGTCTATAAATACCTATGCATTCAGGTTGTCGGAAAAGATTGCACTGAATTGGACCTGCACTCAACGTTCGTTAATTAGAATTTCCCATTTTATTGAGTAAGAAGTAATTAAAATCTAGATTGAAACAAAGCTCGTAAAAACCACCCCACCAACTGCTTCGATACGCGTATCCACGGTCTGTCCCTCGTGTTCTGAATTCAAGATTCACTCCAACAAACCGAACGTACGAACGAACGAAGGTTTCAAATTTATTCACGTAGATCCATTCTTCTTCTCCCGGTGGTTTTTTTTTTCTTCTTCCCTGAAGTGAGAGTGGAGAAAACCGATTTCCGGCGCATGCGAGCTACAATTTAAGGGAAAATTTCCCCTACCTTCCTTCCGGCCGTCTCGCTTGAAGTGTGCAACTTTCAATGCTCGAGAGAGGCGGAGGGTAAACAGTGAGTTACCGCAATCCCGATAATAAATTTGGACAACCGAATAATGAGTGGATAAATGCGTGTATGTTGTGGATTTTTAGATTTTCGTTGGAACGGAGACCGAATCGAGGAGAAGTTTTGTTCGCAATGTCACAATGTTGCGAATCTGCGCTGCTCTGAATGGGTGGGTGATAACAGGGGGTGGGACAGCTTGGTTGAATATATCAAAATATTTAGGCTTAAACACAAAAGTATCAACAGAAAAAGTTCTATCCTTTACATGTTTTAGTTTTTGAAAATACTGAACTACATCTCAGTTGTTTTGCCCCGCGCTGATAATGTTGGGAACAATTCGACAGTGAGCATGCATAAGAGCCCAACTGCGATGATCGATTCTCTTCAAATTGAAATTTGTCCAACAACAAACGCACCGATAAATGTTAATCCAAGCGAGTTCTCAACAAAAGAGAAAATCGATCACTGCAATTAGGCCCTCATGAACGCTCACTGCCGACATTTTGATATTTTATTTCCCGACAACCCCTCCCTGGAGACGTCACTGCTTCCCCCCACCAAAACAAGCAAAGGAAATTTTGTAGGGCTTTCAGGATCGCTCATCATGGTTTGCTTTGTCGATTCGGTTGTTGTTGTTGTTGTTTGGGTGTCAAATGAGGCACGCTCTCATTGCCACCTTCTACCCTTGATTGGGCAAACCGTGGGAAGCGAGCCAAGTCCCACCGTTATTTTTTTTGGGTGGCGGTGGAGGTGAGAGCGACAGTAGGCAGTAGACAAGCACAAGAGTCAGAGAATCATACTCTCCTCTTGCTCTCTTAAGGCCGCTGCCATACTGACGCGGAACGCGAAGCGAAGCTTCAAATATAATGTAACTATAAAAATTCCTTTGCACACGCGACGCAACGCTTCGCCTTCCGCGTCAGCATGACAGCGACGTAAATAAGTTTTCATTTGAAAATGAAGAAAATGCTAAATGCTGAAAAAAAAAGATCTAGGAAAAATGCACAAACTCAAATCAACCACCCCAATCCAAAAACCTCGAATATCGATTTCATCGTAGACAGGCGATGATTTTTGTTTATGTTTACCAAAACCCACCCCCTCCACCTAGAAAAAGTAAAATTCAAAGCTTTTCGCCCTCTTACCTTGCGACGTATTCGGAGGTGCCTGATTTGGTTGCTGCTGTTGCTGTTGAGGATTATTGTTGTTGCCGTTGTTTTGATTTGGCCCATTTGGATTGTTGCTGTTATTGTTTCCGCCATTCGGATTGCTTTGATTGGTGCCTTGCTGCTGTTGTGGATTGGGACCTCCAGGAGCTTGCTGCGATTGCTGAGGACCGCCACCGGGTTGCTGAGATTGCTGATTGGATTGCTGCTGTTGGGCTGCCTGCTGTTGCTGTTGTTGTTGTTGCTGTTGCTGCTGCTGTTGACTGAAGAACACCCCCTGCTGGGCTGCCACGGAAACGCCAGTCTTGAGGTCACCACTCAGGTGTAAATGCTGACCGGCGGAAACCTGGAAAATTGCGGAGAGGAAAAAGGACGAACGTTAAAATGCTGGTTCAGGATTTTTATTTGGCCGGAAAGGCATCCCCATTGGAGCGCATTCCGAATGCTGTTTCCGATTATTCCGATTGTGAAATTGCTATGTGCTCTGACTGCACATATAAGGGTATGGTATGCAAATGGCGCTGGTTGGTTGTGGTTGTGGCGGTGGCGGTGGGGAGATAAAAATTCCGAAGCGGATTATGTGCATTTAAGCTGGTTCGATCCGATAAAATTTCAGCTTTGGTTGACTGCTACCTGGTATCGATAAATGGTGAGGTGGAAGCTTATATGGCACTCGGTACATACATACAATGTTCAATTGGTTATCCTGCACACAAAATTGCCAACTGAAGCTTGTTTTTCGCTTGACGTTTTGCGTTGAACAGTTTGTATTTTGAGTCTTTTGACGTTGTCATTTAGGGTTAGCTTTCCTAGGGGTACGACAAATCTAAATCTAAATTTTAGATGGTCGAAAAATCTTACGGTAGCGAATCTACGAACAGGAAATCTTCAAAATCTTCATTTACTAAGCGTGCGGCATCTCATAACAGCAAAGCAATTTTTTCCTTGTATCTTAAACAAAGTCGTCCCCAATGTCAATGTGTGTGTGTGTGTATTTTGGAAGAAAGCTGTGTTAGGCTGTGAACCATTTGCCGAGTTAAATTTAACTCGTGGTTAAAAGTGACATTTCGAAAGTTATTTTCTATGTTCGAAAATCCCCGTGCTGTCGATCGACCGGTTTTCGAGCCACGGTTGTCAAAATTTAACTTCTTGTCTGTCAGAAATAACCATGCTCGGATAGCAGGGTTAATCGATAACTTTTCATCTGTCAAATTTTAACCAAAAGTTAAAATAATCCAGCAAATGGTTCAGAGCCTTAGAATGTGATAGCTCTGCTGCAGATTCAGCTAGGATTGGGCGATCTTGAATCGATCTTTGGAAGATCGATCTTTTTCATCCCGATTTCCGATTTTTTGGATCGATTCTTTGTCCACGAAAAAATCGATCTCTTCTTTCGATCTTTTAGAATTTAAGAAAAACAGTAGGTGTTAAATTTTGAAATTGTATATACATTGAAAAAACGATATACTCTCACCCCAGACTGCGAGGTAAATTTACCGAACATAACGTCAACATCAGCACCGCGCTCTATCCCTAATATGGCGTCACTATTTGCGTTTCCGATATTTATGAATACAGCAATATTTGAAGGTTTTCGCTACCTCCCTCCTATGCTCATTGCTCCTTACCGTCACGACAACATATTTCTTGGGGTACCAACGTGAACAAGCGTATAGTCCGTGTGAGAAAGTGAGCATAACAATAACAAGCCCACATTTTTGGCTAGAGCGAAAGTGAGGATAGCAAACTAAGTACTTGGAAATGGGATTACGCAAGTGTCAGAAACGTCAAACGTCAGAAAGTTCAATTAAAATTAAAATCATAAGATCGATCTACCAAAGATCGATTCTTTGGTACCGATTTAATCAGTAGATCGATTCTAGAGCCAAATTCGTCAAGATCGATCTTTCTCTGAAGATCGCCCAATCCTATTTAGGATATTTGTATTAAGAACTTTCTGCCCTTACCTGTTTTTACACTCCGACCATCTAAAATTCCCTAAAACAGATTTTTAGCTATGGGCCCAATCTTAGACGAATAGGCCAACATTGGAGCCATTTCCTCTGTATGGTTGAAGTAAGGAGTTACAGAGTGACCGAAAAGGCAAATTGTCAATAGTCAAGATAATGTACAATGCTATGTAAACAATTGAGGTCCAGATAATTGGTCGTCTCTTTTGTTTCTCTGCTGTTTAAATGCTTGACGGAGTTTGACGTGTGGGCATTCTTTTTTCGAATAGCTTGACAGGGGGCTTTTCGAAGGATTTTTTAACTAGTATTTTCAGTCAGTCAGATTTTACATTTTTTCTAAAAAAAAAACACAAACGAAACAACTTCCAATAGAACCAAACGATTGTTCCGTTTGTAAATAGTGCTTAGCTTTGATACACCTTGCTGTGAGTCCCATCCAAGGACCTTAGCCATAGTGGTCGAACAAAATGTCTTGCCCCTTGCCGTTTCGATCAACCAGGATCAACCTTACCACGGTTTTTGTTACAAAGAAATTTAAGTAGTTCTTTGTGTTGGGATTTGAGAAGAAACCTTCAGTTGACGGCAATTGAGAAACATAGGGAGTGTTGAAATCTTGGATATTATACGTATCGATAATTGCTCGATTTCATTTATCACGCTGCTTGAAAAATTCTTGCGAATGGAACGATGCAAGGTAAGCTCAAAACACTGCATATTTTAAAAATGGTACTTCTGTATAAACCTTGACAACTTGTTGCAAAATTTTTCTGCTTCTGTCTGGACTTCAAACTTTAAGCACTTAAACCCAATTTACGCGGCCGTATTTTTCCTCCTACGAAACCAAATGAAATAAAAGTTTGATGCAATTGGGTTCTTTAATTTTGAAAAATATATCGGTTTTTGTATATCATCTGAAAGAGCTTCGTTTTCTGAGCACAGCGATATTTTTTTCGAACCCACACATTTTCATCTCGATTTAAAAAAAAAAAACTTCACTGCTTGAAAATAAACTGACAAACTGACAGCTCGCTCCCATACAAAGTGACACCGAGGGACGCTAATAAGGTGATTTTTGCAAATGAAATTGTACATATTTAAAATAGTTCCAGTGTACCAAAATTGATGAAATTTTGGGTTTGGGTTCCATTTTTAATGCAGATAACGAATATGCATTTACGTCAATACCCTCAAAGAATCCAATTGATTCCAAGAAATTAGAAAATGTCCAAAGAAGAAAATGTTACATAAATTTTTCTTCTAAGTTTACCACAGTTTGCTGTGTGAAGCAAGGTGATGAATTTGTTAAAGCTTGCTATATAATTATAAATAAAGGACACAAATGGTTAAAGAAATATTTTTTTATTATTAATTACTTTATTTGTACAGGCTCAATCGAATAAACTTTACAGAGCCGAGTTATCATTTTTGTTATACATTGTTACTGTCTTATATTTAAAGTTAAAGGAACTGGACCGATAAAGTTAAAGAAATAGTAAAACATGAGTTCAGGAGTGCTAAGAACACGTAGAATTATAAACCACGCTAGAATTATTTTAAAATAATTGACTAGCCCCTTGATCGCCCTTCTCATTTCACAGCTAGTCCTTCTGTACCACTTAAAAGCACTGAAATGGGGTCCATTTTTGAAGATCGAGTTGCACATATGTTATGTGGTTGTATGCAAAACACCTATTTCACTGACTAGGCATATTTTATATATGATTCTAATAAGTGAGTCATTTAATGTTTTAACGTTGAGTTTTCTCGTGCAATCATTTAATTTTTATTACACTATCAAATGCTTAACTTTAAATTTGAATAAAATGAAGTTGAATGAACATAACCTATAATTTCGTATTTATTTTGCCTACACCTATTTTAATGACCAGCAATGTATGTTACACTCACAACATTCACTGCGTACGTACTACACAATTTATTTCTAAATGATATCAATCATCACACTAAATCAATGTTCATTCGGCTGTCGACAGAAGCAGACCACTCTCAATGTGTGTCAAGCGATCGTCTGTTTACTCGGCAGCAACCATGGTGTGGTCCTCCTCATTGTTCTTCATCAGCAGTTCTTTCAGTCGATGCGTCATCGACTTTGGAAAGCAACCGTTTCGTGATGAATGTGTGAGTGCTGTCCACGTTTTGCGTCCATTGCTGCAATGGAAGCGCTCTGCCGATGGCGTAACTGCCACACAATGAAACCACTGGAAGCGGCTCCCGTTCTGGTGGAGGAGGTTTATTGGATAGCGGAAGACAAAATTTTTATTGTGTTGTACCTTTTGACTATAGTTTTAAGATGTATTGTATAGTGAACAAGAATCCTCGGCTCTGTAAAGTTAATTCGGTTGAGCCTTATCAAATAAATTAATAAACAAAAAAAAATCACACTACATGACTATTATAGGTGAATTGTCACAACAAGATAGCTTACGTATCAACTCTAGACTGAACTTGGCTTCATTTGCACCAACTTTCCTATGATCCGTTATATTTGAAACGTTTTTGTGCCATTTTGAAAAATAAATCGATTAAAAAGATCAATTCAAAAAGATCGATTCAAAATGATTGATTAAATCGGTGAATCGATTATTTTCAAAAAAAAATGAATCGATTCACTAAGATTGATTCTTGCCTCAAGATCGCCCAATGCTAGATGCGATAGCAAATGTCAAAGCGAAATGAAGCGGCAAGCAAAGCAACCTATGACATAGTGAAAGCGTTTTTGAAAACATCAAAGTCGAGCGCGCAGTGCAAAATATTTGTTCAAATTTGTTTCAATTCAACGTGGATTCATCCGATGAGGAATATTCCACTTCCACGGTTAATTTCGTAATGAACAAAAAAGAGAATTTTTTAGTTCACCCGATCAATCGAAATAGAAGGCGAGTTGAGGAGTTTTTCAGATTGTACGAAGATCTTCGTAAATATCCAGAGAAGTTTCGGTCTTACACAAGACTGGATATGGACACATTCGATCTGATTTTGAATCTAGTGACAAACAAGACTATCAGTCCACTTGCGTTCGCAGGTGTCAAAACATAACCCTAACAGCTCTACTGTCGCTTTGCTGAACGCTGCACACCTCTTCGCATCGCTTTCACTATGATAGGGTGAATCGCATGAACGCTCATAGAGGCAGCTTTCACGCAAGCGCTTAGCTTATTGCCAACGCATCGAATCGCTTCTACTATGTTGTCGGCCTCCCTTAGCTCAGTCGGTAAAGGCACAGCTATAAAGCAAGACCATGCTGGAGGTGACTGGGTTCGATTCCCGGTCCGGTCTAGGAATTTTTCGGGTTGTAAAATTTCTCGACTTCCCTGGGCATAGAGTATGATTGTACTTGCCACACAATCATACTAATGCAGAAATGGCACAGGCATCGAAAGCTCTCAATTAATAACTGTGGAAGTGCATCTAGAACACTAAGTTGATAGCACACAATAAGCTTAAATGCGATAAGCATTAAGCTTGAAATTCGAAAAAGAAGAAGAAGAAGAACAAGAAGATGTTGTCGGCCTTTGACAGCTGATTTCGTGGTTGAAAATAATAAACAAATCTATTTTACACGGCTACACTAGCAAGGTTGTGTTAGTGAGATCTTGCGTTGAAAATTCAATAGCTTGTTCTTCTTGTCATGAAAATTTGTGTTATTGAATCCAAATCAAAATAGGCATGGCAAAATAGTCCAGTCTGCAGTGAAGGAATCGTCGGTACATACGTATAGTGATGATTATACCATCTACCAGAGCTGCGGCAATACACATGAGCTGGGTACAGCTTTCATCGTGATGGGCGAAATGCAGAAGCGCGTTATTAGGT
This sequence comes from Ochlerotatus camptorhynchus, assembly GCF_037179485.1. Taxonomy (NCBI): domain Eukaryota; kingdom Metazoa; phylum Arthropoda; class Insecta; order Diptera; family Culicidae; genus Ochlerotatus; species Ochlerotatus camptorhynchus. Next base: position 1,165,929 of record NW_027040802.1, on the reverse strand, counting down.
GGTGGCCAATCGATAGCAGAATCTGCAAGTTGAGGATCAAAGGCCGTCAACGTGTACAGCCCTCACCTAGCAAGTGACGATGACGTTAAAGACGCAATTTACGCGCAGTTGGATCGGGAATACGACAGCTTTCCAAGCCATGACGTCAAAATCGTTATCGAAGATCTTAACGCTCAGGTCGGCCAGGAGGAGGAATACAGACCGGTTATAGGAAAGTTCTGCGCTCACCAGCTAACTAACGCCAACTGCCTTAGACTCATCGATATCGCCGCTTCTGAGAACATGGCCTACATGTACCTACTTCCAGCATAGTCTCCCATATCGGTACACCTGAAGATCACCGCAGCAAACAGAATCGTAAATCGATCACATTACGATCGACGGAAGGTACTTCTCAGACATTATCGACGTCAAGACCTATTTTTTTTAGACTTTATTTTTTAGAGTTTTAGGCTAGTTCATCTCGTCCATGAAAGGGGGGCCTCAGAAGGAGAACCCCCAACAGAGTAGTTTTTGACAGTGTTTACTTCAACCGAAAATTCGATCTATTCTGTCGGGGAATGGTCCGGATGAGATTCACTCGGCTGCGGCAATTTTTCTGGACTGCACTGAAATGCTCGTCAAAGTTGAGGAATCGGTCAACGAGAACTCCCAGAACCCGGACGGTCTTCTTTAGCGGTATGGACAGGTCGTCGATTTTGATCGGTGGTCCAGAAGGGCATGCTTTTAGAGGCTTATAAATTATAAGTTATAATTCAAAGCCCACCTGGCGACGGCGGAGACTACCGCTTGGGCTCTCATCCTTGTACGTACTGGCGTGGGTCCGGTGGTGACGATGAGGATGTCGTCGGCGTAGACGAACACATATATGTTCTTCGGTAGTTGACGGAAGACTCCGTTCATCGCCACAAGGAACAGGGCAACGGCGATAACCGATCCTTGTGGGACACCCGGTTCCTCGGGGAAAAGCCGGGATTTGGTGTTGCCGACTGCGACTCGGAATGAGCGTTTGGACAAGAAGTTCTGGTTGAATTGAACGATGGGTCCGTTAAGACCCCAGTCGATTAATTGCTTAAGGACGAGGGGCGTCCACGTTCTGTTGAAGGCCTATGATATGTCGAGCGATACTATCTCGGTGTGCAGGCCACTGTCGTAAGCATTTTTGAGAACTTCCCCTAGGCTTGCGAAATAGGTGCACGTTCCGAAACCTTGTCGGAAAGCGTGCTTCGACGTGTTGCTTCAGTCTTCGATTGACCATACGCTCTAGGATTTTGGCCATACAACATGTTAGCGCTATTGGACGGAACTTGCTGACTTCACGGGTGACTACTCCGGCTTTCGGGATGGGAACTACCAAGCTTTCCTTCCATACTGCTGGGTATCCGTTAGTGAGCCAGAGCTTGTTGAAGAGGTCTAGCATCCGTAGCTGACCTGGTACCGGTAGCCTCTTGAGTAGAGGATATCCGATTTCGTCGAGTCCCACCGACTTCCCTTTGCTGCAGCGAAGGGCATGCGATAGATGCGGTCGATGGCTTGGTTTTCTGCTTGAACTTGTTGTCATACTTGTCAATGGTTGCGAGCTCGGCGAAGTATGTAGGTACCGAGGTACCGGATCGAAAACCGTGGAACCATTAACCTGGACGTTAAGTGGTGTCGTGCGTCGTTTCCCACTAAGGGCGTTGATTCACTGCCAGAGATCGGCCGAGGATTGCGATGCGTTCAACCCTTCCAGGAACTCCATCCAGCTGGATCGCTTGGCATCACGGATTTCTTGTCGGCATTGGTTGTGTAGTTCACGGTAGTGACAAAGGGCTTCCTCTCTGTCGTGGTGTCCGATGGGTAGCCGCTTTACACGTCGAAGTGCCTTGCGCCGGGCTTTGACTGCCTTCTTCGTATCTTCATTCCACCAGCGGAGTGCTTTTCTCTCGATACTGCCCGGGTTCCACTGTAGTAGTAGAGTCTCCACAGTGGCGCCGTAGCTTTCCCAGTCCGTTTGTTCATACCGCCACGAAGGTCGCCGAGAGTTGAATTTTTATGGGGTAGTGGTCACTACCGTACAGGTCAGAGTTAACGTTCCACTACGTTTTACCAGCGATGTGGCGACTGGCGGCTGTTACGACGATAGCGGATGTGTATCTCCCGTTGAAATACGTTGGAGCACCATCGTTCAAGATTACCATATCTTCCTTCTCGAATATGTCCACGAGGTCCGTGCCACGAAGGTCCAACCGAGGGCAACCCCAATTTCAGTGGTGCGCGTTGACGTCCCCAACTAGGATGCGTGGTACAGGTAATTTCATTAGGGTCTCGCTGAGTTGACAGCTGAGGTTGCCGATTCGTCCACATGGCAAATAAACGCAGGCAACGGTGATGTTGGGGCCTCCCTTAGCTCAGTCGGTAAAGGCGCAGCTACAAAGCAAGACCATGCTGGAGGTGGCTGGGTTCAATTCCCGGTTCGGTCTAAGAATTTTTCGGGTGGGAAAATTTCTCGACTTTTATACCAATGCAAAAATGGTACAGCCATCGAAAGTTCTCAATTAATAACTATCGAAGTGCATCTAGAACACTAAGTTGAGTGCACGCAATAAGCTAATATGCGATATGCAATAAGCTTTAAATGCAAAGACGAAGAAGAAGAAGAAGGAGAAGAAGAAGAAGAAGAAGAAGAAGAAAAACGGTGATATTGACTGGTTCTGTAAGTTGAACCCCTAGTATGGGTAATTGTGAGTCCAACTCGATAACCCGGAAGGGGGTATCTTGACGGACGAACGTGAGGTGATTGAAGGGTGGAAGCAGCACTACGATGGATATCTGCATGGGGCAGAGGCAGAGGATCAAGGCAGCAGGAGGAATGACTTCGTCGGTACAGCGGATGAGGGGAACATGCCAGTTCCCACGATAGGTGAACTTAAGGATGCTATCCGACAGCTTAAGAACAACAAAGCAGCTGGTAAAGATGGTATCGGAGCGGAACTTATTAAAATGGTCACTTGTCTGCACCGACTGATAGTCAGGATCTGGGATACAGAACAGCTACCGGAGGGAGTAATATGCCCAATGCATAAAAAAGGCGACAAGCTAGAATGTGAGACGCGGCCCACAAAGTGCTTTCCAAGTTCATCCTTCGCCGTCTATCGCCGCTAGCAAGCAGATTTGTGGGAAGTTATCAAGCCGGTTTTGTGGACGGGCGAACGACAACGGATATCAAGTCCCTACGCACCACCTATTCATCGATTTCAAGGCCGTGAAGAGCTATGGAAGATTATGGACGAGAACGGTTTTACAGGGAAGCTGACCAGACTGATCAGGGCTACGATGAATGCTGCGTGAAGATATCTTATCAAAGGACTTCGACAAGGCGATAGTCTTTCCTGCCTCCTGTTCAACATTGCGCTAGAAGGTGTCATAAAACGGGCGGGCTTTAACATGCGGGGTACGATCTTCAATAAGTTCAGCCAGTTCATCTGCTTCGCTGACGACATGGACATTGTCGGAAGAACGTCTCCGGTCGTGGTGGAGCAATACACCAGACTGAAACGTGAAGCAGAGAAGGTTGGATTAAAGGTGAATACGTCGAGGACAAAGTATCTGTTAACTGGAGGAACCGATCTCGCAAAGGCAGAAGTGTGACAATCGACGGGGATGACGGGTGGATGAATTTGTATACCTCGGATCATTGGTGACGTCAGATAACAACTGCAGCAGAGAAATTCGTAGACTCATAATTGCCGGAAGTCGTACTTAGTACGGACTCCACAAGACACTGAGGTCGGGTAAACTTCACCCCCGTACTAAATGTTCCATGTACAAGACGCTGATAAGACCGGTAGTTCTCTACGGACACGAGACGTGGACGATGCTCGAGGAGGACCTGCAGTTTTCGAACGACGAGAGCTTAGGACCATCTTTGGCGGGGTATGTGAGAACGGTGTATGGAGGCGAAGGATGAACCACGAGCTGGCGCAACTCTATGGCGAACCCAGTATCCAGAAAGTCGCGAAAGCTGAACGGGTACGATGGGCGGGACACGTTGTAAGAATGCCGGACAACAATCCCGCAAAAATTGTGTTTACCTCGATTCCGGCCGGTACAAGACGCAGAGGAGCACAGCGAGCAAGGTGGTTAGACCAAGAGGAGCAAGATCTAGGAAGTGTGGGACGGTTAAGAAATTGGAGACAAGCAGCCACGAACCGAGTTAGTTGGCGTAACATTGTGACGCAGGTGCAATCCTGAGGGACGTCGAACCAGGAAAAGTAAAGTGAGTACTGCAAGTACTTTGGAATGAACTGAATCATTTATGAAAGCTTTGGAAACAGTTTAGAAAGAACTGAACAACTTCAGACAATTTCATAACTTCTCCGGAAAGTACTTAATCAATTCATACAAGTTTTAAATCACATCCGAAAGTTCAAAATATACATGCACACTAGTGGCACTTAGTGACAGAATTTTTAACCTTCATCTTCCGAACGCCCTTGGTCTTCTGAACTACTTTGGTGAAGAGTCGAACTTCCTAAGTGGTCGGGATCACGAGATAACGAGATAACAATTTGTAATTGTAATTGGTTTGGCATGTGTATTGAGGTGAAATGACAGGACAATCAGAAATGTCTTCACCTTGGCTGTCCGCAAATCGAAAGATGGAACACATTCATACTTACTCATTCATACGAGTACTGTCGGATTGAGGACTGAAAGAAGAGATTCATTTGCCATAGGTCTACAGTGGTTTGCTGTCATTCGTCGATCGGTGCCGTTCTACACGAATAATTGATGTGGTCAGTAAATTATAGTTAGCGTCAAGCATACATTCAGCGAGCATCATGGATTCATGTTCTATCTTGAGAATATACTTGAACCTTCATTGGTCATTGCAATGGTCTGGTGCAGGTGCCAAAAAGTGTGCTAAATGTGCCACTTGCATGTCGTTTCACCACTCACTCTTACCTGTCATCATCGCTTGAGTAAATCATTTTATAAGGAAAATTAGTACAGCAAAAATCATTACTGTATTCATCAGCAGTTGCCATTGATATTGCTGGAATTTGTCGTGAAAGTCTTCATAATTTGGTTTTTAAATCCCTCGACATGCCCTTGATAAATCATTTCTGGACTTGATAAGAAAGTTCTCCGGACTTTTCTTTACAGATTCTTGGAGACCTGTGGTCTTTCTCTTGATATCTTTAAGAATCAACTTGGAAGCCTTCAAGCCAATTGTTAACAATGCTATTCAGAGTCTTCAAACATGGTTTGGCAAACAGTTTGGCATCCTTTCGGTTTTACTTGAACTTGATCTGGATGTTTTCTGGGCTTGTCCTGGACGATTTTTTGATGTGCTCAGGAAGTTGTCTAAACATTTTCATAAGACAACTTTAAATTCTTGCTTCAAAGTGCTCGAACGGTTTTAAATCAACTCTAGATTAGCCTCTCAAAATTTCAACTCATTTGGTAAGAACCTGACTTGGCACAACCCATTTGAAGTTTATATGGAAGCTACTATGGGAAATCTAAATTAGTTGATCATTGCCTTCTAGCCTTTTATTCCATCTTATGACATGATCAAGCAGTTGTTTTGTAGGTAACACTGTTTTGTAAAGTGTGACTTAGTGGTCTATTCAATGCTCCAAAAACACCAATGTTGCTGCTAAATAGTTGATTGAGCATAATCATAAGACATCAGTGACTTGAATCATTAATAAATTTTGTTCCTTACATTTTATCGAAAAGTGGTCTTGAACAAAGTTGTAGCTGAGAGAATTTTCAATTTGATCATTTTTCATTCATCAGCTATCATTTTTTAAAGTAGAGTGAACTGGTTAATTTTGAGATCGATATGAACCGAAATTATGGTTTCTCCATAGTAATCTCCATATAAACTTCAAATGGTTTCGTACCAAATGAGTTGAAATTTTGGGAGATTAATCTGGAACCGATTTGCAACCGTTTGAGCACTGTGCAGCGAAAATCTAAAATTTTGCATCAGTCTAATGCTCATGGATTTCTAGGCTTTAATCGGCAATGCAAGAATTTGAACATTTCAATTTTCACTTGGCGCTCTTGAAGTGGAAAAATATTGCTAAGCCCCCGGTGATGAAAACAAGCGCTTGTAGATAATTGCACGGAATTAAAAAAAAATAAAGACATAATCCAAACATTTAAACATAGTTTAGTTTTTTCAGAGCAGGGAAGTTCCATTAATTTCAGTAAAATAACAGGAATTGAATAGAAAATCTGATAAAATTCATAGATTTCTAGGACAAATAAGAACATTCCGAACTCTTTAGATTAATTTTGAATACTATAGTGATGTTCCAAGAACTTTAATGAATATCCGAAGCGTTAGGAAAAGTTTCAAAAACTTAAGGAAAGTTCCAAGAGATACTCGAATGTCCAGAGCTTTGGTGAAGATCAAATATCTTTAGGAATTGTTTCCAAGAAATTCATTTCAGTTCTATGAAATTTCAATAAATTTCGTGAACATATATGAAGGTCAGAGAACTTCACGACAGCTTTATGAAAACAGAAATTTTACAAGATCTTCGAAAAAACTCAGCTAACTTCAGGTAAGTTTATAGATCTTTTGGAGAGCTTCAGGAAAGTTCTGAGAATGGCAGTTCCATTAACATCCGAAAACGTGTAAAAACTTGATGGAAGTTCCAAGAACTTCTGGAAAATTATGAGACCTTCAGATTGCATAACTTTATAGATGTTCCAAGACCAAAGCCCAGAAAACTTCAAAAAAGTAAAGAGTCCCATGATCGTCAGACAAATTTGAACTTCAGCAATGTTCCCAGAACTACAGGAATGCCCAGAACTTTGGGGAAGATCAAAGATCTTTCAGGGTTGGTTCCGAGAAATTCAGTTCAGTTCTTCGGAAATTTTCGAGAACTTAGTTGAAGCTCAGAGAACTTTTCGACAGCTCCATTAACTCCTAGAAAATTACAGGAACTTTACAAAACCTTCAAAAAACCTCAGCAAACTTCAGGTAAGTTCATAGATCTTTTGTGAATTTCGGAGAGCTTCGGGAAAGTTCTAAGAATGTCATGGCAGTTTCATGAACATTCGGAAAATTGTGAATACTTGAGGGAAGTCATCGAACCAGGACCAACTTCTATAACGGACTCTGAATACACCACCATAACAAAATAGCCGATCAAATGCACCAAACCAGGAACATCTACTAACTACGACAGCACCGCGACAGCCAACTCTGATTATCAAATACTCTGTTACCAGGGAGGTCTCTTCTGGACTGTCCACTCCTCTTAATTAGTGGGTCCCTTCTGGATACCCCACCTCATTAACTCTATACTAGGGAGTCTCTTCTGGCTCCCCACCGCTATTTCTTTTTTTTTTTTCCTTTGGTTTGTTTTTTCTGTGCTGAGCACCAATGCTACCGACGTGTCAGGTAGGCAGCTCCCACACCTGGACCCTACCTATCGACCCATCAACTCATGAACCGGGGACCAACGGCTTTACTTCCCATCCGAAGGAAGGCGTGATCAGAGATGTTATGCCTCAGAACATCCCGGCGGCGCCGACTGGGATTGAACCCAGGCCTACTGGGGTGAGAGGTACACCGCTATTTCAAACTCTCTCACTAGAGGGGGACCCCTTCTGGATTCCCCAATATTCGTCAAGAGATGAACGAGCCTCTGGCTGAAAGTCTCGCTAATGAAGATAACCTAACCTAACCTTGATGGAAGTTCCAAAATCCTCAGGAAAATTCTGAGATCTTCAGATTGCAACTTTATAGATGTTCCAAGTACACAGCCCAACAAAGTCAATTTCAATCGAAAATCGTCAAGCGACAACGAAGCTGTCAACCATCACTTTCAAGTGAAAGTCATTCTGTCTTCTCTTCGAGCAGATCCCCTTCAACATCAACAGAACCACTTTCGATCAGTTTATTAAGCTGTTTGTTTTGGCTTGACTTGTGTTCATTTCGTCTTTTATTGTCAAATGAACTTACTTTCGGATTGAAGCGCAGTTTTTCTGACTTTGGTTGATTGTTCACGGGAATCGGGATGACGTCTAGAGTCCGAAAATCGGTTACCGACGCGATTTTTAAACCCAAGATGGCGGCTTGCGATTTCAGAAAAAGTGGGAAATACTGACGCCGACCCAGTTTTGGGTACTTTTGGGAGCGGGGTGACGTCTATATGCCATCCAACAAGTACAATAACGGGGCCGACGACCAGAGTTTGAACCAGAGCCATTTTGGAATTAATCATGGTGACATCCGGGTTAAGATAACAAGTCAGATCAACCACAAAATGCATATTTTCGTTTCCTGGAAAGTCACGTAGAGGTCGGAAATCCATATCTGACGCAAACTTTTAATCCATGGTTACTTCCGGATTCCTATAGTGTAAAATACTCTACAACAGTGTTGGCAAAATCAGAAATCAATTGATATTTTTCCGCTCTCATGGGCTCGCAATATCACGCGTGCTATTGGAACAAAATATCATACTTGATATTGATTTTACAAGCTCCTTTGATATTGCGAGACTATTCACAACGTGCAAAAATCAAGCTGAGAGTTGACACGACACAAAAATGATTCCATTGCACATCGTTTTCTTAGAAAGAGAAAGCATAGTTTGCTATCTCTTTTTAAGCTTCAACGATGGCAGACGCGAAGGGACTGCTGCAAGCCGTTATGGAAGTTTCGGTTGCATTCGGGTGTAAAGCAAAAATCATTGAACTCAATCTCACCACAGTTTGGTGAGATTTGCAGTTGGTGAGTTTTGTTAGCTTGAGATTCCGAGCTGCGATATCACAGCTTGCAAAATCAACCGCAGTTGTTTGCTTGTTGATTTTTGTCTACGAAAATCAAGCGTGATCTTGGGCGTTGGTGAGATTTGATTTTTTGATATTTTCCCAACACTGCTCTACAATGTGATAATTTTCTGAATAAGGACGACAAGTAAAGGTGACTTCAGGTTTTTGAAAGTGGCAAATACTTCTCGGGAAATACCTATACTCTAAGCAATTTGACATTTTCGGGTATCGGAAGTCGCCTCTGAACGATGACAGGGTGTCGACTCGATGAAGAAAACAACATCCCCTGATATTCCCTGATTTTCCAGTAATTTTCAAACAAATTCCAGTTGCAGTGTCTACATGGTTTTGTCAACACGATCTCATCAGCTACTACTTTCCTCAGATATGTATTACCCAACTAACAGTTCTAGCTGCAGACCAGCCTATACAGGCGCAAATTAGACGCATAACGTAATTTTTCGGTTGTATCAGCTAGTCTGCAGCCAAAATTGTTAGATGGGTAGTGTACATGAGCATGAGCATAAGCATGATTGACCGCCCACGGTTGCTACTCTGTTATTGCCAGACCAGCTGTAATTACAAAGAGAACCAATAGACGATGCTTGGGACTAGCAATCATCCTCAATGTGTAAATACTGGTGATCTCGAATTAGGCAATACCAGCGCCAGCCGCGCCTGAACGCAGGTCAAGAAAGGAATGGGTAGGAATGTGTTGACGTGACACTCGCTTTGATGGAAGCCGAGGAGTCCTCTGCACTTCCACGAGGAATCACAGGGATGTTGGGTAAGAGGGTTGGGTTAGCAGCAGGGTTCGTTTTGGTAAACGATAAGCTGAATTGATGTCCTAACGATCGTATAACGCGAAGGAGCTTGGGATTGAACCCACGGTCTTCTGCTCAGAAAGCAAAAACGTTTGCCACTAGGCAGACGAGCTCCTTTTTAATCATTGACGAATCTTGAATGTGGATGGACTTGAGATTAGACTCATGACGTTCTGCTCAGTAAGCAAAAACGGTTGCTCTAAGGCCACCGAGGCTCTCATATCACATTATAGCGTTACTCAAGTTTTTATAACTATTCAAACACGGCACCGACGACAACGAAAAGTTTTACAAAATACACGATTAACAAGCGATATTTTAATATTTTTAATATGAAAGGATCTGGGACCGCGTTTTTCTCCTCAGTAAGCAAGCCACTGCAACCGACGTGAAATCCTAAAACTAAAAGCTACGAAAGAGTACTTAGGCCTTCATTAAGATCCACTTTCACGCAACGTTCAATGTTTCGATTTTCTCTTTACGCATGGTTCAGACAATCATAACAAGCTATGACCGACGTGACGATTGTTTAAGACCTGGTTAAACAAGCTATTCAAATAAAATTACGTTCTCGAATTTCACTCGGAATGTAATGAACAACAGAAATACGCGATATGTTAGATGGGTAGTGTACATGTTTATAAAAAGACAGAAATCGCGGTTGCCAAAAACGGGAAGGCACCACATTTTTTTCTAAAATCACAAATTGTAATCGCGGTAAGTGCCATGAAAAGGAAACTGCAACCATCTTGATAGCAGTCTACAAACAAGTCTTGTTTAATCGCTTAAAATATTCAACAAGTTTGCTCAATTTACTCCATGATATGAGAAGAGATCCTTGGGATGGCGATTATCTCACCCTTAGAAGCAGTGTTGAGAATATTCACCAAAACTCACTATGACTCGCGAACTTTTACCTTGTTGAACTTCGTGAAATATCGTGAACTTTTTCAACTCGGCTTCGGAAGTTCTTTTCTGACTGTTTCTGAACTCAACGCTAGGGGCAGAAATTCAACCAGTTCTCCTACATCTTACATATGAAACACTTGTCTTTAATCCCTTGAGCACAATTTGAGACCTAGCTCCGCAAGAAATGAGATGAGTGAAAAGAACTAACTTTTGGGTACTTTTTTCATACCGTGCAAAGTGGTAGAACTTCACAAGACTTTATTCTTAATGTACTCGTAAAGCAGTCGGTCTTCCTGGTAGCATCTTCATAATTCCAAACCTAACCGTCTCCCTTCCAGACGCCCTTGGCATTCTGAACAACTTTGCCGAAGACAACATCACCTTTGCAAATAATCAGGATTTCGAGATATAGCATAATAAATGTAACTGTTTCTGAGCGAATCCATACTTATGGCTAGTAGTGTATTAGTTTAGAAATTAACAAAGTAATATGGCTTATTTTATAGAAGTTAAAAGTAATAACATATCTCTGATTTGTTTAGATTCTATAGTACTAATAGAAAAATGCTCTAAATTGGTCAATTCAAGAGATACAAAAAAGCTTTTCTTAACAAAGTTGCTTGAAATGAGCTGAGCAACAACTTTACCGAGGAATGTATACCTTTATTTCTGCAAATAAAAGACTTGATCACTTGTCCGTATTGTCAATATTGTCGTGTATGGTCGATATTTTGCAGCACCGATTGGTGCTAAGTTCATTGAAATCCACTATGACGCCAAATCTAGTTCGCTACCAATGATCTCAAATCAAACACTAACACCTAATTATTGAACTCGATTGACCTTACCCGGTTTCATATAATCCCACCCGCCGCAAATGCAGCAAAAGCAACTGCAAATTTTCCACGATTACCACTTCGCTGCATGGCAAAGGTCGATTCGGGAATGCATATTTCATCGAATGGGAAATCCAACAGCAACTGATTTTGCCTTTTTTAAACATTCGAATCCTCTCCCACGGCTCCCCCGATTCCCACCAATTAATATTTGCCAACCTCAAATATGCCGACCATTCCTGCATAGGCAAACAAATATCATTTCGACCTGCAACACTGAAAATCGACCAAATCCCATTTCCGTGTGAGAATCGGAAAAACCTGACATCAACTCACCCAGGTACTACCAAACCATTGCATTACCATTAATGGAGGACACACACACACACACACACAATCACGCTAGACCGGTCCGTGCTAAATCCGCTCTGCCATCAAAGTTCCACATTTGAACCGATCTAAAATGGTGCCGTCGATTTCCATTTACGGAGAGGGCAAAGAGGTGTCATGCTGCTCATATCACTGCGAAACCCAAACATTCTGAAACTGTTTCCCAAATGTAGCTGTGTGTGTGTGTGTGTATGAGTGCGTGCCCATTCCGACAGAGAATGCATCGTGGTGGTGCACTGATTCAAATATGTTCAATTTATTGATGATAATAATTGGATTTCACACCTCTTTCGTTCACCTCCGAAGCGAAATCGATAATCGCTCGCTCAGACGGACATTTTATTCCAAACAACTCAAAATCGAAACAACTAATTCTTATCCTTGATGTGCTGTTTGGCGGATTTCATGGCACAGTGGAAGGACAGGTACGACTTCCGGCAAACATCCGACTGGACTTCCTCCGCGGGCAGAGCCTGGACGCATTCGGTCGTCGCTTGCCGGTGCTCTTCGAAGCCGCTCTTGCCTTCCACCTGCTGGGCCACCAGATCCCAGTTGGTGCCGGTCTCGTCGTCGTAGAATTCACTCAGGATTCCAACGCATCGAACCAGGCAGTGCAACTCCCGGTCGTCGGAGGTGTAGTCCTTCGTGCCCTCGATCTGTTGCATAATTTCGGCGGACGTTCCGAGGATTTTCGAACACTTCTGACGGAAGTCACGGTAGTTGTCTGCGGTGTAGGCAGCCGCTTGGCAGTGGTGGAACAGCTGAAGGGGGATCGAAACGTTCAGACTTGAAACGACATTCAGATGAGCTACTTACAATTCCGATGAGCAGAAAGACCGCGACAAAGAACTTCATTGTGCACTACTTTTCCAGGGGACGATCGCGGAGGAACTGAATGCTGAACCGACTGCGGATGGTTGCATTTATTGAGATTTGCGTGTAGCGATCAGAAGGTCGCCAACGTCAATCGAACCAGGAATTGATAAGGAATGAGAGCAATCATCACAACTAAATCACAACAACAGTATGATTGATAGCAGAATTGGACTTGCAAGAGTAGATGCAGGCCATGGTTTTGTAATGGAAAATTAAAAAAAAATCACCCTTCCTGTATTGAGTATTAGTTTCCACCTTCGAATCCGACAGATGTCACCACGCCAGAGTTTTGCGGTATAGAGATTTTCAAAAAATCAAAATTTCTCTTCAAACATTGCTTCATGTGGTAAGAAAATTTCTACATATTGCGATATAGTGGATCTCAGAATTTCGTAAAAGTTGGTAGTTTTGTTCCTTATCGCAAAACATTAGACCCGTATTTTTTTTTATTTTGTCATTAGGGTAACCATTTACTATGTTAGGGTGGTCCAAACATTCGATGTTTTTCGTTTTTTTAATTTCAACAATGACTTTTTCCAAAAATTCTTAACTTTTGAACCACTGAAAGGATTTCAAGGATCAAAATAACAAATGAAAAAATATAATAATATTAAAAATTGGGATTTAAATTGGTACTAGACTGGTGCGGCATGCCAGGTCCTTGAAATCGGATCAGTCGATTTCAGTTGCTGATAACGGATTTCATCGATCATCATTCCTAATCTTGTTTGGCAGCTCACTAGGTAAGTCGCTTTCAATCTGATCGATCCCCCTTGCACATCTTCATCTTGTTCCAGTCGGGTCGCTACCAAGAACTATTTTCATTAGATCGTTATCCGACATTGTTACAATGTACCCAGCCCACCGTAGTCGCCCGATTTTCGTATTCGATCTAAATTTCTTAACTAACAAATCTGCTGCAATCAGAAACGATTCAGGAAATTCCGAATTGAGGTGAAACTTTTCAAAGCCGATTCAAAACTGAGTCTGAACTTTTTTGAAGGGTGTTCAAACTTTCGAATAAGTCAGCAACATTTTCCTAACTGAGTCTAAACATTTCTGTTATATTCAAAGTGTTTTTATGTTACTTCATACGTGAAGTTTAGATAGTTTAAATGTTAGATAGCATTTCCAACCAACTCATTTCTGTTATGTTATTCAATCCTTTTGACAGTTGCCAAAGCTTTTCTGAGATTCAGAACACGGGTTCGAAACCTTACCATAATCCAACGTTATGCGCCAATCGATGCTGCCGAATTGCTGGACAAAGAGAACTTTTACAGTCAACTGAATGCTGTCGTGAACAAGACTCCAAGAGGTGATATCAAGATCTACACAGGCAACTTTAATGCGAAGATCGGATCCGACAACTCGGACTATGAGCGCATTATGGGACGATGGGAGATATGAGCGAGAACGGCGAGCTGCTTGCAGAGTTTTGTGGCAACAACGACATGGTGATCGAGGATTCGCTCCCATCGCCCAGTGCATTAAAGTCACATGGGTCTCCCGTGATGGATATACAGAGAACAAAATCGACCACATCTGCATCAGCCGAAAATGGAGACGGAGCCTTCTTGATGTTCGGAATAAACGCAGCGCTGACATCGCGTCTGACCACCATCTCCTGGTCGGTGAGATCCACCTACACATTGCGCGGGTTCAACGGCGGGAGGAGAGACTCGGGCGGCGATTCAACACACGCCGACTGTGAGACCCAGCAGTGAAGAGATCGTTCGTCGAAGAACTCGAGGCTCGCGCAGCTAATATTCCGGAAGGTGGCAGCGTAGAAGAACAGTGGACGAGCTTCAAGGAGTGGATCAACGATGAAACCTGGAGGAAGATCGAGGAGCGGAGAGAAGCAAAAGCCGCGATAGAGCGAGCAAGGACCCGAGGAGCCAAGAACGAGGCCCGTCAGCGGTATTCGGCTCTAGAGAGGGAAGTTAAGCGTTCCTGTACACGGGACAAGCGAGCGTGGGTGGACTCCCTGGCTGATGAAGGGGAAAAGGTCGCAGCAACTGGCGATATCCGCCTCCTCTATGATGTTTCACGACGCCTGAGCGGGGCAAGGATGAACGCAAGGATGCCTGTGAAAGACGCGACTGGACAGTTGCTCACCGACCCCACTGACCAGTTGAAACGTTGGCTGGAGCACTTTGAACAACTTCTCGAAGTTTCAACGGTCAACCAACCATCAACATCTCGACATGATCTGCCAAGGGTCAACACTAAAGCTCCATCATTGCAGGAGATAGAAGCAGCCATCCGAAGTATGAAGTCCAACAAAGCCTATCAGCAGAGATGATCAAAGCTGACCCCATGCTATCCTCACAAATGTTGCATCAACTATTCGTCAATATCTGGGACACCGCGACTTTTCCGGCCGACTGGACGCAGGGCGTCTTGGTAAAACTCCCCAAGAAGGGGGATCCAACTGTATGCGACAACTGGCGAGGCATCATGTTACTGTGTATTGTTCTCGAAGTTCTGTGTAAAGTTATCCTCAATCGGATACATGAGAAGATCGACGCGACTCTCCGACGACAGCAGGCAGGATTCCGTGCTGGAAGATCCTGTGTGGACCATATTGTCACGCTCCGCATCATCTTGGAGCAGGTCAATGAGTTCCAAGAGTCCCTGTACTTGGTATTCATTGACTACGAAAAAGCTTTCGACCGACTAAACCACGAAAACTTGTGGGGCGCCCTTAGACGCAAAGGAGTCCCTGATAAGATCGTCAACCTCATCGAAGCGCAGTACGAGGCTTTCTCATGCAGAGTGTTGCACAACGGAGCCTTGTCTGACCCGATTCGGGTAATCGCGGGTGTGAGGCAAGGATGTATATTATCACCGCTACTGTTCATCATCGTAATCGACAAGATCATGGTTGGAGCCGTTGACCGTATACCGAACCGTGGGTTGCTGTGGCAGCCTATTACCATGGAGCATCTCAACGACTTCGATTTGGCTGATGAAGTTGCGTTATTAGCACAACGGCGCTCTGACATGCAGAGTAAGCTCGATGACCTTGTGGAACGCTCCTCTGAAGCAGGTCTAACCATCAACGTCAACAAGACCTAATCGGAACACGGAAAAACGTTCCAATTTCACGGTAGCTGGTGCACGGATTAAGAAGGCGAGGGCTGCTTTTGCCAGTTGGCGAAATGTATGGAGAGCGAATCAGATCAGTCGACGCACCAAAATCCGAATTTTTAACTCGAACGTGAAGTCTGTATAACATGGTGTGTATCACCGGAGAACACTCAGAAGCTGCAGGTGTTTATCAACCGATGCCTGCGGTACATAATTCGTGCTTGGTGGCCCCACAATTGGATCTCAAATTTCGAGCTTCATCGTTTGTGCCATCAGAAGCCGATAGAGACAGAAATTCGTGAACGGAAGTGGAGGTGGGTCGGCCAAACACTACAACGGCGCAGCGGAAACGAAATCTGCAAGCAAGCACTGGACTGGAATCCAGCAAGACATCGCCACAGAGGTAGACCCAGAGGCTCGTGGCGGCGGAGCCTAAACAGTGAAATTAAGAACGTTGATCGAAATTTGACTTGGGCAAAGGTCAAGGCCAAAGCTAGTAATCGCCCAGGATGGAAATCTTTCACAAAGGCGCTTTGCACCCCTGGAGGTGCGCAGGATCATTAAGTAAGTAAATAAAGCTTTCCTGAAGTGTGATCCAACATATCCCGAACCCAAGTTTTAAAGAATTGGTTTCACATTTTCTGGAGGGAGGCCACATTACCTGATTTAATGCCTTTCCTAAATGAATCCAACGTTTCCTGAATTGAATCAACTTTAACCGACCTGAATCCAAACTGCTTTGGCTTGCTTAACTGTTTAGGTCATCTAGCATTTCTAAAAGTGTAGAAAGTTTTCCGAAGTGAACCGAGCTTTAACTTTTCCAAAACGGAGTCCAACCTTTTCTGAAGCGGTTCAATACCTTCCTAAGGAAGTCCAAACTGTTCTGTTGAGTGATTGAATTATATTTACACTGGAGTCGCTTTTTACGCGGGTGATATGTCCCGCGTAAAAAAAAACCGCGTAAAAAAAAACCGCGTAAATTCCGGAATCCGCGTAAAAAAAAACCGCGTAAATTCCGAAATCCGCGTAAAAAAAAACCGAGTAAAAAAAGACCGTGTAAGAAAAAAACGCGTAAAACGCGATATACCGCGTAAATTCTGAAATCCGCGTAAAAAAAAACCAAAATCCACGTAAAAAAAAACCGCGTAAATTCCGGAATCCGCGTAAAAAAAAACCGCGTAAATTCCGAAATCCGCGTAAAAAAAAACCGCGTAAAAAAAAACCGTGTAAAAAAAAACCGCGTAAAAAGCGACTCCAGTGTAATGTTAGTCTGAGCTTTCTTGAAGTGATTTAACTAACTTTTAAGGTAAATTCCGCTCCCCTAGACCCCTTCCTCGTTCTTGTGAGATTCACATCCCTTGAAAATTAGGTGAGATTTTAAATAATGGTCCTTTGTGTGTTCTACCTGATGGTAGATTTTGACATAGGACTACGTCTGTGATTTCTATATGGGGATACACTTTGTGAAAATCGAAAACGGAACATGTAACGGAATTATGAAAGATTTTGAACGTTAATAACTCAGCTGCCCTTGGACCAATTTCAATAATTTTATCTCCAATCGATCATAAATATTTCCACACATCGATAACAATGCTTCCGACTGTTGATTTTCAACAAGTAACTATTGAAAAAGTGGTAAATGTCAAGCATTGTCCAAAAGCGTCGAAATAACTAACAAATCCCCCAATTACGTACAGGCATATGCTACTTCCCCAACACAGTCATCAGAGAATCGTTTCTAGACGAAACATGTCGGAGTAGCATCGCTGCTTTCCCAACACTGTCATCAGAGAGTCGTTAAAAGACGAAACAAGTCAAAGTGGCATTCGCCTCCGATCTTCGGGCGTGTGCGAATAGGGAGGATGCAATTGCGTAACATTTTGCACACTCATCGCCATATTCAGAACCACATGCCCCCAACGACCACACAAAATGCTCTCCAGAGTTTTAATCTTGTAACCAACCTTGAAAGCAGAGGTACAAGTGATTTTGCTCTATTCTCTTCATCGACTTTCTGTTTCGTTAATAACTCGACGGCAAACACATTCAGTGATACGTTTGTTGTTCTGGATGATAGAAGAGCATGGCAGACATTGTGCAAAATAGTGAAGCCATGGTCATCAAAAGAGGAAATCTTGGGTTACACTTACTGGTTGCAATTCTACTGTTCGACATTTCCGAAGGACCACCAAAAAAACCTGAAATTACACTATTTTCTAGGGATGCCTAAAAGTCCAATTATTCGATTAACGATTAATCGTAAATATTTTACCAGCTATTTGATTAAATATTTTTTCGAATTTTCAATTATTCGAGCGCGTTACCGACATCCCTTCTTATTTCTACTCGTTTGATCTAGGGCAGTAGAAAAAAATAAATAAAAGTACTAATTCTAGATAAACATTTCAAAAGGTCCTATCTGAATTGATGGATTCTCTTCATCGACTTTCTCTTTCGTCAATAACTCAGCTGCAAAACCTTTCCATGTTGTATTTAACGTTTTGGACGCTAGATAAGAACCTCCTTTATCAATCCTATGTGGTAGAATTAGCCCCAATTCTGTTTGCAAAGCAGTGGTTATGAAAAGAGAAAGTCGATAAAAAGAATCGATCAAAGCTGATAGGACCATTTGAAATGTTCATCGAGAATTTATCTACACAGGCATAGAGAAAAAGCATGACGTGAAACAGGATCATAAATTCGCCGAAAAAAAGTCTTAATCGTCTAAGATTTACCAACTTGTTGAGAGAACGAGTTTAACGAGAAAAACTAAAAAGGGGAGGAGCTTTAGCTGATATTCTGCGGCCTTCCAACCTGTTGCATACACTCGGCCGAAACTCTTGCGAGTGCCCAATCATTGAACCGAAGAATGTGGGATTGTCCGGTTCGATTTGCTGATCCAGCTGGCTACACGTTATCATCATTCTTCTCTTTTAGGCCTACCAAGATTTTCCAAAAGAGTTAAATTTCTGAACATGTCACAACTAAAATTCATGTCAAAAGGTTCTTTTCAGGGCAATCATAGTCATACAAAAGAGTTTAAACAGAGAGAACCCCGCTAAAATTTCTATTCCTACACAAAACACAAGCTCTTGAGGAGGTTAACAAATAACATTTATTATATAAGACCACGTAGTCCTACGTCACCATTGCGTACAACCCCATAGGGCTGTCCCTTGTAGTTTTTTTTTAAGCAAGCACAATTGTTGAGAAAACTGGGTTTACATCCACAAAAGTACGTGTTTTTATAGAAATTTGTTTTTTTCTTTCGTGAAACAATTCTTGAGAACATTCCGAAGAAATTCTGTAAAAATTTCAAGTATCAAGCTTCCCAAGTAGCATTGAAAGTTTTATAGTGGTTTTAAAGCATGCTAGAAGTCTAAATCATGGTCTACAGAACCCCTATAAAAACAAAATTGTTACTTGGGTTACCTTACCTAGGTATATACAAATTTTCAAGGTTTCAAACGCAGAAACAAATTCAAAATCTACGAAAAATTTTGCTGTTGTAGTAATGATCTATTAAAACCTATTTAACCTAGTGACTTCATTGGTTTATACATTAGTTTAAATCGCACAACCAGTAAATTTTTACAAAACTCCAGAAAAATTCGGAAAAATGCAAATTGATATTTTCCGGTCATCATGTATAATGTAATCAAAAGAAATTTATTAAAATCGCTTCCAAAGCTTCTCGTAGGAGATTCTGTTGAGAGGTGCGATATAATTAGAAGAATTTTTGAAATGTTAAGATCTTAAGCTGCACATAAATTCAGATCACATCTCCCGGTTATTCGTTCAAATACCAATTTGCTATGAATTTAGTTCAAAGATCTCCAGGTGATCATAGATCTCTAAAAAGTTCTCAAAACATTTGTTCAAAACTTCAACAGCCCAATAACTGAAATCACATCTCCCAGTTATTCGTTCAAATACTAAATTTCTCAGAATGTAGTCCAAAGATCTCCAGGTAATTATAGGTCAAAATATTTGTTCAAGACTTCAACTTGATCAGGTATCATTCTGAAGATCTTCAACTGCCCATCAATTCAAATCACATCTCCCAGTTATTCGTTCACATACCAAATTGCTCCGAATTTAATCCAAAGATCTCCAGGTGATCATAGATATCCAAAACAACCTCAAGATATTTGTTTATGACTTCACATTGATCAGGTATAATTCTGAAGATTTTCAACTGCCCATCAATTCAAATCACATCGCCCAGTTATTCTCTAAAATACCAAATTGCTCAGAAATTAATCCAAAGACCTCCAGGTGATCATAGATCTCTAAAAATTCCTCAAGATATTTGTTCAAGACTTCACCTTGATTAGGTATCATTCTGAAGATCTTAAACTGCACATAAATTCAGATCACATCTCCCAGTTATTCGTTGAAATACCAAGTTTCTCCGAATTTAATCCAAAGATCTCCAGGTGATTATAGATCACCAAAAAGTCATCAAAATATTTGTTCAAGACTTCACCTTGATCAGGTATTATTCTGAAGATATTCAACTGCCCATGAATTCAAATCACATCTCCCAGTTTTTCTCTAAAATAACAAATTGCTCAGCATGTAATCCAAAGATCCCTAGATGAATAGATCTCTAAAAAGTCCTCAAAATATTTGTTCAAGACTTCACCTTGATCAGGTATCATTGTGAAGATCTTAAATTTCTCATAAATTTAGACCATATCTCTCAGTTATTCTCTAAAATACCATATTGCTCACAAATCAATCCAAAGATCTCCAGGTGATCATATAGATCAAAGTCCTCAAAATATTAGTTCACGAATCTTGATCAGGTATCATTCTGAAGATCTTCAACTGTCCATCGATTAAAATTACATCTCCCAAATATCCTCTCAAATTACAAGTTGCTCGGATATTATTCAAAAGACCTCCAAGTGATCATAGATCTCCAAAATATCCTCAAGATATTTGTTTAAGTCTTCAGCTTGATCAGGTATCATTCCAAGATGTTCTCAAAGATTTCAGATTGCTTAGAAATTATTCAAAATAAAATCAAGTATTACGAGATCATCATAGGATATTTTTTCAACATTTCAAATTGATCAGGTATCATTCTAAATATATCCAAGTATTCCATAATCTATATCGCATCTCTCAGATTTTCTTTTATATAAAACACGGAAGCTTGGACATTGTGGTCTGGATATTTGTTCAAGACTTCAGAGGTTGATCAGGTAATATTTTACCTGAATATCTCAAACTTCGTCAATTCAAATAACACCTTTAGAATAGTCTCTCGTTGTGCAAGGTGGCTCCGAAAATGTTCCAAAGCCCATCAGGTGATCAGAGATCTTTATTTTCTAGGCTTCTGGGTGATCAAAGGTTTGTTCTGAAAATCTTCAGCTATGCAACAATTGAAATCAAATTTTCAACTATGCAATGTGTCACCTCACAGCTCAGAATGCTATTGTATGTCACCTCAGGATGCCTTCGTCATCTCACCATCGACTGGAAATGCTTTCGGCAACGTGGGGCTTTACTCCACAGCCGCAGACAGTATATGAGCAAGTCAAACGCCTCTGTAGATTTTAAGAAATACTTCAAGCCTCCTCATCCATGCATGTATGAGTTAGGTAAAGAAGTGTGCGTTTGACTAGTACTGGCCCTTCGCTCATTTTCAACTTCTATTCAATGTTCATACTGCCGTACTCTAGCGGAACTATTAACCTACCCTTTTCAGACCTTTCTCTAGCTAATAAATTATCACACTAAAGCTTCATGTTAGATAGCATTTCTAACCAACTCTTGAATTGAAGAGAACTACATAAAAAATGAGTAAATTTCACTCAAACAATAGTAACCGTAAATAATTGCTTGTAGTATTTTATAAAATCCATCCTATAGCTGTGAAACACTTAACTGATCAACCTCTGATTGCCTCGTTCGTGCCTTCACTACTCAACTCGGTAACCCCCATCGTTCGTTCGGTTCGCTCCAAACAGCGAAAGAAGGGGTTCGTTCTCCCTACCTTCAACGATAAAGTTTGACTCCGACACGGCAGTCAGAACCTCGATGGAGGTGTTTCGGATTACTTGCAACGCTTCGAATCACCCCACATACTAAGCTAAGAAGTATGCCCCTCTAGGACACTGGTAGCAGAACTACCAACAGCTTGTCGCTTGCTACTACTGTTAGAGGTGTGCTGTGACTGCACTACTGTGACATGACATTCCGACGAACGGCGGCTCCCCCGTGACAAGCAGTTGGTATTGGTGAAACAAGTGAGAATGTTACCTCACTTTGAAACAGGTACTCAGAACCGAGTGGAAGACTTTCGGCAAGAACGCTGTCTCCATGCGCACTGTGCATATTGCTCCCCTCTCACTCTCCGACCATCAGCGCTTGGAGAATATGTTCCCAATCCGCAGCGAAATGAAGCGTCAAGCTTTTTCGCAAATAATTGGAGCTTATGTGGGGTGACCGAGGGGGGGGGGGGGTGACCCGTAACCATTTTTTCTTCTTCCCTGTATTGGCTCGATATGCGAGACTCGTCCTTCGAAGTTTGCGATCCCCGTTCCTGTGAACCGGAGCGATCTGGAAACAGCCAACGACAGCGACGAAACGGAACGGAACGGAACGACGGAGATGAATTAATTTAAAGCCCAATGTGAAGCGGGGAAAAAAGTTTTATGGAACGGAATTCTTTCCTAATTAAAACAATCCTTTTCGTTTAATGGTGTGGATTGCCCTCCTTTTTCTGAGGGGAGGATACGTTTTCGTAAAGAGACGGAGAATAATAGAACGAATTTAGGAGGAGGCACAGTAAAGGGGAATGTAAACGGCAAAGGCACCTGACGACGATATGGCATCAAGTATTCATGTGATAAGCGAAAATGATGTGGTCTGATTACAATGGGTGCTTCTCCGGTACAGGATGATTTCTTGGAATGGCGACTTAAAATTGTGTCAGTTCGGCTGGTGGAGCTTTTTGGGGAGTGTTCGTTCTTCAAAAAACCTAAGTAATTCCGTTCATACACCCAACCGGGATATGTAAGATTCTGATTCAGATTTGCATGAAAGGAATTGCAGAATTTACAATGTTTCGCATAACAAAAAAATTACACAAAGTTTTCTAAATATCAGATTTGTCATTTGGAGTGGAACTGCTCAATTGATGTCACGATAAATTTCTATTAAAATATGGTCATAATGCACTCGAGCATTAATTCACTTGGTAATTAGGAATTTTCAACGAGAAGTATCTCAACTGGTTTTGGAAGTTCCAGGGCTGGTAGCGATCACTGCTGTCAAAAATAGTGATTTTAGTGACCATGTTGAAGAAATAAGTGACCAAATAGTGACTTATAGGATATGAACCTTTAAAGCGAAAGATTCAATAGAAAGTTTATGGTCAAACCCACGGTATTAGTCAGGGTGTCTACTAACTGCAAAAACCTGGATAACCGGAAATCCTCAGGAAATTTTATTTTTCCTTAAACTACCTGGAAGGCATAAGAGAATTTAATAATTTTCTTACTAAGGATAGAATTAAAAAAAAAAAACATTTAATTTTTCTCGTTATTATCATTCACACTTTGAACTTTATAGATCCTCCTTTAGATGATAGTTTTGAGTAGAGCTTCAAGAAACCCGGAATTGAATTAAAAGCAAAGTTTAATGAAAACTCTGAAAATTTCTGAGAAGCACAACTCCTTCAGAGCAAAATTCCAAGGGCCTTCTGAGGATAATTTTGTGTTTGTGGGCGAAAACGAATCGGGAGCATAAGTCTTTGGAATCTTTTTGAAAATACTAAAAGGAGGATTACAATTAAATCTGAGAATAACTCCAGAATATTTTCAAAGGAATCCGATTATGAGAAGAGAAATCTAAGGAATTTGTGAGGAGAAATGCCAATGAATTCTTAGGGGACTTACAATATGAGTAGAATTCCAAGGGAAAGAGTGAGATTCAAAAGGAAATCTGAAATGAATTCAATGAATATTTGGAGAATTTTTTCCAAAGGGTTTCTTATTGTGTAGAATTTTAAGGTAATTCCGAGGAAAAGTTAAAGAAAATTGAATTCGGAATTAAACTTTATTGAAATGTTGAGGAATATTTCAATGGAAATCAGAATGGACTATTCTGAGGTCTTCAGAACTACTTGACAGTTCCCAATTTTTTCCTGAAGTTTCCTGCCTTGAAGTTCTTTTGTAGTTTAAGAAACTAGCCGGATGTTCACAATACTTCTCATCAAATTATTAAACTTCCCTGAATGTTTTAGGACTTCCTAAAGTTTCCTCAATGTTTCTAACGATCATGGATCTCCTCTAAACGTTTAACAATTCGCTGAAGTTCTCCAAACTTCTTTAAAATTGATGTGAATTCTCTAATGTTAACGGAACTGTTCTGAGGTTTCTTGTTCGTTTCTGAAATTCTCAAAACTTCTCTAAAGTTCTGATGAACCTTGTTGTACTGCGCTGAATTATTAAATTGAACTGCCCTAAAAATGTTTAAGCTTCAGTGAACTTCTGAACGTATGCGAAGACCTCAATTAACTTTTAATCGTCTCTGAAGTTATCTGAAAATCTGGGAACTGCTTTAAATTTCCCACTAATTTTCTGAAACTAATGAACCTGGCCTCCCCAAGTTTTGTAGCTTACTAAACTTCTTTCAAATACTCCACATTTTGCTAATGTTCATAAAAATTCCGGAAGTTCGCGGATCTTTCCTAAAGCTCCATCCTGTCCTTCTGTGAAGTTTTCGAAGTTTTTCTAAATTGAACTTTTGTGCACCAGCAATTCATGGAATATCCCATCATTCCACGGAACTCTTTGTAAGTCTCTGCAAGTTAATGGGACTATTCTGAAGCTATCTGATCGTCCTTGAAGTACTCGGAACTTCGCTGAATACTATCTAATTCTCTGGAATTTCTTAAAGGTATCACTGCTTGCTAAAAGTTCTCGCATTTTCTTTTAAATAAATGGAACTTCGTTGATTTTCTTTAATCATTTTAGCTAAATTTTTGCGTTTTTTAAGTTCTTGAAATCTCCATGATATAACACGCTTAAAATACTCTCACGTTTTCCAGATTTTCATACAATTTACTGAAGTTCCCGGAAATTCCTAAGTTTCTCGCAACTTCTTTAAGGTTTCTACAATTTCCTTGAAATTATTTGAACTGCCCTTTGATTCTCTACTATGTCTTGATGTTCTCGAAGCTTCCCTTAACCCTCCGTTACTCGCGCTGTTGTACTTTGTACAACATACATGAGTTTTCCATTGCCATTTTGTTGCTGAGTTACCAATCGATCTGAAACCAACGAGTATTCCTCAAAAAACTTGTTTTGATCTAAACAAGCTAAACTTTGATTACAGTAAACACCTAAAAATGCGGATAATAGGGAAAATGTAAATGGAAACCGCTTGAAGTGAGAAAATTCTGAACTACTGCTCACCAGCCAAAATACCTTGACCTCCTGAACAACTTTGTTGTTGACAATAACTTTCTATCTGATCAGGATCTCGAGACATAGCATATGCGAGAAGTGTACATGTATACTAACGCCACGTGGTGAGAAAATTCTTAACTACTGTTCACCAGCCAAAAAGACTTTGACCTCCTGAACAACTTTGTCCAAGACAGTAACTTTATATCTGGTCAGAATCTCGAAACAAACCACACGCGAGAATTTCACGTGTATTCTAGCACTACGTAGTGATAAAATTTTGAACTACTGTCCACTAGCGAAATCTATCTGATCAGATATATTACATGCGAGAATTTCGCGTGTATACTAACGCCACGTAGTGTGAAGATTCTGAACTATTGTGCATCAAGCAATAGGCATACCTGTTCAGAATCTAGAGCTTAGCATACGCGAGAATTGTACATGTTTACTAGTGCCATGTGGTGAGAAAATGCTGGGCTACTGTCCACCAGCCAAAAACTCTGGACCCCCTGAACAAGTTTGCCGAAAACAGTAACTTTCTATACGCACAGGATCTCGAGCTATTGTATATGCGATAAATGCATGTGAATTTTCTGAACTACTCCAACAACGAAAAGATCTTGAATTCCTGAAAAACTTTGCTGAAGACAGTAACTTTTTATATGGTAAGGATCTAGAGATATTTTATATATGCGAGAATTTTACATGTATACTAACGCCGCGTATTGAGAAAATTTTGAACTATTGTGCACCAAAAAATAGGCTTTGATCTCATCAACAACTTTGTCGACGACAGTAACTTTCTATCTGGTCATGATCTCGAGATATATCACATGAGATAATTTCAAATGTATTCTAGCGCTACGTAGTGAGAAAATTCTGAACTACTCTCCTCAAGCGAAAAGATTATGATCTCTAAAACAACTTTGCCGAAGATAGTAACTTTCTATCTGGTCAGGATCTCGAGATTTTCCATGTTGTAACCAATTAAGTCAAATCCCACGTAGTACGGACACCGTTTATGCGGTTTCCATTCACATTTTCTCTATTATCCGCATTTTTTGGGGGTTAACTGTGATAAAAGTTTAGCTTGTTTAGTTAAAAACAAGTTTTTTAAGGAATACCCGTTGGTTTCATAACGATTGGTAGCTCGGCTGCAAAATGGCAATGGAAAACTCACACTGTTGTACAAAGTACAACGCGCGAGTACTCGTGTTACAAAAGTTGGCGCGAGTAACGGAGGGTTAAGTTCTCAATTCTATGGAAAATGGAATTCCCGTAAACACATTTAAATTTCCCTGAATTTCTCTGGACTTCTGTGAAGTTTCTGAAATATTTTTGAAGTTTTCATAAATTCTCTGAAGGACTCTGTACTTCCCTGAAATTCTCGGAACATCCTAAGGGTTCTCGATTTTTTTTCAGCACATCATGGAACTATCCTGAATTTTTCTAAATTTACCGATTATAGATCTTTAAACTGCTTCAAAAGTCTGGAATAAAGCTACGGAAACTGCTCTTAAGATCTGACATTCCCCAAAAATCTCCAGATCTAGTTTTTCTGAGGTACTTAGAACTTCTTAAAAAAATGCACAATACCCCTCATGTTTTCTACATTTCTCAAGTTCGCTTGACACCTGTGAAGTGCATTGAAACTCTAGAAACTTCATAAAAGTTCCCGAAAATTTTCAGATGCTGCTTGAGGTTCTTAAAGCTTCCAGTAAGTTCCCCATATTTTCAGCGTATTAACTTCCCTTATGTTCCCGCAGTTTGTATATGGAGCTTAATTTCTTTTCATTACTCAGAACTTCTCCAAAGTTCCTACAATTACAAACTTGAAATAAATCATTTATTTTTTTCTTTGAATCTTGGCACTTTGAAAATTTTCAATATCTTGAACTTGTACATGGAATACGACACTTCAAGGTAATGAATAATTTTAGATCTTAGACTTCCTCAAATTGAGTAAGTTTTTTTTTTTAACTTTATTAAGTGAGAAATTAAGTAAGGGTTAAACTTCAACATTCAATGGATTTGATTGTAAAGCTGTTTCTTCAGAACTGATTGTCTTAAAAACGTTTGACAAAATTGCTGTTGTTTTTGATCCACCAAAAAAATGCATATTTTTAACGCATTCAAAAAATAGCTGTTTTTCAATTAACCTCAGAAATATCTCAAATTTCTGCTCTGAATGCTCTTGGACCCTGCATTCGTATTCCCTTGAGAGTTTCCTCAGAATTCTCTGAACAAAAATCCATCTCAGAACACCCTTGAAACTCTTCTCACAATTCCTTTGAACGCTTGTATCCGCAAAATTTGATTCCATTCGAATTCTGCTTGAAATTTCTTTCGAATTCATTAGGGTTCTTAGTTTGGATAAGTTTGGAGACCTTTGGATTTCACGGGATTTCCTTGGAAGTCTCATCAGAGCTCTCTTAAAAAAAATATCAGAAGTTATTTTAAATATTTATTAGAATTAGCTCATCTCGCAATTATCTTCCATATCAGACGTTTTATGATTTACAAATCATTCTGGAGTTGAGATAATTTGTTTTGCAAGATAAACCAAGACTTGGACAATACCTGCTGCATGGAAATATGTCCAAATAGTTTCATAGTGTCTGTAGGATCATTTATGACCCATTGTCATGTATATCAGACATTCTATGTTCTCCAAATCGTCCTGAAGTCTGGATGATTTGTTCTGCAAAATCAAACCAGAGTCGGACAATGTATGTGGCATCGAAATATGTCTAAATGTATTCCATTCAACTTTGAAATCTGTGATAGGGAAAATCGCTTTTCCCAGAAAATCGGTGATAATTTTAATTATTGCACATTCGCGCAATTTTCAATAGTGATATTTTTAAAAATGATTAAGTCTTCATTTTAACAGATGCGTAGAAAAAATTCTGAAAAATTGGTCCAGGGGCAGCTTAGTTATTAACGTTCAAAATCTTTCATGATATTGTCACATGTTCCATTTTCGATTTTCACAAAGTGTACCCCCATAGAAAAATCACAGACGTAATCCTACGTCAAAAAATGCACTGAAATTCAATTTTTTGTTTTGCTATGTGGCCTGGAAATGTTAGAAGTAAATCTTTCCGATCCTAACTTTAATATGTTGCCCCACATACGCGAAGTGACTTTTTTCCTGCCCCAATATTTGACGGAGGACGCTCGCTGCCATACGAACGGTG
This sequence comes from Ochlerotatus camptorhynchus, assembly GCF_037179485.1. Classification (NCBI taxonomy): domain Eukaryota; kingdom Metazoa; phylum Arthropoda; class Insecta; order Diptera; family Culicidae; genus Ochlerotatus; species Ochlerotatus camptorhynchus. The sequence continues at coordinate 1,137,583 of NW_027040802.1, read as the reverse complement.
GGTATCGAGTCGACAACAATGAGCCAGTGAGGGGGGTGAAGCCCCGGGAGGCATCCTTCCCTTCCCAACACCGCCATCGGTGTCGGTTGCAGCCAGCAAGCCAGAAACCAAGAGCTAAAGCATAATGGCAGCACAAATGACCTAAATTAAAATTGTGTACTCTTTCAGTGTGTTTCCACTGCCGTTTGTTGCTGCTACTCTTCTCCAAGCAAGGCTTGCTGTGTTTGCGATTATTATAATGGCAGTGCTCTCTCTCTATCTCAGAAAGACCTCCTAGCAGCCAACCGAGCCTACTTCGAGGAGTCAACTTTTCGATCAACATCTTCTGGAAAATGGTTATTTACGAGTCAAGTTGATTTCGGCGCCATTGTTGTTGAGTCGAGCAGAAAAGAAGAAATACAATTGTGGAATTATTTTCCGCGAAAACTTTTCCCCATTCAATGGTAAAACAAGTGAGTAAGTGAAAAGCACCCAATTAACGGAAGGAGTCTCTTTCAGTGATCCCCAATTTTCCACCATGTGGGCGACGACCGAATAGCTTCAGTTCACACTCATGGCAGGAGTCCTATCGTGTCGTTCGCTCCTTCGAAGAAAAGGTTCACGGGTGGACGACGAAGGAACGGAGCCAATTTGTATTACATTACACCATTACTATCATATATCACCAGGATAGGGCAGACAGTGTGTACGCAATTCCCTCGTTGGCGAGAATGGCCCTAGTCGGGTCGGATTTGCGTTCGGGTTCGGTTCGTCTTGGTGGAGCTTGGGTCCAGCGCGTTATGGGACGTGCAACAGCCTAGTGAAGGAAGACGGACACATGTTCGCAGCAGGAAGTTTACTTGCTCACACTGACATTTTTCTGGACAGCTACATTTTGCTAGATTGGTTCTAAACTTTGAAATGCTCTGCTGAACGATGCTGGATTAGTCGAAGCATGATTAGCCCTGTGACCGAGTACGTAGCTACTCATGTTTATACTCGGACCGTGCTTTGACGTAGCAGTACGTCTTTCGGCAACATATTGGGGGTGCAATTTAAAAAAAACCAAAATCGACCGCGACTCTGTCAATAGCGGATGGAATTTAATACTAAACAAGCCAAACGATTGGAAATTTTTCTACGAATCGGCTAAAATGAACACTTTATGACTTTTTAATAGGTCACTGATCATCAAAATTATCACCGATTTCCTGCAAAAAGCGCTTCCCGAACACAGATTTCAAAATCGAATTACATCCGGTCTCGCCGAATGGTGCTTATTCAATCACCGTGTGTGGTGGTGTCCGGTCGGTCGTTATCAGCAAGCAGCAGCAGCAGCAACAGTGCTTTCGGTGCGTGGCGTTGATCATTGTTCTCCAGTACACAACGAAAGGCTGCCCGCAAGCAGCGAGCTGCTGCCCCCATGAGCGTCCATTCACTGAAGACGGAGGAAGAAGCCCCACCGCTTCTGAGTCGCTGTGGGCCATCTATGGCAAGCGTGTCACCTTCGTTCCAAACAACATACAGCTCGCCAGTCTCATCGGTGTTGAACATCCTAATAGCTCAGCATTACTCAACCATCACGACAAAACGGTGCTATTCAGGACCACCTTAAATTATTGTTGTTTAAGAGTTGATCGTTCGCTCGCCTAGCTGACAGCCAGAATTTATTATCTATTGAATAAACCGAAAATTCCGTGCGTTGTGTGCACGAAAACGCGTAATTTGGTCATCAGAACACGAGGCGTATCCGTAATGGGAAAATAGGGTTTCCCTAACACAGTCGCCGAATATTGATACCGAGCACGTAATCCTACGTCAAATCTTCTTCAGAGTTCCCATAATATGTCTTAAACTTGCTAATCTTCTCTCACTTTTCCTTAAATTTTCTGAAAGTCGTCTGAACTTTCCTGAAGATAAGGGGACTACCCTTAAGGTCTCTGAGCTTTCCTGAAAATCTCTAGACATGGCTTGCCTGAGGATCTTGGAATTTCCTTTCCACAGTTTTGCACATGTTCTCTGGACTTCTGTGAAGTACTCTGGATATTCCTAAAGTTATTAGATCCTTTTAAAAGATCCTGCAGTTTCCCTGAAGCTGATCGAACCGTCTTGAAGTTATCAAAGCTTCTCTGAAGTGGCCGTAATTTGTTCAAATCTCGATATTTTCATTCTTTCTTTGGAAATTCTTTATAGAGGAAATGGCTCTAATGTTGGCCTATGGATCTACGATTGGACCCATTGCTAAAAATCTGCTATTTATCAATTTTGTCTACATGAACGGGATGGGAATGGGACGGTACTGATGGATATTTTTGGTCGCTATTGAAAATTTAGTCGATTGCAGAATTTATGTATGGACCTAAATTAGGGGCATTTAGGCCGACATTACATCCATTTCCTCTAATTCCTAAAAATGTTGTGGACCTGAATCCTGAATTTCTCTAGTAATTCTCAGAAGCTCTTGTTACTATCCTGAAGCTCCCAAATTCCCATGTTTTCATTACTTCCTTGAAGCTCAATTAACTTCTCTGAGCTTCTCTAGAGTTGCCTGAAGTATCCATTCCTGCATGAATTGCTTTCAATTTTTTAGAAATTCTCGGAACGTCTCTTGTGTTCAATAATTTAACAAAATTGCACTACTCTGATCATCTTCAAAATACTCGAAACATCCCTGAAAATAATGAAACTGTCCTATAAACTTCTCCCTGAAGATTTCGGAACTTGGCTAAAGCTTTCGGAAATGCCCTGAGTTTCTCGGAAAGTTCTCAAAATATGTTTGAAGTTTGCTAAACTTTTCAGAAATTCTTTAAAATTTCCGGATCTTCATGAAGTTTTTCAAAATTTTCCAAAAGCTTCTGAATTTGATAAAACCTAACCTTTACAGATTGGGGCCACAGATAGCCTATAGTCTGTAAAGGCAGGGTATTACCAAGTTGTAGGCCAGTCCTGTCGAGGAAATCTTGCGGGTTGGAAATTTTCTCGACTTCCCTGGGCATGGCAGTATCATTGTGCTTGCCACTGAATATACAAATTCATGCATTGGCATATGTAGCTCTCAATTGATAACTGTGGAAGTGAATCTTGAGTTGAGAGCCGGCAAAACGCTCGCTAGAGAAGCGTAAAAAGCCTAGAAGAGGAACCTTTACAGATCTTGAATGTTCGACGTTCTTGAGCCTGCCTTCAAGATCCCTAGAGTGCAGTTCCACGCCAAATGACGAATCGAAAAAAACTCGACCTTGGACTAGACTAAAAAAATTACAAGGGACAGCCCTATGGGGTTGTACGCAATGGTGACGTAGGACTAGCTTGTGTTTTGTGTAGGAATAGGAATTTAAGCGGGGTTCTCTCTGTGTATACCCTTTTAGTATAACGCACTTGACACAGATGGCCCACAGCGACTCACCAAGAGCTACTGATTCCGATCAATAGCGGTGTGGCTTTTTCCTCCTTATATGGATGCTCATGTGGGCTGCAGCTCGCTGCTTGCAGGCAGCCTTTCGTTGTGTACTGGAGAACAATATTGAACGCAACGCGCCGAAAGCACTGCTGATGCCGACGACCAGACACACACGGTGATTGGAACTGAATCCGACCAGCGGTTTAGGGCAGCCTTGATAGCTAGCTGCTTGGCGAGGAGCCTTTCGTTGTGTACTGGAGAACACCACCACTCATCACGTGGTGATTGAATAAACACCGTTTGGTGAGAACGGATGGAATTAAACTTTGAAATCTGTGTTAGGGAAATCGCTTTTCGCAGGCAATCGGTGATAATTTTAATTATCATAGCAACAGTTGCACATTCGTGCAATTTTCAATAGTGACATTTTGAAAATTGATATTGATAATTAATTTAACAGATGCGTAGAAATATTTCTGATCGATTGGTGATAAAATTATTCAAATTATTCCAGGGGAAGCTGAGTTATTAACGTTCAAAATCTTTCATAGTTTTGTTACATGGTCGATTTTCGGTTTTCACAAAGTGTACCCCCATATAGAAATCACAGACGTAGTCCTACGTCAAAAAATACCGAGAATAAGACATTTCTTTTCTAAAGAATTTTGTGGAGGGAGAACCTAATCTCATGCTGTATGTTTGCATGGGAGACCAGACAGTGGCCCGAAGTGATGATCTTTTGGTCATTAATTTCGTCGTAGTACGTTTCTATGAAGGCACTGACATCAGATGTGATACAACGGCGGATTTCGCCGCAATTCACTTTTAAATTGGACGATACTAGTTAGATTAAATGATGTACATTAGGGTGTTTCATTCTGGAAAAGATTGATATTTTGGATAGGCCACCCCCTAGTTCAGTTCATAACACAAAAACAAACATCTGTGCAAAGAATTGGCTAAATTGGTCAACGTTAAGAGGTCGCGCCAACGATTTCAATTTTGTTCGGGATTTTCGTCAAATTAGTATGGGAGAAAATGAAAATCAATCAAAGTTTTTTTCCTAATGAAGCGATTTGCATGAAATTAAAATATGTTATACTTAAAACTATAATGAACTGCAAGTCGATTTGATCACAATCACGATCGCCAAACAACTGATGGTAGTAACGCTTTGTACATTCCTATCAAGTGCTTGTCGAAGCTCTCTCTATGACCATCCATCAAGTTGACGAAAGAAGTAAAAAGCAACTGGTGAATGTCGTCTTCGGTTGTGATCCATCACCGATCTGGTCATTCCCGACAATCACGACACTCATCTGTGCTCGTTTTGAAGCAGTTGCTGCTTTGCTTGCTTATTTGAGTGTGTTGGTGAGTGAGCCCAACAGCTTCCGTTTCATGTTGCCTGCTTTGTTGGTAACTCACACAGTCACGCCTGCCGAGATGAACTTGGAATGCGTAGGCATTGTTTTCATTTTCTTCTGTCGCTTCGCTTTTTCTCATCATCGTACTGCAGAATTCTTCACTGTTTTCATTGTGCTTTTCATCATCAGCAGCGAGTGTAACGTTTTGCTTGTGAGCAACGACCATTACTGGTGAATGTTGTTTGCCATGGCTCTAACTCTCTAACTCGCGATAGTCGGTTGATGCGAAGACGAGTGTCACGTGAGTGTCATGAAATTTTGCATCACTGACGGGTGAATGCTTCCGTTATGGCTGAGTGTCCTGTTGTGTGTTCGGTTGTGGCATTTGGGAATACCATTTACGTTGACCGGGTGCGTTGAGATGGAGTCAGGTGGGCGTGATCGAAGCACTCATCCTAAGCCAAATATACTTTAGATAGGAAACTAATCTCGGACTGAAGCATTTTATCACAGAAAAGTGTTACTTAATTCGGACGAAAATAGTATAATTTTGCAGGCCAATGTAGCATAATAAGGAGATAGAGAGAAATGTTACTTTTAGCCTGATCTCGTGGGAAGAATAGGATGCATTTACAGGATAGGATAGGGTCCGCATAAATCTCCCCATTTAGTTTATTCTTAGTTATAGGCAATAGTGGAAGTTGTTATTTTAACCAATACAAATAGTAATCCGATCTTCGATCATATGTTTGCTAACAAGTGAATTTTAAGACAGTAACAGTTAAGGGGGTATTCCCGATCTTTTTTTTCAAAAAATCAAATTTTTTTTTTCACTTTTTTTTTGTACTTTAGACTATATACTTTCATCCCCCCAAGCCGTTTTCCGATCAGCGAATTCGGTGTCCAGGCATAGCTGACTAATGGTAAGAACCCCCAAATGGTTTTAACTAAAGTCAAAACTTTAAACGCGTTTTTCTCGAAACCACATTTTTTTTATCGGGCGAAGATTTTTCTCAGAAACTATAAGAGATATTGACTTGAATCTTTGCGCATTTTGTTCCTTATTAAATTCTTTGGAGCTTCTCCCACTTTCAGCCAAAAATATTAACATTTAACATTGTTTGAAGCACCTTAAAGCTGAAAAAAAGCGGGCTAAAAATCGCCTATTTTTCATATGGCCGCCATTTTGTTAATTTGCAAGATTTTTTGCTGCCAACGGGAGAAGCTCCAGAGAATCTTATGCAGATTATTAATTTCATCACGAAATCTGTTTCAGATGAAGCCGTTCCGAGAAAAGTCTTCGCCCGTCCAGGCGTTTGCGGCGAACAGGGGTCTGTTTGCCGCCATTTTGTGACGTCAATAATGTCTTTTTTTATGTCGAAAAAAATTTATTTGTAAACTTTAATGTTCAATAAACAAGAATCCCAAAGAGTTAGGCGCATTACTATTCATTTTCCTTGAAAAAAATTAATTGAAAAACAGGCCGAAAAAAGGCAAAAGATTGGGAATACCCCCTTAAGTAAAATTTAATAAGTAATGATGGGTGAGGTTAGCCATGTTTATTACTTGTAGTGGGAGTTCGTGAAACATGCTGTCATGAAAATCTGATGTTCTAGGTTCTGCAAATCACTCTTATTTGGTGTTGGTTAGTAGGATTATTGAAAGATTATGTATTGAAATATTGTCAATTTGTTAGTAGGGAATTGTTTAAACTTTAAATTGTATAACAGTAAAGTGGGGATAGGTTGCAGTACAGTGGGTGCAACTACTACAAGGAGACGAAGGCGGGAAAATGGAGAAAGGATTTTTCTGATTGCGATATAGGATGGAGGGATGGAAAAGCGAAGGGACAGAGGTCAGATAGCCCACGAACGACCCACCATTCCTCATAACTATCCAGGCGTTCACGTGTGAAAGGTGTTGAACAGTTAAAGGGCTTGAAATAGCCAGTAGTGAGTGGTAATATTCGAGTGTGACAATTTGCTGCAGCACAGCTCAATTCAGGACCTTTTGTATTATCGTTTGGTACACACCGCCATTTTGTCCGTCGACAAGATCAACCAACGCGTACGTGATCCGGCTTAGCAGTATCTAGGGTCTGCTAGGTCTAAAAGCAACGGAACTAGCCTTCCTCAAGCCAGACCAAAAATAATCGGCTGGAAGTTATTTGTCTCGGGAACCCTCCCTAACCGCCAAGGAGACGATCCCCTCTCGGTAGAGTCACTCCGGCCTTGCCTGGGCTCTGTCGATGTAAGTCTATGAGGGAAGACGCCTGGAAGGACCTATAGTGGTTTCACGCGCCAACGAAACCGCTTTCTCACACCGCCACTCAGCCAACTTTGACCACGATCGTCACACCGAATTTGGCAGAATTCGTAGCACAGTGAGTCCAGCGAGCGCTCGCCCAACGTCGCCGAAGCCGACTATCTTCAGCATCAGTCATCATCATACCGGTACGTTTTTCAGGTCTCTTGCTATTGAGAACTTACCGGGAACAGACAGTAGAGTTACACTAAGGTTACATTCATTGAACAATGTCCAAATACGTTCATAGTGCCTATGTGAACTACGTATGACCTACTGTCATGTATATCAAATGTTCTAGGTTCTTCAAATCATCCTGGAGTCCGGATAATTTGTTATGCAAGATCAACCCAGAGTCGAACAATGTGAATGGAATATATTTAGATATATTTCGGTGCATCAAACATTGGTTTGATTTTGCAGAACAAATCTTTCGGACTTCAGGACGATTTGGAGAACATAGACACTATGAACGTATTTAGACGTATTTAGATACAACGGATATTGTCTTGCAGAACAAATCTAGATAGAGCTGGAATTAGGGCGTAACAGCCTTTGTAAACGAGGACTTCTCTCGTTGATTTCTAGATATTCAAGGCACGCCTACACAAATCAACATATCCAGCGAGTAGGAGAAGTCTTCCCCAACTCGATGATGATGTCGATTTGCCAGGGAGAGTCACGACTTTCGATAAATCATCGAGAGAAGTCATTGTTTACAAAAGCTATTACGCCCTAATTCCAGCTCTATCTAGAAATATCTGGACTCCTGGACGATTTGGAGAACGTAGAACATCTGATATTCATGAAAATAGATCATGCATGATCCACATAGACACTATGAACATATTTAATCAAATTCAAATAGACCCGGTAATGTCAGAATTGCATTCGAATTTTCAAAATTCCGAGTAGAAAATAAAAAATGAAGCATTTAGTTATGTGAAAGAATCTTAATTGTGGATGTCTAGGCAATGAACAAAACGTCCAAATAACTTTCCAAAATTTCAATTTCATATAATTGACATATTACTGCAGTTACCATGAATGTCATTTTCTACAATCGATCAAGTTCCAATCGTCGAACACAACCGTAATTTAGTAAAACACATGAACTTCTCTCTTCCGCAGACGAGTCTGTAATAATTTCCAAAAATTTCCTGATTGATGTCATTAGAGAAGATTGTTTAAAAATAACGCTAAATTATGCTCCACAATCAGCAGTCCAAATAAATCCACCGCAAAAATCCGAATCCACCTCGCGAGAAACCACACCGACGAAGCTTTCGTCATCGTCACCATCAGCAGCACAGCACGGGTGCGAAGCGAAACGATATCGTGTATCCAAATCATGACGATGATCGCACGACACGAGCCGTCTGTGTGTCGAGCGCGATTTCGTTCCGGCCAAACCTCAACCCTCCCTATTCACTCGACCACTGAACTGCTTCCTCCTCCTCGTCGTCCCCATAAGCAGCCGACAGTGCATCGCAATGAGCAATCCAATCCTACTCCCCCCCCCCCCCCCCCCATCCGACCGAACCGAATGAACTGAACACATGTGACGAGACGACGGGCGAAACACCTTCACCGCATTCATGCCAGCCTGGTACTTTTCGGATACCGGCGCACACGAGACCCGTGCGCCGCGCTAGAACGGCGGAAGCGCGCAAATGCCGCCCGACAGAAACACACCAACGACGGCTCCCCGTTTTCCTATTCAGCCCCGTGTGGTGGACGTCGCGCGGTGGCATCGCGTGTTCGGCGTTGTGTTGGACCGTTTTCTGACACGATGGCCGGGGGCGGTTGGCGGCAGTTTCGTCATCATTGCCATTCAGATGAGTGTGAGCGCAAAATGTTCATCGGAATTTGCTCGCTTTTTCTGGTCATTGTTGAGTGCCCAGAGTAACATGAGCCGTCCGTCGTGTTGCTTTGGACGCGCTTGGCGGAAAACGTCTCCAAGAGGTTCAATCATTTTCGCTTAATCGCTTAAACAGAATTGAGAGTACTACTTTTCAGCCAGCGGCTGCTAATGGTGGAAACCAATTTAACCAACCAGTTGGACATTTTGCGAGTTATTGTCGCTGAAAGTTGCTATGCACTCCCTCACTATGGGACTGCTCTTCTAAAATCTCCCACCAATCTCCAAATATTTCTTCAAATTTTCCCGGATCATTCTCCCGGTTTCCTCCCCGGAAGTCAAGGTGGCCACATCTGGGAGTGAAAATTGTTTCCTACTTCCTTCAGAAGAGGAACTTCTCTAGGATATCTCTTCTAATTTCCCCGGTAGGCTAGTTGGTTTCCTTTAGCAATGTATTCCGAATTTTACGGAAACTCCTTCCACAATTTCCCGAAAATTCTACCAAACTATTTGCGGAATTCTTTGTCAACTTGCCCTGGATGTTTGCACCGATTTTTTTTTCGGGAATGGTCTTCGGTCTCATCCGAGAAGTTTCTTCCATCTTTGCCCAGCAGTTCTATTTCCTTCGGAAGGTTCATCCAGCTTACCTCGGAAGACTCATCCGACTTCTTCTGGAAGTTTTTTTTTTCGACTTGCCCAGAAGTATTTTTGACGGAAATTTCTTCCAACTTTTGGAGGAAGATTCTTCCAACTTCACTCGGTTGTTACTTGCATTTCCGGAAAGATTCTTCGCCTTGTAATTTTTGCAGAATTTCTAAAATATTTTAAGGACAATCCTGATAATGATCCAACAGCAACATTTCAAGTCTATTCTGAGATGAATGTCAAGATAATTCTGAGGACAATTCTCGATAGAGCTGGAATTAGGGCGTAACAGCTTTTGTAAACAATGACTTCTCTCGATGATTTCTAGAAAGTCAAGACTTGCCCACTCCAATCAACATCCTCATCGGGTAAAGGAAGACTTCCCCTACTCGATGGATATGGTGGTTTGTGTAGGTGTGCCTTGAATTCCTAGAAATCATCGAAAGTCATTGTTTACAAAAGCTTCTTCTTCTTCTTCTTCTTCGCATTTCAAGCTTATTGCATATCGCATATTAGCTTATTGCGTGCTCTCAACTTAGTGTTCTAGATGCACTTCCACAGTTATTAATTGAGAGCTCTCGATGCCTGTACCATTTTTGCATTGGTATGATTGTGTGGCAAGTCCAATCATACTTCTATGCCCAGGGAAGTCGAGAAATTTTCCAACCCGAAAAATTTCTAGACCGGACCGGGAATTGAACCCAGCCACCTCCAGCATGGTCTTGCTTTGTAGCTGCGCCTTTACCGACTGAGCTAAGGGAGGCCCCAAAAAGCTGTTGCGCCCAAATTTCAGCTCTATCTAGAATTATATGGTTAGAGATCATCCAAAAATAATGTAAGTATTTTTGAGCGATTATTAGACCATCCCTTTCCCCGTAATGGAATCTATACAAATTCTTGATAGAAGTGCAGATTTCGAATAGAGAGTTAGGGAGTGAGCTCCCTAGAGCCTCTTGAAAGAATTCTGAACTGAACCGATAAAACTCCAGAGAACTCTGGAGACAAGTCAAGTTCAGTGGTCTTTGATAGTAAGTTCGAGTGAGAACTTGCTATCAAAGACCAGAGTCAGTTCGAGTCAGATTTGTGAGACTTAACAACATTAGAGTCGCGTTCAGAGTTTATCAAGTGTTATTCCAGAGAGCACCCCAAGTAACAATTTGGGTTTTATGAGGGTTCTGTAGACCATGATTTAGACTTGTAGAGTGCTTTAAAACCACAATAAAACTCGCAATGTTACTTGGGATGTTTGGAGAACCTCCAGAAAGATTTCTGAGGAGCTTGGAAGCAAGCTTACATGGATGAATCCAGACCTGGCAGGAAGACTTTGAGCAGGTTCAGTAAATTTTAATGATTATACCAGAAGACCACTACCTTTTTTATGCCCAGGGGGATTCCAGGACAAGTTCTGAAGAGTTTTAGGAAGAGTCAAGAAGATTTCCAAAACGAGTTCAGAAAACTTTCTGGTCTGCATAGTTTTAGAACAAATCCAGAATACTTTCAGAGCGAGTCCAGACAAATTCCAAGACACGCACAGGGGACTTCTGAGACAGGTTCCGAGAACTTCCTGGATATTTCAGTACAAATTCAGAAGATTTCCAGAAAAATTCCGTGAGACTTTCAAAATAACTTCAGAGCACTTCTACAGTACAAATTCTGAGGATTTCCAGAAAAATCCCAGAAGGCTCCCAGATCTAGTCCAGAAGACTTTCAGTGCAAGTTCAGAGCACTTCTTGGACACGTTCAGAGGACTTCGAAGAGTTTCAGTACAAGTTTTGAAGATGTTTAGGGCAATTCCAGAATAATTCATTAACGAATCCAGAGCAGAAGACTTCCAAAATAAGTCAAGAAGAATTTCAAAGCAAGTTTTGAAGACTTTCAGTACAATTTCTTAAATGTTCAGAACAAGGTCAGAAGGCTTAAAAAACGAGTCCAGAAAACTTTCAGATCGAGTTCGGAAGACTTCCACAACACGTTCAAAGAGCTTCTACGAGTTCTGAGAGCAAGTTCTGAAGACTTATAGGGCAAGTTCTCAAGACTTTCAATGCAAATAAATTTTCTGAACATGGCCAGAAGACTTCAAAAACGAGTCCAGAAGAATTTTTTACAAGTGCTAAAAAAAACTTCAGAACAAGTTCAGACTTCAAACCAGTCCAGAAAACTTTCAGAACGAGTCCGGAAGACTTTCAGAACAAGTTCAGAGCAGTTCTAGGACACATTCAGAGAATTTTGAAGCGCTTCAGTAAAAGTTCCGATTATTTCCAGAATAAGTTCAGAAGACTTCCAGAACTAGTTCAAAAGACTTTAGGACAATTCCAGAATAATTCATTAGCGAATCAGGAACAGAAAACTTCCAAAATAAGTCGAGAAGAATTTCAAAGCAAGTTATTAAGACATTCAGTACAAGTTCTTAAATGTTCAGAACAAGGCCAGAAGACTTCAAAAACGAGTCCAGACGATTTTCAGACAAGTGCTGAAAAATTTCAGAACAAGTTCAGACTTCAAAAGAGTCCAGAAAACTTTCAGATCGAGTTCGGAAGACTTTCAGAACAGAGAACTTCTAGGAAACGATTAGGAGACTTAAAAAAGTTTCAGTACAAGCTCTGAGGTTTTCCAGAATACATCCAGAAGGCTCCAAGAACTAGTCCAGAAGACTCCCAAAACCAGTCAAGAAGACTTTGAGTACAAGTACTGAGAATGCTCAAGGCACGACAACGAGTACGGAAGACTTTCAGTACAAGTTCAGAACACTTCTAGGACACGTTCAGATGACTTTGAAGAGTTTCAGTACAAGTTCTGAAGATCCAGAAAACTTTTAGAACGCGTCCGGAAGACTTTCAGCACAAGCTCAGAGCACTTCTAGAACACGTTCAGAGGAGTTTCAGTACAAGTTCTAAAGATTTTTAGGACAATTCTAGCATAATTTATGAACGAGTCCAGTACTGAAGACTTCCAAAATAAGTCGAGAAGACTCACAGTGCAAGTACTGAAGACTGTCAGTGCAAGTTCTTAAATTTTCTGAACTAGTCCAAAAAACTTCCAAATCGAGTCCAGAAGACTGCCAGTACAAGTGCTGAAAATTTTCAGAACAAGTTAAGAAGACTTCCTAAAACGAGTCCGGAAAATGTTCAGGACGAGTCCGGAAGACTTCCAGAACGCGTTCAGGGGACTTAGCAGAGTTTCAGTACAAGTTCTGAGGATTTCCAGAATAAGTCCAGAAGGTTCCCAGAACCAAAATGAGATCAGAAGACTATCAGTTTTTCTGAACCAGTCCAGAAAACGTCCAGAAAGCGTCCGGAAGACAGAACAAGTTCAGAGGACTATTAGGACACATTTCAAGCACTTTGAAGGTTCAGTGCAAGTTCTGAAGATTTTTAGGACAATTCCAGAATAATTCATGAACGAGTCCAGAACAGAAGACTTCTAAAATTAGTCGAGAAGAGTTTTAGGATACGTTCTGAAGATTCATACGGCAAGTTCTAAAGACTTTCAATGCATATAAATTTTCTGAACATGACCAGAAGACTTCAAAAACGTGTCCAGAAGATTTTTGACAGAACAAGTTCAGACTTCAAATGAGTCCAGAAAACTTTCCGAACGAGTCCGGAAGACTTTCAGAACAAGGTCAGAGCAGTTCTAGGACACGTTCAGAGAACTTTGAAGAGTATTAGTAAAAGTTCTGAAGATTTTCATAATAAGTTCAGAAGGCTCCCAGAACTAGTTCAAAGGACTTTAAGATAATTCCAGAATAATTCGTTAACGAATCCAGAACACAAAAGTTCCAAAATTAGTCGAGAAGAATTTCAAAGCATGTTCTGAAGACTTTCAATACAAGTTCTTAAATGTTCAGAACAAGGCCAGAAGACTTCAAAAACGAGTCCAGACGATTTTCAGTCAAGTGCTGAAAAATTTCAGACAAGTGCTGAAAAATTTCAGACAAGTGCTGAAAAATTTCAGAACAAGTTCAGACTTCAAACGAGTCTAGAAAACTTTCAGATTGAGTTCGGAAGACTTCCAGAACACGTTCAGATAACTTCTAGGACACGTTTAGGGGACTTAAAAGAGTTTCAGTACAAGTTCTTAGGATTTCCAGAATAAATCCAGAAGGCTCCAAGAACTAGTCCAGAAGACTTTGAGTACAAGTGCTGAAAATGCTCAAGATAGTACCAGAGCTAAAAAGTTGAGGGTCGTGATTGTGCGCTGCTGGATTTGTCGATTTTTTATCACACGGGCTATCGTTATTCGTTTTTTTTCCGTTCGGTATACCTGTAATATTGTACTGGTTGTTAGTGGAAAGAGCAGTTCGTTGCGATAATCGTCTAATTAGAGCATATTTTGTGTTGTGAAAACAGTGAAAAAGTTATCCAATCAGACATATTGTAGTGTATATACTGTCTAGCATTGGGCGATCTTGAGAATCCAATTTCTCTTTGCGTATTAGAGTATCTCCACCGCTGTTTCTAAAACACTTTTGGAAACTGAGTCAGCCTGACTTCCGCCTGTGACCAATGCGCTAAACCAGTTAAAGGCGATGAAGAATCCATCTCCTGCATGGCTTTTTTGCGACAGGATGATTCACATAAAGTGCGGGTGCAGTTTCGAACGCCTTTGGATACAGTTGTGTTTTAAGTTTGTTCTCTGTTTTGTGCGTGCGTTCGCGTTCATAGTTTTCGGATGCGATTGCCGGATTATCGCTGGCGCTCTGCCTCCCGGACGTTTATACGTGTGTGATTGGTAGTTTTCTCGCTTTCCGGGAAGTTTTGGAATAGAGAAAGAAAACGTGATTCAATATGTTTGCAAGCATCAGAAGAGATGTCGTGATCTGCGTTGTCTGATTTTCTTCCGGACCAGAAATTAGTGGCATCGCGAGTGATAATTTTTAATTTCAGTTTATTTACGCGCTGCAAGGTGCGTGAAAGAGCTCGGCACAATCAGTGTTGATGTTGGCTCGCTTGCAACTTTTTTTTGTGTTTTCGAAAGAAATTGATCGAAATTGTACCAAAAGTGCTTCTGAACGTGTTTCGCAGTTGGGTGTGGTGAAATTCGTGAATTCGCGGTTTATGTTCAGTGAAAATTCCGTGTCACAAAATTGCTCACCGAGTTTCCTTTTTTTGCCGTTCGGCAACGACGGGTTTGCGAGAGAAAAATAAGCATCGGGAATGTGCTCCCTAATGTATTGATTTGGTGAGTACGTTCCAGTTGAAGATTGTTCTTATACATATCTCGATTGCATTTTCGAGGGGACGTTCGGAGAGCTTTGAGATTTAGGCGTTGTTGCTTTTGCGGGCAGATGAGTTGTTCGCCGGTAAGGGCCAGTAAGTGCTGCCAGCAGATGAATCAAGGGTATTCGAAACAAAATTGATAAGAAATGTACATTCAAATCGATTTAATACAGTTGAACAAATTTCAAAACTATATACGTGCCAGATTTGGAAATAATATTTTTTGAATCTGGAAGTGTGTTTGTGATACCATTATCCATTTGATAAAGGTAGAGTGAACATGCGGGGCTTATTGTAAGTAAAAGTGACCTCGGAGTGGTCGTGAATTACCAGGCATTCTGAAATGGGTCACTGGAGCTGCAATAGAGCTAACACCTTCTAACTCCCGGACTAAACCTGCTTTAATTTAAGGGTAATAAAAAGCAGTTTTCTTCCATAATAACACTGCCGGACAGTGGGGGTTAGATTGTACACACACACACACACAAGTGCTGAAAATGCTCAAAGCACGAGAACGAGTACGGAAGACTTTCAGTACAAGTTCAAAGCACTTCTAGGACACGTTCAGAGGACTTTGAAGAGTTTCAGTACAAGTTCTGAAGATTTCCGAAATAAGTTTACAAGGCTTCCAGAACTTGTCCATAAGACTTCCAAAACGAGTGTAGAAGACTTTCAGTGCATGTGCTGAAAATTTGAGAGAAAATTCAGAAGACTTCCTGACACGAGTCCAGGAAACTTTCAGAACCCGTCCAGAAGACTTTCAGCACAACTTCAGAGCACTACTAGGACACGTTCAGAGGACTCTGAAGAGTTTTAGTACAAGTTCTGAAGACTTGTAGGACAATTCCAGCATAAATTATGAACGAGTCCAGAACAGAAAATTTCCAAAGCTAGTGGAGAAGACTTACAGTGCAAGTATAGAAGACTGCCAGTGCAAGCTCTTAAATTTTCTGAACAATCCAAAAGACTTCCAAAACGAGTCCAGAAGACTGCCAGTACAAATGTTGAAAATTTTCAGAACAAGTTCAGAAGACTTCCTAAAACGAGTCCAGAAAATGTTTAGAACGAGTCCGGAAGACTTTCAGAACACGTTCAGAGGACTTGGCAGAGTTTCAGTACAAGTTCTGAGGATTTCCAGAATAAGTCCAGAATGCTCCCAGAACCAAAATGAGACCAGAAGACTATCAGTACAAGTAGAAGTTTTTCTGAACCAGTCCAGAAAACTTTCAGAACGCGTCCGGAAGACTTTCAGCACAAGTTCAGAGGACACGTTTCGAGGGTTCTGAAGATTTTTAGGACAATTCCAGAATTATTCATGAACAAGTCCAGAACAGAAGACTTCCAAAATTAGTCGACAAGAGTTTTAGGAAACGTTCAGAGAGCTTCCAGAATACTTTGAGAGCTAATTCTGAAGATTTCATGATTTTTAGGACAATTCCAGAATAATTCATCAACGAGTCCAGAACAGAAGACTTCCAGAATTAGTCGACAAGAGTTTTAGGATACGTTCAGAGAGCTTCCAGAATACTTTCAGAGCTAATTCTGAAGATTTCAGGATTTTTAGGACAATTCCAGAATAATTCATGAACGAGTCCAGAACAGAAGACTTCCAAAATTAGTCGACAAGAGTATTAGGATACGTTCAGAGAGCTTCCAGAATACTTTCAGAGTCAATTCTGAAGATTTCAGTACAAGTTCTGAAGACTTCCAGTGCAAGTTCTGAAGACTTAAAACATATATTTGAATTTTCAGAACTAATCCAGAAGACTTCCAAAATGTCGAAGGCAAGGAAACTTTCACAACGAGTCTGGAAGACTGTCAGAACGAGTTTAGAGGATTTCTAGGACGCGTTCAGAAGACTTTGAAGAGTTTCAGTACAAGTTCTGAAGATTACCAGAATAAGTACGGAACTAGTCTAGAAGACTTCCAAAACTATATCCGAAGGCTTTCAGTACAAGTTCTGAACATTTGCAGGGCAAGGTCAGAATACTACCTGAAACGAGTCCAGAAAATTTTCAGAACGCGTCCGGAAGGTTTACAGAACATGTTCCGAAGACTTTGAAGAGTTTCAAAGCAAGTTCTGATGATTTGCAGATAACGTTCAGAAGGTTCCCAGAACTAGTCCTGAAGATTTTCAAAACGAGTCCAGAAGATTTTCAATACATGAACGGACAATTTTCAGGCAAGGTCATAAAACTCACTTTCAGAATGAGTCCGGAAGACTTTCAGAACATTGAAGAGTTTCAGTACAAGTTCTAAAATATTTAGAACAATTCATCAACAAGTCCAAAGGAGAAGACTTCCAAAACTAGTCGAGAAGACTTATAGGATGCGTTCAGAGGACTTTTAGAATACTTTCATAGCAATTTCTGAAGACTTTCAAAACAAGTTCTTAAATGTTCTGGACAAGGCCAGAAGGCTTCAAAAGCGAGTCCAGAAGACTTTCGACAAGTGCTGAAAATTTTCAGAACAAGTTCAGAAGACTTCCTGATACGAGTCCAGAAAACTTCCTGAAACGAATCCAGAAAAACTTTCAGAACGAGTCCACAAGACTTTCAGAACAAATTCAGTGGACTTCTAAGTCCAGAAGACAGCACAAGTTCAGAGCACTTCTAGGACACGTTCAGAGGACCTTGAAGAGGTTCAGTACAAGTTCTGAAGATTTTTAGGACAATTCCAGAGTAATTTATGAACGAGTTCAGAACAGAAGACTTCCAAAATTAGTCGGGGAGACTTTTAGGATACAGCAAAAAAAGGTTATCTTCCATTTAATTCCACTTAATTAATTTTGGTATCCATGACAGATACGTATTTCGACTACAATGTGCAGTCTTCATCAGTGTCATTCCCACTAAAGAACTTATCAAAATCTAACCCCCTTAAGTACTCATCCCCTAGGTATAAAAGTCAAGATCACAGGTATATAAATGAAACTACAATGTGTTGAATCGGAACCTACCTAACTAATTAAAACCAAAGATTTAAGTAAGCTAAAGGAGAAAAATCTATTCAACTCTCTAATAAGGAAAATCCCAAAAGCTTGGTAGCCATCATAATGAAGTAATGAAATTGGGTTGTTAGCGGAATGCTTTAATAAAACAGCAACTGTGATCTTGACTTTTATACCTAGGGGATGAGTACTTAAGGGGGTTAGATTTTGATAAGTTCTTTAGTGGGAATGACACTGATGAAGACTGCACATTGTAGTCGAAATACGTATCTGTCATGGATACCAAAATTAATTAAGTGGAATTAAATGGAAGATAACCTTTTTTTGCTGTTTTATTAAAGCATTCCGCTAACAACCCAATTTCATTACTTCATTTTAGGATACGTTCAGTTTATAAATTTTCAGAACTAGTCTAGACGTCTATGAGTACAAGTTCAGTAGACCTCCTGAAACGAGTCCAGAAAGCTTTCAAATCGAGTCCGGAAGACTTTCAGAAGTAGATTTGTGGATTTTAGGACACGTTCAGAGGACTTTGAAGAGTCTCAATACAAGTTCTGAAGATTTTTAGGATAATTCCAGAATAGTTCATGACCAAGTCCAGAACAGAAGACTTCCAAAATTAGTCGAGAAGACGTTCAAAGCAAGTTCTGAAGACTTTCAATACAAGTTCTTAAATTTTCTGAACAAGGCCAAAGACTTCCAAAACGAGTCCAGAAGACTTTCGGTACAAGTGCTGAATTTGCAAGTTCAGAAGACTTCCTGAAACGAGTCCAGAAAAATTTCAGAACGAGTCCGGTAGACTTCTATAACACAATTTATGAAGACTTTTAGAACAATACCTAAATAATTCAGGAACGACTCTAGGACAGAAGACTTCCAAAATTAGTCGAGAATACTCCCAACGCAAGTTCTGATGACTTTCAGTGCAAGTTCTGATGACTTTCAGTGCAAGTTCTGATGACTTTCAGTGCAAGTTCTGAATTTGCATGTTTAGAAGACTTCCTGAAACGAGTCCAGAAAACTTTCAGAACGAGTCCGGTAGACTTGTATAACACGCTCAGAGGACTCCTTGGACAGGTTCAGAGGACTTTTAAGAGTTTCAGCACAAGTTATGAAGACTTTTAGAACAATTCGTAAATAATTCATGAACGACTCTTAGACAGAAGACTTCAAAAATTAGTCGAGAATACTTTCAACGCAAGTTCTGAAGACTTTCAGTGCAAGTTCGGAAGATTTCCTGTGCACGTTCTGAAAACTTTCAATGCAAGTTCTTAAATTTTCTGAACAAGACCAGAAGACTTAAAAAACGAGACCTTCAGTACAAGTGCTAAAATTATTTAGAACAAGTACAGACAATTTCCTGAAACGAGTCTAGAAAACTGTCGGAATGAGTCCGGAAGACTTTCAGAAAAAGTCTAGGACATATTCAGATGACTATGAAAAGTTTCAGTACAAGTTTGAAGATTTCTGGAATACGTCCAGAAAGATCCCAGAACTCATCCAGAAAACTATTAAAACGAGTTCAGGAAAAGAAGTGCTGAACATTTTCAATACAAGTTCAGGAGACTTCCAGAAACGAGTCCAGAAAATGTTTAGATCATTTCCAAAATATGTCATGAACGAGTCCAGAACATGAATCTTCCAAAATTAGTCGAGAAGACTTTTAGGATACGTTCAGAGAGCTTCCAGAATACTTTCAGAGCAAGTTCTGAAGACATTCACTACAAGTTCTTACATTTTTAGGGCAACTCTAATAAATTTGTTATGGCTATTTTTCTTAACGACGTGTTTGGGGTATCATCCAAACCAT
This sequence comes from Ochlerotatus camptorhynchus, assembly GCF_037179485.1. Classification (NCBI taxonomy): domain Eukaryota; kingdom Metazoa; phylum Arthropoda; class Insecta; order Diptera; family Culicidae; genus Ochlerotatus; species Ochlerotatus camptorhynchus. The sequence continues at coordinate 1,118,054 of NW_027040802.1, read as the reverse complement.
TTGTGGAAAAGTTCGACTATTTGGGTTATTGTTCGTTTATGGTATTTGTTTATTAGGGAAGGCCAGAGACTTTCAGAACACCTCCAGAGAAAATCTGGGACACGTTTAGGCATCTAGGAGACATGTAGAACAATTTCTGAATATTTTGATGCTCTCAGAACTAGTCCAGAAGACTTCCAGAACAAGTGAAGAGGACTTCTAAGACACGTCCAGAGGACTTTAAAAAGATTTCCAGAACAAGACTTCCAGAATGAGTCCAGAAAACTTATTGAGCAAAAAAATTTAATGGAATTCCAGAAAAAAAAATCTATGATTCTTTTGTGTTCAGTTCAGACATTTTAGATGCAGCGATACAGGAAACAGATCCGAACGCAGAAAAGATGCTATACTAAAAACAAGATTCTGAAACTTCGAATGAGATAAATCAAGTGTCTGAATCATACATAAATATGAAATATGGTTTGTAGACAAGATTCCAGTTAAACTGGTGAAAAATTAAAATCCTTGGAATTTGGATATTTTTTAAGATTTCTTACTTAGACAAATGTTTATGGATTCGTTGGAAACCGCAAGCACTTCCATATTTGTTATAATTGAGAGCGATTCTAAGTCGAGATTCAAGATAGAATATTGAAAATGTTTTGAATTCTGAGTTTAGTTCTGACCACTGTACTTATCATAACTAGACAGAACTTCACTTCATCGAATGCCTGCCTTCAAATATTTGTTTTGCTGCTTTTGAGCTACAGTTAACTCTCCCCAACTCGATTTTGAAGGGTTATCGACTTACACAAACGGATGTTCTAATCACCCATTCGCTCAATTCCTTCCCAAAACATGCCACTGACAATGCACCTCTTCATTGAAAGAAAAAAAAACCTCGTTGCATCGATTTTGGCTGCGTTCCAAATAACCACCACCTAAACCCAGCAGCGGGACCCCGGCGGCATCGACGTTGCTGCCACTGAGAGGCTCGGGGTTGTCCTAAATGCGACATGAATTTTTTATGGCATTATCCCACACCTTTAACCGGGTGCTATCATAATTTCGATTAGAAACGATGCTCCTCTTCCGGTGGAATTTTGAATTTCGGAATAAACTCCACGTGCGGCACGGAACGACGACCACATCCGCATCGAATTGATTCATTGTTGTGGATTTCCCGGGGTTTTGGCACCGGGCCCAATTTATGTAGTGAAGCACCTAATCGCGACTTAATCGCAGTTACCTTCGACTGTGAACTGATCGAAATAATCAACAACTCACCTGAAAATAGAAAGAAGAAGAATTTCAGTAAATATTTAGCTTTGAATTTTGCGGGTATAATGTCTTAAGTAGGCGTGGAAAATGTCCGTGGTCCGATTTCATGGCTACTGTGATAACAACAACTGCAGCGGGAACCATTTAAAAGAGCCTCCTGCTGGTTGTCCGGGCAGTAGTTTGCTGTTTGTGGATTTCCCTTCAACGAAGATGGCCCTCCGTACGGTAACCCTGATGATGGCCCTGGCCATGGTCGTCCTGTTCTACGCTACGGTCCCCGGTGCCCGTGGGCAGAGACTTCCGAACAGACCGGGTGACTTCAAGTGCAACTGCGGCACCACGTTCGATCCCTACTGTGGCACCGATGGCTTGAACTATCTGAACAAGTGTGTCCTGACCTGTGGAAAGCGCTTCAAGCCGGGCCTGGACATCAAGCACCGTGACTACTGCGTAGGAAGCGACCCCTACAATGTGCAAGGATCATTCGATCCGGAGCGACCGTTTTGGGGCTAGGAAACTGTTCGAAGTTACAATCAATAAAATTTATCTGAACTAAGGGAAAACAAATTTCCAATCCAAGGAGAATCAATTTTCCGGAAACAATCCCTCCGCCACCACCTACTTTGCCTTGTTAGTCGAAAACAAAAACATACACAACTTGATATTTGATGCCGTGCTCCTGGGAGCAGCCACTTTGTGCTAAATTCCCGTGGCATCGGGAGAGGGTTATCGATAGGCAATAACCGTCGTCGTCGTCGTCCCGTGTCCCGAACACCTTTCCTCACTCTCTGAATACTAACTAATAGGATAGAGTCGAGTTCGGCCCGGTTTCGGAGACGACGGAATTGGTGCAAGCAAAGTTTTTCAATCGTGATCGATTTTTGAACAATAGAAGGAAAAGGCGTGCCCCTCCCCCTCCTGCTCAGGGCAGGGACAAGGAAATGAACTTTTTCCCATCATTTGCTCCACCAATCACACTCGCTGGATGGACACAGGAGCGCAAGATTGATGATGATGATGGTGGTTGGTTGGTTGGTTAGCAGCAGTCGGCGATGTAGGGAAAGGTGATTGTTGTTGCCATTCGGGCGTTTAATGGGAACGCGTTCGCGCTTGCTTTGATCGGAATGTCAGACTAAAGTGATGTATAAGCCCAATTTGTGATGGAAGAGGTGTTTGGTTGGATGGGGGAACGGACAAGGAAGGGGGAGAGGGTGTGGGAGGGGGGGGGGGTTTGGTTGGGCCTAGTTGAAAAGATTTGACACGGTTGATGAAAGTGTTGAACTGATTTGAAGGCAGGCTTCCACTCACTTGCTATAAAAAAAAATGAATTAGGGAATTTTGAAATCATTAGACGTTATAACGATGGTTTGTACTTGTTAGATGCAAGAAGAGGTTAAAAGGAAATTGTTTGACACATAAAACCTGTTAAATTCACTTTCAGATTGTCACAATCAGCGATTTTACGACTCGCGAGCGCTCGCTCTGAGTGAACGCTCAAGAATAATAAAATCGATAACTGTGACACTCTGAAAGCGAAATTGACAGGTGTCATGTGTCAAACACATACCTTGCAACCTTTTCTTTCTAACGATTTTATAATTCCGAAAAACATTGTTTTATAGCAAGTGAGTGATGTGAATGCGATGTTGGAGTTAATTTCAATGATGAGGTTGATCAACTACCGAATGCTTAAAGTTTATTTGAATGTTGAAACTCAAGTTGATTGACATTATGGATGTTGATGGTAATGTTGAAATGGACGTTAACTAGAGTGAGGTTGAACTTGATGTCAATGTTTAAGTTGACACTAATGTTGAACTAGATGGCGAGGTTGAAGTTAATGTTTAACTTGAAGTTGGTGGCAATAATAAAGTAGGTGATGATGATCTTTACGCTAATTGTGATGTTGATGGCAATGTTTATGTTGATGGCCATATCCAAGTTGATGATAATGTTAAAGTAAATGGTAGTGTTGGAAGTTGATATTAAAGTTGATGATAATGTTGATGATAAAGTTGGTAATGACGCTGATGTTGACGTGGATGGCGATGATATAGCAGGCTTGTTATGGTTGATACTCATGGCTACTCCATAAGTAACCAGCTCGTTTGAAAACAATTTCGTCTACAAATGTATAGAAATACCCGATAAACGGCACATCCCACCGTGCTCTTCAGATGATTCCTTATAAATAGTTTTTGGTTGCCAATTTTTGCCTGGGGCTGTGCATAAACTACATAAACCATTTTTGAGAGGTTATAGAACCCCCCTATCTCCGTAGACAAACGTCCATACATATACAGATAAAAATTCTGAATTTTAATTGTGATGTAAACATTCATTCACGTAAACTTGTATTTAATTTCACGCAACCGAGAAACTTGTAAACAATGTTGTTTACAACAATGGGCTTTTGTATACAATATTTGCTACATTGCATGAAATGTCTCAGAACTTTACATGATATATAATGTAAACTTATATGATATTTGACGCTCCATTTATGTGCATCATACTAAACAGAAATTAACACTACTTTTTCGAACTGTGTGTTTTTGAAAGTACGAACCATAGCCACTAACCTCCGACCTAAAGTGTCAACGAGGTTTATGAACAGCCCACTAGGGGCTCTCGGAAAGTTGAAATATTACGCCTAGTTGTGAAAACGTCCGGGTTAAGAAAAAAAATATATATTGACCCAAGAAAATTGCAAAGAAGTTCTGAGAAATTTCGGAACGTCCAGAAGAATCAGAAAAACTCCGAGCTTTTTGGAGAAATTTCTAAAACGTACACACCAAAAAATTAAGAATTTTAATGGTGATGTAAATATCCATGCATGATACAATTGAAGCATGTAAACTTCCTTTTCACGTAAACTAGCAACTTGCAAGAAATATTGCTTACAAAGATGGATGGTTGCATACAATATTTAGAATATTTCATTAAATGGCTCATAAATTTACACGATCTGTGATGTGAATTTGTATGATATGTGACGCTCCATTTATGTGCATCATAGTGACAGAAATTTACTCTACTTTTTCGAACTGTGTAGGGAGTATCCGGAGTGTTCAGAGAAGAATCAAAAACTCTAGGAAAGTTCAGAGGACTACAGGTCCACAACTTTGGGGAAGTTTAAAAATCTTTAAGAATAAGTTCCGAAAACTTCAAGGCAGTTCCATGAACTAACTAACTAATCTTGAACTTAGATGAAGTTCAGAGAACTTCAGAACAATTCCATTAACTTTAACTTTGCAAGAAAACTTCCTTGTAAGTTTTAAACTCTTCAGGAAAGTTCAGAGAATATCGGGAAAATTCTCGAAAAGTTCGGAAAATTTTGCAAAGTTCAGGGCCGTTCGAACTGCTTCAAAAACTTAAGAAAATTTTATGTTAGTTCCACTAACATCAGAAAAATGCGGGAACCTTCATGATGTTCTGAGAATTTTATGGAAATTCCATGAATTTCGTGAAAAATACGAAACCTTCCGGGTAATACCGAGTGCAAGAACGTTCAGAACTACGGGGAAGTTTTCAGATCGATAATGTTATTTTTCTGATAGTTTCAAAGCAGTCCCATCCCAAGTAACAATTGGGGTTTTATGAGGGTTCTGTAGACTATGAATTAGACTTGTAGCATGCTTCAAAACCAATGTAAAACATGCAATGTTACTTGGGCATAGATTTCACGAAAATTTTAAGTGAAAGTGAAGATCAAAGAGTTTTAAAGAAGATCAATTAAATTCAGGAAAAAATTAACTTTAAAGAAGTTTCAAAAACTTGTAACGTGATTTTTGGGGCAGTTTTGAATAGCTTAAGAGCAGGTCTAGAAAATCAGCAAAATTACGGGAGGTTCAGGGAAGTTCCGAGAACTTTAAGTTGGATGATCTTCCAAGATCTTCCAGAAATTAAAGACATTCTCTTGAGTGTCTTTAATTTTTTTAAGATTTTGAATGATCCCGCTACTTTCCTGAATTGGATGGAGCTGCTTTCAGGAAAGTTTTAAGAACCTAAGAAAAATATCGGAAGCTTCTAAAAACTCGAATAAATTCACAGAAGTGCAGAAAAAATCGGGAAGCAAAGCGATATTCAGGGCAGTTTCATTGGTTTCAGGGCAATTCCAGGAACATTCTCAGAAGACTCACGAGAACTGCAGAGAAGTTCCACGAAGCTCAGGAAATATAAGAGAACTTCAGGACGGTCCGAAACATTTTCATAACTTTTAAGAAGTTCCGAGGAATGAAAGAGAGGATCTCCGAGAAGTTTCATACACAGGCTTTGGGATAGTAAAGCAAGTTCTGAGAACTTCTATAAAGCTTCGGGCACTTCAAAGAAGCTTCGAGAACTTCAAGGCGACCTCAGCTTCAGCGAAACTGCAGGAACTTTTAAGTAGTTCTAAAAATTCAGAGCTGTTAAGAGAACTTGAGGAAAACTGAGGATACAATAAAGAAATTTCTAGAACCTCAGGAAAGCTAAGTAAAGTAATTTTCAGAGATTTTAAGGGCAGCCTCAATCAGCTTAGGAAAGTCTAAACATTTGGGAAAGTTTAAAGATATGTTTCGATTTATTTTGGACATCTCCATGAATTTCAGGGAAATTTCGTGAAACAGTCTTGCACAATCCAAACAGTTAGCTTTGCATTACCCGACGCTTCAACCGTTTATTGTGGCCTTTCCCATTGTAGACGTTTTACCCTTCAGAAAGGCCACAATAAACGACTGAAATGTCGGGCAATGCAAAACTGACCGTTTGAAATAAGCAAGGCTGAGAAAGCTAAAATCGGAAATCAATAAACATACCAGTCATAGGATTCGCGAAACTTCAAAAACTTTTAGGAGTTTTTTTGGGCATCCTTAAAATTCTCAGAACTTCTTACAGTTTCACGAAATTTGCTTGAAATTCATGGAGCTGTCCAGAACTAATCGAAACTATCCTTTACATATCTTTAAACTTCCCCAAAAGTCCGGACTTACCTAAAGTTGTTCAGCCTGAGAAATTTAGAAAACTTTAAACATCTTTTTAAAACTTTACAGATGTCCAGAGATTTTCAGAGATGTTTGAAGATGTTATGACGGTACCAATAATTTCAGGGCATTACCAAAAACTTCAGGAGAATTTCGAGAGCTTCAAGGTAGCTTCGGAAACATCGGAGATGATCAGTCAACTTCAAATCAGTTCAATTAACTTCAAGGAAATTGCAGGAATTGTACAGAAAGTCCGAAAAACTCAAAAATTTCAGCAAAGTTACAAGATCTTTAGGAAAGTTAAGAGAACTTCGGAGACGTTTTGAGATTTTTAGACACTTTCATTATTTTCAGGGATGTTTCGATTACTTGAAGGAAGATCTGAGAACTGAAGAGCACTTTCATTATTTAATTCTAGGAACTTTCCATAAGTTCCGAGGAATTATGATAGAAATTCAGGAATGCTCAAAAAAAATCAGAAATATTGCGAATTATTGGAACGTTAGAGAAATTCTGAGAATATTTTGAAAGTAAAAGAAGCATCATATTGAGAGAACGAAAACTTTAGGTGAATCAGAAGAAGTTTGGGGAAATTTCTAGATTTGAAGGAAAGTTTTGAAAGCTTTAGGACAATTGCAGGAACTTCAGGATTGATCAAAGAACTTCATGACATTTCAATTAGCTTCAGGGGAGGATAGAGCTTTACTGAAGTTCAGATATCATTGGGACAGTTCTAATAAGAAAAGTGCCTTAAACTCCAGAGAGCTAAATAACTTTCGCTAATCAGAGTTGACCCAGACCCTCGCCTTGATAAGCCAAAATCCTAATCACTGATCTACTCCACCATGCTTGTTTGGGGAACGATAATAACGAAACTCTTGGCAGCATTACAGAGGATTATGCCATAAACGTCTGTAATTCAAGCGAAAATATGCATCTCCAGCAAATACCAGTAGACAGTGTCATTTGAAACGTGACTGTAATTTGCTACTGTCAGATATTAAAAGTAAGACAAATTTAGTTCTTGCAATTTTCCAGCTTTTAATAGAACAGACCTGAAGCTCCCGAAATGGTCCTGAAGTTCTCGAAACTACTTTTTTTTTGGTAACCTCCCGGAAGTTAATGGAAATGCTATGGTGTTTTCTGATCCCCCGGAAGTGCTCGACTTCTCTAAGCTTCTTCCAATTCTCTTGAATTTCTTGGTACTGTCCTGAATTTAATAGAACTATCATAAGAATCTCCCTTACTTTTCAAGAAAATCCCCGAACTTCCGTGAGGTTCTCAAAATATTTCTGAACGTTTCTAAACATCTCTGAAGTTCACTGAATGTCTTGAAAACTTACAAAAATTTCAAAAATTTCCGCAATTTTCCTGAAATTATCGGAACTGCAATGATCCTCCCTGAGGTTGCTCCAAGTTCTTTTAAAAAGCTTCCGCATAATCCTAATTGTCATGAAACTTTCCAGAGGCTCTCGGATATTTCTTAACGTTTTCTGAAGTTCTATGAATTATCTGGAGTTTTTTTTTTTTTTTGAAGTTATGTGGACTTCTGTAAAGTTCTCTGGACCTTCCTGGAGTAATTTGGACTTCTCTTAAATTTCCGGAAGATTCCAAATTCCAGACATTTCTGATGTTTAACGTGCATTTTTGTTGTTATTAAAACTGCAGAAAAGATCTCCGAACTTCGCTAAGTTTTCCAAACATCCGTTAATTTCTCGGTATTTTGTAAAAGTTCCCACAATTTCCCGTAGTTTTCCTGGACTTCCCTGATATTCTTTTCTCAAAGCTCCTACAATTTTCCTGGAGTTAATAGAACTGCCTTGGAGTTCTTTCGGAGTATTCAAAGCTAGTCTGATGCTCACGGAACATTCTTTAAAATATTTGAAATTGCCTGAACTTCCTTGGACTTTTGTAAAGCTCCCTCAATTTTCCTAATAATCATGGAACTTCTTTGAAGTCCCCGATTTCTAGAATTCTAAGATTGAAGCTTTAACAATTTCTCAGAAGTTATCGAAACTACTAATTTTTTTGGTAACTTCCCAGAAGTTAATGGAACTGCTCTGGGGTTTTCTGATCTTCCCTGAAGTACTCGACTTCTCTAAGCTTCTTCCAATTCTCTTGAATTTCTTGGTACTGTCCAGAATTTAATAGAACTATCATAAGAATCCCCCTTACCTTGCTCAAAAATCCCCGGACATCCGTGAGGTTTTCAAAATATTTCTGAACGTTTCTAAACATCTCTGAAGTTCTCTAGATGTCTTGAGGTTTATTTTTTGAAGTTATGTAGGTTTCTGTGAAGTTCTCAATTTTTCCTGAAATTTCATAACTTTCCTGGAGTAATTTGGTCTTCTCTGATATTTGCAGAAGATTCCAAATTGTAGACTTTCCGGATGTTCAACGTGCGTTTCTGATGTTATTAGAACTGCACAAAAGATCTCCGAACTTCGCTAAGTTCTCCAGACATCCGTTAATTTTTCGGTATTTTTTAAAAGTTCCCACAATTTCGCGTAATTTCCCATAAAATCTCTTGCTATTCCTAAACTTTTCTGAATGTTCCTGAAGTTTCCGGTACTTCTCTGAAGTTCCCTATATTTTCTATTGCTCCGGAAATTTTCCTGATATTCATAAAACTCCCCTGAAGACCATACAATGTTCCTAAAGTTTTCGGAATATCTCTTATTAGCTCGGAGCTCCATGAAGGATCCTGCATTTCTCTGAAGTTAATGGGACTGCTGGGTAGTTCTCTGTGCATCCTCGAAGTATTCGAAACTTCCCTAAATCTAATGAAACTACCTTCAAATCATTAATATTGCATGAAGTTTACTAAATTTTCTTGAAGCTCTCCGATCTTCGTTGCAGTTCCTTCAACTTTATAAACTTCTCGAAACTGCCATGGAAATCACGGGACTTCCCATAAAATGTTTCGCAATTTTCGAATGCTTCAGAAAAAAATCCGGAAACCTTTGGGAAGTTACATACACGTCTGGATATAGGGGAAATGGATGTAATGTCGACCTAAATGTCCCAAATTAGTCCCATACATAAATTCAGCAATCGACTAAATAGATCAATTAGTGACCAAAAATATCCATTAGTACCGTCCCAATGACGCGTTCATCAAGATAAAATTGATAAATAGCAGATTTTTAGCGATGGGCCCAATCTTAGATCCATAGGCCAACATTAGAGCCATTTCCCCTACATATAGACAGTATAGACAACAAAAATATCCAGATGTTCATGTATTTTCCCAAACTTTTTAGATATTTGCCTGAAGCCCTCGGAACTTTGCGGGAGATTTTGAAAATTCCGGAACACCTTCAAATATCCAGCAATTTCCTTGAAATTAATTGAACTTCCCTCAGGTCTGATGTTCTCAGAGCTTCCCTGAAATGCTCTCAATTCGCCTGAAATACATTGAACGGTCCTGAAATGAATGGAACTGTCCTGAAAACCTTTAAACTTCCTTGAACTTCTGTAAAGTTTCCAAAATATTACTGATGTTTTCTTAAGTTCTGTGGAGTTCCCTGGACATTCCTAAAATTCCCGGAACATCTTAAGGGTTCTCGAAATTTTCCTTGAATCCGACTTGAATTTATTGGAACGTAGCCCTATTGATGTGGACTTTCATAAATTGTTTGGAACTTCCCATAAATCATTGCAACCAACCTTAAGATCAATAAAAATCCCTTAAGATCTCCAGACCTAGGTTCTCCGAACTACTTGGACCATTTCTAAAGATTCAACAATTTTCCTCAAGCTCTCCACAATTCTCTGAAATTTTCTTGACTTCCCTGAAAATCTCTGAATATCCTTAAAGTGATTTTGGGCAGTTTTGATAACTTTGGAGCAGGTCTAGAATATCAGCAAAATTACGAGAGCTTCAGGGAAGTTCCGAGTTCCAAAAATTAAAGACATTCTCTGGAGTGTGTATAATTTTTTGAAGATTTTGAATGATCCCGCTACTTTCCTGAATTGAATGGAGCTGCTTTTAGGAAAGTTTTTAAGAACATACGAAAAATATAGGAAGCTTCTAAAAACTCCAATAAATTCACAGAAGTGCAGAAAAAGCCGGGAAGCTAAGCGATATTCAGGACAGTTTCATTGGTTTCAGGTCAATAATAATAGGTCTCAATAGCTCTTAAGACTTCATAAAAGTTCCTACACTTTTCCTGAGACCCTGGGCATTTCCAGGCAAAATAGCAAAAACAAAATTTAATTCCAGACCTTCGACCTCAGTGATGCAAAATATCATGACACTCACGTGACACTCGTCTTCGCACCAACCGACTACCGATGACAGAACGTTTTGTCACGCAGTGAGAGGTAGAGCCATGGTAAACAACAATCATCAGTAATGGTCGCTGCTCACAGGCAAAACGCTACACTCGCTGCTGATGATGAAAAGCACAACGAAAACAGTGAAGAATTCTGCAGTACGATGATGAGAAAAAGCGAAGCGACAGAAGAAAATGAAAACAATGCCTACGCATTCCAAGTTCGTCTCGGCAGGCGCGACTGTGTGAGTTACAAACAAAGCAGACAACATGAAACGGAAGCTGTTGGGCTCACTCACCAACACACTCAAATAAGCAAGCAAAGCAGCAACTGCTTCAAAACGAGCACAGATGAGTGTCGTGATTGTCGGGAATGACCAGATTGGTGATGGATCACCACCGAAGACGACATTCACCAGTTGCTTTTTACTTCTTTCGTCAACTTGATGGATGGTCATGGAGAGAGCTTCGACGAGCACATTGATAGGAATGTACAAAGCGTTACTACCATCAGCTGTTTGGCGATCGTGATTGTGATAGGTCGCAACTCTGTTCGACCTTCTCCGATTTGTATCAAACTTGGCGAACTTGATTGATGTGGTCAATCATTCACATTTGATCTAAAATTCGATCATTTTGAATTTCGCAGAAAACTTCAAAATGGTGTAGTCGATATTTTTCAACAAATCATAACTCAAAATTGTCACTTCCAATCGAACTGAATTTTTAGAAAAAAATATAAAAAAGTTTCAATTAATTTTGGGTAAACATAAATCAAAAAAGTGTTTAAAACTTAAACAACTGAAAATTATCTCCTTTAATATTTTTGTCTATTGTTCATTATAAAGCTTAGGAAAAATGTTATCTAATGTGAAAATTGAAAGTTGGATACATTTTCGATACGATTTTCAGAGTTGGTTAGAAATGCTATCTAACATGAAGCTTTAGTGTGATAATTTATTAGCTAGACAATGGTCTTAGAAGAGGGTATGTAGATAGTTCCGTTAGAGTACGGCAGTATGAAAATTGAATTGAAGTTGAAAATGACCGGAGGGTTTGACTTGCACTGTTGCATTATTGGCTCTTCGGTCATCTACCTACCCTCTTCTAAGACCATTCTCAAGCTAATAAATTATTACACTGAAGTTTCATGTTAGATAGCATTTCCAACCAACTCTGATTTTTTTTTTTGTATTTAAAAATCTGCAAAGTTCTAGACGATAAAACAACTTTTCTGAAAACACCAAGTTGCTAAATCTTAAATTCTTGAGAGTTTTAAGCAAAAAATATCCCCTTTTCAAAACGTTGTACCTAAGCTAGCCGCAAGTGGTTGCACTTGCAACAGGTATCATTTTAAAGCAGTGAAAAATAGCGATTACTTTAGGACCATTCCGAATCGTAGTACAAGGGTGCCTTTGGAAGCGTAAACCGTATCTGAACCACATATTAAATTGACCATTTCACTCTAATGATTGCATTTGGAGATCAAATAAAAGGGTCAAAATGGCCATAAAGGGTAGTGACAACTTTGAAAATCAATTCATACCTGCCAAGTATTCAAACTTTCCAAACTACACAATCAAACGATTAACTCCGGACAGTTTGTCAGCAATTTGCACTTCTCCACACAAAAGCTGAAAAATCAATACTTGAAACCCATCTCGCTCCATCTATCTATCTCTCGGAACGCACGTACGGATTACTATACTAATGAGCACAGATCGGATTCAGTGGATATATATTTTAATAAAAACGATCGCTTGTTACGCTTCCCGGAGTGCCATGTGACCCCTGCTATTAAAACCGAAAATGAACATTGCCTCATAATTACTGGAAACAAAGATAAACTCCAGATGCGGAGGGAATGGGGAGGGGGGGGGGGGGGTGGCGTGCATATCGACGCCCCCTCCTGCTCATGATTCCCGATTCACTCGACTCGCACAATATCACAACTCACAACACTACAGTCGGGTCGGGAAAAAGCTGGTTCCGGTCGGTGTGCTGCGCTGCCTGCCGCTCGTGCTATCATGGTATGATGGTGTTAAAACAAATTAGCTAAATCTAGCGTTCATAATCGTAAGGGCCTAACTGCGATGAGAGATTATCTTCTGCTAGCTAAAACATCCCTTTAGCACGCTGTACTGGTTAAATTGGTTTCTCTTAACTGCGAAGAGAAAATTGACCACCGCAGTTAGGCCCTTATGATTCTGAACGCTAGAGATTTGTTCTCGTCTCGGAATAAACTGAAACAGACGCGCGGCTTCACGCTCGCATACACATAAACGTTTATTGGCGAAGGCAGGGTTGAATTCAACCCTATGGGGGCTGAATGCGCTACAACACCCCCTCGAACTCAGCAATTACCTTCGTCGTCTGAATCGAGCAGTCGGTTAAGAGTCTATAGCTGGAATTAGCTATTGAACTGCACCAGCTGAGGTGGTTGTAACTGGAAATAAACATTCACGCTCTCACTGCTCTCACAAAGTGTGCTGTTTGACTCGCGGATTATACAGGGAAGGATGATTTTAACAGAATAAAAAAAAAACACCAACCTCATTTCTTAGTAGTATGAAGGGGGACCATCCAAGTAGGTCGGTTGATTCGCGTGACAAATGGGTTGGGTCAAGACCACCAAAAGCAAGGCCTGCCGCGTCTTTGGATTGAAGGATGCAACATTTAGCCAACATTGAGATCAAGAGGGGCAAGACAACTCAAATATATTTGAAAATATCATCAATTGTTTCTAAATATCAACGAACATATTTAATATAATAGCTTGACACAGGAAATCAAATATGCTTTCGATTCGTACCATCGTCAAAAATCCAATCACCAGTGGTGGAAAACTCAGTTTTGCGGTATGGAGAATTTCGAAGAAGTGTCGATTTCTCTTCAACCCTTGCTTCTAGCGCACAGTGGGACGGAATACGAAAAATGGGACATGGCTATTTGCGACAAAACTATTGAGTGTAGCATTTTGATGTGTATTGGAATGTTTCTTCATTAATTGATTTATTTATTTGAGAAGTGAAAATTTTAGCTTAGGGCGCTATAGGGTAGAGCAATACTTCGTCGTAATCGCCCATTTCCGTTCTATCGATTAGAAAAGATCAATAATATCAAAGATTTCACCATGCACACATCAATAATAGGTTTTGTTTCTGATGGGTTAATTCATTAGCTACAACATAAATCCTATGAGAACGCATTGTATGATTATTTACGCTCATTGTTCTCAAATCAAAAGAAGCGCTCCTAGCGAATCCTCTTTTTCTACGTTTATCCGTAGGACGAAGAAAATCTAATGGCGTTTCAATGCGTTAGGACGGAATTGAAACTCGTAGAACGAATTTAGGATCAAGAAGCAGTGTTAGATTTTAGACAATATCTTAATAATTTGTGACTCTTTATCGAATCCAACGGTACGTATGGAAAGGTGAATGAATTTAGAAGTCATATTTGACAGAAATATAATATTCCATTTTTTCCTACATGAAGGTAAAAAAACCTTTGTCGAAGACAAAAAATATCTATCTCTAAAGCTTGCTTGAGCTTGAGCTTGATTGACCACCCACGGTTGCTACTCTGTTACTGCCAGAACAGCTGTAATTACACAGAGAACCAATAGACGATGCTTGGGACTAGCAATCATCCTCAATCAGGGGTACCAAAAGTACCGGTTATCGACAGTATTTCGGCGGCTGTCGGCATTTTTCCCCTTTAACAGCCTTCTGAGTGAGCTATCCATGACAGCCCATAGTTAGGCTGTCATGCGACATGCAACGTTGCCGTCTTGTACTGTACGCGACAGCTTGCTATTTTTCATAATATATTACCGACAACCTCGGTTTCTCAATCATTACGTTCTTCGTAGGATTGACATACACTTCGTCATACTGCCGATTCGTTGCTGCTGTCGTTAATGATGTTAGTGTTAGTCGTGTTACTCGTGTCGTGGTTCTTCGTATAACTTCTGCCAGTGCAACACCGAAGTTGATTCGGTTATTGATGAGTGCTGTCCATTGCCAAATTTTCATTCCTTTTCTCCATTCGTCAACTAAGCGCGGTCTCTAGCAGCAGATTAAGCTTGTTCTTCGGTGAGTGCGTACGGGTTTTTTTTTTCTATACCTAATTTTCGACGAATTTATCAGCAACTTCCGAAATGGACTTGAATGAAGTTAATGAGGTTGACGCGGGTCGTTACGCGGCCAATCTGTGTGAAGCGAATCTACACTCGTCTTAACCCGGGCGCCTATTCTATGATACCACAACATATCAGAACATCATGTTGATCTTGTGTGGCGTAAGGTGAACGTCGGCATGTCGTTTTGACATTCTAGCAGATGCCACACCGCCGCCACAACAGCGGACACTCTGCCTTTAGCCACGCGCTCACTGATGTGGCGGAGGTGTGGTATCTGCTAGCTGTCATCATGTTGACGTTCGCCACACGTCACACTATTTCGACATGATGTTTTCACAGTTGTGTGATGCACATCGGCGCAACACCAGTGGGTGCCTGGCATTACAGATCTCCAAAATGGAAAGCCAAAAACAGAATAGAATGCGCGTTTCCATCCAAAAAATGTATTTTCCTACCCAGTAGGAATTGGGAAACACGAGTCATTCGTAGTTGTCGCTCGCTAGCACAGCTATAGGCCTAGTCACCTAGCTAATCTCGTGACAGCCTTCTCGTAACAGCCGACTTGGGTAGTGAAGGCTGTCCCAGCGACAGAATCAACGAAATAGCAGACATAATACAATGGAAACAGCCCATTTGGCTCACTACGTTTAAAGCACGACGGTGTCAGCAAAGCTGGCGTAGCAGTGACTGTACCAAATCTGGGTTTCTTCCATACTCCACTGCCGTATATCAATTGTATATAATATCTCGTAACAGCCTTTTCGTGACAGCCGACTTGGGTAAGCTGAGGGATGTCGTCGGTTTGTGAAGGCTGTCGTGGCGACAGAAACATTGAAAACCTGGTCATAAAGAAATGTATACATACAGCCCATTCGGTTCACTACAGTCCAAGCACGATGATTTTAACAAATCAGGTATATATGCGACTGTTCTAATACAGCTTTCATTCGTTCGTGCGTGCGCTGTTGCCAATACACTTCGGATTCAGATCCGAACGTACGGTAGCAAGCGGTAGTAAAGCACACAAAGCAACAGTCGATTCAGGTATAAACCAACTGTCGCGAGAAGGCAGTACTATTTGGAAGCCTGTCCTCAATGTGTAAAAACTGGTGATCTTAAATTAGGCAATACCAGCGCCGGCCGCGCCCGAACACAGGTCAAGAAAGGAATGGGAAGGATTGTGTTGACATGACACTCGCTTTGATGGAAGCCGAGAACACCTCTGCACTTCCACGAGGAATCACTGGGATGTTGGATAAGAGGGTTGGGTTTGCAGCTGGGTTCGTTTTGGTAAACGATAAGCTGAATTGATGTGCTAACGATCATATAACGCGAAGGAGCTTGGGACTAAACCCACGGTCTTCTGCTCAGTAAGCAAAAACGTTTGCCACTAGGCAGACGAGCACCTTTTTAATCACCGAGTTGCTGTTATTACCATGTAGTCATATTAACAAATAAAACGATTGACGAATCTCGAATGTGGATGGGCCTGAGATTAGACTCATGGTGTTCTGCTCAGTAAGCAAAAACGGTTGCTCTAAGGCCACCGAGCACCTCATATCACATAATACCGTTGCTCAAATTTGTGTATCCATTCAAACCCGGAACCAACGACAACAACGAGTTTCGCAAAATACACGATACACAAGCGATTTTACCATAAATCTCTTTCGATATGTAAGGACCTGGGACCGCGTTTTTCTGCTCAGTAAGCAGGCCACTGTAACCGACTATCTTTCAAATCCGAAAACTAAAAACTACGAAAAAGTACTTAGGCCTTCATTAAGTTCCACTGTCAAACGACGTTCAATGACAGGGTCCTATCCAGGATTACATCTGAAAAATCCAAATCTGGCCAACGCCCACCCTAAACCTAAACCTGTTCTAATCCACCTGAAATGACTAACGAATGGAAGACTTTGACTACCCAGCCATGCAATAGTCTCATTCCGTGCCTTATGGCAACTTGATGATTCTATTGCGCTCATCTTCTGGCACCACCCAGGGGAGACTTGGTCCTGTACCCAATGCTTAACTTATCTCCATTCCACTCAGCTACTCGCAATTTCTTGTGATATAGTGCGCGGAATATTATTGTATGAGACAATTCAATGCAGACGTCTTTCCAAACTTGAGTTACCACGATAGTTGCTATTCAACAACTCGACAACGTCCCATCGTCAACGCCTGCTATGAGAATTTCCCATTGCATACGTCAACGAAATGACGTCATCGAGCTATCGATCAACTAGCCTGGTTATCGCCTGGTACCTTATAGCACGATGCTAGGAGGCGAACCGGAAGAATCGATGAGCTACCTTTCCCCCAAGACAAAAAATATCTATCTCTAAAGTGGACGAAGTTATTGGGTGAGAACGGAAATCGATTTTCAGCCTTCGACAAAGTTATTTTGCATAGTATTCTCAATCTTAGTCCGAGGTTTGGTGAAATTTGAGCAATATTTGGAGCAGGATTTCCAGGATTCCGCTAATCCAGATCGTGGCTAAATTCGTTCAAATTTGACTTCGTTGTTGGGAACCTCAATACACATTATAAGAGTAGTTGGAAACAGGAGGTTGTGATTCACGATACAAAAATGACCCACCCTAATGTACATACTTGGAAAAATTGTCATGAAAACAGCAAAACGTAACAAAACATTGTTATTATTATTAATAATTTATTTGATAAGGCTCAACCGAATTAACTTTACAGAGCCGAGGATTCTTGTTCACTATACAATACATCTTACAACTATAGTCAACAATTTCCCCAACGAGGGTCAGAGCGCTTCCATTGTAGCAATGGACGCAAAATGCTTTCTTCTGCAAAATGTGTATTTTTAAAGCACTTACAGCTTTGTACGACACTAAAAAATGGGAAAATTCAAACAA
Organism: Ochlerotatus camptorhynchus; assembly: GCF_037179485.1. Classification (NCBI taxonomy): domain Eukaryota; kingdom Metazoa; phylum Arthropoda; class Insecta; order Diptera; family Culicidae; genus Ochlerotatus; species Ochlerotatus camptorhynchus. Next base: position 1,100,518 of record NW_027040802.1, on the reverse strand, counting down.
ACAAATTATGGTAAAAAATACGCTTTTTAAGGGGCATTACCGTTTGTACTCCTTTTACCCCCATATAACTTCGTCCACTTGAGAGATAGAAAATTTTCAACTTGGACTAATTTTCTTACAAGGACTTCATCTACGCAAGATATCTGTCAGCTGTTCTCTGAAAAATGTGCTAGTGTCTTCACGGACGAGAGACTGAGTGACGACAATGCCCGACTGGTTGCCATTTACGTACCACTCTCTGGCCAAACCATCAGCAGAATTGACATCAATCCCGAGATGTTTTTCAGGGCTTCCTCGAAACTCAAGTCGTCGTACAATCCGGGTCCTGACGGAATTCCATCGGCGTTCCTCAAAACGCACTTGGACAGTTTGTTGTCTCCCCTGCTGCACGTTTTTCAACGGTCTGTGGACGTTGGAGTTTTCCCATCCTGTTGGAAGCTAGCGCACATGTTTCCAGTACATAAAAAAGGCAACAAACAGGACGTTGGCAGCTACCGTGGCATTACTTCGCTTAGCGCTGTTGCTAAATTGTTCGAACTCGTTGTTATGGAACCGTTACTCGCTAACTGTAAGCCGTATATTAATATTGACCAGCATGGTTTCATGGCTGGTCGCTCCACTGCCACTAACTTGCTGTGCCTTATTTCCTACATCTCTAACAGTATGTCGGATCGTGCTCAGACGGATGTCATTTATACTGACTTATCTGCTGCCTTCGATAAATTGAACCACCGCATATCAATCGCTAAACTGGACAGGCTTGGTATCCACAGCTGCCTTTTGCAATGGTTTCAGTCGTACCTCACCGATCGCTATCTTATTGTTGTCATTGGTGATCACCAGTCCCGTACGTTCGCTGCCACATCCGGCATACCTCAGGGTAGTCACCTGGGACCGCTGATTTTCCTGATTTACTTCAACGACGATTATCTTACGCAGATGACCTTAAACTCTACCTCCGAATTCACTCAATTGAAGACTGTTGCTTCCTTCAACGTCAGCTGAATGCTTTTGCTGATTGGTGTATTCTGAATCGTATGGAGGTTAACCCGTCCAAATGCTCGGTTATCTCTTTTTCGCGCAAGAAAGAGACTATTATGTTCAAGTATGTTTTGTTAGGCACTGAAATTGAGCGCGTCAGCCAAATTAAGGACCTAGGCGTGATTCTGGATACAAAACTCTCTTTCAAGCAGCACATCTCGCACGCCGTCGACAAAGCTTCCATAATTCTAGGGTTTATCTTCAGGATTGCCAAAGACTTCACGGATATCTAATGCCTTTAATCGTTGTACTGCTCCTTGTCTCGCACCATATTAGAATACTGCTCGGTTGTCTGGACTCCTCACTACAACAACGGTGTCGAAAGAGTTGAGTCTGTTCAGCGACGGTTCCTGAGATATGCGCTAAACTACCGTGTACGGATCCCTTCCGATTGCCTAGCTACGAAAGTCGTTTGCAACTGATCCATCTGGAGCGCCTGACGGTCCGAAGAGATACAGCAAGGGCATTGCTAATTTCGGATATTTTGCAAGGACGCACCGATTGCCCTGTCCTCCTTGAGCAAATTGACATCAATGTTCAACCCCGAGCCCTACGGAATAATTCAATGCTGCGCCTGCCCATACAGCGAACTAATTAAAGCATGTTCGGTGCAATCGGTGGTTTACAGAGACTCTTCAATAGGGTCTCCGCACTGTTTGATTTTGACCTGACTCGCCAGCTGCTTCGCCGGAGGTTTAGTTCGTTTTTTTCTAGATCAGTTTAGTTTGTTTAGTAATGTTCCTTTTTTTACGAGATGACTATCTATGTACTTATTGATGTTTTGTTTTAGTACTTTTCATGTTTAGTTTAAGTTACATAATTGGGGCAAATAACGCCTGTTGATGTTCAGTCATATAAATAAATAAATAAATAAATGTTTCTCTAGATGTTCATCGATTTTAAAGAGACATAAAATAGTTATTTTTTTATTTGAGTGTATACCCCCCTTAAGCAAAAAAAAAATCACTACTCAAATAAAGTACTCAAACAATGAAGAAACATTCTAGAAGACATAAAAATGCTTCACTTAATAGTTTCGTCGTAAATAGTCATATCCCACTTTTTATGATTTTTAGCGGATTTATTTTATTTTTAACTAAAACATCCAATTAAAGTAAAACTACAAGCAACAGCCTTATAGGGTTGTACACAATGGTGACGTAGGACTACGTGGTCTTATATAATAAATCTTATTTGTTAACTGCAGCAGGAGCTTGTGTGTTGTGTAGGAATAGAAATTTGAGCGGAATCTCTCTGTTGACGCGCTTGACATAGATGGCTCACAGCGACTCACGAAGAGCTACTGATTCCGATCAATAGCGGTGCTCCTTCTTCCACCTTCCAAGGATGCTCATGTGGGCTGCAGCTCAATGCTTACAGGCAGCCTTTCGTTGTGTACTGTAGAACACCACCACTCACCACGCGGTGAGACTGGTTGGAATTTAATTTAACAGTAACCGATATTGTCTTAGGGCTACAAAATGGTGAGTGACAATCTGGAAGGAGCGATATCCCTAGCTCCGGTCCTCACAAGTTCATACCTCACGCCTCCACGAGTCATATGATCACAAAAGATTGCCAGCTGAAACATGGACACAGCTGGTTGGCGTAGCCTGGGCAATGTTGTCAATCCAAAGAGAACAGAGAAAGACATCGAACTGATATAACGGCAACGACTTTTAGCGCAAAACAACGGACACGAATTGGATCATGGAATGTATTGACGTTAGCCCAGCAGGTAAACTGGCACAACTCGCCAACGAGGCGCGACGCATGAAGCTAGAAATCCTGGGACTGAGTGAAGTTCGTTGACCAAACTTTGGAGAACACAAACTGCCGTCGGGACAGGTACTACTATACTCTGGTATTCGAGGTGAAAACGCTCCCCGCCATCGTGGAGTTGGTCTCCTACTTAGCGTCCAGGCAAGTGCTGCGCTCATCAAGTGGGAGCATGTTAATGAGAGGATAATCGTTGCCAGATTTAGTACACGGGTTCGTAACCTTACCATAATCCAATGTTATGCGCCAACCGATGCTGCCGAGCTACAGGACAAGGAGAATTTTTACAGTCAACTGAATGCCGTCGTGGATAAGGTTCCAAAGGGTGACATCAAGATCTACACTGGCGACTTCAATGCGAAGATCGGCTCCGACAACACGGACTATGAGCGTGTCATGGGACGCCATGGTCTCGGCGAAATGAGCGAGAACGGTGAACTGTTTGCAGAATTTTGTGGCAATAACGACATGGTGATCGGGGCCAGTGCACAAAGTCACGTGGGTTTCCCGTGATGGACATACCGAAAATCAGATCGACCACATCTGCATCAGCCGAAAATGGAGACGGAGCCTTCTTGATGTTCGGAATAAACGCAGCGCCGACATCGCGTCTGACCATCACCTTCTAATCGGTGAAATCCACCTACGCATGGCGCGGATCCAGCGACGGGAGGAGAGACTCGGGCGGCGGTTCAACACACGCCGACTTGAAGATCCAGCGGTAAAAAGGTCTTTTGTTGAAGAACTTGAGACTCGAGCTGCGGACGTTCCAGAAGGTGGCAGCGTAGAAGAACAATGGACGACCATCAAGAATGCCTTTATAAAAAAACAAGATAAAACCTGGCGGAAGATTGATGAGCGTAGAGAAGCAAAAGCCGCGATAGAGCGGGCGAGAACCAGAGGAGCCAAGAACGAAGTCCGTCAACGGTACTCGGCTCTAGAGAAGGAAGTCAAGCGCTCTTGCAGACGGGACAAGCGAGCGTGGGTGAACTCCCTGGCCGACGAAGGGGAGAAAGCCGCAAACACTGGCGATATACGCCTCCTCTACGATATCTCACGACGCCTGAGTGGAGCAAGGATGAACCCGAGGATGCCAGTGGACAATTGCTTACCGACCCCACTAACCAGCTGAAACGCTGGTTTGAGCACTTCGAACAACTTCTTCAAGTTTCGACGGCCAACCAGCCATCAACATCTCGGCATGATCCGCCTAGGGTGCGGCGCATCACTCGCAGTCAATTCCGAGGCCCCATCACTGCAGGAGTTTGAAGCAGCTATCCGAAACATGAAATCCAACAAGACTCCAGGGGTCGATCGCATATCAGCAAGTTATCCTGAATCGGATACAGGAGAAGATCGACGCAACTCTCCGACGGCAGCAGGCAGGATTCCGTGCCGGAAGATCTTGTGTGGACCATATTGTCACGCTCCGCATCATCCTGGAGCAGATCAATGAATTCCAAGAGTCCCTTTATTTGGTATTCATTGACTACCAAAAAGCTTTCGACCGTCTCAATCACGAGAATCTGCGGGGCGCCCTGAGACGCAAGGGAGTCCTGGATAAAATCGTCAACCTCATCGAAGCGCAGTATAAGGCTTTCACGTGCAGAGTTCTGTATAACGGAGCCTTGTCCGACCCTATCCGGGTAGTCGCTGGATGTATATTATCACCGCTACTGTTTCTCATCGTAATCGACGAGATCATGGTAGGTGCAATTGACCGTGTACCGAACCGTGGGCTGCTTTGGCAGCCTATCACCATGGAGCATCTCAACGACTTCGATTTGGCTGATGATGTTGCTCTACTAGCACAACGGCGCTCTGATATGCAGAGTAAGCTCAATGACCTAGCCGAACGCTCCTCTGCGGCGGGTCTCACCATCAACGTCAACAAGACCAAATCGTTGGATATCAACACGGGCAACCCTTCCAACTTTACGGTAGCGGGGCAAGCAGTGGAGAAGGTCGAAAGTTTCCAATATCTTGGCAGCCAAATATTTAGCGTCGGACGGCGGGACCAAGAGCGACATAGCTGCACGAATCAAGAAGGCTAGGATTGCCTTTGCGAGTTTACGAAACGTATGGAGATCCAACCAGATAAGTCAACGCACCAAAATCCGAATTTTCAACTAGAACGTGAAATCTGTGTTGTTATACGCCAGCGAGACGTGGTGTGTATCAGCGGAGAACACTCAAAAGCTGCAGGTCTTCATCAACCGATGCCTGCGGTATATAATTCGTGCCTGGTGGCCTCACAACTGGATCTCGAATGCCGAGCTCCATCGTCGATGTCATCAGAAGCCGATAGCAACAGAAATTCGAGAGCGAAAGTGGAGGTGGGTCGACCACACACTTCGACGGGGCGGAAACGAAATCTGCAAGCAAGCGCTGGATTGGAATCCGGCAGGACATCGCAGCAGAGGCAGCCCCAGGGGCTCATGGCGGCGGAGCCTCAATAAGGAAATTAAGCAAATCGATAGGAATCTGACCTGGGCCAAGGCAAAAGCGAGCAGCCGCCCAGGATGGAAGTCGTTCACGTTGGCCCTTTGCACCGCTGGTGGTGCACAGGACCCTTAAGTAAGTAAGTAAGATATTGTCTTGAAAAATATACTAAATGTACATAATTAAAACTTCTTCGAATCGAAGAAGAAAATGAAAAGAAAAAATATGATGATGCGAAGGCGGAACGGAAAACGAAGCGGAAGAAGACGAAGAAGATCAAGAAGATAAAGCGGAAAATAGCGAAATAAAGAAGGCGACATCGATGGAAAATTGGAGAAATCGTGAAGCGGTGGAAGTGGAAATCAAATCAATGGAAATAAAGAAGGATGAAGATGTAAAGAAAATAATCTGAAGTATGGAGAGAAGAAAGAAGAAGTTAGGTTCAAAGTGAATGAAGAAGAATACCAACCAGCAACAAATGATCAGAAGTGAAGAAGATATAAGAAGATGACGCAGCCGATTCAGCAAGATGAAGAAGACCCGTCAACAAGATATCAAGACAAGTGAACGCACAGTGAATTAATGAATATGACATAAATGCATGCATGCATGTAAATGTCAATAATAAAAAAAAAACTTCAGCGTCTCCTGCGCTTCAACCAGCGTTACTTTCTCAATGGCCTCTTTCAGTGCCTTTTCATCAGTTTCAGCTTTTGTCCTCAACGCTTTCTGTTCACGATCGGCCGCAATCAAGGTGGATGTAATACCTCTGTTACTAGTTGCTTGATTGAATTCGTTAATCCGTCATGTTGGTCCTGCCCGGCAGTTCTGTTAATACTGGGATTGTAGGACGACAGGCGAATGACAAAAGGTCGATGGACATAAGGTCGATGGACATAAGGTCGATGGACATAAGGTCGAGTGGACAAAAAGTTGAAATCGACAGAAGGTCGAAATGGATAAACTGGTCAAATTGTTGGAGGATAAAATGAGTGGCTAACTCTCAAATATTTTTCGTTCTATAAATCATGAGCAGTTCTTTGGAAAATTATGATAAAAAATAGTAACTGTGCGTGTCACTACAATTTAATAGACAAATAACTGCCTTTCTCTAAAATATATTCGTTCTTTAAACCATGAGCAATTCTTTGGGAGTATTTGCATAGTACTTTTTACAGTTTTTTTAAACTTAAAGTTCTTGAAAAGCGAAAATTTTCCTAACAATATTTTGTCAATTTTGATGTTGGGTTTTTGAACTTCTGTCCACTTCGAATTTTTTCCTCATTCGACTATTTGTCCCTCTAAGGGGCTGTACATTAACAACGTAAACAGTTAAAGGGGGTTGGCAATTATCCACGGCCCATATACATTTAAAAAAATTTGTATGGGTAAATTCTAGGGGGAGCTTGGTCAAAAATCACAAAAAATCTGTCTACGTAGCTAATGAACTGCCCCTAAGTTCAATTCGACCTTTTGTCCATTCGACGTTTTGTCCATTCGACGTTTTGTCCATTCGACGTTTTGTCCCTTTAAGCACAGGGAACAGACGTTGAGGCTCGAACAAAATTTCTCTAAAAACTAGTTTAAAGATTCCTATTCAACTTAAGCGCCACTAACGGCGACTTCCCCACTTAAAAACCCTTTTTGACAAGTACTAAGTGCTAGTAGCGCCAAGTGGAAATTTTCAACAGATTTATCGATACTAGCGCCAAATTAGTCGAAAGTGAAAAATTTATAGAGGAAATCACGTAGTACCGATGTTCCCAGTTATCTTTACACAAGTTTCTACCCGAAGTTGAACGTCTGTTCTCTGTGCTTTAAGTTCAATTCGACCTTTTGTCATTCGACCTTTTGTGTTTGGACCTTTTGTCATAGATTTCAATATTAGATCTAGATGCTCTCCTTGGAGTTCTTGCTGTTCCCGTTGACGCCTGTTACCTACCCGGGAATACTGCGCTTGTCTTCTTTTCTTCTTCTTCGCATTTCAAGCTTATTGCATATCACATATTAGCTTATTGCGTGCTCTCAACTTAGTGTTCTAGGTGCACTTCCACAGATATTAATTGAGAGCTTTCGATGCCTGTACCATTTTTGCATTTGTATAATAGTGTGGCAAGTCCAATCATACTTCTATGCCCAGGGAAGTCGAGAAATTTTCCAACCCGAAAAATTCCTAGACCGGACAGGGAATAGAACCCAGCCACCTCCAGCATGGTCTTGCTTTGTAGCTGCGCCTTTACCGACTGAGCTAAGGGAGACCTGCGCTTGTATGAATCTCATAAAACTGTCTCGCTCATACCCCCGCCTTAAAAACCTCATTTAGATACCAACAGCGAAGCGCAACAGTTCAGTGGTGTCATCCCAGAACAGATCTCTCAAGCAGTGGAGCAGAACCGAATAGACTGGAAAATTAGATTTCACCATACGCCACCATAAACCATCATCATCATCATCAACATCATCGTCGTCGTCGTCGTCGTTGGCCTCCTTCTCCTCTCCCGCGCTTTGTTCCGTTGGTCGGTCCTGGCAAGGAGCGCGTCAGGTCGCAATAAGTAATAATCGTAAAACGTCGAATGGTTTCCACCCGATTCCTCCCCAAAGAACATCAGGCGTCCATGTCCAGGAGCAGCAGGTCTGGCAATCGCCTCGAATGTCAGAGCGGAAAAACTCACATTTCCCGACCTGCACGGCCAATGAGATCAACCCAAATTTGAGTTTAGTTTTAATAAATCGCAAAAAGCGAATGGAACTCAGCGATGAGTGAATTTGCTTAATGTATTTCAATGTTTTTCCAGGAAAAAACGATTGGATTCTCTCAGTACTAGACTGAGTAAAATTTCCGGAAAACATGAGTTCCTTCACTTTTTTTTGCGATTATGAGTAAACTGAACTCAAATTTGGGTTGATCTCATTGGCCGTGCGTCGACGGAAACATGACGGAGCGAGAAAGAGACTATTTCTCTCGTTTGTTTTATCCGGGTGGTTGTGGTGGTGGTCCTGGCGGACGAGGATCATGTTCAATAACGTTAAGAGCTTTTTTGTCCCTATCCGAAAAATCAGACCTTCCCCTCCTTGGGGTTGGCCTTTGGCTGAAGCGGGTGGGAATGTAAAATTTATTACTAATTTGGAAATATGATCCTACTGGGACTGGAATTACTTTCACCGAAAATGGTTGATCTAATATTCTATGCATTTCTGAAGTACACACACACACACAAACGCACATACTCCGTTGGGTGGCTTGACGTAAGTGATGCCCTTATCAAGCAAGACAATGAGCTTGATGGCAGAGTAGTTGCTCTTCCAAACGACGATGGCTCCTTCGATCCGAAATCAGCGTCGGAGTGCAAGCCAAAATCATGGCCTCCTAGGAGTCTCTCTCTCAGTTGGCTGGCAGGGTTGGTTGAAGCTTTCTCGGCAATGCTCTTCCCAGCATGCCACGATGCGAACGGACGAACGGGATGATATGGCCACAAAAGGATTATAAATAAAAACAAATTTAATACATAGGTACATATATATTGGCAGCGTGGTGATGTGCTTTGCTCAGCTTTTCTTGACGGAGGGAATGGGTGATAGTTGTTATCGTCCTAGCAGGAGACACGGTAGAAGGTGAATTCCGAGAAGCTTTCCTATAACAAGCCAAATTGGAAGCTTGTTATTTTCAATGTGTCTATATTTGAGGCGCATGCCTCTTACTCCGAACTGCAATTGAACATTTTTAAAATAATGATCTCATAACACAGTCCATTTAATCTTATTAACAAAATAACACTTTCAAATTTCCATCACGTTCCAAATCGAATCCGTCCCGGTTCAGTTTGGCAGTTTCCGGTTGCCAGAAAAAAACGCGCCCGGATCGATATCCGCCCAATCCAGTCCACGTTGACATAAAGCCTTCCCAGTCTACCGAGGCAGTTCTAACCATGTGCCACCTTCCACTTCTTCTTCTTCCGCTGCTGCTGCCGAGTTGGGAAAACTCCGGGTCTAAGCAATAAACATGAAATATAAGGGTCTCGAAAAGGCCATTTAAACCTTTCTTCCTTCCTTCCTGCTATGCCCACAAATTGTCTTCTCACTTTGTGCGGCCAAAAATTGCGTTGCCCCGTGTGGTCCAATTTATGGACGGTACGAAACTTTCCGGAAAAATGCGTGTCTCCGTGCAAATATAGATCGATTTTCTTATCTCGTTCTAGTTGGGGCTGTGTTCGAAAAATTCTTCGAATATATTTATTGAACAACTGTAGTTTATAGAACAACTGTGATATAAGTCTTATGGTTGTAAATTTGCGAGACATAATGAGCTTAATGAGCATGAGCATGATTGACCACCCGCAGATGCTACTCTGTTATTGCCAGATCAGCTGTAATTACACAGAGAATCAATAGACGATGCTCAAACTAGGCAATACCTCGAACGCAGGTCAAGAAACGAAAGGGTAGGAATGTGTTGGCGTGACACTCGCTTTGATGCAAGCCGAGAAATCCTCTGCACTTATCACTAGGATGTTGGATAAAAGCGAAGACAACAAATCAAGAAGACTGGCAACTCTTCCATTTTCTCATACAAACGCTATGAGACAGGTACAATCGCGTCATCTGCCGCTCAAAGGTAAATGCTTCGAACGAATTTGATAGCATCCTCAGAAGAAGGGTTTGTGTATATGCCCATTTTTCTATGCGTTGCTTCCACCTTCTTTCAAGTGCAGTGCCACTGTATCTGTATCTTGGATTCTGGCAAAGTTGCCAGTCTTCTTGATTTGTTGTCTTCGATAAAAGGGTTGGGTTTGCAGCAGGATTCCTTTTTTTTAACGATACGCTGAATTGATATCCTAACGGTTCTATAGCGCGAAGGAGCTTGTCATTGTACCCACGGTCTTCTGCTCAGTAAGCAAAAACGTTTGCCACTAGGCAAACGAGCTCCTTGGACTACAACACACCAATGATCGATTTGTTGTTATTCCAATGTAATGTTTTCACATTAACAATTAAAGCAATTAACGAATCTTGAGTGTGGAGGGGCTTGAGATTAATCTAATGATATTCTATTCAGTAAGCAAAAATGGTCGCTCTTAGACCACCAAGCCCCTCATATCAGATCATACAAGCTACGATTCCAGTTCAGGCGCACTAACTTCAACGAAGTCACCAGGAAAATTTACGAGATTGGGACCAACGCGAAAGGGACGGATGAAATCCCCATCTCATTCATCAAGCTGCTCTGCCCGTTTATCCTCCCCCTCCTGACTCACCTGTTCAATGCGATTATCGATGCTCAAACTTTCCCCTTCGTCTGCAAAAAGGCCATCGTTACCCCGATACTGAAATCATCGAACCCTACTTTACCGAAGGACTTCAGGCCCATTAGTGTCCTACCTGTGGTGTCTAAGGTACTGGAGAAGATTCTACTGTCGCAAATAACGGATCATCTCGATGTATCCACACCCGCTTTTCTTGCCAAACACCAGTCAGGATACAGGAAAAGCCACAGTACCACGACTGCTCTAGTCAAGGTTGCTCACGATATCCTCAACAACTTTGACGGTAATGGTTCTTGTCGACTTTTCGTTGGCATTCAACTGTGTCAGACATGGTCTAGTTGAAACGAAGCTGAGGAGGGAATTCGGGTTTTCAAACAACTCCGCGTGTAATTTGATTTCATCTTTCCTGGCGCAGCGAAGCCAGGTTGTAGACCTGGGTGGTACTCCCTCGAATCCCCGGAATCTCACCGACGGTACGCCACAAGGATCCTGTCTGAGTGCCCTGCTGTTTAGCCTATACATCAGCAGCCTGCCTGGTGTGCTAAAATGCGAGTATCACCTCTATGCGGACGACGTCCAAATCTGCATACCACGATCTCCTCGCTATCGAACGTTGGGCCACTGAGAATCGCCTGTTTCCCAACCCAAAGAAGACGCAAGCTATAGTCTTTTGTAGAGATGGGGCCATAATCCCTCAAAATGACATCCGCTTCTGTGATGAAACCATTACTTTGTCGAACAAAGTTACCAACCTATCATTATGGACTCTAACCTAAAATGGACCGATCTACAATACTCTTCGTACGTTCAGGCGCTTCCGTGGAGTGCTTTCCAGACAGATTCGTCTAAGCTGTGGTGATGCCGTTCTTCGCATACTGCGACGTCGTGTACTACCCAGAACTGTCCACCGCGCTCAAGGCTCAGTTGCATCGATGCTTCAAGTCGTCGGTGAGGTTCGTGTATGGAATCCGAGGGCGTGACACGACCAGAGAAGTGCGACACACCATACTCGGATGCGATCTGCCGGAAAACTACCACCGTCGTATCTGCTGCTTCATGTACGGGGCCTACCATGGAAGCCTCCCAGAGTACATCACGCAGTACACACCTAAAGGTCGAAACGAGCGAGCTAGATCCTTTGTCCTACCGCATCACACCACAAGTTCCACTACCACTAGCTACAAGGCAGCAACGGACTCTCACGTCGCTTAAAGTGGCGCTCCACAGAGCTGATTAATTCTCTAGGCTAATACCAATAGTAGCTGTCGATTTAAGAAATGCCAAATGTTTAGACTTAGACTTTAATTTCATTCTTAACTCCCCACTAAACTGATTCAAACTGGTTGCTTCCTTGACCTGATTTATGGTTCTGTAACTGACAGGTTTTCGTTATGCTATCAATAAATTACAAATTACAAATTACATGGAGATGACATCCGGGAATGACGAAACAACCCTCATCTCTGTGATGATTGTCTGTGGCCAACAGACTATTGAATCGTTTCTGCAACTGTAAGCTCCCACCCATATCCGAACTTCAACGCTGCGGTCCAAGAAGTTGGAGCCTACCTGAGATTCAAACCGACAATCATATTAGGAGCAAGTTCAGAGCTGGAGACAATTCACTCGTTCTAAAGAAATCGGTCACTGAATGGCTGAACAAGAAATATAGCAGACACTGCATTCGCTACACTGACGGTTCAAAAAGTTCCCTCGGCGCAGGCATTGGGATAACGGGTCCAAATCTCTGCGCTTACCATCGTATAACTGATCTTTGTTCGGTGGTTACTGCCGAAGCCGCGGCAGTATTTATCGGACTCAGCCAGTGTTATATCTGCTCTCTCTTCTGTACGCTCTCGTCACCCATGGATTCAGGCCATACCTGGCCACTGTGGGATAAAGGGGAATGACGAAGCGGACCATCTAGCAGCCTCCGGGTCAACAGCGAACCATTTCACAAATGAAGTCCCCAGCCACGATACCAAATTAAGGCTCAATTCTGTCTTTCACAACTCTTGGTCAACTATCTGGAATAATCGCACGACACTGTTCTTACGCAAGATCAAGGGGTGCATCCGCAGATGGGAGGACCTCCCTGATCACAGAGAACAAAAGGTAATATCCCGAATTCGCACCGGCCCCACCAGAATCTCACACGACATGTGCGGCAGATCTTTTCATATACACAGCTAAAAAAAAAGTAGTGTAAATTTCCGTTACTATGATGCACATAAATGGAGCGTCATAAATCATACAAATTTACATTATAAATCGTGTAAATTTATGAGACATGTCATGCAATATTCCATATATTGTATGCAACTTTCCACCTTTGTTTACAACATTTCTTGCAAGCTACTAGTTTACGTGAAAAGGAACTTTGACTATATGTTTTAGTATTACTTCTGCGTGAAGTCAACGATTTACATAGTTGAATATGCTAATTTCAAATAACAGACTGTAGTGGTAATTTTTATACGATAGATGGAGTAGATGAAAGCTTAGAGTTGATAGTTCCGTTAGAGTTCCGTTCCGGCAGTGTGAAAATTGCATATAGATATTAGAATAGCGAGCTAGGACAACTTTTAAGGAAGGTACAAATCGGTTTTTTCATCTCTCAAGGGGGATGTTTGGGACTGAACCACCCAGAAACTACAACCCTGTTCTGCTGCATAGCTGAGGGAAACAATACTGAGAACGAGGAAGCAGAACGAGGAAACAAACCACGGCTATTCTACAGCATCACCATTACCTACGATCGGTCGGGAGAGCGCCAGATGAGATGTCCATACGAGGTAGGGAATTGCGGCGATCGTCATCATCTGGGATCGATAATAGTAGGACCCGAGAGAGTGAATTACCGATAGTCGCCGATCGTTTGTAGACTTCTGTACAGCGCGAGAGGGAGATTTGGGCTAGGCGACCATAGGTCAAGCGATGACCAGATCGAGAGACGGGAGTTAGTTGTTTTCGGTCGCCCCATAGAATGGTTGTATTCCATCGAAGATGAAGAGTTTTTTTTATTAATATACAATTAAATGTCATTAGTGTAGTCAATGTACTTAATGTGTTTTTTAATATAATAAATGTAGTTTTTGTGTAAACTCTATAATTTAAAACCCAACCCGCGAATGTTTGTTTAGTGTTGAAGCCAGAAGTATCCGGACCAACATTGGAAGGACTGTGACCCCATTTTAACCAGCAAGCAATTGGATTCCCCGCAACCTCTCTTCTCCCAAAAACGCCATCACCAAAACAAACGTTAGCGGTACTAAGCCAACTGGTATTTCCCAATCAGTGTTGGAGTCGGCGGATCATCTCCACTGCCGAATATCGAAGGAGGTAAGGACCGACTAACCAACATTTTGGTCCTTCGAACCGGATACCTAACCCGGGGACCAGTTGGACGGAATTGCGCCACACCGAAACCAACAGTGCCAAGTGAGCGCCATCGTACTCGCGTGAAATCGCCATCGCGAGATAGGACTTTGGAGGCTTTGATGGATCGCCATGACCAAATCGGCGAATAATAGGACAATCACCGTTTTTGTTTGAGGACAAATTGCGCCATCGCCGCCTAGGAGGAAAGTGGATAGGACCCATTTTGGGATTTGAAACTGCATCGGATAGTGAATAGCTGTGGATGCTGTGAGGATTTTCGTGCATGCAGAGCATTTTCGATTGGAACAACCCCTGATCATACCTTGCTTCGCTGGAGCACCGAATTAGCAGAAATATCTGCTTTGTCCAGGTAATTATTTATAAGTTCGGTGTATGTCTAGCCGAGGCATTGACTTACCATGTACTAACGCCAACCTTTCGACGCATGCCTTTGTATTCGTTGCATGGAACGGAGCATCTACTGTGGTACCGAGGACTGAGGACAGCGTTCAACTTCTCACCACGGACGATTCAGTGAAGGAACGGTTGTGCATCCGCATAAGCCGTTAGCCCAGATTTTCACTTTCTGAAGGACGATTGCTGTGGACGGTGGCAGAAGAGGGAGCGGCCATTTACTCCCTTCCCGGCGAGTGAACTTTATTGTATATGTCACTGTCGAGCTAGGCATACAGAAATACACGATTTCAATTGAAATTCCCGTACATCCTCTTCAATTACCACCACGCAAGCCCTGCAATTAAATTGTTCGTTAGAGCAAGTCTGCTGATAAACCCCAATTTGCATCCTCGACTGGTTTTTCGTTCTGGTTGGTGAAGCTGTTAGTCCTCCAGGTTAGTTGCACGGTATATGTCCTACCGAAGCTAGCCATACGATTGCTACATAGCCATTATTCCTCTTCGCACTGCATCCTGCATACACACACGTTCTGGAGTTCACATTGTCCGCGATCAAGGCAACATTTATACCAATTTGGTGTGGAAATTTGGTAACTTTGGATTGGTACTGCTGTTGGTACCTCCAGGTAGGTTGCCACAGTATATGCCCAGCCGAGGCTTAGGTTTCTCTGGATCTTACACCCCAAATTCTTCTCTTCTGTAAACTTCAACCTAAAATTGAGTGATCCCTACCGAGGCAAGATTGATGTGACGTCATCGGACCTTATGCTACTTTGGTTCGAATTTGGATTCAGAACAGTTAACTGTTCTGCCAGGTCAGTAATAGCGAGCAGTATATGTCCGCCGAAGCGGAGACTACACGCGGAATACTACACCTCCAATTTCTTTACCGATTGTTCGACATCACATCAAAATGCCACTCACCACCCGGAAAGGATTGTCATCCCTGAAGCAACTGAGGGTTCAATTGGACGATTTGAAATCCTCGTTCGATGACATTTTGACTTTCATTCAGAAGTTTTCTGATAAAACCACCGGTACTCAAGTCGAAGTTCGATTAGAACGGATCGATGATTTGTGGGAGAGATTTAGTGAGAATTTGATCGGGCTAAAATCTCATGAAGACTTCGAGGATGAGGAGAATTATTATAGTAAGTTACGCAAGCACTTGAGCGATCGCTATTATGAAGCCAAAACCTTCCTTTTGGACTAAAGCAAGGCCCTTCGCGTTTCTTCTGAGTTGGAACAGTCCGCCCATGAACAATCAATGTCAGGTGTGGTCGGTCATGTCCGGTTACCGCAGATCAAACTCCAATCATTCAACGGTGACATCGATGACTGGTTGAGCTTCCGAGACCTGTTCACCTCGCTCATCCACTGGAGGACTGATTTACCAGAGGTGGAGAAATTTCATTATTTGAAAGGGTGGCTTCAAGGTGAACCTAAAAGCCTAATCGATCCACTGAAAATTACCAAGGCGAATTACCAGATAGCTTGGGATACTCTAGTAAAGAGGTACAACAACAACAAGCTGTTGAAGAAGAAGCAGGTCCAATCTTTCTTCAAAGTTCCGACCCTCTCCAAGGAATCTGTTGCTGAGTTACGAAATCTGGTGGAAGGTTTTGACCGAGTCGTACAAACACTTGATCAAATCGTGGAATCTGCTGAGTACAAGGATCTCCTATTGGTGAATCTGCTCACGATGCGACTGGATGCATCAACTCGTCGAGCATGGGAAGAATATTCGGCCAACAAGGAGATGGATTTACTGACAGACCTCACCGAATTTCTGCGTCAGCGAATGCAAGTACTGGAATCCCTTCCATCTAGGCAGACGGACAACAAGATCGTCCATCAGCAACAACCACTGTCGGATCTGTCATCACACCCTGGTTTGCTTCAAGTCGGAGAAGGATCACACTGTAACGGTCGCAGCGATTGCTGGGGGCAATCATCCTTCAAATTCCAAGGAATCCCAAGGCTCCTCAGGTACCAATTCAATCCAACTGGCTAACGTGGCAGCCACTGACGTTTCGGTATGCGGTACGTCTAATCAACTCACGTCGCAAGTCCTTTTAGCGACAGCGGTAGTCATCGTCGAGGACGACGCTGGTTCAAGGTATCACGCCCGTGCTCTTCTTGATTCCGGTTCAGAGAGCAACTTCGTATCGGAACGGTTAACCCAAAGGATGAAGGTAATCAGGAATAAGGTCGACAAGGGGCTACCAAGGTCAAACATACAGTCCAAGCGGTCATACGTTCGCGAATCTCAGATTTCTCGCGGGATATGAGGTTTTTGGTGACAGCGAACCTCAATCAACACGGAAGGGTGGATTCTACCGAATGGAATTGAACTAGCAGATCCTGCATTCTTCCCGTCCAAGGAAGTCGACATTGTGCTAGGCATTGAGGCTTTCTTCGAATCGGGGCGAAGGATTACAATCGACAAACATCTACCAAGCCTTACAGACTCGGTGTTCGGTTGGGTAGTATGTGGTGGCTGTTCAACTCCTATCAATTCTCTACAAGTCAACTGCCATTTCTCAACGTCCGAGGACTTGGAAAAGTTGATGGCACGTTTCTGGTCGTGCGAGGAGGTGGAATTCACGGACGCTTATTCTCTGGAGGAGAAAAAGTGTGAAGAATTATTTCAACGTGGAGTTCAAAGAAGTCCAGAAGGGCGTTACACTGTTCCCCTACCCAAAAACGAGGACGTTCTTCCTAACCTGGGAGAGTCACGGGACATCGCATTCCGACGTCTTCTCGGAACGGAACGGAGGTTGGCAAGGGACGCCAACTTACGGGGACAATATATCGGATTCATGGACGAGTACCTGAAACTAAGACACATGCGCAAGGTCGAAGAAACTACGAAGGGACCGGTCAAACGGTGTTATCTTCCCCATCACCCGGTGGTCAAGGAGGCGAGTACCACCACCAAGGTCAGAGTAGTCTTCGACGCCTCGTGTAAAACGTCATCCGGAGTGTCCTTAAACGATGTGCTTCTGGTAGGGCCAGTTGTGCAGGAAGATTTGAGGTCAATTATCCTACGCATTCGGATGAAGCAGATTCTCCTCGTATCGGACGTCGAGAAGATGTTCCGACAAATCTTTACGTGGCTCAAGGATCGACCACTCCAGTCCGTATGATTTCGCTTTTCTTCGGACGAGGAAGTCGCAGTGTACGAACTGAACACCGTTACGTATGGAACCAAACCCGCACCATTTCTGGCAACACGACCTCTCCGACAGCTGGCTGCTGACGAAGAAGACCGATTTCCGCTCGCGGCAAGAGCAATTCGTGAGGACGTCTATATGGATGACGTCATCACCGGTACGGACGAAGTGGATGCAGCTATCAGTCTCAGAAACCAGTTGACCGAGATGATGCTGTGTGGTGGTTTCAAGCTCCGAAAGTGGGCTTACAATGTTCCCGAAGTTCTGGAAGGCGTACCCGAAGAAAACCTGGCTCTTCGAGACCCTAAAGGAATCAACCTGGATTCTGATCAATCCGTCAAAACGTTAGGACTAACGTGGATGCCTATTACCGATACCCTTCGTTTCCAGTTCACAATTCCTCCGATAGAACCTGGCGTCCCGTTGACGAAGCGTCGAATATTGTCACTAATCGCAACGCTGTTCGATCCGCTTGGATTGATTGGTGCCACGACTTCGTCTGCCAAGATCTTCATGCAGCAGCTTTGGACGTTGCAAGACGAGACCGGCAATCGGTTGGATTAGGATCAACCAGTACCTTTGATGGTGGGTGAAATAATTTGTAATCCCAACAGCTCTACTTTCAATTACCATAGAGCTGATTGGGAGCAGTATCGAACATTTATGGAATATAACTTCGACCCAAACATTCCTTTGCAAACCAAAGATGAAATTAATTATGCTCTTGAATCTCTGACTACTTCTATAGTTGAAGCAAGAGCTGCCTCAGTACCAAAATGCGAGGTTAAATTCGATTCAATTATAATAGACGACGATCTTCAGCTCTTGATCCGTCTGAAAAATGTCCGTAGGAGACAATATCAAAGAACACGCGATCCTGCCATGAACGTTATCTGGCGGGATTTGCAAAAACAAATTAAAAAGCGATTCCCTGAGGAACAATTAAAAATAATGTTTCTAAATTAGACCCGAGTTCCAAACCCTTTTGGAAACTCACACAAATTTTGAAAAAAAAAACCTCAAAAGCCAATTCCAGCGCTTAAAGAAGGTGGTAAAATTTTGATCACAAATTTGGAAAAAGCTCAGAAACTTGCTAAGTAATTCGAGAGTTCCCATAATTTCAGTTTGGGTCTTACTAGTCCTATTGAGAATCAGGTTGCTCGGGATTTTCTGAATATTTTCTCTCGGGAAAATATTTTTATGATTCCTGGGGGACTGATTTGGACGAAGTAAGGTCTATAACTAAAAAGTTTCAAAATATGAAAGCTCCAGGTGATGATGGAATTTTCTATATCCTCATCAAAAAACTCCCAGAGAGTACTTAGTCTTTCTTGGTAAAATTATTTAACATATGTTTCCATTTGGCATACTTTCCTGATAAATGGAAAAATGCAAAAGTTGTTCCAATTTTGAAGCCGGTTAAAAATCCAACTGAAGCTTCTAGCTATCGTCCAATAAGTTTGCTTTCTTCAATAAGTAAACTTTTTGAAAAGATAATTTTGAATAGAATGATGCTTCACATCAATACGAACTCAATTTTTGCAGATGAGCAGTTTGGATTTCGCCATGGGCATTCAACTAATCATCAACTCTTAAGAGTTACCAATTTAATTCGTTCAAACAAATCTGAAGGCCATTCAACTGGAGTTGCTCTTCTAGACATAGAAAAAGCATTCGACAGTGTTTGGCATGAAGGTTTGATTGCTAAATTGAAAAAGTTTAATTTTCCACTCTATATTATGAAATTAGTTCAAAATTATTTAACTGACAGAACTCTGCAGGTAAATTATCAAAATACAAAATCTGATCGACTACCTGTTGGAGCAGGAGTTCCTTAGGGTAGCATTCTTGGGCCTATATTGTATAACATTTTCACTTCGGACCTCCCGGATTAATACTTGACCAAAAATCAACTTTTAAAGATCACATCGAGGGCATTCAAGCCAATTGTAACAAATATATAAAATGTTCGTATCCTCTTATAAACAGGAAATCCAAACTTTGCCTGACGAATAAACTTCTAATACTTAAACAAGTTTTTAGACCGGCCATGCTTTACGCTGTGCCAACATGGTCTAGTTGTTGCACTACCAGGAAAAAGCACTTCAAAGGATTCAGAACAAAGTTCTGAAGATGATTTTGAAGTTGCCTCCCTGGTACAGTACTACCGAAGTACGTAGAATTTCGAATGTTGAGACTTTAGAACAAATGTCCAACAAAATAATTAATAATTTCAGGCAAAAATCGTTGCAATCCTCAATTGCAACGATTAATTCCCTTTATACTTAGATAAGATTTAGTTTTAGTTTTTTAGTTTTAAGCTATCAATTGTTATACTGACATGCAGGTTTAAAAAACCTGTTTGAAATACTGAATTGCCAAAACAGGAACAATGTTAAAACACTTAGCTTATATAAAATTTAACGGCAAATGAAAATGAACAAGATTACGGATAACCAGAAGAACTTAACTAGTGATAACAAGCCCAGGGGGACTATTGATTAGCCCTCTACTATGTATAACATACAACAAGAGATAAACCAGCCAAAGGCTAAAAATCTCTATAATAAAAGAAAAAAAAAATTAAATTGACAAAAAATTAAGAACATTAAATTTTAGTATTTTTTTTTATTTTTTTTTTCGTTTAAACAATTTTGCAGACTTCAGAACAACATAAAAAAATGCGTGCTACAATTGTTTGAAAAATTTCAAGGACGCCATTTTGAAACTTTTTACAAGATCCTAAATGGCCGAACTTTAGCAACAATTTGAATCATCGTTCATAACAAACCATTACACAAAGTTTCATCCAAGTCGGCGAAGTTCGATTCAAAATTAAATTTTGTTTTGCTATTTGCATGAAACTTTTCTTTTATAATTTTCAGAAATCGGACAAGGACGTTTTGATATATTTAGGTATTTAAGCTTATTATGGAATTTTTACTTGAATGTATAATATGTTTCGCAACAACTTTGTATCACACATCATTTCGATCAGAAGTGCGATTTCCGTTCTATTTTTTTTTTTTTTTTTCAAAAATTGCAGACGCCATTTAAAGACAAAAAACTACAAGATTTAAAATGACCGAATTTAAGCTCATATGTGAATAATTGCTCATTAAAAAGAATTATGCATAATATTCATGCAATTCAGAGAAGCTCAAGTTTTTCCGATTTGTCATTTGGCGTAGAACTGCTCATAGTAGACAACTTACGTATGACTTGAAAGTGTTCTGCTATTTCAAAATGTCAATTTCTGGTGAAGAAAATCTTCCCATCGAACAAATTCCACACCTGTTCTAAAAAATCACTTCCACTAATAACACCCCAAAACATCCGACTCACCTGAATTCCGTGTCCTCCCGGTCCCTGCTGGCTGATGTGCAGCTGCTGCGTCTGCTTCATCTGCAGCATCGTCGCATTCGGTGGGCCGCCTCCCATCGGACCTGGGCCTGGGCCACCCCGCGGAGGAACTCCATTCGCTCCGCCGGCACCGTTCGCTTGTCCAGCACCGCTTCCCTGAGGAACACCCGCTCCGGCACCGCCACCTCCAGCTCCAGCACCGGCATTGTTACCGCCGGGAGGTCCACCGCCCGGTCCCGGACCCCTCGGCGGAATGTATCCCGGACCGTGCGGACTGCCGTGGCTCGGGAGACCACCGGCCGGCGATCCATATGGCGAGTATTGTTGCTGTTGATTTGGCTTGTTGAACCCACCGGGACCGGGTCCCATCTTCTGGCCGGGTCCGCCCATCCCCGGTGGCATCCGGTTCATTTGCGGTTTGAGATCGAATTCGTTCTGCGGGGAGTACAGTTCCTGTTTGATAAGGTCCGCTCCGGGGAACGGTGGCACGTTGCCTTTGTGGAATTGAGGACCGCCGGGGCCCACTCCGGGCCCTCCCGGGTTGTTGGGATTGTTCATGTAGTCCTGACCGGGACCATATTGGCTAAACTCGGAATAGGGTGGCCGCTGGGGTGGATTGGGTTGCGGACCTCGAGGAGGGAAGCCCATACCCATGGCATTTTTGTGCTGGTGTTGTTCGGCCATGTGTTTGAGAGTTTGGGCCGCAGGGGACAGTTCCGACATGGGACCATTTTGAGGATTCCCGTAGGGACCCCGCTTCGGGGGCAGACCGTCGTTTCCGAAGGCATTCGGGAATTGGTTCGTCACAGGACTGCCCCGCTTGATGCCCATGTTGTCCAGCATTCCGGGACTTGGATGCTCTTGCTTTATACAGGCCTCCTGCTTCACCTCGATCTGCTGCTGCTGTTGGGCATGTAGCATCTGCTGAGGAGGAGGTTGCTGATGGGGTGGGTGCTGTTGGTGGTGGGGAGGTTGCTGCTGCTGCTGCTGGTGCTGCTGCTGTTGGGTTTGAGGCTTCTCTTCAAAATCGAGAAAGTCGGAATGGAAATCGGACAGGTCCGAGATGAGATCCTTAAAGGTATCGCTTTCGTCGTTGGTATCGTCCCCGATGAGATCGGACAGACCCGGGAAGTGACCGTTGGCGGCAGCGTCCTTCTCGAGTGCGGCCGACAGATCGGCGAACTCGTTTTCCGGTTCCTGCTTGAAGTCCACAATGTGGCCAAGGTCGTGCAGGTGTGGGGATGGCGCTGCTGGATTGCCACCATTGTTTCCGCCACCTCCTGAGGGACCTCCCGCACCATTTCCGCCTCCGTTCGGTCCCGATTGGCTCTGCTGCGACTGCTGCTGCTGTTGCTGCTGCTGGGCAGGACTGGGACCCTCGCTCTTGACGGACGCATTGGTCAGGGCCTTCACCGTTACGTTGGTGCTGATCTGCTGCGGCTGGGAGTTGGCCGCCGACGTCGTAAACTCGAGCTGCTGGACGATCTCCACCGAGAACTTGGTAAGATTTTCCGATCCGTTGTGCTGTAGCTTGACCGGTGGTTCGTACGAGTCGGAGGCGGAATCGACGTCGTCTGCTGGTCTCTTTAGGAATTTTTGTTGCTGCAATTGGGAGAAGAAAAAAAGGAAGTCAAATTAGATCAATCAGATTTTTATTGGGTGGCAATTCGAGAGAAATCTAACCGAATCAGTCGCAAAAACCTTAATGCTTTGGAAGTACATTTCCGCGATCGCGAAAGGCAATTCATATCCAGTCGACACCCCATTCAAACTGAGCAAGCCGTTTGCAGTTGCAACAGTTGCAAGGCAAGCAAAAACCCGACGATCTAGTCATCCATGTGCGCTCGCGATCTTCCCTCATCGGAATATCAATAAGAAGGCAATCGACTCGACTGCTCTTCTTTACACGGAAAGTTGAGTCAGTCGGTGCCTCTACTCGGTTGTTATTTCAGTAGAACTGAACAAATGGAGTGTTGTACTTATTATATAGTTATTGATGATGAGCTTGAGCGCAAGACAGGACCGACTGACAGAGCAGAGGGTTGTGTTTCTTGCTCCAATGCCCTTATCGCCTGTAGAAGAAAAAAATATTACTGAAATATAAAAAACATTGCGCACGTAAACAAATGGCGGCGTGGTGAGCAAATCGCGAAAACAGACACAGACTCGGAGTAGAAAGGACTGCACTTATTTATTTTATGCGCGGGGATAGGTTTTCGCGATTGCAGTGATTCGACAACGACGACGACGACGACTGCGCTTGGAAATTAGCAATATGAGTAAGGCAGATGGAAACAAGTTAATGGTTCTCGTGTGTGTGTGTGTGTGTGAGTGTGTGTTTGTGTTTTCTGTCGATTCAGTGGAAGCAACGATGATGTTCGATTATGAGTTGTTTTATTTTAAAAGACGGTAGCTTTCCGTGCTGCGATTGGGTTTGATTTTAATTTTGCTAAATGTGCTGTGGGACGTAGGCATGCTATCAATTCAAGCAATAGCAATACTTTTCTCCAATACAATAATGGCACTTAAATTTGATCGGCCGATGTCTATCAGAAATAAGCCAATAAGCAGGTTTATTTGAAAAGTATTGATCTTTTCTGTTGAAAAATAGAAGAAAGTGCAGCTGCAAGTATCAAACATTGGACATTTACAAATGTTATAGCAGCATTGAAAATCATCGCAAATTACATTAGCTTCTTAAGCCTAATATTCTTAAAATTGCTTCTAGATTGGATGTCAACTTGAAAATCGCCTAGCAATGCAACTTGGGTCTCAGTCTCTTCTAGCACTTCCTGAGAGTGAATGGCAGCGGAAGAAATTATCTCCAAGGGGAGTTAGAGGAACAGAAATGTGAAAATATTGGAATATATTACTGTTGACTATTGAGATAAATTAAAATAAACATTAAGCAAAATTGAAATAACATCGGAACGGGGACGAATGTAGATGCCGGAAATTGATGTCTGTCCTTACAATATTGGTATTTTCAGAACAAGAATGACATTTAAATACCGAAAATCAATATTCGCCACCATTTTGAAATCCAAGATGGCGGTTTCCGGTTTTATAAAAACTTTGAAACATTGGGTATTTTTGAAATCATGGTGACGTCTAGAAACCGAAAATCGATGTCCAAGGCCATGGAAAACATTAACAAATACCATATTGAATAGGGATGCCAGATACTTTTACAAAATGTTTGTACGGAAGCTAATGAAATGTCTGTAGTTGTCTCAGAGCTAGAGCTAGGTTGTAAATGCGCATGTCACTTATTAGCATAGTTTTCGAAATAATTACATTACATTAAGTTCAATGAGAGAGAGAGAGACGAAAAAAATAAAAACTGCGTGGGCCAATTGCTGTCATTTTCAGAAATTTGAGATGCCTTAAACAGCGTTGCCAGATTGTTTTCATAATTATCGGTATCAAATGGTCAAAAAATCGGTATTCATCTATGTAAGTCGGAAGAAACTTCTGGAAAATATTTGAATTAGTCTCTTAATGGTACAAACAAAACTTCCAGAGGAAGAATAAAGAAGATCTTATGGAGGAAGTTTGAAGGAAGTTCTAAAAAACATCCGATGGGGATCTCCCAAGAAAAATATTGAGAAACTTCTGGCAAATTTCGGAAAAATCCAGAAGCCAGAAAAGTTTGGAAATCGGAAGCCAATCCCGGAGGAGCCATTTCCAGGAGAAGTTGAGAGAAGCTCGGAAAAACCTTCCAATAAGGCGGAAAAAAAAACCTACGGAGAGTGATTTATGGAGAAACTTCCAGAGGAAGACTAAAGAAACTTCTGGGAGAACTCGATAGATATATCCGATAGAACTTTAACTGAACTTCTTGGAGAAGACGGAAGAAACTTCCAGGAGACGCTGGGAGAATCTTCCTAAGGTAGATTGGATGACAATTCTGGAAAAAGTCGGAAGCCAGAGGACTTACGGAACAGTCGAAAGATACTTCAAGGAGAAGATGGGAAAATATATGGAAGAAATAGATTTCTGGGTGATGTTAGCACAATATTCTCTGAAGGTCCTCACATGCTCTATTAATCCAGCAATTTTCCTGATATTCATAAAACATCCCTGAACATTTCACAATGTTCCTGAAGTTTTAGGAAGATTCCTGAATTGCACTTCGGAATATCTCACAATTCTTCGGAACTCCTTGAAAGTTCTTGCAATTTTCCTAAAGTTAATGAGGCTGTTTTGAAGTTCTCTGATCATCCTCGCAGTACTCATAACTTCCCTGATTATTATGGAACTACTAGAAAATCTCTTATCTTCTTTAAAAGTTCCTTTAGCGCTTTCAATTACTTTTTTTTAAATTAATGAACATCAGCATTAAAGTTCTCTGAACTTCCCGATTTTTTATTATTTTTTTAAGTTCTCGAAACTGCCGATAAAAATGATGTCACAATTTTCTTATGTTCATGTAACTTCCTTTACGTTACCAAAATTTTCATGAAACTCTAGGGTCTTAACTGAAGTTTTCGGAACTTATTTAAAGGTTCAGAAATTTCCTTGATTTTATATGTACTAATGCTTCCCTATAAATATCTCAATTCTCCTGAAACAAATGGAACTATCCTGAAACCCTGAAAGATTAAAATAATTTCGTTTTTAATTTTGTTTTTATGGACTTATTTTTCCACTGAATAAAAGTATTTCCCGATTTCCAGAAATTACTGGGATCCCAAGTAGCAATTGAGGTTTTATGAGGGTTCTGCAGACTATGATTCAGACTTGTAGCATACTTTAAAACCGTGATAAAACTTGCAATGTTACTTGGGATGAACCATCAGCTGTTTCTCGATTCCTTGGTAACCAAAAACGGGGAGGAAATGGAAGCATTAGTCGAAAGAGTATCAAGCATAAGACATTTTTGAAGATGCATTTTTTTAGAGACTCAAACATTTTAATTTTCAAAAAGATAAAAGTCTCTCACAATAGTTTCCTCTGACAATTCAGTGCGGGCAGGCAGTAATCATTTTGATTATTAATAAAAAATCGATATGAATCGGTATTGTAATTCAAAAATCGGTATTCTGAGAAATCTTATCTGTATATCGGTATCTCAGGCAACGCTGGCCTTAAATCCAGTTCAGCTTTAATTCAAAGGCTTAAAGTATACTTTGTAATAACAAATTTTCGACGAGAAATATCCCAACGGGTTTTGGAAATCATGTGAACCTCCATTAGCGTATCATAAACTTTTCCAGTCCTACACTTCCAGGAGATTATTAAAATTATGTTGTTTGAAGTATTATTATTAATGTGTCCAATGAATTTTTAAGTATCGTAGATTTTTTTTTTTGGTTCTCTAGACATATTTTTTTCAAATTTTGTTTAGGTTTATTAAATTTTATTGAAGAACCGCAAACTAACCTATGGATGATTTGAACTTCTCTAAAATGACTCTAAGCTTCCCTCAGGATATTTTGACCGTCTTGGAATAGTCGTTCTGAGGCTCCGAAACTTTTCTGAAGTTCTCCCAAACTGTCGTGAAGTAAAATCCGCTGATTTTTTTAAGTCCATCGATCGTATTTAAAATTTACTAAACTCTTCTGAAATGATTTCAAACATCATTTAGGTGTTCCCTGAGTCTTTCTGTCGTTTTCTAAACTACAATGATGTTCCTTGTGCTTCTTCAAATTTCACTATCTTTCTCTGAACACCACATAACTGAATGTGCTAGACTTCCCTGGAGTGCACCAAACTTCTATGCAGCATTTACAACTTGTCTGGAATTTGCTGAACATCTAGTAAAATTTCTAAGATAATCAGGAAGATAATGGAAAGAAGGAGCAACTAAGCTTAAGAACTCCTGAGAGGTTTGACGAATAGGAAAAAATGACAGATATTGAAGACTTGTACTCAGATACGTATTGGGAGCTCCTCTGAAACGTTCTGAAAACATAGAGGATCTTCGGAAAATTCCATCAAACTCTGCTACTTTATAAAACCACAGCATTCTTTCAATGATTCTGTTAGAAAACACTTTTTTAATCGCCTCAAGAAGTCATCGAAATTCCTCCTATTTGAACATTTTCTCTTGAAATGATTGGAATTAAATCTTCAAATAATTAATTCTGAAACTTATTTGAATTCAGACTAAGTAGATCTAATCCTTGTGAAAGGCACGCCGGATCCAAAATCTGAAATTCAGATTCGAGTGAAATCCGTGGAATTAAACACTGTTGTTTGCAGTGACATGTATCGGAAACTACACACCGTTAATTGTTCACAGAGGACACTGCAGTGCAAAACATGTCTGGTACCCCTATATATGCATTTAGATTAATATTCGAAGTCCCTCCTTTTCTACACATTCTGCACACAAAATAGCTCACCCCTCACAGAATTTCCCGACGATTTTTATGAATGGGGCGGGGCATAAAGTATCTTTTGCGCAGAATATGTAGAAAAGGAGGGACTTCAAATGTGAAAGTAAATGCATATATAGAGGTACCAGACATGTTTCGTAGTAGTCTGTGAAAAGGAAATCACAAATCGAGTGTCATCAAAATACATGGCATGTTGAGAGATTGAGGTCGTGAGAACAAATTTTCTCTCTCAAATTTGAATTTGTTGGCTCTCTGGGAACTGGTAGTGAAGCAAATCGTAGCTTGTTTAACAATAGTTTCCGGGAAAAAAGTGAACGACAAAGTCTCTGGACTAATTTCTTTAGATTGTCGTTCACTTTTTTTACCTGAATATACACCGAAAGCGACAAAAAAGGGATATCTTCCATTTAATTCCACTTAATAAATTTTGGTATCCATGAAAGATACGTATTTCTACTACAATGTGCAGTCTTCATCAGTGTCATTCCCACTAAAGAACTTATCAAAATCTAACTCCCTTAAGTACTCATCTCCTAGGTAAGAAAGTCAAGATCACAGGTAGTCGAAATACGTATCTGTCATGGATACCAAATTAAATTAAGTGGAATTAAATGGAAGATGACCCTTTTTTGCTGTTTTATTTAAGCTTTCCGCTAACAACAAAATTTAAT
The DNA here is from genome assembly GCF_037179485.1 of Ochlerotatus camptorhynchus. Lineage (NCBI taxonomy): Eukaryota > Metazoa > Arthropoda > Insecta > Diptera > Culicidae > Ochlerotatus > Ochlerotatus camptorhynchus. The sequence goes on along the minus strand of NW_027040802.1, from coordinate 1,072,644 downwards.
TACTTCACCGAAAGCGAATTATTCCCACTTCTCTCAATTTCTATATGGGGATTTTTAACACTTCCTACCAGCGGAACAACGCCATCTCTGTGGAAAATGGTCGGACGAAATGATTAATTGCTAAACACGTGTTTCCCGAGTAGTACACCAGACGTTCGCTAACTGGAATCCCAAGTAACAATTCAAGCTGAACAGTAAGAACAGAAGCTGATTATTGGTTGATTTAAGGTGTACAAAGCTGATTAACAGGAGGCTGAATATATAGTTGATTAGTAGTGCATGAAGCTAATTGCATCCCCATAATTCAACCTCAATAAATTAGCTGATCTTAAGATTGAACACGCCTTATTTCAGCTGAACACTACTCCACAAATCAGCAATGCAATACACATATTTTGATAGCCTGATTTGTTAAATGTAGTTTGTGTCACTCGTTGCATTTCCCGCATTTTGGTTCTTTTAAATTCACTGCCTACCTTTCTAATCCCAAGCAGCGGCAGCAGTAGAAACAAGGTAGAGGAGCTTTTTAGGAATAGCTCCAGGTAGAAGTGAGCTGCGACGGCGTCGGAAGTATTAACATTTGTATTTCTGTGCTTTGACTGCTATATTGTACTGAACTTTCAGACATAATTTCAAAAATATAACTCAATTATGGCACTAAAATAGCTTCCACATGACCATCGAAATAAATCGCGCACTTGCGTTCACATTGTGTTGACTACGCTTGAAAATGAGGGGAATGTTGTTGTTTACATTTCTGCATTGCTGTACAATACTTTTCCGGTTGCTGTTATTGAACTTAAATTTGACGTCCTTCAAATTAACGATCATAACTTTTGTCACACATATGCTTAAGTGGTCCAGTAGGTATGATTGATGTTTGTGAATTAGCGACTGCCGGTTCGAATCCCGAAAAGCAAAGGTAAATTTTAATAACATAATAACAAAATAAATATGTAAATCCAATTAGTCAGCACCTAGTAGTCCCATAAAAATATATAAGATATGAAGCGGTCTTCCATTATTATTTTTTTCTAAATAAAACTAGAAGGCTGAACAAGGGTTGGAGAAGACTGCTATTTTATACCTTTAAAAGCTTATTATTTACATAACTGGTAAGCTTTTGGTTGATTAAAATCACCAGATTTAGATGTTTAAAAGCTGAACAAAGGTTAACGTGTCTAGGTGTAACAATTATTCAAACTAAGGCAGAATTAAAATCTATTAAACAACACTTGTTAAGAATCAAATTGTTACCAGGGATGTATTTCATGCGTCAAGATTTGCAACTAGAATGCATTTAATACGCATCAACTAGAACATGCAAACCAAAAATGTATTACATTGAATGTTAGTCGCATTTCATATCATCCTCTGAAGCCAATGATAGAAGTTGACCTTGTAGACGATGCAATGATTTTTTTTATCTTTTTTATTTCGTGTGTGACTATCCAAGCAAGCATTGTTTTTATAACATTGCAGAACGACGTGCACACTTGCCACGATTCTCTCCTATTCCCGTTCAGCTGAAAAAATTCACTTACTAACACACTCCACATTTTGTATTCTCCATTTTCTTTGTTCGGACCGCAGCTCGGTATCCATGCGGTCTCCACTAACATCCTGCGATGATGAATCATCGTTTTAAGTTGTGCCGAAAGCTGTGCCAACCGCTGTGCCGAACGTATCGAAGTGTGCTAATTATTATGTCATAGGATATGAGTTTGGCAACCCTGAAAGTAATAATTACTTTTAAGATTGTGACTGCATTTTCAATTTTTCTGATCGTTCTTGACAAGCATTTAGCTCCATTCTCTCAAGAACGATGAGAGAGGAACTGGAAGTCATCAAACATGTACCTGCAAATTCAACCAGTTCACAAGATTTTGGCACTGAATTGCTAATTCCTTGCGAATGTGCAGAAACAAAGGCGTAACTTGATCGATGGTAGACGAAATTGCCACCTCTTTGACTAAAGCAAACCCAGAATAAAAACAGGTAGTTGTTCAATTCCGCATTCGCCCCTAAGAGCAACATCCTCGATCCAGTTTTTCTAATCGAGTCGGAAGTATGTGTCAATGAGTATTATGCCTAATACCTGAACCACCAACCGTTCTAGCCTACCAAGCTATCAAGTTCACGGAGTGGTACCTTACACAATGTAACACCAATATAAACCAATGGCCAATGTGTCACCGATGAAAATCACCAATTATCCCCCTAGTCCAGATCTGAAATACTTCAGAAATGAGACAGTCACCTTCAACGGAAGCGTTTTATCCAGTGCATATAGGACTGCATAGAACTCGATAAGTTTCCGCCACACAGATCACAAACTTAAACAGTGAGGACGATTCGTGATTCAAGAACTATAAGAAATGGCCTAGTAGTTGATAAACTTGCTCCGTCGGTATACCTTCAGTTGTTTTAAATTTTATAAGTAGAGAAAAACGATGATCATGAAATCGACGCTTTGACTAGTTAGTGTGGTCTCAGGGTTATCCCAGCAAGGAAATGAATAAATCCATTCCGGAAGATCCTACGCAAGATTGGTATCTGAATCTGATGTCGAAAGGATATGCAATAATTCGGACGGATAACAGCAAAATATAAGTGTTCCGCCATTGTTTTTGATTTCCATGGACACGAGACCCAACCCGTCTGCACCATAACTAAACTCAACGATTTCATCGATCGCATTTCGAACCGTACTATCGTCCAATACGATCAGACCTACCAGGCATTTTACCAACCATCGCTGGAGATAACCCGATTCGGCCGTATTGACTGCCGGATCGATAAAACCCTCTCGTCCGGCCATGGTGTGGAAGACGGACTCGGTAGGTGTAAGGCCCGAATTGAAGCTGTACTGAATGAGAGCCGCTAGGATTTTCGCTGTGAATCGGATGAGTTGATCTGAGTTTTGCTGGATGCTTACAATATGTTTCTAACAGTTGCAAGGAACGATCCTTGAACCCGTTGGGCATCCGTTTTCCATGCTTAAATCCTTGGTTAAATCGCTGTTTCAAGTTTCGAGTATGAAATACAATTTTCTAAAACTAGGTTCACTTCGAGGTTATCAAAGTAGTCAACCTTAGCAACGATTGGCGAAACGTTAACACTCAAAAGTGATGCCGTTTTGTATAATATTGTTTGTGTCCTACTTGTCAGTGTGTGTCTTAAAGTGCCTAACTGTGCCGATCAGTGTGGCATACTGTGTTTTGGCACAGTGTGCAGAGTTGATTACCCCTTGCACATTTACTATCTGTAGAAATATTTACTCTGAGTACAGCTGTCTTGTCCAGTCTTGCGTTTTACTTAAAACTACTTGCGTCTCATGAAGCTTCAAAAGTCCCTCCAAGATGACTTTCATAAAAATTAGAGTTAAAAGAGATAGTGCTAAAACAAAAAAATTAAGGTACAGCCCCCCCGCAACCCAGTTTTCTACAACTTTGTCTCAGACGTCATTTCTATTAGATGAGTCTTGTTCGTGCTATGATTTTAAAACAATATCGAATACCCCCTTTTGAAAAATTAGGCATGAGTCAAAATGACCGAATTGCAGCACAAAGTTGGTTTATTGCCCCTAGCAGTGTTCACTCGGCTGTCGTCGACAGAAGCAGACCACTCTTAATGTGTGTGTCACGCGATCGTCTGTTTACTCGGCAGCAACCATTGTGTGGTCGTCCCAAGGGACAATCAACTCTGCACACTGTGCCGAAACACAGCATGGGCACATTAAGGCACACTTTGATAAGTACGACACAAACCATATAATGTAAAACGGCATCACTGTTGAGTGTTGACGTTTTGCCAATCGTTGCTAAGGTTTACTACTCGGTTCAATACTTTGTGACTTGTGCGAGGGTGAGATTTGAACGCGTGAAGAAGCTTGTGAGAGAGTTTCATACATAAAACCTACGATCATAAAACAAGGATTCAATCAAGAAAACAACAAACGGGTACCCACCGGTGTTGGGAATCTTTCGAAAACTTCTGTAAGTATTGTATGAATCGTGAATCTCTTCAAACCTAGCAAAACTAAGTCCGTCTATTCAGAATCGCAGCACAAATCTCAGCGGATTGTGTTTTTATCTAGAACAGCTTCTATTAGGGCCTCACTTCAGTCGAGTTCATCTACACCATGGCCGGTTCTTGTCGGTACGGCAGTCAAATGGGTTACCTCAAGAGACGATTCGTTTTCGATGATGGAATAATTGTGAAAAATGCCCGACGCTTGTCTTTGGTGATAAGTTCGGAAGGCTACACCAACAATTTCATCAATATTAAGCAAATGGATCCCAACTATACGACGGGGATGGTGGAACACCTACGCTAAGCTGTAATTCGTACGAAAAGAACTACGAAAGAACTATGAGTATCGAGCTTGATCATTCAGTGTTGGAAAAGTTCACCAAAACTCAGTACGACTCGCGATTTCTTTGATGAACTTCGTGAAATATCGCAAACTTTCCCAATGCTGCTCACATTCTCGCCCACATGGGTAAATAACCCATTTTTGAACTTAGCATTTTTCACAAAGCGTACAACGAAGGATCAGAGCAGGATCTTCTGCGAGAGTTGAGGTACATTAACAATTTTACTATGCAGAATGGACAATAAAGAAGAAAACAAGCTTATCATAGGGGGTGGCCAGATTTGAATCCCGACCTTGTCGAGTATCTTCGGGACGGAATTTTTCACATTTTCTTCTGTGTTTTTCCTCGGATATTCTTGTCAGTCATTAGTCTCAATGGGCATGCACTGGGATGGCATGACCACAGGACTTTATAGGGATGACCCAAGGGGTTGGTCAATACATACAGTGTGCCAAAAACAAGCTTGGGCACACCTGGGCAGAGTCATTGGCACTGTTTGGCACCCATGGTTACAATTTTTCTAATCTTTAAGGTTACTGGCAACACTGAACTTTTTCTGCGCCTGCACAATATAATCATTTTTTTTTTTAAACACAACCGTGAATCTCCACCAAGTCTCGTCGTCAATTTTGCTCTCTCCTTCTAAGGACATGAACTTCATCTTATATTGGTTCATCGTATTCGTATTTGAGACAATCGCCCGTCATCGAAATGGGCGCCACACCACCGGACGCTGCTGCCACGGCGGAGACTGTCATGGTTGCCATGTGCCAGTACCAGGTGCCAGTGCCATGCCCATGTTTTCGGTGTTCTCGTTGCTCCAAGCACCGTTCATCGTCTTGGACGAGGAGAAGCACAGCTTCATAATGAACGGGAATTTTGTGCCTTTGTGATCGATCGCGCTGTGGTTGCACTTCATGATGGCATTCACCGCCAGGGCTACGCTCGGGAACTCAACCAATCCGGGAGGAGGAACGTTCCAATTTCAGCGGGAGCATTCGCACTTGCGACGGGTGGCAGTCCTTGGTGGTGAATGCAGTCAGCAGCAGATCCTCGGACATACCGGGTGGGGAATTGAAGAAGTGGAGAATCTTGCTCGGGAGGGTAAGCGATTGTTCTTGGAGGCGCTGTAGTCCTTGAAGCTGATCGAATTGTCCAGCAGGTTGTAGGGGTTGATGGACTCTAACAAGTAGTTCTGCTTGGAAAATGCAATCCGAATTTTGCTACCATCATTTCCGATTGGAATTTTGTTCAAGTGCTGGATGCTTTTTGGTCTCCAGGAACTTTATCCTGACAACATTTTCGTACAGGCAGAACAGATTGAACAGCTTATCGATGATGACTGTGTTGTTATCGAGTCCGTGAACCATCATCACTGCGCCCTGTTGCTGTGCCGGTTGAAAGAAGTTGGCTGGTCCGTTTCGGGTCAGCGGTGCTTCCTTCATCAGTCCAACGTGTGTTCCGGCCGTTGTTGGTTTCCATTTTTCCGACGGATCAAACTCAGGCGGTGAAAAATTCGGTGTCTCCATGAGAGCTAGTTTAGGACCATGGTTGACTAATGATTGAAGGTCGTTGTACGGGGTGGGCTTTCTGCCGAAAATGGTAGGATCGTGTAACAACGGGGCTCGTCCGTTGGAGACATCCTTGGAAACAGCTGCTTCCAATGTGTAGTCCCAACTGGATTCCGTGTCGTTTTTGTAAACATTGAGTTTTTCTGGCTTGGCAAAGTCGATCTTCAGTGTGCAGAAATTAGAGTAGATGTCACAGTCGTTCAATGCATCACGGGCTCTGGTGGCGGATTCAATGCTGTCAAACTTAACCATAGTTTGGACTTCATTATTCTTGAATTTTTTGATACGTTGCACTTGTCCGTTGAGTGAGCAGCTGGTGTGTAGAACATCAACTGTAATAGGATAGACTGGATTAATGATGGTGAACAGCATGATATGGTTGGGCCAGGTTGCTACCTCGCGCTTTTGCCGAGGCTCATCTGTTACGTTGATGTTGTTGTTGTTCCGACTATTGAACGGAACCGTCTCGATCATCTTCTGGGCGGTACAGAGGCGCACCGGCACCGTTTCCGTTGAACGCCATGATCGAAATTGAGCTTTGTTTACTAACACACACGGGCAAGCAAAGAGGAGTGAAGGGTTGAGAAAATTCACTTATCACTCGGGACAGCCTACGATAATAACCGCTGTTGAAAAACCTGGAACTTTTTCTCACTCAACGTAGACTCATACTAGGTGAAACTCCACCCGCAAGGTCCGTATCTCGGAACGGAAATGTCCTTCCGACTCTCAGGTCATCCCAGGTTTCGAAAAACAAAACAAAAACAAGCGCTGTTAAAATACCGGGTTGCCAAACAAGGCATTATTCACAACCAAACAAAAGTCAGTTCAATGACTTCTCGGCACTGCTGGAACAGCTGCGGCACACTGAAGCACACTGAGAAAAAAAGTTGGCGCAAAATAAGTGTGTAGACCTCCTTTTGGGATGACCGTAGAATGCTATAAGCTCTTGAATCAAGAATCGCCCACGTCTGTCTTCTGTGTGGAGCTGAGTGGATTGGGCGGAATCTGCTCGCGTTCTATAAATACCTACAGGCGCCGGATAAATGCCGGACAGATGCTTCGAACATAACAGCAGGGGGAGATGTTTGACAGTTTTCATCGGTGGTACATTGCGGAAGGTACCTCAACTGCATCAGATCGTAGATTGGTAGGCTTGGTGGTGTGTAATTAGGAGGTGGTAGAAGGCATCATAATCAGCAATACGATATGCTTGAGTTATATCTTTAAGGACACGCACTTCTTAATCAATCAGATGATTTAAAACTGGTTCGACGATGTTGCTCCTAGCGTGGGATTGCGCTCGTTCCAGTTCTGGGTTTACTTTAGCCGAGCCAGAATCTTGTGGAATTTGCTTGAACATTGGTTTGATGGTTTCCAATTCCTCTTCCACCTCTTGACCCGCTAACGCTCCAATGAGAATGAAGCTGAATGCTTGCCATCCATCCATCAAAGAAATTGAGAATGTAAACACAATCACAAAAGTCATAACATTGAGGGTTGCCAAACTCATGGAATATTAACGCCTTGATAGGCACACTTTGATTGACCGTGACAGGCACGTTCGGCACCGTGCTTGGCACAGCTTTCGGTACAACTCAATTACTTGGTACAAATTAATGTGTGCAGAGTTGAATACCCCTAGGGTCCTCCTCATTGTTCTTCATCGGCAGTTCTTTCGGTCGATGCGTCGTCGACATTGGAAAGCAACCGTTTCATTATGAGTGTGTGAGTGATGACCACGTTTTGCGTCCATTGCTGCAATGGAAGCGCTCTGCCCTCCGTTGGCGATACTGCCATACAATGAAGCTACGGGAAGCGGCTCGCGTTCTGATGGAAGAGAATTATTGGATAGCGGAAGATAATGTGATTGTGTTGTACCTTTTGACTATAGTTTTAAGATGTATTGTATAGTGAACAAGAATCCTCGGTTCTGTAAAGTTAATTCGAACAAATATGCAAAGTTGCATGGAACGCTGAGAGGTAAAATCAAAAATTTGTATATTTTTTCGCTATTTGGCCTGTAACTGCTCTGCAGAGGTTGACCGCCATGTCACACAGACAAGCGAGTATAAATATACAACAGACAATAAAAACACGGTTTTTTTTTTCTTAAATTAAACGAATTGTTCATTGCAAAACATACAAAATGATTTAACCAAAAAAATACCACACACATTTTACTAAAGCGATTCCAGGCGAATTGGTTTTCATATTTTTTTATTCTGCTGAAATTTTCAGAAATTTATGACCAAAAATGCCGTTTTGCATCTTCAGATCACCATTTTAAATCGAGACTTGATTTTGAAAAGGCCATATAGAAAAAAGTTAAACTTATCTACAGAAAACTGTTACTCAAAAAATGTTTATTAAATCGGTTTGGTACTTTTGGCAATGTTGTAGGAAACAGCTAGAACTATTTAAAAACAAAGCGCCCTTTAAAAAATCATATTTTTTTTTAATTTAAAATAAAAACATAAAAATAGATTTTCTCACAATCAGATTTTTTTTATTTTTTTTTTCTAGAAATTGAAACTGCTAGGAACATTTGTTTGCATATTTTTCCCCAGAAAAAAAAAAATAATTATATTTCTCTACAATTTTGTGTCCGACGTCATTTCGATCAAAAGTGCTGTTTCCGAGCTGTAATTTAATGAAAATTTCAAAAAGGCGTTTTGGAAATTTTACAAGATCCAAAATGGCCGAATTAGAGCAAACATGTGAATCATTGCCCATAACAAACAATTATGCAAAGTTTCATGCAAATCTGAGAAGGTCAAGTTTTTCCGATTCGTCATTTGGCGTCCATAGAAGACAACTCCAAGTTCCATGGAAATTGGAGAGGGTCAAGTCTGAAATTCGTTTTTTGCTATTTAGCCTGGATTTGCTCAGAAGCGTTGATTAACATGATTGGTGCCTTGAATAGTGCGGCAAAGGGTCGAGTCGAGTCCCAAACCCAAACCTTCCGGGACGGAAATTTCTACTAAAAACATCGGAAATCGCGCAATACTCCATGGAAAAACAACGACAATTCCACGTTAATTGAATTCACCTAATCACATGCCACGCATCACCTTAACAACTTACAAGACTATCTACTCAAAACACTTTACTTATGCTTATGCAAACCGTATTTTCTGGCTTCTCTCGTAAAACGATTCGGCAATTACCGATCGCCAATGATCAAAGTAGCGAGGGGCACGCAAACAAGCCTGGCCTTGAAAACTGTTGCCCGCCACAGCCAAGTAGGCATTTGTAAAATTGAAGTTTATAAAAGCATTCCGTCAAACGGAAATCCTCTTCAGTCAGCGGAAAATTTTCCTCACATCGAGTCACCCGGCAGATCAACCACGAGATAAAATGAAACTGCTTCTGAACGCCGTCCTGATGATCAGCTTGGCTTTGATGGTACGTGTTTCGTTTCAATCCAATTGTACATACTAATCAACAAGTTTTTTTTTTCTTCTGATCGAAAAAGGTCACCCCGCAAACCATACAGGAACTGGTCCGGGAGTGCAAGAAAACCGTCCCCATCAGCGCGGAGCAGGAGAAATCCTTCCTGGAGCTCAAATTCCCCCCGGAGGAGAAAACCACTCACTGTCTGATGCGCTGCATCGGCTCAACGCTGCAGGTGTTCAACGACGAGACGGGCATCGACTTGCCCGTTATCAAAACGATGCTCAAGGGCGTGCAGGAATCTTCCGACGGTGAGTTTACCGAGGACCAGGTCAAGTGCGTCGAGGCAGCCGAGACGAAGGGCGAGGCGAAAGAGGAGGACGAATGCATGATGGCTTTTAGGGCGTATCAGTGCTTCGAGCAGGAATTTCTGGCACTGATGAAGAAGGACCTGGAGCAAGGTCAATGAATCGATTGTGTTTTGTTTTGTAAATACGTGAGGGATGGACAGTAAATAAAAATTGTAAAAGAAATCGAAATGTTGAATTATGCACCGATAACACACCGTGAGTTAATGTCGGCAATTCGGTATAAAAGAACGAATCGGTGGGTGGCAGTCAGACACTGTTCAAGTTGATCGCCATGGCTTCACTCCGATTGATTGTAGTATTTGGCATTGCGATGGTAAGTTCCCAAAATTTACCCACAAAAGCGAGTAGCTCAAAGATTGATTCAATCTCATAGGTCCTGACCATCGCCACCGCTGAAGAGAAATACACCGTCGAAAGGCACACGGATGTGAAGAACACCTGTGCCAAGCTCCTCCGGACTCCGACCGAAGATCTGGAGCACTATCTTGCTTCCGAATATCCGGAAAAGCATGACACATTCTGCTTCGTCCGATGCCTGTACATCATCTACGGAATCTACGACGACGAACATGGAGTCGACTTGGGAAAGGCCTTCGAGATGTTCGGCAAGGGATTGAGCCTGGACGAGTTTACCGAACAGTCCAAGGTTTGCTTCGACCATAAGGAAGGTGAAGAGGAGGTCAGCTGCCACTGCAAGAAGGCAGCCCTGCCCCTTTTGTGCCTGCGGAACTGGTATTTGGAAAATAACAGGGTCTAATAAATCAGGGAGAAAACAAAATTGTTTTATTTTAGCAAACTACTTTGAGCCGTAGCCTCCTTCCGCTTCTTGTACTGTTTCTTCAAACACATGAGCGGCTTGTACGCCTTCATACAATGGCAGCTAACTTCGTCCAGCTTTTCCAAGCAAACCTTCGATTCCTCCTGGTACTCTTCCCGAGTGACGAAACCTTTGCCGAATGCTTCGTACAGTGAGTCCAAGTTGACCCCCGTTTCATCGTCGTACGATCCGCTCAGTATGCCGACGCAACGCATGAAACACGCCGTTTCGTGATCTTCCGGATATTCCGACCGCAGGTAGCGTTCCACGTTTTCCTGGCTTGAGCGGACAATCTTGCTGCAAGCTCGCTTGTTTTCCACGTATTTCTGCTTGGAGGAGTCGTCCGCTGCTGCCATCTAGGAACGAATTTCAGCACAAATGGTTTACTTGGATCGAATCCAGCCAAAGAAGGTTACAACTCACCAACAGGAAGGCCGCTACTACTACGATCCAGCGGAGTGATGCCATGGTGATGATCTTTTGAAATGAAGTGGAGATTACGACTGACTCGATCGAATGCGCTGTCCCTATTTAAGTGAGACTGCAATTACGTAACACTGGTTTTAACCTACGATCTTGCAGCATCTGATCATGCAGTCCTCTTATCAGGTTATTCCTATGGTAGAGGGTTGCAATGCGTGTAGAGTACGCTACATTCGTTTAAATTCCCGATTGCAGTACAGGCCAATCTCGTTGGTTGGACTGTTTGCAATTTGGATTCGGTTGAACCCAGAGGACTTTGGAGCGAAAACAAACTGGGTTTGGGAATACGTCTAAAACCTCTAAGGGGGACGCCCAGGGCTAGAAGAGAATCGTAACAGAGGACTTTCCGAAAATCTCAATGGAACCCTAAGGTCCAGGGATTTAAAGTGAAAAATCCTGAGGACTTCAGGTAAATAGACAGCGATAGTTCCGCAAGAGTGCAGAAGTAACAGAAGTAACAGAAGTCGAAATTGAGCGAAGGGCCATTAATGCGACAGTACTACTCAAATGCGCACTCCTTTACCTAACTCACACATTAATGGACGAGGGGACTTGAAGTTTTTCTTAAAATTTTTTGAGTGTTTACAGAAGTCCCGGCAAGATAAGGTTCCGGCAGGAAGCTTCGCAGTAGTTCTATGAATTTAGTAAAAGATCAGGGAACGTTGTAGAACTTCAAAGAATTTCGCAGATCTTCAGGAAACTTTGCAGAACATCAGGGAACTTTGTAAAAGTTCAGGAAACTTTCCAGCAAATTTTGTAGAAGTGCGCCGAACTTCAGTGAACATCGTAGAAGTGCAAAACATTTTGTATTAGTTCAGCGCATTTTGTAGGTGCTCCGTGAACTTTGTCCAACTTTGTTGAGCTTTGTAGAAATTTTACGAACTTGAGGTTTGGAGTTCAGGGATTTTTCTTTAACTTCAGGGAACTTCGTAAAACTAACTAGCTCAGGAAACATCATAGAAATTCCGAAGAAGAAAAAAATATAGGAACTTAATAGAGCTTCAGAAAAATTCTTGTCCAGCGATTGGAGCAGTTTGGTAAGCATTTCAACATCGCGATGTTTGCAATAATCCTCGTAGAACTGATCCGAACGCAGCTTTTCGAACTCTATGAGGTACGAATGGATTATGGAATCCGAACTGCACAAAAGGTCGTAGTAAGGGGATCGGTGTCCATACAAAGGCCACCATCTGGTCGTAGTAGTTTCATCAGTGGTCGTTTACCATGTTTGATTCCGTAACACTTCACCACTTCGTTGATCAGCCACCCGACATTCAGTTCCATGATTCGTTCCTCATCGTAACTGACATCGATGAATTCGCCTTCGATGATCACTCGGCTTTTACAGGTACGCTAGAGGCTTCATACTTCACTCCATTTGTCCGATCGTTGGACTGTCTGACCTTCACCAGGGAAGTATGATTCCGGTTGAAACTCCCACTAGAACGCTGGCGACGCCTCTTTGACTGAGTCGATGGCTTTCGGGAGAAACTCCTCCAGGAAGCGTTCATCACAATCTGAAGAGCATCTGGACCAGTTTCCTCTGATGATGCACGCTCACTTCGTCTACTTACACTGATAGGCAAAATAAAGTGCCCACCCCATCATTTTTGAAATTTCTCTCATTTATTTGGTTCAAATTCAAATAAACACACCGTAGTCTGTTTCGATGTCTTACCTTTATTATTCTTTTAAAGTTACACCTATGGAATACTGAAAATATAAAGTTTTACTTGAAGTAAAAGAAAATCAATTTGGATTGAAAAAGAAAACAGTGACAAAAAAAAGTGCCCACTTCAAAAATCGGTATGTTTTCGATAAGTTTCCATCGGAAAACCCCTCGATTGTTTTTGTTTTGAAAGTTTGACATGTATTGAAGCAAACGGGTGGAACTGGTGCATTTGTACACGTGATCGCATTTGAATCAGTTGAAAAAAATGGAGGACGTAGTGATTTCGAAAGCAATTCCCGTGTGTATCCGAAAATTGGTTGTTCGTGATGTGCAAAACGGTGAATCGCACCGGTCTGTCGCTAGGAAGTACAATATCAGCAAAACAGCGGTCGGGAAAATTCTGCAGAAAATGAAATCGTTCGGATCAGTGGTGGATCGCCCTGGCAGAGGCAGGATGCGCAAAACGGATGCGAGAACGGACACCAAGATCATGCGTGAAGTGAAGAAGAACCCGAAGGTAACTGTCCGCGAGATCCAGGAGGCTCTTCAGCTAACAGTTTCCAGTCGAACTGTTCGTCGCCGTCTCGTAGCACAGGGGTTGAACAGCAAAGTTGCTCGGAAGCGCCCATTTATCAGCAAGGCAAACAAAGTCAAACGGCTTAAGTTTGCTAAGGAGCATGCTGATAAGCCCCTAGAGTTCTGGAAAACGGTTCTCTGGACGGACGAATCAAAATTCGAACTGTTCAACCGGAAGCGACGGGTTCGTGTGTGGTGTAGATCGGGTGAGGAGCTTCAGGAGCGCCACATACAAGGCACGGTGAAGCATGGAGGAGGAAATGTGATGGTCTGGGGGTGCTTTTCGTGGGGTGGAGTGGGAAGCCTGGTGAAAATCGACGGGATAATGACGGCAGATTCCTACATCGACATCCTGCGGGAAAATCTGGAAGTTTCGCTGATCCAGACGGGCCTTGAGGAGAAATTCGTATTCCAGCAGGACAACGATCCGAAGCATACTGCCAAGAAGACTAAGTCTTTCTTCCGGTCATGTCGAATTAAACCACTGGAATGGCCTCCACAAAGCCCGGACCTCAACCCCATCGAGAATTTGTGGGCGATTCTCGATGCCAGGGTTGACAAAACTGGTGTTACCAATAAAAATAACTATTTTGAAGCCCTGGAGCGCGCCTGGGAAGAACTAGATCCACAGCACCTGAAGAATCTAGTGGAGAGCATGCCGAAGCGCCTGCAGCTGGTCCTGAAGGCCAAAGGAGGACACATTAACTATTAGGCTGGTATTCTTTTACTTTATTTTATGTTTTCTGGAGTTAAAATGCAGTGGGCACTTTTTTTTGTCACTGTTCTTTTTTACACCCATTTTGATTTTTTTTTCTTCGAGTCAGTCTCTTCTTTTTATCTGGTATTCTATAAGTGAAACTTAAAAAGAATATAAAGAATAAGATATAAAAAATACTACAGTGTATTTACTTTAATTTGAACCAAATAAATGAGAGAAATTCAAAAAATGATGGGGTGGGCACTTTATTTTGCCTATCAGTGTACCACCTGACCTGTGGTTCATATCAGGTCCTCATCATACTCCAATCCAGTAGAAGTTATTGTCCTGTCGAAAATTGGAAGTGTCTCCCCGAAGAACGTTCTCGCTCGAAGCTTCGAATCGGTGGCCGAAGTCGTTGCTCATTAGGTTCAGTGTAGTTCTTTTGCGAGAGAATTTGGGAGCAAAGAACCAAGAGTCACGACAGTTAGGACCTGGGATAGGATTCCACTGCTCGTTGTTTTGTTTCTTCAAAACGCCACATGAGAACCGTCAAATTAACCAGATTGCCAAACATATCATTATACAAAAAAAATCAGTCTGATAACACTCTCGGCACTGCCGGCACAGTTGCGGCACACGTGAGGGACACTGAGAAAAAGGTTGGCGCAAAATAAGTGTGTTGAGTGACTACCCCTTGGGGATAGTTAAATTACATAACTCCAAGGGAACCTCATTATTGTTCGGGGACCTTTGGAATTACGTACAAGTTCAAAGAAATTTCGTACGTGGAACTTCCCGGAAAATCATTGAGAAACGTATAAGTGCCGCAAACTTTGTAGAAGTTTTAAGAATTTCGTAGCATTTCGAGGAGCTCCGTAAAACTTCATACAAGCAAGTGCAGGGTTTTTGGAAAAGTTCAGGAAATTTTGCGGAAGATCTTCAGATCATTCCGAACAGATGCAGTACTTGCGGAATTGATAACAATCTTTTTTGGAATGATTCAATACTTTCCGAAGTGATTCCGAACTTTTTTGACGTGATTCCTAACTTTTCTGAAGTGATTTAGAACATGCAGAAGAAATTTCAAACTTGTATGAATTGACTTTGTGCTTTCCGGAGAAATTACAAAGTTTTCTGAAGTGATTCCAAGCTGTTCCGAAGTTATTCAGTTCATCCTGAAGTTATTCCAAACTCTACCTAAATGTTTCAGTTCTTTTCAAAGTGATGCAGTACTTGTGGAAGTGATTACAAACTTTGTTTAAATTATTCAATACTTTCCAAAGTGATTCCAAAATTTCTAAAATAATTCAGTACTTTCCGGAGTGATACCGAACTTTTCTGAAGAGATTCCAGAATTTCCTTAAGTGATTCATTTCTATTCGAAGTGAATCAGTACTTGCGGAAGGGTATTTCAAATTCTTCAGTAAATTTTGAAGTAATTCCGAAGTGGTTCAGTACTTTCCGAAGTGACTCTAAACATTTCTAAAGAGATTCAGTACTTTCAGAAGTGATTTTAAACTTTGCTGGATCGAATCAACACTTTCCGAAGTGAGTCAAAACTCTTCTGAAGTGAATCAGGGCTTTCCGAAATGAATGAAAACATTTCTTAAGTGATTCGGTACTTTATGAAGTTATTCCAAACTATCCTGAAGTGATTCCGTACTTTTCTGACGTGATTCAGTACTTTCCGGTGTGATCCCGAACTTTTCTGTCGTGAGTCAGTACTTTTTGAAGTGATTCAGAACTTGTAGAAGTGTTTTCAAACTTTTATGAATTGATTATGTACTTTCCGGAGTCATTACGAAGTTTTCTGAAGTGATGCAATACCTTCCGAAGTGATTCCGAACTTATCTGAATCCAAACTCTTCTTGAAAAATTCAAAATTGCCAAAGTGATACAGTATTTGCGGAAGTGATAACAAACTTTTTTGAAATGATTCAATGCTTTCTAAAGCGATTCCAAAAACTCTAAAGCAATTCAGTACTTTCTGGAATGATTCCGAACTTTTTTGAAGAGATTCCGGAATGTTCTTAAGTGATTCATTTCAATCATTTCAAAGTCTTGCGGAATTGATTTCAAACTCTTCAGTAAATTTTGAAGTTATTCCAATCGTTTCCGAAGTGGTTCAGCACTTTCCGAAGTGACTCGAACATTTCTAAAGAGATTCAGTACTTTCAGAAGTGATTCTAAACTTTGTTGAATCGATTCAACACTTTCCAAAATGATTCAAAACTCTTCTGAAGTGAATGAGTGCTTTCCGAACTGATTGAAAACATTTCTAAAGTGATTCAGAACTTTTCCGAAGTGATTCACTAGGTTCCGAAGTGAGATTTAACTTTATTTAATTATTTCAGCACATTCAGACGTGGTTCTATTTTTTTCTGGATCGTTTCAACACTTCCAAAATGATTCAAAACTATTCTGAAGTAAATCAGTGCTTTCCGAAATGATTGAAAACATTTCTAAAGTGGCAGAGATGAACCAGCCGATGGCTGAAAGTCTCTTTAATAAAGAAAGATAAAGATACATTTCTTAAGTGATTCAGTACTTCATGAAGTTATTCCAAACTATCCTGATGTGATAACAAACGTTTTTGAAATGATTCAATACTTTCCAAAGTGATTCCAAAATTTCTAAATCAATTTAGTGCTTTCCGAAGTGATTCCGACCTTTTCTGGTGTGATTCAGTACTTTCTGAAACGATTCCTATCTTTTCGGAAGTGATTCCGAACTTTTTTGAAGTGATTCCAAACTTTCATTAAGTGATTCTTTTCTATTCAAAATTAATCAGTACTTGCGGATGTGATTTCAAACTCTTCAGTAAATTTTGAAGTAATTCCAATCGTTTCCGAAGTCGTTCAGTTACTTTCCGAAGTAATTCTAAACTGTTTTCTAAAGTGATTCAGAACTTTTTCGAAGTGATTCAGTAGTTTCCAAAGTGAGTTTTAACTTTATTGAATTAATTAAGTACATTCAGAAGTGATTCTATTTTTTCTGGATCGGTTCAACACATTCGAAATGCTTCAAAATTATTCTGAAGTGAATCAGTGCTTTCCGAAATGATTGAACACATTTCTTAAATGATTCAGTACTTTATGAAGTTATTCCAAACTATTCTCAAGTGATTCAGTACTTTCTAAAGTGATTCAGAACTTTTCCGAAGTGTTGCAGAAGTTTCCAAAGCGGGTTTAAATTTATTGAATTAATTCAGTATTCAGTATAGATCGAATCAATACTTTGCAAAGTGATTCAAAACTGAAGTGAATCAAAGTTTTCCGAAATGATTGAAGACATTTCTAACGTGATTCAGTACTTTAAGAAGTTATTCCAAACTATTATGAAGTGATTCCGAACTTTTATGAAATGATTCAGTCAGTGGGGTTTAACTTTATTGAATTAATTTAGTACTTTGAGAAGTGATTCTAAACTTTTCTGAATCGATTCAACACTTTCCGAAGTGATTGAAAAGTTTTCTGGAGTGAATATGTGCTCTCCGAAAAGACTGAAAACATTTCTAAAGTGATTCAGTACTTTAAGCAGTTATTCCAAACTATTCTGAAGTGATTCAGTAGTTTCTAAATTGACTAAGAACTTGTGAAGTGAATTGATACAGTTTCTGAAGTGATTTTAAACTTTTATAAAGTGATACAGTACTTTCTGTAGTGCTTCTGTACTTTCTGAAGTAAGTCAGTGATTTCCGACGTCTTTAAAAACACTGTGATACATTTATTTTACCGTGCTGGGGTGGATTAAAACAACTAAAAAAAAATGAGTTATGTTTAACTTTTTGAGGCGATGCAATATTCAACTGAGTGTAGCGATACTTTTCTAAACGATTCCATATTGGTGGTGTTTTCAAATGATTCCTAACTTTTCAAGTCTGGTTCACTTCATATTCAAGTCATTCCACACTTTTCAGTTTGAATGAAGTGATTGTGGATCAAATCTTTTCAACTTTGCATCAGTTTATGTTCAACTGGTTCCAAAACGTTCAGGTCTGATTCACTTTACATTCAAGTTATTCAAATCTTTTCAAGTCTGCATCACTTCATATTCTAGTGATTAAAATCTTTTCAGTTCAAATTCACTTCATATTCAAGTTATTCCAAACTTTTCAGGTCTGATTCCCTTCATATTCTAGTGATTCAATTTTGTCAGTTCGAATTCACGTCATATTCAAGTGACTCTAAACTGTTCAGACCTGGTTCACCAGGCCTTATATTCAAGTGATTCAAATCTTTTTAGTTCGAATTCACTTCATATTCAAGTGATTCAAATCTTTTCAAATCTGAATCACTTCATACTCGAGTGGTTCCAAAATTTTCAGGATTGAAGCGATTTCAAGCTTCTCAGATCCGCTACATTTCACATTTTTGCAAGCATAATTCCAAATTGAACTAAGCACTATCCGCTCGATCATAACCTTCTGAAAATTTTTGCTCAAGACTCGAATTTTCTAGGTTGTTGCGATCACGAGATAAAATAAATCCCAAAAAGCTAAAATTAAAAAAAAAATTGCTTTTATTACAACAAAAAAAAATCTGTTTAAGCAAACTAATTCATTTGAGCACCCACAAGTTAACAATTCTATTGAATTCAATTGTATGAGACTACCGAGATCAGTAATGCTTTTCAGAGAGGATTAAGAAATATTGCCCTGGTTTTAAAGAAATTCCCAGGACTAAAATGAAATCCTGGTTTTCCAGGATTTTCCAGGTAGTCAAAACCTTGTCAATTTTACATATACACTAGCGACACGTAGTGACAGAATTTCGAACAATGCTAACAATCTTCCGGACGCCCTTGGTCTTCTTAACACTTTGCTGAAGACTCGAACTTTTCTATCAGGTCGGAATCATGAGGTACAATTATTTCAAAAATGCTCAATTTTACATGCATACTAGCGTCACACTAGTGATACAATTCCGAACCAAGCTGTCCACCTTCTGAACGCCCTTGAACTTTTGAACAACTTTGCTGAAGACTCGAAGTTTCTAGGTGGTCGGGGCCACGAGATAAAACAATTTAAAACATACTAAATTTTGCATTCCCACTAGTGATACGTAGTGAGAGTATTCCGAATCATACCGACCATTTTCCGGACGCCCTTGGTATTCTGAACAACTTTGCTGAAAACTCAAACTTTCTAGGTCGTTGCGATAACGAGATAAAATCAATCCAAAAATGCTTAATTTTACATGCACACTAGCACCACGTAGTGTCAGACCTCCGAACCAAACTGTCCATCTTCCTGACGCCCTTGGCCTTCTGAACAACTTTTCTGAAGACAGCATCTTTGCAGATAATCAGGATTTCGATGCTAAAGGTGATGCTAAACTTTCTTGGGTTTGATGCAATATTCAAATGAGCGTTGGAATACTTTTCAAAGTGACTGGTGGTGTACACAAATTTACATTCTTTCAGTGGCGTCGCCTTTACCTCAATCAACCTGTGCACCAACTCTCAAAACATAAGCAATTATCAAAATATTGCTTGCAATGGATAGATATCGAGTTAACTAGAAGATTAAGTGTGTTTTTCAACCGATTCGAGTATGAATATGGCATTAAATCTGTTTTTGAAAGTTGGTGCACAGGTAAAAAGTGAGGTTACGCGACGCCACTGCATTCTTTTGAGACTTGGGAAGAATTAAAAAAAAAATCTAACATAAGGAATATTCTAGGCCCTACAACAATTTCAATCAAGGACATAGACATAAACATAGTAGCATGGATTTCAGAGTTTGAATTATATGTATATTAAAGTCTGGTCCACGTAGAATCCGGACACTTTATTCATTCTATAGCAGCGCCTCTAGTGGTCGGATTTGGAATGTTTTGACAGCGATTTGTTTTGAAAATACACGTGTTTCAGTGGTGAAATTTTCATCTCGATACGCGCAGTATTAAAAAAAGTTGTACTAGGGTAAACGCTCCTATAGTTGCGGTACGTTAGAAGCGTTAGGTTCCTATAGTTGTGTATTGAGTCTCCATACACAACTATAGGAACTTCATTGCTACCGTGGGAGATGTTCTCAAGCGGTTCCGTGATCGCAAGAGTGTGCCCAGCAAATTCAAGTTTGTTTTCGCCGATAAATTCGCTCGGAACTTGGTGATCCTGGCAAGGAATTTGCACCTGTGAACTCAAAATCAAGCGTTTCAAACGGTAATTCCCCACTAACAAGCTCCCAAACTCCTGTTACACCTATGAGAGGGCGTAGAGTTCTCTGCATATATCTTAAGTAAGTGTTCAACTAACAATCCTTTCCCATCCTCAGCAGTTGCAAGAACGTGGTCAGGACAGTTCTCGATTGTTGTGGAGGGTAGCACCTCCGTTGAACAGGCCAATGTCAACTCCCAACGGGTTCTTTAGGGGTCTTGAGGTAATTGCATATTTGTAATCTGCATGTCAGATGGAACCGAAGACCAATTTTGGTGCAATGGAACTATTTTAAATAAGTGTGATCACATTAGCAAAAGTCACCATCTTAGCACCCCTCAGTGGTACTTTGTATGGGACTCGCTCAATTTGTTAGTTTTGTGTCATAAAGTGAAGTGATTAATTTGAATTAAATCTAGAATTAAAAATCGTGATGGAAGTAAATGGAATCGAAAAAAATATCGTTGTGTTCAGGCAACGAAGCCCTTTCAGATGATATATAGTGTGAGGTACATGAATACGGGACTTAATATTCACAGATTTCTTTCACTCACTAATGGCAGTGTTTATGTGTTGAATACTGATATCACGGCACATCGGATGTGGGTACGAAAGCTCGTGCTTGTTCTGAGTCATTCAGCAGTAGACTCCTGGAAATGTAAGGCCTATTTTGTGAGTCAATCGGATTTCTGTGTCGAGTGATTTCACAGTAGTAATGGCAGCTTCATATGTTTACGTGGTTCTTTGAACATTTACATATAGGGATCAATATATTTTTCAAATTAAAGAACCCAATTTCGGTCCATACCTAGTAACAGGTACGCCAAGTTGTCGTTCATTTATAGATAAATTAATTTGCAATTATTTTGCAACGAGCATTTTTATATTAAAATTGAATTCAAACTGTAATACTTACGAAGAATGAAATGCGCCTATCGATAGACTTCTAAAAAATAACGTCTCAATCGAAATGGAATTGCGTATGCAAATTAGATGTTGCAAATTTGAAAATTTCTCGAAGGCCAAAGAGGATTCCGTTTAAAAGAGACAGGACAGAGATAGCTAGAGCTGCGATCTATTGGCTAGAACAACCAAGCAGCTATAATTGCTAGACTACCGAATTTAGCAGAGGGTGACACGGGAAAATCGAATTCCTGGAATTCGACCGGGCTAACATTCCTTAGTCTGAGGATTCCAATGCCTGGTCTTTTCGTCCCAAACCAGACCAGCAAGTGGAAGTGCGCGTTTCATTTCTTTTAATTCGTTCTTTTTATAGTTGTTCAATAGTGGTTCATAATGTGTGCGTAGGCTTTTGTGCGATAGCAGAAATCCGATAAAAGGTAATCGCCGAAATAGACGTTGGCGACAATATCATCCTCCAAATTCCAGGTGTACAGCCGAACTAAGGAAAGAAACCTTTCGCACTCGATCAATCGATCGACTTCATCTACCGTGGGGGTGACCCTGACGTAGTGGTTAACATCCATACCTCTCACGCCAAAGTCACGAGTTCAAATCTCACCCCCGGACAAGTCACGAATGACCCATAAGTGTTAAAGTGACTATAATAAAAAAAAAAAAACCCGCCTTTCCCCTTAAGATGAAATTCGCTGGCTTACCCCACAGCCGCCAGAAGGGAGTTGATTCGTCACGTTTTTTTTAACTCAGTGGATTATCAGAAATTCCGGAAATTGCGGAGTCTCTCTTAGGATTATTTATTATCTGTGTCTTAGCGAGATTCTCCGATTACCTGTTATTTTATACGTTTGCTCTTTGCTTCTCCAGAAATACTCCTAGCTAGAATCCTTCTTAGAGTACTTCGGAAATTCAAAAACTGAGATTTTCGAAAAATTTTGAAAAGATTTTCCAAAATTCCAAATAAGATTTATCTCCTTAATTTCTCGTGGAATTCATCGGACTTCATTGTTATGTTCTTCATTCTAGGATTCTATTGAATTTTGATTGAGATTTTTTGGAATTTTCCTTGTGGTAATTTAGAGTTCCTATCAGACTGAGAATGCTACTTGGGATACTCTAACCGGTCCTTTCATCGATGGTAGCGGTGCAGAAACTAAGATTACCTCGACGGTGGCGTACATTGCCTATGGTGGCTTTCAAAATGTATCATTTCAAACTTTAATTTAAACCAAAATATTGTATTACTGTGTAAGTGACTTGTATGTGTACTGTATATGTGAAGTGAGTAGTGAAAGTGAATTGTAAAAGTGATACAATAGTAGTAGAATTAAAAGTAAAACCAACGTAATAAGGTTCAGTCTGTATGCTGAAGTAACTGTTACTGCTAAATATTGATTGCAAATGTTCTACCTTGTTCGTTTCATATTCCTCTTCGATCCTTGTTTGGACCCTACCCGAGGTAATCTTGCTTGGATATCGATTTGGAAAATTCCTCTTCGATCCTTCGGATTCTTATAGTAATCTACTTGGAAGTCGATGTGGAGAAACTTTGACCTGTCGCCATGGTGCCTAAACGCAAAAGAAAAGGGCAAACTCTTGATCCCCCTTCTGATTAAATGTATTTTAGCAATCAATTTGATGTGCTCACGGATGAAGAGAATGATCATCCAGGAAAAATTCCATTAAAAATTCTTGGCTTTATGCCTAGAAGGATAAGGTACCAACTATTGTGGTAACCACTTCCGATTTCCAGGCTCTTCCCACGGAACTTTTAAACTTCATTAAATTTAAGTTTTCACTGCAAATTGGTCGTAGGAGTGAATAGCGTGTTTTGACTGAAACCTAGGAAGGATTCAAACGTCTTCTCAAGTATCTTACTGAGAAGCAACACACATTATTTCAAGACCAACAATTGAAAAGGCCACAACTCCATTTTGTAAACAAACGTTATGAGGCCATTTTCTCACGAACCGAAACCTACATTCGCAAACCTAACACACAATCGGGTAGAGGAGAATTTACCCTACCTGTTCATTTTGTTGGTTTGTGTTGGCGGACTTAGGTTTGCGAGAAAATGGCCTTACAATATTTGTTTACAAAATGGAGTTGAGGCCATTTCAATTGTTGGTCTTGATTTTAACTACGACACGAAAACAGAACGTCTGTTAAAGGTTGCCTTGAAAAGTCTGCCTAGTGGTGGATCAGCCCTGGATCAGATCAAAAATGAATTGACAAAATTACTTGGATAATGAGCCAGTGCAAGTAATCAACATGAAACGGGAATTTTGATCATTTCATGGATTTCAGAGTTTGAATTATAAATACAGCAATTCCATAGCAAAACGATACAGTGGTCCTCAGAATTTCGTAAAAAAATTGGTACTTTTGTTCCTTATCACAAAATATTGAACCCACAACTGGTCACTTCACTTCGTTTTCACCGTGAAGTGACACCCGAAATAAGGGCCATTGTGAGTTTTACCGAACTTTTCCTGTAGATTGATTAGAGATCCGCTTTTTCTCAAGGGAAGATAGAACTAGGGTTCCTACCTCCATTTCCTTTCACCTACGGCCTTTTAATCCATTATTCTCCTTTCAGAAAGCGAGTAATGGCGCTATAGCCATAAACCATATGAGCTAGGACAAGAGTTAGTGCTCACGTTCCAACCACTCGAGGAAAATTGAGCATCACTTAACTTTTTTAGATTAGATGCTCTCAACGACGAATCATTTATAAATAACAATACAGCGGAACGTACGGTACGAGATGTCCACGTTTCATCCATTTATTGGATTCTGAAGCATCGTGTTTTAATCATTGATTTTAACAGGCCCGATGTTTCTGAATCATCTTGCCCCTTAAATGCTGCACATTAGGCCTGGTCGTTTTTATATATTTTGCGCATCTCTGATGAAGAAAAGTTCGCAGAGAAAATTAGCGAACTTCGAAAATTTTCTGAGAACTTCCTGAGATGATTCCTGTTAAGAGAAAATCAGCAAACTTTAGGAAAATTCTGAGAATTTTAAGAAGATCAGAACATTTCATAATTTGTCTGAGAACTTTAGAGAAGATCAACAAACTTCAGGAAAAATCTGAGAAATTTATAGAAGATCATAAAACTTCATGAATATTGTGGGAATTTTACAGAAGATTAGAAATTTTTCAGGAAAATTTTCAGAACTTTAAAGAAGATAAGAAAATGTCAGAATTTGTCTGAGAACTTTAGAGTAGACCAGGAATCTTATGAGAAAATCAGGAAACTATATGAAAATTCTGAGATCTTTACAGAAGCAAACTTCAGAGAAAATCAGCAAACTTCAGGAAAATTCTGAGAGCTTTACAAAAGATCAGGCAATCTCAGGAATATTATGACAACATCAACGAATATCACTGAACTTACGGAAAATTCTGCGAACTTATGAGAAGATCAGCAAACTCCACTAAAATTCCAAGAATTTCGGAGACGAACAGTAAATTTCACGAAAATTCTAAGAACTTCAGAGAAGATCAACAAAATATTCTGATAATTTCAGAGAAAATTCGGCGAACTTTAGAGAAAATCAGCGAACTTCTGAAATTTATTTGAGATTTTTAGAGAAGACAAATGCAAAAAATGCTTTGTTTCCACATGCGCAATGAGACCCAAGGAATCTTCAGAGAAAATCAGCAAACTTCAGAAAAATTCTGAGAACTTTAGAGAAGTTAAGCAAATTTCATGAATATTCTAAGAACTTTAGAGAAGATTAACAAACTTCAGGAAAATTCTGAGAACTTCAGAGAAAATCAGCGAAATTCAGAAATTATCTGAAAATTTTCGAGAAGATCAGGAATCTTCAGAGAAAATCAGCAAGCTTCAGGAAAATTCTGTGAAGTTAAGAGAAAATCACCGAATTTCAGGAAAATTATGAGAACTTTAGAGAAGTTCAGCAAATTTCATGAAAATTCTAATAACTTTAAAGAAGATCAACAAACTTCAGGAAAATTCTGAGAACTTCAGTGACCATTTCCATGTTAAAGGGGCCAAAAAATCTTTTTTTTTCGATTTTTATCAAGAATGACTTCTATCAAAAATTTATAACTTTTGAACTACTGAGCCGATTTCAAAGATCAAAATATCAAATGAAAGGTAAATTAAAAATACTTTTCAGGAAAAAATATGAAATCAAAAGTTTGGGATTTTGAATTGAAAACATGGATTGTATTCGTTTTTTTTATGTATAGATCATGGGACCATGTTACAGTCACAATAGATCAATGGAGACGCATGGTAGTCGAGTCGCATAGGAGTATTGAGCAAAATCCCAAAACTTGATAACTTCAAAAAATATCAATATCAAACTCAAAACTAATAAAAAACCACATCGCGGATTTTTTAAATGTTGTGTAAAAAAGCCTAAATTTTCAAGGAAAAATATAAAAAAAAACATATTGCACCCTTTATACGAACCATGAAAACCATAAAAAAAAACAAATACACTAGAGTCGCTTTTTACGCGGATGATCTGTACCGCGTAAAAAAAAACCGCGTGAATTCCGGAATCCGCGTAAAAAAACCGCGTAAATTCCGAAATCCGCCTAAAAAACCGCGTTAAAAACGTGTAAAAAACCGCGTAAAAAGCGGTGAATAACGATAAACCACGTAAATTCTGAAATCCGCGTAAATTCCAGAATCTGCGTAAAAAAACCACGTAAATTCCGAAATCCGCGTAAAAAACCGCGTGAATTCCGGAATCCGCGTTAAAAAACCGCGTAAATTCCGAAATCCGCTTAAAAAAACCGTGTAAAAAAAACCGCCTAAAAAGCGGTGAATAACGATAAACCACGTAAATTCTGAAATCCGCGTGAAAAAAACCGCGTAAATTCCGAAGTCCGTGTAAAAAAACCGTGTAAAAAAACCATGTAAAAAAACCGCGTAAAAAGCGGTGAATAACGATAAGCCGCGTAAACTCCGAAATCCGCGTAAAAAAAACCGCGTAAATTCCGGAATCTGTGTAAAAAAACCGTGTAAAAAAACCGCGTAAAAAGCGGTGAATAACGATAAACCACGTAAATTATGAAATCCGCGTAAAAAAACCGCGTGAATTCCGAAATCCGCGTAAAAAAACCGTGTAAAAAAACCGCGTAAAAAGCGGTGAATAACGATAAACCACGTAAATTCTGAAATCCACGAAAAAAAACCGGGTGAATTCCGGAATCCGCGTAAAAAAAACCGCGTAAATTCTGAAATCCGCGTAAAAAAAACCGCGTGAATTTCGGAATCCACGTAAAAAAAAACGCGTAAATTCCGAAATCCACGTAAAAAAAACCGCATAAAAAAACCGTGTAAAAAACCGCGTAAAAAGCGGTGAATAACGATAAACCGCGTAAATTCTGAAATCCGCGTAAAAAAAACCGCGTGAATTCCGGAATCCGCGCAAAAAAACCGCGTACATTCCGAAATCCACGTAAAAAAAAACCGCGTAAAAAGTGGTGAATAACGATAAACCACGTAAATTCTTAAATCCGCGTAAAAAAACCGCGTAAATTCCAGAATATGTGTAAAAAAAATCGCGTAAATTCCGAAATCCGCGTAAAAAAACCGTGTAAAAAACCGCGTAAAAAGCGGTATATAACGATAAACCGCTTAAATTCTGAAATCCGTGCAAATTCCGAAATCCGCGTAAAAAAACCGTGTAAATTCCGAAATCTGCGTAAAAAAACCGCGTAAAAAAAACCGTGTAAGAAAAACCGTGTAAAAAACCGCTTTAAAAGCGACTCCAGTGTACAACAAATGTTGTTCAATACAAAATCCATTTTTTTTTAAATAATATCATATTTTTCCTAAAAAGTATTTTTTAATTTTTTTTTTTTTTTAAAACGGTGTTTTTGACCACCCTAATGATAAAATTAAAAAAAAATATATGGGTCAAATATTTTGCGATAAGTAACAAAACTACCAATTTTTACGAAATTCTGAGAACCACTACATCGTTTTGCTATGGAATGGCTGTAGAAATACATTCACATACATGGACTAGGAATATTGGTCATAGTTCTGGAGTTCAAACTTCGAGATCCCAGACATTAAGCTTGTTTGAAAATTGTAGGACTTGATTTTTAAAAATTTAATTTAAAGTAATATACACACTCGTGGACTTTTAAGACTCTGGGACTTGAAGACAGGATTTCCAGGTTTTACAGGTAGTTACCACCCTGATAAATTATGATAAATTTGACCAGCAACGGAATGGAACCATTATCTCTGACCTGTACTTCCAAATACATTACCATTACTGAGTGCCTTCAATGTGTCGAATGAAATAATTACCTGTAATTAGATAGAAAAAGAGTGTAATTAATAAACTTGAATCATACAATTCAATCTAAGTCATACTACAAATAAAAAAACCAAGCATAAAGAATAAATAAAATAAAATCCAATGAGTCAAAGTTGTTGATTCAAATATCGTCATCCACTGCCAATCGGGTCATCCATGACAAGAAAAAAGAATCCCTCAAACAGTAGTTCCGCTCTTGCTTTTGTGGGCCGAAGTCAAGTACCTACCCTGTTGTAAATCCAATCTCTCGATGAGAATCAACATGCTCACGTCGTCGCGATGAAGTTCATACAGTAATCCCTCCATTCATGCGGTGGGGTGGTACCGCCAACCCACCGCTATTTCTCGACTGTGCTTCCACCAATTGAGCTGACTTTCTGTAGATAACTAGTTTATGGTTGACACTGATCACATGCAAAAATTCAGCGCGGTTGTTTGAAGGACAGCATAAATGGAGGAACCACTCTACCACGTTCAAATGACGACTTGATGATAAGAACCACCACCCTACTCCATCTTTCGTCTTCCCGTAGGAGGAGGCGTGGATTGCCAATTGATTTGATAAAGGCTTTGTCAGGAATTTTCGGTCCGCATTAATAAGCACTTGTCCGTTCAACCTAGTTTCTCATTTCACTGCACGAGTTAGTACGGGCTGGATAGAGTTTGAACAACGACGGCGACAGTGACAGTGAAATGGTGCTCTTTGTTGCTACGGTCACGCTAGCTGCGCTTCTAGCCACGGCTGCCAATGCTGCCCAATCGGATCAGTTCTGCATGGCGGACACCAGTGAGTATATTGTCAGGCATATCTTTCGACCACTAAGCATTCCATCGACTTCGATTTCCAGAAAAATGTACATCCCGCTTCTCCGGCTTCAAATACGTAACATCCGAAATAACCGATCTCACCACCCAGCTGCTGGATCAATCGTTCGACTTCCTGTTCCTATCGACGGCCTTCAACCAGCACCACAAGGATCGTCCCGGCTTCGAGAAGCTCTACCGCAACGTTGCCGACCAGGCCTGGGCCGACACGATGGCCCTGATGAAGTATCAAAGCAAGCGTGGCTTTCGGGCAGCGCTCAATCCGGCCTACAAGCAGACGAGCAGTGAACTGCGGTTGCTGGGCGATCCGAGGGTCGCCGAAGAGCTCAGCTCCCTCAAGATGGCCATGGAGTACGAGAAGCTGGTAGCCGAGGTGGCGCACGGCATTCACAAGAAGAGTTCCGTTGCCCACCAGCACCCGGCGCAGTACGATCCGGACGTGGCGCACTTCTTCGACGAGCAGATCGTCAAGGGACGAAGCGATTCGGTCCGGAAGTTCACCGGATACATCCATTTGTTGAACGGGATTTTGAACGACGATGCCCACACCCGGGACATGGGATTGCACCTGTTCGATCAATATCTGAAGACGGTCGAGTGAGTGGAGAACGTGCTCAGCTGATAAGAGAAATGCGTGACTAGATGATCTACCGCCGCGAAGCCAAGCACGTCCGACTTATCTTCGCAATTGAATCTTTACGGAGCGTCATATAAACCTACTGCCAATTGGAAGCGGAATTTCTTAAATTTCCAATAAAAGTCAAACTGAAAATAAATCCAAGCGGAAAAAAAGCAAGCCAATAACAATAATTAATACGATATTTACCCAAACGTTCATTAATAACGGCTCTTCGGGATTTTTCCTTCTCGTGATACGATGTATTTGGATATGGATAGTAGAACGAACGGGCTGAGTACACACCGAGTTTTATAGTTGTTATTTATAGAAGTCAAAAACAAGAAAAAAACATTGGAAAACTGTAACAAATCAACACAATATTTGGAGCATCAGCTCAGTCTCCTTCGTCGCCATCGCCGTTGTCCAGGGGAAGGGGCCTACTTGATCGAAAGTCCCCCGATGATCGCCGTCGTCATGGCGACGCAACGCAACACGCGGGCGACGCGACGGTGTGAATGTTTATTTTTATTTCCAATTTACACCCTTTTTCGTCTTCTCCGATTCTTGTTCTCTGTGTGTCTCGCGTTGATCGAAGTTTAACACTTTTTTTTTTATGTTGAAGGGAAAAATAATACCGAAACACACCGCGATCTGTTCTTTGTTTTGGATATTATATTATTGGAAAAAAAAATGAAATCTGCGCGCGACGACGGTGGATGGCAGAGTGGCGCGGCGGTGCCTGGTGGCGCCACCTTCGAACCGGCACTTGTATTTTTTTTTTGCCTCTTCGCGTGGCTGGGTTTTGTTACATGTCTTTCACTCACTTGTCGGTTTGGATTTTTGTTTTGATTTAAGCTGCCTCGCTGGGCAGCCGTGCGCGGCACACGGCACACGCGCGGGGGATGATTCACTGATTTACGGATTTTTATTTTGGGAGAATTTCCCGTTTATTGAAAACACTTTTGTTGCCTCTTCCGAGGAAGAATTGCTTCGTTTTTGGATCAATTGCGTTGTTGACTGTGGAAAAACGATTTTTCAGTTCGGATAATTTCTTTTCTTCTGTGAGTAGGTTTCATGCGATGTCTGCTTGGAGAAATTTATTAATTTGTTACTGGAATCTTAATTTTCAGAGTTAGGTATGTATCAGGGGGGCCAGTGGATTTTCATTTTCGGTTTTCTTCCCAGGTTCAAATCTTTAAAAATTCCCGGTTGTTAATATTCAACGAAAAACCAAATTGTACGCATTTTTAAAAACGCGACCAACTGTAAATTTTCGGAGGTTATTTGTGGGAAAAATTACAGAAAGAATTTTTTAAAGCTGAAAATATAAATTAAACTCTCTGAGTCACTTAATGTATTCAAAACACATCATTGATTTTTTAAGATACATTGACAGGACGTCGACTATAGACTGTTCCAGAAAGTATAAGCACACCTTATTTTAACGGTCACTTTGAATATAATGAAATATTTCAACATGTTTTTCTGCGTCCTTTTGTTTGCTCATTTCTGAATGACATAGCATCAAAAAAGTGCTCAGTTTTGTGTTTCCTGTCAAAATGCGTGGTCTGTGCACTGTGAGCGGACTCTCCTTGAGAAAATTGGCCAAGGAAGAGGATGTAAGCGTCGGAGCGGTACGAACTGCGATTAAAAAATATAGAGAACAGTGTACGTTTGAAGATGCGCTGAAGAGTGGCTGGAAATCCGGTCCTGTAAGTCCGGATATCGATAAAAAGATCAGGGATGCCTACAAACGAAAACCAGCGACTTCCGTCGAGTAACGTCATGCGTGCCAAAGAAAGACTTGGGCTAAAAACATACCGGAAGCAGAAAAAAACCCAAAAGGAACCCAAAACAGGCCGCGTCCGTGAAACCACGGGCCCGCAAACTCTACGATTCGTTATGGTGTCGAAATTCTGGGTGTATAATAATGGACGACGAAACGTACGTGAAACTAGATTACAAAACGCTTCCCGGACCACAATTCTATACTGTAAGCGAAGGCAAGGACATCCCCGAAACGGAGAAGGCAATTTTTACCGAAAAATTCGGTAAGAAGGTTATGGTTTGGCAGGCAATATGCGAGTGTGGTAAAACATCTAGTCCGTACATCACAACGGAGACGATGAACACTCAGAAATACGTTACGGAATGTCTCCAGAAGCGATTGTTTGTTTTTTTTTTGTTTAATAATTTATTTGATAAGGCTCAACCGAATTAACTTTACAGAGCCGAGGATTCTTGATCACTATACAATACTTCTTAAAACTATAGTCAAAAGGTACAACACAATAAACACTTTATCTTCCGCTATCCAAAAAGCCTCCTCCATCAGAACAGGAGCCGCTTCCAGTAGTTTCATTGTATGGCAAATTGTTGTACGCCAACGAGGGTCAGAGCGCGTCCATTGCAGCAATGGACGCAAAATGTGGTCAGCACTCACACACTCATCACGAAACGGTTGCTTTCCAAAGTCGACGACGCATCGACCGAAAGAACTGCTGATGAAGAACAATGAGGAGGACCACACAATGGTTGCTGCCGAGGAAACAGACGATCGCGTAGCACACATCGAGAGTAGCCTGCTTTTGTCGACAGCCGAGTGAACACTAGAAGAAGAAGCGATTGTTGCCCATGATCAGGCAGCACGAAGGTCAAGTAGTCACAAAAATGATTTCATTGCACATCGTTTTCTTAGAAAGAGAAAGCATAGTTTGCTATCTCTTTTTAATCTTCACCGATCGCAGACGCGAAGAGACTGCTGCAAGCCGTTATGGAAGTTTCGGTTGCATTCGGGAGTAAAGCAAAAATCATTAAACTCAATCTCACCACAGTTTGGTGAGATTTGCAGTTGGTGAGTTTTGTTAGCTTGATATTCCGAGTTGCGGTATCACAGCTTGCAAAAACAACCGCAGTAGTTAGCTTGTTGATTTTTGTCTACGAAAATCAAGCGTGATCTTGGGCGATGGGGAGATTTGATTTTTTGATACTTTCCCAACACTGTTTGTAACCTTTGAATTAAAAAAAAAAGAATAACATTGTATCATCTTTAGTTATTTATGTATAGTAAAAATTCTGAGTAATTAGTGAACATAATAAAAATTCTATTGAATAATACCGGCCTAGATTTGATAAAACATAGTTAAAAAAAATAATGCATTTTCATTTGAAATGCAAATTTTCTTGAAAATTAACCAGAGACTTATTTTGCTGTCCTAAATGTTGTAGTTAATTTGGCTCTAGTTTTCTCAATGTTTTACCGATTCAAACCAAACACCCTGCACATAATCGAGAAATTATGATGAATTATGAAATTTCATAAGTCACGCTTGTTGGTCACGTTGCGGTTGTGTATTTACACGGATATTCTTTGGGTTCTACCCAATGGTGAGACATTTTCATGATTTTTTTTTCTAATATGAACCTAGCACTTTTCGTTGTCAAATCATAACCGAATCCTATATATTAGACCTGTTCATTTTAAACGAAATGTTCGGAATGTAACGGGTCAACCGTGATTAC
This sequence comes from Ochlerotatus camptorhynchus, assembly GCF_037179485.1. NCBI lineage: Eukaryota > Metazoa > Arthropoda > Insecta > Diptera > Culicidae > Ochlerotatus > Ochlerotatus camptorhynchus. The sequence goes on along the minus strand of NW_027040802.1, from coordinate 1,040,318 downwards.
TGTTCGTCATGTTAATTTGAACTTCTGTGCAAATTTTCAGCAAAATCGGTGATGATTTAGAGGTGCTTCAAGTTAATTTTATGTTTTTAAGGTAATTTACGGCTTACAATATTTGTATCTCGAGACTGAAACAACGAAAGCTGCTGTAACAACTTTCATAGCAAAGTTTAATGTGTCATGTATCAACTTTGTAACCAAAGGTTGACTATTCGAAGTGAAAAAATAAAACAGCAAAAGGGTTTATCTTCCATTTAATTCCACTTAATTAATTTTGGTATCCATGACAGATACGTATTTCGACTACAATGTGCAGTCTTCATCAGTGTCATTCCCACTAAAGAACTTATCAAAATCTAACCCCCTTAAGTACTCATCCCCTAGGTAAAAAAGTCAAGATCATAGGTATAAAAATGAAACTACAATGTGTTGAATCGGAACCTACCTAACTAATAAAAACCAAAGATTTAAGTAAGCTAAAGGAGAAAAATGTGTAGTGGGAATGACACTGATGAAGACTGCACATTGTAGTCGAAATACGTATCTGTCATGGATACCAAAATTAATTAAGTGGAATTAAATGGAAGATAAACCCTTTTGCTGTTTTATTTAGCATTCCGCTAACAACCCAATTTCATTACTTCATTATTCGAAGTGATTTTATTGAATTTTCACTTAGTTTCATGCTCGAAGATATCTTAAAAAGTGAAGAATTTTAAAGTATTTGTTCTACAAATTTTCCACCCATATGTATGTATGTAAGGTAGCCACCATCCCTTCGAAGATCTTGTCTTGTATGCAGCTCCACTTAATAGCAAGATCAATTTGGGCTACCGATCTGAATTCACAACATCGCTGTATGAAGGGCCAAAAACGGTGGGGTGGACCCGTAAGCAGAGACACTTACGCGAAATCCACGGGAATTCAAGAATCTCCTTCCAACGATACGATCCAACAAATCGAATAACGCAATTCGCAATACTTATTAAGCTTCCTACAGGATGGTTTGTTAAGAAGGGCGCGTCAATCTCCATGAAACTGTTGGAGTAGAATTCACACCATCACAATCGAATCGGTAGGATAAAGAAAATGATAGTGTTTATTCCCTCCTAGACTCCGGTTGTCATACCACTCCAATCGTCCAGTTCCATGTCAAATGTTACCCTGATGCTCCCTCCCAACCCAGTATTTATTTATATATATAGTAAACATATGTAATGGAGAAATGAAATATATCAGAACATTAAAATACGTAATAATGAAAATACATTTATATGGATAAAAAAAAAACTGGTATTCCGCAATGAAAATAATAATTATTTTACATACAATATGATGCTGCTCTATGTCTCCTCAGCTCCCAATAAGGAAGATGTAACCCTGAAATTTCCAGGTTATATTATGCAAATAAATATTTTTAGCTAGAATGATACTTGATATGTTTGTGTTGTGTTATGTTGTGGGAGAGCTTGGGATTAAACCCATGATGTTCTGCTCATTAAGCAAAACCGATCCCTCTAAGGTTATCGAGCATCTCAAAACCAAAACACTAGATGGCAAAACATGATTAAGCCCTCACCTGGTATGTAATGAACAACAGAAATACGCGATAATTCATATATTTTCAGCATATGATGCAATATCACAACTGTTGATAAAAGGAACGGATCCCATCTTATTTAAGACCTGGATGACCTGAAATGTGTGTAACCGGGTTAATACTTATTTAAATGTAATGTAATATTGAAAATGCGTTATAATGCCAAGTAACAAGATACAATAAACACAAGATTTTTACAAAACAGATAATGAACGATTCAGATTTCTTTTCAAGCTGACACTATGCTTCTCTGGAGCCGCTCATAATAGCTAACATTAAGAATTAAGTATAATAAAATATAATTTACAATAATATTAAATGATGTAAAGTCAATAGTGAAAGATATATAGTACTATAAACACTATACAAATAGGATAACCAATAGCTAGCTTAGCTTAGATTGACTGCACTCCGTGATTGATCAGAATCAGTGAAATTGTACAATGAATCAACTGAATGGGGCTGGGAGTGACCGTCCATTCTCATTGTACAAGTTTCAGTGGCTCTATATGTTGTAGATCAATAACGGCACCGGCCACTTCCTAGCAATCAGGTGGGAGTAGGGAAGGAATATTAGAGTGACCTTTGTTGTTTGTGGGCCGTGTTTACCTCTGCACCCCAACAAAAGACACAGAAAAGGAGATTTTGTTAGTAAGTTGGGTTCGTTGGATCAGGATTCACCTTGATAAGTGATGCGACCATGGTTTTAAATGAATCAGTGTTATCATGCATTATACTTGGATTTGCCCGAAGCCAAAACCACATGGTGTATCATTGGGCCTTATTACGGTGATAAGCAAGTGATACTCAGAATAAGAGCCGTGATTACCGTACAAATCAAATGGGAATCACTTCACCGTGATGTGACATCCGTAATAAGCCCCATTATAATATAAATCTGAAGACGTTCCATCATCGAAATGCTGAAAATAAACTAAGAGCATGAGCATGAACAAAATTGATCGCCCGCGACTGCCAACACCAAAGAGCTGAAAACCAATTCAAACAAATCAAATCAACAGACAAAACCAGGGTGAAAGCTGTAAGAGTGAATCATTACAGTATAAATCTAGTGATGTTCAGTCATCAAAGAGCTGGAAGAAAACTCAAATAATTTAAATTAATAGATCCAGTCTGAATGAAGGCTGCAAAAAGAGAATAATTATACAGCAATGACCCCATTTTGTCAGCTAGCAAAGTATGTGTACCTTAAACATTCATCTTGAAGGAGGAAGGTATGAAATTAAAATTATGTGGAATTATTGAAAAATAACAGTCTGATGCGCGGAGAGATTGACAGGATCGGGTCATAACTGTAATGTGAATATTAGGAAGATTTATCGTCATCAAACTATTCTTGAATTGACCTGGAAGAATGCTTGTGAATAATTGTTATACAGATAAATTAAATTGATAAACTAAATGGTTCAAACAACAACTCCAGCTGAAAATAGGGAATCTTTACAATGTGGATCCCCGACGGTCTTCTACTCAGTAAGCAAAAGCGGCAGTCACCAGGCTAGTCGAGGTGCTCAATTTAAATATTGAAACCTTATTTTGTGAAGTTCTTAAGAATACCAATTGAAACACAATATAAACAAATAAAAGTTAAGAGTCTCATCCGAATCAAATGATTCCAAACGATACGCATTCATAGAAATTAAGTTTAAATAGACAAAAGTAGAAAAATGGAACAATCTCACCAAATCAGTCCAACTGAATCCCTTGCAATCAGCTATGTCACGCTTGGTGTAGTAGCTCCGATCATAGACCCGCCCTACGGGGATCAATCCTCTGGTCGAATGTAGTCGATTGCTCCATGACGCGAACACGAAGCGACCGCTCACAAAATCATACAACGCGTAAACAAACTGAAATCAAAAACTATCACACGCGACGCCGCAAATTTCTGTACCGGGAGCACAAGCGAAGAAAAAAACAAACAACGCAGATAGCGACATTTCTTCTGATGCCTGCAAACATGATGCATCACGTTTTCTTTTTCGATTCCAAAACTTCTCGGAAAGCGAGAAAACCACCAATCACACACGTATAACCGGCCGGGAGGCAGAGTGCCAGCGCTAATCTGGCAAAATCAGCGAACGCACGCACAAAACAGAAATAAACTTATACACAACCGTATCCGAACAGGTTCGAAGCTGAACTGTTCTACAAATTTTCCACCCATATGATATAAAAATGTGTAGTGTACGGCATAATGTTCCTCATATTGTTCTAAAAGTTTCGTTCCAACATAGTTTTCGTGTATATTTCATAGATTGAGAGATAAAAATCAGAAAAGAGGCCGTTTAGCTAAAATTCACAAGACAACAGAACCAATAAAAGTCAATTAGATTGACAGAACATAATTGCATTGCTTTTCAATGACGACCGATGACTGTTTCATTGATAGGTATATGATTTTTTCATAAATATGAATCCTCAGTAGACGTGTTTTTTATCAAAGGCTAGTGTCACTCGAACCATAACAGCAATTTATAAAATAACGAACATTTTGAATGGCTCGAGTGACACTTGCCTTTGATAAAAAACACGTCTACTGAGGATTCATATTTATGAAAAAATCATATATCAATGAAACAGTCATCGGTCGTCATTGAAAAGCAATGCAACTATGTTCTGTCAATCTAATTGACTTTTATTGGTTCTGTTGTCTTGTGAATTTTAGCTAAAACGGCCTCTTTTCTGATTTTTATCTCTCAATCTATGAAATATACACGAAAACTATGTTGGAACGAAACTTCTAGAACAATATGAGGAACATTATGCCGTACATTACACATTTTTATATCATATGGGTGGAAAATTCGTAGAACAAATACTTTAAAATTCTTCACGTTTTAAGATATCTTCGAGCATGAAACTAAGTCAAACTTCAATAAAATCACTTCGAATAGTCAACCTTTGGTTACAAAGTTGATACATAACACATTAAACTTTGCTATGAAAGTTGTTACAGCAGCTTTCGTTGTTTCAGTCTCGAGATACTAATATTGTAAGCCGTAAATTACCTTAAAAATATAAAATTAACTTGAAGCACCTCTAAATCATCACCGATTTTGCTGAAAATTTGCACAGAAGTTCAAATTAACATGACGAACAGTAATCACGGTTGACCCGTTACATTCCGAACATTTCGTTTAAAATGAACAGGTCTAGTATACTTATTACCATGTATACCGGAAATTATAGGTTTTCCAAATCTTCCAGGACATCAGTTGATTTGTTCTACTAGATCAACCAAGACTGCAATAATGTCTGTAGTATTGGAAAATGTCCTATCAGATTCAAATTGTCTATGTGGATCATTTCATGATATATTTCTGAGAAATCCAGCTGTTCAAGGTTCTTCAAATCGTCCTGGAGTTCAGATAATTTGATCTACTAGATCAACCGAGATTGGGACAATGTCTTTAGTATCGAAATATTTTCAGACAGATGCACAGTGTCTATGTAGATCATGCATGAGCTATTGCCATGCATACCAGATGTTTTATGTTCTGCAAATCGTTCTGGAGTTCAGATGATTTATTCTACTAGATCAACCATGACTGGAATAAAGTCTGTAGTATCGAAATATGTCCAAACAGATTCATAGTGTCTATGTGCATAATGTATGATTTATTTCCACGTATACCAGATGATCTAGGTTCTCCAAATCGTCCTGCAGTTCAGATGATTTGTTTTACTAGATCAACAAACACTGGGATAATATCTGTAGTATCGAAATATCGATTTAGATATCCTAGAACATTTGGCATACACGGAAATAGGTTGGCATGATCCACATAGACACTGCAAATTTGTTTGGGCATATTTCGATACTACAGATATTGAATTAGTTGGGTGATCTAGAAGAAAAATAATCTGATCCACAGAATGATTTCAGAACCTATAACATCTTGTATACGTAGCAATAGGTCGGGCACGATCCACATAGACACTTTGAATCTGTTTGGACATATTTCGATACTACAGACATTATTGCAGTCTTGGATGATATAATTGAACAAATCAACTGAAGTCCAGGACGATTGGGAGAACCTAGAATATCAGGCAATACATGGCAATTACTCGCATGTATACGATTCGTTTATGATTTGACAACGAAAAATGATACGTTCACATTGGAAATAAAAAAAACATGAAAATGTCTCACATTGGACAGACCCCAGGGAATTTCCGTGTAAATCCGGTGTGACTTATGGAATTGAGATCATTTCTCGATTATTTTCAGGGTGTTTGGTTTGAACCGGTAAAAGATTGAGAGCCAAATGAACAACAAAATTGATGACAGCAAAATAATCCGGGACGGAAAGGTTACATTGAATTCCACATTTTTTGTGACAGCACATCAGACTGAAAGTTCAAATCCGCGACAAATCCGTGAAAATTGCGATATCCGCGAAATTCGCGAAATCCGCGCCTGTTGTAACAGCCCTGCAATTCCGAAAATATCGATATTGAAGGGTATTTGACAGTGTGTCCTATTTTTTCTGAAATTGGATGCCATCAGCTTGGATTTCAAAATGACGTTGGACAATGATATCCGGTCTGTCATCTGTCACGTCACCCTTATTCTGAAAATACCTATATTTATAAGGTTATTTGACAGTATTTTGCAATTTTTCTGAAATCGGAAGCCGCCATCTTTGATTTCAAGATGGTGCTGGACATCGATTTTTGGTCTCTAGACGTCATTCCGATTCCGAACGTATCTATATTGAAGGGTATTTGGCATTATTTCCCACTTTTTCTGAAACCGGCAGCCGCATCTAGGATTTCAAGATGGCGCTTGACATCGATTTACGGGTTTTAGACGTCATTCCGATTACAGAAATACCCATATCAGGGCTGGTAGTGGGTATGTGATGTAAAAGTGGTGACTTTAGTGACTAAAATTACGTAAATAGTGACCAAATAGTGACTTTTAAACAATAATAAAGTGACCAATAGTGACATTTATTGATCGGAAAAATACGATTTCAATCATCCGTTATTCCGGTATTTGACATGTTTTTGAAAAATAAAACAAATGATTTAAGGATCACATAAATTTGTTATTGAAACATAAGTATGAATTGAATGAGCAAGAGCACGTTCCAATTCTAACCTTCATTGCCTCACTCTGCAGATCACGAATTTGTTATTAGATCGCAAAATAGAGGCACAGAGAAAAATGTCCAAAGTACCGATTTTAGACATCATTTTTGAAGATATAGGGTATAGGGGAAAAGGATGTAATGTCGGCCTAAATGTCCCTAATTTGGGCCCAACTAAATTTTCAATAGCGACCAAAAATATCCATTACAGTACCATCAAAATTAAGCGTTCATCAAGATAAAATTGATAAATAGCAGATTTTTAGCGATGGGTCCAATCTTAGATCCATAGGCCCACATTAGAGCCATTTCCCCTATATGAAGTGATGCATTTAGCAACATGAAGAACTGCAGTCTAGGATTAAATCTACATAGATCTAAGTTAGCCATGAGTATATTAATAAAAGATCCTTATCTTCTTTGTAGTCGCTATAACGAACTGGTTGTCTTTTTACTTTGCTCCATTCTTCCCAAGAATAGAATCTTCTGTAACACCTTTTCTAGATCGCAGTTTAAGAAAAAATCTCATTATTATGGCATGAGGAAAATTTTCCCAGATGGAATGATCGCGGACATAAAACAAAATTGAATGCGTCGAGGACTTAAAATCTCGATCGTGAAAAATTAGAGATTTAGGAATACATTTTAGAGCTTTTAATTTTTTTTTTTTCTAAGACCTGGACTTGGAATTTTGGTTTTTGTATTACTGGAATATTAGTATGGAAAAAATGCAATACAATTTGAAGGACTTAAAAAGGAACTCAAAGATCTGTGACATATTTTTTTTCTCGATGGTTGGACGGATACCAAAGCTACCGGGGTTAAAAGATATTCAAATTTCTGGCCTTTGAACAAATGTTGAGAGCTTGAAAATTTTCCTAGATCATTTTTTGACATTATACATTGAACCAAAGAGAAAGGTTATGTTTGCCTGAAAATTCAGGTTACCTTTTCAAAATCGGAATTCAATGACATGGTAATGAATTCCACTGGATTCACTGGTCAAGTCCACATGTCATTCTAGTGAAGGCAGCGTTTTTTTTTATAAATCGGTATTTAAGGCAAAGTTTTTTTTTATAAATCGGTATTTATCGGTATTTACTATTTTAATTTATTTTATATTTTAGCTGTTATTGAAAGCGAAAATTTCAACTTTTGGACTAAGATCGGAAAAATTCTGAGAGAAAAACTCCTGGGAATGCTCGAATTAGCTTCTGAAGGAATATCTAAATAAAGAAGAAAGAAGCTCTTGGGGAAGAAATTTGAGGAAAATTCTAAGAAAAGTTGGAGAAACATCCGGAAACTACCGAGACAAGAATTGAGAAACTTCTAGTGAATATTCAAAGAAATCTTCAAAAAAAAAAATCGGAAGTCAGAAAAGTTTCGGAAAATGGAAGTTAATTCTAGAAGTAGTCAGTTCTAGGGGAAGCCAGAAGAAGCTCGGAAAAAAACCTTCCAATAACAGTCGAAAACCTATGGCTTATGGACACACTTCCAGAAGAAGACGGAAGAAACTTCCTGAAGACGCTGGCAGACAGGTAGATTGCAAGAAACTTCTGGAGAAATTCGGAAGCCAGAGCGCATACGGAATAATAGTCGAAAGAAACAAGGACATAATTCCGGAAGAAAGAGATTTCTGGGGGATGTTCTAATGATCCAGAAAATTTTCCTGTTATTCATAAAACATCCCTGAAGACCCCGCACTGCCCCTGAAGTTTTCGGAACATTTCTGAAATGCACTTAGGAATATTCCATAATTCCACAGAATTCCTTAAAAGTTCTTGTAATGTTCTTGAAGTTAATGAGGCTATTTTAGAGTTCTCTGATCATCCTCCAAGTACTCGGAACTCCCCTGATTATAATAAGACTACTTCAATATCTATAATAATCTTTGAAGGTATCTAGACTTTCTTGAAGATTAAGAAAATTCTTAGGTGCTCTCACAATTTTTTTGAATTTGTATCATTAGCATTGAAGATCTCTGATCTACCCAATTTAAAAAAAAATAGTTCTTGGCACTGCCATTAAAAAGCACGGAATTTCCCATAAAATGTTCTTAAAATTTTTCTAATTTTCATGCAACTTCCCTTACGTTTCCTAAATTTGTGGAATATTGTCTTAGATTCTCGGAAATCCTTTAAAATATATGCATTTTCTTGAAATTAATTGATCTATCCTGATGTTCACGGACCTTCCCTAAAGTTCTCTCAATTCTCTGCAACAAATGAAACTTTCCTGAAAACCTTTCCACTGATTTATAAATTAAAAATAAAATTGCAGAATATGAGTGAATTTCAATTTTTCTAGAATGCAATCATTGAATGACTCAAATAAATCGAAATATATATTTATAGTCTAACACCAATTCACTTTATCATTACTACAAATTCAAGTAACATCTACTTGGTAATTCCCGTAACTTTTAAGTGACGCCAATTTGAAGATTATCGGAAAGTTCGTCTCTCATGTAATATTCACCAGAAAAGTATTTCATTTTGATTTTCATTTTGCAGCGTTTGGTGGGGCAATGGGAGCGCAAGTCAATCCAAAGCCGAGGATAAAGGACGGGTAATGGCTGAATAGTCTATGCGGACCACTTGAACGCCATGGGAAAAGGAAGGGATTGAAGAGGCCGGTTATTGGGGGGTTTTGAGGAAATGACACATAGTGATGCTAAATGTAAAGAAACCGAAAATCCATCTCCCACTGATTCATCCTTTCACATATATAGCAAATTGATATTTTAAAGCAATAATCAAAATAAACAGACAATACATGAAAAGGCTAGTTGCCAGTTGCTTTAAAGGCTAGTTGCCTTCCTAAGCGGACCCTCCGCATCCTTGCTCTTCTATTAATCCACTTAATGCTACTAGGCTGCCTAAATTTTCTTATTCAAGTTCGTTTGATGATTATGATATCTCATTAAATAGTCTAATTTAATAAATAATTTAAATCTCTAATTTACCTGATCAATCATAACTCATGCTTTATTAAGTACCTAAACTGCTATGTAATCTAAAATTTAACGTGTTTCAAGTAATTTTGATTTTGATCTATATTTATTATATCTTAGATCGACCCAGGTGACACCTTCAAGTGACTAAAATGCTTCACTTTGAAGTTAGTTTCCTAGCTGATTTCAAAATTATACAGGGTATAAGCTCCAACTACACTCACACGTTTCCACTATGTCGTCGAACAAAATTACGTATGGATATGTCACAATAGAAGCACGCCACAGTGGAAATCCCGAGCCATAGTTCAAACACTTATCCCAAATTAAAATGAAGCACATATAAGATTAGTTACAATACCATGTACAAAAATGGTGTTTAACATTGTTCCCTGAGTAATACTTCAATGAAAACAACAATGAAAGCTTGTCACGCAAGTAGAAGGAGCACTGTTGGGCACTTTCTGAAATATTTCAATAGTATAATTCCCTTGCAAACCCAAATAAATCGATCTGCGTAAAAATAAATAAAATAAGAGTGATTTGCGGCAAAACCCGCCAGTATCGCACCCAACGCACAAAGGAGTATTAAGTGTGTGACTATCACTTCAGGCTAGAACTTTGGTTCTCTTATGCAATGGTTCATCAGAGAGGGGAAGGTCAGTAATTCTCATCGCATGCTCATGACGCTATTCTGTCACGGCATGAGCCAACGATGCCGGACCTAAACCAACCGTCTCCAACGCTCCACTATGAAGCATAAGATTAGGCCCGCCCACCAACGTCCAGGTTAAAAAACTAGCCAAGGGGAGGGCAAATTATTTACTCTCAACATTGGTCGTAAAAAAGTAACTTTAGTGACTAAATTTTAAGGAATAGTGAAAAAAATTACTTTTTCGTGACTGACTTTAAAATGGTGACCAAATCACTAAAAAGTGACCTGCTACCAGCTGTGGCATAAGGATTTTTTTGGCTGTATGAGCTGATCTGCAGCCAAAATTGTTAGTTGGGTAGTGCTTTCTGGATATTTTTTCATCAAATACCACATGGACCTCTAACCCATAAAGAGTGGTCCAGTCCAATCTCAAATTGAATAAAGCGTTCGACACATTTTATAGGATGCAAAAAGGCAGAAATCACGTGTTGCCAAAAACGGGAGGGCACCGCATTTTTCAAAATTCACAAATTGTTATCGTGGTAAGCGCCAGGCCGATTAACTTCATGATATGAGAAGACGTCCTTTGCATGGCGATTTTCTCATCCTGAGAAGCAGTGTTGAATATATTCACCAAAACTCCCTATGACTTTTCCCTTGTTTAACTTCGTGAAATATCGTGAAGTTTTTCAATCAACGCTAGGGGCAAAAATATACATCTTGCATATGAAACACTTTTTTTCCGGATAATACGCTTAACAAACGCTAATTCACGGTCAGATTCCTAGGGTGGGAAATCGTAAAAACAACGCTTTCACCTCCAAAATTCAGTAGCTTAATGTCATCACAATTACAATACTAAAACTTCACAGAGAAGATAATTTTCCAAGCTAACCAGATTTACAATGAAGAACTAGAATACTGAATAAAGCCACTCTACGCTGTCGAGGCAATGTTGGTCTACGTTTCTTGAAACATTATTCAATCACAAAAGTGCTATTCTAAGGCCATTATGGGCTGTTCATTAAGTACGTAGACAGCTTTTTTAGGGATTATTGACCCCCTCTCCCACTGCGTAGACAATTGTCCATACAAAAACTTTAAAATGGGCCGTGGTTGATTACCAACCCCCCCCCCCCCCCAACAGTCTACGTAGTTTATGAACAGCCTCTTATCGTAAATACTCATTTAATTTATTCTCTGAACTAGTCAGGCTGTTAAGAACACAATAAGGAACAAAAACTACAAGTGATCAGAGGAAAAAAAACGCAATTAGGCGTAACATCTATTAAGAGACGCACATACCCATTTGTAAGTTATAGGGGAAATGGCTCTAATGTTGGCCTATGGATCTAAGATTGTGCCCATCGCTAAAAATCTGCTATTTATCAATTTTATCTAGATGAACGCGTTACTGGGACGTTATTAATGGATATTTTTAGTTGCTATTGAAAATTTAGTCGATTGCTGAATTTATGTATGGGCCCAAATTAGGGACACTTAGGCCGGCATTACATTCATTTCCCCCATTTTACAACAAATAACGACGTCTAGTGTCTACGGGAATAGATTGTTTTATCAACCCTCAGGATCTCAGTTTAACTCAGGGATGTGTCAACATCCAGAAGAAGCTGAATTTATATAAGGCGCAAAATCATTAAAATACCCCTTTATTTTAGTAATTTCTGCTCAACTTGCAAAAATGCCACATCAAGCATTGAGCAGCCAAAAGTTCGCAACTCTATTTAAAATTTTAAACCATCCTCAAACTACACCGAGTAATTAAGCTGTTTGAAACTAGCAAAGTGTGTCATACTTCTGTGATTAAGAAATATTTCCCTGAACGATTTCGAAATCTCCTGAGATTCCTTGATTCCTTGATGAATTCCCTGATATTCCAGGTAGTCGACACCCTGTTTGAAAAATTAATTTCTATTACTTTTTTTATGCTCCATACATCCCTAGGATTTATTGTGTAACAGATATTAAGATGGCTGGGGGACAGCAATCTCTGTGAATGTGGACAAGGTTACCAGGAAGCAAATCACATTATTTGGTCATGTGCTGAGCATCGTGGAGTCAGATCTGAGCTATACGATTCCCTTCGGGCTCGAGGTAGACAACCTATTGTTCCAGTAGGCGCATAAACTCATGCATGAGATTTGAGTTTTTGAGTTTTTCCGAACACTGCTTGGCACAAACCATTTCTAGTTTATATGGGAATTACTATGGGAAAACTTATGTTTTTGTTCATACCTATTGTAGCAAATTTTCTCAGCTACAACTTTGTTCAAAACTACTTTTCAATCAAATGGAACAAAAGTTATTAATGATTCAAGTCACTAATGTCTTATTCAAATTAAAAACTAAAATTTTGAACAATTTTACCTAGTGTCACTTTCCAACAGGTGCTTCCAAAAATTTGGTATTTTATAATCGTAAAATTGAACATATTTGTAGTTCTGTGGCGAACGTTTCAGCTCAACTGATTATAAGTTAACAAAGTTACATCATGTCAAGCTGACCATTTTGTATGGAAAACAGCATGCGCTGCTATTATATTGAACACAACCGTACATGTTCTAGAAATAGTGACATTTTTTAATCATAAATCATATTCCATATTTCCTTCTCCCTCTCCCAATCCATAAAATTGTCATCCACTAAGTTCGAGAAGACTGCGAGTAATCGGTTAAAATCCTTTAATTTTAGATTAAAGACATTAATAATGTATAACGCAAATGATAACTTGGCTCTGTAAAGATTATTCGACTGAGCCTGTACAAATAAAGTAATCAACAAAAAAATATTTTAAGATCACTAGGCCTAGGCTAAACGCTATCTGAATGAAAAGGTTATAAGACAGAATTGTGAAGAATAGAGATTTAATTTAAAAAAAAAATTGCAGTAATGATGAATGTAATTTAAGAAGATTCCCAAGATTCTGGGGCTTTAGAGTCTGAAACTAGAACTTTTTTTTTCAAAATTTTTGATTAATAACAATTTTTGTGATGAAAGATTTAGAGAAAACATAATTCAAATGTGAGATTTTGAATTTTTTTTCAAGGTCCCAGATTTGAAAAAATAAATATCATACCTATGGGTCGTGAAGTCATAATTGTCAATGTTTATTTCATGAAAACAGTGATAAAATTATCACTTTTTATTTGTACATTGGACAATGCTTGACATTACCACTTTTTCAATAGTTCCATTTCCAAAAATACTCATGTTTAAGAGTATTTGACAGTATTTCTCTTTTTTTTTCTGGAACTGAAAACCATCATCTTGGATTTCAAGATGGCGTTGGACATCGATTTACGGTCTCTAGACATCACCTTGATTCCGAAAATATAAATATTGAAGGGTATTTGACAGTATTTTCCACTTTTTTTCTGAAACCAGAAGCCGCCATCTTGGATTTAAAAATGACACGCTGATTCCGAAAATACCTATATTGAAGGGATTTGACAGTATTTCGCACTTTTTTTTCTAAAATCAGAAGCTGCCATTTCGGATTTTAAAATGGCATTGGACATAAATTTATGATCCCTAGAAGTCACCTCGACTTCAAAAATATCCGAATTGAATAGAATTTCTCACTTTTTCTGAAACATATGACTTCAATTTCTGGTCTTTGAACATCATCGCAATTCCGAAAATATCCATATTGAAGGGTATTTGACAGTGTCCTATTTTTTCTGAAATTGGAAGCCACCAGCTTGGATTTCAAAATGACGTTGGACAATGATATCCGGTCTGTCACCTGTCACGTCACCCTGATTCTGAAAATACCTATATTTAAGGTTTTTTTGACAGTATTTTGCAATTTTTCTGAAATCGGAAGCCGCCATTTTGTATTTCAAGATGGCGCTGGACATCGATTTTTGGTATCAAGACGTCATCCCGATTTCGAAAATATCCATTTGAAGGGTATTTGGCAGTATTTCCCACTTTTTTTTAAACCGGAAGCCGCCATCTTGGAGGGTATTTGGTAGTAATCCCCACTTGTTGTGATACCGGATGCCACCATATTGGATTTAAAAATGGCGTCGGACATCGATTAACGGGTTTTAGACGTCATTCCTATTCTGAAAATACCCATATTGAAGGGTGTTTGACAGTTTTCCCCACTTTTTCTGAAATCGTAAGCAGCCATTTTTGATTTCAAAATGGCGCTGGCCATCGATTTTCGGCCTCTTGAAGTCACCTTGATTTAAAAAATACCCATATTGAAGGGTATTTAACAGCATATCCTGCTGTTTCTGTAACCGAGTGCCACCATATTGTAGTTCAAGATGGCGCTGCACATCGATTTGCGGTCTCAAGACGGCATCCCGGTTTCAAAAATATTAATTTTGAAGGGTATTTGGCAGTATTTCCCACTTCTTCTGAAACCGGTAGCAGCCATATTTGATTTCAAAATGGCGTCGGACATTGATTTACGCTCTGTAGACGTCATCCCGATTCCGATAATATCCATATTGAAGGGTATTTGGCAGTATTTCCAATTTTTTCTGAAATCGTAAGCCGCCATCTAGAAATACCGATTCCGGAAATACTAATATTGTAGGGAATGAACATTATTTCCGGCCTTTTTTAAATCTGATCTCCGTATTACAATGGATGGTTTCTTTAGTGATGCTCCTTTTTAAACGACATTCTAAATTTGGTTGGTTGACGAAAGAAGAGACAGAACCTACCCAACAAACAATTTGAGTTGATCAACAGCTGATTAAGCTATGTTTTAGCTGAAGAAGCTTGGTTTTGCCTGAATAAGCTCTTATTCAATATTCAATGTTTGTTGGGTATACATTCGGATATGAACGAAGAAGTTTGCTGTGGGGTATAAAGTTGTGTTGAGCTCAGAGCCGAGAGTGTGACCTATAGTACTTTGTCACAGGGAGTAGTATGAGTGACAGACGACTAGAATAGATAGTCGCGACTGGATGGATTCTTGATTTTGTCGTGGTGATCTTGTCGTGCGACAAGAATTTGTTGTTTGACGAGAATTTTCCAGGATGACAATTTTGTAATGTATCTTGTCGTGCGTCAATGACAAAGGCGACTGTCTGGCTGAAAATCGCCTTAATAAAGGCAACCAACCAACAAACGCGACAATTCCCATGTCTGACAATCAGCGGAGTCGAGAAATTTTTCAACTTGAAAAATTCCTAGACCGGACCGGATTTTTGAAAAATGTTCTTTAGCAAAGTTGTGACTGAGATAATTCCAAGCTACTTTGCTTAAGAAACACATTTTTCTATCTCGTATCATTCTCATTTTGAAGCAATATTCCTGAAAAATTCATTTTTTTCTCTCGCTTTTTATTTTTAATTTTCCGTTCAAGTCACCTTCAGATGATTTTTAGAGCTTATTGAAATGCACATTTGTCGAGTAAAGTAAAGTAAATTAAGATCTCTTATAATTTACGAGATACCACCCGCTCACTGAAGTATAAGATGGAGCTTAAGTAAGACAAAAATCCTAGTGCTCAAATGATTGATATAAATAATAGAACTTTATATTTTTTGAAAGTAAATACACATAGGTTTATAAAGAAGTTATAATTTTTTTTTTGTATATTTATATATTATGTATTTAAAAATGAACAAAGTCATATTCATTTTATAGGAGTTAAAAATAATTTAAGAATTATATACACCCTTTCAAATGTCACCAAACGATATTTTTAATGTTTGCCTCAACCAGAGATATTGACATTTGAAAATGGCGTATTTTCATAACAAAAAAAAAGCAAATAACTATAAAATATATAATCAAAAGATATCGACAAGTTCTATGTGGCAAAATTGTATCTTAAAAAGTTCTAAGTTATCTTCAGACAAACTAAAAAAAATAGATTTAAAAAATATTTTTTAGAGACACCTTCAATTGAGGAAAATTGCTCTAAATCGGTCAATCTCAAAAAAGTTTTTTTTAAAACAAAGTTGCTTGAACATAACTAAGCTACAACGTTTCCAAAGAATGTATACTTTTATTTTAGCAAATAAAAAAGAGATTTTATTTTTTTATTGATTTGATAACAACCACTTTTGTATTAATTGACACCACAATGTGGGCTTGACTGTAAAGAACAACTTTGTAGAAGAGTTCCACGCCAAATGACGAATCGGAAATGATTTGCATGAAACTTTGCATAATTGTTTGCTAAAATTCGGCCATTTTGGAAGCAGCAATTTTTTTTTCAAAATGGCGTCTTTGTAATTTTTCAATAAATTGTGACACGAAAACATCACTTCTGATCGAGAAGGACGTCTGAGACAAGGTGGGGGAGAAAAATAAAGTCTTTCTAGGAAAAATAAAATATCTAATCTAAAAACTGGAATATTTTTATAAAAATATTTTTATTTTTTTTATTTTTCTATTGAAAAAAAAATCTTACGAAAAATGCAAACTTTTGGCATACATAAAACTATGGACATTTGAAAGTTGACAAAAAATCGTAAAACAAGAACTTTTGGTCATATTTTGGATATTTTTGCTAACACGGTTTTTGTGTGTAATTTCTACACAGGAATCAATATTGGAGACATTTTTAATTGTTATCTGTGCAAAAATTATATAAAAAAGTTTGTTAGCAAGAAGTTTACATATATGACCAAAAGTTGATGTTCTGCGATTTTTGTCAAAATTCAAGTGTCTATAGTTTTAAATACTCCAAAAGTTTGCATTTTTCATGAGCTTAATTTAAAAAATATATTGAAGATATCTTTTTTGAAATATTGGAGTTTATAGCAGTTTTTTTTTTTTTTTTACTAAAAATCACAAAAAAAGAATTACCGTGTAATTTTTCCAGAACGACTTTACTTTTCTAGACAACTTTGTCTTAGACGTCATTTCGATCCTAGGTGACGATTTTGTGCAACAATTTATTGAAAAATGTCACCATTTTGGAAAAATAGTACAAGGGTCTGTGCTTAGGGGCACGAACGGAAGCTTAACGTAGGACCGCTAGTGGACGGAACAAATGTGGAGCGCATTTAGTTCTTTTAATTGATCGATCATCTATTATCTTAACTCTTTCCGTTTTTGAATAGTAGGCGTACCAAATTTGTAGTAATTTTGTTCAAAGAGAAAGTTGATGAAGATCAAAATAATTTGCACCCCTGCTTCCAAGTTTGGTTACAAGATTAAAACTCTGGAGAGCATTTTGTGTGGTCGTTGGGGGCGTGTGGTTCTGAATATGGATCATTTTGTTGCCAAAGTTGGTGATGATTTAACCTCCGAAACCGTACAGAGTGCGTCTCTGTCGCTTCAAAGCGTAGATGGCATCCACGGCCGCTTACGCATAGCGAGTTCAGTGTAGGTGACAGCATCACGGAACTCATTTTCCAGGAACACCTTCAGCACACCTCGTAGATCAGACCGGAGATACGTTTGACACCGCCACGGCGAACCAGACGACGGATGGCGGTTATCATGAAGAACCTTGCGATGACGCTTGGTGCATTCTTTCCCTTTTCCTCCTTTGCCACGACCAGTCATTGTTGCTTGTTAGGTAGAAGAGTGGACTACCTAACATGCCACTACCTTACTACTGGCTGCTTCGGCTCCGAAGAGAAATGAGTTGAGACAGCGCTCTTTATATTTTTTCAGGATAAAGCAGAATGATGTGCAACTAAGTGGTACTCGATTATGACCACTGGGTTTGGGAAGAACGTTTATTACATGAAAACAGTGATAAAATTATCACTTTTTATTTGTACATTGGACAATGCTTGCCATTACCACTTTTTCAATAGTTTCTTGTTAAAAATCATCATTGCTATTTATGCGTAGAAATATTTCTGATCGATTGGTGATAAAATGATTGAAATTAGTCCAGGGGCAGCTGAGTTATTAATGTTCAAAATCTTTCATAATTTTGTTACATGTTCCATTTCCGGTTTTCACTAAGTGTACCCCCATAGAGAAATCACAGACGTAGTCCTACGTCAAAAACTACAAGACCCAAAATGGCCGCAAAAATGTGGTTGATAGCCTATAAAATAAAATTGCGTAAAGTTTCATCCAAACCGGAGAAGGTCGAGTCAAAATATAAATTTGTTTTTTTTTCCTATTTGGCCTGGAACTGTGGTCAGAAGACATTTGTTTTGTCTAAAGTTTCAATTTCAGGCTCTAGATGCATTTTTCCTACTAAATTCCCATTCTGGACCACTAGGCAATATAGACAGTTTTTAGAGAATTTTGGGAATTAATGCAACGACAAAGAACCCCCTTCCATTCCATCTACGGTGTATAAAGGGTGGAACGAGCAAAAAGTAGTTACACAAAATTAAGTGTAGAAATATTATGGGAATAAATTAATCATCTATTTTATGTTATTTTGGTAGCTTACTGTTACATGAAGCCCTGATATTGTAACAGCCCTATATGCTTTGCCAAATACGAAATCATGAACTTCACTGTTCATCTCTTCCATTTGGTTGTGCACAACCTTATTGTATTGTTAAATTAAAGCGGGGGGGGGGGGGGGGGAAGTAAAAAAAAATTACTTAAAATTTTTTTTTTAAATGCTACGAGCACGAGGAAGGAGTGATTCTATGGCTCCGGTATCGCCGATTAACCGTAAGTTCCAGAAATCATGTTTTTAAACAACCCAAAACTTTAAACGCGTTTTTCTCGAAACGGTGTTTTCCAAATTGGCGGGAAAGATAACTCAAAAAGTTCTCATCCAAATGACTTGAAACCTGGCGCATCTTAATGGAAATAGACTTTTACTCTATGTGAAACACTGATATCATGAAAAATTAACAATAAATAATTTTCAGGTCTGCCTAAAGTGGAAAAAAAAACAGTGAAAAATCAGCTTTTTTTTCAGATATTTTTTTCTAAATTTTTAAATTGTTTTTTTTTGGTTTAAGAGGTTCACATAGAACAAAAATCTTTACATAATAAGATCCAATTGATAAAAGTAAGTTTAGTCCATTTTTCAGGTCTCAGGTCTCAATTACCAATCCCCACCGGAGGCGACCTCCTTCCGATGTGATCCCAAGGAGCCACAGAGGTCACACACCAATGAAAAAATCTCAAATGTAGAGGAAGATTTAAGCAATTTAATGCAAAAAACCAGAAACGTTTGCGTTGTTTCATTTACTCACAAAAAAAAAATCAAGAAAATCGTCGAGTTTTTGACGTGTTACTTGTATTTCCTCCCTTAAGTAATTTTACAATGTACGCCATTTTGTTTTGATTTCTGGATCCTTCTTGAGGTTTCTCTTGATGGTTGTTCAGTGTTTTAAAAATGGCCGAAGTGTAATGATTTTTTTGGGTTCTAGTATTTGACTAATACTGCAATGTTCATGTAACTTTACCGCAATGACAAGACACGAGATCAGGCCAATGCAGCTTAGGGTATCAGTGGTTTCTAATAGAAAAAGCAATACGTAGTTGTTTAAACACTCGCTCACGTAAATATTCTGGATCATGATGTCAACTGTCATAAAGATAATTGCTCTTCAGCTCACCAGTGCAAATCACCTGCCCAATCAAACAGTTTTCTTGAAAATTTCATCTGATTGTTTTGCCTTAGTTGTCCTGAACTAGTTCTGTTCCGGTTGCAGTACAAAATTCTTAAGCAGGAAGCTGTTTAAAATCAGCCTTCACAAATAATGATTTGAATTTAACGAAAAATTCTGGTTCTTGTTTGGTAGCCATCGTAAAAACTGAATGCAAAATTCCAAAACCAAAAATTGCAACAGATTTCGTAGACACACACACACACCTTCGAAAATCAACGATTGTTACTTTTTAAAGTGCACTCTAAACATAATTGCACTATATTTGAGTTGATTACTTTTTGCACGTTCCACCCTTTATGTTGTCCATGGACAACCCCTAACTTCTATAAACAAATTCTCAAAAGACATGATTTCAATCAGCTAAAACATTTGCATGTAATGATTTAATAAATGTCCTATTTAATAAGAAGCCGTGATTTAAAGTATCTAACTTATGGTGAAAAATCATTTGTTTATCACGTGCACAATTTCATATTAATCACGATGGATCATTTTTTAAACTTTTTTTTTTTTTCCTATTCAAGGGCACACAAGTCCTTTGATCAAAAGTTGCTGCACAATAAAAGGACTTAGTTAGATCTGAATCAGCTGGGGGAGCTTCTTTTTCCAGAGACTAGGGCTCCTACACCATACTACATTCATTCTACTGCCATCAAGATCTGAGATATTGAGAACTGTCATTTTAGTATGAACACTGTTCTGTTCTTCAGACAAACCTAACTAGCCTAGACAAACTAACAGCGAAAATCGAAGAAAAAACAAAATCATTGACACCAGCCACTCATTCACCGACTCAATAAACTGCACCCGTGTTAATGAAACTCGTGAAAATTGACACGCTCATTCCCGGTATCGCTTCGCTTAATCCACTTCCAGGTACAGATGTCTGCTCTGCGGCGTGAATAATATGCAATAATAGTAAGTGGCAGGCCACTCAGCTACACTCGTCGGATGGTTGAAACAGCAAGGGTCCCCCGACGAGGCAGATGCTAGCAACTTTCACAGACAGTTTTGGTTGGGATTAACTCATCAACATGTTCGCGCTCACTGCTCACACAAAGTGCTGCGGTTAATAAACAGTCGCACCAATTAATCATAAAGTCGAACGCTTTTGAAGCAATGTAATGCAGTGGAAATTGGGTCAACTCAATTTTTCACATTCTCGGAGCCACGGTGTTTGTTTGTTTGTTTACACTTTCTTTGTGTCAAATTGAAGTGGGCAGACATCGTATGAAACCAGTTTGAGTAAAAAAAAAACGAGTCACTATCAACTATCAATATCCCATCTCCAATTTTTCAAACTGCCGCTCCGCAATCACATTCTAATCACTTTCGGATTATTTCATCGCACTTCACGCATCCTCAACCTGCCAACCCACCCCCCTTCTAACTGTGTTCATCATCCTCATCTTCCTTCCAAACCTATCAGGAGGAGAGAAGTCCTTCACACACACTCAATTGACTTTACACACTTCATGATCCGCTCGCTCGTCGTCGTCGTGGTCGTCGCTTGCACTTCAAGGCGATAGCGCGCCTTCACCACCAGAGACCCGGAACGGTGCCATCGCAGTAAGAGCCTTGCTTCCGCGCGCACCGTCGATAAGCCGTCCCAACGAGCCCCTTACTTCGGTTACTGTGATCCCTTTTTTTCCCAACTTCTACCAACTGAGGAAAAACTCCAGGAGGAAAAACGCGAAAACGGTAATTTTCCGGAACTGAACCGACATGGATAGTTGTCGAAATCGAACTGATTGCAAAATTTCCTCCATGCAAGCAAGATTTTCCACCGAAGCGTTTTCACCCCAACAACCAACACCAACACACCGAAAGGGAGCAACATTTTCCACCACTCACAAGAGTGGAAGAGAGTTTGATTGTTTTTTCTTTTTCGATCGAAAAATTTCCCTACGAGCGCTCCTGAAGTTATGCACTGGGTTTGCATGTGTCGGTGAGTGACGAAGTCGGAGAGCGAGAGAAATGGTGCACTCAGCTCTAACCCCGATTGAAGATAGGCAGGCTAGAGCTAGAGGAGGGGGTAACGAAAATCTGATCAGAATGATAATCACGTCCTCGTCGGTCGGTCGTCGGCAAGGCGTTCAAGAAGTCGTGTAGCAATTCTCGTTGTTTTTTCCCTTCTTCTTCTCTCTAGACTGAACAGACAGAGTGTTGATATACTTTTTGAGAGTACTATAAGTGAGTGCTTGCGCTGCACTGGGGTGAGTGTAGTGGTGGAGTGGGGGTGGACGTAAGGCGTATGTTGCTTGGGGTGGTCCGAGAAGCAGGCGCCCAGTTTGCGGCGCGCTCTGTCGCACTGACTTGAAAGAAGAAGGTGATTAAGCACATGAGAGAAAGAGTAGCAACCGAACCGAAGAAGCGGAACTGCACACTGCTGCGTGGGTCAGTGGATACTAAATTGGTTGGTGGTAGGGTGGTCTGAAAGTCACAATTAATTTTTGGAGGCAAAATTACCAGTCTTCCAACAATAAGGGGAATTGTTTTTCAAAACACACGCATATGTCGTGTCTGCTTGTTTACATTTCTAGACTAACATTTGAAAAAGGCGGAACTCCAAAATGACCATATCGAGAAAATCGCTTCCGAATTTTGATAACCTAAAATTAATCATATTTAATAGTTAATAGTGTAATCTATCATTATGCATAATTTTTTTTTCTTCCTTTATGCAGGAGATTTTTAGCCGTAGGCTAGTTCATCTCCGTACCCATCATGTATCAGTAAAAACTCAAAACAAAAACGTGAAATTGAGAAGAAAACTTCATCCGCCCTGATAATTTCTTACATGTTGTTACCCCCGGATCACCCACCCTTTGAACTGCCAACACTGGTGATACGCCGTGG
This sequence comes from Ochlerotatus camptorhynchus, assembly GCF_037179485.1. Taxonomy (NCBI): domain Eukaryota; kingdom Metazoa; phylum Arthropoda; class Insecta; order Diptera; family Culicidae; genus Ochlerotatus; species Ochlerotatus camptorhynchus. Next base: position 1,017,586 of record NW_027040802.1, on the reverse strand, counting down.
AAATACACCCTCGGGATTTTTTGTTTGTTGCTCCCTTGGTTCTTCGTTCGCAAATTTTGTGAGAGTGGAATTACGCCCGGAGATTTTTGTTTTGGTCTTCTTTTTGTTCGTTGTTTACACGTGAAATATCAATCGGATGCATTCCAAATGAATCGGGCGTGACTAGATACTATACGGTCAATACGTTTGGCATATTAAAACAATATAATTCGTAGTTCTGGTGCAGGGCGTAACAACCAGATGCATCATAGAGTTGAAAGTTGGAAATACGCCATGTAAGAAGAAACGTTTTTGATGATTTGAAGTGATATTTTCTTCTAGTTTTTCGTATTCATCCAGTAGGTTGTGAGCTGTTCTCTCTATATGTTGCAAAATATGGTTTATTTACATTTTGGCTGTTCCGCCCCTTTCAAATGTTAGTCTAGATGTATCTGATGCTTGCTATTTTTATTGAATAGTCCAGAACGGGTTGAACACGTTTTTACAACGCTCCAAACTTCTCAAGTTAGTGTGACTATTATCGGCAGTCTCTTTTTCATCGGCAACCTTTCCATTTGAACTGCGTGTTAACTAGCTGTTCTATTATCAGCAATCTGCATTTTGTAGAGCGTATATCTCATTTGAAGAAAACCTGATCTTCTGAAATAAACAAAAGTAAGAATCAAGCAAACACAAAGTTTTCTTGTCTTTCACCCTGCCCAAGCAGCGTTGCCAGGTCATATTCAGAAAAATCTGGACCAGTTAAAATATAAAATCTGGAAAAATCGGGAACGCTCCATAAAATCCTGTTTTTAACATAATGCTATTGAAATCAAAGTGATGTGCCAATCTCCCGTAAAAATTGGTCAGTATGATCATCTGGCATTTATTCAAAGTTCCAGAATGTTTATGAATAACATGTTCAAATAAATTATATAAAGCAAATAACTTGCTAGCATTGCTAAAATCATCAAAAAGTTAAGAAAAGTATTGACACAGTGTGCCAAAAGTTTAAATATCCATTACGCAGCATTTAAAAAAAATGAATTAAATTGTTGCTAAAATACAGCAGAAAAGATTTTTATAATAATTTTTTAAACTGAATTTTTTTTTAAAGAATGAGAAGCAAACAATCAAGCAACTTTGATGGGTTGGATTTTTTTTAACTAAAAGTCGATTAGGTCCTTAAAATTTGATGCAGTACCAGAATGCGTCTTAAGGATTTTTTTAGTTCTAAATAATTCTAATATTACCCTGAGGTTGATCAGACTTACAATTTAATTCTTGACATCATACAACACCCGGTAGATCAGTGGGCAATTTTATTTTAAATTAAAATTCACCTGGCTGAAGTGGGAATCAAACTCTAACAGCGTGGTACTCACACACAGTTTACCTAAACTACGGGTTACTCCCCTGTCCACATGACCATTACTAATAATTTGATGCCAAAGAAGAATTTTATTATACAACTAAAATGAAAGTCTGAAAACGTTATTTTTGAAGTCACAGGATCTTGAAATGATTCTAAATTCTGAAATTTATATTTTTTCCAAGGTCCCAGATTATGAAATTTCTGAATTTACTTGGAACTCTTCACAGGATATATTCGTCATTTTTCAGAATTCCATTTGAATCATCCTATAATTCCAACATATTTATATTCTGGATGCCCCTAAAATAATTTTGATAATATCCAAACTTTTTCAGTAACCTTCTATAAGTTCTTAGCATTATCTCTTGTTATCTCCTATAAATCACTCTCCAAATCCACAAATCCCTCAAACTGGTAATTATTTCCAAGAATTGGCATTATTTTGTCTCCATTTTTCTCGATGGAATTTCCTTTAGAATATTCTTTATAATTTTATTTGTACACTAATCAGAACGACCGACACACTCTTCTCAGACTTATCCGATAATTCCCTTTGAACTGCTTTGTAGGTAAGGTTAGAATTGCTGTGAAGTCCTCTTTAGTCTTTCCTAAATACTGAAGTATTTTGCCAAAATGGCATGGAAAGTCTCCAAGAAATTTACAGATGTACTTTTCGCATAATTCCGGTAAAATTCCTTAAAATTTAATAAAATTGAATCTCCATAGAATAATTGAACGGAATTCCCATGAAATTATTCTCACGATTCGTATCAGCATGCTCCTCTCTCTTCCGAGTTCTAACTTTTTCCATTCTTCACAAAATTTCCATGTGATTGTCATCGGAGTTTTTAGAATACAATTAACACCGTCTTCAACCAGAGGTTGCACATGCAGCATACTTCACACTAGACAACGGACAACACACCACACCAGTAGGGAAATTTTCATGTTGCGAAAAGTTACGACGGGTGACGCCACACGACCACGAAGTTCACAAAGATAAATGGAACTCTACTCAGAATTAACTTGAAATTCTCCTTTGCTATCACAAGGAATTTGCCTCACACTTAATAACCACAGAATATCTTTAAAATTTTTAATTCTTAGGCAATTCAGAATTCTAAAGTAATTCAGACTGATAAGGTAACTGTATATTCACAAGTACTTTAAAAAATGCTGAAAATTATCAAACGCTCTAAAAATTCTCCTTAAAAATCTTATGAATTATCCTCAAAAATCTTACGAACATACTTCAAAGTCCTGGTTGTTGTCTAGATTCAAATTGCTTATTTTACTAATTCCAAAATTAGGAAAATTCCTCCATATTGACATTCTGATTTTAATTAATCCAGGCCCGATATTTTTAAAAGTTTGAAGATTTTTTTCAGCCAATAATCTTTAGAAAATGTCACAAATTTCATGATTCTGCACTTCATTGCAAACATGTTGTAACAATTCCATGTACGATGTTGCAATAATGTCCAACGTTGATGGCCTTTCATAATTAAAGTTTAGCTTTATTTTTATTTTCTCATTAGAGGGTCCATCAAGTGCAGTGATATTTTTAAAGCAACATATTAAAAAAAAACTGGGAAAATCTGGAATGTATTAACAAAAAATCTGGAAATATACGTGATCTGTCTGTGTATCCGGAAAGACGACTGAAAAGCTGAAAAATCCACATAAATCTAGAATATTGGCAACGCTGTGCCCAAGTGTAAAGCAGCGGAGAAGAGAAGACAGAAACACACAAAGACATAACGAAAGCCTTCGCTCCGCTGGCTCCGACACAAAGAGCGCCTCTCAGTGTAGGGTTGCAAATGGGAAACCCAGCAAAAAAACAATTATTTTATTCGTTATGCCTTTCTTCATCTCCTATGCATGCAGTCGTGGTAAGCAAAGGCTGCAAATAATTCAAAGAAGACATTAGCGCTTGTTGTATTATATTCGCTCCCGGCACCGCACGGAGTGTGTAACGCTCATTGTGTGGATCGCTTTCTCACAAATTAGTTGGAAAAGAGTGTGCGCAGTAAATGGGAGAACCACACACTCTTTGTCGAGTGTTGTGGGATGCATCATGCATGCACAAAGTTGATCTGAGGTGCTTTCCAGCCCTGCCTAGCATAACAGATTTGCTCAGTCGTCAGTAGTAATCAGATTGAAGCTGAAAGACTAGGGAATCGTTTATTCATTATTCAGCGAAGTGTTTTGGTGAGAAAATACAGCGAAATTAACGTTCAAATTTTGGTTACCGAACCCATCATTTGTTAGTGGAAAGTAGAAGCTTCTGCAAATTCACAACCAGACATCACATATGGATTTTGGCGCGGGGGGTCAGTGAATTTTCATGTCGAAATTCCTGTTTTTTCTAACGGTTTTCCCGGAGCAAATCTCAAAATTTTCCCGGTTGTGGATATTCAGCATAAAACGAAAGTATTCAGTAAATTTGTAAATTTAGGAAATTTTTAGAATTAGTTTCGACATATATTTTGAGTTTTAGACTCAATGTTGCATATACTCATCACAATAAGAGGTTGCAGAGTATGTGTTCGACACATAAAATCTGTCAATTTCGCTTCCTGATAGCCAAAATCAGCGATTACTCACTCACTCAGGTTTTATGTGTCAGTCACATACATCTTATAAATTTCATAATTCCGAAAAACCTTTTTTTCTGCGACTGTGACTGCGACTTATTTTTGAAATTCGTGATCCTAGATTTAGTAACATCTGGGACTGAGAAAATGTTCAACATGTGAAATGTAAATAAAAAAAATCAAGATCCCACCAGTGCCGTATTAACGGTAGGGCAATGGTGGGCTAAAGCCAGGACCCCCAATTTGGAGGAGGCCCCCGGCTCAGAGACATTGATCATATCCTTCTCAATAATATGTACCAAGAAATTAATTGTGACAATAAAATGAAAAACTCGGCTCCGCAAAGCTACAGCAAATGAGCCTGGAAAAATAATTCTTATCACAATTCGTCTGAAACTCCTTCAGATTACTTTCTAGAATTCCCTAGAAGTTCTCTTCGGAATAACCTTTGGATTATGCCAATTGTCATCGAAATACCATTTTATTTTATTTTCCTGTAAATTAATCCAAGTTCAAGACACATCCCAAGTTCTTTTTTCCAAGCTCAAGGTTTCTAAAAGAATTTCTTACTACGATCTTTCACTTTCCAAAATTCAACCACGTTAACCATGCCGTTAACCATAGCAGTGTTCGGATAATTTTCATAATTCTGTACCTTAATGAGGCCTTGGAAATCATTCGAGATTATACGGGGCCCCGCAATACAAACCATAGACCAGAGGCCCTAAAGAGGTTAGCACGGCCCTGGATCCCACATTTCACCCTGAAGATTTTTAAAGGCTTTGGAACTTGAAAGAACTTTCAGGGATCTAACAATTTAAGGATTTTAAGTCTTAATTCAAAGGAAACGCTGTGGAGGATTCCTGAAAAAAAAACTTTTTTCCCAGGTTTTTTTTTTCAGGAATCCTCCACAGCGTTTCCTTTGAAACGCTGTGGAGGATTCCTGAAAAAACGAACGAGCTCTGTCTATAATTCCAAGATAATTCTGAGGTGAATTTCAAGGTTACAAAAAGGGATGTTCTGAATTGAATTCCTAGGTGATTTTTTTTTATATCTTTATTAAGGAGACTTTCAGCCCTGACAGCCTAGGTGATTCTGAAGAGACTTGCACTTGAATCGTGAGGAGGATACCAGATGAAATTAAAGAAGAATCCGAAGGGATTTATAAACATAATTTAAAGGGTGTTATGTGGATAATTTTAAAAAGATACGGAAGATGATTCAGAAAAGAAATTCAAGGGAATACCGAAAAAATATCAGAAGGATCATATTATGAGGATAGTTCCAAAAAATAGAGTAAAATTAAAATTAAGTTATTAGGAAAGCTTCAGGAACATTCAGAAGGGAATTCCAATGTATTTCAGATAAGTTTTAAGTTCACACTAAATTTGAGAAATATTTAAAAGGAATTTAATATGTTTGAATAGTTAAATTCCTTTCAAATACTTCTCAAATTTTGTTTGAACTTAAAACTGAAGAAGGATTCCAAGGTAATCCATTGAAGAATTTCTAGGAATTTCCAAAGAAAATTCCAAGGTAATTACGAGGAGAGTAGGTAGAGAATTTATTGGTATGTTTAAGGAGCAATGTCAAAAGAGCAATAGCTGTTCGAAATGTTGAAGAACAGAACGATAAATCAAATGGTAGAACTATTCCACAGATCAGATTTATACTTATTTTTATTAGAAAAACCTTCAAATCTATCATGAAACTTTGATTGAATTTATGTCATGTTTAGAGAGATTTGAGATATCTGGGAAGACGAAAGGAAGTTCTGATTTAAATTCAAATGTGGTTCTGAGGGGAATTGTTCAGAAATCGTGAGGCGAGTAGCAGGTGAATTTTTAGGAGAATTCGGAGTGAATTCAAAGTGAATGATACAACAAATTTAAAGGGTGTTCAGGTGTTCGATAATTTCAAAGGAATACTGAAGCAAGTTCAGAAAGGAACTTCAAGGGAGCTCTGGGAAAAAAACATATTCTGATAATGAATAAACAAAAATGGAAAATTTAATAGACATTATTAGGAAACTTTCAATATGAGAATTCCATGGAAGAAGAAGAAGAAGAAGAAGAAGAAAATAATTTCATGGAATTGATGGGCGTTTGTCTTAGTTTTCGTAAATCTTACAATAAGATTCTGTAGAAAAAAACAACAACATTATCCATAACTTGTGCATTCATAAAAAAAAAATAAAATTACTAGCTATATATTAAGTGACCGCATGTTCAGGTGTATTAATTCTTCCGTCAAATTTCTGGCTTATCCCGGTTACTTTTCAAATTTCCGAATATTTTCCGGTTTTATCAGTTCGCTGACCACCGTGATGATTGTAATGGTTTGTATTTAAATGCGAGAAAAGGGGCTCCAAGCTTAGGAATAACACAGTAAGGAGAGGGTACCAGCAGATCAATTTAAATAATAATAACGCTCGTTACTATCCCGCTTAGAAACTGCTCCAATCTAGGTTCCAATCAGAAATTGAAAATGACTTCCAGCTTGTCCTTCTGATTATCGATAATTTTATCGAACCGATACTGTATTCTGCAAACAGCGTATTTCTGCTGCTTGCTTCTCTATCCATTCCAATCGACAGAATTTTTCAAACCGGTTTGAAAGCGATTTTACAACGCTCCAAACTTCTCAGGTGAGTGTGACTATTGTCGGCAGCCTCTTTTTCTTCGGCAACCTTCCCATTAGAACTGCGTGTTAACCAGCTGTTCTATTATCGACAACTCGAAATCAGCCCCATTTTGTAGTGCGTATACTTCATTTGAAGAAAAATCTGGCATAATAGGATTGCTCGGTCGTACAAATATAATCAGATTGAAGCTGAAAGACTAAAGAATCGTTTGAATACATTCAGGGAAGTGTGTTGATGGGAAAACATAATGAAATTATCGTTTAAATTTTGGTTGCCGAAAACAGTCAATGGGTGCCGAAGCCAACATTTACCCTACCTAAAAAAGTTTCACAGTATTTCGGTTTATCTTCTAGCGACAATTGTAACACACTTAATACCACCAGCAAATATTTTTAGAATGTAATACTGAATCAATAATTTTTCGATTCCAAGCCACATTTAAAGATGTAATCAATCAAACCTAATAGCATTTAGTCATTAGGCTCGCTATAAACGTTTTATTGTGGAATCAAATACAAAGTATATGGTAGGTGAATATATTATATATTCAAAGTTCATGACATACATATGTATTTTTTTCCCTCATAGTAAGTATTCGTTATTCAGACATTAAATTTAGCTTGAGCTTGATTGACCGCCCACGGTTGCTACTCTGTTACTGCCAGATCAGCTGTAATTACACAGAGAACCAATAGACGATGCTTGGGACTAGCAATCATCCTCAATGTGTAAAAACTGGTGATCTTAAATTAGGCAATACCAGCGCCGGCCGCGCCCGAACACAGGTCAAGAAAGGAATGGGAAGCCGAGAACACCTCTGCACTTCCACGAGGAATCACTGGGATGTTGGATAAGAGGGTTGGGTTTGCAGCAGGGTTCGTTTTGGTAAACGATAAGCTGAATTGATGTCCTAGGCAGACGAGCACCTTTTTAATCACCGAGTTGCTGTTATTACCATGTAGTCATATTAACAAATAAAACGATTGACGAATCTTGAATGTGGATGGGCCTGAGATTAGACTCTTGATGTTTTGCTCAGTAAGCAAAAACGGTTGCTCTAAGGCCACCGAGCCCCTCATATCACATAATACCGTTGCTCAAATTTGTGTATCCATTCAAACCCGGAACCAACGACAACAACGAGTTTCGCAAAATACTCGATACACAAGCGATTTTACCATAAATCTCTTTGATATGTAAGGACCTGGGACCGCGTTTTTCTGCTAAGTAAGCAGGCCACTGTAACCGACGATCTTTCAAATCCGAAAACTAAAAACTACGAAAAAGTACTTAGCCCTTCATTAAGTTCCACTTTCACGCGACGTTCAATGACAGGGTCCTATCCAGGATTACATCAGAAAAATCCAAATCTGGCCAACGCCCACCCTAAACCTAAACCTGTTCTAATCCACCTGAAATGACTAACGAATGGAAGACTTTGACTACCCAGCCATGCAATAGTCTCATTCCGTGGCTTATGGCAACTTTATGATTCTATTGCGCTCATCTTTTGGCACCACCCAGGGGAGACTTGGTCCTGTACTCAATGCTTAACTTATCTCCATTCCACTCAGCTACTCGCAATTTCTTGTGATATAGTGGGCGAAATATTATTATATGAGACAATTCAATGCAGACGTCTTTCCAAATTTGGCAGATCGACAGGTAATCGGTGAGTTATCACGATAGTTGCTATTCAACAACTCGACAACGTCCCATCGTCAACGCCTGCTATGAGAATTTCCCATTGCAGACGCCAACGAAATGGCGTCATCGAGCTATCGATCAACTACCCTGGTTATCGCCTGGTACCTTATAGCACGATGCTAGGAGGCGAACCGGAAGAATCGATGAGCTACCTCTCCCCCTCTTTATTCAGACATTAAATTTAATAATTAAACTTATTGAATGAAATAATTAATATTTTTGAGTGTAGCTAGCACCGTAGTATGTCAGTACCTACTATTATGCACATGCAGCTAGCAGATGTTCGGATGAGATGTAGAGGTAAGTGGTGCAAAAAGTCGGTTGCTTCTTGAAAATGCTTGCCTGATGGTCAGATGTTGCCCAAAATGTTGGTAACGACTGTATAATTCTGAAAGGAATATCTCTACTAGTCATGGAAAATTTGGAACGCCCATGAGAAGTTCTATGTAATTTTACCTTACAAACACAGGTCTAAAGTTATTTGAAAAATATCGACGAAAAATAGATCAACAAGCCTGTTCCTTCCATTTTTGGCTTGAGCTATTCCATTTTGGTTAGCCTATGTGATGGTACAGGAATTTGAAATGCCTAGCTCGTACCGTTCTTAGAACTATGTTCCAGCTCCAGATTTGGATTTTTCGGTAAATTTATTAGACCTGTTCGCAAGTAATTTTGAATAAAATAAATTTATAAACACAATTAATTGCATCACAGTGGTATTCCCCAGCAAACGGCATTGAAGAATTCGATCTTAAAAACAACTCCAGCCGAACTTCCAACATAATCCGAAAGCTGGATAGTATAATCCAGAAAAATCGAAACACTGCCTTTGCCAAAAGAACGTCGCCGTAAGCATCACCGAGTGGATCACAGGAGTCTTCAATTACCGAAGAAAAGTTTTACTATCGTGTAAAAAACAGCTTAAGTTTAGAAAATATCGATTAGTTACAAGCTTCAACATGTAGATCAAGTAAGATTATAAAGATAGGGGAAATGCAGGTAATGTCGGCCTAAGTGTCCCTAATTTGGGCCTATACATAAATTCAGCAAACGACTAAATTTTCAATAGCAACCAAAAGATCCATTAGTAACGTTCCAATAACGCGTTCATCTAGATAAAATTGATAAATATCAGAGTTTTTTAAGCGATGGGCCCAATCTTAGATCCATAGGCCTACATTATAGACATTTCCCCTATATCGACCAAATTTTGCAAAATAATTATAACCTAATATAGAAAGAGACATAACTCTGCATAATGGCATTTATTAAATTGCTAAATATTACAAGAAATGTTTATAAAAACTATCGGATAAATCACATAATATGTATGTGAACCTTTAGAGATTCCAACTCAAAATTAGCTTAAGTGAAAAACGTAATAGGTATTTATGTAAAAACCACTATGGAATAAAAATCCATGTATGAATTCACGTAACAATGAAGTAATAAATATTCTGAGTGGAGAGCGTAATGAGAACGGGTTATAAATTGCCCTCCACCTAAGCAGCGTTGCCGGTATTCCAGATTTTCAGTCGTCTGCCAATAATAGATCACGTTTAAGATTTTTTAAATACATTCCAGATTTTCCCAGATTCTGTCAGTAATTAAGTAAGTCGAAAAAATTTCAAAGATAAAATTTTTTCAAGCTAATAGACAACTTTTAACAGAACCACTCTATCACCCAAAGCAACAGCAGAAAAAACACATTCATAAGGGAAATCATTAATCACAGCACGCCTGCTGAGTGCAAGGCGAAAAGATTCTCACTCTCCTACGTGCATATCACTCGGGCTTGGGCTTCCCGCACACCCACAGACTCACGCACGGGTGGGGAGCGAAATGGAAGATAAGTCACTCACTCCCTCCCACCGATATTCCCTTTTCAAGATTTTGACTATCCTCCTGAGAGAGATCCTAATGGGGTGAGAGAATTCTCACCCCATCGTCGCACCATCATCATCATCAAATCGTAGTGAGCGCTGCTCTCGCACTCTCGCTTTGCATAAAACGAGATGGTGATGGTGGTGAGTCTTGTTCCGGTGTAGACGACAAGAGTGACCGACTTAAAAGGTGCTCACCATCTGCCGAGGGAGTCGCTGACGAGGAAGGGGGCGCATGATGGATGCTACAAATTGTTGGAAAGCGAGGCGGTTGTGGGGGCTGGTGCAGAACGGCAGCAACAGCAGTAACATAAAGCAGCATCAACAACGACACTAAGGCATGCAATATGACTATGAAACCGCTATTAGACTATATTGTTTCGGTTTACTCTTCTCCGTGGCTCTTTGCCTCTCTCTCTCTCTCTCTCTCTCGATGACGACGAGGACCGACGCTCGTTGGCGCCCTTCGACTGGCTGTGTGGATTGGGGGTGGCTCGATGCAGCACCCAAGGTAGGAATGCGTTGCTCGAGGTGCTAGGGAAATTCGACCGATGGGTGATCGCCTGCCGATCGGTGGACCCCTCGGTTCTCCAACGGACTTACTTTGACATGGAAACAAGTGATCACCACCGGAGAGCGGTACAGCACATATGCATTAAACCATCCGGTGTGTGATATCGATGTGGTGTTGTGTGTCTTTTTTTTTTTGCTCGTTTCACATTTTCTTTTTGTTTTCTCGAGGAGAAGATTCACACTCTCTTCTTGCAGGAATGCTCGGGTGCATTTCTGCTGCTGCTGCTGCTGCTGCAGGCTGAATGTGTGATGTGATGAAAATCGAACCGTGGAGGATGAACGGTAATATCGAGAAGAAGATGCATCGATTTAATGGCAACTGGACACAACCGCAATCGAAAGTTCAGGGCATTTTCTACGAGCAGTGGAATTTGCTTGCAGTTGCAGTATGGTTTGTTTCGTTTTACCTTTTTTTTGAAATCGTATCGTACACTGAGGCAAAAAAGCGTAAGAATTCCATAAGAACCACTTATTAATTTTAGCATCAAGAAATCGGTATGATTCGCCTTATGAAAAATAATGTTGACAATACAATAATAAATCAGAGCTGACTGGATGGAACCGAACCATGGACGTTGAGAATACAGGGCTAAGACGAGCCTTTTGAAATGCTTAAGTCTATTTGCCTCAGTGTAGTGGTTTGTTCTGATGTATGGAGCTCGGTGGCCAATGAGCGACCGATTTATGCTTACTAATCAGAATATCGCGGATTTAACCCCAAGCTCCATCTTATCATAGAAGTTGAATTATTCCGAGGAAGTCATTTCATATGAATAGCTTCAACCATAGTGTTCATTTAAATCCAATTTTTCAATTCCCGGTTTTTTTTTCCGATTATTTAATAATAAACCCAACTCGAACATCACCCCTACCTTTAAAAAAAGGCGTTCAAAAATAATCGTTTGGAGATAATCATACCATTTTTGATCAGAATTGCTCTGCAATACGTCTACTTCATAGAAAAAATATGAGATGAGATTTACATTAAAATGTTGATGATACAGATCTCCAAAATCTCATGGAATCATAAATTCGTATAAAATCAAAGAGTTTCACGCACAAAATGAGCCTAAATCTTGTTTTGGTATAGCATATATCAATACAAGAGACCTGAGCAGGAGAAACGCAGTATCAAAAGTTCTTCAAACCTTGCTGGAGTTAAGATCTTGAAATTCTACAAACCATGCAACATTTTGTGGAACACAAAGATATATTACCAAAATACTTATCATACTTCAAATTTTCCTGGAGATATTTTACAGGTTAATCGAAATCTTGTTCGATGTCCACTCAGAAATTTTAAGCATTTTGTACTTCACGGAGGCTCATAATCTCATTCATAATTATTAATTGTTGGATATCCAAATCATCGAGGAAATCTGATATTGAAATTCTGCAGACTCAACAAGGTATACAAAGATTAGACTTAATGATAGAATGGTTAAACCTTCGTGAAGCCCCATAATATCATTTGGTTTGGTGTGCTAGGTTTTTCAAAATGCCTGGAGTTCAAGATCTTAATTTTTTATTATTATAACCACACCAAAATAAATTGTAAAACAATAACTCTGTAAGCTTTCGTGGTAGCAATATCGGCAAAATCACTGTTTGGCCCGTGCACGAATAGATTGCGAGTGAGGGAAAAATGTGCAATAATTTTAAAGATTTGATCATACTTTACCATAGTGAAAGACATAATATGAAAGTTGTAAACAGAAGTGTAGATGAATGTGATATAAAATTCATTGATTTCAAGTAACATTGCAAATTTTATAAAGCCTTAAAGGATTCTTAAAGACCAAATTATGGCCTACAAGACTATGATAAAACCAAAATTGTTACTTGGGATGAGTATTTGAGTATTCCCGCATTTTTCCCGGCAAATACGAATTCCCGATGGCCACCCTGTTCAACGCGCCGGGGTTGAACAATCGTCGGTCGCAGAGGTTTGCTGTGATGGACGGGGCTCGGTGGCCTATTCGTGAACCTTTTTGAATATTTAGCAGAAGATCGTGAGACAGTCGAGGAGATGTAACAGTGCATGTCGAGCTAATATTCCTTCCCGGATGACCTTAAGGACGTGTCCAGTGGTGTTATCGGCTATATATACGGAATATATACAATGAGAGCGGTTAGTTCATACGCCCCATTTGTATGGATTTCTGTTTCAATTTGGTCAAGCCTTCTTAATGCATTAGGAAAAAAATACGCATTGTTAGAACCACCTGTTGGTCCATGACATGATGTCTATTTAATTCTGGAGGAAAAATCATAAATTTTGAGCCGTCGGACGGTACCAGTACATGAGGTTTTTGATGCGTTTTATTTGAGGCCCTGCCGGAACCAGTTCCGGGTATCCAGATGTGGTTACAACCACCTGTTGGTCCATGACATGATGTCTATTTAATTCGGGATGAAAAATCATAAATTTTGAGCCGTCGGGCGGTACCAGTACGTGAGGTTTTGGATGTGTTCTATTTGGGGCCCTGCCGGAACCAGTTCCGGGTATCCAGAAGTGGTTAGAACCACCTGTTGGTCCATGACATGATGGCTATTTAATTCGGGATGAAAAATCATAAATTTTGAGCCGTCGGACGGTACCAATACATGAAGTTTAGGAAGCGTTTTTTTGGGCCCTGCTGGATCCGGTTCCGGGTATCCAGATCGGGCCAGTTCCACCTGTCGGTCCATGACATAATGTCTATTTACTTCTAGTTGAAAAAGTCATAAATGTGAAGCCGTCGGACGATACCAGTGCATGAGGTTTTGGAAGTGTCCATTGGTGCCCTATTCTAGGAGAACTCATAAGATCAGGAATCGGCCGAACAATTGATTTTTAGGAGCGAGTTGCAGTCTGGGTCTTTTTTTGTAGCACCACTCCTAGAGGTCGCTGAAAGCTTCTTTTGACAGCAAAATGTTCGTTTCCGAAAGTTAGGAAAGTGGGGAAATTTCAGGTCTCTAGCATGTTTCGTTACCAAGTTACAGTTTTTTTACAGTGACGCAGGGTTAAAAAGTATTTTCCCAAGTAACATTTTACACATTTTATAGCGGTTTTAAAGCATGCTTCAAGTCTAAATCATGGTCTACAGAACCCTCATAAAACCAAAATTGTTACTTGGGTTATGTGGTCAAACTAATCCAAGAGCTCCGCGGTTCTTTCGAAAAAAAAAAAACTAGGAACTGTGGTATGAGTATGAAAATGAATTTGGGGTCGTGACAAAAACGTGGACCCGGATGACCGTCCACTGGAAGATCCGGAACATCCGTAAAAGTGGTCAATCTACGAAACTGATCCAAGAGCTCCACGGTTTTTTCGAAAACAAGTGGAACTGTGATATAAGACAGAATTTGCGTTCTTGACGTAAACATGGTCTCGGATGTCCATGGGATCGTCGTCTGGAAGATCCGGCAAATCCGTAAAAGTGGTCAATCAATAAAACTGATCCTAGGGCTCCACAGTTATTTCGAAAACACTTTGTAACTGTAATATGAGGTACAATTTGGGGTCGTGACGAAAACATGGACCTGGATGTCCATGGGACCGTCCTCTGGAAGATCCGGAACATCCGTAAAAGTGGTCAATTTACGAAACTGATCAAAAAGCTCCACGATTTTTTTTAAAGCACTTGGAACTGTGATGTAAGAAATAATTTATGTTCTTGACATAAATATGGTCTTGGATGTCCATGGAATCGTCCTCTGGAAGATCCGGAACATCCGTAAAAGTGGTCAATCTACGAAACTGATCCTAGAGTTCCGCGGTTTTATCGAAAATAATTGGAACTGTAATATGAGGTACAATTTGGGGTCGTGACGAAAACATGGACCTGGATGTCCATGGGACCGTCCTCTGGAAGATCCGGAACATCCGTAAAAGTGGTCAATTTACGAAACTGATCAAAAAGCTCCACGATTTTTTTTAAAGCACTTGGAACTGTGATGTAAGAAATAATTTATGTTCTTGACATAAATATGGTCTTGGATGTCCATGGAATCGTCCTCTGGAAGATCCGGAACATCCGTAAAAGTGGTCAATCTACGAAACTGATCCTAGAGTTCCGCGGTTTTATCGAAAATAATTGGAACTGTAATATGAGGTACAATTTGGGGTCGTGACGAAAACATGGACCTAGGTGGCTATGAATCCATCCTCTGGAAGATCCGGAACACCCGAAAAGTGGTCAATCTACGAAACTGATCCTAGAGCTCCGCGGTTTTATCGAAAATACTTGGAACTGTGATATAAGAAAGAATTCGCGTTCTTGACATAAATATGGTCTTGGATGTCCAGGGAATCATCCTCTGGAAGATCCGGAACATCCGTAATAGTGGTCAATCAATTAAACTGATCCTAGAGCTCCGCGGTTTTCTCGAAAACAATTTGTAACTGTGATGTAAAAATTAATTTGTGGTCGTGGCATACACATGGACCTGGATGGCCAAGGGGCTGTCATTTGAAAGATCCGGAACATCCGTAAAAGTGATCAATCTACGAAACTGATCGAAGAGCTCGGCGATTATTTTTTTTAAAACACTTGGAACTGTAATATAAGAAAGAATTTGCGTTTTTTACATAACCATGGTCTCGGATGTCCATGGAATCGTCATCCGAAGTATCCGGCAAATCCGTGTAAAAGTGGTCCATCAATGAAACTGATTCTAGGGCTCAACAGTTATTTCGAACACTTTGTAACTGTAATATGAGGTAGAATATGGGGTCGTGACAAAAACGTGGACCCGGATGACCATGTGACCGTCCACTGGAAGATCCGGAACATCCGTAAAAGTGGTCAATATACGAAACTGATCCTAGAGCTCCGCGGTTTTTTCAAAAACAATTTGTAACTGTGATGTAAAAATGAATTTGTGGTCGTGGCATAAACATGGTCCTGGATGGCCAAGGGACTGTCTTCTGGAAGATCCGCAACATCCGTAAAAGTGGTCAATCCATGAAACTGATCGTAGAGATCCACGGTTTTTTCGAAAACACTTGTAACTGTGCTAAAAGAATGAATTAGGGGTCGTTACATAAACATGGACCTGACAGGTCATGGGATGGTCTTTCGGAAAATCCAAAACATCCGTAAAAGTGGTCAATCTACGAAACTGATCCTAGAGCTCCGCGTTTTTTCGAAAACACTTAGAACTGTGATATAAGAAATAATTTGCGTTCTTGACTTAAACATGGTCTCGGATGTCCATGGGATCGTCATCGGATATATCCGGCAAATCCGTAAAAGTGGTCCATCAACGGAACTGATCCTAGAGCTCTACAGTTATTTCGAAAACACTTTGTAACTGTAATATGAGGTAGAATTTGGGGTCGTGACAAAAACGTGGACCCGGATGACCATGTGACCGTCCTCTGGAAGATCCGGAACATCCGTAAAAGTGGTCAATCTACGAAACTGATCCAAGAGCTCCGCGGTTTTTTCGAAAACAAGTTGAACTGTGATATAAGACAGAATTTGCGTTCTTGACATAAATATGGTCTTGGATGTCCATGGGATCGTCATCTGGAAGATCCGGAACATCCGTTACAGTGATCAATCAATGAAACTGATCCTAGAGCTCTACAGTTATTTCGAAAACCCTTTGTAACTGTAATATGAGGTACAATTTGGGGTCGTGACGAAAACATGGACCTAGGTGGCCATGAATCCATCCTCTGGAAGATCCGGAACATTCGTAAAAGTGGTCAATCTACGAAACTAATCCTACAGCTCCGCAGTTTTCTCGAAAACACTTTGCAACTGTGATGTAAAAATGAATTTGGGATCGTGACATAAACATGGACCTGGATGGCCAAGAGGCTGGCCTTTGGAAGATCCGCAACATCCGTAAAAGTGGTCAATCCATGAAACTGATCGTAGAGATCCACGGTTTTTTCGAAAACACTTGTAACTGTGATATAAGGAAGAATTTGCGTTCTTGACATAAATATGGTCTTGGATGTCCATGGCATCGTCCTCTGGAAGATCCGGAACATCCGTAAAAGTGGTCAATCAATTAAACTGATCCTAATAGAGCTCCAGTTATTTCGAAAACACTTTGTAACTGTAATATGAGGTACAATTTGGGGTTGTGACGAAAACATGGACCCGGATGTCCATGGTACCGTCCTCTGGAAGATCCGGAACATCCGTAAAAGTGGTCGATCAATTAAACTGATCCTAGAGCTCCGCAGTTTTCTCGAAACACTTTGTAACTGTGATGTAAAAATGAATTTGAGATCGTGACATAAACATGGACCTGGATGGCCAAGAGGCTGTCCTTTGGAAGATCCGCAACATCCGTAAAAGTGGTCAATCCATGAAACTGATCCTAGAGATCCACGGTTTTTTTTTCTAAAACACTTGTAACTGTGCTATAAGAAAGAATTTGGTGTCGTGACATAAACATGTACCTGACAGGTCATGGGACCGTCTTTCGGAAGATCCAGAACAATCCATGAAACTGATCCAAGAGCTCCGCGGTTTTTTCGAAAATAAGTGGAACTGTAATATAAGAAAGAATTTGCGTTCTAGACACACACATGGTCTCGGACGTCCATGGGATCGTCATCCGAAAGATCCGGAAAATAAAAGTGGTCAATCAATGAAATTGATCCTAGAGCTCTACAGTTATTTTGAAAACCCTTTGTAACTGTAATATGAGGTACAATTTGGGATCGTGACGAAAACATGGACCTAGGTGGCCATGGAATCGTCCTCTGGAAGATCCGGAACATCCGTAAAAGTGGTCAATCCATGAAACTGATCCTAGAGCTCCACAGTTTTTTTTCGAAAACATTAGGAACAGTGATATAAAAATGAATTTGGGGTCGTGACATAAACCGTTCTCTGGAAGATCCAGAACATCCGTCAAAGTGGTCCATTCATGAAACTAACTGTAGGGTAAGTTCCGACAGTATTAGGCCAGTTCCATACATTTCAGGACAATTTCTAGAACTTTTCCCAGCTAAAATAGCTTCAGGGCAGTTCCATTGACTTTAGAAAAAAATGCAGGAACGTTCAGAACGTTGTCAAATTTCAGGGAAGTTTTAAAATCTTCTGGGATGTTACGTGAACTACTGGGCTTGGATATCAGAAAATATGTGGAAACTTCCGGGAAATTCCGTGAATGCCAGATAAATTTCAAGAACTACACACTACGACAAAGTAATGTAGTTTTTGGTTCCCTGAGACCAACACATGTAAGCGGCCTTTTTGACACAAGAATCAGTTGAAAGAAACGAGAGAATCTATTCAATCAAACATTCTCTTAGTCGATTACGTGAAATGTTTGTTTACGTTCCATGATTTACGTCCAACATGGATTAAGTCTCGGGTGAAAGTAGTTATTTCTAAGTGTGTATTAATGGAGATTCGACTGCAGTGATGATTTTTGTGATATTCGGCTAAGCAGTATTTTTAATTTTGAACAAACGGTTAAATTTTGTCCAATGGAGCCGAATATAACAAAAATTTCAAGAAATTTAGGACAGTTTTTTTAATTTCAGAAAAAAACAGCTGGAAACTTCAAGAAGTTCCGAAATTTTTTAGAGAAGTTCAGAGATATTTGAAACAGTTACATTAATTTCAGTGTAATTCCAGGAACTTCCCAGAAATGCTCGGAACTCCCTTTCATTTTTCGGAACTTCTTTAAAGTTCATGATAAGTTCGTGAAGTAAATGACCGCCCTCTCAAATCTTTCCTGGTATTCTCACATTGCTCCTGTTCCTGGCAGTGAAGTTACGCACTTTTTACCTGTGCAGCAATTTTGAAAACCTTATTTATCGCCATATTTATACTCGAATCCGGTGCAAAATGCGGATTATCAGTAAAATTATATGTTTCTCTGTATTTTGCATCAAATTTTAGTAAATTTATGACCATAGTTTTGAAAGTTGGTGCACAGATGGTGAAAGGTGAGGTGTTACACGATGCCATTGCCAGGAACATTATCAGGAGGAATGATTTGAGAGCTTCAGGGCAGTCACTTACTTCACGAAATTTTCAGGAACTTTAAAGAAGTTCCGTAAAATGAAAGGAAGTTCCGAGCATTTCTGGGAAGTTCCTGGAATTATACTGTAATTAATGTAACTGTTCTAAATACCCCGTAACTTCCCTAAAAATTTTCGGAACTTCTTGAAGTTTCCCGCTGTTTTCTTTTTCTGAAATTAAAAAACTGTCCTAAAGTTCTTGTAATTTTTGTGATATTCGGCTCTATTGGACAAAATTGAACCGTTTGTTCTAAATGAGAAATACTGCTTAGCCGAATATCACAAAAATCATCACTGCAGACTGCGGGAACATAAACAAACTTCTGGATAAGTTTCGGGCTCTTCTTGAAGACGGTATTACCATCAGGAAAATTGCAGCAACTTTTAAAAAATTCACAGATCTTCTATAAAGTAAAAAAAAAACTTAAGAGATTTAAAAAAAAAATAAAAGAAGTTCCAAGAAGCTCAGGAAAGCTAGGTTTTGAGATCTACAGGAAAGCTCCAGTAACTTAAGGAATATTCCGAGAATTTTTGGGGAAATTTAGGCTTTTGGAGAAGTTTGGACAGAAATCAGGACAGCTTAAAGAAATTCAAGAATATTAAGATATCCTTTAAGATTTTCCGAGAATATCAGGGAACTCCAGAGAAGCACAGAAAAGTTTGGAAAACTATTGAAATAGTTCAAGAACTTCTGGGAAGTCCGGAGATCTTTGGGAATGTTTAGAGATTGTTGTGACATTTCCGTTTATTTCAGATCTTGATAGAAGCACTTCAGGAGAATTGCTTGAACTTAAGGAAAGCTCCGAGGTCATCAGAGAAAATCAGAGAATCTAAGGACAGTTCAATTGATTTCAATTAAATTACAGTACTTTCAAATAATTTCTGAGAAAGTTACGCATAGATCCGAGAGTTTCAGGAAAATTGCGGAATATTCAGGAATGTTTCATGAGCTTCGGGACCATTTTAAAGGAAGTTCAAATAACTTCATGGCAGTTTCGAGAACTTTAGAAAAAAAAGTAAGAGGTTGTATCCAAGACACGACCGTAGATTTGACGTAGGATTACGTGCTCGGTATCAATATTCGGCGACTGTGATAATTTTGATCACCATTGCAACAATTGGACATTTGTGTAATTTTAAATAGTAAGCTAATGAAAATTGATAAAGAGTTCGTTTTAGAAAAATTTCCAATCGATTGGCTTGTTTAGAATTAGAATCCATCCGCTATTGACAGAGTGATAAGTGGTCAAAACCTGACCACTTTACGTAACGCGGTCGATTTTGGTTTTTTTGAAATTGAACCCCCAATATGTTGCCAATAGACGTAATCCTACGTCAAAATTCCTAAGCTTTAGCGTAGATCAGAGATCTTTCAAGAAGTTACGAGATCTTAAGGGGATTCCATAGAACTACAGAAAAGTTTAGAGATTTTTTGCAGTTTCCTTATCTTCAGATAAGTTCCGAGACTTTCAAGCAATAGCAATTAAGGAATCTTCAGGGAATTCAGGATCTATAACCAACAATTTTAACTGCAATGCATTAACAAACTGAACAACTGCATGCAGTGTGAATACAGGTTCTTAGACTAGACTTAGACTTAGACAGTAGTTTTACAAAGCTTTTGCATTACTGAAAAAGTCGGTGAAAATTCCAATGACCGTCATCCATTGGGAATCAATGAAATTGATTAATTTTATTTTCTATCAATTAATGGGGTTAACAGAACTAATTCTGTTCAAGCTCGGGTTAAATTACAATTCAAAAACCCAGTAAAACATTACTGACTGGATTAGTGTGTATTAGCATGCTAAATTATATGTTAGGAAGATTAGAGATTTTGCTTCAAGATTCCCCACAAGCTTCCAGAAACCTTCGAAACCATCAGGAACATTTTGGGATCTTCAGAGAAGATCAAAGATAGTTTAATTTACTTCAGAAAATAGCCGGGAACTTCTTAAAAGTTCTGATAAATTCAGGGGATGTAAAGAAAATTTTAATAAAGTTTGGAGAACTTTACGAAAGTTTCAATAGCTTTAGAGAAGCATCGAAAACCTTATTAAAGTGAAGACTTTTCGGGAAGTTTAAAGATCTCGAATAATTAGCTCTGATAAATTAGTGAAGTGAAGTTGAATATGAACTTTGAAAACAATTCTCGAGTCAAGGGGTAAGTCACTCAGCACATTGTGCCGCAATTAGATTCGGCACAGCTTGGGCACATCCATCGGCACACCTTCGGCACAATCTCGTAAGCATTTGTTTGTTGTAATCAAAATGGGAGCACTGCTGGTCACTGAAGTTGTTCACGTGCTGTTTGGCTGTATATTCAGGAACATCCTCTAATTAAATACACCAGAAGAACTCAGACCAGCAGTTCACTTCTCGGTTCATTTATAGATTTAAATCCGAAATGCCGCTAGACCGAGCAATTTCAAACAAAAAAACATTCAAGGTGTCAGAAATACCGGGTTGCCGGGATGGGTATTTTACAAACAATCGCAGCTTGCTTTATGACAGGCACAATCGGCACACTTGCGGTACACTGACAAAAAAGATGACCCAAGATTGGTGTGCGGAGTGACCTACCCCTTGTCTCGAGTACTTTTTCAAAAGGCCCTAAGCAAATCGAGTTAATCAATGCAAACTATTGCTCTTCTATAATTGTAGATATGTGCTACAAAACAATCATTTAAATTTACTTTCATTTATTTAAGATAATCATAGGTAAACAATTGTCCAATGTACAGTTTAGTATGATACTTCGGTCATTTTGTCTGCCTAGCATGATTGGTGCTCATTTTGTGAAGGCGGGTCTGAGGTAATTTTCCCGGTGTTAGGTACTATATTCTGAAGTCTGTGAAAGGGAATCCAGATGGTAACGAAAGTTTACATTTTCGCCTTCAAAACTGGCAAAAATATAAAATTAATTAAAATTTAAAATACTAATAACAGGGCTGGTAGCGATCCTTGCTGTCAGAAATAGTGATTTTAGTGACCATGTGTGACCATGTAAATAAGTGACCAAATAGTTACTTATAGCTGTAAAAATAGTGACTAAAAAGTGACCTAAGGGAAGGCGCATCAAATAAATGTTTGATGTTTCAGACTTATTCAATTATTATCTCATAAACACTTTTGTACGATATGAACCTTTAAAACGAAAATCGGGAATCCTCAGATTTTTTTTTTGTTTCCCTAAAATACCTGGAAGTCTCAAAGAATTAAAAATCTTACTAAGGATGTTTTAAAGAAAATAATGAATTTTAAGATACAACCATTTAATTTTTCTCGTTATTCTCATTCACACTTTGAACTTTAAAGATTCACAGTGGATTAATCTTCAGTAGGAAATAAATTTTATTTTTTTTTGTTTCTGAAGACCACTGTCCTTCTGTGAAGTTTCCGAAGTTTTTCTAAATTTATGGAACTTTTATGCTCCCTCAATTGTCATGGAATTAGAACGAAATAATAAATATAGTCCTATGATTTTCACTGAAGTTCTCAAGATTTTTCCGAAGTTCATAAAACTTCCCTTAAATTATCGGCACTATTTCAAAACTTCTTCAATAGTCTTAACTTTCCTGGTTAGGCACCGATCACTGAATTTCTTAAAAGTTCTCTAGACTACCCTGAAGTTACCAGCAACTTAACTGAAATTAATTAGTTTTCGAAAATGTTCCTCAAGTATTATAACCATTATTAACACTCGCTGAACTTATCTACGCTAACCTGAAGTTCTCTAAATTTGTTTAATAAATTAGCAAATTTTCTGATATGTATTCATAATTCCTTGACGCTTCTGACGTTAAAGCATCAATCATAGAATTCTTGGAATACCCTATTATTCCACGGAACTCCTTGTAAGTCGCTGCAAATTTGCTTAAGTTAATGGGATTATTGTGAAGCTATCTGATCGTCCTCGAAGTACTCGAAACTTCGCTGAATATCATTAAACTATATAAAAATATCTAAATTTAGTTCTGTGGAATTAGTTGAACATATCGCTGCTTGCTAAAAGTTCTCGCTTTTTTTATTAATGGAAATTCGTTGATGTTCTCCTATCAGCTTAGCTAAATTTTCGCATTTTTTTAAGTTTATGAAATCTCCATGATATAACACCCTTAAAATACTCTCCCGTTTTCCGGATGTTCATAAAATTTCCAGGATTTCTCTAGGAGCTTCACTGAGTTTCTCGAAACTTCTTTGAGGTTTCAAATATTTCCTTGCAATTATTTGAACTGCCCTTTGATTCTCTGACCTGTCTTGATGTTCTCGATGCTTCCATAAAGTTCTTAGTTCTATTGAACATCTCGGTTCTGCTCGAAAATAAATAGAATTCCCGTAAACACCTTCAAATTTCCCTGAAATTCTCTGGACTTCTGTAAAGTTTCTGAAATATTTCTGAAGTTTTCATAAAGTCTCTGAAGGTCTGTGTACTTCCCTGAAATTCGCGGAACATTTTAAGGGTTCTCGATTTGTTTTTCAGCACATCATGGAACTATCTTGAATTTATCTAAATTTACGATTATGGTTTAATCTGTGGCATCGCCCGGCAACACTGGTCGTCGTCGAAGAAAAAGAACTCAAGCTGTCAATCTTTGCTACGCAGCTATCAACGCGCGAACGTGGTTGTTTTTCTATTGAAAGTAAAAATAAAGATTTTAAGTATTTCCAGTAAGTTTCCCATATTTTCAGCGTGTTAACTCCTTATGTTCTTGCAGTTTGTTCACTGAAATTTCCAGCATTTCCTTTCATTTTTAAAAACTTCCAAAGTTCCTACAATTGTTGTAAAGTTAATGGGACTGCATGGAAGATCTCTAATCTATTATAAAGTTAATAACGAACTTGAAATAAATCTTTTTATTTTTACTTAATTCAGGCACTTTGAATATTTTCAATATCTTGAACTTATTCACGGAATACGAAACTTCACGACATTGAATATTTTTAGATCTTGGATTTACTTACTTGGAAAACTCAGGTAATTTTATCAAGAAAAATGAGTAGACATCCTGTATATAGAGAAAGACGATCAAACGTCACAGCGCAAAGAATAATCAAGCTAAAAAAAGTTGAAAATAGTGACTTATTACAAGAAAAAGTGACTTTAGTGACTTGGCCTTAAAAAAAGAGACTTTTTAGTGACTGACTTGAAAAAAAGTGACCAAGTCACTAAACAGTGACTCGCTACCAGCCCTGTAATAAGAACCGATTTTTTTGTTTTAATTTGATGCCGATACGACTGAAAACAATCTTGCAACGCTGGTCACACATGCCAAAACGACCAGGCCTACTGTGCGGCATTTAAGGGGCAAGATGATTCAGAAAACATCGAGCCTGTTTAAACACGATGCTTCAGAATCCTATAGATGGATGAAATGTGGAGCGGGAGGGAGAGATTAGAAGTTTTTTAAATTGTTCCATTACATCTTAACGCTGCCTTATAAATCGTTGGTTATATTCTTGAAAGGTGTTCAAAACGATCAAATCTGCAAGATTGCTGAAGACCTGAACCTTCTATCTCTTAGTACAATCGAATTCTGAGATCAGAATTTTTTCTACAGTGAATTGCCAACTTGCGATTTGTGCAATTATCGGTAGGTTGAATTTCTGAATTTTGACCAAAAACAAGTGAATTTTGACTCAAATCGTAGAGGCAACTGGTTCGGTCACTTGAGATGCAATAACGAAATCAACCACATGTCGTCAAAGTTTAACCGAATGTGTTGTTTGAAGTCGGCCTAAAATTGATCCAGGCTGGACATGGGATCGAACTCACCACCTCCATAATATCATGCCTCACATTTACTGACTACCCTACCCGTTCCTTACAAGCCATGCCATCTCACCCACGGTGCCGTTAATAATTTTCGATTTGTTCCACGATTTCCGATTCAAGTTTGTCGTACATTATTCGACCGAGATTTGCGATAAGCGGCCGGTCCCTTATCAACGCGTATAAAAACCTTGAAGTGCCATTGGCATCTCTCTCTCAGAGCATACAAGCACGTCACTGCAATGTTCCCGAAGGCGCCGATTGTCGTACTGTTTTCGCTGGCTGCCGCACTGATATCGACGGAAGCGGTTACAGAGGATTGCTTCTGTGGCGACGAGGTGTACCCGGTTTGCGGATCCGATGTCGTCACCTACCAGAACAAGTGTCACCTGGAGTGTCAACAGCTGCGGACCGACGTCCGGATGGTTAAGGAAGGCAACTGCCACGGGGATCCGGACCGACCGTACGGGGATAATCCCTGAATAGGTGTTCAATAAATTCCGCTGAAAATGTTTGCTTCGATCGAAAATTGAAATTGTTCCAGCTTCCACCGGGAAAGAGAGGCACCGAAAGAGAAAGAGAGAGAGCATGCGAGTGGCAATATTCATTTCCAACAATGAATAATAAATAATTTTCATACCACACAGTCGTTTCCTCTTGGATCCCCTGCCAAACAAACAAGCAGCATAGCCGTAGAGTAGGGCACATATCGGAGATAGGAGGCGCGTGTCGGTCGAACGACTCGGCTCTCAGGAAATCGATTCCATGAGACTATGCTGCTCACTCACTGACTGACTGACTGACGGACTAACTAACGATTGACTCTCGCATGCAGGGGTGCCAGATGGTTTTCCCCAAAAGTCCCAAACTCATTACATTGCTGATTATGTGTTTTACGCAGGAACAAATTTTGCTATAATATTTGTTGTCTCCTACCAAACTGAACAAATGAACGGGTTTGTACTTCAAAATTGGGTTCTTGTGTTTTTATAATTTTTATTTTACAGTACAAAAATTCCAATGTTGAAACTAAACAAGCATTTAGAGTCTTATCAGAATAAATAAAGTGGAAAAGCCGGTAATCAGTTGTCAGTGGTAAATTAATAAGAAATGGTCAAAACATAGCGCACAAATGTAATTAAGTAGTCAAACAAGATCAAGATGCGTACACTCAAAAATATGTTTGTACATTTTCCGTTAAATTTTAAAAACCTCTCAGTTGAAACCTATTTAAAATCTGTATTCAATTTCAAATATCTGTATGTGGTCTGTATGATATTTCAAAAGTCTGTTCATCTGGCACCACTGCTCGCATGGTTGGTTGGTTGGTGGTGTTCATGGTCGTTGTCGTTGTCGTCGTCGTCGTCGAGATTGCCTCGATGTGTGTAAATTCGTTCGGTGATTATTCGGCTCAATGGCACACAGCTCCAAGTAAAGAAGAGGTTGCTGCTTCAGCTGCCATGCCTACTTGCTTGCTACTTGCTGCCTATAGGTTAAGGAGCGGCGAGAGGTGTCGGATGGTTGTCGTTTCTCGCTGCCTTGATGGGAGGAGGGGGGGGGGGATGGGCTTAGGGGGGTGAGCTGAAGAATTATGGTTCTACTCCATATGGGATTTAGCGCCCTACGGTCGATGGATGAGGGCACTTACAAACATACAACATACAAAGTTGCTTATGGCAGTTCGGGAGAAGGTGATTTGGGCGAAATTGAATGGCTGGATTAGAAGGCATTCGTAGTAGCGTGGATGGCGAGAGAAGGTTCGTTCAAAAAGTGACAGGTTCGTTGCTCCAAATCAAAAATGATGGAACTAGCTGGAAGAGTTTGCAGCTTTCTTATGAAGTGATTTGTCTCAATTCCGTTGGAAACCAAATCTTGATAACTTTTTCAATGGGATGTATCAGCTTTTGTAAACAATGCATTTGATCGTCGATTTGGCGTAACTGGTAGCTCGCACTCGCTTACTAACACCACTAGCAGGTAGGGGAAAAATTCCTTTATCTGATGGTAGTGTTAGCATGCGTGGGAGAGCTACCAGTTACGCCAAATCGACGATCAAATTCATTGTTTACAAAAGCTGATACGTCCCTTTGAAAAAGTTATCGAGAAATATTAACTCACTATAGTAGAAATCTAAGCTAATTCAGAAATAATGAATCAACGCTCTCTGCAAAAGTTAGCCAATGTCAGGCATGGAAAATCATTTGCATTCATTTCGTGCATTCATTTACATTCATTTGCCCCTAACTTTTTTTCATCAATAGAATTCCTCAATATGATGTACGGAACTTTTGTAGGTTTTGCTATTACCTACAACTTTTGTTAGCAACTCAAATCCGTATCTCTTATGCATGACAAACCAGAGCGAACAGAAGCCACTACTGTTTTTCAGTGAATGTATTTTACATTCACTGAAAAACAGTAACAAGTTCTGCCCGCTCTAATTCGTGATGCATAAGATATACAGATTTGAGCTATGTGCAAAACTTGTAGCTAATAACAAAACCTACTAAAGCTCTAAACAACATTTTGCGGAATGCTGTTGATGAAAAAAGTTAGAGGCAAATGAATGTAAATGAATGCATGAAATGAATGTAAATAATTTTCCATGCCTGGCCAAAGTTAAGCCAATTTGGTTTACATTTGGTCTAAAAACTCTTGCTCCAGATTTAATATTTCAGGCTCAAATTTATGACAACGCATTCTTGGCAAAGTTAAATAAAAGTGACTCGACCGCTTTAGACTATATTTTAAGTGCGACATCTAAAAAAATATTCCCAAGTCACAAAGTTAAAATAAGAGAAGTCCAATAAAATATGATATTTTCTGTGTTCCAGAATAACGAAAAAATTTCAAAGGCAGCTATACAACACGTCCCATTACGTCGTATGGGTAATATGGTCAAAAACTGTTAGGCAATTACCCCGAATAACCCATTACTTCGAATTCCATTAGTCCGAATAATTCGATAACTTTGCATTTCTAAAATAACTATTCACAGGACTTTTCAGAAATTCAGAGATCTTACCAGAAATTCTGAGAATTTTGCAGAAGTTCCGAGAACTCCTCACAATTTCCGAGAACTTTCGAGAAGATCCAAAAACATACCAGATTCCAAAAATTTCTGCTGCGTTCCTGACTTATAACGAATACACTTTGTGCCCGCGGACATCGAATATATTTCGCCTAATTTAACATAGCATTTGAAATGCAAAACTAGACCAGTTCATGTTTCCCCGGATACAATAATAATCGTAATGAGTCAGGGTAGAGTAGACAGTAGGTCAAGTGAGCCAGTTTTTGGCCCTAGTGGTCGTCCTCTAATTGGCCCTATCTTAATTTTCAATTTTATTCGATCTTTAACAAAATTATTTCGATGCAAGGTTACAACATGAATTTTGCCATATATCTGCCAGATAAAACCATGAAATTTATCTCAACTTTAAGATCGTTCCTACGGCCATAACTGGCACACTTGCCTTAGATCTTTCCAGAATTGTAGAAATTCTAATTTTAAATTTTACACCTTTCCAGAAGATCCGAGAACCTCCGTTCTAAAAATCTCCAGCAATTTCGAGAATTTCACAGAAAATCCAAGAATCTCCCCAGAAATGTTTAAATTTTTCAACAGTTTACGGAAGTTTCGAAACATGGGAGAAAGTCCTGGGATCTCCGGGAAGTTCTAGGATCTTCTAGGGAGCTTTCTGGATTTTTAGAAAGGCCATTAAGATTCTGGGAAATCCTTCTAAATGCTGAGAAGTTCTCGCAATTTCTGTGGGAAGTTCTTGGAAATTCTGGGAAAATGAGGAAAGTTCTCGGAATATTTTAGAAGTTTTCGGAATTTCCTAGTATCTTACATTCTGGGTGATTCCTGAAACATCTGGGAACATTTCGAATCTAAATTGATTGATCGGCGTTTCAGTAGAATAATTGTCTAACAGCAAATCCATAGAAAAAAGTTATAGTGAGTCTCAGAATTTCATGAAAATTGGTATAGATCTTCCTTATCAAAAAAAAATTAGACTCGTATTTTTTTATTCCGCCATTAGGGTGACCATTTCCGTGTTAGGGTGGTTCGAAAAATCGTTTTTTTCAAAAATGCCTTTTTTTCAAAAATTCATAAATTCTGAACCTCTTGACCGATTTTTACGATTGACGCTTCAAATGAAAGATGGTTTAATGTTGTTTTAAGAAAAGTTAAGAAACACTCAGAGATATTTGATTTTGTATGAAAAAAATACGTTACAAATGCTTTTTGTTGATTTTCACTGCGAGGTCTTCAACAACTTCTTATTTTAGTATTTTTAATTGAAAGATCATTTAATTTTACATAACATAATAAAAAAAATAGTGATGTCGGAGAAGCAGTTTTGGAGATACAATTTAAATAAATGGAAACGATGAAGACGCTAGGTAGTTCACAATGCGTCTCCATCGAGTCACAGCAGCTGTGACAAACGAAATCTATGAGTAACTTACAAGCTGGGTACAACATTCAGTTAATCAAGTTTTAAACATTGCCGATCCTACCTTTCCCCTCGTATAGGTAGGTCCTAGGACCATAACTGGCACACTTGCCCTAGACCTTTTCAGAATTGTAGAAATTTTAATTTTAAACCATTCCAGAAGATCCGAGAACCTTCCATCAATTCCGTTCCAAACATCTCCAAGCAATTTCGAGAATTTCACAGAAAATCCAAGAATCTCCTCAGATATTCTGAGAACTTCCCACAAATGTCACAAAGTTTCAACAATTTACGGAAGTTTCGGAACTTGGGAGACCTGGGATTTCTAGGAAGTTCTAGGGAGTTTTCTGGATTTTTAGAAAGGTCATGAAGATTCTGGAAAGGCATTCTAACTTCTAAGAAGTTCTCGCAATTTCTGAGAAGTACTCGAATCTTGTGGAAAGTTCTCTATACTTCTGGGAAGTTCTTGGAAATTCTGGGAAGATCTAACAAAATGTTGAAAGTTGTCGGAATTTCCTAGTACATTCTGGAGGATTCCTGAAACTTCTGGGAAGATTTCGAATCTAAATTGAAAAAAGCGTTTTGGTATAATAATTGTTTAACTTACTACTGTTATATAGGGGAAATGGATGTAATGTTGGCCTAAATGCCCCTAATTTGTGCCCATACATAAATTCAGCAATCGGCTAAATTCTCAATAGCGACCAAGAATATCCATCAGTACCGTCCCAATGACGTGCTCATCTAGATAAAATTGATAAATAGCAGATTTTTAGCGATGGGCTCAATCTTAGCTCCATAGGTCAACATTAGAGCCATCTCCCCTATATACACAAAACAATGCTGGGATTGGGAGGGACCATCATGGCACCCGATTGAAGCGATTTGGACGGGAAGAGTGGGAATGCCAACTCCCTATTGAAAGCATTTCGTGGATAAAGGGCGGGCTCCTCTCCCCACTCATTGGGGCATTTTCCTGTTTGGGGGCTCGTCTTTTGGACCAATTGTGCGATCATGTTTTTTTTATCTAGTTCGTTTATTTGTAAGGCTCAATCGCGTTAGCTTTACGGAGCCGATTATTCATTGTTCTTTGTTTGTAGCAAATATCACTTAATTCTATGTCTAGTAGGAGTTGGGCCGAATACTCGCGGCTTACTCGAGGTTAGAGGGGTACATTGTCGAAAGATAGGAAAAGGGAAGGAGCTTGGGGTAGGGTTTCGTTGTCTCATCAGAGCGTGCGAACATGTTGCCTGAAGGAGATTCTTTACTGCCCCGTAGATGCGTATAGGCGACTTTGCCTATCGATCCACCCAATCCGTTTTTAAAATCTCCTTAATAAAGACCACCAATCCGTTTTTGGCCCTTCACACAGCGACATGTTGAGGACAATCAGAGATTATTAGGCTTGATCAACACAAACAGTGTGGTTAGTTCTACGGGTTTATCCGTAGATCTACTGATTTTTAGATTTACTACGGATCTACGGACCGACCATAAAATTCTACGCTATTTCTAGATTTTTAGGGATTTTTTTAAAGTGCCGAAGAAATTCTACGGATTCTAAAAATTTTGGCTCACATTCCGCTCATAACTTTAAAAAAAACACCTTTGGAATGACTGTTTTTGGCAAATGATCATTAATTTTAGCAATAATTAACGCAATGAAACCAAATTTACCTATCTATGGATCGTGCGCCATGAAAAGTTAACTACACTACCACTGCTATCGGACTTAGTTTCCAACCATGCATCATCATCAATAATTGTCTAACTTACTGCGTTACTTTCCTTTTAATTCTACTACTATTGTATCACTTCCACTTTCACTTTTTCACTTTCCTTATTTACTTTCACTATCACTTAAAAAAAACTTTAACTATAACTATCGAAGTAAATCAAGCTGAACATTGCATTAGGTCCTAAGTAACATTGATCGATTCTCTTCGTTGACTTTCTCTTTCGTTAAATAACTTGAGCACATAACCGTTTCTTGTTGTGTTTGTCATATTAGATGCTAGATAAAAGCTTATTTTATCCATATGTGTGCTGAAAATACCTGGGAATGTCTTTACATGGCCGTAGGAATACAAAGAGAAAGTCGACGAAGAGAATCTGTCAATGTTACTTAGGACCTAATGCAATGTTCAGCTTGAAATAGTGTGAATAGTGAATAAGTGGGGCCTCCTTTAGCTCAGTCGGTAAAGGCGCAGCTACAAAGCAAGACCATGCTGGAGGTAGCTGGGTTCGATTCCCGGAATTTTTCGGGTTGGAAATTTTCTCGACTTCCCTGGGCATAGAAGTATGATTGGACTTGCCACACAATTATACCAATGCAAAAATGGTACAGGCATCGAAAGCTCTCAATTAATAACTGTGGAAGTGCATCTAGAACACTAAGTTGAGAGCACGCAATAAGCTAATATGCGATTTGCAATAAGCTTGAAATGCGAAGAAGAAGAAGAAGAAGTGAATAAGCGAAAATGAAAGTGATACAATAGTAGTAAATTTAAAAGCAAAAACAACGTAATGAGAAATAAGATTTCGAAATCTTTGGGACGTTCTATGAATTATTGTAAAGTTCTTGGCATTTCTAGAAAAGTTGCAGATCCTCTGCGAAGTTTTCAGAACATTTGGGAACATTCTAGAAAACTCTCGGAACTGATGAAAAGTTTTCGATTTTTTTGGGAAGTTCTCGCATCTTCTGGGGAAGTTCTTGGAAACTCTAGGAAGTTCTAGGAACTTCTCCAAAGTTTTTGATCCTTCTGAAAAGTGTATGGGTCTTCTGGAAAGCTCTCGGATTTTTTTGGAAATTTTCGGAAGTTGTAAATGCACGATTTTTTTTATTGGAATTTCTCAGATCTTTTGAGAAATTTTCGAAACTAATGGGAAGCACTCAAAAATTCGGGAAAGTTCTCGGAATTTCTGGGAAGTACTTCAAACTTCTAGCAAGTTTTTTTTAATTCTGTGAAGTTCGGACATCTTCTGGGAACTTGAATCGGATTTTTTTGGAATGTTCTAGGAATATCTGGGTAAAGCTCGGAATTTCTGGAAAGTTCCGAGATCTAGAAGATCTAGAAATAGTAGTTCTCGGAATTTGTGAGCAGTTCATAGAACTCCTGTAAAGTTCTCGAAATTTATGGGAAGTCACCGGATCTTCTGGGCAGTTCCCAGAACTTCTAGGAAGTTCTGTGAAGTTCGGAAAACATCTGGGAAATTGTATCGGATTTTTTGGCATTGCTGGGTAACTCTCGAAATTCCTCGGACGTCCGGATATCTAGAAGATCTAGAACTAGTAGTACTCGGAATTTGTGAGCAATACACAGAACATCTGTGAAGTTCTCGAAATTTATGGGAAGTCACCGGATCTTCTGAGTAGTCCCCAGAAATTTTGAGCAGTTACCGGAACTTCTGGAAAGCTCTCTAATATTTTTGGAATGTATGAGAAGTTCACGTAAATGTACGATTTTTTATGGCAAGTTCTCAGATCTTTTGAGAAATTCTTGGAACTTATGGGAAGCTTTCAAAAATTCTGGAAAATTCTCGGAATTTCTGGAAAGTACTCAAAACTTATAGGAAGTTTTTTTTTTAAGTTCTGTGAAGTTCGGAAAACATCTGGGAAATTGTATCGGATTTTTTGGCATCGCTGGGTAACTCTCCGAATTCCTGGGACATCCGGATATCTAGAAAATCTAGAAATAGTAATACTCGGAATTTGTGAGCAGTACCCAGAACTCCTGTGAAGTTCTCGAAATTTATAGGAAGTCACCGGATCTTCTGGGCAGTTCCCAGAACTTTTGAGCAGTTACCGGAACTTCTGGAAAGTTCTCTAATATTTTTGGAATGTATGAGAAGTTTACGTAAATGCACGATTTTTTTTTATGGGAAGTTCTCAGATCTTTTGAGAAATTCTCGGAACATATGGGAAGCTTTTAAAAATTCTGAAAAGTTCTCCGAATTTCTGGGAAGTACTTAAAACTTCTAGGAAGTTTTTTGAAGTTCTGTGAAGTTCGGAGATCTTCTGGGAAATTGGATCGGATTATTTGGAATGTTCTAAGAATATCTGGGTAACGGTCGGAATTTTTGAGAAGTTCCGAGAACTAGAAGATCTAGAACTAGTAGTACTCGGAATTATCCTACCGATTCAAATGTGGTGGTGTGAATTCTACTCCAACAGTTTCAGTGAAATTGACGCGCCCATAACAAACCATCCTGTAGGAAGCTTAATAAGTATTGCGAATTGCGTTATTCGATTTGTTGGATCGTATCGCTGGAAGGAGATTCTTAAATTCCCGTGGATTTCGTGTCCACCTCCCGTTTTTGGCCCTTCATACAGCGATATTTTGAATTCAGATCGGTAGCTCAAATTGATCTTGCTATTAAGTGGAGCTGCATACAAGACAAGATCTTTGAAGGGATGGTGGCTACCTTACATACATACATACAGTACACAGAACTCCTGTGAAGTTCTCGAAATTTATGGGAAGTCACCGGAATAATAGTTTTGGAATGTATGGGAAGTTCTCGGATTTCGGAGCCTCCCTTAGCTCAGCCGGTGAAGGCGCAGCTACAAAGCAAGACCAAGCTGGAGGTGACTGGGTTCGATTCCCGGTCCGGTCTAAGAATTTTTCGGGTTGGAAAATATCTCAACTTCCCTGGGGCATCGAAAGCTCTTAATTATTAACTGTGGAAGTGCATCTAGAACACGAAGTTGTGAGCACGCAATAAGCTAATATGCAATGCGAGGAAGAAGAAGAAGTCTCGGATTTTTTTGGCAAGTTCAGGATTTCTAGAGAAGTTCTCGCAAATTGTGGGAGCACTTGATAATTCTAGGAAATTCCCGAAAGTTTACGGGAATTTTCGAAATTTCTTAGAAGTTCTGTGATCTTGTAGGAAGTTCTCGGAATTTGTTGGAAGTTCTCAGATCTTCAGGAAAGTTCTCGGACTTTTTTAAAAAGTTCTTGGATTTATTAAAAAAAAGTTCTTGGATTTATTAAAAAAAAGTTCTAGGAATAGCTATAAAATTCTCGGACCATCTCACAAGTACTCGGACTTCGCAGAACATGCTTGAAATCTTCCCGGAGATTATCGATAACTTTTTAAAAATTAGAAGAACTTTTTAAAAAATTCTCGGAATTTCCGGGAAACTCTGGAATTTCTAGCATGTTCTGCAAAGTCCGAGCACTTTTGGGATTGTTCGTAAATTTTATAATTATTCCTAGATTTTCATGGAAGTTCCGAGAGCTCCTAGAATTTCTATTTATGCCTAAAACTTTAGGGAAGTGTCGACAAAATAGAAAAGTTCCAATCTTTAAAATTTGTCGAACCTCTTAACGGAATCCCTTTATGAAGAGCTTTGAGTGTGTTGGTATATTTACTTTAAATTTCGTTATAATTGCTTATCTTTTGACAGATACGCGAATTTCGTCCACTACTTGCAGACTTCAACAGTGCCAAGTGTGGTGTTGAGTATTTGGCACTTATGTAGTCTGCAAGTAGTAGACGAAATACGCGTATCTGTCAAAAGATAAGCAATTTTAACGGAATTTAAAGGAAATCAACCAACACACTCAAAGCTCTTCAGAAAAGTTCCGTTAGCTTCGTATATTTGAGGAATTTTATGGAAATTTGAAATAAGCTACGGAGACTCTAGTGAAAATTTTCGAGAACTTCAGAAACGTTCAAGGAACTCTTAAAGTGTTCAAATACGACCAAGATTTTCAAAGAACTTAAAATGAACTTTCTAGAGAGCTTCGAATACTTCTGCAAAATTACGGGAACTTAGGGAAGTTCCGAGACCTTTAAGGAGAAGCTCACCGGCCCAAAAATAAAAAAAATATTTTCGGTACGTTTTTATTTTTCTAAAAATATTGGGAAAAATTATCAAAAATCCAAGAAAATCAGTTTCTTCCTTAGATTTTTTTCAAAAATTACATGCAAAAAAATTTTTTCTATCCCATCATGAAAAAAAATGGACTCTCAGAAAAACCGAAAAGTTGATGTTTTGTGGTTTTTTGAGTCCAACTTTATGCCATAATGACTTATAAAAAATGTTTTTGCACGTGAATTTTCTTTAAAAAATTAGAAAAAATGTGATTTTTTTAGATTTTTGATACTTTTTTTCAATATTTTTACAAAAATCAAAACGTAATTATTTTTTTCGAAGCGGTGAACTTTCCCTTAAGTCAGTTTTTAGAAGGTATTTAGTAACATGTTAACCTGCAGTTTCAAAATTTTACTGAAGTTCTCGGAACTCCCCTAAAGCGTCGCCTTAAGCTTCCTGAAATTCTTTAATTTTGAAGCAATGCTGAGATTTGTCATTGACAAAATTGTTTTTCATATAGTCACTGACAGACTTGATCCTCAAAAAAAAAAAAACCTTCGTCAAAATCTCATTCAATTTTTCGTCAATTGCAAAGATTCACCTGGTAACAAAAAGTGTAATTTCGTGCATTCAGTGCTAAATTATTGTTATCCAAACAGTTCCGGACGTAGAATGCGTGTTCACTTTAACGGCTCCATGGAATTGTGTTGCTGAAGTCATTTAATATCGTTACAAATTTAGTTAATGAAAAATCTACAAATGTTCGTCACTGACAGCATTGTCATTGATAATTGACATTGTTTGCCTTGACGATGACTGTGAGCCTCAAATGAGTGACCAAAGCGGCATTGTCAATATCACCGTGTATTATCGAGATTTTGCAGCACTGCAAAATTTCAGTGAAGTGTTCGACATTTTTTTGAAATTCTTACAACTTCCGTATAGTTCTCGGAACTTCTCTGAAAATTTCAGAAACCATTTCAAAAACACACTTTACTGAGTTTTGATCATAAACTTACAGCTTGATAACTTCTCAAACATACCGAAAAACTTGTCAGAGCTAAATGATGCCAATGATGAACTAAATTTGATGTTGGAACTCACCTGAAAAGAAATAAGCAAACAGATATGATATTAGATTGATTATAATATATTGTAATGATGGTTTTGACAAGGTACTCATGTTTCTAAATAAAATTCCCCAATTTTTCCAGGTTTTTCCAGGGCTACAACGGCAAATTTTCAGGTTTTTGAAGTTTTTTTGTGTTATTTAAAAACGATAAAAAAAAAATGCTATTTTGGGTAAAACAAATAACTGAAGTAACACAAACGTTTTTACTTAGTTTGTATGCGACTGAAAGCTGATGCGTTTGGCAACCACGGAACCGAATTGGACGCAACCACCTTCACATAAAAGGTATCATGGTCCCATAGAAAGCTATTGAAGAGTCGGTCGAAACTGCAAGGCTCGTCACCACACACTGCTGTGTTTCAAGGGCGAAGGAAGAAACAGTAGGCAAGGATCACCCGAGACAGCCAAATCGGGTAGAAGCACCAACCTGAACGATGCGGATTCGGATCCCTAGGCAGCGAATGCAGTATGGGTTGAGACAGCATCGTCGAACACGCCACAGCATCCTACGTCGCAGGTACTTCTGGCTACAGCAGTTGTTTTGATCGAGGACAACCGGGTCGGAATACAACTTCATCTCTGAAGGTCTGGGTCAGTTGATGAAGGTTGCTAGCCAGAAGGTAGATATTTCGATATCGGGCATCGGACAAACCGGAACGAGAGTCACTCGTAAAATCCATGCTGTCGTCAAGTCTCGGTTCTCGTCGTACTCTAGACCGATGGATATTCTCATCTTGCCGAAGGTCACAGCTTGTCTGCCTACTTCTTCAGTGCAGGCAAATGGATGGGACATACCGGCAGACATCGAACTGTGCAATCCGCACAGTGACGAAAACGGGAGCCTGCGAGTTGCTGGAAGGCGAATCACGGGGAATTACAGCAGACCAAACGATGAATTTTCCGAAATGCTTCTTGGTTACTATCACCACAAACATCTTCACGCTGGACCTCAATTACTTTGGGTACTATTCGGCAGTGGTATAAGCCACTAGGTGTTAGCAATCTTGCGCGGAAGGTTCGTCAGCGTTAACGTTGTTGCCGAGCGAAATCGTTGTTGATTCAACAGCAACGGACAACGGATCGCATTTTGTAGGAGTGAAGAATCAATCTCAGGAGCATTACTAAAGGATAATAGTAATTAAAGAGTATGCGAATGAAGGCATCTTGGCATTTCAATCTTGCGGCTGCCACACATTGCATTGGATTGTGGGAGGCAGCGAAGGATGAACTCTAAATCACTGACAGCTCTATCGGCCAATCCTCTAGATCTTGATCTGTTGAAGCCAGCACATTCCCTTATAGGAAGTTCTCTTCTTGGCAATTGGCATGCCTGGTAATGATTTCATCGATGTCCAGTAGAATCGTATATCCAGGAGTGCAGCAGCAGCTATAGAATTGTAAGAAGCGCTAGTGACTGGATACTGATTGCAGCTTGCGGCTATGCATAAGTAAACATTGGCAGCCAAACAACAGGCAGAATGAACAACTTGTTATTGTTGAATCAAATCAACCACCCACACAATCGAAGATGGACCACACTCAACAACTACATACCCAGGTGAGGATGAAGTCAACCGGTTGTTTGAAATCCGAGGCACTGCAGTTCTAGTTTCGTACGAGGAGTCAAAATAGAATTCGACAGTCCAGTGCGTCGGGAGGAGATTTCATTCTTTCTTTTCAGAAGTTTCCCGGCAACTTCGGGGTGGGTGAGAATGTTTTCGAGCAACATGAACCCAAAGGATGCAGCCAGAATTAGGGAATCTCCATCGGTTGGTAGCGGTTCTACAAATATGCTGTGGTAGTGAACCGGTTCACCACGGTCACTCACCACTACCTTCGAGTAACACGGAGAGGAAGAGAGATCGTCATCGTACAGTGTGGGAGTAGCAATAGGCAATACAAATGTAAACATACAATTAGAAGTCAGACCAAAAAGTACATCGGTTGACCTGGGACGAACCCCGTACGAAATTATTGTTTGTTTAATTTAAGTTCAATAAATGTAGTGTTCTTGTGGTAAATTGTATTTTGTGTGAAAATTGGTGTAGTTTTCTGTATGCGGTGAAGGATGGTCTACGGATGACAAAAGGATTTGGTTGAGTAAAGGATACGGATTCGATAAGGAATCAATCAATCGGTTGGGAAGCTCCCCAACATAATTTGGATCATCCGGTTCCGGAGATATGACCGGAACAAGATCTAGCGAGTATGGCGAGTCCCAAAATTTTCATGCGACACCTCAAATTCAATGGTAGTCATTTGGAGTGCCCAGGACCATACTCGCCACCCCCGGTTATATTCCGGATACACCCGGGGAAATGGTCATGTGATATCTCAAATCATTTTGCTATTAAGGGTCTAAGAAGGGTCAGATCTAACCATAGGTGGTCTCTGGGTTTGAATCAACATGGAACATTATGCAGGATTTTTTTTTAATTGACACAAATTTTTTTTTCAAATACTATTTTGAAATACTTCTAAGAGTACTTACCAGTGTTGATACCAGTGTTGGGAAAATATCAAAAAAATCAAATCTCACCAACGCTTGATTTTCGTAGACAAAAATTAACAAGCAAACAACTGCGGTTGATTTTGCAAGCTGCGATATCGCAGCTTGGAATATCAAGCTAACAAAACTCACCGGCTGCAAATCTCACCAAACTGTGGTTAGATTGAGTTTCATGATTTTTGCTTTACACCCGAATGCAACCGAAACTTCCATAACGGCTGGCAGCAATCACTTCGTGTCTGCCATCGGTGCAGAGTGAAAAGAGATAGCAAACTATAACTATCTCTTTCTAAGAAAACGATGTGCAACGGAATCATTTTTGTGTCGAGTCAACTCTCAGCTTGATTTTTGCACGTTGTGAATAGTCACGCAATATCAAAGGAGCTTGTATCATATTGCGAGCGCATGAGAGCGGAAAAATATCAATTGATTGCTGATTTTGCCAACACTGATCTTCACAATTCTCATTGAATTTTTTTAGGAATTCCCTTTGGCTTCTCTTTCATCTCTTGGAATTCTACTTGCAAGTACCTTGGCGATGTCCTTAGAATTCACTTTCAGTTCTCTTTACAAACCCCTTAGGAAAGTCTCCTTAAAATTACTTTGCAATTTTAGTCACAGAACTCTCTTTGGAATGCTCCACAGAATTCTCTTGTAAATGTTTACTATAAATACCAGCTACTCCGGATTTCCTTGGAATTCTCCTTACGTTTCACCTGCAGTTTGGAGTTCTTCCTCGGATTTCACTTTCCTAAAAATTCATCAGCTGATATTTTCCTCAGAATTCCGTTGGAATTATTCCCACAGATCCTTGGAGATTATCATCAAATTCATTCATTAAAGTTCATAAGCTTTGAAACGTTTGCAAGGCCCGTAATTTAATTGGGTATGTCTGTAATCTTGAAAATTTATGTTCGTTCCAGATCGTTGAAAATTTCTCCAAATTCGATTTCATTAGGTCCAATATTTCAAAAAATAGCTCATTTTCAACTTCTATTCAATTTTCATACTGCCGTACTCTAACGGAACTATCCACCTACCCTCTTCTAAGATCATTCTCTAGCTAATAAATTATCACACTAAAGCTCCATGTTAGATAGCATTTCCAACCAACTATCAAACAATAGTCTAAGTTTAAAATCATGTTCCAGAACCTTTAAAAAACACAATTCAAGCCTAAGAATTTATTATGTTCCACTCCACAATTATTTCGTTCGAGGAGTTAAAACCAAAACGTAATGTAATGTGGAGCGGAACGGAAACGGAAAGTTTGAAAGTTGTCACAAATGGCACCAAGATGACTAATGACTAACCGATGTCGATTTGGTTCTAACTAGTTTTCAATCAGACAGGTAGCCTTACCCAGATCGGGCTTCTCCGCTGCTGCTGCCGTTTTGCTTCCGCTGTCATTGGGTTTGGGCCTTAAGAGTTCTTAGACTATATGTTTAGTATTACTTTTGCGTGAAGTCAACGATTTACATAGTTGAAGATGCTAATTTCAAATAACAGACTATAGTGGTAATTTTTATACAATAGGTGAGGAGATGAAAGTATAGAATTGATAGTTCCGTTAGAGTAGGGTAGTGTGAAAATTGCATAAAGATAGTAGAAAGCGAGCAATGACAACTTTAGGAAGGTACAAATCCCGATTGAAATGTCGAAAATTTCCCGGTTGGTAATATTCAGCATGAAACGAAAATGTTCAAAGATTACTCTTTTGTTTAACGTGATCAAATATAAATTGTCGAACGTATTTTCAGAGTTGGGAGGAAATGCTTTACTAATACCAACATGAAGCTTTAGTGCGATAATTTACTAGCTAGAGAATGTTCTGAAGAGGATAGATTGATAGTTCCGCTAGAGTACGGCAGTGTGAAAATTGAACAGAAGTTGAAATTGAGCGAAGGGCCATTTAATGCAACAATACTAATCAACTCCGCACTCCTTTGCCTAGCTCACTTGATGGGTGAGGGGACTTGAGGTATTTCCTCAAATTCACAGGCCATGACAAATTTTAAGCGCTATGGGACTTGGAAGAATTTTCTGGATACAAACAATTTAAACAATATTCCATAGAATTCTGACGCAAATTTTGGGGAACTTTGTGGAAAATTTTAAACGAATTTAAGTGATTTTGTCTAAGAACGGATGACAAGAATTCCTACAAAAATTGTAATTGGATTCGGACAAGAATTCCAACATAATTCTGAGATGAAGTCCTAATGAATTCTGAGACGAATTCTAAGTAGGGTTAACTACCCCATTTCCGGCCTATTAAGCACAACCCACCATTAGTTTTTCTTAAGCTAGTACCGTAAGATTTGATAAAGAGAAATCAATCGTTGAGATATTCTCAAAAGTCTAACACTGCTTCGTGACGCCAAACTCGGCCTAACGCATTAAACGCCAATGAATTCACTTCGGCCTATCGGATGAAGATAAAAATTGATTCAGTCGGAGCGCTTCTTTTGTTTTTTTGGAATAATGGTTGCAAACCGTCATATCGCGCGTTCTTATTGACTTCGTTCGGTAGCTTATTAACTAAAATATCGTACCAAACGCATAATTGACTTTTTAACTCTGAAATCATGGATTTATTTGAAGTTTTCTGCTCGATAGGCCCAAAATGGGCGATTAGGCTAAACAAGCTTGCCGTATATGGGGCCAAACAGAAAAATACACTTTTCCCATACGGTCTCTTACTCATAATTAATTATATCTTAACTCATGCGTAAGATTAAAAAAACTGTGAACAGCAAAGTTTAAGGAAATTAATTGGGCTTTTTGTTAAAAATACTTTCAAGATCGAACACTGACCAATAACATCTCAAAAGAGCGAAAATTGCTCAAATTATGCGATAAGTGAATTTTAACCTACGAGTATCTCGAAAATAACAACTTTGGGCAATTTAAGCATTATGAGCTTTTTTGTTGTAAATTTAATGTGTTTTAATATTAACACTATTTCAAAGACATAAGATAACTATTGGTAATATTATGGTAAATACTTGTTTTATCAATAATTCATAACTTTTTTGTTTATGATTTGCCCAGCAAATGCACAGTATGAGTAGGTAATACTTTACCTAAACTACAAAATAAATATAAAAATATAGTTTAAAAAAAATATGCAATTTAACAAATTTTAATTTTTTTTTGATGATTTTGATTTTTTTTTTGTAAAAAAAAAATATTTTTTTACAGTGTATATTTTTTCTTGAAAGGCACAATACTTGTCCGCAACTTCTTCTAAAACAACATCAATCAAACAAATCTTTCGCAAGATATATGTTTTTCTATTGATCCCAAGTAACATTGATAGTTTTATCGTGGTTTTAAAGCATTCTACAAGTCTAAATCATGGTCTACCGAACCCTCATAAAACCATAATTGTTACATGGGATGCGTATCATTTTTGCATAAGCCCTTTTCAAGTGTTATTCGTGTACAAAACTAGGGAACAAAATATGTAAAATGACATGTTGAACAATAACAAACAACTGTGCAGCGTTTCAACATAATTGTAGTAGGTCTATCAAAAAAAAAAAAAAAAAAAATCGTCATTTGAAGTGGAACTGCTGTCGACCTTCTCCGATTTGCATGAAACTTTGTATAATTATGCGTTATAGGTAATCATTCACATTTTTGCGAAACATCGACAATTCTTGAGTCTTTGACATTTTTCAATAGATTGTAACATGAAAATGATCGAAATGACATCTGAAAAAAAAAAAGTGTTTTAGAAAAGTGAAGTTTTTCTGAGAAAATATACACAGTAACTTTTTTTGTAATTTTGAGTAAAAATTTAAAAAAAAAAGTGTATAAAACTTAAAACCTCTCAATATTTCTAATAAATGTTTTATAAGTGTATTAATGCGCTAATTAAAAATGAAAGTTTTTTGGAGCACTTAAAACTATTGACACTTTAAAATTGACAAAATTCGGAGAACATCAAATTTTAGTCATATTTTTAAACTTCTTGTTCGCAAGCTTTTTTATGTAATTATTGCACAGACAACGTTTTAGAATGTTTCAAATTTCATAGAAATCACTTAAAAAAGTGAACTTACCAGAAATTGTTGTTCACCGATTTTTTGTCAATTTTCATGTGTCCAAAAGTTTGCATTTCTTATGACCTTTTTATAAAAAAAAACTATGCAATTTTAAGATAAGGTAGGGTAAATGATGGCTTCGGCAGCCATCGACTATTTTCGGCAAACACAATTTAAACGTTAATTTCGATGTATTTTCTCACTAAAACACTTCGCTGAATGTATTTAAATGATTCCTTAGTCTTTCAGCTTCAATCCTAATACATGTTTACGACTGAGCAAACCTGTTATGCCAGATGTTTCTTCAAAAGAAACATAAGAACATCAAAATACGGCTGATTTCGAGTTGCCCATAATAGAACAGCTGGTTAACACGCAGTTCAAACGGAAAAGTTGCCGAAGTAAAAGAGGCTGCCGACAATAGTCACTCTCACCTGAGAAGTTTGGAGCGCCCTAAAAACGTTTTCAAACCGTTTTGGACAGTTTTGTTGATTGGAATTGATAGAATAGCTAGCAGCAGATGAATGTAAACAAACAGACACGTCATATGTGTGCG
This sequence comes from Ochlerotatus camptorhynchus, assembly GCF_037179485.1. Classification (NCBI taxonomy): domain Eukaryota; kingdom Metazoa; phylum Arthropoda; class Insecta; order Diptera; family Culicidae; genus Ochlerotatus; species Ochlerotatus camptorhynchus. The sequence continues at coordinate 974,538 of NW_027040802.1, read as the reverse complement.
TGACACTGAGAAAATGCTAATAGAAGTGCGGAAGCTGCTTAGGTTGACGAGAATACGATGATTTGAATTTTTACACAAAATTACTAAACAAAAATATCAACTTTATATTTTCCCAGAACGACGTTTTTGCACTACAATTAATTGAAAAATGACAACGACGTTATTTTGAAAGAAAAGTCAGCATCCAAAATGGCCGAATTTTCACCAAAATGTGAATGATTGCCCATAGTTTCATGAAAATCGGAGGAGGTCGAATTTTTCTTATTCACCATTTACTGTGGAACTGTTCAGAGAAAACTTACAAAGGAATCGTATTCTGAGATTAATTTAAAAAACAGAGGAAAATTAAAAATAAATGCTTAGGAAATTTCCAAGAAAGTTCATAGGCATTTCTGAGAACAATTGCAAGGGACTTCTGAACAGACTTCCGAAGGATTTCTGAGGTAAGTTTTGACTAGAGTTCAAAGAAAATATTGAGATAGAATTTCAAAGGGATGGAATACTCAGAATAGTTTGAAAATAATTCTAAGAAGGATTCGGTGGAAATTCTTAGAAAAGTTTCAAAGAAATTTCAAAGCGAATTACAAGGTATTGCTACACGAGTTTTCGGTTAGTTTTTTCAAGAATGTAAACCATAGTTCTGAGCAGAATTCTACTGAAATTCTAGGATTAATAGCATGGGAATTCTAGTAAGAATTCCATGATCATTTTGATTTGACACCCTTGGTTTTTTTTTTAATTCTTTGTTAAGGAGATTTTTAGCCTATGGAGAGGCCTCAGAGTGAGTAACCTCTAAATACATGGTATAGGGGAAATGGATGTAATGTCGGACTAAATACCCCTAATAAAGCTAAGCTGGCATGGGTCCATTAGGGGAAATCCATCCAGCTGAGATGTCCCGACGGCCGAATGAAATTCCTGCTATACCAAGTGGTAGATTTTGGATTCTATTAATAAGGTTACTAGTGCTGCCGAGGCCGGAGTATCATTCCCGAGCAGATCCCTGATGCTGGAAGTTAGGCAGAGCGACTCCCGAAGATTTTGGAACTCCGGGCAGATGATGCAGCTTCTGCGCCCGTTGATCCCTCAGGTTGTCCTGTTCGCTCCATGCTTCAGTTGACCCTTTAACTTTGCGGATGAAGGCAGTTCTGTTGCGGAGCCGCTCGGCCTCACATGCGGCTCGCATGGCCCGCATGATCCACCGCTTGACGTCCTGTAGGGGTACCTTGTCGGTGAGTCTGGGAGCCGTCGGCCCGGCTCCGGCAAGGTAATCAGCAGACTCGTTACCTGGTACTCCACAGTGTCCGGGAATCCATGTGTACACGGTGTTCGGTGGGGTGTACTTGATAATCGCCTGGATCCATGGGTGCTTCCGAGGGCTTGAACGACGCTGTGTGAGCCGTTTAAGATAAGTATCGGTTTGTAGGCTGGCGTCGTAGCGGCACGGAAGATCGCTGCCACCGAAAATCCCGATACCTACTCCGTTCATCGATCGGGAGCCGTCGGTGTACCGGTGTACGTGGTCGGCATAGTTGGACCCAAGTAACTCGGCGAGCGATCTGCGCAGAATCACGGATACATCCCCTGCTTTGAAGCGGTTCTTGATTGGGTTGTCCAATTGGATTCGTGAAGAGTGCCAACTTTTCTCTCCATGCCAATGGACTTTGGCCACTGGGGGGAGGTCGATGTCGGCGGCCGTGCGGAGGACTCTGTTCCCCTCGTCGAGGAGAAAGATCCTATTGTTTCCGGAGGTCTTGTCGGAAAAGGCAGCGGCTTTTGTGGCAATATTAGCGTTTAAGCAGAACCGGAAAGGAAGAAGACCCGCTTCGATGCATGCGGCGTCTGCTGGAGTGGATGGCAGAAGACCAGATATGATGCGGATGTAGCTGTTGTAGACCGGTGCTAGGGTTCTAATCAGCTTCTCGGAGGCGAGTAAAACGAGTAAAGCAACTTACTGTCGCTACTCGAAACCGAACATCGCGGTTGTTGGATCGGTGAGGCCGAGAGATCGTTTTAACGAAGTTGAGTCTACTGCGGCAGTCCTTTTTGTCCTGTTGGAAACGCTGGTCTAAGGAGAGCGTTCGGTCGATCAGTACGCCGAGGACGCGAACTGTTTTCCTGGTCGGAATAGCTTGGTCGTGGATCGTAACTGGGGTGCTATTGACTCGGTGATGAGACGTGGCATCGGATGCTCTTCCTGGCGGACAGCTGGAAATTCATCGAGTCGGTCCATTTGACGACGGCAGAGACTGCCGCTTGCGCATGCCGTATGTTTCGGATCTGTGTGGGACCGGTGGTGTAAAATGCGCCCAGGTAGCCGGTCAAATACCTCGTTTATTGCCACCAGAAACAACGTGACTCCGGTCTCCTCGCTGAATCTTTTCGACCGCGTGTTCCCCACCAATAACCGGTCGATCCAGAAGTTTCGTATGAAATACATCATATGCCCCTTCAAAGGCTGGCGTCCACGTTCGGTTGAAGACCTTGGAAATGTCCAATGAGATGATTTCAACGTGGTGTTCCTGGTCGTAAGCTTCCTTGAGGACGTCCCCCAAAGTGGCAAAGTACGTGGACGTAGTAGTAGTAGTGGTAAAATTCTTCTTTATTTTGATTTGTTATGTGGTTTACAATTGCTAATACAGGGCAAGAGGTTAGCCAGAATGGCTCTTCATCTTTGGTGAACTTTTTGATATTGTGTTGTACATGTTGTTTTTTACTGTGTAATGTTTTTCAATTTTCTTCTTGTGAAGCATGTTGTTTGAATGTATTAATTTGTTATTCTACCTACTTAACCTAAACTAACCTAACGTGCCAGATCCCTGACGATCTGCTGATCGGATCGCCTACAGCAATCTCTGAACCTTGCGATGGAGTCAGCTCTCCGTAACTCCAGTGTCTGAAGACCAGCCAGGCGGTGGACCTCAGAATTTCTAGTGCGCGGGGGACTGTTAAGGATCATCATCAGGATCTTGTTTTGGATCCTTTGGAGTTTGAGGTGATGGCATTTGGCGCAACTCTCCCAGATTGGCATCCCATATTCTATTACGGGAAGGATGATTTGTTTGTAGACAGCAAGCTTATAGAGACTCGGAACGTCCTATCCGATAGATAGTTGTTTATTATCTTCACTTGGAAGATTGGAAGACCGTACTGCTGTAATTTGAACACCAGGCCATCATGCCAGACATTGTCGAACGCTTTTTCAACGTCCAACAACGCCATGGCAGATGTTTTCGAAACAGACTTGTTCCGTCTGAGAATGTTTGTTACTCGAGTCAGCTGGTGGACGGTCGAACGACCTTTCCGAAAACCAAACTGTTACTCGAGAAACAAGTTGTTTTCTTCGGCAGATGTTAGGAGCCGGTGGTAGACTGCTCTTTTGAACAGTTTTGATAACCCTGAGAGAAGGCTGATTGGTCGATAACTTGAGGGAGAGGACGGATCCTTCCCAGGTTTCCGGATGGGTATGACTTTAGCTGACTTCCAACACGAGGGGAAGTGGCCAAGTCTGAGGCACTGATTGAAAATCAGTGCCAGATGGTTGTAGAATCTGTGAAGTGTATGAGTTCCAGATTAAGGATGTTGTCGAAACCTGGGACCTTCATGCTTTTATATGATTTGATAAAGGCCAACAGTTTGTCAGCCGTAATCTCAGATTCCTCTGGAAAAATGTTAGGAATTTGATGAAGATTAGTTGCGTTTTCAGCAACCTCAGATTCATGAAGGCTGACGATGTTTTGTCCGAGATTATGGGAGCTGACGAAGTGTTGACCTATCGCGGCAGCCTTCTCTTCAGGAGTTATCAGATAAACCACTGGGTCGCCGGGACGATCCAGTAGGGTCAGTGGTGGAATGGGTCTTGGCTTATTTTTAAGGATTTTCGTTAGTTTCCAGAAGGGTTTTGCACAATCTGGGAGAGAGCGGATCGTGTTAGCAAAATCTTGATTTCTGAGGTTCACCATCCTGGCTTGGATGGTTTTTGTAAGACGATTGCAATGTGTCTTCAAGACACGTAAACCAGAAAGCTGGTATTGCCTTCGGATGGAGTTACGGAGTCTGATGAGATCTTTGGTAATTCTATCAAGGTTCAGAGTATTGCTCTGGATACTGGCACGTGTTGTTCCCTGGCCCGGGATAAGTACGTGGACGTACCGAAACCTTGTCGAAAGGCATTTTGTCGGTGGTCGAGCAAGCTGTTGGTCTCAAGGAACATCTTGAGTCGACGGTTCACCATCCGTTCGAATACCTTGGCCATGCAGGATGTGAGAGCGTCGTTTCACAGCGTCGGGTAGGTATCCGAGACCCAGAGTTGATTGAGCATCTCAAGCATGTAACACTTAATACGTACTGGTTGGTTTGAAACCGTCTAAAATCAAATCCCGGAAGTTGAGTTTCGGCTTTCACCCGAAGTCCGGCATCTTCAATATTTTACTTTGAGGCTCATGTAATTTACAGCCGGACTGAAAATTAAATTTTCAATATTGTTGAGTAATCAAAAAAGGAGAATAACTTATGACATTTATGCAGCAGAGGAGCAAGTCTTTCATTTGGTAAAGACTTGCTCGTTTCACTAATTGAGCAGTTCCTCGCCAAAGACGAATCGGAAAAACTCGACTTTCTCCGATTTGCATGACATTTTGCGTAATTGTTTGTTATGGGCAATAAATATCAATGATTTCTAAAATTCGGCCATTTTTGATTTTGTAAAATTTTCAAAATGAAAGCTTTGAAATTTTTCAAAAAATAGTTGCACTGAAACGGAATTTCTGATCGAAATGACGTCTGATGCAAAGTTATAGAGAAAAATAATGTTATCAGTCATTGGAAAGTGACAGATCTTTTAAAACAATAAAAAACGTAGATCTACCTTTACAAAGTCCAGCAGTTATAAACCATTAAACACAATTTAAGATCCCGAAAAGTTGTCTCTATTTAGAGGAAGAAGTTGAAGTTTTAAAATTCCAAAAAACGGCGTAGCTTGACAAAACATAAAGTCAAACATTTTGAACGCACGAACAAGGAGTAAATATGGTTCAAAAATTTTCCACAATGATAAATAACGACTTCCAAAGCGCTCCGAAATCCAATAAAATCCTTTGCCCTTGCGTTATTCGTTAGAGCAGTTAATGATCATTTTCCCCATCATTTTAAGGCAGAAGAAACCAGAATCCATTTATCACCTCTCAACCCATCGCGCTTCGCTGGAATAAACACCAACCTGGCACACCGTGAGAGAGAGAGAGAGAGAGAGAGAGATAGAGAGAGAAAAACTGCTTGGAGGGTTCTCGCCGGAGTTTTGTGTTTTGACATTCTTCACCACCGCCGATAGACAGAGAGGAGTATTTTAGGTAACATGTAGATTCATGTGAGTGGAGCTCATGCGCACTTGGACGGGTGGGTTTTTTTTTCTATCGGAAATGCTACTGTTCAAGCTTCCAAGTGACTTTCTTCGCTTCGGAACTGCTTTTCGGAGGAAAGGGAAGTTTTTGGCGAATTACAACCCAAACAGTAAGATGCCAATGTTGGCGCGCAAAAAACAGATTCACACTTTACGTGATTCCATTTCGGAAATGAGATGACCACCAACGTTCTCACTGACATTATCATTTAGAGGGGAATTGGCAACATTTTGCTATAATGGAATTGCTGTTCGAATTTTCGATCCGGTACGGTCGACTGGAAGACGTAGTTTAGAAACTGATATTTAAAGGCAATCGTATTTTTTTTATGTTTTGAATTTAATTTTGTGACGCAAATATAGATCAATTAGCATGCAAAAAATGCTTTGTTTTGTTAGAAAATCCACCAGCTGTATTTATTTTAATACAAATCCAATTCAATTTCCACTTTAATTTGAATTCTGATTGAAATTTCGACTTGCAGATCAAAACTGCGCTCATATCTCAGAGTGCGCTTTTAGCCTTCCGAGTGAGAGAGGGAGAGATCAACAACCTGTGAAAAGTCGTAGCCTACTTGGTTGTTCGTCATCGCAAGCCGCCGTCGCCGCCGCCGCCGTCTACGATCTGGAAGAAGAGACATGCAGTGCACCAAACAAACACAACAACAACAACAACAACAACCGCCCGATGATGGTTGATCTCGCTGCTCCGAAGACAATAAATGGGAAAGAGCTCAAACCAGCGAATGAAGGAGGAAACGAAGGAACGAAGCAACGGCGGAAAAGGTGCCCGCAAAGAGAAGCAAGTATGTACACAAAAAGAAGGTCAACTCTTGTTCTTATTTGTTCCGTTGACGAAGATGACGACGACGACGACGACGACGACCGACGGGAGGATTTCGACACCGTCTGCATCGTATACTAATCTTCTCGAGAGGACGATCACAACATATGGAAGCAATTAGACGGGTTGGGATCGTGAGCAATGTAAACAACTCGGAGGTTGCGTTCGGTAGCTTAAAAGTACTTTGTTGAAATTTGTTAAAATTTGACAGTTCTGTCGATCCCGTATTCAAAGAAATTTCCCTGCTTGTCCAAACGTCTATTAAACAAACGTCCATGCGGATGAAAATCACGCCGAAACCACTAACGGAGTGAAACGAAAAAAAAAATGATCGAAAAGCATCATGTTCAAATCCCACATGAACCATCTGTGGACACTGGATACTATGACAAAAAAAAAACCAAAGAGTAGGAGAGCCAAACAGTCACTCACCGTGATGAGTGACCGAGATTGCACTCAATCCAAGTAGCCGAGCAGGGCGCAGAATCGAATGCACCAGGAGAGGGGAATCGAGAACGGAATTCAGAAAGCACAACAACCTCGGTGCGGTGCGAGAATTGTAACCTAAATCCGGACGCTTTAGAACTCATTCCGTCTTCAGACCAAACACACAGGTGCACAGGAGGCTATCATGGTTCTTGGAAAGCCCGAAGTAAATTGAAAACTTTTGGCTGAAAATCAGATAGTAACTTCATCAAAGCAGATTCAAACGATGGCTATTTTTCGTACAACATCTGTCCATCAAACAATTATTTTAAAATTTTAGTTTGAAAACTGAAATTCAATCAATTAAGGTCCTTGCCAGGTGCAGTGCCTTCTCGAAGCTCTGCCTCTCAACTGGTTGTCGAGAATGAAAGTTCCTGATGGGGAATAAAGTTTCGCTCTTTCAAGTCATGCGCATTGCCTCCCACCGCTACTGAACAGGAAAGTTCAAGCTCTGCCATGACCATCACACATTGGTTGAGGGAAGGAGCTTTTTGTTTCGCAGAGAAAACTATACTTGGCAACATAAGGGTGCACGAAGAACACTTTGCGTGACTTCATTTAGGAAATTAGATGACTACTTTCCCTCGTCTGCGCCCACTGGTTACTCATCCCAATTGCCATTTCCGCCCATTCATCGTAGGTGCCTTGGGGAGTAGTGCCCCAAGTGTGCACAAAGGACATGTCATAAATTTAATTTCCATTGGAGTGGTTGATTGACTTTTTGAAAATTGAGGTTATGTCATACGATGAAAAGATCATTTGATAGAACCTAAGTTGAGAATGGAAGATGGAATTCAGCACTCTTTGGAAAGAATTGAGGATTCCCTAGAAAGGGCAATATATAGAAAGGATTCTGGAATCTCCGTGAAAAGGATACTGAAATATTTCTGAACGGGATTCTGCAATCTCCCTGGAAAGGATTCTGCAATCTCTCTAGAAGGGTTTTGTAAAGTCCCTGGAAGAAATTCTGCAATCTCCCTGGAAAGGATTCTGCCATCTTTCTGGAAGGGATTCTGCAATCTTTCTGGAACGGATTGTGATATCTTCCTGGAAGGGATTTTGCAATCTCCTTGGAAGGGATTCTGCAATTTTCATGAATGAGATTCTGCAATCTCCTTGGAAAGGATTCTGCCATCTTTCTGGAAGGGATTCTGCAATCTTTGGAAGGGATTGTGATATCTTCCTGGAAGGGATTTTCCAATCTCCCTGGAAGGGATTCTGAAATCTCCTGGTAAGGGATTCTACAATCACTCTGGAAGGGATTCTACAATCTCCGTAAAAGGGATTCTGCAATATATTTAGGCTGGATTCTGCAATCTCCCTAGAAGGGTTTTGCAGAGTCCCTGGAAAAGATTCTGCACTCTCCTTGGAAGGGATTCTGCAATCTTCATAGAAGGAATTCTGCAATCCCCCTGGAAGGGATTCTGCAATCTCCTTGGAAGGGATTCTGTAATCTCCCTGGAAGGAATTCTGCCATCTCTCTGGAAGGGATTCTGCAATCTCCCTGGAAAGAGTTCTGCGATCTCCCTGGAAAGAATTCCGCAATCTCCCTGGAAGGGATTCTGCACTCTCTCTGGAGGGAATTCTGCAATCTTCCTGGAAGGAAGTCTGCCATCTCCTTGTAAGAGATTCTGCAATCTTTCTGGAAAGGATTCTGCAATCTTCTTTGAAGGGGTTCTGCAATCTTTCTGGAAGGGATTCTGCAATCTCCCTGGACTGGATTCTGCAATCTCCCTGGAAGGGATTCTGCAATCTCCCTGGAAAGGATTTTGCAATCTCTCTGGAAGGGATTCCGCAGCTCTCTCTGGAAGGGATTCTGCAATCTCCCTAGAAGGGATTTTGCAATCCCTCTGGAAGGGATTCTGCAGCTCTCTCTAGAAAGGATTCTGCAATCTCCCTGGACTGGATTCTGCAATATTTCTGGGTGGGATTCTGTAATCTTGCAAGGGATTCTGCAATCTCCCTGAAAGGGTTTTGCAAAGTCCCTGGAAGAGATTCTGCAGTCTCCTTGGAAGGGATTCTGTAATCTTCCTAGAAGGAATTCTGCAATCCCCCTGGAAGGCATTCTGCAATCTCCTTGGAAGGGATTCTGCAATGTTTCTGGAAGGGATTCTGCAATCTCCCTGGAAGGGATGCTACAATGTCTTTGAAAAGGATCCTGCATTCTCCCTGGAAGGGATTCTGCAATCTCACTGGAAGGGATTCTGCAATCTCCTTGAAAGAGATTCTGCAATCTCCCTGGAAGGAATTCTGCAATCTCCCTGGAAGGGATTCTGCAATCTCCCTGCAAGGAATACTGTAATCTCCTTGCAAGAGATTCTGCAATCTTTCTGGAAGGGATTCTGAAATTTACCTGGAAGGGATTTTGCAATCTCCCTGGAAGGGATTCTGCAATATTTCTGGGTGGGATTCTGTAATCTTGTAAGGGATTCTGCAATCTCCCTGGAAGGGATTCTGCAATCTCCCTAGAAAGAATTTTGCAATCTCCCTGGAAGGGATTCTGCAATCTCCTTGGAAAGGATTTTGCAATCTCTCTGGAAGGGATTCTGCAGCTCTCTCTGGAAGGGATTCTGCAATTTCCCTAGAAGGGATTTTGCAATCTCCCTGGAAGGGATTCTGCAATATTTCTGGGCGGGATTCTGTAATCTTGTAAGGGATTCTGCAATCTCCCTGGAAGGGATTCTGCAATTTCCCTGCAGGGAATACTGTAATCTCCTTGCAAGAGATTCTGCAATCTTTCTGGAAGGGATTCTGAAATTTACCTGGAAGGGATTTTGCAATCTCCCTGGAAAGGATTCTGCAATCTCCTTGGAAGGGATTCTGCAATCTCCTTGGAAGGGATTCTGCAATCTCCTTGGAAGGGATTCTACAATCACTCTGGAAAGGATTCTGCAATCTCCATGGAAGGGATTCTGCAATCTCCTTGGAAGGGATTCTACAATCACTCTGGAAAGGATTCTGCAATCTCCGTGGAAGGGATTCTGCAATATTTCTGGGTGGGATTCTGTAATCTTGTAAGGGATTCTGCAATCTCCCTGGAAGGGATTCTGCAATCTCCCTAGAAAGAATTTTGCAATCTCCCTGGAAGGGATTCTGCAATCTCCCTGGAAAGGATTTTGCAATCTCTCTGGAAGGGATTCTGCAGCTCTCTCTGGAAGGGATTCTGCAATTTCCCTAGAAGGGATTTTGCAATCTCCCTGGAAGGGATTCTGCAATATTTCTGGGCGGGATTCTGTAATCTTGTAAGGGATTCTGCAATCTCCCTGGAAGGGATTCTGCAATCTCCCTGCAAGGAATACTGTAATCTCCTTGCAAGAGATTCTGCAATCTTTCTGGAAGGGATTCTGAAATTTACCTGGAAGGGATTTTGCAATCTCCCTGGAAGGGATTCTGCAATCTCCTTGGAAGGGATTCTACAATCACTCTGGAAAGGATTCTGCAATCTCCATGGATGGGATTCTGCAATATTTCTCGGTGGGATTCTGTAATCTTGTAAGGGATTCTGCAATCTCCCTGGAAGGGATTCTGCAATCTCCCTGGAAAGGATTTTGCAATCTCTCTGGAAGGGATTCTGCAGCTCTCTCTGGAAAGGATTCTGTAATCTCCCTAGAAGGGATTTTGCAATCCCTCTGGAAGGGATTCTGCAGCTCTTTCTGGAAAGGATTCTGCAATCTCCCTGGACGGGATTCTGCAATATTTCTACGTGGGATTCTGTAATCTTGTAAGGGATTCTGCAATCTCCCTGAAAGGGTTTTGCAAAGTCCCTGGAAGAGATTCTGCAGTCTCCTTGGAAGGGATTCTGCAATCTTCCTAAAAGGAATTCTGCAATCCCCCTGGAATGCATTCTGCAATCTCCTTGGAAGGGATTCTGCAATGTTTCTGGAAGGGATTCTGCAATCTCCCTGGAAGGGATTCTGCAATCTCCCTGCAAGGAATACTGTAATCTCCTTGCAAGAGATTCTGCAATCTTTCTGGAAGGGATTCTGAAATCTACATGGAAGGGATTTTGCAATCTCCCTGGAAGGGATTCTGCAATCTCCTTGGAAGGGATTTTGCAATCTCCCTGGAAGGGATTCTGCAATCTCCTTGGAAGGGATTCTACAATCACTCTGGAAAGGATTCTGCAATCTCCATGGATGGGATTCTGCAATATTTCTCGGTGGGATTCTGTAATCTTGTAAGGGATTCTGCAATCTCCCTGGAAGGGATTCTGCAATCTGCCCTAGAAAGAATTTTGCAATCTCCCTGGAAGGGATTCTGCAATCTCCCTGGAAAGGATTTTGCAATCTCTCTGGAAGGGATTCTGCAGCTCTCTCTGGAAGGGATTCTGTAATCTCCCTAGAAGGGATTTTGCAATCCCTCTGGAAGGGATTCTGCAGCTCTTTCTGGAAAGGATTCTGCAATCTCCCTGGACGGGATTCTGCAATATTTCTACGTGGGATTCTGTAATCTTGTAAGGGATTCTGCAATCTCCCTGAAAGGGTTTTGCAAAGTCCCTGGAAGAGATTCTGCAGTCTCCTTGGAAGGGATTCTGCAATCTTCCTAAAAGGAATTCTGCAATCCCCCTGGAAGGCATTCTGCAATCTCCTTGGAAGGGATTCTGCAATGTTTCTGGAAGGGATTCTGCAATCTCCCTGGAAGGGATTCTGCAATCTCCCTGCAAGGAATACTGTAATCTCCTTGCAAGAGATTCTGCAATCTTTCTGGAAGGGATTCTGAAATCTACCTGGAAGGGATTTTGCAATCTCCCTGGAAGGGATTCTGCAATCTCCTTGGAAGGGATTTTGCAATCTCCCTGGAAGGGATTCTGCAATGTCCTTGGAAGGGATTCTACAATCACTCTGGAAAGGATTCTGCAATCTCCATGGAAGGGATTCTGCAATATTTCTCGGTGGGCTTCTGTAATCTTGTAAGGGATTCTGCAATCTCCCTGGAAGGGATTCTGCCATCTCCCTGGAATGGATTCTGCAATCTCCCTAGAAAGAATTCTGCAATCTTCCTAGAAAGAATTCCGCAATCTTCCTAGAAAGAATTCTGCAATCTCCCTGGAAGGAATTCTGCAATCTCCCTGGAAGGAAGTCTGCCATCTCCTTGGAAGAGATTCTGCAATCTTTCTGGAAGGGATTCTGCAATTACCTTGGAAAGGATTCTGCAATCTCCCTGTACGGGATTCTCAATCTCCCTGGAAGGGTTCTGCAATCTCTCTGTACGGGATTCTCAATCTCCCTGGAAGGGATTCTGCAATCTCTCTTGACGGGATTCTACAATCTCTCTGGAAAGGTTCTGCAATCTCTTTGAAAGAAATTCCGAAATCTTTCTAGAAGGGATTCTGAAATCCCTGGATCTCAGATAAGTACGATAAAATGGTTCGTTTCTGCATGCATATTTTTCAGTCGAAAACAAAATATATGGCAGAGCTTTTGCGCACACATCTAGAAATATCTATCATGTGGAAGAGAATTCTCTTGTTTAACCTAGTAGCAATTTATAGCAAGTTCCGTGAACTTGTCTTAAGTTTTGTGAAATTTGCGAAAATTCCGTGAACTTTTTGGACGTTCCGTGAGGTTTTCAGAACTTTCGTAAACATCTAGGAAATTCCGTTAACTTGCCGTCAATTCGTTAGAATTCCCGTAAACTGTTCAGAAGGTTTATGAACTTTTCAGAATTTCTTTTAACATGTTGGAAAGTTCCGTAAAATTGCCAGAATTTCCGTGAATTGTCGGAAGCTTCCTTAACTTACTGGTAATTTCTTGAACTGGACGGGAGTTCCTTAAACTTTTTGAAAGATTCATGAACTTTGTGGACTTTTCGGAAATTCTGAGAGCTTGTCAGAAATTCCGGGACTTTCCAGGAGTTCCGTGAGAATCTCGGAATTTCCGAGAACTTGTCCGATTTGCAACAAGCGTGCTACTAGGGATGCTCCGGGAGGGAATCTTGAAGTGTTTAAAAATATGATACATCATTTATGGATGGTCCCTTATCGGAAGTTCCGTGAACTTGTCAGAAGTTCTATAAACATGACGAAAAGTCCGTGAACTTATCGGAATTTCTGTTTTGTAGGAAGTTCCCGGAGCTTGTCAGATGTTCCGGGGACTTACCGGAAGTTGCGTGAGAACTTCCATGAACTTTTTAGAAGCTTCATGAACATGTCGGAAGTACCGTAAACTTGTCGGAAGTTCCATGAACTTGCCACAAGCACAAGTGATTCCTTCTTCTTCTTCGCATTTCAAGCTTATTGCTTATCGCATATTAGCTTATTGCGTGCTTTTAACCTAGTGTTCTAGATGCTCTTTCACAGTTATTAATTGATAGCTTTCGTTGCCTGTACCATTTTTGCATTAGTATAATTTTGCCACACAATCATACTCTATAAGCCCAGTGAAGTCTAGAAACTTAAAAAATCCGGACCGGGAACCGAATCCAACCACCTCTAGCATGGTCTTACTTTGTAGCTGCGGCTTTACCGACTGAGCAAAGGGAAGGTACGGGAGTTCCGTGAACCTGTCAAAAGTTCATGGATTGAATTTTCAACATATCGGGAGTGCCGTGAAACTTATCAGATGACCCAACAAGATCATGGAACAACCGATGAGTTACCGGAACTACCGGCAAGTTCTCGAAATTTCTTACAACTTCAAGGAACTTCCAAGAAGTTCATGAATCTTCTGAAAAGTTCTCGGAATTTCTGACAAGTTCATGAATTTTTCGACAAAGTTCAAGGAACTTTGACAAGTTCTCGGACATGCTCACAACATTAAATTTTACGGAACTTCGGATCCGAGCAGTCCCACGTCAAATGACGAATCGATCTGAATAGACCTTCTCCGATTTGCTTGTAATTTTGCATAATTACATTTTGTTGAAAAATGTCGAATGTCGAATTGTTTTATAAGATTCAAAATGGCGGAAATTTAGCTCAAATGTGAACGATTACACTTACAACATTACAAACAATTATACAAAGTATCATACAAATCAGATTAGATCGAGTCTGAAATTCAATCGGTTCGATAGGACGCAAATCGGTACTTAGGCTGAAGTAAATTTTGACCCATCCAAATGCTAAAATTATAAAAAAAAACAAATGTTATTTTCCATTCAAGTACATACACACAATTAATTTTTGTATCCATGACAGATACGTATTCCGACTGCAATGCGCAATCTTCATCAGTGTCAATCTCACTAACACAATCCAACCCCCTTAAGCACTCATCCCCTAGGTACTGAAATTCGGCTTTTTGTTTATTTTTTTTATTTTGAAACAATAATTCAATTCAACTCATTTCGCTCACTGCTCGATCTGTCCAACCATGGAGGCAATCTGATCAACATCCACCAGGGCACCCGGAATGAGCTGATCAATCTGGCTCACCATCGACTCGGAGAAGGTACCTTCAAGAAACGGAAATTGGCGGATGATGTTCTTCTTCAACTTCTGCTTCTCCTCCTCCTTCGGAACTAAATCTGCGAACCCAACTCACCTTTGTCGACCGCCTGATCGATCACACCGACCAGCTGGCCCAGCGATTCGCTCAGCTGAGAGATCAGTCCGAGCAGCAGCGAGCTGGGCGTTTTCACCGGCTCCGGGTTGTTGGCCGCTTCCTGTCGGATGATCTCACTGATGACCTCGACTGGGTTCAGGACGGGGATCGACGGTTCCTCTTCGACGGCAGGTTCAACCGGCTCGGGCACTACGACTTCAATTGGGAGGACTTCAGCCGGTGGTAACGGTTCAAAGTCCGAAGCATCCGGAATCTGTTCAACCGGCATGATTACGATCGGTTCAGCTGGTCTGCCAAATTCCGGCTCGGGAACCACTACGAAGCTTGGTTCTGGTTGTATAACATCGACCACCGTTGGTTTGGCAGGCTTGTCCGCTACTTCCAGCTGTGAAATGATATTATCCAGCAAATCGTTATGTGGCGGATGAACTGGTGCGGTGACGGGTCGTGGTTTCTGGTTGTAGAACACGTGTTCCATCACTTCCCCTTCCTTCATCCGGCCGGCCTCGACTATGTGCTTGATGGCCGCCATCAGGAGTTCCTTGCGGGTCAGTTTTTTCAGATGATGGTTCAAGTCTCCCATGTTATGTCCCTTATCATATTGCGGGAAGAAATGGGTAGTACTCGGTTTACCCGGGTAGCGATGATCAAAGGTATGCGGATCCAATTGAAGTCTTCGGCTCGAGACGGAGGCCGTCCTGGCCGCTACGGCCGAGATTACCGCGAACAGAGTAAACACCAACGAGTTGCGCATTTTCAAAACCGAATGCTTTGCGACGATTGTGAAGCGCTAGAGACCTTTTTATATATGCAATGCAGCGTTTCTTCGGCGTGAACGAGGTGTGAAATTCAGTGCCGAATCGATTTTCCGTGCACGAATGGGCGAGATACGGGGGCGAACAAGTTTAGGCAATCATCATTTGTTTATATTGCGACACTAATTGAGCTATGAGCATTCTAGGAACTCTTAATTTCTACTTAAAGGCGTCAAAATCAGTCAGGTTTGCAAAATGACGTCGCAAGTGACATCTGTGAGCGAGCCGCAAAACTTGATTGAAATGATTAATTTTTCGAAATATTTCAAACAAATTTTCTACAACCGAAAAAGCAAATTCGCGGGGTCATTTAATCGAGTTTTTGATAAAGAAGGTTCTTATCTAGCGGCCAAAACGTCAAATACAATAGAGAAAGGTTTTGCAGCCAAGTGACGAAAGAGAAACTCGACGAAGAGAATATATCAATGTAGATAGGAGCTTTTGAAATGTTCATCTAGAAATATATCACCCGCGCTGCAAAGTTCTTTCGTATAAGTTGGTTCTGTTAAAGACTTTGTAATTTGGTTGAGAAGCTTGGAAACCCCTTCGTTATTTTATAGCGAGTGAGTGTCAAGACAAATATATATCAGGAATTTCTCATCCCTTCAGTACTTACTCATGAGTGAATGGCAGGACTTATGGAATTTCAGTACTCTTTCTTCGAAATTTCTTGTACACAGTTAGTCGGATGGAATTAAGTTTATAACGGCTGGAAATCATCTAGGCAAATCTAATAAAAAAAAATCTTAAGTTGTTTCAGAAGATCTGTCCATCAATCAAAAAATACAAGAAGTTAAATCAGCTCCACAAGATCAATGTGATTTTGTAGATTCTCCAGAGTTCTTTGAAAGGTTTCCTGGAATTATCTTGCTATTACTTCTGTACATCCTGGTATGTTCACTTTCATTCGGCAAACTGCTCCTAGCAGGGCCCATAGTTCCAGGATTGTCGAACAATTGCATTACGGTTTTAGCTGATTGGAGGTCAACGTTGTTTCCCAACACTGAACAATTCTAGCTCAGGAAAATGAGAAACTTGCAAATCTTCCACGGGAGATCTGCAAGAGAATCTGCCTTCAAGGCCATCCAGGAGATGATTGAAGGAAATATTTCAACCAAATCACCGAACTTTGCAGGGAAATTCCTCCAGAATTCTTCTGGCACTATCAAACTTCCTAAGACGAAGATCTTCCAGAAGAAATTTGGCAGCTCTTTAAATGAGGATCGGTTGATTTTCAAAGAAAATTCGTAGTTCTTGACAGGTAATTTTATGAAAATCTCCAGGAGTAGTTTAGGAACGTTTTTCGAACCACTCAGACTAAAGATCTCCAGGAAGCTCTTCCAATAAGCACTGAAAACTCTCTGAACATATTCAAATTGCAAATTGTCGCGACAATCCTTGACAGTTTCTTCGTTTAGGTTTTCCCAGAAATCTCATGAAGTCCTTCTGATAGTAGCTTGTGCATTCTTACGATAATTACGTGAAGTATTTTTGGATATGTCCAGAACATCTCCTAACAATGACTTCTGTAATAATACCACTAAAATTTAATCAAATCTCCCGGAACGATTCCAGAAATACTCCTCTAAAAAATTAACATCTTCATTCTTTCCTTCATCATCACAGATAGTATTCTTGAATTCCCAGGTGGGTCACATGATTCTACAACGCAGCAAGGTAATTCATTGATCAAATCTGTGAAATCCTCAGGTTTTCGAATCCCTTCCAGATAATGCTGAATCCTAGCAAGAGTTGCTAATTCCCATTCAGCATTCCTAAATGTCATGCAGAGATTGCTGAATGCTTTTCGAGGTATGCTGAATCACTTCCAAGGGATTGCTGAAATCGTTGTAGGCATTACTTAATCCTATTTAGAGATTGCTGGATTGCTGCATATGAATTGTTGAAACTTTTCCATGGATTGCTGAATTTCATGCAAGGATTTCTGAAACCATGTAGAGATTGCTGAATTCGTAGGAAGGATTGAAAGATCCCTTGCGGAGTTTGCTGATTATTTTCCTAAGAATACTAAGACATTTCCAGGCATTTCTAAATCCTTAACTAACTGCTGTACCCCTTTCAGACATTGCTGAAACCATTTCAAAGATTGTTATATTCCTTGTAGGGTTTGCTAAATTGCTTCGACCATTTCATAATTCTGATTACTGAATCTCTTTCAGCAGTTGCTGAATCTCCAGCAGTAATTGCTGAATGTGTTTCAATGATTTCTAAGCTCTTTGCAAGGATTTTCAAATACCTTCTAGAGATTGCTCAATTACTTCATGATATTCTTGAATCCCCTCTAGGAACTACTGAATCCCTTCTAGGGATTGCTGAATCCCTTCTAGGGATTGCTGAATCCCTTCTAGGGTTTGCTGAATCCCTTCTAGGGATTGCTGAATCCCTTCTAGGGATTGCTGAATCCCTTCTAGGGATTGCTGAATCCCTTCTAGGGATTGCTGAATCCCTTCTAGGGATTGCTCAATCCTTTCTAGGGACTGGTGAATCCATTCCAAGGGATTGCTAAATACCTTCCAAGGGATTGCGGAATTCCATCCAGGGATTGCTGAATACATTCAAAGGATTGCTGAATCACCTCTAGGTATAGCTGAATCCTCTCTAGGGATTCATGAATCCCCTCTAGCTGAATCCCTTCCAAGGGATTGCTCAATCTCTTCCAAGGGATTACTGAATCCCTTCCAAGGGATTGCTGAATCCCTTCAAAGGGATTGCTGAATCCCTTCCAAGGGATTGCTGAATCCTTTCCAAGGGATTGCTGAATAGCTTCGAAGGGATTGCTGAATCGCATCCAAAGGTTTGCTGAATCCCTTCCAAAGGTTTGCTGAATCCCTTCCAAAGGTTTGCTGAATCCCTTCCAAAGGTTTGCTGAATCCCTTCCAAGGGATTGCTGAATCCCTTCCAATGGATTGCTAAATCCCTTTCAAGGGATTGCTGAATCGCTTCCAAGGGATTGCTGAATCGCTTCCAAGGGATTTCTGAATCCCTTCCAATTGATTGCTGAATCCCTTTTAGGGATTGCTGAATACCTTCTAGGGATTGCTGAATCCTTTCTAAAGATTGCTGAATCCCTTCCAAGAGATTGCTGAATCCCTTCCAAGGAATTGCTGAATACCTTCTAAGGGATTGCTTAATCCCTTCTAGGGATTGCTGAATCCCCTCTAGGGATTGATGAATCTCCTTTAGGGATTAATGAATCCCCTCTAAGGATTGCTGAATCCCTTCTAGGGATTTCTGAATCTCTTCTAGGGATTTCTGAATCCCTTCTAGGGATTGACGAGTATCCTCTAGGGATTGATGAATCTCCTCTCGGGATTGATGAATCCCCTTTAGGGATTGCTGCATCCCCTCTAGGGATTGATGAATCCCCTCCAGGAGTTGATTAATCCCTTCTATTTCTTTCTCCACCAACAAGCTACCTTAAGCCACCAATGATAAATTGTTGAATCAATTGCAAATATTGTTGAACTCCTTGTTAGAATTGCAGATCCCATAGCAGAAACTGTAATTCCTGAATCTGTTATAAGCTATTCCTGAACCCCTTGGGGCTTCAGATTGCCTAGTTGGTAAAGGAACGGTATTACCAAGCCCGAGGTGGTGGGTTCGATTCCCAGTCCGGTCGAGGAAATCTTTCGGGTTGTAATTTCCTTGGACATAGAAAGCCCCTAATTAATAACTGTGGAAGTGCAGAACTCTAAGTTGAGATCCGGCAAAACTCTCGCAATAGTCTAGAAGAAGATAAAGAAGAAGAAGGAGAATCCCTTCGAGAGATTGCTGAATAACTTCCAAGGGATTGCTGAATCGCTTCCAAGGGATAGCTGAATCCTTTCCAAGAGATTGATGAATCTCTTCTAGATGAATCTCTTCTTTAGCTTGCTGAACTCCTTTCAAGGGATTGCTGAATCACTTCCAAGGGATTGCTGAATCCCTTCCAAGGGATTTCTGAATCCCTTCTAAGGGATTGCTGAATCCCTTCCAAGGGATTGCTGAATCCCTTCCAAGGGATTGCTGAATCCCTTCCAAGGGATTGCTGAATCCCTTCCAAGGGATTGCTGAATCCCTTCCAAGGGATTGCTGAATCCCTTCCAAGGGATTGCTGAATCCCTTCCAAAGGATTGCTGAATCCCTTCCAAGGGATTGCTGAATCTCTTCTAGGAATCCTCTCTAACGATTGCTGAATCCCCTCTAGGGATTGATGAATCTTCTCTCGAGATTGATGAATCACCTCTAGGGATTGCTGAATCCCTTCAAGTGATTGCTGAATCCACTCGAAGGATTGCTGAATCCCCTCTAGGGATAGCTGCATCTCCTCTAGGGATTGATGAATTCTTTCTAGGGATTGATGAATCCCCTCTAGGAATTGTTGAATATCCTCTCGGGATTGATGAGTCTCCTCTAGGGATTGATGAATCCCCTCTTAGGAGTGTTGAATCTTTTCTAGGGATTGCTGAATCCCTTCTAGGGATTGCTGAATCCCTTCTAAGGATTGATGAATTCCCTCCAGGGTTTGATTAATCTCTTCTATTTATTTCTTCACCAACAAGCTTACTGATAAATTGGCGAATCGATTGCAAATATTGCTGAGCTCCTTCTTCGAATTGCAGATTCCATAGCAGAAACTGTAATTCCTGAATCTGTTCTAAGAGATTCCTGAACCCCTTGGGGCTTCAGATGGCCTAGTCGGTATGTCCTATGTAGCCTAGCACGGTATTACTAAGCCCGAGGTGGTGGGTTCGATTCCCAGTCGAGGAAATCTTTCGGGTTGTAATTTCCTTGGGCATATAAAGCTCCTAATTAATAACTGTGGAAGTGCAGAACTCTAAGCTGAGATCCGACAAAACGCTCGCAATTGTCTAGAAGAAGATGGATAATCCCTTCTGCTGAATCACTTCCGGCATTTTCATAATCCTCTTCAGATTTCCTTAAACGAAATGCGCAATCCCTCTTTAATCAATTTTCATTGATGAATATTTACATGTGATTGCTGAGTACTGGAATTACCTAATTACTTGAATTTACTTGATTTTTTTTCCCCCAGAGATAGCTAAATCCGTTGTAGGGATTGCTGAATATATTTTAATTGACTGCTGAATCTTTTTAAGAACTTTTATGAATCTTTTCAGGGATTGCTGAATCTTTTTCAGTGGTGTAAAAATCCCTTAAAGAGATGCTGAATGCCTCGAAGAAATGGCCGAATCCCATGAAGTGATTGCTGAATATCTTTTAGGGATTGTAGATTTTTGATTAATGATTGCTGAATACCTTGCAGAAATGTTTCAATAGGAATTATCAAATTCGTTTTAGGGATTTCAGAATCTAACACCCTTTTGCGGATTTCTGATGATAAAGATAACTAGCAGCGATTGTCGGATCTTTCCCAGTTATCAATAAACCTCTTTTTGGAAAAACTGAATCCATAACAAGAAAAACATAATGAAATACTTCCTGAATCTCTTCTCAAAGTTAACTGAATCCCTTCAAAGGATTGCTGAATCGCTTTCAGCAATTTCAGAGTCCTTTACCTTTCCAGGGATGACCTTCTTAGGCATAGCTGATTGCTGAATCATTTCAAACTTTAGCTGAATCCTTTATAGCTTTATTGGAAAATTCTGAATCTTTTGAAGGGATTGCTGAAATTGTTAACGAATTTTCTGAATCCGTTCCAAGGGATTGCTGAATTCCGTCCAAGGGTTTGATGAATATCTTCCAAGGAACTGCTGCATCCCTTCTACCGATTGCAGACGATTGATTTTTTTTTTTTCAATTCAATTAGTTTTATGATGACAAGTCCAGTAGCATCAGACGACGTGCTACGAGTTTCTAGAAATGAACGCTTCAATGATCCCCCTTTGTCCAACTTTACCATTTCTCTGAGCCTACTTCTGAAGTTCACACATTGAAGTTAACTCTAGAAGTATCTAATTGAATACTTCCTCGAACTCCTTTAGATTCATGAACTTATTCTCAAAGGCCTCACTTTCAAGAATCAATCTCAATCATCATCAGTCATCAATATTTCATTTATACACAGTTGGAGACCTCCAAGACCAATCCTCGAAATTAACCCGACCTACAGACGGGCAAGGTCCGACATCTGAAACCTTCAAAGTCATCTTCGATGTCCTGTAAGACCAGAACTTGCCTTCTGGTCCCGCTAAAGCTCATAGAAACTACCTCCCCAAATACAAGCAATTTCAACTTCATCACAGATCTGCAGGCCATGTTCCAAGCTTGAGGGTTGCTATCTGGGCAAACAGAAGGCTTCTTTAGCAAGCTATTAAGTTTAAGTGATGGCAACTGGAAATCTTAAACATATTCTGCCCCACTAAATCTAAGAATTCACTGACTTTCAACTCGGCAACGCGTGACAAGTTCCAATTTCCCCCTCTCTTTCTCTGTCTCTCCCGCTAATCACCGTCACAAATTGAGTGGTAATTAGTTTGCAAATTCCATAAAAGCCCCATTTCCAGCCTCAGTTAAAGCTGCTCCATCACCACATAGAGCACCACGCTGCCGAGTCGAGTCGAGTCGAGTCAAGTAATTAGAGCCACCACCGAGCGAAGCGATGATGATGACGACAAAAGTACGGCCCCGTCAGCCGAGTTCAAATCCCGCAATCTGCTGGATCTTCTTCGCGCTAATCCTAGCCGGCCACCACGACGGCGGCGGTGCGTTCCCGTTGCTCAACGACATCGATGGCAGGTCGCTCACACTGGAGGAGGAACTCGACCGCATGTACGACCTACTGAGTTCGCTCAGCCGGCAGCCGAACCTGGCCATCGAGGAAACGGTCTGCATCGTTCCCATCGTTCGGCAACCGGTTTGCGGCAGCGACGGGCAAACGTACGCCAACCGGCAGCTGGTCCAGTGCACGGCGAGGGCACGTGGCGGCGCTGGCCAACCGGGGGGTAACTTGACAGTTGCCCGGGAGGGGAAGTGCTGATCGGATGTACATTGCAATAAATATCGCTGGAAAAGTAGGCTTTGAGTTGAAATTATCAAAAATTGTTTGCGTCACGAAGGTTGATATTCAGCAGAACCACTCCAATCAGACCGGTAAGCAGTGTGCCGATACGTTCAAGAAAGAGCCACGAATAGGCAAAAGGTAATGCGCAAAACGACCTATGTAATACCGTTAAGATTTAAATGAAGTATTATAGACACACGCCGTCGTGGATTCGCGGCGCGCTTCTTCTCGGGGGCTTCTCCGACCGAGTCATCTTCTATGTTTTGCTTTCTGCCTCCTCTAATTCGCTGGTTATCATCATAGTCCGGGTTGTTTCGGGTTGATTGGTGCCATCTTTTACGAGCTGGATGGTTTGTTTGGAAACACCTGGCGAATGTGATCCCGCGTCCACCGTCTTCAGTGAATCATCATGTCCCCATAGGATTCAGAAATTTTGAGGTTTGAACGCTGCTGCTGCCGGCCGGAGAGGTTTTCTGCTATAGCATATAATTTATCGATCGAAACTATCGCCCGCGGCGGGGTTTACACATGCGGCAGAGGCATAAATCTCGCCATTCACGAGAGTTTGTCATTTATGCTCGATAAACGTGCACGAAATTTTGTGTAGTTGATTAAGTTTGAACATGTGCAGCCACGGTTGGAATGAGAAATTTCGGTGATTGTTTCGTTTTTTTCTTATCTGCTTCTGACCCCCTGCTACGAACTGGCGGCGAGCTGTGTCTGTTTTTCGGTGAATATGTTGTCAACTATTTAGCTTGAAATCATTTTTTTTAATCATATTTGATCGAATATTCAATCACAAGACAATGACGATTACTTCAATTTTGCACATCAGTACGAAGGTACACTAATTTGGAGGTGTAGATGCTTCTGTTATTAGCATCGACGGATGTAAGCGGAGTAATAAAATATTTACTAATATATTTCAATACAAAATAGCACCAAGATCCTCATAGCCAAACTATCATTAAACTCTTTCACTCTTGAACCATCCTACTGCCACACCAAGCTTCAGGAAGTTTAACACTCACCCCACTCGCGCTTGTGAAAAGCCCAGAGCTTTCCAGAAGTGAAACTTTCCATTCCCCACCCCCACCAGACCATGCCCTGGGTTGCTCTCGCTCGTACGTCCGACAAATCCATTTCATGTGCTACCTCGGCTAATGCTGCTGGACTTTCATATACCTACAACATATCTTCGAAGCAGCAGAGTAGTCCAGTCCCCATCGCCGCCCCACACCAACGACAATAGTAGGAGGAGGAGGAGGAGGTCACAGCAGAGTTGCCCATGCAATTAGAGTTGCGTTCTCTCGCTCGTGTCTCCAACTCTAACCACACTACTGCTGACCGTCCCTCGTCGTCGTCGTCGTAAATGCATTGAAAGCAGGGGGGGGGGGCTGCAAATATTTGCATTAGGAAAGTAATGTGCTGTACCGTTCCTACGTGCTTAAGGTCAAAGGGTGGTCGGCGGGGTCCGTATCGTAATATAAAGTTCACTCTTTGTCTAGAAACGACTTCCGGACTTTGGTCGGTCCTATGGAGTGGATTTGAGGCTTTGCAACTGGGAATAGAAATTGCATCACCCGGTTGGAAAGAATGTTTAAGCAAGTCGTAATACCTGGTAGTTGACATTTCCATAATTCATCTCCGAAAAAAAAACAAGTCTGATGACCTATTATAGCACTTGCCTAATTCACCCGAAACTTCAAACAAAACAGACAAAACATAAAACAAACATTATTCAAAAGCGATAAAACCCAATCAAGGGTGCAATTGTTCTCGTCTTCCCCCGACTGCCGGTCTTTCGGTTTTTGAAGGGAGTTGTTCGGCTTCGTAAAAACGGGAAAAAGTGCTTACATATGCACCCTTCGCCTGGCCTGGCTTCACCGAAATCAACGAGCGACCCCTTCCGAAGACGTCCTCTGCCAGAATGATGATGTCAATGATGATGATGACGAATACGATGATGCTAATGAACCCGAAAATATATGTACATCTAGCCAATGCACAGTGGTCCAGGATGGGAATTTAGAAAGACTTTTGTTTATGTCATAAGTTTTAGAAGTTTAGTTTCTGCTGTGAAGTTTTTTGTCGTAGGACTACGTCTGTGATTTCTGTATGGGGATACACTTTGTGAAAACCAAAAATGGAACATGTAACAAAATTATGAAAGATTTTGAACGTTAATAACTCAGCTGCCACTGGACCAATTTCAATAATTTTATCACCAATCGATCAGAAATATTCCTAAGCATCTGTTAAATTTAAGACTTTATTATTTTTCAAAATGTCACTATTGAAAATTGCACTAATGTGCAATTGTTGCTATGATAGTTAAAATTATCACAGATTGCCTGCGAAAGTGATTTCCCTAACACAGATTTCAAAGTTGAATTCCATCCGGTCTCACCAAACGGTGTTTATTCAATCACCGCGTGGTGAGTGGTTGTGTTCTTCAGTACACGAAACTGTAAGGCTGTCTGCAAGCAGCGAGCTGCAGCCCACATGAGCATCCATAGAAGGTGGAAGAAGCGGCACTCTTCGTGAATCGCTGTGGACCATCTTTGTATGTCATACTAAAGAGTACAAACAGAGAAAACCCCACTCAAATTCCTATTCCTATTGCTCCTTGTGTTTTTTTTTAATTAGGGTGGTTCTCAAATTATTGATGTAGATAAACTAACTTTTTATTTTCAAACGTAAAGACGCATATTCTTCAGCATTGTTGTAGCTGAGATGATTTCAAGCTACTTTGTTGAAGCAACATTTTTATATCTTCAACGTTCTCATTTCTGAAATTGCTCTAAAATTTTAAAAACATTTAAAGTCAAACTCAAGTTTTTCTAAAACAATTATTTGAGGACCACCCGAATTAAAACAAAAAACGGCCAAAAGTTTAAAAAGTATACTGGAGACGCTGCACCTCTAAAACTTAAGATAAATGCCCTAGGACTTCCGTCTAGCTCAATTCCTGTTCTGGACCACTGTGCAATGCGGCAATAGTAGTGAGGAGAGTGATAGAATGTGAGTTGCCGTTTCAAGTTCAATTTCTTCCGACGCGGTTGAAAGGCTACTGTCTCAAATTGCGAGAGTGGTTTTCATAATAAGGATCCGTATATTGATCAGAAGACTCTCGTGGGTAGTGGTAAATGAAGGAGTTCGGCTGGCTTCCTATTATATCGCATTTGGCGCAGCCGTTGCCAAACAGTTATTAACTATTGCATTTATTATGGAAAATTAATCTTGCCAACAGGGTGTCTACTCAATTTGCTTTTCTTAGTAAAACAAGAACTAAATTTCCCCAAACGTTGTTAACACATGTCAATCAGTTTTAAGAGAAGAGTTTTTCAATCGAAACCATCAGTTGAGAAGAGAAGACCATGAATCTTCATAAAAAAAATCAGCAAACTTCATGAAAATTCTGAGAACTTTAGAGAAGATCAGAGAATTTTAGAAAAACAGAGAAAATCATTTAACTTCAAGAACATTCTCAGACCTTTAGAGAAGGACAGAAAATTTTACGAAAATTCTGAGAATTTCAGAGAAGATAAACAAAATTCAATCAAATTGTGAGAACTTAAGAGAAAATCAGCGAACTTTACAAAAAATCTGAGAACTTCAGAGAAACCCAGGAATCTCCAGAAAAAATCATCAAACTTCAGGAAAATTCAGGGAACTAAACAGATGATCGGCAAACTTCAGGAATATTCCAATGAACTTCAGAAATTTCTTGAAAATCAGCGAACTTTACAAAAATTCTGAGAACTTCAGAGAAGACCAGGAATCTTCAGAGAAAATCAGTAAACTTCAAGAAAATTCTAAGAATTCCAGAGCAAATCAGCGAATTTCATGAAAATTCTGCGAACTTTAGAGAAGTTCAGAAACTTCAGGAATATTCTGATAACTTCAAAGAAATTCAGCGACCTTGAGGAAAATTCTGAGGACTTAAGATAAGATCAAAAAGGTTCAGGAAAATTCTGGGAACTTAAAAGAAAATCAGCGAAATTCAGAAAATTTCTGAGAAATACAGAGAAGCCCAGGAATCTCCAGAATAAAATCTACAAACTTCAGGAAAATTCTGGGAACTAAAGAGGTGATCAGAAAACTTAAGGAATAGATATTGGAGAAAATTTACGAATTTCAGAAATTTTCTGAGGACCATCGAGACGATCAGGAATCTTCAGAGAAAATCAGTAAACTTCAGGAAAATTCTAAGGATTCCAGAAAAAATCAGCGAACTTTAGAGAAGTTCTGAAACTTCAGGAATATTCGGATTACTTCAGAGAAATTCAGCGACCTTCAGGAAAATTCTGAGGACTTAAGATAAGATCAAAAAGTTTCAGGAAAATTCTGAGATCTTAAGAGAAAATCAGCGAGATTCAAAAAATTTCAGAGAACTACTGAGAAGTCCAGGAATCTCCAGAAAAAATCTACAAACTTCAGGAAATTCTGGAAACTAAAGAGATGATCAGAAAACTTCAGGAATAGATTTTGGAAAAAAATAACGAATTTCAGAAATTTTCTGAGAACCATCGAGACCATCAGAAATCTTCAGAGAAAATCAGCAACCTTCATGAAAATTCTGAGAATTCTTGAGAAAATCAGTGAACTTCATGAAAATTCTGAGAACTTTAGAGAAGTTCAGAAATTTCCGGAATATTCTGATAACTTCAGAAAAATTCAGCGACCTTCAGGAAAATTTTGAGGACTTAAGAGAAGATCAAAACAGTTTCAGAAAAATTCTGAGAACTTAAGATAAAATCAGCGAACTTCAAAAAAATTCTGAAAACTTAACTAGAAGCCCAGGAATTTAAAAAAAATCTACAAACTTCAGGTAAATTCTGAGAACTAAAGAGATGATCAGAAAACTTCAGGTTTAGATTTTGGAGAAAATTTTTAAGAATTTCAGAAATTTTCTGAGAACGATCGAGACGATTAGGAATCTTCAGAGAAATTCAGCAAACTTTAAGAAAATTCTGAGGATTCCAGAGAAAATCAGCGAACTTCATGAAAATTCTGCGAACTTATGAGAAGTTCAGAAACTTCAGCAATATTCTGATGACTTTATAGAAATTCAGCGACCTTCAGGAAAATTCTGAGGACTTAAGATAAGATCAAAAAGTTTCAGGAAAATGCTGAGAACTTAAGAGAAAATCAGCGAACTTCAGAAAATTTCTGAGAACTTAACTAGAAGCCCAGGAATCTCAATAAAAATCTACAAACTTCAGGAAAATTCTGAGAACTAAAGAGATGATCAGAAAACTTCAGGTTTAGATTTTTGAGAAAATTTACGAATTTCAGAAATTTTCTGAGAACCAGCGAGACGATCAGGAATCTTCAGAGAAAATCAGCAAACTTCAAGAGAATTCTGAAAATTCTAGAGAAAATCAGTGAATTTCATGAAAATTCTGAGAACTTTAGAGAAGTTCAGAAACTTCAGTAATATTCTGATAACTTCAGAGAAATTCAGCGACCTTTAAAAAAAATTTGAGGACTTAAGAGAAGATCAAAAAAAATTTAAGAAAATTCTGAGAACTTAGGACGAAATCAGCGAGATTATGAAAATTTGTGAGAACTACTGGGCTTCTACCAGGAATCTCTAGAAAAAATCAACAAACTTCAGGTAAATTCTGAGAACTAAAGAGATGATCAGAAAACTTCAGGAATAGATTTCGAAGAAAATTAACTAATTTCAGAAATTTTCTGATAACCATCAAGACAATCAGGAAACTTCAGAGAAAATCAGCGAGCTTCATGAAAATTCTGAGAACTTTAGAGAAATACTGAACACTTCAGGAATAGTCTGATAACTTCAGAGAAATTCAGGAAATTTTTGAGGACTTAAGAACAGATCAAAAAATTTCAGGACAATTCTGAGAACTTAGGAGGAAATTGAACTTTCGAAAATTTCTGAAAACTTTTGAAAAGACCAGGAATTTTCAGAAAACATCTGCATACTTCAGGAAAATTCTAAGAACTAAAGAGATGATCAGAAAACTTCAGGAATATTCTGATAACAACAGCGAAAATCAATGAGCTTCAGGAAAACTATCAGACCTTCTGGGAAGGTCAGAAAATTTCGCGAAGATTCTGAAAATTTCAGAGAAGATAAAAAAAGTTCAGGAAAATAATGAGAACTTAAGATAAAATCAACGAACTTCAGAAAATTTCTGAGTACTTCAGAGAAGCCCAGGAGTTTTCAGAAAAAAATCAGAAAACATCAGGAAAATCCTGAGAACTTAAAAGATGATTCTAATGACTTCAGAGAAAATCAACGAACTTCAGAAATTTTCTGAAATTTTTGAGAGACACCAGCAAACTTCATGAAAATTCTTAGAATTTTAGAAAAAAAAATCAGAAAACTTCAGGAAATCTCTGCGAATTCTAGAGAAAACAAACGAAGTTCATGAAAATTCTTTGAACTTTAGAGAAGATCACAAAAAATCAGGAAAATTCAGAGAACTTAAAAGAAAATAAGCAAACTTCAGAAAATTTATGAGAACTTTAGAGAAGACCAGGAATCTACAAAAAATCTGCAAACTTTGGAAAATTTTGAGACCTAAATAGATGATCATTAAACTTTAGGTATACTCTGAGAACCATAGAAATCGGGAACTTCAGAGAAAAGCAGAAAATTCTTAGAACTTCAGAGAAAGTTGAACAACTTTAAGAAAATTCTGAGAACTCAAGAGAAGATTTGAAAACGTCAAGAAAATTTTGATAACTTCAGAGAAAATCAGCGAAAATTCTGAGAACTTAAGAGAATATCAACGAACTTCAGAAAATTTCTGAGATCTTTAGAGAAGACCTGGAATATTCAGAAAAAAAAAATCAGCGAACTACAGGAAAATTCTAAGAACTTTGGAGAAGATCGGAAAATTTCACGGAAGTTCTCAGAGAAGATCAACAAACTTCAGGAACATTCTGAGAACTTAAGAGATAATCAGCAAACTTCAGAAAATGTCAGAGAACTTTAGAGAAGACCAACAATACTCTGAAATACTCTGATAAATTAAGAGAAAATCGACGAGCTCCAGGAAACTTCTGAGAACTTTAGAGAAGATCAGCAAATTTTCAAGAAAATTCGAAGAACTTCAGCCCAGATTAACATTTATTTAGTTTAGCTATGGCTAAGTAATTCAAAGTTTCGAATTCGAAGTCTAAGTTCAAGATCTTGTAAAATTTTATTAGTGCCAGAACAGACATTTTATTAATTTCATGTTCGGAAAATTGACGAATGACGGTACAGTGATCACACACAAAAATCTGAGAATTCTGAGGGGAGCTCTAATTGATGATCGATAATAATATAATCAAATGAAAAATTGTAGAAGTTCAAGCTTCTTTAAAGATATAGTTTTAATAGGTTGTTTATAGCTTTCTCAGTTTAGGGTAATCCACACGGTCAGTTATGCATTGTCCGACGTTTTCGAAATAAAAAACCGGAGTAGCGTTCCAGAAAATTCTAAAGAAGTTTCAAATTCTAAGGAAGGTTTCATGAAAATTCCGAAAGAGAATTCAAAGAGATTCGCTCCAAGCCATTTTGCGAAGAATTTTAAGGTAATTTTGAGGAAAATTCCCCATGCTAATTTTGAGAAAAACTATGCTGAGAAATTAATGCAAATTCATGCGAGAATTATAAACGATACGAAGATAAATGTAGAGTTAATTTCCATTCTGAAGGGAATTTTTAAAGTGGTTTGCCTAGAATTCCGAATCTGTAATGGCCAAACTTTCTAGAAAATACAAGAGAAAAATCATAATATTATTAAGAGGAATCCTGAAAGTAGCTCTCACGCTACAGGTCACGAGTTCAAATCTCAACCCCGCCCAAGTCACGATTGACCTAAAATGTATTTTAGTGAATATAATACAAATAATAAACTTTGAAGACATTTTGAAAATATCCTAAGGAAATCTTTAAATAATTCCCAAAGGTATCCTGAGATAAGTTCCAAAGGAATAATTTGGTTAATTCAGACATTGAAAATTGTACAAGACCGCGTACACAGAAATCCAAGTCCAAGATTAAGATTTTTTCTGAGAGTCTGGGTAAGAAATTTGAAGATCCTGATCTAAGAAAACTGTTTGAGATTATGGGACCAGACATTTTTGAAAAGTGTAACGGTGCTTTCTGAGATATCAAACTCGTAAAAATCCTCTACATGCCGTACGCGAATTCAATATCCCAGACATGGATAAGATTATCTGACATGAAACGTTTTAAGAGATGATTAGAAAACTTTAAGAATATTCTGATAACTTCAGCGAAAACCAACGAACTTCAGGAATTTTCTGAGAACTTGAGAAGACTAGAAATCTTCATACAAAATCAGCAAACTTCAGGAAAGTTTTGATTACTTTAGAGAACATCAGCGAACTTCAGGAGTAGATACGAAAAATTCAGGAATATTCTGAAAATTTCAGAGGAAATCACCGAGCTTCAGGAAAATTTTGAGGAGTTAAGAGAAGATCAAACAATTTCAGGAAAAAAAAACTTCAGCGAACTTCAGTAAATTTCAGATTTTTTTTTGAAAACTTCACAGAAGACCAGGAATCCTCAGAAAACATCTCCACACTTCAGGAAAATTCTGAGAACTTTAGAGAAGATCAGAAAATTCCAGAAATATTCTGAAAACAACAGAGAAAATCAATCCACTTCAGGAAAATTCTCAGACCTTTAGAGAAGATCATAAAATTTCACGAAAATTCTGAGAATTTCAGTTAAGATAAACAAAGTTCAGGAAAACAATGAGAACTTAAGAGAAAATCAGCGAACTTCAGAAAATTCTAAGAATCTCCAGAAAAAATCAGCAAACTTCAGGAAAATTATGGGAACTAAAAAGAAAGCTTCAGAAATATTCTGATAATTTCGGAGACAATTAACGAATTATTTAATGAGAACTTGAGAAGACCAGAAATCTTCAGAGAAATTCAGCAAACTTCTGGAAAGTTCTGATAACTTTATATAAAATCAGCGAACTTCAGGAAAACTCGGAGAACCTTAGCGAATATCAGAAAACTTCAGGAAAATTCTGATAATTTCAGAACTAATCAGTGAACTTCAGCAACATTTGAGGACTTAAGAGAAGATTAAAACATTTA
This sequence comes from Ochlerotatus camptorhynchus, assembly GCF_037179485.1. Lineage (NCBI taxonomy): Eukaryota > Metazoa > Arthropoda > Insecta > Diptera > Culicidae > Ochlerotatus > Ochlerotatus camptorhynchus. The sequence continues at coordinate 943,400 of NW_027040802.1, read as the reverse complement.
AGGAAAATTCTGAGAACTTAAGAGAAAATCAACGAACCTCAGAAAATTTCTGAGAACTTCAGAGAAGACCAGGAATCTGCACACTTCCGAGAACTTTAGAGAATATCCAAAATTTAAAGGAATATTCTGACAACAACAGAGAAAATCAGTGAACTTTAGGAAAATTTTCAGATCTTCAGAGAAGGTCAGAAAATTTCACGAAAAATCAGAGAAGATAAACAAAGTTCTGCAAAACAATGAGAACTAAAGAGAAAATCAGCTCTGGGCTTCGCTGCGAATATTTAGCTCATAAATCTCCAGAAAAAAATCAGCACACTTCAGGAAAATCCTGGGAACTAAAGAGAAAACTTCAGGAGTATTTTGATAACTAACGAATTTTAGAAATTTTCTAAGAAACAAGAAGCTTCAGAAAAAATCCGAAAATTCTTAGAACTTCAGGAAAATTCTGAAAACTTAACAGAAGATCAGTAAACTTCAGCAATATTCTAATAACTTCAGAGAAAACCAGCGTACTTCATGAAAATGCTGAGAACGTTTGAGAAATCAGCGAACTTCAGAATATTTATGAGAATTAAAAAGATGAACAGAAAACTTCAGAGAAAATCAGTGAACTTCAGAACATTTCTGAGAACTTCAGAACATTTCTGAGAACTTCAGAGAAGACCCGGAATCTTCAGTGAAAATCAGCAAGCTTCAGGAAAATTCTGAGAACTTTAGAATTGATCAGAAAATTTCACGACAATTCTGAAAACTTAAAAGAAGATCAAGAAACTGAGAACTTAAGATTAAATTTCTGAGAACTTCAGAGAAGATCAAAAAACTTCTGGAAAATTCTAAGAACTTTAGAGAAGATCAGAAAACTTCAGGAATTTTCTGATAAATTCAGAGAAAATCAGCAACCTTCAGGAAAATTCTGAGAACTTTAGAGAAGTGCAACAAATTTCACGAAAATTCTAAGAACTTCAGACGCCATTAACATTAATTAGATGGGACTAAGTCTAAGAAATTCCAAGAATTGCAAGTTTGTGTTCAAGATCTTGATTATTTGTATAGTGGATTTGGAAAATCATTTGCATTCATTTCGTGCATTCATTTACATTCATTTGCCTCTAACTTTTTTCTTCAACATCATTCCGCAAAATGACGTATAAAGCTTTTGTATGTTTTGTTATTAACTACAACTTTTGTTAACAAGTCAAATCCGTATATCTTATGCATGACGAATCAGAGCGAACAGAATCCACTACTGTTTTTCAGTGAATGTATTTTACATTCACTGAAAAACAGTAACAAGTGATGCATAAGAGATACAGATTTGAGTTATGAGCAAAACTTGTAACTAATAGCAAAACCTACAAAAGCTCTATACATCATTTTGCGGAATGCTGTTGATGAAAAAGTAAGAGGCAAATTAATGTAAATGAATGTATGAAATGAATGCAAATGATTTTCCATGGATAACACGTCGAATTTAACTGAAGGACTGAAGGTCTAAGGGACAAAAGGTCGAATGGTTAAAAGGTCAAATGGACAAAATGTCGAATGGACGAAAGGTCGAATTGAACTTAGAGGGACAGAAGGTTGAATTTATTCCTTTCGTTTGTTTTTTCCGTCGATCTTGTTTTCCGTGCTGAGCACCAATGCTACCGACGTGCCAGGAAGGCAGCTCCCACACCTGGACCCTACCTATCGACCCATCAACTCATGAACCGGGGACCAACGGCTTTACTTCCCTTCCGAAGGAAGGCGTGATCAGAGATGTTATGCCTCAGAACATCTCGGCGGCGCCGACTGAGATTGAACCCAGGCCTCCTGGGGTGAGAGGTAATCACGCTTATCACTACACCACCGGCGCCGTTAAAGGTTGAATTTACAAACGGTCGAATTGAACTTAAAGGGACAAAAGGTCGAAGTGGAAAAAAGCTCGACATACAAAAGGTGCAAGGACAAAAGGTCGAACTGAACCTTAAAAAATGTCGAATTGTACTGAGGGACTGAAGGTCTAAGGGATAAAAGTTCGGATGGATAAAAGGTAGAAGTGGACAAAACGTGGAAGTACAAAAGGATGCATGGATAAAAGGCCGAATGGACAAAAAGTCGAATGGACAAACGGTCGAATTGAACTTAGAGGGACAAAAGGTTGAATGGATAAAAAGTCGGCCTTTAGTTCATTCAACCTTTTGTCCATTAGAACTTTTGAGAACAATTACGTGAATATTAATTTTAAAATTCCCGTTTTTTTCGTGGTTCTGCCGATACAAATCTCAAAAATTTCCCGGTTTTTAATATTCGTCAAAAATCGAAAGTGTTCAGTGATTAATTTTTTTTAATCGATGTTTGAATTTATTGATAAGTGGAGCATCTTTAGTAGCAAAACTACAGGAAACATTTTTTGGCTGAAAGTATCCCAACATTGCAAGCAGCTTATTCATGGAAAAATATGCTTCTTCAGCTAAAAAATTGCTTATTCAACCTTTCATCAGCACGAACTGTTTGTTGGGATATGTACAGTGTTCCTTCGATAATCCGATTCTCGATAATCCAACGATGCCGGATTAAAAAGTTCGCAAACGTCATTCACAATTGGGTGCCAGCGTGAAAACTAATACCTAGTAGGCTTAAGAGCCTATGCATTTTTTTAGATTTAACACAAATAAAAATCAACGTGATCCTAGATTTCAAAACAACACAGAATTTCTTCATATATCTGAGGCTGAAAAAAATAATGAAAATTATGGATTTCGAAAAAATCCAAGATCCCAGATTATGTCTTGAAAAATGTTCATTTTCGATACAACTTTCTCTGAGACGTCATTTCAATCAAAAAAGCCGTTTCCGTGCTAAAATTTTTGAAAAATTTAGAAGACACAATTTTTGAATAATATGAATAATTGCCCATAACAAACAATTATGCAAAAATTCATACAAATCGAGGAAGGTCGAGTTTTTCCCGATTCATCATTTGGCGTGGGACTGTTCTATAAGCAGAATTTAAAAGAAATTATAAGGTACATTTGATGGGAATACTGAAGAAGATTCAGAAGGGAAAGGAATTCCGCGAAAAATATAAAAAGGAACCATATTTTGAAGATAATTGGATAATTGAGGATATTTTGAAATAATGAACGAAAACTTTCAAGAAAATGCAAAAGAAGCGGTGCCGGTGGTGTAGTGGTAAACGTGATTGCCTCTCATCCCAAAAGGCCTGAGTTCAATCCCAGTCGGCGCCGCCGGGATTTTCTGAGGCATAAAATCTCTGATCTGATAAAGGGATGTAAAGCCGTTGGTCCCCGGTCCATAAGTTTATGGGCCGATAGGTAGGATTCAGGTGTAGAGCTGCCTTCCTAGCATCGGTAGCATTGGTACTCAGTACGGAAAATAAAATCGACGGAAAACAAATCAAGGAAAAAAAAAATGCAGAAGATTTTTTTTTTCAAATGATTCTTATTCTTATACAAGCTGGAAATGAATTTTAAGGAAGATTCAATGGAACAGAATTCCTAAGAGAATTACAAGTAATTTAGGAAGAGAAGTTTATGGTAAATTAAAGGAGAATGCGGTGATATTCCGAAAATGTTATATTGATATAAATAAATCATCGATCAAATAATCTTTTACATCTATAAAAATAAGAATACAACCTACAATAATGATCATAAGTTTGGGGTCGACCTTTAAAAAACATGTAAATGTTGTTTGCTTATATTTCTGCCATTTTACAACCGATTTTCGATCCTCATAAGTAATTTTAAAGGTATTGACATAAATTTAGTTAGTTACCTGGTTACCTGGTTTAATATATTTTACGATTTGTGTATACTAAAACATCTCCTTCAACATTTTTCCAAATTTCATACTGAACATTCTTGACTTATTTTCTACCCTTATCGTATCCTTCGACAATGTACACCTCTAACCTCGGGTAAGCTGCGAGAAATCGGCACAACTCCTACTAGACATAGAAATAAGTAAATTTCCTAACAAAGAATGAACAATGAACTATCGGCTCCGTAAAGCTAACGCGATTGAGCTTTCGAAATAAACGAACTAGATAAAAAAAGTCCTTTCGTTTATTTTTCTTGTGAGTTCCAGAAAAATGACACACATGATGTAGTCCATAATCTTTCGGGTTTTCCCTAAATTGATCACGTTAATGTTTATTACAGTGCTGGTCAACACGCTTCTAACTCAAATCTTTTACCAAGCGCTAATAATCTATCATAAAATAAGTTATACATGGTAGTTATAGGGCCTAATTACGATCTACCTCGACTGATGAATTTACATAAAGCTCACTACCGTACTTCCAGGTGCAATCTACATCCCGAGAATACAGTCCCAACTGAATTTCACCTATTAGGATTTTTTTTGAAGACTCAGTCTATTTTCATTTCAATATCGATTAACACAGCCAGCAGACTGCATCAGCCGAAAGCTGCTTCAAAATCCGGAAAGCACTGCTCTCTCACTCCACTTGCAATCCCAAGAAAAGTTCCCTCCGAAAGCGACACTCGACCAGGGTAGCAGCATTCGTCCGCAGCTTTTGGGTAAGGTGACGCTTATTTTCATTACAGCACATGATTAGTACTGCTGGGTAGGTAGATAGCTCCGGTACTATGTAGTACCATTCACACAAAAAAGCGCCCCGTCCCGGCAGCGATGGGAAAAAGCTTGTCACAAACTTTGCGCGCCCTTTTTCTCGAAGAAAAGCGATATGCGGGAAGCTTTGATGGAATTTCATCCGAAATGAGAGCGCCGTGTGTGTGAGGGTGATAAGCTTCCTCTCGAATCACCCCCACAGCAGCAACCAGCAACCAGCAAGAAGCTCGCCAAAGTTTGCAGCTATGCCTCTCTTCCAAAGGGGCGGAGAATTTCAAAGCACTTACTTTTCATTCGACGGGGGGCCACTTTAGCCGGGTTTCGGTTAAAATCGATTTCTAATCCAGACTCTTTTGGCATTTGTGCCGTGGAATCACGTCCTGGTCGGTCAGAGGCGGTAGGGTTATTGGCAGAGATATAGAAGTATCGTCCACACTGGAAGCTATTTTCATGATTTCAAACGTTCAAGAGATGATGTGGTGTGGAGCAAGAGGCAATGCGTGAAAAGCTCTTGGTCCAAACTGAATGTATTATTAGACTGGTCCTCAAAAGGAGATGGTTTCTGCATATTGAGAAGTGAAAAATGCGAATAACAGGACATTTGAGATAGGGAAATGGCTCTAATGTTGGCCTATGGATCTAAGATAGGGCTCATCGCTAAAAATCTGCTATTATCAATTTTATCAAGATGAACGCGTCATTGGAACGGTACTAATGGATATTTTTGGTCGCTATTGATAATTAAGTCGATTGCTGAATTTATGTATGGGCCAAATTAGAGGCATTTAGGCCGACATTACATCCATTTCCCCTATTTTTTCAAAAATTTTATTCAACATAACTAATAAAAATCAGTGTTCACTCGGCTGTCAACAGAAGCTGGTCGCTCTGCGTTCGTCTGTTTACTAGGCAGCAACCATTGTGTGGTCCTCCTCATTGTTCTTCATAAGCAGCTCTTTCGGTCGATACGTCGTCGACTTTGGAAAACAACCATTTCGTGATGAGTGTGTGAGGGATGACCACGTTTGGCGTCCATTGCTACAATGGAAACGCTCTGACCACCGTTGGCGTAACTACCATACAACGAAACCACTGGAAGTGGATCCCGTTCTGATGGAGGAGGCTTATTGGATGCTCTGTAAAGTTAATTCGACTGCGCCTTATCAAATAAATTAATAATAAAAAAAACTAATTAAAATTTACCGTGTATATTTTTTCCAGAAGACTTTACCTTTCTCAACAAATTTGTCTCAAAAGTAATTCGATCAGAAGTGACGTTTTCGTGCTATAATTCAAGGAATAATGTCACAGACGCCATTTTGAAAAAAATACAAGATCCAAAATGGCTAAATTTTGGCAATAATATGAATGACTGCCCACAACAAACAATTAAGCAAAGTTTCATGCAAATCGGAGAAGGTCGATTTTTATCGATTCGTCATTTGCCATGAAACTGTATATAAAAAATACACTGGAATAAATTTGCACCTGATTGTGGTTGAATTTTTTGATAAAAATTAAAATTTAATAAAAGCCATGGTTTATCAAATTGCTAACATATATATAAAAAATATTATTATATTAATTGAATAGTATTTAGAATTTAGTATTTAGTAGAAAATTAGTAACTTTCAACAAGCTTTTGACACATATTTTGCAAGCTCAAAATTAGGACTTTCAGAACTTCCCAGAAGTTCTCCTTGATTTCCCAGAAGATCTCGTAAACATTCAAGAAGTTCTCCTGAACATTCCAAAAGTTCTCCTAAACTTCCCAGAAGTTCTCCTGAATTTCTCAGAAGTTCTTCTGAATATTCCAGAAGTTCTCCTGAACATTCCAGAAGTTTTCCTGAACTTCCCAGAAGTTCTGCTGAACTTCCCAGAAGTTCTGCTGAACTTTCCAGAAGTTATGCTGAACTTCCCAGAAGTTCTCCTGAACTTCCCACAAATTCTCCTGAACTTCCCAGAAGTTCTCCTAACAAACAATTAAGTAAAATTTCATGCAAATCGTAGAAGGTCGATTTTTATCGATTTGTCATTTGGCGTGGAACTATATATAAATAAAACACTGGAAGAAATTTGTACCTGATTGTTGTTGAATTTTTTGATAAAATATTAAAATTTAATCAAACCCCTTTAGTTCTCCTGAAATTCCCAGAAGTTCTCCTGAACTTCCCAGAAGTTCTCCTGAACTTCCCAGAAGTTCTCCTGAACTTCCCAGAAGTTCTCCTGAACTTCCCAGAAGTTCTCCTGAACTTCCCAGAAGTTCTCCTGAACTTCCCAGAAGTTCTCCTGAACTTCCCAGAAGTTCTCCTGAACTTCCCAGAAGTTCTCCTGAACTTCCCAGAAGTTCTCCTGAACTTCCCAGAAGTTCTCCTGAACTTCCCAGAAGTTCTCCTGAACTTCCCAGAAGTTCTCCTGAACTTCCCAGAAGTTCTCCTGAACTTCCCAGAAGTTCTCCTGAACTTCCCAGAAGTTCTCCTGAACTTCCCAGAAGTTCTCCTGAACTTCCCAGAAGTTCTCCTGAACTTCCCAGAAGTTCTCCTGAACTTCCCAGAAGTTCTCCTGAACTTCCCAGAAGTTCTCCTGAACTTCCCAGAAGTTCTCCTGAACTTCCCAGAAGTTCTCCTGAACTTCCCAGAAGTTCTCCTGAACTTCCCAGAAGTTCTCCTGAACTTCCCAGAAGTTCTCCTGAACTTCCCAGAAGTTCTCCTGAACTTCCCAGAAGTTCTCCTGAACTTCCCAGAAGTTCTCCTGAACTTCCCAGAAGTTCTCCTGAACTTCCCAGAAGTTCTCCTGAACTTCCCAGAAGTTCTCCTGAACTTCCCAGAAGTTCTCCTGAACTTCCCAGAAGTTCTCCTGAACTTCCCAGAAGTTCTCCTGAACTTCCCAGAAGTTCTCCTGAACTTCCCAGAAGTTCTCCTGAACTTCCCAGAAGTTCTCCTGAACTTCCCAGAAGTTCTCCTGAACTTCCCAGAAGTTCTCCTGAACTTCCCAGAAGTTCTCCTGAACTTCCCAGAAGTTCTCCTGAACTTCCCAGAAGTTCTCCTGAACTTCCCAGAAGTTCTCCTGAACTTCCCAGAAGTTCTCCTGAACTTCCCAGAAGTTCTCCTGAACTTCCCAGAAGTTCTCCTGAACTTCCCAGAAGTTCTCCTGAACTTCCCAGAAGTTCTCCTGAACTTCCCAGAAGTTCTCCTGAACTTCCCAGAAGTTCTCCTGAACTTCCCAGAAGTTCTCCTGAACTTCCCAGAAGTTCTCCTGAACTTCCCAGAAGTTCTCCTAAACTTCCCAGAAGTTCTCCTGAACTTCCCAGAAGTTCTCCTGAACTTCCCAGAAGTTCTCCTGAACTTCCCAGAAGTTCTCCTGAACTTCCCAGAAGTTCTCCTGAACTTCCCAGAAGTTCTCCTGAACTGCCCAGAAGTTCTCCTGAACTTCTCAGAAATTGTGTGGGATTTTCTAAAGTCCTCAGTATTTTTCATGAGATTTATGGAACGGTTTAAAGTTCTCTGGACTTCTGTTTTCTGAAGTTTTGGTGGCTTCTTTGGAGTTTTTAGGACTTCCCTGAAATTATCAGGGTTTTTCTAAGACTACCAAACTGAAACTAAACAAAGACTTGGCCACTTTAGCCGGGTTTCGGTTAAAATCGATTTCTAATCCAGACTCTTTTGGCATTTGTGCCGTGGAATCACGTCCTGGTCGGTCAGAGGCGGTAGGGTTATTGGCAGAGATATAGAAGTACCGTCCACACTGGAAGCTATTTTCATGGTTTCAAACGTTCAAGAGATGATGTGGTGGGGAGCAAGAGTCAATGCGTGAAAAGCTCTTCGTCCAAACTGAATGTATTATTAGACTGGTTCTCAAAAACATATGGTTTACTGCATATTGAGAAGTGAAAAATGCGAATCACAGGACATTTGAGATAGGGGAAATGGCTCTAATGTTGGCCTATGGATCTAAGATAGGGCTCATCGCTAAAAATCTGCTATTTATCAATTTTATCTAGATGAACGCGTCATTGGGACGGTACTTATGGATATTTTTGGTCGCTATTGATAATTAGGTCGATTGCTGAATTTATGTATGGGCCAAATTAGAGGCATTTAGGCCGACATTACATCCATTTCCCCTATTTTTTCAAAAATTTTATTCAACATAACTAATAAAAATCAGTGTTCACTCGGCTGTCAACAGAAGCTGGTCGCTCTGCGTTCGTCTGTTTACTAGGCAGCAACCATTGTGTGGTCCTCCTCATTGTTCTTCATAAGCAGCTCTTTCGGTCGATACGTCGTCGACTTTGGAAAACAACCATTTCGTGATGAGTGTGTGAGGGATGACCACGTTTGGCGTCCATTGCTACAATGGAAACGCTCTGACCACCGTTGGCGTAACTACCATACAACGAAACCACTGGAAGTGGATCCCGTTCTGATGGAGGAGGCTTATTGGATGCTCTGTAAAGTTAATTCGACTGCGCCTTATCAAATAAATTAATAATAAAAAAAACTAATTAAAATTTACCGTGTATATTTTTTCCAGAAGACTTTACCTTTCTCAACAAATTTGTCTCAAAAGTAATTCGATCAGAAGTGACGTTTTCGTGCTATAATTCAAGGAATAATGTCACAGACGCCATTTTGAAAAAAAATACAAGATCCAAAATGGCTAAATTTTGGCAATAATATGAATGACTGCCCACAACAAACAATTACGCAAAGTTTCATGCAAATCGGAGAAGGTCGATTTTTATCGATTCGTCATTTGCCATGAAACTGTATATAAAAAATACACTGGAATAAATTTGCACCTGATTGTGGTTGAATTTTTTGATAAAAATTAAAATTTAATAAAAGCCATGGTTTATCAAATTGCTAACATTTTTATATATTGAATTGAATAGTATTTAGAATTTAGTATTTAGTAGAAAATTAGTAACTTTCAACAAGCTTTTGACACATATTTTGCAAGCTCAAAATTAGGACTTTCAGAACTTCCCAGAAGTTCTCCTTGATTTCCCAGAAGTTCTCCTGAACATTCCAGAAGTTCTCCTGAACATTCCAAAAGTTCTCCTAAACTTCCCAGAAGTTCTCCTGAATATTCCAGAAGTTCTCCTGAACATTCCAGAAGTTCTCCTGAACATTCCAGAAGTTCTCCTGAACATTCCATAAGTTCTCCTGAACATTCCAGAAGTTCTTCTGAACATTCCAGAAGTTCTCCTGAACATTCCAGAAGTTCTCCTGAATTTCCCAGAAGTTCTTCTGAACTTCCCAGAAGTTCACCTGAACTTCCCAGAAGTTCTCCTGAACTTCCCAAAAGTTCTCCTAACAAACAATTAAGTAAAATTTCATGCAAATCGTAGAAGGTAGATTTTTATCGATTTGTCATTTGGCGTGGAACTGAATATAAATAAGACACTGGAAAAAATGTGTACCTGATTGTTGTTGAATATTTTTATAAAAAATTTAAATTTAATAAAACCCCTTTAGTTCTCCCGAACTTCCCAAAAGTTGTCCTGAACTTCCCAGAAGTTCTTCTAAACTTCCCAGAAATTCTCCTGGACTTCCCAGAAGTTCTCCTGAACATTCCAGAAGTTCTCCTGAATTTCCCAGAAGTTCTCCTGAACATTCCAGAAGTTCTCCTGAACATTCCAGAAGTTCTCCTGAACATTCCAGAAGTTCTCCTGAACATTCCAGAAGTTCTCCTGAACATTCCAGAAGTTCTCCTGAACATTCCAGAAGTTCTCCTGAACATTCCAGAAGTTCTTCTGAACATTCCAGAAGTTCTCCTGAACATTCCAGAAGTTCTCCTGAACATTCCAGAAGTTCTCCTGAACATTCCAGAAGTTCTTCTGAACATTCCAGAAGTTCTCCTGAACATTCCAGAAGTTCTCCTGAACATTCCAGAAGTTCTCCTGAACATTCCAGAAGTTCTTCTGAACATTCCAGAAGTTCTCTTGAACATTCCAGAAGTTCTCCTGAACATTCAAGAAGTTCTCCTGAACATTCCAGAAGTTCTCCTGAACATTCCATAAGTTCTCCTGAACATTCCAGAAGTTCTTCTGAACATTCCAGAAGTTCTCCTGAACATTCCAGAAGTTCTCCTGAACATTCCAGAAGTTCTCCTGAACATTCCAGAAGTTCTCCTGAACTTCCCAGAAGTTCTCCTGAACTTCCCAGAAGTTCTCCTGAACTTCCCAGAAGTTCTCCTGAACTTCCCAGAAGTTCTCCTGAACTTCCCAGAAGTTCTCCTGAACTTCCCAGAAGTTCTCCTGAACTTCCCAGAAGTTCTCCTGAACTTCCCAGAAGTTCTCCTGAACTTCCCAGAAGTTCTCCTGAACTTCCCAGAAGTTCTCCTGAACTTCCCAGAAGTTCTCCTGAACTTCCCAGAAGTTCTCCTGAACTTCCCAGAAGTTCTCCTGAACTTCCCAGAAGTTCTCCTGAACTTCCCAGAAGTTCTCCTGAACTTCCCAGAAGTTCTCCTGAACTTCCCAGAAGTTCTCCTGAACTTCCCAGAAGTTCTCCTGAACTTCCCAGAAGTTCTCCTGAACTTCTCAGAAGTTCTCCTGAACTTCCCAGAAGTTTAGAACGGTTTTAAAGTGCTTCAATAACCTCTGAAGCATGCTAACGGAATTTTACTTAACATCTTAAAACTTTTTTGAACTTTTGTTGATTTTGCTGAAGTTCCCAACATTTACAAGAAGCTCTCGGAATGTTTCTTAGGTCACCACGATTTTTCTGGTGTTCATGAATCTTCTCTAACGTTCCCGTTATATTTCCGGAATTTTCGAAACTTATTTGAAGTTCTCTGGCATTCTGTTTTCTGAAGTTTTTGTGGCTTCTTTGGACTTTTTATGGACTTCCCTGAAATTAAACTAAACAAAGACGTAGCCCTCCCTGATGTAATCCAATGTTGGTGGCATTTCAAAAAAAAAAAACTGAAGTTCTCCAAACTTCCATGGTTTTCTTTAGGCTTCACTGAAAGTTTCGAAACATTTTGAAGAATTCTGCTATGTTCCTCAAATTAGTGGAACTGCCTTAACATTTTTTTTTATATTTCCCTGATATTTGTGGAACTTTCTGCTCTGAAGTTCTCAGAACATAGATTTGCAATGATCGTCAATGCTCGAAAATCTGATGAGGCACCAAAATCTAAACAGAGCCGTAACTCTTTGCTGATGTCATCCACTATTACTCAGAACTGTTCCTAATTTTAGGTAACTTCCCAAAAGATCTGCAAACTTTCCTGAATTTTTGGCATCTTTTGTGAAGTTTCTGCAATTTTCCTGAAGTTAATTAAAATTCTTAAAGATTTTCTGAAATCTATGGAACTGCCCTGAACCTATCGGAACTAACCTTTAAAGATCTTTAGACTTCCCTAAAGTTTTGGACGTTCTGAAAATTATGTGACTACTTTAGGAGCTGTTCATAAACTACTTGGACACCTTTGGGGGGAAGGGAGTGTAAGTAGTTTATGAACAGCCCCTTAAGATTTCGACATATCTTTGAAGTTCTTGGAACTACGCTTAAATTTTAAGAGCTTCTTGAAGGTTCTTCCCAAGCAACATTGTAAGTTTTATTGAGGTTTTAAAGCAGTCTACAGGTCTAAAGAATGGTCTACAGTACCGTCATAAAACCCAAATTGTTATTTGGGTTATTATTTTCCTGAAGTAAATGGATAAAGCTCTTCAAGTTTTCCAAAAACTTTCGGAACTTTGTTAAAGTTCCCGCAATTTTCTTGCAGTTTATGGAACTATCCTGCAGTTCTCAAAACAGCTACGAAAATCACGTTGCTTCCCAAAAAAAAATCTTAACTTTTATGAAGTTTTTAGGCGTTGCACTTTTTTGATATTGAAACACGTTAATGAACGTCTCGATTTTTCGTACCTTTCCTGGTGAGCCTGAAGTCCACAGAACTTCATTATCTTTCCTAAACATCTTCAAACTAACCTGATGTGTGTTTGGACCTAGTCTTGGAACTATTGAAAGGTTCATTCAATTTTCTCGAAGTTCTATGATCTTCATCTGCAGTATCGGACAAAAAAATCAAAACAAGCCAAAACTCTTTCCAATTGCATAGTTTATCAACCAGTGTGTGTGTGTGTGTGTGTGTGTGTGTGTGTGTGTGTGTGTGTGTGTCATCGTCTACCCCATCATCCAGCTGGGGGCGTTGGACAAATAGAACTGCTAATATATTAAATAATGTGATCAAATTTAACGCTCCGTAATGGTGCCCTTTATGTTGTGATGATCAGTACTTTAACAAGGATAACTTTTGGGGCAAGACAGGGCGTCCTCAACAAGTTTAAGGAAAAGGATTTTCCAATGTCCACAACGCCCCGTAACGTGGGTAGATCACCTTTTCGTGGTACGTTACAGGATGTAAGATCTACCACCGATTCCTAGTCCTGACTACTTCAAGCTAGGGGAACAGGATTTTTCAAAAACGAAAACGAAAAAGTCAGTCAGTGCACTTTTCATCTTATTTTTTGACACTAATGTAATTCACCGATTTTCACGTGCTCTAGAGGTATCAATTTTGCCATGCGAATCGGTTCCTGAATATTCCCTCGGAGAAATAACGCCTACTCCTCAACACACACAACACGTCACTTCAAACTTATTTTTTTTTAATCGAAAATCTAAAATTGCGACCGTCACGAAAAGGTGTTAGGGTTTGAACGCTTATAACTTTGTCATTTATAGATGAAATTGAAATTCAAATACACCAATCGATAGGAAATAACTCTTAGAATCTTCTACAATAAATGCCTTTCAAATTATTTATAATTGCTTCTCGCTTCTCGAGTGGGAAACTTTTTCAAAGCTTTTTGCCAGAATCACGAGCAGTAAAAAAAACTTTTGAGATCGTAAAGCGCGTTTGGAAGGTTCATAAAATGATAAAAATCAACTCGAAATACAGTTGCAAAAACAAAACATTGCAACTTTGCAGTGTGACCTACCACGATTTCAAATCAAAATCATAAACAGCTTTTGATGTGATATAATTTTAATCACAGTCAACTCGAGCAGTTCTCGACATTGAAGGGACCATCGAGATACGGTGAGATCACATTGCATAGTTCATCATCCTGAAAAGTTACAGCGAATTGAACTTTGTCGAAGTGAAACATAATCACGATGTTCTATATTTTTGTCCGCCACTTGGTTCCAAAATTTTCCTGATGTTTATGGGACTGCTCCAAAGTTCTCCGAACTTACGCTTGAAGAACTTTAAATCCAAAAACCTGGACTTTCTTGAAGATTCCGGATCTTCCATAAAGATTTATGAGCTTTCCTGATTATTTCAGTACTTCCCTGAATTTCTATAAGGCTCGCTTCTACGACGCCTGATAAGTGTCACGAGAAGACTGGACGTTTGTTGGTAAGTAGAAATAATGAACCATACGAAAAAGTCATACAAATTTCGGTACCCTGAGAACTCACGACCTTTTGCTCACTTAGCAGGCACTCGGCGCTCTGAAACACCATGAGTAACCATGAGTAACTACCACAACAGGGTCCTCAGGGACCATAGACTAATTTTGTTGAACATCTGGAACATCCGTAAAGGTGGTCAATTCATGAAACTAATTGTCGAATTAAGAAAATGAAAAAATTTCTATTATGCTTTTAAAGTTATTTATGAAGTGCAATCAGCAATTGGGTCTCCCATGGTCACATGCCGGTATTTCGGAAGATCCGGAGCATCCGTAAACATTACCAATTCATGAAAATCGTTCTATTGAGCCGCATTTTTTTTTCCTAAACGTTTTCTGCTATGCTTCGACAGTTATTTATGAAGTGCAACCAGAATAAGTGTCCTCCGTGGCCATCGGTTGGTCCAGGGAAAGATCCGAGCTTCCGTCGAGGTGGTCAATTAATACAACTCATTCGAAATCTCCGAGATTTTTTTCAAATGCTTTTCTATTTAAAAAAAAAGTTAAAAAGTAAGAGGTTGTATCCAGGCTTGCCTAAACTCCTCAAACTCAGATTATGCCGCATAGATGCTCATTTATCGTGAGCTATTTCATCCCTCACATATAAAGAGCAATGATGTCAAATCCAAAGAGCGCAAAAGAGCTCGAGCTCAGATTGATGCTCAAGCTGGACTTCCACAAACACGCATCACGATGAGTGATGCGGGGTCGTTCTTGGGTGAGGAATGATTTACATCGGCTCTGCTCACCAAACAACATTTTGAACTTCGGGATGGACTCGGTGAAACGGTGAGCTTCGTTATACTTTCGGAGAGAGCACGCACGGCCTTTGATTGATGCACGGTTCTTCCATTCAATATTATGATACACAACAACACAACAATACACTCAATGGACTATAGGACCATTCCCAGATAACGTAACATTTTAAGAGATTGATGTTTTTAAACTTGGGAACTACTTTTTGGGTTACTCAAACTCAGTCACAATAATCTTTGATCGTTTTTTTCCGCTAAGTGCTTTATGAGTGGATATACGAAATTATATTTCTGATGAAACTAGTAAAAGTACTAATTACTACGTTTATGGATTATCCCTTGGTGGTGTTTTCGTATTCTCCTGTTGGCTTTTAACATGTTCATTCATTCAATTTGCTGCTCTCGCTGCACACACGGTAGCCCCGAAATCTTTCTGGACCAACAATTGAAATAGGCTGAACAACCCAACGTAAGCAATGGTTTTAAACAAATAATTCTCGAGAATCAAAACACTACCACGTAAACTAAAATTGACATTCGATAAAGGAAGTTTGCTCTATCAGATGATGGTATTAGATTGTTTGGATGTGCTTTGATTTTCGAGGAATTTGTGTTAAAAACAATTGTTTACGTTTGGTTGTTCCGCCTATTTCAATTGTTGGTGTAGCGTTGTCGCATATCGTTGTTGATGTCGCAGAAACGCAAATCAAATTTTGGTATGGCTCTGTTCTTCAACAAGTTAGGAGATTCAGTAGATGGTGAATTAAAGTGTAAATCTTGTGAGAAAAAAATTAAAACAAAACACAACTTCAATTTGAAAAGAAATTTAAATCAATGTTGACATAGGTATTATAATTATCACGCGTTCATTGATTAACATTTTAAATAATCAGCTGGGTAAAAAATGCATTTACTCTACCTCAAATTTCAGCATAGCATTAAATTTGCAATGTGCAACTCATACATGATAGAAACACGTAGAATTTTTGTATCTACGACTCTATGTATGTATTCCCAGCATAGCCTAATATCTCTTGAATTTCAATTGCGATTTTAGTTTTCAACCCAAGAGATGATCCGCTATACGAGACAGTTGAAATGCCGAAATCGTGGTTAAGTTTACAAACACGAGCTATTATGATTTGCCTAAAATAGGGGCGTTTACCGAGAATATACACAGTTATCCTACGAATACAATTGCCACTTTGAAGTTAAGGAATATATGCATACGTTCCATTTTTTTAAATTTCTTGGTTGTGCACTTCTTTCTCGAATACAACACAAAATCACTCATTCATGCGCACTGGGAAAAGCCATCAAAAGCCATGCTCTCTACGAATACATCGCGAAGCTCCAAGTTTACTGCTTTGCGCGAGCGCATCACGAAGTTAAAATTTCTGCTCGGTAGGCAGAGTCGATGTACACCTGAGAACGAGCTCCGCATCCCTCTCAGCGATGCGGGTAGGCAAGAGCCCAGCGTGAGCATCAAGTATAGCTCCGTGAGAGCAAAATATATCATCATCAAAATATGCTGGAGCTCAGCTTATTGATGACTCTTGATGGAGCTTTTGGCAAGCCTGGTTGTATCCAATACTCGACCGTAGATTTGACGTAGGATTACGTGCTCGGTATCAATATTGGGAAACCACTTTTAGCAGGTAATCGATGATAATTTTGTTCACCATTGCAACAGTTTGACATTTGTGTAATTTTCAATAGTGACCTATTGAAAATTGATAAAGTATTCATTTTAGTAGCTTCGTAGAAAAAATTCCAATCGGTTGGCTTGTTTAGAATTAAAATCCATCCGCTATTAACAGAGTTATAAGTGGTCAAAACCTGACCACTTTTCGTAACGCGGTTAATTTTGTTTTTTTTTTTTAATTGCATCCCCAATATGTTGCCGAAAGACGTAATCCTAGGTAAAAAAAATCACTTAGATTCTGACAGTGACTGCTAAAATCAATCAAAACATTTCACCTGGATTCGCCATAGCGCTATCTACTGGAGTGCAGGTTCACGGTCGGTACAAGTCGGTAAAGGGAGCTGGTTAAAAATGTGTATCAATTTCAATTTTCACGTCTGCTGAGCTTTAGCCTTGCAGCAGTTCATCATGCATCAGCCGAGCATTCCGGAGGTTGGTGAGTAATTTGATTTCGTGGAAACTGTAATTGGTAGGGGGGTCGGTGGTCATAATTTAATCAGTTGCACCTACCTACAGGAATATTTAAGCGACTGGACGCAATTTTCCCGGAATAAGTTTGATGAAAATTGAAACCAAGTTTTTTTAAATACTTTCCATAAATTAAACAAGCGCTCACATCACTTCCTGCACGGGGTTTATTTGATCTAAAACCCTACGAGACACGCAACATCCGTGCGACCGTGGTGGCCGACCACCAAACGAAATGCAACCGACGAAGCTACCAGAAATTAAATGACATGCACCACACACACACGGCGAGCTCTCTCAAGTTCATCACGATAGCCGGCCATATCTAGTTGTATAAGTTTTGCCTGCTTTGCGGTCACGCAGATCCATCAAATGTCAAATGCGCTCTCCAGGTTAGCTGCGAGCGCGTGGATCAGTAGACTAGGCTTTCTAAACAAAGGTGAAAAATGATGGATTTTTGGCGAAAATTTAGGTCGATTTCGGATTGGTTGTCACTCAAAAACCGCGGTTTGACGTTGTCAGTGAGTTAAATGGAATCGAACTGAGCTCTCATGATAGCAATCATTCACTGTCTTCCCATTCTGTGGTCGATTGGTTGAACGGAACTTTTTCGAGAAATATGGATAAACGGCTTGTTATATAATTATCGAGCTACATGCAAGAAGGGCCCATGTGCCAAAACGTGAACAGTTAATTTATACGTCGATTACTCGCGGATTACAGGATGGCTAGGCAAGTTGACTACGTCACGAGAAATCGGCGTTTGAAGACTGTGTTCTATTTGGTTAATTTTTATGTAAATTTGGCAGATGGAACTTTTTAAATAACCCTGCTGTTTCACCAGACTTATTGATCGGCAGTCAATGAATTAATTTTCTCGAAAATCGACCGATCAACGAACATTTAAATTAATTTAAGAAGTGTAAAAATTATGTGAACATTGTGAAAGAGCCATTGTTTACATTTAGCACATATGCCCTTTTTGCATATGTTGCTCGAGAATTAAGCTCATCTATACTAATTGCACCTGGTTTAGGCCGGCACAAGCAGAAAGTTGTCCTTGGCCGCGTGTCCGCTGCGACTGAATTTAACAGCTGTAAAGCCAGACGCCGCGCCCGGTGCTCTTTTGGTCGTAAAACAGACCGACCTCCGCAACCGGAAGAGTCTCATAAAACTGTGGTACGTTCTTGTCATTCGGAAACATTGATTGCTTACTTCGATCAGCGTTTAAAAAAAACAAAACACAATTTTTGAAGTCCCATCGCAGTGACCCTTTGCAAAGCTTTTCCAACTCAGCGGAAACCACTGACTGCAGACAATAGGCAGTGTTGCCAGCTCAGTTTCATGATCCAGTTGAACTGTAAAATCTGGAAAAATCTGGAATACTCTAAAATAGAGTATAATTTAGCTGACTCGACCTTCTCCGATTTGCATGAAACGTTTCATACATGTGTTTTATGGGCAATGATTAACTTTTCTGCTAAAATTCGACCATTTTGAATATATATATATATTTTTTTTTATTCTCAAAATGGCATTTTTCAATAACTAAAAACCAGCAGGCCTGGGTTCAATCCCAGTCGGCGCCGCCGGGATGTTCTGAGGCATAACATCTCTGATCACGCCTTCCTTCGGATGGGAAGTAAAGCCGTTGGTCCCCGGTTCATGAGTTGATGGGTCGATAGGTAGGGTCCAGGTGTGGGAGCTGCCTTCCTGGCACGTCGGTAGCATTGGTGCTCAGCACGTAAAGCAAATTGTTTCTTGGTATTGTTGAGAAAAAAATCCGAAACAGTGATGGACAATTAAATAACAAAAAATGTACATGTTAAATATGTTTGAATTTATAAAAAAAAAGCTTATGAAAAATACAAACTTTTGGCATATGTAAATCCTTGGACACTTAAAAATTGACAAAAATCGTAGAACTCCAAATTTGGGTCATATTTTCGAACTTTTTGTGCGAACGCTATTTTTTTATATTTTGTGCACTGAAACCAGTTATTGTGATTTTCTAAATCGTTTTCTGTTCAAAAATAACAAACATATTGCACCAAAAACAAGTTTAACAATTTTACCAAAAGCAGATCTTCTACGATTTTTTGTAAATTTGTTATTGTTCAAAGTTATTGATATTCGAAACGTTTGCATTTTCATATATTTTTTTTAATAAAAATCAAAACTATCGACCAAGGATATTATTAGATTATTTGTTATGTAATTTTAAATCACATTTTAGGATTTTTTTTCACAAAAATAGCACATAAGTTTTACCGTGTATATTTTTCCTATGTAGACTTTATTTCTTCCTGAAACTCTGTCTCAGACGTAATTTTGATAAGAAGTGAAGATTTCGTGCAACGATTTATTGGAAAAGATCAAAAAGGCTAATATGATTTTTTAAAATAAAAAATGGATATTTTAAAATCGAAGACGGCAGATCGATTCGAAATTTGGAACTGTTCAATAACCAAACGAACACCAATTTAATTTCGAATAATGAATATAAACAATATTTTTCGATATTATTTTCACGTGGAAATTTTGTTTTAAAATAATAACATAATAATTTTAATAATCCAGATTTGTTTTAATTATCACCGGAAATGCAAGTTTACATGTATGTTTGTTTTTTTTTTATAACATTAAATAACAGCTATCGTGGTAAATTGAGAGCTGGTTACTCGCTGAATTTTCATATGTGTGCCCCCGACCACCGCCACCGCCTGTCACCATTTGCAAGAGAGTTCGTCAATACCAGGCGGGATTCATGGGTGCCCGCGCTACCACGGACCAAATTTTTGCGATTCGGCAGGTTCTGCAGAAATGCCGCGAATACAACGTGCCCACACATCATTTGTTCATCGATTTCAAATCCGCATAAAGGGTGTCCACGATGAAATTGCCACACACAAAATTGATTCGCAAAATTCGAGTTTTCATCCGATTGCCATCAAATTTTCAGGGATTGAGAAATAACTATTAAACTTCATTTTACCATTTTACTCGTATTTTATTTACAGTCCATACGCAAATGCCCGCACCTTGGCCTTAACCCCGGCCATAAGATTCTGCACAACCTGTGAATCAACCGTTTTTTGCATGTAAACCCATACTTTCTTCAGTTCCTCGACTGTCTTCACTACCTTAGGTCGTTTAAGAAGGTGCTGCTTCATAATCGCCCAGTACTTCTCGATGGGGCGGAGCTCCGGAGTGTTGGGAGGGTTGAACATTTTCGGCACGAAATTGACCTTATTGTCCGCATACCACTTCAGCACGTCCTTGGAGTAGTGGCATGAGGCCAAATCCGGCCAGAAGATTGTTGGGACGTTGTGGGCCTTCAGGAGAGGAAGCAGCCGCTTCTGGAGGCACTCTTTTATGTACACCTGTCCGTTCATCGTGTCCTGGGTCACGAAAGGTGCACTCCGCTTCCCGCACGTGCAGATGGCTTGCCAAACCAGGAATTTCTTCGCAAATTTGGACATCTTCTGAGTGCGGCCATGCTCCGGAACGCTGAACTTATCCTTGGCCGTGAAAAACAGGTTGCCGGGGATCTGTTTGAAGTCGGCCTTCACATATGTTTCGTCGTCCATGATGCAGCATTCAACTTTCGTCAGCATGTTGAGGTACAACTTCCTGGCACGGGTTTTGGCGGACTTGTTCTGCTTCTCGTCGCGATTAGGGGCCTTTTGTACCTTGAACGTTCGAAGCCCAGCCTTAGTTTTGGCCTTCTGGACAAAACTTCGGCTTAGGTGCAGCTTCTTAGCCACATCCCTAACGGAGGCGTTCGGATTTCGGTTGAAGGCCCCAACTACGCGGTTGTGATTTTTGGTGTTGTACGGAATACTTTTTCCTTCACTTCTAGGCTTCCGATCGGTGGTCAACCGTTCCTCGAACCACTTAATCACTCGCGACACCGTGGAATTCGCGATTTCCAACGTTTTAGCGATGGAACGATGCGAGAGATCCTTGTTCTCGTGATGAATGCGCAAGATTTTATCACGCACGAGCTGTTCTTTCGACTCCATTTCCGCGAGTTTTGATCACAGGATGTAAATAATGCACTATGAACTAAATCCACCCAAATTTTCATTAAATTCTACGCAACGGTTAAAAAGTTAGAGCAATTTCATACTGTGGCAATTTCATCGTGGACACCCTTTACGACACAATCGATCGAGATCAGCTATGGCAGATTATGCACGAGTACGGATTTCCGGATAAACTGACGCGATTGGTCAAGGCGACGATGGATCGAGTGATGTGCGTTGTTCGAGTATCGGGGACACTCTCGAGTCCCTTTGAATCTCGAAGGGGGCTACGGCAAGGTGATGAACTTTCGTGTCTGCTATTCAACATCAGTGTGATCAGAAGAGCTGGGATATACACGAGTGGCACGATCTTCAGGAAGTCCATCCAGCTTCTTGGCTTCGCCGATGACATTGATATCATGGCACGGAAGGCTGAAGCTAGGGAATACGATGTTAGCCTCTCACCCCGAGTTCAGATTGACGATGACGAAATCGAGGTGGTCGACGAGTTCGTGTATTTGGGATTTGGGCGCACTGGTGACCGCCGAAAATGATACCAGCAGAGAAATTCAAAAACGCATTATGGCAAGGAATCGTGCCTACTTTGGACTCTATAGGACGAAGTTGACTATCTACAACACGCTGATTAGTCCGGTTGTTCTCTATGGCCACGAGACCTGGACTATGCTCGTAGAGAACCAACCGTGGTGTTTTCGAACGGAAGGTGTTGCGTACCATCATACGTGGAGGAGGCGAATGAACCACAAATTGCACCAGCTGCTGCAAAAACCATCCATCGTCCCATTGCGTAAATTGGGCGGCTACGGGGGCTGGGCACGTCGTAAGAATGCCGCACGACGACCCAGTGCAAATGGTTCTCGAACCTTAGGGGACACATCAAATCTCATGCCAATGCCAATTCGAGAGAATTTTCTAAAATGCCGTCGGAACTTCCATAAAGTTCACTAAATCTTTCAGATGTTCATTGGTCTGTCTTAAAGATCCCGAAATTTTCCTGGAAATCCCGGAACTTTCCCAAATTTCACGTAACTTTTGTAATGATTTTTAGGCTTTGGTGAATTTATATCGACTTTTCGATGCTGTCTGAAATTCATTCAACTTCCCTGAAGTTCTTTGGACTTCCCAGGAATTCCACAGAACTTCTTAAAAAATCCCACGATTTCCCTGAAGGTAATAGAACTGTCGTGAAACTCTTTGATCTTCTCTGAAGTACAGTGCTGTTCAGCGTGCCGATTTTCATGCAAAATTGACAGCTTTGACATGTTGTAACTTTGTTGTTCTCTTAAGATCAATTGGGCTGAAACGTTCGCCACAAATATGTTCAATTTTTCCGATTACGAAATACCAAATTATAGGAAGTACCTGCCGGAAAGTGAGATACTAGGTAAAACCTGTTCGAAATGAAATGAATGAAACTGTCTTAAAAATCTTAAAACATCCCTTAAGTTTTGTTAAATTCGTGATATATTTCTAAAATTTCCTATAACTCTCAACTCACCCTTACAGGTCTTTCATCTACGCTAAAAGTGAAGCAAGAGCTGCCTCAGTACCGAAATGCGAGGTTAAATGCGATTCAATTATAATAGACGACGATCTTCGGCTCTTGATCAGTCTGAAAAATGTCCGTTGGCGGCAATATCAAAGAACACATGATCCTGCCATGAAAATTATCCCACAAATTAAAAAACCCTGAGGAACAAAACGTTTGACAATATAATATTTCGAAATTAGACCCGAGTTCCAACAATTTTAGTTATAATCACCATCTTTGTCATTGGAGCCACACAGACTGAATTATCGGGACTTAATTCTATTGTTATAGCCATAATCAGTATGGTGTCTGTATTGCAGAGACGACGGACTGCAGCGTGGAAGTTAATATCCCGGAGCAAACTACTGCAGTCAATATGATTAATAATCATAAAGGGTGATACGGTCAAAATTTGGTCAAGGGAAAACGCGTGTAAATCGGTGAAATCGTTTATTTAAAAAATCAAATTAAATTTCTTTTTCAAGTTCAATTAGTATAAAATTCAGGAAAAATATTCAGTTAGGCTTCCGCTTTTCCAAATCCGAATTGCCGGGCCTTACGCTTGACCCCTGCCATCAGATTTTGTACAGCCACCTTGTCCACCTTCTTCGCCGCAGAAAGCCAGTTTGCCTTGAACTGCTGCTCGCCCTTAGCAGTTTTTTTTGGTCTTCTTTAGGTTCCGCTTGACAATAGCCCAGTATTTCTCAATTGGGCGGAGCTCTGGCGTGTTGGGAGGGTTCTTGTCCTTGGGAACCACCTGCACGTTGTTGGCGGCGTACCACTCCATGGCCTTTTTACCGTAATGGCAAGATGCCAAATCCGGCCAAAACAGTACGGAACAACCGTGTTTCTTCAGGAAAGGCAGCAGACGTTTATTCAAACACTCTTTCACGTAAATTTCTTGGTTGACAGTCCCGGAAGCTATGAAAATGCTGCTTTTCAAGCCACAGGTACAGATGGCTTGCCAAACCAGATATTTCTTTGCGAACTTTGACAGTTTCATGTGCTTGAAAACATCTGCTACCTTTCCCCTTCCTTTTGCCGTATAAAACTCCTGTCCCAGAAGCTGCTTGTAGTCGGCTTTGACGTAGGTTTCGTCGTCCATTACCACGCAGTCAAACTTCGTCAGCATCGTCGTGTACAGCCTCCGGGATCGCGCTTTGGCCGTCGTATTTTGTTTATCATCGCGATTTGGAGTCACTACCTTCTTGTAAGTCGATAGTCCGGCTCGTTTTTTGGCTCGATGCACGGTTGTAGACGATACACCCAGCTTATTTGCGGCATCTCGGAGAGAGAGGTTAGGGTTTCGCTTGAAACTACCGGCAACTCTCTTTGTCGTCTCAGCGGCTTCCGGTTTTCGATTTCTCCCCGATCCAGACTTCCTGGCTGTCGACAAACGTTCCCCAAACACTTTAATTATATTTGTAACGGTTGATTTGGCAACTTTTAGCGATTTTGCCAACTTTGCGTGCGAGTAGCTCGGATTTTCGCGATGCGCGAGCAAAATTTTGATACGCTGCTCTTCTTGCTTGGACGGCATTTTGACAACTGAAGAGTGAATTCCAAAATCAAAATAGGAGCAACATTCTACACACACACACCTTCAAAATGAGGGGTGTTCAGGTTTTTTAAATGCAAAATTGAAAGAAATACGTCAAGTTGATATTGACCAAATTTTGACCGTATCACCCTTTATCAAAAAATAAATAGCCTCTGCAGAAATATTCGGTGACTCGATAGTGTTTGCAGCGCACATCTGTGTTCGTATGGTGGGAGGTTATCGAGATTGGTCCATGGAAGCGGTCGTAAGGCGAGTCTGACAAAACGTTTCTGGATTCTTTCGATGCGCAATATGTTCACAGCATGATATGTAGCCCAGATTCGTACTCCATATTCAAGGACGCTACGAACCATCGAATTGCGCAGCGTTGCGACGCAGGAATCCAAGCAAGGAATTGGCATTTGTAATTGACATAAATTTGTGCTCGTTGAATCTAAGTTTGCTATCCAAGATCTTCAATGGAATCAACTCGTTCAAGCGACAATTGATTCCTCGAAAAATAAAATCTGACCGGCGAGTGACTACGGTTGCATTTGCCAGTGTTTGCTTGCATTCTTGCAGTTTGTAGAGCACAA
The DNA here is from genome assembly GCF_037179485.1 of Ochlerotatus camptorhynchus. Classification (NCBI taxonomy): domain Eukaryota; kingdom Metazoa; phylum Arthropoda; class Insecta; order Diptera; family Culicidae; genus Ochlerotatus; species Ochlerotatus camptorhynchus. The sequence continues at coordinate 918,724 of NW_027040802.1, read as the reverse complement.
CTTCCCTGAATTACGGCAGGACAACCTTGAACTTCGACAGGACTTCCCTGACCTACGGCAGGACTTCCCTTTACTTAACCAGGTCTTCCCTGAACTTCAGCAGGACTTCCCTTAACTTCGGCAATACTTCCGTAAACTTCGACAGAACTTTCGGGAGGACTTTATTGACGTTCGAAAGGCCTTTCCTGAATTACGGCAAGGCTTCCCTGAACTTCAGTAGGACTTCCTGTTCTTCAGCAGGCCTTCCTTGAACTTGGAATCTTGGAATTAAAGTCGTCATGTTGAAACTCTGCAGGTAAATTATCTAAATTCCAAATCTGAACGACTACCTGTTAGAGCTGGACGTCCTCAGGATAGCATTATTGGGCCTATATTGTATAACAGTTTCACTTTGGACCTCCCTGATTTGCCTCAGGGTTGCCACAAATCATTGTTCACCGATTACACAGGCATTTCCGCTAAAGGAAGAATTCTTCGTGATATTTGAAGCAGACTGCAGACAAGTTCTGATATTTTCTCTTCTTATTTACAAAAATGGAAGATTTCCTCCAACGCTTCCAAAACTCAACTTAAAATATTCCCACATAAGCCTAGAGCTTCCTTTTTGAAACATAGTATTAGTCACATGGTCACTATGAACGGAGTTCCAATTTCTTGGTCAAGTCAAGTGAAATATCTGGGATTAGTACTTGACCTATACATTAGGCATAAAAGTATAAGCGATTATTTCTATATTCCAAAACTTTGCATTTGCATAAGCTTTAAAAAAAAACAAAATATTGAACAAGTAATTTTTTGGCATTCAATTTTTGACTTAGGATTACATCTTTTGGCAACATCTTGGGAATGCAATTTCAAAAAAACCAAAATTGATCGCGTTACGAAAGGTGGTCAGATTTTGACCACTTTTAACTTTGTCAATACAATACTAAACAAGCCAATCGATTGAAATTTTTTTTTTCGAATCTGCTGAAATGAAAACTTTATCAATTTTCAATACGTCACTATTTAAAAATGCACAAATGTCCAACTTTTGCAATGCTGATCAAAATTATCATCGATTGCCTGCAAAAAGCACTTTCCCTAACACAGATTTCAAAATTTAATTCCATCCGGTCTCGCCGAACGGTGCTTTTTCAATCGGTGGTAGTGTCGGCGTGTGGCGTTGAACGTTGTTCTCCAGTACACAACGAAATACTGCCCGCAAGCAGCTAGTTATCAAGGCCGCCCTCAAGAACCCTCGATTAACCGAGAAGGAGGAAGAAGCCGCACCGCTACTGATCGGATTCAGTTGTTCGTCGCGAGCCGCTGTTGGTCATCTATGCCAAGCGCGTCACCCTCGTTCGAAACAACATACAGTTCGCCAGTCTCATCCGTGTTGAACACCCCAATAGCTAAGCATTGCTCAACCATCACGACAAAACGGTCCTTTTCAGGACCACCATAAATTATTGTTGTTTAAGAGCTGGTTTTCATTGAACGTTCGCCTTGTTGCCAGCCACATCACCCCCCAATCTCTTTGGTAATGTCCCCAGCAAACAAACGTTTGTGGTCAAATGCGTTACAGTATTGAAGTGGTATCTCGCGATTGGAAATTTTTAGCAGGAAATTCCTCCAATCAGTTTTCGCTTTTTTGATTATCTATTGAATAAACCAAAAATTCCGTGCGTTTTGTGTACCGAAAGCGAGGCGTTTCCGTGATGGGAAAAAGTCGCCGAATATTGATACCGAGCACGTAATCCAAGTTCAAGTAAACCCCCAACAAGTAATTTAACTGCAGATCAGCTTATACAGGCAAACAGTAGCTTGTGCAGCTATAAAACAGGCATATTCAGCTGGACAAATGATTCGAAGTAGACCCGAAATTGGATATCCATTTCCTGTGAACAATTAGCAACTTGCAGCCGTGTAAACCTTTTCCCATCAATTGCCCAGTCCAGTCTCATCCCGAATTGGTCTGGCTTCACTCCAACGAGGCCCAAATCGATATCTTGCAGCAACTTTCCGCTTTAGAGCTGGGGCTTGGGGCCCGTCAAAATCAGACTCACTTCGTCTCACCTTCGTCTCTTGTTGGGGCTGGTTGGTGCGGTTATCGTTTCTCGAAAGATGAACCACATTCTTCCTCTTGCCTCAACGCATCGCCGCACATCTCCTCAGGAGCATCAGGTGGAAGAAAATGGGAATTCTCGGTACGGTCTTGCTTTGCCGTCGTCGTCATTTGCGTCGTACCTACCTGCCACACGTACGTAAGTGAACTGTGTGTTTTTTTTCTCTCTTCATCTTCCTAACATTGAAGCATGACGTCAATCAAAAGGAAGAAAAAGCTCCTCACTCCCCAGGCTCCTTGGAGCAGCTCCACATGTACTGCACTTCGATCTATTTAGGGGCCTAGCATCGGGGCAAGAAAGGTTGATTATTATTATTAATTTGTGTCTCGCGTGGGGCTATTTTCGAATGCACCCCCAGCCCCAGCACGAAGAAGCACGGAAAAGCTCCCAAGTGCAGGTAAAAATAGATTTTGAAGTTCTTCCGTGCAGCAGAGAAAAGGTCAACCGCGCGTCATCGTCTTCTTGCCAGAGTAGGCCGTCAAATTTACTGACATTTTTGTTCGGGACTTGGCGCAAAGCCTTCTTCGATTCGAAGGTTACCAAAGCGCTTGTCGTCGTCGTCGTCGTTGAGACTTGGGTTGCTAAATAAAAATGACTCTCTACATGCAATGAAAAATGCACGAAACTTTTATGACTTTTTTCTGTTTGTGGGGACTGATTGTGATGGGAATGGGCCTGACACCGGGGGCGGGGGGTGAGTAAAACTGGAGCTTTTTGTTCAACACGACCACCAACCAGACAACGGCCTATGTCATATTGCATCGGTCGGGTCGTCGTCGTCGACGTCGTTGGTGCCTACTCGCGCGAATGACGGTCGGAAAGGGAGTGAGCAAAACACGGAACGAGCAGCCGACGACGGATCAGAAAATGTGAAGCAACAGCCTTTCGCAATAATACAGCGGGGCTGCGGCTGCTATGCGATTCATTCTTTACTGCAAGTTCGGAAAGTTGGACGCTTACTTCGATTGAGTGTGTTACCTACATCATTGTTTCGTCAGTCACTTCTGCTGCCAGCGTTGCCAGTATTCTAGATTTATTGGCATTTTCCAGATTTTTAGTCATCTTGCCAAATACTTTAAGTTCCAGATAGACCTGTGCGCCGTGGCGCCACGTCGCCGCCATTGACACTATTTCATACGCCGCCGCCGCCGCCGTGATGATTTTTGATACGCCGCCAATGTAAAATAAATTACAATGAATGTTAGTTTAATTTCCTATCAACCTCTGCTCATGAACATCGCAGCGAATGTTAGAAGTTGACCTTGCAGACGTCGCAATGGTTTTTAATCTTTTTCATTCCGTGTTCTGTATATGCTTTCACCTACACAAGCAAGCATTTGCCTTGATTGTTATGTATAACATGGTAGAACGACGCACACACTTGCCTCGATTCTCTCCAGCAGAAAAAAAAAACAAGCGAAGCCGAGTTTACGAGGAAATCAGCGCTTCTTGTTTGCTTTTAGGCTATCCATATTCCGAAGCATGGAGAGATCAGTGGAGAAAGCACAGGTCTAATAATCGCAACGTCGGCGTTCGAATCTCAGTCGGCAAACTTTTTTTTTCGACATGATTCATTTCACTCACATATACACACCACATTTTTCATTCTCCATTTCCTTGCATTGGACCGCAGCTCAGTATATTGCATCCTCCGTTCAAAACGTTAACAAAACGCTTATTCACGGCCAGATTCCTAAGGTGGGAAGTTGTAAAAACAACGCTTCCACCTCCAAAATTCAGTAGCTTAATTTCATCACACTTACTAAAATTTCACAGAGAAGATAATTTTCCAAGCTAACCATATTTACAATGAAGACCTAGGCAATGTTAGTCTACGTTTCTTGAATCATTATTCAATCATTAAAGTGCTATTCCAAGACCATTATCGTAAATACTCATTGAGTTTATTCTCTGAGCTAGTCAGGCTGTTGAGAACACAATAAAGAACATGAACTACAAGTGATCAGAAAAAAATCATCTCCTTCTCTTAACTCTTTACCAGTCTTGAATTGAATTTAATTTAATAACGTAACATCTATAAAGAGACGCAAATACCCGTTTGGAGGTTATATTTTGCAACAAATAACAACGTCTAGTGTCTACGGAAATAGATTTTTTTTAATCAACCCTCAGGATCTCAGTTTAACTCAGGAATGTGTCAACACCCAGCTAGTAATTCTTGCTCAACTTGCAAAAATGCCACATCAAGCATTGAGCAACAAGTTCGCAACTCTATTTAAAATTTTAAACCATCCTCAAACTACAGCGAGTAATTAAGTTGTTTGAAACTAGCAAAGTTTGTCATACTTCTGTGATTAAGGAATATTTCCTTGCATTTCAATTAAATTCCCTGGTTTTCCAAGTCCAAAAATTTATTCCCTGATATTCCCTGATTTTCCAGGTTTTTCCACCCTGTATTTTATTAAGGTGCTGTGCTATCCATCAATACAAATCATATATCTGATATCTTCTCACCTGATACCAGCAAACTCAGAAATTATTCCAAAGACTTGCAAGTGATCGAGGATATTTTTCAAGACTTCAGGATGATCAGGTATTATTCTGAAGATCTTCATCTGTCCAAAAATCCAATTCAAGTCTCTAAGAATTTCTGTTATGATATTATATTTTTTTTCAGAAAATAGAAGTGCGCTTTGAGAATCGTTCGAAAATGGCTGTGTTTTTGCGGCGCTGCGGGCTTTTATTTTATTTTTATTTTTTAGTTCGGGCTGTCTTTGTGCTGGCTTGGAGTTTTTCGGTGCAAACACTTGATTAGTATTGTGTCCCGGGCGCGATAATTTGATCTGGAAAGGTTTGTGCTGATGTTGCCACCTTAAACGCTGTTGCTTAGGTGCTTGGTGTGCTCTCGCTTCCCTTTGTTGCCGGTGTGACTCGATCGCACTGATCTATTGTCAGGTTTGTGCGATGTGCATTGCTTTTGTGCATAGAGTGATTTGAGAAAGAAAAGTGATAAGGGAAATGGCGCTAATGTTGGCCTATGGATCTAAGATTGGGCCCATCGCTAAAAATCTGCTATTTTATAAATTTCATCTAAATGGGCGCGTTCATATGGGACGGTACTTATGAATATTTTTGGTCGCTATTGAAAATTTAGTCGATTGCTGAATTTATGTATGGGCCCACATTAGGGGCATTTAGACCGACATTACATCCATTTCCCCTATCTAGTTATTGTGTAGTTGAATCGCTGAAGAAGCATTTTCGAGAGGGCGTGTCTGCTTTTGTGGGCAGTGCGTTTGATGCTCGGTTTGCTGTGGCTGGTGGCTCACCTGCGCTTGCTGGTGCCGCTATCAGGTAGGGGAGAATTTCCACTATCTGATGGTGGTATTGGCGGGATGCCGGTTGCGCCGGATTGGGGATCGGATGCGTCCCTTTGGGGGAACAATCGAGATTGATTTGAATCATTTCCCGTTTGCCAGGGGGATGACCTCGATCGCATGAGGCATGTTCCTCGGTTTTTACGGTTAGGTTCCTACGAATAATGCATTATGATATTTTTCATGTTGAAGCATGATTCGTTAAGAAAATAAATGTCGCGTTGATGTGTTCTTAGGTGTGTCCTTAACACGATCATAAGGGCCGTGGTTGATTCTGTGGTTAAGTGGTTTTGATGCGGTAGTTTGACGCATAATAGGGGTACCAATTTTACCGCACCGTAAATTGATCATAGCTTTATCGGTAACATTCGTTCGTGTTGCTTTAGAACTTTTTCGGATCGGTTTCCGTATTGGTTATAATTGTTAAAAACAATCCGTTTGTTTCAAAGACAAGCGATAGGGTTTTGATTCTAATTTTCGTCCTACTAAGCATCTAACACTGCTTCTTGATTTTCAAATTCCTTCTACGAGTTTCAATTCTGTCCTAACGCATTGAAACGCCATTGGATGTTCTAGGTTTTATTTAGTTCTACGAATGAAGACAGAAATATTGGATTTGCTAGGAGCGCGAGTAAAGATATGATGTGATAAGAGGGGCTCGGTGGCCTTAGAGTGATCGTTTTTGCTTACTGAGCGGAACATCATGAGTCTAATCTCAGGCCCATCTATATTCCAGATTCGTCAATCGCTTTATTTGTTAACATGACTACATGGTAATAACAGCAAATCGATGATTAAAAAGGAGCTCGTTTGCCTAGTGGCAAACGTTTTTGCTCACTGAGCAGAAGATCGCGGGTTCAATTCCAAGCTCCCTCGCGTTATATGATCGTTAGGACATTAATTCAGCTTATCGTTTACCAAAACGAACCCTGCTGCAATCCCAAACCTTTTACCCAATAACCCAGTGATTCCTCGTGGAAGTGCAGCGGTGTTCTCGGCTTCCATCAAAGCGAGTGTCACGTCAACACATTCCTACCCAATCCTTTCTTGATATGTGTTCTGGCGCGGCCGGCGCTGGTATTGTGTAAGTACAGCTGATCTGGCAATAACAGAGTAGCAACCGTGGGCGGTCAATCATGTACATGCTCATGATACTAAGTTGTTCAGAAAATATCTCAAAGACCTTCAGGTGATCAAAGAAATTCATGAAGACCCGCTGGAAATTTTCAGGATCATCAGGTATTATTCTCAAGATTGTCAACTGTACAACATTTCAATTAACACCTCATGGATATTTTCTCGGGATTCCAGATGGCTCAGAAAATATTCTGAATATTCTGCCTATTATTCTGAAGATCTCCAATTGTTTAATAAAACAAATCATGTCTCTAAGATATTCTCGCAAGAAAGTAGGTTGATCCGGAATTATTTTAAAGCCTTCCAGATGATCAAGAACCCGCATAATATTCTCTGAATTATTTGCCTATTCATATGGTGAATCAGATATTTTTCTGAAGATTTTTAACCGTTCAATAAATCATGGCTGTTAGCTATCATAGCAGGTTGATCAGGAATTAACTATCATGATCAAAGAGCTGCATCATGTTCTCTGTATATTTTTTCAAGTCTTGAATGTCTTAAATTTGACTTCTAGGCAGGCGTTTAAGCTTATGGGAAATCCTAAATCTGAAATATTGAACACCCTTTCACGCCCAAAAATTTTAAAAGCAACGGTGAAGACATCTCGTCAATCTCGTTGGTTATTTTTTTATAAATACATCTGGCATCCCTGAGTTGAATTATTTCCACTTCATGTCAGGTAAGATCCTAGGACAGGGCCCGCCAGCTGCTAGTGAAAAAATAAGACCATTTGCCTGTCAGAAAAAGCCACTTTTGATTGAGCGAATTGACAAACGCCTACTTGCACACCGCTCTGTTAGGTTACAATGGGGCATATTGTTGTTGGAGTGGCCGTGCTGCTAGCAGGTGGTATTTTTTTCTCATTTTTTTTTGTTGGCAAAGTGGCAGGGAAAATGAAGCACGCATAGTCATTAAATATGGTTGCAGTCACGTGTCAGCATACCATAACCCAAATGATAGAACTATACCAAAATTGGTTTGGATGATACCTTTAAGCTTTTTTGATTTAAGCTTTCTCCCCACAACAGAATATGCTGCGTAAATGTGAATCGTAAATTAAATTAACTTATCAACCAGTTGGGTTGATTGATAATGGTAGGTTCATTTCCTGAATGGCAAGAGGAATCCAAATGGAACCTCTGGATCATTCAAATTGACGTAGCTCCGTTCGACGATGAATGGTAAGAAATGGATGTGAATGATTGATTTCAATGTACTATAATATTTTTATCAACATATTTGGCAATACTGGAGTAGCCCCCGTGCAAACTCAAACATAAATTACATGAGGGAATCTATCTCTGAGCTGACACGTCCTGTCCTGACCTTACCGAAGATGGTTAAAAATTGTTTATAATCCCTGCTAAACTTTAACTGAAATGGTTGCGGAACTTTACATGAACGTTTGTGTGGTAAAGTTTTAACCTTATGTATTATGGTTCTTTGGAAGTGGACCTTACAAAAATTAGGTAGTTAAGAACCATTTCCATTCAAAATAGTTGTTTTCTCCATACATTTTCGCAGAGAGGACTATATTAGAACCTTTTTACTCGTGGTTTGAGAATTTTAATGGTAATGGTTATGGTAGCCAGTAAGGTCCTTTAATGGTTTTGTATTATCGGTCAACTTTACGTGGAATATATTGCGAATTGGTAATCAGTAATTTACAGGCCACCAATTTGCGAAATATTCCACATAAAGTTGATGGATGTTACAAAACCATCTATGAACCTTACCGACTATCATAACCATTAAAATTAAAGTTCTCAAATCATAAATCAAACAGTTCCAATATAATTCCTTTGCCAAAAATGTATGCAGAAAACAAGAATTTGGAACGGTATTGGTTCTTAACAACCCATTATTTGTAAGGTTCACTTCCAAAGAACCATAATACATAAGGTTAAAACTTTATCACACAAACGTTCCTGTAAAGTTCCATAACCATTTCAGTTGAAGTTTAGCAGGGATTATAAACAATATTTAACTGTTTTAGGTAAGGTCAAGTAATGGTTCGCATTTATGCGGGGGAGTCACTGAATGTCTTTGTCACTGTGAGTCAGTGTGAACTGTCAAACGGGAGCCAAATATTCAGAACATTTAGAAGAAACAAATGCAGTTACTGTTTTTATCTATTGTCAAGCATTGTAATCTCGTACAAATGATCCATACTTTTTCATAATACATTTTTAATGTTAAGCTCAAAGGCAGAACTCCACAGGCTCAGTGATGAAAATCGAAAAACCAGCATCAACTCAGCTGAATTTTATTGCAGTAAAACATTCTGTGGCGAAACTCAGAGCTGTTGGCGGGAATCAAGTGAGGATTACACTACGCTATTCTTAAGGAATGTGATAAGGGCATCGTAAAAGTGACAGAGCCAAGCTAAGAGTTCGCCACCTATACAAATATCCGGAGTACGGCTCTACAAACTGACATTGGATTGCTTTAATCACTCAGAACCAGGGCCCAACAATGTCACTTTCAATCGGAAATCGTCAAGCGACGACGAAGGTGTCAACCATCACTTTCAATTGAAAGTCATTCTGTCTTCTCTTCAAGCAGATCCTCTTCAACATCAACAGAACCAATTTCGATCAGTTTGCATGCTGTTTGTTTTGGCTTGACTTCTTATTAATTTCGTCTTTCATTGTCAAACGAACTTGCTTTCACATTGAAGCGAAGCTGTTCGATCCAAATTCGCGCAGTTTTTCTGACTTTTGTTGATTGCTCACTCGGTTCATTTAAGCGCATGCGCATAGATCTGTGTACGTGGATGTCATATTCATCATTATAGGGTGGTTTGTTTCCTCATCAATATGAGTATTTTTGGAATCGGAGTTACGTCTAGAGACCGAAAATCGATGACCGACGCCATTTTGAAATCCAAGATGGCGGCATCTGATTTCAGAAAAAGTGGGAAATATTGACAGCGACCCATCCATATGGGTATTTTTGGAATCAGGATGACGTCTAAAGATTGAAAATCGATTTGCGACGCCATTTTAAAATACAAGATGGCGGCTTCCAGTTTAAAAAAAGAGGGAAATACTGTCAAATACCCATTAATATAGGTATTTTTTCGAAACTGGATGACGCTTAGACGTAAAATCGATATCCGACGCTATTTTGAAACTAAGGATGGCGACTTTCGATTTCAGAAAAATAAAACATGGGAAATACTGTCAAATACCCATCAATATGGGTATTTTTTAATCAGGGTGATGTTTAGATATTGGAAATAGATATGCGACGCCCTTTTGAAATACAAGATGGTGGCTTCCCATATCGGAAAAGTGGGAAATAGTGATGCCGACCCATCAATATGGGTATTTTTGGAATCGGGGTGACGTCTAGAGATTGGAAATAGATAAGCGACGCCATTTTGAAATCCAATATGGTGGCTTCCAGTTAAAGAAAATATTTTTAGGAATCGGGATGACATCTAGAGACTGAAAAACAATGTCCGACGCTATTTTAAAATTCTTGTGGTTTTGAAAAAGTGTGAAATTCTATCAAATACCCATACATATGCTTTTTTTTAGAAACAGGGTAATGCCTAGAAGCCGGATTTCGATATCAGATGCCCTTGTCAGGGTGGCCAGAGGATTTTCATTTTGAAATTCCCGGTTTTCCGGTTCAAATCTTTAAAAATTCCCGGTTGTTAAAATTCAACAAAAAAACAAACGAAATTGAACGCATTTTTAAAAACGTGCTGAAAGGATAAACAAAACTTTGATTTAAGAAGATTCCCAAGATTCTGGGGTTTTGAAATTTGTGTGGAGTCTGAAACTAGAACTTTTCTTCAAAATTTGTGACTAACAACAATCTTCGTAATGCAAGATTTGGAGAAAAAATAATTAAAATGTGAGATTTAAAAAAAAAGTCTAGATCACAGATTTGAAAAAAAAAATATCATACTTATGAGTCGTCACGCTCTGAGACTTGGAAGTATTTTAATGGTTATAAACAATTACAGAACAATCCATAGAATCTCTAGCGGATAAACCCTGGAATTTCCAGTAAAATTTAAAAGAATTCAAAGTGTTGATTTCAAACAAATATTGAGAAGGATTCCAACACAGTTTTTGGAGGAGAATTGATTGATTTATCTTTATTAGGGAGGCTTTCAGCCTGGGGCTGGTTCGCCTCCACGTTTTCGAAGGAGAAATTCTGAGCAGAATTCCAAGACTATTCTGACATGAAGCCCTTAGAAATTGTTAGATGAATTTGGAGGGATTTCTGTGGAGAAGAATGCAAGTTCTAACTCAAATTTTTATCTTATTTTAGAAGATTTCAAAAGGAGTGATGAAAAACTAAACTTTAAGAAAAATTCCTACGTGCTTCTGAGGAGATTTGTACGGGGATCATGAGGAAAATGACAGATGAATTTTAAGAAGAATTCCAAGAGTTCCAAGAGAATTATGATCATATTTCAACAAGAAACAGAGTTCTAAGAGTGTTCTGGCAATAATTTCTACCCTGATGTGCGAAAGATTCATCACAGAATTCCAACAAAATAAAATTTCGAAAGATTTCAGTTGTTTTGAATAGAGTTAAAAGAAATTTTGAAAACATTTTCAAAGGAATCAAAGTCTCCGAATAGGTTCAAGAGAATTCTAAATTCTTAGAAGGGGTTCCAAGGAAGTTCCAAAAAGAATTCAACGGTAATTATTACGCGGAGTATTTTCTGGTTTATCTCAGAAGAATTCCATGATACTTCAGAGCAGAATTCCAAGTTAATTCTGAAATTCATATCATGAGAATTTTGAACAACGAAAAATTAAAACCCCGGAAAAGAATAATTCAACAATTCTGAAATCCAAGACGGCGTTTTCCGATTTGAGGAAAAGTGTAATTTTTCAGAACGGGGATGACACGTAGATGCCGAATCGATGTCAGACGCCATATTTCAATCCAAGATGGCGACTTCTGGGTTTAAAAATTTTTTGAAACTAGTGTCAAAGACCCATCAATGTGGCTATTTCCGAAATCCCAGTAACGACTATAGGCCAGAAACCGATGTTTGACGCCATTTTGAAATCTAAGATGGCGGCCGATCAATGTGAGTATTTTTGTATTCGAGGTGACATCTAGAGGCTGGAAATCAATGTCCGATGCCATCTTGAAATTCAAGATGGTGGCTTCTGATTTTAGAAGAAGTGTCATTGAACATCGATTTTCAGCATCTGCGTGTCGTCACCGTCGGGGGCTCCCTTAGCTCAGTCCGTACAGGCGCAGCTACAAAGCAAAACCATGCTGGAGGTGGCTGGGTTCAATTCCCGGTCCGGTCGAGGAATTTTTCGGGATGGAAAATTCCTCGAATTCCCTGGGCATAGAAGTATGATTGGACAAAAATGGTACAGGCATCGAAAGCTCTCAATTAATAACTGTGGAAGTGCATCTAGAACACTAAGTTGAGAGCACGCAATAAGCTTGAAATGCGAATAAGAAGAAGAAGAAGAAGAAGAAGAAGAAGAAGAAGAAGAAGAATAATAAGAAGAAGAAGAAGAAGAAGAAGAAGAAGAAGAAGACGAAGAAGCGTCGTCACCATTCCGAAAATACCCATATCTTAGGGTATTTAACACTTTTTCTGAGTCCGATGGCCGCCATATTGGATTCCAAACTGGCGTCGGACATCGATTTTCGGGACCTTCGCGTCGTCACCGTTCCGAAAATACCAATATTGTAGGTTATTTGAAACTTTTCCTGAGCCCGATGGCCACCATCTTCAGAATGGCCTCGTTAGTTTAATATTCGTTTAATATAAAATAACATTTTGCAACTGAGCAATTTTAACGAATTCGCAAATCGGGTTATTTTTGTATTTTTTGATTTGGTTGAAAATTTGCAGAAAAGTTCCTTATGACCGGCAGTGCAATTTTTTGCATCCATCCTTATTTTTGAAAAGAGCATATAGAAAAATATTAAGCTTATCTTCAGAAAATTTTTACTCGAAATCTGTTTGCCCGATCGGTTTGATGTCTTGGGCAATATTGCAGATAATGAATAAGACCATTTGAAAAAAATATGCACTCTAAAAAAATTACCAAGTTTTTTTTTTATTTCAAACAAAATCTTAAAAACAATTTATCTCAAAAACGGATTTTTGTATTTTTTTTATTTGTTGATATGTTTTAGGAAACAGAAAATGCCATCTATTGCATTATAGGTCAAGATGGAGAAATAATCGACAAAAAAGTTATGATTTTTAAAAAAAACTTCAGTTTTTGGAAAAATATCCTTAACTTGTTCTAATTACTGTTTTTGACTTAATATAATCAAAGTACAGTAAAATTTTGCTAACTCGCACCGTTTTCGAGATGTAGCGGTTTGAAAGAAGATATTTTTAAAATTTTGGTAGTTTTTGGCCATTTTTAAATGTATTTCGCTGTTCTCCAGTTCCAACAATATTTTTTTTTTCGGAAGGATCAGATAATTTTACCTTAAAATAGCAAATTTTACATTTTCAGAATATCTACTTTCAAACCACTACATCTCGAAAACGGTGAGACTTAGCAAAATTTTACTGAAGTGCTTTTTTATTGTAAATTTGGTGAACTTTCATTACATAAAACAGTAATTGGCCCAAGTTTTGGATATTTTTCCAAAAACTTGAGTTTTTTTTAATCATAACTTTTTTGTCCATCGTTTCTCCATCTTGACCTATAGTGCAAAAGATGGTATTTTTTGTCCCCTAAAACATATCAACAAATAAAAAAATACAAACATCCTTTTTTGAGGAAAATTATTTTTAAGACTTTATTGAAATAAAAAAAAAAGTTGGGTAAATTTTTTTAGGGTGTATGTTTTTTTTCAAATAGTCTCATCTATTACCTGCAATATTGCCCAAGACACCAAACTGATCGGGCAAACAGTTTTCGAGTTCAAAATTTCTGAAGATAAGCTTAATATTTTTCTATATGCCCTTTTCAAAAATAAGGCTGGATTCATAATGGCGATATGAAGATGCAAAATGGCATTGTCGGTCATAAGGAACGTTTCTGCAAATTTTCAACCAAATCAAAATATACAATAACAAACCGATTTGCGAATTCGTAGGGAATTACTCAACTACATAATAACTACCGGAAACCAATATTCTGCGGATACTATCCGGTTACTATATCTCGATAACTTTTTCAAAGGGACGTATCAGCTTTTGTAAACAATGCATTTGATCGTCGATTTGGCGTAACTGGTAGCTCGCAGTCGCTTACTAACTCCAATATCAGGTAGAGGAAAATTTCCTCTATCTGATGGTGGTTTTAGCATGCGTGGGTGAGCTACCAGTTACGCCAAATCGACGATCAAATGCATTGTTTACAAAAGCTGATACGTCCCTTTGAAAAAGTTATCGAGATATGTTGATGCCAGACGACGCGACGCGTGACAAGTCGAATGAGCCCCGAATTGAAAGTGGCAAAAAAACGAAGGAAGCAGTTTTCGAGTCATTCATTGCGTCAGTTGAAACAAGTCTTTGCTTCAAATGAAATGAACTGATGCACTTGACGAACGAATCAAGCGATAGTCAAGTCAAGTTTGACGGGAGGAAGGTTCACAATGACGAAAATGCAGAACCCTGCTCAGAACTTGATAAACCTACAGCGTGCCAAGAACAACTCTGGTGAAACTCCAAAAGATAGCAAATATTCATCTAACTCCGGAAACGTAACCAAATCACACCGCTGCCTTAAGCCTCTCAAATAAATAAAACTCTTATCATCAGCTTGATTAACTTGTGCTTAAACTGTTCGAATCTGAATTCCCCAAGTGCAGATTTTCTGCTTGTTACCCGCTTCCCGTTCACTCCCGTTCGAACGATTCGAACGCACCCGTCGTAAATTATCAACCACCAAGTGGCGTAACGATAATTCGGTGACAGTGTAAACAATACATAAATTCCCCCCGGCGGCGAGCTGATAAGAACCTCGCCCGAAGCCCGAATTCGACTAACTTGTTTACGGGTTCGCCCTAAGCGGCGGCGGAGGAGCATTGACTCCGCCGAAGGATTTTGACAGAAGAATAAAAAAAAAAGTAAGTAAGTAAGTAGGCCTTGTGTTTCTACTCACCACATGAACACTGCTCTGCAAATTTCCCGCGATCGTCGTCTGCTGCTGCGTCGGTTGCTGCGATTGCGACGACGGTTGCTGATCACTTTGCTTCTTCTCCGCTTTCTTCAGCGCCCGTTTGTTCTTCGCCTCGAGGAACTTCTTCTGCAGGGCAGTGGTTTCGTTGGCCTGCTGTTCACACACTCCACTAAAGGTCTGGTCGAACCGCGGGGTACAATCGTTCTGGCGGCGCCGGTAGGTTTCGATCCGTCGCTTCAGCCGATCAAACACAGCCTGACGCTTGGCGGGGATCAGATCACCCTGTTGCTGTTGCTGCTGTTGTTGTTGCTGTTGCTGCTGGTGCTGCTGATGCTGTTGTTGTTGAGCTTGCTGTTGCTGTTGCTGGAGATGGAGTTGCTGCTGTTGCTGAAGATGTTGGCTGTTGATCAGCTGCATTTGCTGCTGCTGCTGCAGAGTCAGTTGCTGATTCTGCTGCTGCTGCTGCAGGTGGTGCTGTTGCTGAGCTTGCTGCTGCTGCTGTTGTTGTAGGTGAAGACTGTTCAGGTGATTGGCCTGATTGGCACCCGGAAATACTGGGAGACCTCCCGCATCCATACAGACTACCGACTGGGACTTGTGGTAGCACGCTTCCGAGCGCGTGTTCCACAAATTTCTCGCTGGTCAGTCCCCAATTTGTTTCCGCGTTTTGCCCGGCCCGGTCTTCCTGTTCTCGCACACTTTGATTTGGAAAAATTTCAATCTTCTTCTTCGCATTCGCGCGTCCACCGAACGGCACCACCGGTTGCTTCGATTACCCTCGCGACCGGATTCAATCTGTACCCGGGATCACTCATATCTTCACTCGGCATCACAAAATTTGAAACACTTCTTTTTTTCCTGTTTAGGAAATATTTTTTTCCAGAATTTTGACACCCAATAGAGAACACTTAAATCACTGCCGAATAGATTCGGATCGCGTCATTTATCACTCGTTTCGACTCGTTGGCTGTGAAAACTCGTGCTGGTTTCTTCCACCTCGCTCTTTCGCCGATGGACGTTCGGGTTGGGCTGGAAATGGAACAAAGGAAAGACAACAACAAAAAAACGAACGATTAATGACTTTTGTTTATATACAAAGAATCGGAAATTTCTCAGAGAATTGATTTCTGATCGGAATAAGTGATGAGGGAGTCTTTTCCGGTGTATGTCAACTAACAGAGAGCACTTTTCGGAGGCGGAGTTGATTGAACCAGGAAGTGACTACGTGTAATAAGATAAACATAGCTTTCCAAGGATTCGAAATGATCGCCAATGCTCGAAAATCCGATGAGTCACCAAAAGCAAACCAGAGCCGTAACTCCCCGCTGATGTCATCCATTATTACTAAATAAAGACCTTAGTTTACATGGAACATGATACCCATTCTCCGCGCACCGCAGACCGCCGCATCAACCCAAAAACGAGATGAGTTGAATACTATGTTTACAAGTGGCAATAATTGAACTCCTTCTCCAAGCCTTTATGCTCACCACCAGTACGCCTACTCCCTCTGAAAAATTAAAAGTCTTCTTACGACGACGACGGAGACAGACGGACGGCGCACAATGTTTGTTTGTGCTGACACCATTTTTTTTGCTACCTCAGCAGTCTGCGACTGACGAAAAAAAAAAAAAAAGATCGTTAGTCGATCTTTTGACAATCCAAGTAGGCTCCAATCTTCCTGGATCAGATCAGAATGATTTTCTCTTCTGATGACTTACAGAAAGTGCAAAAACCGAGGCGGTGTAGCTCCGTTTGCCGATTTTACGTAACACCCCCGTTGGTTTCGTCTTGCTAAGCCAAGTTGCAATGTAATAATCTAGAGAGGGTGCAAACAACAATGGCTGGCGCAACAACCTGAGGTGTGTAAGACCAGTTGTTAGAAGAAAAGTTGAAGCAATCGTCGTCGCGTGCTCGCATAAATGACATTCGTTGAGCGATTTTTACACCTCACATTGGCTTCAGTATGACAATATGGTATTATAACGACCTGTGGGGGGGATGGTGTTGCGGTGAAGCGGAGCAGGGTGTTTGTGTAAGAGCATTACCGCGATGAACACTTACATACTAGAGGTATTTGTACTCGAGGGTGTCCACACTAGGCTGCGGCAGTGGACACCACCTTTCCTCGTGTGCTATCTGGACAGCGGCGCGGCGGAACAGAACGACGACGGCGAATTGATGCGCTTCGCGTCAGCTTGGTCGGTCAGTCGGGTAAAGACTTGGTAAACAATTATCAATTAAGGTTTAATTGTCGCTTCCTCATTAATGGTAATTAAAGCGCGAAAGACGCCAGACGCGAAAAATTCTCGAGCTTTCGATTTCTTACACTTACAATCGTGCTGTCCGGTGATCGGAAGCCACACTCGAACTAATTTTCACGTCAGATTTGTGTGGAAACGTGTTCAAAATAATATAAATATTAATGAGGGGCTGCGACCCGTTTGAGGCCTCACTTTGATCCTCTGCTCAGAGCCGCACTCAGTGAACTATCAATTTTGAGATCCTCCTTCCTTCTTTTCCATTTTACGATGCCCTCCTCATCACATTCTATAAGGGTACCTGAGTTGAGGTAAATAGAAAAATCATAGCAAAATAATATCAAATTTAGCTATCATATCTTCTTAAGTTATTGGCACCATTAAGGCAACTCAATAACATAGCAATAGCTTATTTTGCTATTAGGTCATAATATTACTATTACTTTGATATTTTGATACTTCAAAATTGCTGTCCGATGCACGCGAAATTCATCATCCGATTCCTACCAAATTTGGAGATGTTTATTTTAGTCTAAATCCTAAATTATGGGACGATCGAAACCCCAATCATCGCCAATTATGCAAAGGATGGACCAAAGGGAAAATGACATTTACAAAAATTTCACCTCCAACTATGCAAATTCATATGAAAAAAGTTCACCTCCAATTATGCAAAACGTGTTCTCCCAAGTTGTTAGCTGCCCATCGGTGTACCCCCATGTTTGTCTTTTTCATCAGAGTGTCGCCTAGTTTGAGATCAAGAGCACATTGCTGTGTTACCCCTAACCTCAAGATAGCCGCGAGTAATCGGCCCCCGCTTTACTAACATTAGTTTTAAGTAATTTTGTTATCTAAACAATGAATATCGGCTCTGCAAAGCTACAGCAAATGAGCCTGGAAAAATAAACGAATTATTGAAAAAAAAAATAAAAGCTAAAGGGGGGACCCAAAGGGAAAATATCATATACAACATTTTCACCTCCAATTATGCACAAGGGGGACCAAATGGAAAATATCTTATGGAAAATTTTCACCTCTAATTATGCAAAGGGGGGCTGAAGGGAAAACGTCATATTAACATTTTCTCCTTTAATTATGCAAAGGGGAACCACAGGAAAAAGTATCATATGAAAAATTTTCAACTTCCAATTGTGGAAAGGGAGGACCAAACGAGGGGGCCGACACATCTTAATCTCAATTCTAGATGCTCAAAAAATCTCACACTAGCGAATCAATCTTCGAAAAATCATCTTTCATTTCTCGCATCTACTTGCATCGTGCTTCATCTTTTTGCAGGAAAGCTTCAAAATCGACATAAATCTTCCTTTTATCTACTCAGCGTGCGTGCAGCTAGCCATAGCAAAACACAATCTTTTCTGCATCGTAGATAGAGTCGTCCCCCTCGGGACCAAACGGAACATATCTTATGAAAAATGTTCTCCTTAGATTATACAAAGAGGCCACCAAAGGGAAAGTATCATATGATTTTTTTTCACCTCCAATTATGCAAAAGGGCAACCCAAGGGGAAAAATGTTATGACAAAATTTCACCTCGAATTATCCAAAGGGGGGCAAGAAGAAAAAAATCATGACCAATATTCACCTCCAATTATGCAAAGGGGGGGGGGGGGGGGAGGTGTGGAATACCAAAGAGAACTTATCATATGACAAATTTTCACCTCCAATTATGCAAAAGGGGAACCAAAGGGAAAATATGATATACAAAAAGTTCCCCTCTATTATGCGAAGAGGGACCAAAGGGATTGATTGATTGATTTATTTATTATAGAGACTTTCAGCAAAAGGGGCCAAAGGGAACATATCTTATGAAAAATGTTCTCCTTAAATTATACGGAAAGGGCACCAAAGGGAAAATATCTTATGGAATTTTTAACCCGTAAAAATGCAAAGGGGACCAAAGGGAATGTATCATATGGAAAAAATTCTCATCAAATTATGCAAAGGGGGAACAAAGGAAAAATATCATGGCAAATTTTCACCTCCAATTATGCAAAAGGGGGACCGAAGAAAAATAATCATAATTCAAATATTCACCTCCGATTATGCAGGAGGGACCACAGGGAAAATATTATATGAAAAATGTTCACCTCCAATTATGCAAAGAGGGGTAGACCAAATGGAACATATCATATGATAAAATTTCACTTCCAATTATGCGCAAGGGGGACCAAAGAGAAAACATCATATGACAAATTTTCACCTCCAATTATGCAAAGCATGGACAAAAATATCATATACAAAAAGTTCACCTCCAATTATGAAAAGGGGGTCCAAAGGGAACATATCTTATGAAAAATGATCTTCTTAAATTATGCAAAGAGGGCACCAAAAAGAAGAAAAAATCATGACCAATATTCACCTCCGATTATGCATAGGAAGGCAGGACCAAAGGGAACATATCATATAACAAAATTTCCCTCCAATTATGCGCAAGGGGGACCAAAGAGAAAAAAATCATATGACAAATTTTCACCTCCAATTATGCAAAGGATGGACCAAAGGGAAAATATCATATGCAAAAAGTTCACCTCCAATTATGCAAAGGAGGACCAAAGGGAAAACATCGTATTAACATTTTCTCTTTTAATTATGCAAAGGGGACCCAAAGGGAAATTTATATATATGAAAAATTTTCACCTCCAATTATGAAAAGGGAGGACCAAAGGGAAAATATCTGTTGAAAAATTTTCTCCTTAAATTATACAAAGAGGGCACCAAAGGGAAAGTATAAGATGAAAAAATTTCACCTTCAATTATACAAACAAAGGAAAATTATTATAAAAAAATCATCTCCAATTATCCAAGGGATCGAAAAATATCTTATAGAAAAATTTTACCTCTAATTATGCAAAGGGGTGCTGAAAGGAAGACATCATATTAACATTTCATCTTTCAAATATGCAAAGGGGGACCCCAAAGGGAAAGTATCATATGAAAAAATGTCTCCTCAAATTATGCATAGAGGGACCAAAGGCAAAATATCATTACAAATTTTCACCTCCAATTATACAAAAGGAGGACCAATGAAAAACAATCTTAATTCAAATATTCTCCTCCGATTACGCAAGGGGCACCACAGCGAAAATATTATATGAAAAATATTTACCTCCAATGATGCAAAGGAGGGAGACTAAAGGGAATATATTATATGACGAAATTTCACCTCCAGTCGTCCATATTCAAATGAAAAATGTTCACCTCCAATTATGCAAAGGGTGGAAGACCAAAGGGAACATATTATATGATAAAATTTCACCTTCAATTATGCGCAAGGGGGACCAAAGAGAAAACATCAAATGACAAATTTTCACCTCAAATTATGCAAAGGATGAACTAAAGGGGAAATATCATAAACAAAAAGTTGACCTCCAATTATGCAAAGGATGAACTAAAGGGAAAATATCATAAACAAAAAGTTGACCTCCAATTATGCAAAGGGGGACCAAAGGGAAAACATCGTATTAACATTTTCTCCTTTAATTATGCAAAGGGGAACCAAAGGGAAAATATTATATGAAAAATGTTCACCTCCAATTATGAAAAGGAAGGACCAAAGGGAACATATCTTATGAAAAATGTTTTCCTTAAATTATACAAAGAGGGCACCAACGGGAAAGTATCATATGAAAAAAAAATCATCACCACTAATTATGCAAAGGAGGACCAAAGGGAATGTATCATATGAAAAAAAATCTCCTCAAATTATGCAAATTGGTCCCCCAAGAAAATATATCATGACAAATTTTCACCTCCAATTATGCAAAGGGGGATCAAAGAAAAACAAATGTAATTCAAATATTCCCCTCCGATTATGCAAGGGGGACCACAGCAAAAATATTATATGAAAAATATTTACCTCCAATGATGCAAAGGAGGGAGACTAAAGGGAATATATCATATGACGAAATTTCACCTCCAATTATACAAACAAGGGACCGAAGGGAAAATTATTATATGAAAAAAATCATCTCCAATTATGCAAAGGGGAGACCTAAGGGAAAATATCTTATGGAAATTTTTTATCTCTAATTATGCAAAGGGGTGCTGAAAGGAAGACATCATATCAACATTTTATCTTTCAAATATGCAAAGGGGGACCCCAAAGGGAAAGTATCATACGAAAAAATTCCTCCTCAAATTATGCAAAGGGGGACCTAAGAAAAAATATCATGACAAATTTTCACCTCCAATTATACTAAGGGAGGACCAAAGAAAAACAATCAAAGTTCAAATGTGCTCACCTCCGATTATGCCCCTTCATAATCGGAGGTGAGAACATTTGAACTTTGATTGTTTTTCTGTGGTTCCCCTTACCACAGGGAAAATATTATATGAAAAATCATTACCTCCAATTATGCAAAGGTGGGTAACTGAAGGGAATAAATCATATGACGAAATTGCACCTCCAGTTATCCATATTCAAATGAAAAATATTCACCTCCAATTATGCAAAGGGGGGGAAGACCAAAGGGAACATATCATATGATAAAATCTCACCTTCAATTATGCGCAAGGGGGACCAAAGAGAAAACATCATATGACAAATTTTCACCTCCAATTATGCAAAGGATGGAATAAAGGGAAAATATCATATGGAAAATGTTCTTCTTAAATTATGCAAAGAGGGCAAAGTAGCATATGAAATATTTTCACCTCTAATTATGCAAAGGGGGACCAAATGAAGAACATAATATTAACATTTTCTCCTTAAATTATGCAAAGGGAAACCAAAGCGAAAATATCATGAAAAATTTTCAACTTCCAATTATGCAGAGGGGGGACCAAAGAAAAAAATCATAATACAAATATTCACCATAAAGGGAACATATCTTATGAAAGATGTTCTCCTTAAATAAGGAAAGAGGGCACCAAAGGGAAAGTATCATATGAAAAAAATTTCTCCTTCTATTACGCAAATGGGGACCAGAGGTAATATATATTGACAATTTTTCACCTCCAATTATTCAAAGGGGGACCAAAGAAAAAAAAAACATGAACAATATTCACCTCCGATTATGCAATAATCGGAATACCAAAGGGAACATATCTTATAACAAAATTTCACCTCCAATTATTCACAAGGGGGACCAACGAGAAAAAAAACATATGACAAAGTTTCACCTCCAATTATGCAAAGGGGGACCAAAGGAAACATATATTATGAAAAATGTTCTCCTTAAATTATGCAATGAGAGCACCAAAGGGAAAGTATAATATGAAAAAAATTCACCTCCAATCATGCAAAGGGGGACCCAAAGGGGAAAATATTATATGAAAAATTGTCTCCTTCAATTATGCAAATGGGGGACCAATGGGAAAATATTGTATTGAAAATTTTCACCTCCAATTATTAAAAAGGGGACCAAATGGAAAACATCATATTAACATTTTCTCCTTTAATTATGCAAAGGGGCACATTTTATATTTTTCGTGATTTTCAAGAAAGCGCAACATTCTTTTATCAATATCTCCAGAACATATAAAGCTATAATAATTGACATTGTAGAGTGTTTTTATGATAAAGTGAGACAAGGAATCTAAATGTGAATTTATTATTTTTGTCTTCAGTGTTGCCAATTTTTTTATATTTTCGGTTTATAAGGGGGGGTCCAAATGGAGAAAAAAATCACATTAACAATTTTCACGTCCAATTACGGACAGGGTTTGACCAACAATCAATACGAAACTAACGATTTTAAATTGGCTCACTACTTGACTAGCCTATTGGTCCCAAGCAAACGATTAACGTATCCCATTCTAGTCGAAATTCTAGTACTACGCAATGTTTGTTTTGATTCGCTATGAAGGTTTGACAGATAAAATGAGGGGTTATTGGTTTTTCCTATGTTTCGAGGGGTGATTTGACTAGCTTGGGACCGAAAATAGTTCCAGAGCTGAACAAAAAGTTGAGCACGTTATTTCGGGACCTTCTGGTCTTAGAGTTACCTCTATGGTTTGACCAAAGAGAAAAAGTCATATCAAAAATGTTCATCACCAATTATGCAAATTCAAATGAAAAAATTTCACCTTTAATTATGCAAAAGGAAAATATAAAAAATATCACCTCCAATTATGTAAAGGGGGACCGAAGGGAAAATATCATCAGACAAATTTTCTCCTTCAATTATGCCAAGGGGTGGAGGTTCATGGAAAATTCATATGAAATTTGTTTACCTCCAATTATGGAAAGGGACCAAAATGAAAATATAAGATTAAACATTTTCACTTCCAATTATGCAAAGGAGGGACCAAATGGAGACTTGAGACTAAAGAGAAAATACCATATTAAAAAAAAAATCATATCCAATTCTGAAAAGGGGGAACAAATGTAAAATATCATATGAAATTTTTTTATCTCCAATTATTTAAAGGGAAAAATTCTTATGAAAAAAATTCTCCTTGAATTATGCAACGGGGGGACACCAAAGGGAAAATATCATATGAAAAATGTTCACCTTCAATATACAAAGGGGGGAAGAAAGGGAAAATGTCATATGAACAATTTTCTCCTTCAATTATGCAAAGAGGGCACCAAAGGGAAAGTATCATATGAAAAATTTTCACCTAAAATTATACAAACAAGGGACCAAAGGGAAAATTATTATATGAAAAAATGTCATCTCCAATTATGCAAAGGGGAGACCCAAGGGAAAATATCTTATGGAAAATTTTCACCTCTAATTGTTCCAAGGGGGACTAAAAGGAAAAACTCAAATTAACATTTTCCTCCTCAAAGGGGGGCCAAGGGAAAATTATTAAGTGAAAAAAAATTCATCTCCAATTATGCAAAGGGGGGACCAAAAAAGAAAAAAAAATCTAATACAAATATTCACCTCCGATTATGCAAGGGGGACCACAGGGAAAATATTATATGAAAAATGTTTACCTCCAATTATGCAAAGGAAGGGGGACCAAACGGAATATATCATATGACGAAAATTCACCTCAAGTTATCCATATTCAAATGAAAAATGTTCACCTTCAATTATGCAAAGGGAAACCAAAGGGAAAATATCATGAAACATGTTTACCTCCAATTATGCAAAAGGGGGACCAAAGGGAAAATATCATATGAAAAATGTTCACCTTCAGTTATGCAAATTATGCACTTCAAATGACTACCATTGAACTGGATTTTGAATTCTCATTTAATTTGATGTGTCACATGATTGGTTGTACAGTCAGGAATTCTTATTGCCGAAGTAACGGGGGCGTGAATAAGGAACCGCGAATAAGGATACCCAAACTTATGGAGTTTTCACTAATAGGGGCTGTGGTGGATTATCTCATTTGTTTCAATATATAGAGATATACTAACCGGTGGAAACTAACGATTTTAAATTGACTCACTACTTGACTAGCCTATTGGTCCCAAGCAAATCGATTAACGTACCCCATTCTAATCAAAATTCTAGTACTACACAATGTTTGTTTTGATTCGCTATGAAAGTTTGACAGATAAAATGAGGGGTTAGTGGATTTTCCTATGTTTCGAGGGGTGAATCGATTAGCTTGGGACCGAAGATAGTACCAGAGCTGAGCCAAAAAGTTGAGTCATTAGATTCAGGTTTAATTGGGAACTTTGCCGCTAGAGGCGCTTCACTTTTATGTTACTTATGACGGGCGCTATAATATATGGATCTTTGGTCCAACATAGAGTATTTCGTGATCCTGGCCATATAGAAAATTACTGTCTTCAGCAAAGTTGTTCAAGTGACCAAGTCCTTTCGGATGGTAGCCATATTAGTTCAAAACTCTCTCACTACGCAGCGCTAGTGTGCACCTGAGCTTCCTATATAAGCTGTATCTCAAAATCCTGGCCATATAGAAGGTTACTGTCTTTAGCAAAAATGTTCTGGTGATCATGTCCTTTTGTATGGTGTTCATATTAGTTCAGAACTCTCTCACTACGCAGCACTAGTGTGCATGTGAACTTATTATATAAGCTGTATCTCGAGAACCTGGCCATATAGAAAGTTACTGTCTTCAGCAAAGTTGTTCAAGTGACCAAGTCCTTTCGGATGGTGGTCATATTATTAAAGAACTCTCTCACTACGTGGCGCTAGTGTGCATATGAACTTCCTTAATATGTTATGTCTGGAAAGCTTGTCCATATAAGATGTTGCTGTGCAATGTGAGGACACGAAACAGAATAGGGATGACGTGTAGAGAGGCTGGAAATCGATTTTGGACGCTATTTTAAAATCCAAGATAGCGGTCATCGATTCAAGCAAAACTGCTAAATACCCTACAATATGGGTTTTTCCGGAAAGGGAACGACGTGTTGAGGCCGGTGATCGATGCCAAACGGCATTTTGGAATTCAAAATGGCGGCCCGGTTAAAAAAAACTGTCAAATACTTTACAATATGGGTAGTTCCAGATAGGGGATGACGTGTAGAAACAAGAAATCGATGCCAAACGGCATTTTGGAATCCAAGATGGTGACCATCGGTTCAATAAAAACTGTCAAATACCCTACAATATGGGCATTTTCGGAAAGGGAACGATGTGTTGAGGCCACACATCGATATCAGACGCCATTTTGGAATCCAAGGTGGCGGCCATCGGTTAAAAAAAACTGTCAAATACTCTACAATATAGGCATTTTCGGAAAGGGGACGACGTGTTGCCAGACGGCATTTTGAAATCCAGGATGGTGACCACCAGTCCCTACAATATGGGTATTTCCGGAAAGGGAACGACGTGTAGAGGCCAGAAATCGATGCCATTTGATCGTCGGTCTAAAAAGAAATGGATCACATCACGAGCAGTTTAAAAGGATGTTTCCTACGACTCGAACATTGCCATATTATCACCAAGGACTTGATCACTTGAACAACTTTGCTGAAGACAGTAACTTTCTATATGTCCAGGATCACGAAATACTCTCTGATGGACCAAAGATCCATACATTATAGCACCCGTCATAAGTAACATAAAAGTGAAACGCCTCTAGCGGCATAGTTCCCAACTAAACCTGAATCCAGTGACACAGGCTTGTTGGTCTATCCCAGTACAACAACTTTGTTGAAGACAGTATACCTTTATATATTGAAACAAATGAGATAATCCACCACAGCCCCTATTAGTGAAAATCCCATCCCAAGCAACATTGCTAGTTTTATCAAGGTTTTAAAGCATTCTACAAGTCTAAATCATTGTCTACAGAACCCTCATGAAACAAGAAATGTTACTAGGGTGTGGGTATCCTTATTCGCGGATAGCCCGGCAACAAGGATCCGGCAATAAGGGAAACAAGCAATAAGGAATCCGGCAATAAGGATTCCTGACTGTATTAGTTTTAGTTTGTATCATGCTCCGGAACCAGCTGACCTGTTCCAAAAATATTGTTGCATAGGATCTTAGATACATTTATTGGTTGTGGCGCCCAATTCAGTGGTTCAGTGGTTGCCAAGAAATACGACCAGGTTTTATAAATCAGTGGTTTTCGGATGTTGTTCCCGCCATATCTCCGGTACCGGTTGACCGATTCTATAAATATTCAAAAGCGTTCAATGGAACTATGAATCATTTCTATTGATGGTTGTTTCGTCCAATTCGGCTTAGTGGTTGCTAAGAAACACGACTTGGTTTCCTAAATTCGTGTTTTTAGTATGTTGATCAGTCCATATCTCCGGAACTAGTGGACTAATTCTATAACTATTTGAAACCATTTTATGGAACCATAAAACCTTTCATTTAATGGTTGATGTATCCAATTCGGTGTCGTGGTTGTTGAGAAACAAGACTTTGCCCTTAAACCGTGTTTTATCGGACCTTGTTCCGTTCTTATCTGAAACCTTTTATTTGGTGGTTGTTCAGTCCAGTCCGGTCCAGTGCACAGTGGGCAAAAATTGACAAAATCGCAACTAAATTGAATATCTCAGTTGCCAAACGGTTTCAGTCAACATGTTATACATATTCTCAAAGGAAATCTGCTGAATCGATTGGTGGTGGTCTCATTGGCCGGAGACTTTTGCGTACCGAGATAGAGGGCAAGGACCAACCCGAGATCCCAGGTAAATTTTACACTTTACTTGACGTATATTACTGGAAATTGATAGTACTAAGTATATATGGTGCAAAGACACCATATACGCCCTCAGGGAAACTCTACTGGCCTAAAGGAGGATCCGGAACGGCCGATAAAGTGGCCAAATTATAAAAAATGTCCTAGAACCTTGTGATTTGTTTCCATGTTTTTTAGAATCAAGAGATCAAAGCGTATTTAATATGGAAACTATATTTTGGGGTATAGTGGCCATTTTCTGGTTCTCAGTGGTTGCCGAGAAATACGTCTTAGATTTTTTTTTTCGTTATGCACACGCACTTACACGTAGACATTTTCCGATCTCGACGAGCTGAGTCGATTGGTTTTCCAAGAGATAAGTATACCCTTCTTTGTAAGAAGGGTAAAACTAAAAACGATTGTCCCCCCCCCCCCCCCTATTGCGACTCCTGGCTACGCCCTAGTCTCGGATACCCAAGAAAGGGCCATGGCTATTAATAGAATTACATGGCACTTGAGAGATTGTATAATTGTATTGTATAAGTTCAGGAGAATTCCAATGAACATTCTGAGGAGAATTTCAGAGAAACAGAACTGAAAGAAAATTCGACGTGAAATATGACCTCAATTTCAAGAAAACTCCGACATCAACTTCAATGGAATTTTGACATAGATTCATTGAGAATTGCAATGAGAATTTCAGGAGAATCTGAATGCTTGTACTTCTGAAAACAATTCAAGTGGTAGTAGTAGTACTTATGCTTAAAATTTCTTTGGGTAATTTCAACTGATTTTTAGGAAAATTTCAGCGAAAATTAAGAAAATTCATGGACAATTTTGAAAATAATTTTTAAAAAAAAAACATCAAAAGCATGAACAGCACAGAAAAAAAACAGGAAGTTCAAGTAATTTCTGATAACATTTCGAAGAGAAACTGAATTTTAGGAGGAATTCTAAAGTGGAATCCAATTTTGAAATCAGTAGGGTAAGTGAACCCCTTTTTGATGCAAGATGTTCCCTAATTAGCCCTATCTTAATTTATTTTTTAAATGTTTCACCAAATTTATTTCCATGCAGGGTTAGAACATAGATTTTGTCATATTTCAACGCCATTAAAGCTATGTAAATGTATTTCAAATTTGAGTAAGGCCCTAGTGCCAAAAAATAGAGCACTACTGCTGTAACTGGCTCAGTAAACTTATCAGAAAAAAATATATCCCGAGCTAAGCTAAAATTAATAATCGGAATCGTGAAGAAATATTTAAAATTTTAATAAATGGCCACGGACGCTAGATTTAATAATTTAGAAACAGGGCGCAATTTTCGTTGTTTTCCAAGGGTGTAGCATATCCTCAGTACGCCACTGCTCTTAGCATCATATCTCATAATATGATTATGATGGTTCCAATGATTTTGGGAAGAACACCCCCAATTTCGGTAATCACTTTAGAATTCACCTCACAGAACTACTTTTGTTGATCAAATTTACCAAGAAAAATGATTGGATTCGCCAACATTAGGATAAACTCAATTAACACTTCGAATACGATACCTCTGGTAAAATGTGTAACGGCAAACTCGCAATGTTTGAAAAATCATAACTCAGCCATCGATTGACGAATTTCAATTCTATTGGCGCCATTTGAAACTTCATACTTCAAAGATTTATTCGGTGTCAATAGATTTAAGATAGATCGATAAATAGATGAGCAATGATTTTTCAAACATTGCCAATTTGCCGTTACTTCTTTCGGAGTGCTAACGCAAATTTTGGTAAATTCAAACTTGCATAAATATTGAATTTTATAACTTAAATTTAAATGATTTTCCATAATGGAATAATTTATATTCTGGATTTGCTAGCTCTTGGCCAATTCTTGATGCCTAAATACTTTAATTGGCGTTTACTGATAGTGACCGTGTTGTTACACAAATCTAGATAGTGTTGACCAAGCATCGGTTCATAGCAAAAAATCCAGCCACCCAAATGTACCTTTAAATTCGCCTCAACATAATCTCGCCACACTTACCCAATACTATACTTTGAAGATATCCCTTGACGTACTCGAAAGCCCTCACTTCCCGCATTTGTTTATCAACAATGCACACCACTGACAGCGTGCCGCACAATCAAAACCGCGATTCACCATTATCCCGCACGGTTCCGCCGCACCACTTGACAAACCGTGCCGTAGCCGCGTCGCAAATACAAAACCGTCACATCGACCGTCCAAATCAAAACAACAACAAACCCCCGAATCACTCAAACACACATCGCATCGCTAAAACGCACTCTCGCACGAACAATCGCCAACGGTAGACTGAATCCAGAAAAACGCGAAACACGAGCACGACGCGACCAAGCAAGCACTGACTACTGACTTGGACTTGATTAGTGTTGAAATCGGATGGAAGGCTGCTGTGTCAGGGTGTGTGTGTGCAAAAGATATCGGAGAGAGAGGGAGAAGGAGCGAGTTTGTTGCGCGACTACCGAGTACCGACGACGACGGGAGCAGAGGTTAGTTCCAGTTCAACGGATTCCTCCACCGTTGTTCGCTCGTGTTGTGTGTAATATCCTCTGTTGTTGTGTACCAAGCGAGAAGCAGTGTGGGATGTCAAATAGAAGTGCATAGCGAGCTTGGAGCTTCATCAGTGATAAAACCTTCTCGGATAGCGAGGGTATTTCCAAGTACTCGAGCCGTGGTGAAGATAGCAGTGTGATCTTGTTCTGTCAATTTCTGTCAACTGTCAAATCTGTCAAATCGCTAATCCGAATCACGTTTTGATCCGTGGAGGATCAAAACGTGATTTTAGGTTCTTCGGAACCCCGGAAGCATCCCGAATTCCGAACGCGATAGAGCGGGAATCCGAAGAAAAGGCATTTTCGGAATCCTCCTTCCCACTCCTGTGCCCACGGTGCGTGCGATGGTGGTAGTCCATCCACCCGTCGTCGTCGAAATTGTTTGAAAATATGTAGCATACAGTGCGCGCAAAGAGGTAGAAAACACATTTTTATGCTTGCTCTTGCTTTCCACTTTCAGTGCTTCGTTCGTTACGGGACCGCGGCAAGCTGACCTACCCAAGTGTGCGAGCGAGATGCAGCCATTGGGGTATGCACTGACGAGTGAACGAGAACGAGCAACAACAATTCACCGGCAAAAGGGTGTTGTGAGATTGGGATTGCTGTGTGTGTGTGTGTGGCTCCGCTCGGTTGGGCAATTGGCACCAATACCAACGCCGGGAAATGATTCGGTGGAAAGCACGTATCGTTTCGCGATTAGCCACCGATCATCATCATCATCATCAACATTGCTCCTACAGAGTCATACAACAGTAGGCAACCAGCACAACATCACAGATTGCTTTGCCTTGAATGACGAACGAACGAACAGGACTGACAGATAAATTGGCCGAGGACAAGCGCGGTACCCTCCTTCCCGGAACTGGCGCTGTTCTCGTTTTGAGTAAGAAATGTGAAGAACAGCTATTCTTGGGATAGTTCAAGGTCTGATTATACGATTTTGTAATCCCCCGCACGACGAACGCCACCGCGGTCGGTTCTTATCTTATCGATTGTGATGAAGTTTCAACGCACTCCCTTGCCGGGTGGACGATAAACACGACTCGCAACGACGACGACGACGACGGTTATCATCGCCATCAGGTGTGCGTCGCTCATTAGAAGGTTTTGTAGGATCAAGTTGTTTTGGGAAGCTGTTCGGCTATGATGCTCGGAGAGCGATGATCATTGCGTTGACACAAAGTAGGCGGTGAACAAATCTGACGGAAGGAATACCACCAGTGTTGCCAGACCTTCCGAATCAATTCCGGTAAGAATCAAATTGAAAAGGACAATAATTCATGATTCCGGGAAGTGAATGAATGCGAGAGGGACGCTGAATGCATCAAATCAACTTCGTCCGGGTGTTCCTCCGTCTGTTATGTTGAGTTTATGTCGTGCGTATTTGTTTGCACGGACCTACATGCAGATATGCTCGGCTCAGAGCAGCAACACACGTATGAAGGAACCGACATAAACAAGCTGAGATGGGGTTTGTCTTTTCGTTCGTGTGCACCATTTTTCCTCTCTTGGATGGATTTTAAGCGTTCCCCTTGTTCGCAGCAGCCAGACAGAAAGGAAGGGACCTGACGCGGACAGATGTTTTAGATGTGTGAAGTGGATTTCGGTGCCGATTTGAAGAAGCTGCTGGTTGCTTGTGACACTTTGAAGGGATCTCTTTTGATAATTGCAACGAAAGCTGGAAGGTATTTCTGATAGGAACAACCTGTGGCGAAACCCTGAACCGTGCTGGCACACATTCAGTGTATCCTTCATCATTGTTGAAGATGACAATTTATTAACACTCCGAACACGATGCCTCCGGTAAAATGTGTAACAGCAAATTGGCAACGTTTTTGAAAATAATTGTTCAGCAATTTATCGATAGATTTTAAATCTATTTATACCGAATAAATCTTTGAAGTGCCGTTACACATTTCACCGGAGGCATCGTGTTCGGAGTGTTAAGTCGCAGGATTCAGAGTTATACCGAAGACTGCATATCAAGAAGATTGCATACTCTTAAACTTTCTTTATAATCGCTAAAATTAAGGGGATTTTAGCAAATTTCCAGATCGCTTCTTTAATCATAGGACCCAAATTGAAATAAATATTAGGCTGTTGTAGCAAACGAGAATGGTTATTTCCATTTTGGGTTCCTACGTGCCGGTATGCATGCAGCATTCACCCACAACCGTACAGTATTACCCCAGTTTAGTGATTTATCTAAACGACCCTACCCACCCCATCGCAGTAGTCCGACGACCGAGATCCAAACTATCAACTAGCGAACGGTACTACAACAGTGCAACAACGCCATCAACCATCATCATCATCATCGCCAAGCAACAGCATCGCGAAATCGAGGCTACTTTCAATGTTGGTTGCCACTGGCAACCTCTAAGCGCTCCACCACCACCCAATAGACTACCTATGGCGGAGGAGAGTGATGCAAAGTAAATGTTGGCACGAAGCACAACATTACCGATGGAGGAAAAAAAGTCAAAACAAAAAAGAGAATGGATAGGATGTCACGCTAATACCCCCGTAAACAACAACAACAACAACAGCAACTAAACCAACTATTGAATCTTCGCGACTTTAGGAATGCGGAGATGGAAAGAGGGCGGTAGAAGAAGCTGAAATGGTACCGACCGAATCGCGCCCTCTGTAGATGAAATTGGTGTTTTGGAAGCGCAAAAAAAGACCAAATCGGCGAGAGAAAGTCATTCATTTCAGGCTTTCACAAGTTCTGTTTGGACGTCACATTGGCGGCGATGTGTTTCCTCGCCCCCCGTGGTACGGTCATTCGGAGCTTTCGTTTGGAGGCGAAAGTTTTCATTTAAGACTAGGATTACTTTTCGGATGAAATTTATCATACACTGACTGCATTGAAGACCGAAGTTGCAACCCAAGTAACAATTATGGTTTTATGAGGGTTCTGTAGACCATGATTTAGACTTGTAGAATGCTTTAAAACCACGATAAAACTATCAACGTTACTTGGGAATGGAAAACATTGCAATCTAGTTGTCTACCTTGAGGAGTAAGGACGATCCGTAGCCAACGTCGAGAGAACTAGATTTGGTGGGCGTCCTTCAGGAAAGCGATCAGCGCATCCAACGTTTTCCGGGAGTCCGTATTGTTCGTGTAACCTCTGAAACTCCGGAAAGACACACAGCACGTGTTCCACCGAGGCGGGGATGCTGCAAATTGGACAAACCTTGTCGAAACCGAAATTGCGGGGAATCCTCGCGTGTCCGATCCGGAGTCCTTGAAATGATCTGCTGGTCCTACTGTGTTACCTGACTTATAACAAATATACGTTGTATACGAGTACCCCGAATATAACGTATGACTCGTCTAATTTTGCATAGCATTTGCAATGTAAAATTAGACGAACTATACGTTGTATTCGGGGTACTCGTATACAACGTATATTCGTTATAAGTCAGGCAACACAGTAGTACTTGTGGCTGTCTAGCCAGGGTTGCACGGTTTCCTTGATCTTCCTCAGGGAAGTGGTCCGCGACTGGAACCATTCCTACTGCCAGGCTTCCATGATAGTATTCGCGATCCAACGTCTGGGGTACGTTCCTGGTGTAGCGGGTACCGGATTTACCAGATCCAGCCAGTCTGTGCGCAGCCTCATTTCCGGGAACACCACAGTGTGCGGGAGTCCACGTGTTGAAAGGTGGTGTAATGGCTTGTATCCAGAGGTAGCTCGGGGCTTTGACTCCCAGCACCTAAATGACGCTGTGTGAGTCCGTTAGACGGAGTATTCGGTCCTGCCACTCCGAGTACAACTCCAACCCACGACCTCGAACCGTCCGTAAAGCGATGAACGTGCCTCGGTTAAACCGACCCGAGAAGCTCTGCAACAGAACACCTCAACGCTGCAGAGTTATCTACGGCTAGGAATCCTCTCTTAATTCACTTATCTATTTTGACAACGTTTCATCGATAGCTTTTCTCTCCAAGCCAGTGGACCCTGACCACCGGAGGAGGTCAAGGTTGGCTGCAGTGCGGAGGGCTTTGCTCTCTTAGTTGAGGAGAAAGACCCTATCATTCCCGGATGTCTTAGCGGCGAGGGCAGCGGCTTTCGATAGCGAAAAGGGAGGATTCCGATAGCGGCATCTGCAGGCGTGGAAGAGAGAAGGCCGGATACGATGCGTACGTAGGTATGGTGTACCGGAGCGAGGATGCGGTTGAGCATCTCGCTGGCTAAGCAGATAATTTCGAGGATGTAGAAAAGTCGAGTGTCGATAACAGGCGGACTTCACGGTTGCTAGAGCGGTGCGGGCGTAAGATTGTCCTGTTTTCTTGAGCGGAATCGGATGGTCTTGGATGGTGATCGGTGGTCCCCGAATCAGATGGCCCGAGTGGCAGATATGGCACCGTACACTCTACGGCGTGGAGAGATGGAAACCAACCGAAAGCACCCACCAGCTGACGGCGGAGACTGATGATTGGGGTATATTCCTGGTCCACTTAGTCGTTTGTATGTCGTCGGAATGACGGTACCGCTATGACGGATCCCTGGGGCACTCCAGTTTCCTCGGATTTCGGATCCGAGCGAGTGTTCCCGACAATCACCTGGAAAGTACGATCAAGGAGGAAATTTCGTACAAAATGAGTGCTGTGACCTTCCAGGCCCCAGTCTATAAGCTACCTGATGACGCCGGGTGTACACGTCCTGTTGAACGCCTTTGAAATATCAAGGGAGACTAGCTCCACATGGTGACCGTTCGCCTGGGGCTTCCTGAAGTACTTTCCCGAGAGCCGCAAAGTAAGTAGAGGAGCCGTGTCCTTGCCGGAACGCATGCTGCCGTTCGTCAAGGAGGCCGTTTGACTCTCCAGGAACTTGTCGCGCAGTTGGCCGATAGGAACAGGCTTCTCCGCTCGCCTCGTTATTCTTCGGAATGGGCACTACCAAGCTTTGTTAGTTTCCAGAGGTCCGGGTACGATTCGGTGAGCCACTGGTTATTTAACAACGGGTAGGCAATCTCGTCCGGATCGGCAGATTTAATACTGCCGCTGCCGAGGGCAGCCTGAAGTTCCCGGAAGGTAAAAGCTTCGTTGATCTGGAGGGAAGGAATATCGCTAGTCACGGATGCTGCTTGTGGAGGGTTTGACGCACTGTTGCCATGACTTCCATGAGCTTGGATAGTAGGAAGAGTAGAGCCAACCAGTGGAAACTAACGATTTTAAATTGGCTCACTACTTTACTAGCCTATTGGTCCCAAGCAAACGATTAACGTATCCCATTCTAGTCGAAATTCTAGTACTACACTATGTTTGTTTTGATTCGCTATGAAAGTTTGACAGATAAAATGAGGGGTTATTGGTTTTTCCTATGTTTTGAGGGGTGCATCGATTAGCTTGGGACCGAAGATAGTACCAGAGCTGAGCCAAAAAATTGAGTTCGTTTCTTCGGGACCTACTAGTCTTAGAGTTACCTCTAAGAGCGTTGACGCGAATCCACAAGTCGCTCGACGATTGGGATTCGTCGATTGAATCCAGGAATCTCGGTAACAGTTCAGTGCTTCCTTCCTATCAGAATCGTCTAAGGGCGAGGCGCTTAAACCGGCGTAAAGCTTTGCACCGCGATTTCACCGCGCATTTCCCAAGTAACATTGCAAGTTTTATCGAGGTTTTAAAGCATTCTACAAGTCTAAATCATGGTATACAGAACCCTCGTAAAACCAAAATTGATACATGGGTTGGTCTCCTCATTCCACCAACGTAGGGCTTTTCACCCTGGTACGCCACCAGTCCTTGGGATGGATACTGCTATAGCTTCCTAGAGTAATTCCGTGAAGCTGGAATGGTGTCCCAGTCGGCTTCCTCGTGTCGTTGGAGGGACCACAGGTACGGAAGGCTGTATGCGGATCGGACAGTGGTCATTACCGTGCAAGTCGTTACTGATATTCCACTGTGCCCTGTCCGCGATAGATCGACTGGTAGTGGTAATGTCGATCGCGATGGTGTGCCGTCCGTTGTAAACGGTGGGAGCACCGTCATTCAGCAGCACCACCTCTCTCGAAAATGTTCACCAGGATAGAACCTCTAGGGTCTGGGCGAGGGCTGCCCTAGTCCGGATGGTGCCCATTGAAATCCCCGACGATGAGCCGCGGCTTCGGAAGCTTGGAAATAACTGCACTGAAGTCCCCATCTAAATTGGCTATCCGTCCACAGGGCAGGTACGCACAGCCGATGGCCAAGTTAGTGGCGTTCTTGGGGTGAACTCCAACGATTGGAAGGGCGGTTTGGAGATCAATGACTTGGTGTGGAATGGCCCAGGAGTGCCTGAAGTTGCCGCAGCGCTTGTAAGTCCAATCGTATCACCCTTCAGAAAATTCCAGACTAGTTCATGGAATTTGAAAGTAGCCCAAGGAAACTCAGAATTGTCCGAGAAGACTTTAGAAAAGGTCAGTCAACGTCAGGGAAATTGAGAGAAGCTCAGGATGATCGTTAAGTTGTCTAGGTAGGTGTTTTAGAGTTATAGAACCCTCTCACTAAAACTTTCTACGTGGCTTATGAACATCCTCTCTAAAGATGTTCAAAGAACATTGATTAAATTCAGCAACCTTCAGAGAAATTTTGACAATTTCTAAGAACTTCATGGAATTTCAGAATAGTCTAGAAAAACTCACAGAGACTAATGAAGCCTCAGATTTTAAGATCTTCAGAGAAGTCCAGTCTCAGAACTACTCAGGTATCTTCAGATAAGTTTGAAAAGCTTTCCGAACCTGTCAGAAATTCTGGAACATAAAAAAAATACTAAATTTCTGAATTTTCTCCTCAGAATGAGTCAAAAACTACAAGGGACAGCCTTATGGGGTTGTACGCAATGGTGACGTAGGACTACGTGGTCTTATATAATAAATGTTATTTGTTAACTGTTTTGTGCAACTCACGAAGAGCTACTGATACAGGTCCTCCTTGTATGGATGCTCATGTGGGCTGCAGCTCGTTGCTTGCAGACAGCCTTTCGTTGCGTACTGGAGAACGCCACCACTCACCTCGCGGTGATTGAATATACACCGTTTGGTGAGGCTGGATGGAATACAACTTTGAAATCTGTGTTAGGGAAATCGCTTTTCGCAGGCAATCGGTGATAATTTTAATTGTCATAGCAACCAGGGCTCTACAATTTCGAAGCTCTAAAATGAACTCGTGTTTTGTTTCTCTCATACATACGTGTTCGACGCTTCATTTCTATAACGCCTAGCTAGACTATCAGCAAGAAACGAAAATAAAAAAGAAGGACGCTTGGAAGGAAAGGCTGGCTGTGGAACTTCTCGTCGTTGCTTTGCTCATCGCTTTCAATGTAAATAACGTCGATTTTCTAGTTAAACGAACTTCATTATGGCTTTCAATCCCCTTTCACGAACACTCTATCGCCGCTCTTTCAATTTGTTTAAAATGCGTTATGTCCCGTTTTCGATCATTTTTTTAGATAAATATATGGATGGAAGATAAATTAGAAATATGACGTGTAATCTTCAAGTGTTTTGACGTGAGAAATGCTTTAAATGTGTTATTTCATTTTCCGTCATATACGTCATGAAACCTCTGTTGATGTGTTTCATGAAAGAGAAAACTATCAAAGTCGAGCGCTCTTTCGCTCATCCATTTCGACGAAGCTTGAAAGGAAGACCAATGGAGCGACGGGAGAAAGAGAGACAAGCGATTGAACATTTGTTTGTGCACGCCGACTGAGGTTCTAGAATGCTGCGAAGCTGTTCGACTTTAACAGAAAAAGAAAGCCAGCAGTCTCTTCGTCGCATCGATTTGGTCGATTGAAGCTGATATTGTGACGCCCTGATAGCAACAGTTGCTCATCCGTGCAATTTTCGATAGTGACTTTTTGAAAAAATGATAAAGTCTTAATTTTAACAGGTTCATAGAAAAAAATCCTATCGATTGGCGTATTAAGAATTAAAATCCATTATCTCTGGATCAAAAGCGGACCACTTTCATGCCGTGACCGGCTTTGATTTTTGAAATCGCACTCCCAATGTTAGCTTA
Organism: Ochlerotatus camptorhynchus; assembly: GCF_037179485.1. NCBI lineage: Eukaryota > Metazoa > Arthropoda > Insecta > Diptera > Culicidae > Ochlerotatus > Ochlerotatus camptorhynchus. The sequence continues at coordinate 881,161 of NW_027040802.1, read as the reverse complement.
AAGTACATGATATGTTAGATTTAAACATATCTAGATAGAACTGGAATTAGGCGTAACAGCTTTTGTAAACAATGATTTTTAAGAATTCAAGGCACACCCACGCAAACCAATATTACCGTCGGGTAGAGGAACCCTACCTGCTGGTAATGTTGATTTGCATGGGCGATCCTTTAATTCTAGCTCTACATTGAAATGGGAACTGACATCCGATTGATGACCTTGACAAATATCAAAAAAATACTCTTTTAAAAATTTATGATTGTCCTGAAAAAAAAACCCTTTTGTAGTGATGGTTGGGTAATGCTGAGCTTCTTCTTCTTCTTCGCATTTCAAGCTTATTGCATATCGCACATTAGCTTATTGCGTGCTCTCAACTTAGTGTTCTAGATGCACTTCCACAGTTATTAAATGAGAGCTTTCGATGCCTGTAACATTTTTGCATTGATATGATTGTGTGGCATGTCCAATCATACTTCTATGCCCAGGGAAGTCGAGAAATTTTCCAACCCGAAAAACTCCTAGACCGAACCGGGAATCGAACCCAGCCACCTCCAGCATGGTCTTGCTTTGTAGCTGCGCCTTTACCGACTGAGCTAAAGGAGGCACATAGTAATGCTGAGCTATTAGGGTGATAAACACAGATGAGACTGGTGAGCTGTATTTTGTTTGGAATGAGGGTGACACGCTTGTCATAGATGGCCGACAGCGACTCAGCAAGAGCTATTGATTCCGATCAATAGCGGCGCGGCTTCTTTCTCCTTGTATGGATGCTCATGTGTGTTGTAGCTCGCGATTGGGGCCAGCCTTGATAGCTAGCTGCTTGCGGGGAGCCTTTCGATGTGTTCTGGAGAACACCACCACTCACCACGCGGTAATTGACTAAATACCGTTTGGTAAGACCGGATGGAATTCAACTTTGAAATCTGTGTTAGTGAAATCGCTTGTCACAGGAAATCGGTGATAATTTTATTTATCATAGCAAAAGTTGTACAATCGTGCAATTTTCAATAGTTTCATTTTGATAAGTGATAAATTCTTAAATTTAACATATGCGTAGAAATATATCTGATCGATTGGTGATAAAATTATTAAAATTGGTCCAGGGGCAGCTGAGTTATTAACGTTCAAAATCTTTCATATTTTTGTTACATGTTCCATTTTTGGTTTTCACAAAGTGTACTCCCATATAGAAATCACAGACGTAGACGTAGAAGTTAACCGATCTTTAAAGAAATTCAGCAAATTTCAGAGAAGATTTGCGCATTTCTAAGGAGCTTATGGAAGATAAGATCAGTCATCGAGACTCACAGAAGACTCATGGAATACTTGCTTTCGTGAGTATATATTGATAACCTCCAGAGTGACTTTAAAGGTAATCCATCGCCGTTCTGGATTCACACGACACTTTATTCACTCATGAGGGCTTATTGAATGAGATTCTTCGCTGCTCATAAGATTCAGGGAATTTCAGATTAGTTCAGGAAACCTTAGAAAATGTCAGGGAACCCCACAGAATTTCGGAGGCATTTGAAATTGTATACGAAGATGCCTAGCCAGGGATGCCAGAATTTTCTTCACATGTCACAGCTTGCAGGCGGGGGAAGGTGTTCAATATTTCTAGATAGAGCTGGAATTAGGGCGTAACAGCCTTTGTAAACAATGACTTCACTCGTTGATTTCTAAGAATTCAGGGCACGCTTACACAAACCAACATATCAATCACGTAGGGGAAGTCTTCGCCTACTCGATAGTGGTGTCAATTTGCCAGTAAGAGCCATGTCTTTCGAGAAATCATCAAGAGAAATCATTGTTTACAAAAGCTGTTACGCCCTAATTCCAGTTCTATCTAGATTTCGGGTTTATAAAACTTCTAATGAACTACAGAAGTTGAGTACAATTCATAGAAAATCATTTGATTTCAGGGAACTTCGCACAAATTCGCTTACTTTAAAAAACTTCGTAGCAGTTCCGGGAGCTGCATTGAAGTTCTGGAAACTTTCGAAAAGTACAGTTTTAAGTTTTGGGTTATCTGTGTCTGTGGTGTTTCCAGCATGGTCTTTGTTTATACCTTCGCCCTTATCGACTAAGCTAAAGGGAGGCCCCAATCACTCCAATCATATCCAGAGGATTTCTAGGGCTAGTCAAGTGAACCTATCGAATTACCCCAAAGGGGTTGGATTTGGCAATTCTATAGGATTTCTCTAGAATGTCTTAATTCCATCCTTGTCAAAGCATTTTCAGCGCAAAACAAATTGTGTCAGAAAATCCAACCATGAATCATGTAAAATTTTCCATCTGTGGCCGCCTCAGCAGCGCAACCAGCAGAATCCTCATCGATTTTGCACCGACACAGATTCGCACCTCCACCTCCCTCCCATACGATAATAGCCAACCGCCGCGGTTCCAGTTCAAACTCAATTAGAACTTCATCCGAGTAGTCTCTTCCGAAGCCACGAGCAAAGCTAGCCTAGCCAAAAGCTGCCAAGTGCTTGAACAAACGGACCGGTTGATAAAAATAGCACCCACTGCCGCCTGCTCGTCACAGCCTTTTATCACCTGCTTGCTGTTTGCTGGCCTGCTCGGATGGTCATCGAAATGTACGAATAAACGCGGCCAGACTGCTTTGATTGTCACTTAATTTCGATTCGTCAAACATCATCGTAAGACAAAGTTTCCAACGGTCAGCAATTTTTGAAAACAAAAAAAAAAACAAAAGAATCATTCAGTGAGCTGTAAACAAATGTCTGATTCCCATTGGACTGGGCCCCGTCCGGTCAGACAGCTTTAAAGGCAACAACAATGTGTTATTATTATGATTATTTCAGCATTTCATATGCCACACACATCTAAATAGAGTTCCCCCCGGCCGTCGTCAAACGGAGAGACCTTGTTCGATTGAACTCTCACGGCATAAGTTGGTCTTTCTTCGTTTCTTTTTTTTTTTTGAGTATTCGCTTGCTTGCTTACTTACTCGTGCTGGCTAGAGCTATATTAAAAGCTCGTCGCATGTGGAATATTGATTTCCTTCCAGTTTGTGTGTCTCTCCGCCCTGCTCGGTTTTCGCTATCTCATATGTTCACTTGGCGTTTTTTGTTGCTGGAGTCTTGTAGGTACATATATGTAGGAAGCGGGAACGGTGTAAGAAGTTCATAAAGTTTAAATTATCTACTCCGAAGCGCTAAAGACCGATGGTTTGTTTCACCACTTCGCATTTTCTCCGGCACAAAGCTGACGATCTACTTAATGCATGGAGCTGAAATTGCTACTCGGTGATTGCTGCAGGGGAGCAAGCATCGAGTTAAATTTTCAGATCTGCACGGCGTCTGGATGATGAGATTTGTGTCCCGGAAAAAAACGAAGTGGTTATGGAGGAGATGGAGTTTCACTAGACCATGCCCCTAATTCAGCTTCAATTTGACACTGTTTTACTTAAGCGTCAAAAATGTAAAATTTTACGACGAAAATCGATATCTTGAAAATTATGCACCCTAGAGGTTTGTTATCTTGTTTGTTAATTGGGTTGGTCCTGAAAAAAAAAACAAGTTTTTGCTCTATCTTCTCAATTTAGATTTAATTTTGAGAACTATCTTCGAAGGACGCATATTTTGAAGGTTGTTGAGAATTGCTAGATGTTGCTTTACTAAAGTTATGGCGTTATGACGACACGATCAATAATGTTTTCTATTTCAATCATATTTTTCCCATCATGAGTACAAAAGGAGTTTTGTAGGATAATTCATGCACTTTCATACGATGCCTAAAACTGTTGCTCATGTTTGGTTCTTTTGGAGAAAGGTGTCCTATTAAACATATTTTTTGTTAAGGGTTTTAACTGGCTTACGGTCATTCACCCCATAACAATTTATTAGTTTTATACAAGAACCATAACATCTTTAAAAACAACATCTTACAAATCACAAAAACCTTAAAAAAAGTGTCCACTTTTGTTTTTGAAGTCCTTCCAAGAAGGTTTTCAAAATGGAATTGAATTAAAAAAAAAACTTATTTTTTCATAGAATGATAAGTTGATGAGATAGAATTTTGATGTTTAAGCAAAGTTGCTTAAAATAAAAAGTAGACATTTTTAATTTTGAAAAAAGAGGACCACCCTAGTCACCTTCGCCAAAAGGAAGATAATTTCTTGTGCACAAACTCTATCGAAAAGGTAGAACCTCCAGAGTGCATTGTTTCCGAGGTAGCGATTTTCGCCGTGAAATTTTTCGTTTTCGACCATTAGTGTTGCCCCGAAAAAAAAATACGTTTTGATTTTCCAAAAATATTGGAACACTATGAAGGAAATCTAAGAAAACAGTATTTTTTCTCCAATTCTTACGAATATTACGTGCAAAAATTTTTTTTCTAATGGCAAAAAGTTGCACTAAAAAAAAAACCGCCATAATCAACCTAATTTTGCGGAGAGCTTGAGTAACCGTTTCTTTTTCATTGTTGCCGATTATGATTTTTCACTTCTGCAATACACCTGTGTCAGTGTTCACGCGATCGTCTGTTTACTCGGCAGCAATCATTGTGTGGTCCTCCTCATTGTTCTTCAGCAGCAGTTCTTTCGGTCGATGCGTCGTCGAGTTTGGAAAGCAACCGTTTCGTGATGAGTGTGTGAGGGATGACCACGTTTTGCGTCCATTGCTGCAATGGAAGCGCTCTGCCCCCCGTTGGCGATACTGTCATACAATTAAACCACTGGAAGCGGCTTCGGGTCTGATGCAGGAGGCATATTGGATAGCGGAAGATAGAGTGTTTATTGTGTTGTGCCTTTTGACTATAGCTTTAAGATGTATTGTACAGTAAACAAGAATCCTCGGCTCTGTAAAGTTTATTCTATTGAGCCTTATCAAATAAATCAATAACCAACAACCTGAAAATTTACCGGTTAGCATGTAGACCGGTAAATTTTCAGGTTGTAGTTTATTAATTTATTTGATAAGGCTCAATTGAATTAACTATTAGCAGTCGACATCAAGATATCGTACTATGAGCGCTTCTTATTTGCCTTTAGCCTTTCCAATACCTTAAGCATTGATAGACGAGTGCTAAAAACGCAGGTCTATTAATCATAACATTCATGGTTCAAATCAGGCCTGCCACAGCTTGTATTTTTTTAAACATAATTATATTGCTTCCAACGATCAAGTAAATTTGACCCATCCAAGGGAAAATGATACGTAATTAAGAACCAAAACAACAGTTATGATTTGACAGATTGAAGTTTCATCTTCTTCTTCTTCTACTAATTTCTCCGAAAAGCACGAAAAAGAAACGCACCGGTTAAAATACCTAGATCAAATTGGCTTGGCATGTATTTTTCGATATTCGTATTAAATCGTATTCGAGTTGATGGCACTGGCTCTTCACACACAAGAGTGATGTGGGATTTTTCAGTGGAACGAAAGAGTAAGGAACAATCTGCCATTGTTCACGTACAAAATGACAGTTGTTTATGGACTTTTCAGCAACGCCGTCAATGTCTACATGAGAGAGAATAATGCCATGCCCTTTGGTTCTGTGAGAGTTAGGGCGCGTTCTGCCTGGTTGGTCGAAGCAGAATTCATGTGTGAGCAAATGATGACACTGGACATTGTTAAGTGCAATTCACTTTAAAAGGTGCGTTTCATATTTCACCACATGTAGTTCCAAAGAGTCTGATTGAAATGTGGCGCTTCCGTAGATCACTTTAAGGTACGATATGAACATTGATACCAACTGTATAAAACACAAGTAAATGCTTCCAGACAGTGATGCAAAATATCATGACTCTCACTCGACACTCGTCAATGCATCAACCGACTATCGCTGACAGAACGGAAACGACAATCACCAGTAATGGTCGCTACTTACAGGCAAAACGTAACACTCGCTGCTGATGATGGAAAGCACAACAGTGAAGACTTCTGCAGTACGATGTTGAGAAAAAGCGAAACGACAGAAGAAAATGAAAACAATGCCTACGCATTCCTCGTTCGTCTCGGCACGCGCGACAATGTGTGTTACGAGCAAAGCTGGCAAAATTGAACGGAAGCTGTTGGGCAAGCAAGCAAGTGTCGTTGTTGTCGGGAATGACCAGATCGGTGATGGATCACCACCGAAGACGACATTCATCAGTTGCTTTTTACTTCTTTCGTCAACTTGATGGATGGTCGTGGAGAGTGCTTCGACAAGCACATCGATAGGAATGTACCAAGCGTTACAACCATCAGCTGTTTGACGATCGTGATTGTGATAGGTCGAAACTCTGCTTCCAGAAATTAGTTAGTTGAAAAATGTGTTTATTGTTTAAAACTAACAGAGAAAGAAGAGCTGAAAAATAAAGCACATGCGATACGACAATGTAGTGATGCACGTTTGGAAAATACCCGGAGACTCATGATCATCATACAAAGATAATGGACGTCGAAATGTCGTAGAACACATCAGAAATAACATAGGAGACTTTCGGGAGACTATTACTCATATGTATATACAAAAAAATGCTGGGATTGGGAGCGACCATCAGGGCACCCGATTGAAGCGATTTGGACGGGGAGAGTGGGAATGCCAACTCCCTGTTAATAACATTTCGTGGGTAAAATGCGGGCTCTTCTCCCCACTCACTTTGCCTATCGATCCACCCAATCTGTTTTTGGCCCTTCATACACAATCAATCATAGGTAATTAAGCTTGATCAAGACAAACAGAGAAGAGAGCCCACTGCCAGGGCTGGAAAGTACCTCAGAGCGTTAGCAAAGCAATTTTGTGCATGCATTTCACAACACTCGACAAAGAGTGTGTGCTTCTCTCTGAGAAAGCGATCCACACAATGAGCGGTACGATAAGTGTGGCGCAGGGAGCGATTATAATATAACAAGCGCTTATGTCTTCGTTGAATTGTTTGCAGATTTTGCTTACCACTGCAAGCATAGGAGAAGAAGAAGGGCATAACAAAGAAGAATTTTGTCTTCTTGCTGTGTTTCCCATCTGCAACCCTATACTGAGTGGCACTCTTTGCGTCGGAGCTGTGGGAGCAATGGCTACACATTGAGCTTTTGTTATTTCTGGGTGTGTGTCTGTCTTCTGTTCTCCGCTGCTTTACACTTGCGCAGGGTGAAAAACAAGCGAAACTTGTGCTTGGTTGATTCTCACTTTGTATATTTTAGAAAATCATTACATTGCGCGCATTGAGTGATCAGACGACAGCCCTGCCCACTGCCATCGGACTTAGTTTCCGTGCTACAATGGGTGTAGCATGAAACATTGCGGAATTTTTTGTTGTGGACAGTGATTCACATTTATGCTGACATTTGACTATTTTTGATCTTGTAAAATTAGCAACATGGCGTCCTCGAAATTAAAAAAAAAATGTTGCAAGAAAACGGCATTTCTGATCGAAATGACGTCTGGAATTAGGTTGTAGAGAAACCTTATGTCTTTCAAGTAAAAATAAACAAAAAATGTATTTTTAATTAAAAAAAAACATTTCAAAATATCTTTGACCGATTTAAAAAAAAAGAAATTAAATAAAAGCTTATGAAAAATGAAACACTTTTGGAATGTTCAAAATCATGCACAATTGAAAACTTGCAAAAATCGAAAAACAAGAACTTTTGATAAAAATTTCGATGCCTTTTCGCGTATTTTTTTTTTTTACAGAAAAAGATTTTAAAGGTCCGAAAAATTCTGAGTATAAATTAAATGAAAAAATGTTATAACTAAATTTCAATAATTTTACCAATAGTTTTTCGCAATTTTTAAGTGTCCATGTGCATTTTTCAAGAGCTTTCTTATTTATTTTTTTTTTCAAAAATCGAGCAAGAATGTTTTGAGATATGCAGGTTTTTATTTTTTTTAAATTACTAAGAACATTATTTGTTTCTACAATTTTGTCTCAGACGACAATTCGATCAGAAGTGCCGTTTATATGATCGATTTTTTGAACAAATGCAAAGACATTATTTTGAAAATTTTAGCAAAAATGTGAATTATTGCCCATGACAAACAATTATTAGGGGGCGACCCCGGCGTAGTGGTTAGCATCCATACCTCTCACGCCAAAGTCACGAGTTCAAATCTTACCCCTGGACAAGTCACCAATGACCCAAGAGCGTTAAAGTGACTAAAAAAAAAAAAAAAAAATAAATAAATAAAAATATTAAACTAATTTTCTTAATTCCTTTATTTAACGTCGGTCTCTGTTCCGCAACCTAGTGCCAATCACCGACGGACATCGATTGGCATCCATTGAAAACAATCTTCCACACCTGCCTAGGTTAACGCACCCATCCATTTACTCAATCTACAGACGATGCCCCAATGAGCGGGGAGAAGAGCCCACCCTTTATCCACGAAATGTTAACAGCAGGCCGTTGGCATTCCCAATCTCCCCTGATGGTCTATAGTAGTCCTCAGAATTTTTGGTTATTTGTTATTTTTTTAATAATATTATTTGAAAATTGAAATTTGTTGTGATCTGGATATCCTGCTACTGAAAAATAAAATTAAATGTAAATGGATCAACTGATGTGGTAAATTGTTATATTTGTATGATTTGTGCTTGATTGATAGCAGACTTAACCAGTGCCGACGCGCAACTACTTTGAAGTAGCTGTTCAACATGTTCAATAAAAAAAGTTCTATTTCTAAAAACTTCAGATAAGGCCTTCGAACTTCATGCAAGTTCTACAAAATTCGGGAAAGTCTTACAAGCTTCAGGAAAATCTTGTGAACTACTGTGATGACCTACGACGGTCAGGAAATCTCTACGAACCTTCAGAGAAGTTCTATAAATTTCAGAGAAGTCTTACGAACTTCAGGGAAGTCCTTTAATCTTTGGGGACTAACTACGAATTTTACAGAATTTCCTACAGATTTAATGTAACTTCTACGACATTTAGGCATTACTTAAAACTTAAGAATAATCCTATGACACTGATGGATTTTTTCCGAGCTTCAGAGAAGTCTTCAATACTCTTGGGAAGTCATCTGAACTTAACATAGTAGTACAAGCTCAAAAATGTTCCTATAACTTCCGAGAAGTCGACTTAACTACAAGTAGAAATTCATGGGAGCTCTCCAAACTTCAGGGAATTTCCAAGAAATTAAGACCCACAAACAGGGAAGCTCTTCTAAATTTAGGGTCCTCATATATTCAGTTAAGTCCTTCAAACTTCAGGGAAGTCCTCAGATCTTCGAGAAAGTTCTTCGAACTTGAAGGAAGTCTTATGAGCTTCTGAGAATTTCTACGAACTTCGTGGTACTTCTACGATATTTAAGAAATTCCTATGAATTTCAAAAAACTCCGAACTTGAGGGAAGTCCTAAGATCTTAAAAAAAGTTCTTCGAACTTCGGGGAAGTCCCATGAAATTTAGGCAATACAAACTTCAGGGAAGTTCTACGAACTTTAGGGACTTTCTATGAACTTCAGCAGTCAGTCTGTTTTAATAATAAGAGTTATTAAACCAGCGTTGTTTATAAAATCTTTTAATCATGTGATTTTGAAATCATGTTGTAATCAAAATTCCGCTAAATAAGATCCTTAATCGTTGACAATTTGCGGAAAATTTAAACAAACTGGAAATCCGTAAAATTGTTAGAAGCAAAGGTTTGTTTAAAGAGTCCTCATTCATATCAAACTTCGCAATTTCACCTTGAGATAAACTAACCGTTGGCTGAAAATCTTATAAATAAAGTTAAAAAAATCTCAGTTTCAAAAACAGAAATCACAAGATTTAGGGGCTTATAGATCTCTAAATTTCAGACACTGGTAGGGCTCCACGCTCATCTCAGATTTTCTTCGTCATACACCCCTAAAATCGCTCATTTTACGGGTTATCGCAAATATTTCAGTGTTAATCGTAATTAATCTTGTAAGCAAAGATGGTTTTTGCAAAAACATGAGTGAAAACGCTTGCTATTAAAGTTTAAGCACATAGATCGGAAATAGGCGCCATGATACGACGAAGTAGCGCGGCTCCCTACTAGCTTCTTTACAGCAAACAATCAGATAAAGATTTCACTGGCATTCACAAGAACCTTAATAGCTATTTTGGTTTGTGAAATTCCGCATTGCGCAAAGAATTAATTAATTTAGCTTTATTTAGGAGGCTTTCAGCCTTAGGCTGGTTCGCCTCCTTGCGCAAAGAATGATGGTACAAGGATTCACTTTATTTTTTTTCATTGAAAATTGTTTATTTAGGTTTTTAAAACCAGGAAATTTTTAAATCATTGACCAGGAAAACCAGGATAAAACTAGGAAATTCAAAATGGAAATTCACTTGTCACCCTGTAACCATTGCATTTTTAGTCCGGCATATTGAAAAAAATAATCATTACATAGTGTTACAAAAAAAAAAAAAGAATGAATTTTTCAAGCGACCTATTATAGGTTGCTAATCTAGTCGAGTACACTATGAAATCACATTTTTCAACTGCCCGAACAGCCTCAAAATCCAAAATTATTGTCAAAAAACCAATTATGGTTCAGTGAACGCATATTATCAAGAGTAACTCAACTATTTCAATCAACCGATCCCTGACCTTTAAACGGTTTTGGAAAGCAAAAAGTCAGAATTTTCGAAATATACACACATTTTTGGCGATTCTATTGAAATTATTAAAAGTTCCCCAAAATATAGTTCGTGCAAACAAATTTTTGGTTTTAAAAATTGCTCATTTTGAATGCAATGATGGGTGCGAGCAGCAGAATAGTCATGCTTGAATAGCTGATCGGTGTTGATTTCACCAAGCAGATCACTGAACATAGACGCTGAACAGTAAGCAAAAGTAGAACGAAACAGGCGAGAAACTCAAAGAATATGAAAAACGTTCTTACTGAAAATCAGTGAGTGAGCCATTTTTGGCACAGATTCTAGCCGTTTGGATAAACTTTATCTGCTAAAACACAATTATGTTTGAGGCGAGGATTGATTTGCTCTACAGCTACCAGTAATTATAATTTTCCTGGTGGAAATAAAATCCCGACAGTTAGTTTTGATAAATATAATCAAATGGGAGTAATTACGAGTAACCACCATGACAGATCAGAGCTAAAACACTTGATAAAACAGTTTATATCAAGCATAAATAACCGCCATCTTGGATTCCTAATTAATTTACGATTTTTTTTTGAATGCATTATCTACCAATTTTAATCAATATTACCATTTAACGTAGCTTATTTTCTGGATTTTCCACAGCGAAACCCATCCAGCGCCTCCACCCAGAAGGTAATGGAGGTGGTTCAGCATGTGTGTATAAAAAAAGATTGCCATTGGCCTCGTCTTCGTCGCCGTCTTCGTTGGCATCTTCCCGCGTTCCCTGTTTGCCAGCCACTCGCAGCTGCTGAAGCAACTGACCAGCCAACTAGATGTGGATTATCGCCATCCACTCAAGAGGGCGGTGTATCTCCTAACCTCCTAATCTCAAGGGACACCCAACCCAACCTGCTGGGGCTGCTGCTTCGCTTCCCATTAGTGGGGCAATAAATGCTTCACCTGAGAATTCAATTTTCGGTTCGGGGGCCTGGGGATGAAACGGGCATTCATTTTCGTTACGTTACGGAAATTTTCCGCACACCAGAACATTTGCTACCGGTCTGTCAAGTTGCTAGATAATCGGAATGATAAAAACAATTAATTGTCGAAGAACGGTTTCCGAGCATGCAACTACACAACATGAGCTTTTAAAACTGCTCTTCCAATGATCCAATGCCTACTTTGATACTCACAGCCGTGGAAAACAACTCAAAATTTAGTAGGACTCGACTAATTTTCAGTCCAGTTTTAATGAATTTCTACTCAATTTCGCGTTACATTCAACGGTCGTGCGCCCGGGTTGAACGTCAGCACGCGCTTCTACACACTGACGACGATGTTTGTTTCACATCGAGACACCGATTTCAATGGCAGAAAGTTTGCGATTTTTTATTTGCGAAATTAAAATCTGCAATTATAATACCTAGCTTGTTCCGTGCGCGCTCGCTGACAGTTGCCCGGTTTTGTTTTGTTTGATTTTGTTTTGCAATTGGCATTTCCCGGAATGTGCTTTGCAAGTACACGGCCAATGAGATCGACCCAAATTTGAGTTCAGTTTGCTCATAAATCGCTAAAAGTGCAGGAACTCCGCGATGAGTAAATTTGCCTCATGTCTTCCTGTGGAAATTCTTAAAAATCTACCGGAAAATGAGGAAAATTGACGGAAATTTTAGTTAGTCTAGGAGTAGTACCAATATTCAGTATATTGGTACTACTCCTGAATCCAATCTTAACTTTTCTCACATTTGGGATTTTTTTTTTCTGGAAAAACATGAGGCAAATCTTCTCATCGCTGAGTTTCTGCACTTTTTGAGATTTATGAGTAAACTGAACTCAAATTTGAGTAGATATCATTGGCCGTGTAGGCAAAGTTGACTTGCCGTCATGTAACATTCGGGCTAAGGCCTTTCTCCACTCGTAGCAACTGAAAAAAAAATCGATGAAGAGAACCGAAGATAGGCCCTTTTGACTTTTTAGGTGAGACTTCTGCCAGATGGTATCAAAGCCAACTGAGATGAATTCTGCACATGAGTTCACTGAAAATATATTTTCGTTATTTCTCTGAAAACCGTTTCGTTAAAATGAATATCGTATACAAAACACGTCTTTCATAAATGGTACGAAACATTCGTTTTTTTTTCTGTCATCTGGCGCAATGCTAATATTACGCCTTTTTCGTACAATATACACATTCAACTTCGTACAATCACGGCAACAACTACTCGTTTTGTCTTCTAAAGTGCTGATTGTGTGTTGGAGATGGGATACTTTGTTTCTTCAAATATTGTCGGTCCGACCAATACATGCAAGCTACCACAATAAATGTCCCGTACAGAGAAAAAAAAATACGAAATCAAATTACCGTTCTATGAGTGCTTCTTATTTGCCTTTAGTCTTACCATGTTTCGTAACACGGATAGAGCAAAGGATGAAACACAGATCTGACTATCGCAAGGTTCATGACTCGAGTCTGGTCTGAAGCCTTTTTATTTATTTTTTATCATGTTTATTCCTTCCAATAAAGAAGTTATTTTCACCCATCCCATAACCCACTCTACATTTTTCGGTATCTACAACCAGCACTTGTGGTCCGCTGGTTGCGTGACAAATAAATTCGTAGAACAAACGAGCGATTTAGTTGTATAAATGAAATTTTATTTTCAGTGTTTGGATGCAAACCCAAGCATCTTTATTGGTTTCAGTGTTCGGAAAATCATTCTCAAATCTCATTCATTGAGCCTCCCCGCGTGCAAATGCAGCAAACAAAATTCACGCTTGAGATTCTCATGCATATTCACGCACTCACACTCACAACGCCGAAAAATCATTCCAGCTTTAAACTCATAAAAACCACTCAAACGTCAACTGATATCATGCCTATGCATGTTGTGTTAGTTTTCTATTCCCTGATACACAAACAATAGTAATAACAATGAATAACGCCAAAATGTAAAGCAATGAATTTTTGAAAACTTATCGGTGATTCTTGCGACGTTGAATTTTGCAAGACAAAACTCATAGGCGCATAAACTCATGCAAGAGATTTGAGTTTTTTGAGTTTTTCCGAATACTGATTGGTTTTATCATGGTTTTGAAGAGGTTTATAAGGCTTAGAGTCCACTTGAAGACCTGATAAAACCGGCCCACGCCGTGTCCGAAGTGGCGGATTAATCAACTTTCATGTAGGCATCCGATTTTTCTCCACCAAATGTTAGTTTGGGTGCAAATATCCCTAAATCGGTTGGTTTTAAAATGTTCTGTCGGAGGAAATTTTTGGTGCATTTCTGTATTGGGAGATGTCGGCTCCTAAGAGCCATAACCTATTATTTGTTTGGAAAATAAATGATGAAATTTAATAATTCAAATTTCCCCCGACAGAATATTTTAAAATGAACCGATTTAGGAATGTGAGGACCCAAACTAACTTTTCGCGAATAAAACTCCTATGTACATGAAAGTTGATTAAGCCGCCATTTCGGACACAGCGTGCGGAAATGTTACTAAGGAAATTTCATCAATGAGAGTATGGAGGTGAGCTCTAGGGTCGTTCCATGACCCACATTTGTCACTTTCTTTAACTTCATTGGATACCTATGCAAGCCAGCCCTTTAATTATATTCTCGCAAGGTTTAAACCAAATCTGAGCGTCTGTTCTCCATGTTAGGAGTGGCTGATCACCGTCCTAGTGCCAGCGTGGGACTCTAAACAGAGCTGTGCACGATGGTCCCCCGGCGAGACAGGGGGTTGGGGCCCAACAAGCCGCCCTGGAAAAAAAACAAAGTTGCAAATACTGAAGAAAGAAATACGGATCGGAACAATCGGCACAGACCTACGCGACGAAATAAGGACTACGATTGGAAACTCGGAACATGGAACTGCAAATCGCTCGGCTTCCCGGGCTGCGATAGGTTAATCTAAAGGGTGATACGGTCAAAATTTGGTCAATATCAACTTGACGTATTTCTTTCAATTTTGCATTTAAAAAACCTGAACACCCCTCATTTTGAAGGTGTGTGTGTGTAGAATGTTGCTCCTATTTTGATTTTGGAATTCACTCTTCAGTTGTCAAAATGCCGTCCAAGCAAGAAGAGCAGCGTATCAAAATTTTGCTCGCGCATCGCGAAAATCCGAGCTAGTCGCACGCAAAGTTGGCAAAATCGCTAAAAGTTGCCAAATCAACCGTTACAAATGTAATTAAAGTGTTTGGGGAACGTTTGTCGACAGCCAGGAAGTCTGGATCGGGGGGAAATCGAAAACCGGAAGCCGCTGAGACGACAAAGAGAGTTGCCGGTAGTTTCAAGCGAAACCCTAACCTCTCTCTCCGAGATGCCGCAAATAAGCTGGGTGTATCGTCTACAACCGTGCATCGAGCCAAAAAACGAGCCGGACTATCGACTTACAAGAAGGTAGTGACTCCAAATCGCGATGATAAACAAAATACGACGGCCAAAGCGCGATCCCGGAGGCTGTACACGACGATGCTGACGAAGTTTGACTGCGTGGTAATGGACGACGAAACCTACGTCAAAGCCGACTACAAGCAGCTTCCGGGACAGGAGTTTTATACGGCAAAAGGAAGGGGAAAGGTAGCAGATGTTTTCAAGCACATGAAACTGTCAAAGTTCGCAAAGAAATATCTGGTTTGGCAAGCCATCTGTACCTGTGGCTTGAAAAGCAGCATTTTCATAGCTTCCGGGACTGTCAACCAAGAAATTTACGTGGAAGAGTGTTTGAATAAACGTCTGCTGCCTTTCCTGAAGAAACACGGTTGTTCCGTACTGTTTTGGCCGGATTTGGCATCTTGCCATTACGGTAAAAAGGCCATGGAGTGGTACGCCGCCAACAACGTGCAGGTGGTTCCCAAGGACAAGAACCCTCCCAACACGCCAGAGCTCCGCCCAATTGAGAAATACTGGGCTATTGTCAAGCGGAACCTAAAGAAGACCAAAAAACTGCTAAGGGCGAGCAGCAGTTCAAGGCAAACTGGCTTTCTGCGGCGAAGAAGGTGGACAAGGTGGCTGTACAAAATCTGATGGCAGGGGTCAAGCGTAAGGCCCGGCAATTCGGATTTGGAAAAGCGGAAGCCTAACTGAATATTTTTCCTGAATTTTATACTAATTGAACTTGAAAAAGAAATTTAATTTGATTTTTTAAATAAACGATTTCACCGATTTACACGCGTTTTCCCTTGACCAAATTTTGACCGTATCACCCTTTATGACGAACTTCAATCACGTAACTTCGAAGTCGTAGCACTGCAGGAACTTTGCTGGACGGGACAAAAGGTATGGAAAAGCGGGCATCGAGCGGCTACTTTCTACCAGAGCTGTGTTACCATCAACGAGCTGGGAACCGGCTTTGTAGTGCTGAGGATTAAGGGCCGTTTCTTCAACTTCAGCATCATCAACGTGCACTGTCCACATGAAGGGAGACCCGACGACGAGAAAGAAGCGTTCCATGCGCAGCTGGAGCAGGTGTACGACGGCTGTGCGTACCGTTCGTTCAAAATCGGCATCGGCGACATGAACGCTCAGGTAGGACGGGAGGCAATGTAGACCGGCAATCGGGCCAAACAGCCTGCTTGCCGCATCGAACGACAACGGCCAACGATGCGTGAACTTTGCATTCGAGGTGGTCGATGAGTTCGTGTATTTGGGCTCACTGGTGACCGCCGAAAATGATACCAGCAGCGAAATTCAAAGATGCATGATGGCAGGGAATCGTGCATACTTTGGACTCCGGAGGACGCTCCGGTCGAATAAAAGTCGTCGCCGCACGAAGTTGACTGTCTACAAGACGCTAATTAGACCGGTGGTGGTCCTCAACGGCCACGAGACCTGGACTATGCTCGTGGAGGACCAACGTTTTGGTGTTTTCGAATGGAAGGTGTTGCGTACCATCTACGGTGGAGTGCAGATGGATGACGGAACGTGGAGGAGGCGAATGAACCACGAATTTCACCAGCTGCTGGGAGAACCATCCATCGTCGACATTGCAAAACTTGGGTGACTACGGTGGGCTGGGCACGTCGTAAGAATGCCGCAGGACGATCCAGTGAAAATGGTTCTAGAAAGCGACTCAACAGGAACAAGAAGAGGCACGCAGCGGGCAAGGTGGATCGACCAAGTAGAAGGCGACCTGCGAACCCTTCGCAGACTACGAGGCTGGCGAAGTGTGGCCATGGATCGAGTAGAGTGGAGACGACTTCTTCGGACAGCAGAGGACAACAAGGCCTTAGCCTGATTGGTAAGGTAAGTATGACCGTTGTTAACAGCAGAGGAATTTGTACCTGTTCGGAAACGTGGAGCGTTTCCTACCTGTCGCTTAGAACGAGATTGTAGGATCGCTTTGCGAGTCTTACATTCCCAAAAATTGGATTTGTGGTTTTCACCACAATTTGAACATTTAAATTTCTTAGGATCTTCCTTCATAGGACAGTTGTCCTTTGCGTGAGAGGAATCACCACAATTCATGCATTTAGCTGGCATGTAGCAAGTTTTAGTTCCGTTACCCCATCTCTGGCACTTACGGCACTGGGTGAGGTTTTGGAAACTTCCTCCAGTCTTCCTGAAGTGTTTCCACTTCACTCGGACATGGAGCATAAGGCTAGCTTAGCCAAGGCCTTAAGGTTGTTTAGTTCACTAGACTTGAAGTGAACTAAATAAAAATAATTAGAAATCCTGTTGCGCGAATCGCCAGGCCGGGATTTCATTTTCATTTTGATTATTTGGACTGGCACAACTCCAAGTAATTTTGCCAGTTCATCTTTGATCTGATCCAGGGATTCACCACTGGGCAGTCCTTTCATGACAACCTTGAACACACGTTCAGTTTTGGTGTCGTAAGTAAAAAAATTGTGCTTCTTCTCAGTAAGATACTTGAGAAGACATTTAAATCCGTCCAAGGTTTCAGCCAATACACGGCATTCACCCCGACGTCCAATTTGTAGAGAAAACTTAACTTTCACGAAGTTCAAAAGTTCCATGCGAAGAGCATGGAAATCGGAAGTGGTTATCACAATAGGGGGAATCTTTTCCTTCTTGGCATTAAGCCGGGAAAGTTTACTAGAATTTTTCTTGGATGATGGATCATTCTCATCATCCGTGAGCAAATCAAATTGATTACGCAAATTAATTTCATCAGAAGGGGGGTCAAGAGTTTGCCCCGTTCTTTTACGTTTAGGTGCCATGGCGGCAGTAAATTTTTATCCAAATCGACTTCCAAGCAGATTACTATAAGAATCTGAAGGATCGAAGAGGAATTTTCCAAATCGATATCCAAGAAGGATTACCTCGGGTAGGGTCCAAACAAAGATCGAAGAGGAATAAGAGTCAAACAAGGTAGAACACTTTTACAGGTTGAGCACTGAAAAGTGCTGTTTAAATTTGTTGTAGCTTTAGATAGTAGTAACAGTTCCTTCAGCAAAAGCGAATAGATCCGCACGGCAAGAGAACATGATGCGGACTGACTAAAATTCATATCAAAAGGTTCTTTTCAAGACAATCATAGTCATACTAAAGAGTATAAACAGAGATAACCCCGCTCAAATTCCTATTCCTACAAAAAACACAAGCTCCTGCTGCAATTAACAAATAACATTTATTAGACCACGTAGTCCTACGTCCCATAGGGCTGTCATTTGTAGTTTTTTAATCACATCATCATATCCTGAATTTTTCAAAATTTACGATTATAGATCTTGAAACTGCTCCAAAAGTCTGGACTGAAGTTACGGGAAGTGCTCTTAAGATCTTAAATTCGTCAAAGATCTCTAGATCTAGCTTATCTGAGGTGCTTACAACTTCTTAAAAAAAAATCACAATACCCCTCGAGTATTCTACATTTCTCAAGTTCGCTTGACACCTGTGAAGTTCTCTGAAATTCTAGGAACTTCATAAAAGTTTCTGGAAATTGTCGGATTCTAAAAGAACCACTTTGAGCTTCTTAAAGCTTCCAGTAAGTTCCCCATATTTTCAGCGGGTTAACTTCCCTTATGTTCCCCAAACTATCAAGTTTCACTGAAATGCTCAGCATTTCCTTTCATCCCTCCGAACGTCTCCAACGTTCCTACAATTGTTGTTAATTACGAAGTTGGAACACATCATTTATTGTTTTCCTTAATTCTGGCAGTTTGAAAATGATCGAATACGAAACTTCAAGACATTGAATATTTTTAGATCTTGGACTTACTCAAATTAGGTAAGTTTTTTTTTTTACTTTATTAAAGTGAGAAATTAAGTAAGCATTAAACTTCAACATTCAATGGATTTAATTGTAAAGCTGTTTCATTAAAACTGATTGCCATGTCTTAAAACCGCCTGGGTTAATTGCTATTGTTTTTGATCTACAAAAAAAAGCATATTTTAACGCATTTAAAAAACTACTAGGGACAGCCCTATGGGGGTTGTACGCAATGGTGACGTAGGACTACGTGGTCTTATTTGCTTATTTGCAGCTTGTGTTTTGTGTAGGAATAGGAATTTAAGCGGGGTTCTCTCTGTTTATACTCTTTTGTATGACGCGCTTGACATAGATATCCCACAGCGACTCACGAAGAGCTACTGATTCCGATCAATAGCGGGGCGGCTTCTTCCTCCTTCTATGGATACTCATGTGGGCTGCAGCTCGCTGCTTGCAGGCAGCCTTTTGTTGTGTACTGGAGAACACCATCACTCACCACGCGGTGATTGAATAAAATTTGAAATCTGTGTTAGGGAAATCGCTTTCCACAGGCAATGGCTGATAATTTTTATTATCATAGCAACAGTTGCACATTCGTGCAATTCTCAATAGTAACATTTTAAAAAAATTGTTAAGTTTTAAACAGATGCATAGAAATATATCTGATCGATTGATGATAAAATTATTGAAATTGGTCCAGGGGCAACTGAGTTATTAACGTTCAAAATCTTTCATAATTTTGTTACATGTTCCATTTTCAGTTTTCACAAAGTGTACCCCCATATAGAATTCACAGACGTAATCCTACGTCAAAATTGCTCTCTTATTATAACCGAAGGCGAACCAGTTTCAGGCTGAAAGCCTCCCTAATAGAAAAAAAACCTTAACTTAACTTCTTATTATAAGCCAGGAATTTATCCGTTAAAGTTCTGGAAAAACCTGGAAAACTCATGTAATTTTATTTATTAAAACTAGTAGACACCCTGTAGATAGAGAAAGACGATTAAACGCCACAAAGCAAATAATGATCTTTGACTCTGGCGTGAGAGGTATGGATGCCGTCCCGCTCAATTTCCTTTTAAATTTTCCCACATAACTCGAAATACTTCCAACTAAATTGTTCCTGAGATATCAAGTTAAGCAGATGTTAAAATTGGTTTTATCACAAACATAAATTTCATTTTATGTATTATATTCACCCAAGTAAAATTGCGAAGCCCTCCGGGTGCTAAACTTGACACACTCAGTCGAGCGAAAATCGTATATTTATCCTTCCCGTTATACCGGCTTTACTCATTGTTTCACATCTGACATGTACGTCACACGTATGCGGCTATAACCGTCCTCTGGTAGTAAATTATTCACACACGCAATCATCACCTTATATTCAAGTGCACGCGTTCATCGATTGCCACGCTCGTTTTTATGGCCAAAAGCAATTTTCTGAATTACGTAAATGTCAAAAACTTTCCGATATCTGCTCTGCTCTGCTCTGCTTTGGTCTCCGTTGTTGGCGCTCGCTGCTATATTTGTTTTGCTTTCCCATTTAAGCGATGGACGTCAGACCCCACTGTATGGTCCTGCCCCTGCTGCTGGCGGGGCTGGATGGCCATAAGCAGCGTGGGAAAATGGTATCGCCACAGATCGGTCGCGCCAACACTTCAAATGCTGCTGCACGAGAAGCAGTAATCGATCTATTGATTTCCCAATCAGTGACCGTGTGTGTGTGTGTGTGTGTGTGGCAGACTCACCTCCAACTCACATATGACGATGACCGGCGCGACGCTCACTTCTCGTCGCTCATTTGGATCCTGAACGCCGATGAACAACAGTGGAGAATCTGAAAGCGATATCTGCAATTTCCGAGCAACTCTGCTGAACAGTTTCAAATGTCGTAACTGCTCTCCAATCGTACCTTATAGCCTTCGCACCGCATACTATCCATCAAAAGCCAAGTGCGAGATAGCCATAATGCACCCGCTTCGTCTCGCACAAACCGCCGCCTACTTTACCAACTCCCGCTCAAAAGCCTACTATGACCATAGTGTTTTTTTTTTCTTCTTGTGCTGCAACAATTTATGCATAACTAAAGTATATTAATGTATAAGACAACCGACTAAACCTCAGCTCCTCAGCAGCGATGATGAAGGCACACGAAGGCTACGGATGCCGCCGGATGAGGAGAGGTTCGAAAAAACGCACTCACTACATCTTCGCGTCGTCGTCGTCGTCGGTTGAATGAGAATCGCTGGTTCATAAATTACATGCTCACTTTCATGTGCGATTTAATTTTCATTTGTAACCGAGTTTATCTCGTGCAATTACATCGCTCCGCTCTTCTTCCTCGTCGCCGTCGTTATCGTCGATGAGCGTTTCTCCTCCTAGAGAAAAACGACGTATGCATGATCTAGCACCCGAGACTGACGAATGACGGCAACAGTTGCAAGTTTCTCCATAGGTTTGTGAAATTTGTACTTTGTTTGAATCAGTTTTTGTTTTGCAAGCGGCTTTTTGTCTCATTAATTCTTATTACCTTTGTATGTGCGTCCGTAGGTGTACCTATTTTCTATGCATTTTCAATTTTGGGGAGCAGTGCAGTATTCAGTAGTCCTTCTGTATCACAATCAAATCTTGTGATGTTTTGCCGAGCGTGTAAATTTATGTTTCTCACAAACTAAACACCTGAAAAGTAGATTGCTTGCCATACATTTATTGAAATTTTTAGAGTGAAAAATGTTTATGCTTCTAGTCCGAATTAACAAAGGCTCAAAATCTACTAAGATCTTCAAACACATTTAGGGAGCTTCAGAGAAGTTTGAAGATTTTTTGGCAGTTTCATTATTTCCAGGGATGTTCCGAGTATGTCTAGGATGTCAAAGAACGTCAGTGCAGTTCCGTTAATTAATCGCAGGAATCAGTGCACAAAACAGTCAGGTTCGCTGAGTGACTTTCATATGAATATGAACCGCCATCCGCCTCATCATTCACTGCCTAGTGAGAGTCTGAATGATTGGGAAGTAAACAAGTCACTAACAGCAGTTTCTATGGAAAAATGCCTCAACTACTCGCTGCGTGTTTATGTTGGCTCTTTCATTGCCTCGTCCTTTACCGTTTGGCTCAGTCGGTAAAGCCGCAGCTACAAATCAAGACCATGTTAGAGGTGACTGGGTTCGATTCCCGGTCCGGTCTCGACTCCGCTGTGCATAGAGTATGATTGTACTTGACCCGTAACGTGGGTAGATCACCTTTTCGTGGTATGTTACGGGATCTATCACCGATTCCATATCTTGATAGAGCTGGAATTAATGCGTATCAGCTTTTGTAAACAATGACTTCTCTCGATGATTTCTCGGAAGTCATGGCTCTCCCTGGCAAATCGACATCACTATCGAGTAGAGGAAGACTTCTCCTACCCGATGGATATGTTGGTTTGTGTAGGTATGCCTTGAATTACGAGAAACCAACAAGAGAAGTCATTGTTTACAAAGGCTTTTACGCCCTAATTCCAGCTCTATTTAGATATATGCGCCGAAGGTTGTCGAATTGAGGACACACACTAAGGAAGTGTTCCACTGTCAAGAGAACACCGCAGATGTCGCACTCCCTGCGGAAGGGGGTTCTCCCATAGTTATGGGACACCTTGGTATGCCCCGTCCTTAACAGCGACGTTATCCTCTGATCTCGATGACTAGAAGGGTCTTTCTATCTACCGGTGTTCCCCTTAATTTTCCGAATGGCCTGCGATCGAGACTGCGACTACTCAATCTCCCTCGCTGATTGAGTTGGCTATCCAACGTTTTACATCCTGTAGTGGGACAGCCCGAAAGTCCCGGCCCGGCCAGGCTGTCTGTTTCTTCATTTCCGGGCACTCCACAGTGACCAGGGATCCAGGCAAAGACAGTGCTGGTAGGAGCGAAACGGATCACACTTTGAATCCATGGATGAACTGGAGCCTCAGACAGGAGAGCCTGGATAGCGCTGTGAGAGTCCGTGAGAACCAACACTGGTTGGGAAGAAGGAGTGGTTGTCGCGATTTAAAGGCTGCGACTTCAGCCGAGAACACCGAACATTGTGGGGGTAGGCTGCTACTAGTCGTTGCCTACGCATGCTTGCGACCGTGACCCTTCGGTGTACCGATGGTTGTAGTTGGGGTAGCTCTGCAAGCGACCTTCTCAGAGCTGAGCAATCTCCTGATTTGATGCTCTCTTTAATCCGGTTGTCGATTTTTAGATTAGGAAGTTGCCAACTTCGATCTCCACGCCAATGACTCTTATTCACAGGAAGGAGATCCACGTTGGTGGCCGTGCGGAGGATTCTTTTCCCTTCGTCGAGGAGAAAACTCCTATCAGCGTTCAAAGTTATTGCGTAAAAGGCAGCGGCCTTGCTGGCAATAGCTGCGTGTGTGCGGAACAATACGGACGTACCTGTTGAGGGTCGGAGCGAGAGTTTTAATATGCTTTTCGGAAGCTGAGCATGTGAGCTCAAAGCCGTAGAGCAAGCGACTGTCAATAATTGCCCGCGCCACTTTAAACCGAATGTCACGGTTGTTGGATGGGTGCTGCCTGGAGATATTCCACACCAGGTTTAGCCTTCTACGATAGCTGGATTTAACGGCTAGAAAATGAGGCTCAAAACAGAGCTCCCGGTCGATGAGAGTACCCAGGATTTTTGCGGTTTTCCCAATGGGTTGGTCACTCCGCACAGTGTGCCAAAAATACAGATGGGCACACCTGGGCACTTTCATTGGCACCCATGGTTAGAAATTTTCATGATATTTAAAGTTACTCGCAACACTGTACGATATCTGCGCCTGCTCTGTGCATGTGTCAAAATGTTAATCAAATTTTTAGTTTCATAACTTCAACTGTGAACTTCCGGCGAAGTTCTGCCATGGATTCCTCACAACGCACAGATTTTCAAAACATTAGCTTAAACACCGGTCAAAAGTCATCGCGGTATGCTAGCGGGATGAGCGAGGTCATCAAGGCGATGACCGCTGCCAAGTACAACTGTAGTCTGGGGGTGATAATGGAATTCTTCCGGATGGCGCTGGAGTCGCTATTGCAGGGTGTCCATTCAAATCCAATTTTCCAATTCTCGGTTTTTTCCCGGTTATTAAAAAAAAAAACAATCAAAAAATCACCGCTGCCTTAAACTAAAAAGGCATTCAAAAATAATTGTTTATAGATAATCATATTTTTTCAGCATAATTACTCTACAATACGTCAATTTTGCAGAAAAATATGAGATAAGATTTGCATTAATATGTTGTTGATCCAAAATCTCATGGAAGCATGAATTCGTATAAAATCAAAGGGTCTGTTGCAACACCGCAGAGGTGAATCTGGCAACACTGCATAACGGTACTGCAGATTGAGTGCTGCCGTTAAATGTTGACAAATAGGAATGGAGATAAGTAAACAAGATGATAGTATGTAGTAGTAGTGGTAGTAGTAGTAATATAGATAATAGTGAGTGGTAAACATAATTCGCCATCGCAAATATAATCTCGATGTATTATTAGAATATAAACAATTCAGTTCCGCGGTTAAAGTTTATTATTCGAAAATCGTATATAAATAGTGCTAGATTGGTCGCAGGAGGTACAAAAAACGTTCCTTATTTACCGCTAAATCCTGTAAGTAAACGAAAAGGAATAAAATTTAGTTAAGTTAGTGTATGAATGTAAATATTTACCCTCGTTTACTTACCTGCAGCGACGGTCGATCGTGGTGGATACCTGTAAAGGATACATTCACCCAAAAAGTATTTACCATTCCTCGTTGGATTTAGATTGTAAGTAAAATAAAGTATGATACACATATTCTTAGTAACTAGAATGTTTTTGATAGCACCTGCAAATAGGTCGAGCATATAGCACAACAACGTTAGGGTAGTTGGACCGAAGTTCGGATCAAGCGCAAATCATACAGCAAATCGTAAGTTTCGTAGCGTTAGTGATGAGTGATCGTTAATTAAAATTAATTAATTTAATAGGATCAACAGAGAGAGTGTAGGAGGAAGAAAAGGAAGCTTTATACAGTGGGAAAGGAAACCACTTTATTGTAAGTAACATCTAATATTAATAAAAATTGTAAGCTAATGATAATAAATGTTTACAGTTTGAGCGTTGCTGAAAACAAGTCAGCTGCTGTTGAAAATTTGGTTTCCCTACGGGAACAATTTCTCAAAAATAAAGTGACACAAGCGGTGTCCAAGAGAGAAGTTCGGACCTTCCCAAAGAAATGGCTTCCGATTCCGAAACGGCGGACAAAACAGTCATGGACCTGACAGCGACTCCGTGTGGAATCTGCGGGCCATCAACATGCGACGAAGAAATGGTAGGTTGCGACGGTTGCGCAAGCTGGTTTCATTCTCGCTGTGTAGGTCTAACGGAGGGACTGAAGCCGAAGAAATGGTACTGCCAAAACGAAGCCTGTCAGCTCCAGGCTCAGGAGTACCAAAGGCAGCTCAAAGAAGCCAAGAAGCAGGCTCGTCTTCGGAAGCCTACCGACGAGTCTGACAAGTCTAGCGTCAACTCTCGCAAAGGCTTTTCCATCGTGGAGCAAAAAGTGAAGGCGTTAGAGGAAAGGCAAAAGCGGCAGTATGAAGAGCTAGAGGCGGAGATGCAGCTGCGGAAGAAGGAAAAATATATGCAGCGTGCATTTGAAAGAAAAAGGTTGGAAATGGAGAGAGAGATGCGCGCTGAAGAAGAAGAAGAACAAAGAGCTTTGCAGGAAGAGATTCTGCAGAAGAAGAAGGCACAGATTGCGCGGATGAAAGCGAATCAGAAGTCATTCGAACAAGAGATGGCGGACCTGGATCAGGAGTTGGCAGAGCTATCAGTCGTCAAGGTTCCCAAGACGGTGCATAAAAAAGATGAAGACGGGATCAAAGCAGGACCCTCTGGCAAAGAGAGCAAGAAACCGCTGAAGCTAACTAAAGAAAATTTGAAGAAGCATGCCGGAGACAACGATGATACCGAAGACGACGACGAAGAGGACGATGATGAAGACGATAGCAAAGAGGATGATACACGGTCGGAAGATTCGAAGGTAGCTTCCAAACATACCGAACCATCCGTGAAAAGTATTCCGCAGAAAGTTAAGAAGGTGGAGGAAAGAAGCCAAAACGGGCTGGGGCATAAGCAGGTCGGACCGACAAAGGCACAGCTGGCCGCGAGAAAGGGGTTGACATTCAAACTTCCCAAGTTTTCTGGAAAACCAGCACAATGGCCATTGTTCTACGCGGCCTACAAAACTTCGAACGAAGCCTGTGGCTACATGGACCACGAGAACTTAATGCGACTGCAGGAATCCCTCGAAGGCGATGCTCTTGAGCTGGTGTCCGGTCAACTGCTTCTTCCCGAGTCGATTCCGAGGGTCATCGAGAAGCTGCGTCGGCACTATGGTCGTCCGGAACAACTGCTCCAGAATCTACTGGACAAAGTTAATCATTTGGAGCCTCCAAAGCCAGACAACCTGAGGAGTTTCGTTCCTTTCGGAAATACCGTAGAACAACTCTGCGGACATTTGGAGGCCGCAGAACTACGGCAACACCTCGTCAATCCACTGTTGATTAAATCTCTGGTTGCCAAGCTTCCGGACCGTGAAAAGCGTGAATGGGTTCATTACCGGAGAAACAAAGGAGAACAAACGCTGCGAACGCTGACGGATTTTCTCATGGAGATAGTCGAGGACGCCTGTGAGGCAAACGTCGACGTGGATTTCAAGCCGGCGTATCAGCTCAAAGGTGGACCATCGTCCGGAAAGAAGAAACCGAAGGAAAAGGGTGCGTTGTACTGCCATAGTGGAGAAAATAGTCCAGGTGCAAGTTCGAGCGACCGGAAGAGATTAAAGCCGTGTAATCTATGTCAAAGCATGGAACATCGTCTTCGGCACTGTGCGGACTTTAAGAAGCTGTCGTACACGAACCGACTTAAGCTAGCGACCCGCGATAAACTATGTCACGTGTGCCTCAACGAGCATGGTGGTTTATGTAGGTTCAGGATTTTCTGCAACATCGGCGATTGTAAGGAGCACCACAATCCGCTGATGCATCCTGTGCGGCACACTTTCGGAATGAGTGCACATATTCGTTCGAACTGTACTGCCATGTTCCGTATGGTACCGGTACAGCTTCACTGTGGTGGAAAATCGATCACGGTCCTGGCGTTCCTGGATGAAGGTGCCTCCGTCACGTTGTTGGAGAAGAAACTCGCTGACCGGCTGGGCGTCGTTGGCGTACAAGAGCGGCTGACGATCAAGTGGACGGCTGATATCACGCGCGAAGAGAAGGACTCCCGGCGAATGAATCTGTGGGCGTCTGGTGTTAGTCCCGATGCGGGTGAAAAGTTGCTGCTGCATAGTGTTCGTACGGTTGGAAAACTGATGCTGCCACGTCAGAGGTTGGATTACCAGGAGCTTGCCACACAATACCAACACATGCGAGGATTGTCAATCGAGTCATACGACGGACAGCCGGAACTGCTCATCGGACTAAATAACATCCATTCGTTTGCACCGATGGAGGCGAAGGTTGGTGCACCAGTGGAACCAATTGCGGTTCGATGCAAGTTTGGGTGGACGGTATACGGTCCAAGGCACTCCGCCACGGTTGCAGCAGGTAATTATTTCGGTTACCACCAAGCGATCACCAACGAGGACCTGCACGAACTGCTCAAAAGCCACTACGCTTTGGAGGAATCGGTGGTTATGGTACCACAAGAGTCAACAGAAGAGAAACGAGCACGGGAAATACTTGAGCGGACTACCAAACGTGTCGGCGACCGCTTCGAAACTGGGCTACTGTGGAAGACAGATGATCCAAAGTTCCCGGTCAGTTTTCCCATGGCCGTGAGAAGAATGAAGCAACTGGAGAAACGACTACAAAAGAATCCGGAGCTGCACGAGAACGTCTGCAAGCAGATTGACGAGTACCAGGAAAAAGGGTACGCGCATCTGGCTACCGAGGACGAGCTGGCTGGAACTCCCCCCGACGAGGTCTGGTATCTCCCACTAAGTGTCGTACAAAACCCGAAAAAGCCAGGTAAGATACGTCTAGTATGGGATGCTGCAGCGACAGTGCAAGGAGTTTCTCTGAATTCGCTGCTGTTGAAAGGGCCCGATATGCTAGTACCCCTGGTAAAAGTTCTTTTCGGTTTCCGCGGAAGTTCACATCTTTACCGATGCCAGCGAACACGCGTACGGATGCGTGGCGTATTTGCGAGCGGTTGTCAACGGCAATGTTCATTGCAGCCTGATGATGTCTCGAGCAAAGGTGGCACCGATTAAACGTCAGTCAATTCCTCGTCTGGAATTAATGGGTGCGGTTCTGGGAGCCCGTATGAGTCAAACCGTTCTGGACACACATTCGTACAAATTCCTCCGTACTGTTTTCTGGACAGATTCTCGCACAGTGTGTAGCTGGCTGAATTCCGACCTACATCGCTACAAGCAATTCGTTGCATTTCGGGTCGGCGAAATCCAGGAGCTCACAAAGGTTACTGACTGGCGATGGGTGCCAACCAAACTGAACATAGCAGACGTATTGACGAAGTGGGGACAAGGTCCACCTCTTCAAAGCGATGGAATATGGTTTCAAGGACCAGATCTCCTGTACCAGCCGGAGGATCAGTGGCCATCGAAAAAATCAACGTTTGAAGAAACCGAGGAGGAGGCACGAGGTTCTGTGTTGTTCCAAGAGGTGATCAACGTTGAAGCGATTTCTCGTTGGACAAGATTCTTGCGAGTGACGGCTACCATGGTACGCTTCATCGTCAACTGCCGGCGTAAAAAACGAGGTGAGCCGATAGTGACAACATGGGCAACGACGAAGCAACGTCGGCTGATCGAAGCGACAGCGGTGAATTATGTGGCAGTGCAGGTACCACTTGGGCAGGAAGAACTTCAGCAGGCCGAAACCATCCTGTGGCGGCAGGTACAGTGGGACAGTTTCCCTGATGAAATGAGCATGCTCACGAACAATCTGCAGCGCCAGCCGGGTCAGCCGCTTGAGAAGATTAGGAAGAACAGTTGCATCTATAAGAGTTCACCGGTACTGGACGACGAAGGCGTGCTGCGTATGGAGGGTAGACTGGCGAATTCTGGGGAAAGTTCATTCGACAAGAAGCATCCGATCATCTTGTCCCGGTCCCACGAAATTACGCAGAAACTGATCCAGCACTACCACGAAGCGTTCGGGCACGCGAATTCGGAGACGGTGTTCAACGAAATGAGACAGAGGTTCCATATTCCCAAGATGCGCCCAGCTATCCAAAATGTGATGAACAGGTGCGTATGGTGTAAGGTGAACAAATGCCGTCCAAGATCTCCAAGGATGGCTCCCCTACCAGTTGAAAGAGTCACTTCTCATCTACGGCCCTTCAGCTCCGTGGGCATAGATTACCTGGGTCCGGTGGAAGTAACGATCGGTAGACGAAAAGAGAAGCGTTGGGTGGCAGTATTCACCTGTTTGGCTGTGAGGGCGGTGCACCTCGAAGTCGTGCACAGTTTGACAACTGAATCCTGCCAAATGGCAATCACACGTTTCCATAGTAAGTTTGGGAAGTCAAATAACATATTCTCCGACAACGCTACATGCTTCCAGGGAGCTAACAACGAGATGGTAAGGATGGAGAGCATCAACCAGAAATGTGCTGAAAGTATGGCCAGTCCCGCTACCGCTTGGCACTTTAACCCACCCGGAACGCCACACATGGGCGGCATCTGGGAGCGAATGGTACGATCGGTTAAGGAGGCGATGCGTGCACTGGACGACGGAAGGAAGCTGACGGACGAGATCCTAGTGACGACGCTGGCGGAAGCGGCCGATATGATCAACATGCGGCCGTTGACCTACTTGCCGCAGGATTCGGTCGAAACTGAAGCACTGACCCCAAATCATTTCCTACGGGGAACGGTGGCCAGTGCCGACAAGCAGGTGGATGGTGGACCTACGGGTTTCGCCGAAGCACTCCGAAATATATACAAGCGCTCGCAATATCTTGCCGACAAGATGTGGGAAAGATGGATTAAGGAGTATCTGCCGACGATCAACCAACGGTCGAAATGGTTCGACGAGCAGAAGCCGCTAAACGAGGGCGACTTAGTGTTCGTGGTCGATGGAAAGAACCGGAAGTGGTGGAGACGAGGTATCGTGGAAGCGGTAACCAAGGGTTCGGATGGACGAATCCGACAGGTGAACGTGAGGACCGCTGATGGAAAAGTTCAAAGACGTGGGGTAGTGAATCTAGCGGTGTTGGAGATTCAGTAAATCCGGATTTCAAGCATTACCGGATGTTACGGGCTGGGGTGTTGCAACACCGCAGAGGTGAATCTGGCAACACTGCATAACGGTACTGCAGATTGAGTGCTGCCGTTAAATGTTGACAAATAGGAATGGAGATAAGTAAACAAGATGATAGTATGTAGTAGTAGTGGTAGTAGTAGTAATATAGATAATAGTGAGTGGTAAACATAATTCGCCATCGCAAATATAATCTCGATGTATTATTAGAATATAAACAATTCAGTTCCGCGGTTAAAGTTTATTATTCGAAAATCGTATATAAATAGTGCTAGATTGGTCGCAGGAGGTACAAAAAACGTTCCTTATTTACCGCTAAATCCTGTAAGTAAACGAAAAGGAATAAAATTTAGTTAAGTTAGTGTATGAATGTAAATATTTACCCTCGTTTACTTACCTGCAGCGACGGTCGATCGTGGTGGATACCTGTAAAGGATACATTCACCCAAAAAGTATTTACCATTCCTCGTTGGATTTAGATTGTAAGTAAAATAAAGTATGATACACATATTCTTAGTAACTAGAATGTTTTTGATAGCACCTGCAAATAGGTCGAGCATATAGCACAACAACGTTAGGGTAGTTGGACCGAAGTTCGGATCAAGCGCAAATCATACAGCAAATCGTAAGTTTCGTAGCGTTAGTGATGAGTGATCGTTAATTAAAATTAATTAATTTAATAGGATCAACAGAGAGAGTGTAGGAGGAAGAAAAGGAAGCTTTATACAGTGGGAAAGGAAACCACTTTATTGTAAGTAACATCTAATATTAATAAAAATTGTAAGCTAATGATAATAAATGTTTACAGTTTGAGCGTTGCTGAAAACAAGTCAGCTGCTGTTGAAAATTTGGTTTCCCTACGGGAACAGGGTCTCTGCAAAAATTTAGCCTAAATGTTGTTTTGGTATGTTGAAAAAAGCATAAACAAATACGCAGTAATAAAAATTCTAAAAATCTTCCAGGAGTTGAAGTTATGCCTAAAAACATTTGGTGGAATTCAAAGATGTGTTACCAAAATATTTAAATTGTATTGGAGATATTTTACAGGCATTTTGAGTCTCCGTTCGAATTATAATTTAAGAATATCAATATGATGATTCGACTTAATGATAGAATGGGTAAACCTTCGGGAAGCCTCATAATATAATTGCCCAAGTAACAATTTATCATGGTTTTGAAGATGCCTTATAGGCTTAGAATGGACTTAAAGACCACATTTAAATCGAAAATGTTGCTTGTGTGGTTTGGAATATTAGGTTTTCCAAAATTCCTGTAGTTTAGATCTTTATTATTTTTTTTAAATTTATATATTATATTATTATATATTATACTATATATAATAGTAACTTTAACACTCATGGATCATTTGTGACTTATCCTGCTTAGATTTAGGTTCATGATAATGATGATTACCCCTTGGTTTGAGCTGGATGATTTATCTCTAAGATAATCAAGTACATTGGCTTCAGCGTGAGAGGTATGGATTCAGATCTTTATATTTTACAGGCTAACCAAAGTATTCTACCATATCCTGACTAATCTTGTGTACCTCATTAGCACAAAGGGCAGAAATTATTATTAATTTATCTCTGGACCAATCATCTCATGATTTTTTTTTAAGTTCGTTGATTGTGTACGGTGTGGAACATTTGCAGGCCAAGCATAATCGGGTATGCAAGAAGTTTGAGATCGAACTTTTGTTTTAATTGGCATGAATTTGCTTCTCTATCTTCAAGTAGCTTCGTGACAAGATATGTCTCGGTTAGGCTCTATATTAACACTATTTTACTCGGAGAACTGTAGCAAAATAATAAAAAAATGTTCATCCAATGACAACCAAAAGAAAAAAAATACCCTGTAAGCTATCTTGGTAGGTCCACATGCTCCAACAAATAAAAGGAACGAATAGATTTGTTGTGTAATTTAAAGGAATTTTGATACTTTACCACAGTGAAAGCATAATATGAAAATTGTAAACAGAAGTGTAACAAATGTATATAATTATGCATATTAAAAAAATGATTGATTCCATGTAAAAATGCAACTTTTATAAGGGTCTAAATGATTCTTGAAGACCAAATTATGGCCTACAAAACTATGATAAAACCAAAATTGTTAATTAGGATGAGTATACATTATCTTTCCCGGTGCGATTTGGGTTTTCCCGCATTTTTCCCGGCTAATCCGAATTCCCGGTTTTTTCCCGGATTTCCCGGTTGGATGGACACCCTGCTATTGGAAGACTTCGAGATCGGAAAACCTCCACTCAAGACGATCAAACTGTTCAAGGATCTGGTGGCATCGTTCCGGAAGCTGATTGAAAAGATGATCATGAAGGAACTGCTACATGGGCGTAATGCCGATTCGGAATGTGATTAGTGGGGAGAGCGAGACCCTGAAGGACAGGCTGAAGGAGGAAGAGAAGGAAACGTTTTTGATTGGTCCGTTGTTGGGCTTGAAGGTGAGCTCCTGAAAGTCGACATCGGTGAGTTGGTTGAAGGATAGGTTAAGCTCTCGGACACGACTCTGGAAACCCAGCGCTTGAAATAGAATATTTATAGGCTTGGTGGAGAAGAAGTCCCGGCGAAGCGATTGGAGCAGTTCGGTAAGCATTTCAACATGGCGATGTTTGCAATAATCCTCGTAGAACTGGTCCGAACGCAGCTTTTCGAGCTCTGAGAGGTACGAATTGATTATGGAATCCGAGCCGCACAGAAGGTCGTAAGGGATCGGTGTTCTTACAAAGGCCACCATCTGGCCGTAGTCGTTTTATCAGTGGTCGTTTACCATGCTTGAATCCGTAACACTTCACCACTTCGTTGATCAGCCAACCGACATTCAGTTCCATGATTCGTTCCTCATCGTAACAGACATCGATGATCACAGGTGTTCTCTGGCCGGCACTGCTTGTCGCCAGGGACATCATACTTCTCTTCATTTGTCCGATCGTTGGATTGTCTGACCTCCACCAGGGTATAATTCCAGTTGAAACTTCCACTAGAATGCTGGCGACGCATCTTCGACTGAGTCGATGGCTTTCGGGAGAAACTCCTCCAGGAAGCGTTCATCACAATCTGAAGAGCATCTGGACCAGTTTCCTCTGATGATGCACGCTCGCTTCGTCTACTGTGGATCATCTGAGTCTTCACCATACTCCAATCCAGTAGAAGTTAATGTCCTGTCGGAATTTGGAAGTGCCTCCCCCGGAGAACGTTATCGTTCTAAGCTTCGATTCGGTGGCCGAGGCCGTTGCTTATTAGGTTCAGTGTAGTCCTTTTCCGAGAGAATTTGGGAGCAACGAACCAAGAGTCACACACTACCAAAAAGTCATGTAAATTTCCGTGCCCTGAGACCGACACATGCAAGCGGCCCAAATGACATAAGAATCAGTTGAAATAAACGAGAAAATAAATTCAATCAATCGTACTTTTCGTCGAGTTGCGTATGTTTCGGTTTGAGAACACTTAATTTTACATGACATGTTTGCTTACGTTCCATAATTTACGTCAAAGATGGATTACGTCTCGTGTAAAATTAGTTATTTTTAAGTGTGCACGACAGTTAGGACCTGGGATAGGATTACACTGTTTGTTGTTTTGTTTCTTCAAAACAAAACATTATTCTTCTTCTTCTTCGCATTTCAAGCTTATTTCATATCGCATATTAGCTAATTGCGTGCTCTCAACTTAGTGTTCTAGATACACTTCCACAGTTATTAATTGAGAGCTTTCGATGCCTGTACTATTTTGCATTGTATGGCAAGTCCAATCATACTTCTATGCCTAAGGAAGTCGAGAAATTTTCCAACCCGAAAAATTCCTAGACCGGACCGGGAATTGAACCCAGCCACCTCCAGCATGGTCTTGCTTTGTAGCTGCGCCTATACCGACTGAGCTAAGGGAGGCCCCAAAACATGTGAACTGTCAAATTAACCGGGTTGCCAAACATAGAATTCAGTCTGATGACACTCTCGGCCCTGCCGGCACAGTTGCGGCACACGTGAAGCGCAAAATAACTGTGTAGAGTGACCACCCCTTGGGTTTTCCGCAGTGACAGTGTTGTTTAGCTGTATCGGTGGTCCGGTTACACGATGAGAAGAGGAGCAGACGTGGCATCTGACGCTCTTCGAGGCGGATAGTTGAAAACCGGTCGTACGGGCTCATTTGGCAGCCACTGAAACAGCCGCCTGTGCTCTCATTCGACGGAAACTACGAGAACGTTATCGGCGAAAATAAAGATGTTGCGTGGAACTCGACTGAATTGCGACTCATTGCGATCAGGACCAGCGTGACTGCAATTACTGAGCCCTGGGGGATCCCCGTTTCCATAACGGAAAGGCCAATTGTGACTCGAAAAGTACGATCGGTGAGCATGTTTTTGACAAAGTGGACAGTCGACCCTTTCAAACCCCAACCGACGAGTTGGTTAAGAACGAGGGGCGTCAACTGTTCGTATCATGCAAGCTGACCACCATTTAATGAGTGGACAGCTAATTGCCTGGACACGTCCTTTCCCAGTCAGGTGTGATATGGTTTATGAAACCAACTACCTTTCCAGGATTAGCAGTCCAAATTCCACTAGGGTGTAAGATAACACTACGAAGAAATTTAGATCTACGGTTGTGTAATGCACCGCAACTGCAGAGCAGATGTTCCGAGGTTTCACGTTCTATGCTACAGATACGGCAGATATCGCTCTGAACCCGACTAATGTTCTTCAAATGATATCTACTCGGACAGTGCCCAGTTACTAGGCCAGTGTATATACTAAGAGCCCGTTTATTGAGCTCCAAGAGCTTTTTGGTATGTGTTACATTTGGAGTTATAAATCTTTTCGTCTGGTTGCACTTCGTGACGGCCATCCAGTTGGACATCACCCTTTGTTCTTCCCAGCGTTTGAGTTCCATTTTTACCGTACAGTTTGATATTCCACAGTATGGTTCTGGGCCAATAAACGGTGAATTGGAACCGAATTTTGCGAGATCGTCTGCCCTTTCATTCCCTTCAATGCCACAGTGTCCAGGAACCCAATATAAGTTTACTGAGTTCTATTTGCACAGCTGTCGCAACAAGAGAATACATACCCAGACAATCTTTGATGTACATTTGTAAGCACGAAGCGCTTTTGCACAGATATTTGCACATCTATATTTTCTCCTTAGGCAAACACTTACACATTCAAGTATGGTCACGATTTCCGCTTGAAACACTGTTGGACAATGTCCCATCGCTACTGAAATATTTGTCCCAGGGCCAAAGATTCCTGCACCTGTTTGTGTTCCAATTTTTGAGTCATCTGTGAACAATAAGGTTGAGCCTTGACGAACGCTAGGACCACCGACTTCCCAATCCGAACGCAACATTTCACATACGTTGAAGGGAGTGTCTTAATTGTCCTCTGGTAATCCAGTTTCCATTCATACTCATCACTGGTCCTCTTTGGAAGTATTGTATGACTTTTTAGCATGACTTTTTTAGACCTTTTGAGCCTCAGAGCACTTCTTTCCGCTTCTAGTTGCACGTATTGATACAAGAGCAGTAGAGTGAGAATTGCATCTAACGCTTTTGATGGGGTGCTGTGCATCGCACCCGTTATAGCAATACATGCTAGACGTTGCAGTTTTGCCAGCTTCCTCTGTGCGGTAGCCACACTAACGAAGCATAAGTTACTTTTGAACGGATTACTGATGTGTAAATCCACATTGTCATTGTTGGTTTCAAACCCCATTTTCTACCAACAGTTTTGGAGCATAACCACAGGGTTGCTTTGTTGATCACATAATCAATCTGAGCATTCCAATTCAACTTGGCATCCAATATAACTCCTAGGTATTTGACCTGTTCACTAAGATGGATCTGTTCTCCTTCAAGCTTGAACTCCTTTAGGTTGAACTTCCTCTTTCTAGTAAAAGGAACGATTACTACTTTTGACGGATTAATGTTTAGGCCCTCCTTAATACACCAAGATTGGGTAAACTTTAGAGCCTGTTGCATTCTTTCTGAAATGATAGCGTCAAACTTTCCTCTAACTACGCAAAGCCCACAACTTCGAAACCTTTCGCCTCTAGGCTTCTTAGAAGATCATCTACAACTAAAGACCACATTAGTGGTGAGAGGACTCCTCCTTAAGGACAGCCTTTCGTTGCCTTTACTGTTCTTGGCTTGCTGGAGAACGTCTCCGAGTGTCGCAAAGTACGTGGAGGTGCCGTACTCCTGTCGAAAAGCAAGTTGACGGTTCTCGAGGAATTATTTAAGCCTGCGGTTTACCATCCTTTCTATCACCTTGGCCATGCAGCAGGTGAGAGCGATCGGACGGTATTTGGATGCTTCACCAGATGATTCGTTTGTTTTCGGGATGGGCACGACTAGGCTCCATTCCCACTTGTCAGGGTACATCCCATTCAGCCAGCGTTGCATTATAAAAAATGTCCTAGAACCTTGTGATTTTTTCTATGTTGTTCAGAATCAAGAGATCAAAGCGTATTTAATATGGAAACTATATTAGGGTATAGTGGCCATATTCTGGTTCTCTGGATAATCTGGATTGACCGATAATGTGGCAACATTATAAAAACTGTCCTAGAACCTTGCGATTTTTTCTATCTTTGTTCAGAATCATGAGATCAAAGCGCATTTAATAAAGAATTTAAATTTCGGGGTAAAGTGGCCATATCTTGGTTCTCCGGATAATCTGGATTGACCGATAAAGTAGCCACATTATAAAAATGGTGAAGCGTATTTAACTCTGGAGATAATCTGGATTGACCGGATAATCTGGATCCCCTTCATCTTCTACACCGCTATCCATATAATATTGTGCCACTTCCTCCATGTATTTCACATCCTTACTACCAAATGCTACTTTCGAACCTTCATTGTGGTATGTTAGATACGATAACTTCGGATCGGACCATGCTAATGCCGTTGACATCCTATCTGATAAATTTGCCTCGGGAGACATTTTTCTAGCAAGGTTTGGCCTGCACAATTTATGGCGCTTGTGCCCCGGATGGGCCTAGATAAGTCTTTTGATTTTACACGTATCACAATACCTAAATTGAAACTTTTTCCAACTTGTGCGGTAGACAAATGCTGAACAGTTTAGATTATACGACCTGCTTTATCGGTCTATCGGGATTATTCGGAAGACAAGGATATGGCCATTGGATCCCAAACTATAAATTTAATATTAAATACTATTTCATCTCGTGATTCTGAACAAACAACATTTCTAGAACAATTTTCATAATGTGGCTACTTTATAGGTCAATCCAGATTATCCGGAGAACCAGATATGGCCACTTTATTCCAAAATTTAAATTCTTTATTAAATTCGGTTTGATCTAATGACTCTGAACAATCATAGAAAAAATCACAAGGTTCTAGGACAATGTTTATAATGTGGCCACTTTATCAGTCGTTCCGGATCCTCCTTTAGGCCAGTAGAGTTTCCCTGAGGGCGTACATATATGGTGTCTTTACACAATATATACTTAGTACTATCAATTTCCAGTAATATACGTTAAGTAAAGTGTAAAATTATGTCGATAGATAGTGGAATTTCCTACTTTACCGGGAACTCGGGTTGATCCCGGCCCTCTATCTCGGTACGCAAAAGTCTCCGGTCAATGATGTATAATAATGTATAATATGTTGACTGAAACGGTTTGGCAGCCGAGATATTCAATTTAGTCGCGGTTTTGTCAATTTTTGCCCACTGCGCGTTGGTTGAATAGTTCCAACAATTTAACCTTGCCTGGAACGGGTAAAGTGGGTCATGATGGGGTAGCCAACCTCGTCCGGTCCGGCGGATTTGCCAGTGCTTCGGCTTAACGCGAAGCGGAGTTCCTGCCAGGAAAAGACCTGGTTGAAGACCAGCGAAGTATTTCCTGAGGTCGTCCGCGGAGCCATCGACTTGGAGATGCAATGGAGCCATATGCCGTGTGCCACTGAGGGCGTTGACTCGATTCCAAAGGTCCGCTGAGGATTATGATTCGTTGATACTATCAAGGAAGTTCATCCAGCTGGATTGTGTGGCAGTTTTGACTCCTTGACGGCACTGGATGTGGAGCTTGCGGTAGTTGTCAAGGGTAGCACTGCGTTCGGGGTCGTTAAGGCAGAGGCGCATGAGTATCGTCGTTCCGCGCTGCAGCGGAGGGCGTGGATAACTTCCGTAAGGCCTCGAATACTATCCGGGCTGCGTTGCTCTAGGAGTGGACGGACACTGGCGTCGTTTATTACCTAGTCAGCTTCCTCATACCTCCTGCGGGGTCTGCAACAATTTTCGTGATATTAACGGATCTTCCCTGAAAACTCCGCAATTTTCCATAAATTGTTGGAACATGTCTGAACTTCTCGGAATATTCATTGATTCCTCGACATTTCTTGTAGGTGAGTGTGGTGAAATCATTGCTCTATTCAAATCATTGCTCTATCCAGCAACAAAATTAAGCAATGACACCGATAATGACCGTGCATCAAGAACCCTAGTCTTAACCACTTCAAACTAGAGAACAACGAATCCAGCTTTCCATGCTCGGGAATGGTGGCCTGTTTGTATGAATAAATGTATCCTTCACTGTGCTTTTTGACAGTATCTGAAGGTTCGAATTTTGACCCCTCTCTTTCCCTCTCCCAGGAACAGAAGAAAATGGAACAACATACGCCCTCCAGTTAGTGTCAACGAACAGTGAAGGATACATTTATTCATACAAACAGGCCACCATTAACGAGGATGGAAAGCTGGATAGAAGATTAGGAATCACATAGACGAAGGCTAACTAACTCCGACCTGGCACTACTCTGCCAGACAAGCCTGCCATGGGTCATTGCTTTGCAGGAGATCAACAAAATCTCGGTGGAACAGA
The DNA here is from genome assembly GCF_037179485.1 of Ochlerotatus camptorhynchus. Lineage (NCBI taxonomy): Eukaryota > Metazoa > Arthropoda > Insecta > Diptera > Culicidae > Ochlerotatus > Ochlerotatus camptorhynchus. The sequence goes on along the minus strand of NW_027040802.1, from coordinate 842,286 downwards.
TGGAGATCGCCAGAGTTGTGACCTATCACAATCACGATCTTCAAACAGCTGATGGTAGTAACGCTTAGTACACGGAAACAAATCCGATTCCATTTTCATGAATAAAAAATCATGAAATGAAAAAACTTGCCATCCCATGAAATCGTAACGATGATTCATGTTTTCGGGATGGAAATTCATGATTTCATAATGCAGAGGAATCAAGACCACTACAAGCGTTACACGTACTTGGCAAACCGTGTTCATAAACCGCACAACATAGGTAGCTCTTATAAGCCTTTTGCCTTCCATCTTATACAATTACTGGTAGTTTAGTGGTCAAAGCATGGGGTTAACGATCTCAAGGTTCTTGGTTCGAATCCAGTCTGATGCTTTATTTTATTCTTTTTAAATTTTTTGGTTAAAGTTAAACCTATGAATTTAGCTCATGATTTCAACTCGGATGATTCATGATTTTGGGAATGTTTGCTGCGTTACGCAAAAGTTGCTCATGATATCATGAATATTATTCATGGTGTATATTCATAACACGAAAATACGCTCTGTTCATGAAATCATGAGTCATTTTTCTCGTTTCGGCGATCGGATTTTTTCCCGTGTACATTCCTATCAATGTGCTTGTCGAAGCACTCTCCATGACCATCCATCAAGTTGACGAAAGAAGTAAAAAGCAACTGATGAATGTCGTGTTCGGTGGTGATCCATCACCAATCTGGTCATTCCCGACAATCACGAAACTCACCTGTGCTCGTTTGAAGCAGTTGCTGCTTTGCTTGCTTGCTTGCCCAACTGCTTCCGTTTAATTTTGCCAGCTTTGTTTGTAACTCACACAGAGTCGCGCCTGCCGAGACGAACTTGGAATGCGAAGGCATTGTTTTCATTTTTTCTGTCGTTTCGCTTTTTATCATGATCGTACTGCAGAAGTCTTCACTGTTTTCGTTGTGCTTTTCATTATCAGCAGCGAGTGTAACGATTTGCTTGTGAGCAGCGACCATTATTGGTGATTGTTGTTTGCCATGGCTCTAACTCTCACTGCGTGACAAAACGATCTGTAAGCGATAGTCGGTTGATGCGAAGACGAGTGTCACGTGAGTGTCATGATATTTTACATCACTGACTTCTGCAGTACGATCATGAGAAAAAGCGAAACGACAGAAGATAATGAAAACAATACCTTCGCATTCCAAGTTCGTCTCGGCAGGCGCGACTGTGTGAGTTACAAACAAAGCTGGCAACATTAAACGGAAGCAGTTGGGCAAGCAAGCAAGCAAAGCAGCAACTGCTTCAAACGAGCACAGGTGAGTTTCGTGATTGTCGGGAATGACCAGATTGGTGATGGATCACCACCGAACACGACATTCATCAGTTGCTTTTGACTTCTTTCGTCAACTTGATGGATGGTCATGGAGAGTGCTTCGACAAGCACATTGAAAGCAATGTACTAAGTGTTACTACCATCAGCTGTTTGAGATTTTGTTGATCTCCTGCAAAGCAATGACCCAATGGCAGGCTTGTCTGGCAGAGTGGTGCCAGGTCGGAGTTAGTTAGCCTTCATCTATGTGATTCCTAGTCTTCTATCCAGCTTTCCATGCTCGATAATGGCGATCTGTTTGTATGAATAAATGTATCCTTCACTGTGTTTTTTTTTAAACTAGCTGGAGGGCGTATGTTATTCCATTATGTTCCTGGGAGAGGGAAAGAGAGGGGTCAAAATCCGAACCTCCAGATAGTGTCAAAAAGCACAGGGAAGGATACATTAGTTCATACAAACAGGCCACCATTACCGAGCATGGAAAGCTGGATTCGTTGTTCTCTAGTTTGAAGTGGTTAAGACTAGGGTTCTTGATGCACGGTCATTATCGGTGTCATTGCTTAATTTTGTTGCTGGATAGAGCAATGAATTGAATAGTGCAGTGATTTCACACTCACCTACAAGAAACTTCGAGGAATCAATGAATATTCCGAGAAGTTCAGACATGTTCCAACAATTTATGGAAAATTGCGGAGTTTTCAGGGAAGATCCGTTAATATCACGAAAATTGTTGGAACGTAAGAGAAGTTCCCAAAATTTCTTTAAAATTTAGGTAACTTCATGGAGGGAACTAAAACTTCAGGCGAGTCAAGAGAAGCTCAGGGAAGTTAGGAGATTTTCATGGAAGTTCCATAAGTTTCAAAGAAATTTCGAACTGTGGTAACTTCAGGATAGGTCAATGAATTTCAAGGTAGTTCAATTAACTTCAGAAATTTCAGAAACTTTCAAAGGGTTCTTAGAAATCTAGAGAACTTCATCAAGTTCAATTTCTTTAAGACAGTTCCAAAATCTTCAGAAAAGTCTAGACAACGATTAATTCCCTTTATATTTATATAAGATTTAGTTTTAAGATGTCAATTGTTATACTGACATGCACGTATCGAAAACTTGTTAAAAATATTGAATTGTCAAAGCAGGAACAATGGAAACACACTTAGATATATATAACAATTAAGGCTTGTAAGTTACTGTAGTAGATGGAGCACCTAGGTTGAAATTTAATGTAATTTAGTTTAAATTTGGAATGAATAAGGAGTTTAAAAAAAGAATGTATTTCGCTCTGGTTCTGGAAGTTTTACTTACTTAAATTGAAGCATACATTGCATGAATCGTACCTGGAAAGAGAAAGACACAATATACAATTAAATTTTTGCAGTACAATTGGAACAATTTGAAATCATTTTCAACTAAACGGATATATGTTTTTCTAAATAGCCCGTTGTGACAATGCCATCCACTCAATTCAACCGGAAATGACTTCCTGGGCGAATGAGTCACCTCAACCGAAACCCCACTGTACCGTTGTCCGCGCTGTATTCCGTTCGTTGAAAAGAATCCAACAACAATCCACTCCATTCATTCCTCCCGCTATAATCCTATATAGCTGCTCTTCACTCTGTCAAAGAGAATCATCTCACGCGCCAATGATGTATCACTTCGTAAGAATGTCTTCCTCCTCTCCTGCAGCTACGAATGACGCCATCCTCCCTCACCTTCCTTCCACTCAAGAAGCAGATGTCAACTACCTGTTATCGGTCGGCATCCAAAGCGTCGTCATCGCCAAACCACTCTTCTCGAAAAGCATTCAATCCCACTCAATGGGATCTTCCTAGGGTACTAACACGCTTTCCAGTCAGCGCTCGGTGCGGTGCTGAGCTGAAGTGTAAAGAATTAACAAGATCACCTTAATTTCATTCCTCCCAAAAGTCCGGCCCCCTCTTTCCGATCCGACCTGAGCGCAGAAGTAGCGCCGAACACCAGTAGGCCTCTTCTTTTCATATGTTTGCCTATGTTTATGTTGTTTGGAAGTCAGCCCTAGTCTCTAGGAGTGCTAGTGGATGGTGGGCTTCTGTGTTCGTGAGAGTGTGTGCGCTCGCCCAGGTCTCGAATAGGTCGCTCCCGTCCCCCTCTCATATCCGCATCCAATCCAAGCAGACTGGTTTTTGGTCCGAATTTCTCTTTCTCACACGAACTCAGGAGAAAAAGGGCTTTTTTCTGTTTTGACATTCGCCTCACCGCTCGCTCGCTGCCTATTGGAAATTGTTTTTTGCGTTTTAAAATTGAAAAAAAGTTCGTTTTTTTTTTTGAAAATTGAGTTACGCAATCTCAAGTTTTTTTTCTAATTTAAATCTAACTACATTAGATAATTGCTCTCAGTCTCTTTGTTCGACATTCCTCCATGCAATTTCGAGCTGTCAAATCAACAGGCTACCTCATTTTCATAATTCATTGAAACCGAGAACCGTTCAACGGGCAGAGAGAAAGATCAGCAGCAGCACGAATAGGCATTACTACACCGTCATCATCCGGCACAAACTCTAAAACAGTTATTTTCATTTTGTTTGGGTCGCGCGCGCCATGGCTTTGGCTTCCTTTTCTCATCGACTTCATACGAACTTCATCACCGTCGTCGTCGTCGCAGTCTCGTCGTCGTACGTATGCTCATTGCATTGTACGTTGTTGCTTCATTCAACCTTCATTACCGGTCGGTCGGTCGGTAGGTAGGTAGAGGTTGGTACTCCGAACTGCCACTCCATTTTTCCATTCCATGCCCTTCATCGACGACCCACGGCACCATAGCAACAACAACAACAAAACCCCAAAGCTCGCCTGCTTTGACCGTCTTATGGCTAGGGCATGGCTTGCTTGGATGGAAGAAAAGAAACCGACGAAACTAGGCAAAAAGAGAAGGGCCACAACTGTAACAATTTTCCACTCATTGTGCGGTGGAGTTGCCTCAATCAGTAGGCTGCTGCTACTGCCTATCTATATGAGTTAGAAAAGGCCGAGCGAATGAGATGAAAGATCGAGTGTATCGAGTGCGGGATTATTGTTATTACAATATTTTCGCCAACTTCCTCATTATTATATAATTAGCCACTGACTGGTGGGTTTCGTTCGATGAGAACTCACAGTGATGAAGGGCGTGAGGTGTTGGGGGAAATTGAAAGCTTTCGCTTCCGTGAACTATTGTTGCCGGGCGAGTTGCGTGCTGGACTGGGCTGGAGATCGGATAGTCGCAAGCGGTTGAACGGTAATATCATTCACATTCAGTTGATTGTAGGTTCTTTAATTTCTGGTTCAGTGTTGTCCTTGCTCGATTTGCTGCAATTAATGGAGACGCATGGTTTGAATTCTGGCGTCACTTTTCAAAAGGTCCTAAGTAACAAACGTAAACATCCATCCAGTTTGAAATGATGGGTACATGATTGTTACTTCGGTCATTCAGACTGCCGAACATGATTGGTGCTCATTTTCTAAAGGCGGAGCCAATCTAAAGTTAGGTACTCTACTCTGAAATCTGTGAAAGGGAATCTAGTATCAAGTAGAACAAAACGTCCAATGATTGATTATGTCATTGAGATAAATCGTCCAATGTAACATGTCCGATGTACAACTTGACTAGTCAAAACGTCCTATGTGGGTGTTTTCTATATTCAAGGCTGGTAGCCATCACTGCTGTCAAAAATAGTGATTTTAGTGACCATGTTGAAGAAATAAGTTACTAAATAGTGACTAAAAAGTGACCCTGAATTGAATTAAAAATAAATTTTATTGAAAACTCTTAGCAATTTCTGTGGAGCACAACTCCTGTGAACTTCAAAGGAAAATTCCAAGGGCATTCTGAGAATAATTTCATAAAGTGTGTGGGAGAAAACAAATTCGGAGCATAAGTCCTTGGATTTTTTTTTTGAAAAGAAGGATTACAATTAAATCTGAGAATAACTCCAGGACATCTTCAAAGGAATTCGGAAAATAAATTCAGGAGAGTTTTCCAAACAAATTATGAGAAGAAATCTAAGGAAACTGTGAGTAGAAATGCCAATGAATTCATAAGAGACTTTCAATGTGAGTAGAATTCCAAGGGAAGGAGTGAGATTCAAAAGGAAATCTGAAATGAATTCAATGAATATTCTGATAATCTTTCCAAAGGGTGTGTTATTGTGGAGAATTTCAAGATAATTCCGCTAAAAACTAAAAGAAAATTGAATTCGAATGATATCATCGAAATTTCCGTTGAATATGTAATGGACTATTCTGAGAACTTCCCAAATTTTTCCTATGAAGTTCTCGAAATGTTTCTGAATACCACTGTCCTTCTGTGAAGTTTTCGAAGTTTTTCTAAATTTCTGGAACTTTTGTGCTTCCGCAATTTTCATGGAATTAGAATGAAATAATTAGTATAGTTTTATGATTTTCACTTAAGTTCTCATGATTGTTCTGAAGTTAATGAAACTTCCATTAAATCATAGACACTAATTTAAAACTTCCTTAATAGTTTAGACTTTCCGGGTGTTATTAAAACTGCCTAAACGAATTTCTTTAAAGTTCTCTAGGTTGCCCTATTTTTTAACAACCCACAACCTTACTGAAATTAATTGATTTGCCTTGAAGTGTGGACAATTTTTCTTAAGTATTCTATCCATTAAAATCGCTCACTTATTTTCCCTGAACTATGCTTACCTGAAGTTCTCTAAATTTGTTTGTCCGGCAAATTTTCTGATATAGGGGAAATGTAGGTAATGTCAGCCTACATGTCCCTAATTTGGGCCCATACATAAATTCAGCAATCGACTAAATTTTCAATAGCGACCAAAAATATCCATTAGTACCGTCCTAATGACGCGTTCATCTAGATACAATTGATAAATAGCAGACGTTTAGCGATGGGCCCAAATTAGGGACATGTAGGCCGACATTACCTACATTTCCCCTATATTATATATTTAAAATTTCCTGACGTTTTTAGATCAATCATAGAATTCTTGGAATACCACATAATTCAACGAAATTCCTTGTAAGTCGCTGCAAATTTGCTTAAGTTAATGGGATTATTCTACTCGGAACTTCGCTGAATATCATGAAACTATCTAAATTCCAAGTTCTCTGGAATTTCTTGATGATATTTATCACTGCTTGCTAAAATAATTCTCGCATTTTTTTTAAATGAATGGAACTTCGTTGATATTCTCTAATCAACTTAGCTAAACTTTCGTATTTTTTAAAGTTCTTGATATTTCCATGATATAGCACCCTTAAAATACTCTCTTTTTATTATGTTCCAGAAGTTCTATCGGAGCTTTGTTGAAGTTTCTGGAACTTCTTTAAGGTTTCTACAATTTTCTTTAAATTATTTGAACTGCCCTTTGATTCTCTGATCTGTCTTGATGTTCTCGAAGCTTCCCTAAAGCTTTCAATTTTATTGAAGATAAATTTCTCTGAAATTCTTTGGACTTCTGTGAAGTTCCTGAAATATTTATGAAGTTTTCATAAATTATCTGATGGTCTCTGTACTTCCCTGAAATTCTCGGAACATCTTAAGGGTTCTAAATTTTCCTAAATTTACGATTATAGATATTTAAACTGCTCTAAAAAGTCTGAACTAAAGTCATGGGAACTGCTCTTAAGATCTGAAATTCCCCAAAGAGCTTTTCTGAGGTGCTTAGATTTTTTTTAATTTGCGCAATACCCCTCAAGGTTTCTATATTTCTCAAGTTTGCTTAACACCTGTGCTGTGCTCTAAAATTCTAGGAACTTCATAAAAGTTTCTGAAAATTTTAGAATTTTAAAATAACCGATTTTAGGATCTTAAAGCTTCCAGTAAGTTCCCCATAATTTCAGTGTGTTAACTTCCCTTATGTTCCCGCAGTTTGTTTATGGAGCTTTACTGAAATTCTCAGAATTTCCTTTCATTCCTCAGAACTTCTTCAAAGTTCCTACAATTGTTGTGAAGTTAATGGGACTGCAATGAAGATCTCTAATATTTCATAAAGTTAATTACGAACTTGAAATAAATCATTTAATGTTTTCCTTAATTCAAGCACTTTAAAAATTTCCAATATCATGAACTTGTACATGGAATACGAAACTACAAGACATTGAATGTTTTTAGATTTTGGACTTACTTAAATTAAGTACGTTTTTTAAACTGTGAACAGTGAAAAATTAAGTTCAACATTCATTGGATTTGATTACAAACATGTTACTTTAAAACTGATTGCCATGTCTTAAAAACTCTTGGGTTAATTACTGTTAATCTTCCAGAAAAAGCAATTTTTGAACGCATTTTAAAAAAGCTATCTTATTATAAGCCTTGAATTTATCCGTTAATGTTCTGGGAAAACCTGGAAAACTCAAGAAATTTTATTTAGAAAAATGAATAGACAGCCTGTAGATAGAGAAAGACGATTAAACGTCACAAAGCAAATAATGATCAATATTGAAATAAATTCACAAGAAAAAGTGACTTTAGTGACTTGACCTTAAAAAAAGAGACATTTTAGTGACTGGCTTGAAAAAAGTGACCAAGTCACTAAAAAGTGACTCACTACCAGCCCTGTATATTTTAGCATGGAATTCAAAGTAAAATTGTTATATTACTGTTTCTACTGAATTTTCAACGTTATTATTCACTGACTACAATAAAAATAGTATTTAAAAATGTATTGTTCCTAAACAGTTAATATAATAATCTGTCGAACTTCAACTTCGATTTTCCCAAAATGGTGGTCTATTTGAAAAGTGACACGAGAATTGTGAGGGTCTAAGATATGAGGGAAGTGTACTGGCTGGTGATGTTGGCAGTCTGTTTTGAATCAGCGTCTTTCTTATCCTAGTCTCTCACTAGGTTTAAGTTTATAGTAAACTAGGGTAGCTCAAATCACTCCAATTGGGTGCATTGGACGCCGTTTAACATTCAGTGAGTTTTCATTTTGAATGTCCCGGTCAGAAATGATCGAAAGTACAGTGTACCCCAGCAGGCCTGGGTTCAATCCCAGTCGGCACCGCCGGGATGTTCAGAGGCATAACATCTCTGATCACGCCTTCCTTCGGGAAGTAAACCCGTTGGTTCCCGGTTCATGAGTTGATGAGTCGATAGGTAGGGTCCAGGTGTACGAGCTGCCTCCCTGGCGTCGGTAGCATTGGCGCTCAGCACGGAAAACAAGATCGACGGAAAACAAATCAAGAAAAAAGAAAAGAAAGAACAGTGTATCTCAAAATTGATCGTACACCCTAAACATAGTGAATAGACGTATTTTTTTTAAAATCATGGCTGGTGATTGAACAGATGTTTATTGATTTCTTGCTATAATTTTGGTCTTTATTTGAGGAGCCGAGTTAGATTTATTTTAGTAAAACGCTCGGTTTTCAACTTTTTACCTAGTGGACGAATTTTATTGATATTAGTGCCAGATGAATGATCTTTATTACGACTAAAAATGAGCAAAATTTCAAAAAGTTATGTTCTTGTATTTCAAGAAAATAAAGTTTTTCAAGATAAAGGCGTTTTCCTTTAATTGCTCTAACTTTTTGTAAACTCAACCAAATATGCCCAATACTGAGCAAATCTATATATCTATCTATCTATCTATATATATAAAAATGAATTTCTGTCTGTCTGACCCTTATAGACTCGGAAACTACTGAACCGATTGGCGTGAAAATTTGTATACAGGGGTTTTTGGGGCCGTGGAAGGTTCTTATGATGGTTCGAGACCCCTCCCCCTTCTGTAAGGGGGGCTCCCATACAAATGAAACAGAAATTTCTGCATAACTCGAGAACTAATCAAGCAAATGGAACCAAATTTGGCATGTGGAGGTCATAGAGGGTAGCCTCTTAAGTACGAGGGGGGGGGGGGGCTACGTACATGCTTTTTTAATTGTCGCATAAACTAAAGCTTATATTGAATCCCGGGCAAGGCCGGGCACACTCAGCTAGTAATTGATAAATGTATGCTGAGTCAGCTGCCAAAAATTTAGAGACGTATCTTTTTAACTTGTGCTTTTAGAGCCGTTTTTCTAAAACTTAAGTACTGCTGTACGATCAATTTTGAGATACACTGTAAGTCGGATATAAATAAACACATAGGGGAAATGTCGGCCTCGGCAATACCTTAACTTATTATCGTCAGTGGGCCCTAGAGCACTCAAATTTGGCCAATATTTAGATGCTCTGAAACACAATGTATCCACATGCCAAAATTGAGTTCCGAAGAACGTTGTGTACCCCCAGCCGATAATAGAATAAGCTATTGCCAAATCCGTCATTTACCCTATTAGCCATGTTTTTGCAAAGTTGGTTTATTCTACCTCCTCGCCTAGGCTTAATGCCCGCACCTTGGACTTAACGCTACCCATCAAATCCTGTGCAACACTTGCGCCATCTTTCTAATACTCTTTCATCCACTCTTTCTTCAAATCCTTGTCGTTTTTGAAGACCTTCCCTCTTTTCCGGAGCTTGCCATTCATAATCGCCCAGAATTTTTTCGATTGGGCGAAGTTCTGGCGAGTTTGACGGATTTACCTCCTTCGACACAAAAACAACATCGTTGGCTTCGTACCACTCCATCACAGGTTTCACGTTATGGCACGATGCCAGATCCGGCCGGAGGAAGGACAGCAGGCGCTTCTGGAGGTTATGTACGGCTTGCTGAATCTGCCGCACCCACAGATCACCTGCCACACTAAATACTTCTTGGCAAATTTGTCGACCTTCTTCTTTCGGAACTTCTCCGGAACATCCAGGCGGGACTTGCCGACGAAAAACTCCAGTTCGGGGATCTGCTTGGCGACCGCTTTAATGTACGTTTCGTCGTCCATTACGATGCATTTCGGCTGCACCAACCACTCGCGGTGCAGCTTCCTGGCGCGGGATTTGGCCACCGTATTCTGGAACCTTCCTTACCTTGAAGACATGAAGTCCGGCCCGCTTCGTTGTCTGCTGGACAAACCAGACGGAAGAATTGACCTTCTTTTCTTGGCCACGTCCCGAATCGAAAGGTGCGGATTGCACTTGAATTAATCCCTCACCTTCCTTGCGTTCGCGGGGTCGGTCGTCTTCGGTTTTCTTCCGCTGCCAGCTCGCTGTTGGGTCGTCTAGGTCTCCTTGAACGATTTTACCACACGGGAAACGGTCGAATTGTCGATTCCAAATTGTTTCGCGATCCACCTGTGGGAATGGTCTGGATTTTCCACAACCAATCCTATATTTTTTTGTCGAAGCACTTCTTGCTTCTTCTTCTTCATTCCTTTATTTAACGTCGGTCTCTGTTCCGCAATCTAGTGCCAATCACCGACGGACATCGATTGCCATCAATTGAATGTGCAGGAAGGCAGCTTCCACACCCACTCAACAAACATGGACCTTGGACCAACGGCTTTACTACCCTTCCGAAGGAAGACGTGACCAGAGATTTGTATGCCTCAGAAAAATCCCACCGACCTCGACTGGGATTGAACCCAGACCAATGGGGGTGAGAAAGCAGTCACGCTTACCACCACACCACCGGCGCCGGCTCACTTCTTGCTTGGAAGCCATCTCGATAACCACTTGACAGATTGTGGCGAGATTTTGCACATGTAAACAGTACACTCTGAACTAGTTTTACTCAAAATTTCATCATTTTTTTCCCATGCAATAAAAAGTTATACACAAAAGAAAGTATTGCATTTTTTTCGCGTACAATCTTTACTAAAGGCTGACTAAAAGAAAATTTCACAAAAAAGACCTAGAATTCGTGATTTAATAAGTTTAAAAAGTCCATTAATGGTTGCTTTACAGTACTTTTATTAAAACTTCGAAGGTACAGCATTGGATGGTTACATTTCTCCAGTTCGAACGAAATCTCGAACCTTCCTCTTGATGGAGCACATCAGCGTCGAAACGGACACGGAATCAGCGAATTTCTTCCATTTTGCCCGCATTTGTTGGATGTCCTTGACTGTCCCGCCACTTTGTCGAAGTCGTTGCCTTGAAATTGCCTGGTATTTTTCGATTGGTCGAAATTCCGGCCAATTCGGAGGATTCCTTAGCTAGTGGACAAAATCGATCTTGTTGGCAGCATACCACTCCAGAACCACCTTGGAGTAGGGGTAGTTGGCCAAATCGGGCTAAGAGATGACTTTGCCCCTGTGCTTGCGGTCGAGGTTGTGACGAATGGTTCCGTTAAAAGGCCACAACTGCAAATCGCTTGCCAAATCATGGCCTTCTTCGCGAACTTGTCGGCAAACACGAACTTGAATCTTCCCGGCACATCCCCACGTCCAATTGCGATGTAAAACTTTTGACCGGGAAGCTGCTTAAAATCGAGTTTGACGTATGTTTCGCCATCGATCAAAGTGTAGCGTGCAGCCCTTGAGTTCCGTCTTTGACGGTCGTACAAGAGCCTTGCACGCTTTTTAACCACGGATTCTGCTTCATGTGCCGGTTCGGATGTTTACTGGCTTTGTACGACTTGTGTCCTTCCCTAGCAAGGATGTTCCGCACCGTTTGAAAGTTGGCGTTGTACCTTCTGGCCACATCTTGGATTGAAAGACCGGGGTTGGCTTTAACGCACCTCAACACCTTGCTGCGCAGCCGACGATCCCTGATTCCTGATCTTTCCACAATAAGGGTTTCCTTGTGGGTTTTGAGCACTCGACAAACTGTTGTTTTCGGCATCTTCAGCACTTTAGCCAGCTTGGAACCGGACCACTCCGGATTTTCCAGGTGTTTGTGCACGATATTTTCTTCTTCTTTCGAGTTCCATTTGACGTTATTTCTAAACGCGATCGACTACTTTGATCAACACTAGTTGTTCTCTATAGAGGTGTAAACAAACCATTGTCAAAGATTTTCGATTTCCAACACTAGACGCGTACAAGTGGCGCGCGAGGGGGGTACCAATTTACTTTTAGTCAACCTTTAGCGTCGTGCAATGAGCAAACTCAGAAATTCTGTCCATTAATCAAAAGCGCTTGACCTACCGAACAACTTTGCCGAAGACTGTAACCTTCTATATGACCTGGATTCCAAGATATGGCTTATTCAGTAAATTCACTTTCACACTTGTGCCATGAGAAAATTCTGAACTTTTGTCCACCAATCTAAAGTCCTTGACCTACTGAACGAAATTGTCAAGACTGTAACCATATATATGGCAAAAATCCTAAGATATAGCATATTCAGGAAATTCACTTGGACATTAACGCCACGTAGTGAGAACATTCTGAACTGCTGTCCACCAATCATATGTCCTTGACCAACTGAACAAATTTGCCGAATGCTGTAGCGTTCTATATGGTCAGGATCACGAGATATTCCGAGGAGTAACGGACAGTGCTCGTGTTACAAAAGTTGGTGCGAGTACTGAAAGGTTAAGGTCACTAGCCAAACGCTATTGGGCTGAATGGGAATTTTGGAGTGAGAGATAAAATTAAAAAATGTTTTATAAATCTTGAACTTCATACGAAGATCTCGGAGCATGAAGATGTTTTAGCACACCGTGATCTGTACTAACAGAAATCTTAAAAAAAATTAAAACTATACCTCGATATAACGCTTTTGACTTCTATTGTTGATTGCTTACTAACAATCATTAAATCAAGCAAAGTAATAACACCATCAGAGATATGAGACAATCCTTCATCTATGGGTCATGCCAATTTAAATAACTGAATTGATATTTGACGAAATATCGACGGTGGAAGTCAAAAAAGTGACAGTTACGTTACATCGGGGTATACCTGTATGAAAATTTACAAGATTCGGAGGGCTTCAGAGTCATAGTAATTTTTTTCGAGATTTAAAATTGTTCGTGATCCTAGATTAAAACGTAAAAAAATGGAATTGGAATTTTTTAACAATCTGAAACTGAGAAAATGTGAGATTTTGAAAAAAATCCAAGATTTGGTAGAACGTAATTTTTTTTTTTAGGAATTTTACAATTAAAAAATTACAATTACATGACAACCCGGACAAAAATTAAAGGCGTTCTCACTAGAATCCCAAGATAATTCTAACATTAAGCCCTAAAGAATTCTCAGAAGAATTCCAAGGCAGTTGTAAGGAGAACATCAAGGACGCAAATTACCAGCAATTCATAGAATGTTTCACAAATTTAGGGGACTTTAGAGGCTCAGGAATAAATTAAGTTGAATGGCAAAAAAGTTCAGGGATCTCTATTTGAGTTCATGGAATTGAATAATAACGTGGTTTAAGAGCTAAAAAAATCCAAGAGTTTTTTGAGGACTTGGCCAAAAAACAAACTAGGAAGGGTACTTCGAACCGGACGATATGGGTACATATTTTTGGAACGGGAACAACGTGTAGAGGCCGGAAGTCGATGAGTCACGCCAATTTGGAATCCAAGATATTTAGTGGCTTCCGCTTTATGGAAAACTGTCGAATACCCTACAGTATGGGTATTTTCCAAACGGGGACGACGTGTAGAAACCGTAAATCAGTGATGCACGCCATTTTGAAATCCAAGATGGCGTCTTCCAGTTTGTGAAAAACTCTCAAATAGTCAACAATATGAATATATTCTCAACGGGGACGACGGAGGCCGGAAATCGATGATTGACGTTTTTTTGGAAGCCAAGATGGCGACTCCCGGCTTGTGAAAAACTGCCAAATACCCTACAACATGGGGTATTTTCGAAACGGGGACGACGTGTAGAAACCGGAAATCTCAGAAACTCAAATAAGGTTTAATATTCAAATAAACTGTTTTTTAAATTATATCAAAACTCTCAACGCAATCTCTTATTAAGAGCATTTGAAGTGCAATTTCCGGATTTTTCCAAAGATTTTTTTTTAAATGTTACTGGTTGAGCGATCTACGTTAAAATTAATGTATAAACCAATAAACCATAATAAACCAGCATAAATAGGGTTAAATAGATCATTACAACGACAGTATTTTTTCGAAGATCTTAAATTTGATGCTACCTTTGAAATCTTTCAAATTTTGATATAACTTTGATAATTCTCTAAGAATATTTCATATTTTTTTTTCAGAATGATCTCAAGAACTTTTTTTTTAATTATTCCACTCCTCTTAAACTTGCTTCTAAAACAAGCTTAACAAAAATAATATTGCATTCTTGAAATTCTTTGCAGAACAATGGACAACATTCTTGGAAATAGATTATTTTTGTACATAGTTGGATATGCTGAACGTCAAATATCAGACTTAAAGTGGACATTTTAATAAAGTATAGAGTTGATAGTTCCGTTGTACTTCGGCAGTGTAAAAATTGTATATAGAGAGTAAAAAGGGAGCTTAAAACAATTTTAAGGAATGTACGAATCGGGTAGAGCATCCCTTTTACCAAACTCATTGATGAAGGATAGTGAGGGGTGTTACACCCCGCCACACTGGCAAAAGGGATAATCGCCAATTTGTTCATGTGCCTCCGATGTGCGGAAACAGTTCTATCAATTGTTTTACACTCAAATCGCCATCTGACGTAAACATCTACCTGATTGCTTTAACTAATTCGTACCTTCCTTAAAAATGTCCTTTGCTCGCTTTCTACTTCTACTTTCTATATACAATTTTCACACTACCGTACTAAAACGGAACTATCAACTCTATACGTTCATCTCCTCATCTATAGTATAAAATGTTCACTTTAAGTCTGATATTTGACGTTAAGCATCTCCAACTATGTAAATCCATAACTTCACGCATGAATTAATAAATCATAATTAGTTAAAGTAGATGATATTCGATTTTTAATTATTCTTCCAGGATTTCCATGAAGGCTCTTTTCATAAATCCATTTTAAATTTACTTGAATTCTCCTTAGAATTTCAATGTAATTAACCTCATAAATATCATAAATTTATGCTTAAAATAATATTGAACTTCTCCCCTTCAATCCGTATTCTCTGCAGAATTCCCATGGTATTATCCCATTTATGTAATGTAATGTATTTCTGATGTGTACTTTTGCAGCGGTTTTATAACATTTACACTGCGTTTTCCATAAATCTATATTACCCAGGTAACAAATTGATGCTTAACAAGTGTTTTTTCAACGATTTTTATTCAGGCTTAGTTTGAATAATGGTTGTACATAGACCACTTTAACCTTTGTTCAGCTTTTAAACATCTAAATCTGGTGATTAACCCAAAGCTTAATAACAATCTAAATTATAAGCTTTTCAATGCATTAACCAACAGTCTTTTCCAACCCTTGTCCAGCCTTAATTTTTTATTAAAAAAAATATAATGGAAGACCGCTACATATCTTATATTTTTAATGAGACTGCTTTAGAATGTTGCTGACTAATTGGATTTACATATTTATATTGTTATTATATGTCTAAAAATTACCTTTACATTTCGGGATTCGAACCGGCAGTCGCTGATTCACAGGCGTCAACTATACCCACTCGACCACATAAGCATATTTAAGGCAGAAGGTATGATCATTAACATGAAGCACGTCAAAATTAACTTGAATAATAGCAACCGGAAGAGTATTATACAGCAATGCCGAATTATAAACAATAAATTGTGACAGTAAAACATTCCTCTCATTTCAAGTGCAGTAAACACAACGTGGACACAAGTGCGCGATGTATTTCGATGCTATTTTAGTGCTTTTATTGAATTCTATTTTTGAAATGCGGTATGAAAATTAAGTGCAATATAAAGTGGTGAACAGACAAAACACAGGAATACTAATGTTAATACTTCCGACGTCGTCGCAGTCCACTTCTAGATGGAACTATTCTTGAAAAGCTCCTCTTCCTTGTCAATTGTCTCTACTGCTGGTGCTGCTTGGGATTAGAAAGGTAGACAGTGAATTTAGAATAACTAAAATGTCGGAAATGCAACTGACGACATTTAACAATATTGTGCAATAAATTCATATTATTCTATCAAGCTATCAGAATATTTGTAGCGCATTGCTGGTTTGTGGAGTAGTATTAAGCTTAAATGAGTCTTGTTCAGTCTTTATATCAGCTAACTTACTGAGGTTGAATTATGGGGATACAATTCGCTTCATGCACTACTAATCAACTGTATATTCAGCCTGGTGTTAATCAGCTTCGTACACCAATAATCAACTTTTGTTCTTACAATTCAGCTTGAATTGTTACTTGGGTACACATGTACTATTATAAAGCCTCTACTCAGCGATATCTTTGTAGAACAACATGTAGATATTTATAGATCAGTGTTGGTGTAGCGAAGTTGGTATCGTCGAAGATTTCCATTGCGGTCGTCACAAGTTCGAGTCTAGATAAATCCGGCAATGACAAACGTTTAGAATAATATTAATTCGGTATTTCCCGTAATGTTCTAAACACACTACCACAAACCACACACACTAACTCTATAGATACTATAGATTCCATAGATAAGCGAAGACAAAGTATAATGTAGCCAAACGAACTGTCAGTTAGTATACCCAATCGAGCATTACGTCATCATGGTGTTATTTGAGGGAGAAGTATTGTAATATTATGAGCACAAAACGCTTTCCACACTCCACATTACGATTTATTTCGCGCACAACGGAAGAAGGAAAGATAAAGCAAACCATTCTTCGATTCATTGTTGCAAAGATTTGCTTTGCACTTCATTTTGAACTTTTACCCACGAAACAAAACAAAACTGCACAACGAAGAGCTCTATGATGGCACGAACTATTTTCACGGATGCCAGTAAGATCATTTATTTTTCATGGTTGCCAAAACAACTTTTTGTGCGTCCACTTATCTATGGAATCTATAGTATCTATAACTAACTCCACTTTGACAAAGCTGTATAGTGATTATTTAGTAGTTGGGAAAAAGTTGTATAAGCGCTTTCCAACTTCATACTCAGCTAAACAGCTGAATATCGACTGAGTAGAAGCGTTAACGAATATGGGATTAAGAGCTGTGTTTTATGTGCCCAAATAAAGCTGCCTAAGTACGCCAGATTTGCTTCTATAGAGGTTGTTTAAAAGTTGTCGCATGTCGTAAAGTGTTTCAATGCAGCTTAAGGCTGTGAAATCGAAATTGATAAAGCGTTTACATATACTGAACATTAGACTGATGCAAAATTTGACTTTTTCGCTCCACAGTGCTTAAATGGTTTCAAATCGGGTCTTGATTAGCCTCCCAAAGTTACAACTCATTTGGTTAGAAACAGACTTCGCACAAGCCATTTGAAGTTTGCATGTAAATTACTATGGGAAATCTCAAATTTTTGTTCATTGCCTTCTATTCTTTTTCCATATTTAGCTGCGAAACAGTTCGATAACCATTCTTATAGAAAATTTTCGCAGCTACTACTTTGCTGAAGATTAATTCTATGTTAAACGAGACAGGAAAAAGTTATTAATTATTTAAGAGATTGGTAAACTTATGACATGATCAAACAGCTGCTCTGTAGGCAACACTGTATTTTTTTTCCCTAGGTTTGTTTTTTCCGTCGATCTTGTTTTCCGTGCTGAGCACCAATGCTACCGACGTGCCAGGAAGGCAGCTCCCACACCTGGACCCTACCTATCGACCCATCAACTCATGAACCGGGGACCAACGGCTTTACTTCCCATCCGAAGGAAGGCGTGATCAGAGATGTTATGCCTCAGAACATCCCGGCGGCGCCGACTGGGATTGAACCCAGGCCTGCTGGGGGGAGAGGTAATCACGCTTACCACTACACCACCGGCGCCGTTTCTTCTTCTTCTTGTTCGCATTTCAAGCTTATTGCTTAGCGCATATTAGCTTATTGCGTGCTCTCAACTTAGTGTTCTAAATGCACTTCCACAGTTATTAATTGAGAGCTTTCGATGCCAATACCAATGCATGAATTTGTATATTGTGTGGCAAGCACAATGATACTCTATGCCCAGGGAAGTCGAGAAAATTTCCAACCCGAAAGATTCCCTCGACCGGACCGGGAATCGAACCCGCCGCCACCGGCTTGGTAATACCGTGCCTTTACTGACTAGGCTATGAGGACCGGCGCCGTTTAACACTGTATTTTGCAGTGTGACATAGTAGCCATGATTCGTGTGTCCTATTCAACGCCCCAGAAACACCAATGTTGCCTGCTGAGCAGTTGATTGAGCATGATCATAAGACATCAGCGCATTGAACCATTGATAACTTTCGATCCTTGTATTTAATTGAAAAGTTATATTCAGCAAAGTTGTGGCTGGGAAACTTTTGAAGCGGACCGATATGGTGAATTATAAGATAGACATGAACAAAAATCTTGGTTTTACCATAGTAATTCCCATACAAACTTCAAATGGTTTGTGCCATCTCAGTTTCTCACCAA
Source organism: Ochlerotatus camptorhynchus (assembly GCF_037179485.1). Taxonomy (NCBI): domain Eukaryota; kingdom Metazoa; phylum Arthropoda; class Insecta; order Diptera; family Culicidae; genus Ochlerotatus; species Ochlerotatus camptorhynchus. The sequence continues at coordinate 823,701 of NW_027040802.1, read as the reverse complement.
ATGGGTTCAAATTTTGAGTGGTTAGTCAGGATCCGACTTGGAATCGTTTAAGTATTGTGGAGCGAAAATTTCAAATTTTGCATCAGTCTAGTGAACATGTTAGTTGGGGTGTTACCAAAATATGTATCACTTTTCAAATTGTCTTGGCGAAATTTTACAGATGAACCGAAATCTTGCTCAATGTCCAGATTGTTTTTTGCATTTTGTACTTCACGGATACTCAGAACATAATTTAAAATAATCAGGGTGTCGACTCAAAGTCGAAAATAAAATTCCCTGACTTTCCAGTCGGTTTTCAGAAATATTCCAGTCATCAAAACTTCGTTATTTTAACCTAAGAAGCTACAACGTGATGTGCTTTATTATACCGTAGTGTAAATTAAGGTTAGTTTAAAATGAGCAGCAGGGTAAGCTTTCGAAGATATCAAGAATAGCATACTCATGGCACGTACAACAGAACTTGATACTAATACAATTTTTACAAAACATATGACCGACTATCTACGAAGGATGTGAATATGCCTAGGGCTATAAATACATATTACAATATAATAATGAATAACTACTGCTCACAACTAGGCTCACTATTCATTACTAAGTAATAATATGAATATTTAATCAATGTCACCAAGCTTTCAATTTGTGTTCATAATTTCACAGCCAAATAAAAATCAACGCGTAGACGATCCTTTCTCTTAACATATAAATTATTGTAAAATAGCAAAGCAGTGATTATTCTTGCTTTGGCAACCGAACCTGAGGATGCACTGCTCATGCATTAGTCAGTTTCGTACTCTCTGGAACTCCATATGACAACCACAGACATGGCAAAATAATTTAAGTTTAATTATCATTAACATTTTATTCTCTCGGTGAGTTCACATTACAACGAGAAATTGCAAGTTGAATTTGTGTTTATTTTCATTTTCAGATTACTTTTAAAAATGTTTATCATTTGAGCAGAACAATTTTCTCCTGCAAACTCTCGGCTTCTTTTTGAGCATCTTGAGTTTTCGGAATCGAGAGCTTCTTTCATACGACGATCCTTGTCTACATGGAAAGCGAATGAGATTTTTCGAACTCGCTGAATAAGTTTATTCAAAATTTGTAAGTTTTCCAACCCGCCTGCATGAGTAACACCATCATAGATCTGACGTTGCGCTACGACTGAAGGTCCAAACGCAATGTGGGCGGAAGCGGAACGGAAACGGAAAGTTTGACAATTGTCACAAATGACATCAAGATGCCTAACCGCAGTCGATTTGATTCTAACTAGTTTTCAATCCGACAAATAGGCTTACTCAGATCGGGCTTTTCCGCTACCGCTGCCGTTCCACTGTCATTGCGCTTGGGCCTTGATAGGAAAGTCCTCATGTTTTCACAAAGATATTCTGCATTTACCGAAAAACCTCTTTCTGCATTGGCGTTGCCATGCGATAAGCAGCAAATCATTTTCACAACCAACAATAGTTCTAAATACGCCGACCAATAACCTGTGCCAAAAAACGTCCAGTTGTTCCTTTTTGTTCCTTTTTGAGACATCGCGTTGCACAAAAAAAGACACCATAGGGTTGTCCGTCTGAAATTCGCATTGAAATGGCTTAACTTCGACACCAACTGATTTGAAGAAAGCTAGCTTAATACCACGTTCAGACTACTACAGAGTTATAACATGTTATAACGGTTGTCAAATAATTGCAACACAGAAACCACCATCAAGATAGTGCTATAACATGTTATACATCTGTAATCTGAACTTACTATTAGCCATCAGCAGCGAGTCATTCAAACCGTTTTTAACATCTTGGTAGGAAGCTGACGTTGATTGGATTTTGTCTTTCTGGACGCCTTGAATAAATTTTCGTATTTGCGGAGTAATTTTGCCCTCTGTAGGGCTGGTAGCGATCACTGCTGTCAAAAATAGTGATTTTAGTGACCATGTTGAATAAATAAGTGACCAAATAGTAACTTAAAGTTGTAAAAATAGTGACTAAAAAATGACCTAAGACCTAACACTTATGTACGATATGAACCTTCAAAGCGACATACACTGGAGTCGCTTTTTACGCGGGTGATACGTCCCGCGTAAAAAAAAACCGCGTAAATTCCGGAATCCGCGTAAAAAAAAACCGCGTAAATTCCGAAATCCGCGTAAAAAAAAACCGAGTAAAAAAAGACCCTGTAAGAAAAAACCGCGTAAAAAGCGATATACCGCGTAAATTCTGAAATCCGCGTAAAAAAAACCCAAAATCCGCGTAAAAAAAACCGCGTAAACTCAGGAATCCGCGTAAAAAAAAAACGGCGTAAATTCTGAAATCCGCGTAAAAAAAACCCAAAATCCGCGTAAAAAAAACCGCGTAAACTCCGGAATCCGCGTAAAAAAAAACCGCGTAAATTCCGAAATCCGCGTAAAAAAAAATCGCGTAAAAAAAAACCGTGTAAAAAAAAACCGCGTAAAAAGCGACTCCAGTGTATTCAATAGAAACTTTATAACCAAACCCACGGTATTAGTCACGGTATCTATTAATTTAAAAAATCTGGAAAACCGGGAATCTTCAGGAAATTTTTTGTTTCCCTAAAATACCTGAAAGTCTCAAAGAATTTAAAAACAAAAAAAAATCTTACTAAGGAAATTTAAAGAAAATGATGAATTTTAAAATACAACCATTTATTTTTTCTCGATATTTTTATTCACACTTTGAACTTTTAAGATTCACAGTGGATTAATCTTCAGTAAGAAATAAATTTAAAAAAAATAATTTTTTTTTGGTTTCTGAAGACCATTGTCTTTTTATAGTGTTTCCGAAATTTTTCTAAATTTATGGAACTTTTGTGCTCCCGAAATTTTCATGGAATTAGAACGAAATAATTAATATATTTCTATGATTTTCACTGAAGTTCTCAAGATTTTTCTAAAGTTAATAATACTTCCCTTAAATTATCAACATTAATTTAAAACTTCTTCAATAGTCTAGACTTTCTTGGTGCCTAAAAGATTACTGAATTTCTTTAAAGTTCTCTAGACTACCCTGAATTTATCAGTATTTTTTAAGAACCCGCAACTTTACTGAAATTAATTAATTTGTCTTGAAGTTTCGACAATGTTCCTTAAGTATTATAACCATTATTAACACTCGTTTTTCCCTGAACTTATCTATGCTTACCTGAAGTTCTCTAAATTTGTTTAATAATCCAGCAAATTTTCTGATACATATTCATAATTCCCTGACGCTTCTGACGTTTTAGGATCAATCATAGAATTCTTGGAATACCCTATAATTCCACGGAACTCCTTGTAAGTTGCTGCAAATTTGCTTAAGTTAATGGGATTATTCTGAAGCTATCTGGTCATCCTCGAAGTACTCGGAACTTCGCTGAATATCATTAAACTATCTAGAAATATCTAAATTTAGTTTTCTGGAATTTCTAGAATATATCACTGCTTGCTAAAAGTTCTCGCTTTTTTTTTAATGGAACTTCGTTTATGTCTTCTAACCAACTAAGCTAAATTTTCATATTTTTTAAGTTCTTGAAATCTCCATGATATAACACCCTTAAAATATTATCACGTTTTCCGGATGTTCATAAGGAACGCTTCTTTTGTTTTGAGAACAATGAGCGTAAATATTCATACAATGCGCTCTAACAGGATTTATGTTGTAGCTAATGAACTAACGCATCGTAACAAATCTATTATTGATTTGTGCACGGTGAAATCATTGCTATTATTGATCTTTTCTGATCGATAGAACGGAAATGGGCGATTACGACGAAGTAGCGCTCTACCAGCTATTAGTAGAAAAAGAAACAAACCAGAAAATACAATTGTATTAGGAAATCAGGCAGTAGAAAAGTGTGAACGAGTTAGGGATTTAGGAGTTATAATTGATTCAAAACTAGCATTCAATGATCATTATAATACAGTTATCAACAAAGCAAATACCTAATATGCTTGGCTTTATCAAACGATTCAGTTACAATTTTCATGACCCGTATACAATAAAATCACTGTACATTTCATATGTAAGATCAATACTTGAATATTACAGCATAGTTTGGTCACCTTTTTCATTCACGCATGAGGAACTATTAGAATCAGTGCAAAAGCAATTCTTACTATTTGCTCTTCGTAAATTAGGTTGGACAAGATTTCCTCTTCCATCTTATGAAGCACGCTGCATGCTCATCAACATTCAAACATTGAAAGCGCGTCGTGAATTTGCAATGGTTTCGTTTGTGAACGATATAGTATCGCATCGAATTGACTCAGTAGAACTGTTATCAAAGCTTAAATTTTACAAACCTTCTCGGCAACTGCGAACTCGAAATATATTTACTACAAATAACTATCGCACAAATTATGCCAAATTTGGTCCACTAAATCAAAGTATGACTGCTTACAATAAACATAGTGAAGCTATTGATTTTATAATGACAAAAACCAGATTAAAGCAGTACTTTATTTCTATTCGTAATTTTAACACATGACTTGTAACTTGTAAAAAATGGTCTACATCTGATTGACGACAAAATAAATAAATAAATAAATAAATAAATAAATGAATGCATTATGCAAAATAAACAGCTCACAGCTTCCCAGATCTATCAGCTTCTCGCCACCTTTTTGTATCTCTAGCTTCAATTCACATTGGGCCCATCCATGGACACTTGCAGCAACTTGTTCGAAGAGATAACGGCAAGGGCGTCCATAAACGCAGCGAGTAGATCTGATGCCCGGGATCTTCCCAAAAACATTGACGTCATGCACTGATAAAATTTCAAAGATTGTTTTTATGAGTTACACACATGATTTTTTGCAATGTGATCAACATAATTTTTTCCCCTGACCTACACTAAAATTCCCTGACATTCCCTGACTTTCCAGATCATAATTAGAATTCCCTGACATTCTCTGACTTTCCAGGTTTTTCCAGGTAGTCGACACCCTGATAATTAATCGTGCTAAAAAAATGGTTCATACAAATCATCATCCCGTATATTTGATCTTGAAGTTCTGAAGACTCAACAAGGTATACGATGATTCGATTTAATGATAGAATGGATAAACTTTCGTGAAGCCCCATAATATCATTGGTTTGGTTTATGTTAAACCCAAAACTTTTTTGGCCCATCATACAATAGTTGAGTACAATTAGAGGTTATTAAACTTGATCAAGTCGAACAGCAAGGATAGTCCACAATCTACCGATAGTTGTCTTGCTACAATGAGTGGTAGTTCCATATCATATCAATAGTACAATAAGATTTTCTGGACTAAGACTCCTGGCTGAGTGAATGCGAGTGAATGAGCGGACAACAGATTTTATTATTTTTGCTGGACTTCCTACATTCACTCTGTCAAGGCCTAGTCTCTTCGAGGATTGTTGATGGCAACTGTAAATTCAGTAGAGCCACAAAAAGGGCACCCAAATCGTTGTGTACCTCTCTACATTTTCTAATCAGAGACCATCCCCAACGACGTAAAGCGAAAAATCTGCGCTGGAAATAATGCGCCTCTCCGATTCTTGTTCTCATGTTTTAACCACACATGCTTATGAGCATTCATCACCATCACACTTGTTTCGGGTTGATTTTCTTTCTCAATTTCTCAGCATATTCCATCTTGCCACCATCCCGCCATGCGTCGCTTGTACCGTAGTCGTTTAAGGTGTAGACACCCCACCACTGCACACATTGAACTCGCTGGAAAAAGGCTAACGTTCGCTGGATCGTCGTCGTCGTCGTCGTCGTTCTCGGTTCTTGTTTCGTCTGGAATGAGAATGAAGTTGGTTCTGGTGGTTCTTTTTTGTTTTGTTTTCTTTTTCACCGTCGTACGCCTCCTCTTCACTTTCTGTCTTTATTTTGTGTGTCTCGGGATATACTTACATTTTTTTACGGGTTCATTCTTACCGTTTTCTCGCCTCACCAGGCATACGAGTGACTGCTCTCCGGTCCCCGTGTAGGTACATTGAGCTTCAAGGAAGTGATCGAGGGAAGAATCAGCCGAACAAATCTTCTAACCGAAGCCAGGAAAAAGCCATTTTTTTTAGTTTGGTTTCATCAGTCATGCAATGACATTTCCAATTTTCCCCCAAAATTTCAACCAGAAACCGAAAATGGCCTTAAGGCTACCAACATTCTGATCGAAAACGTCGTTAATCGAGTGAAAGGAATCGAAATTGGCAAACTGATAGAATTGAAATTGCAACCCTTCCAAGCGAAAAAAAAAAATAAAATCGAAAACCTGAAGGCAAAATAGCAACAGGAGCGAAGAACCCCTTTTGTCGAATATCTAAATAGCGAGCATGCTGACGACGACGACGACGACGGCGGTGATGATGACTCGCGCGCGCGTTCGCTCGCAAGGCTTTTAAACACCATGGAAATACCGTGTCGAGTAGCCGTCGACTTGTTGGAAGGATCATCAACAGGGTCACGGCTCATGATGAGGGAGAGACTGTCACACACATGCTCACGCTCACGTAGTTACCAACACAACCACCACCACCACCACCATACCATCAATAATATCAAGTGCGGTGGTGGTAATAAACATCTAGTAGTAGGCCGACGCGGTGTGTTGCGTGCCGCTGTACACGAACAGCGATATACGGTTGCATTGCATTGTGGTGGGTACCGAAAATCAACGGACGTCTTCTTTTTCATATCCTCTCTGATCGGAGCTGAGAGCGAGCGAGGCCATGCATTTCGATGGTTTCGATTACGCATTTGTCTGTGGTACGGTGCCTTGAATGCTTCCTTCTCGCGAGCACTAGAGTGCCCTTTGCGACCGGAGCGGAGGGTCGATTCAATGTTGAACGGTGTGGAATTTTCCTATTAGGATTTTCTCGTAGAATGTTGTAATGATTTGCTGAAATAGTCGTTTTTGCCTTTCTGGAAAATCTGATTTGAACTTTATTAAAAGTGCTGTCACCCCCCAGATCATGTAAATTGACTCCATCTTAACAGCATTCGCTTTCAATGTACAGTGGTCCAGGAGGGTATTTTTCAGGTAAAAACTTAAAAAGTGCATAAAGATGCAGTTTAATCAACCGGTGAAAAATAACGATTTTAAATTGGCTCACTACTTGACTAGCCTATTGGTCCCAAACAAAACGTTGAACGTACCCCATTCTAGTCAAAATTCTAGTACTACATTATGTTTGTTTTGATTCGCTATGAAAGTTTGACAGATAAAATGAGGGGTTAGTTGATTTTCCTATGTTTCGAGGGGTGCCAGTACCAGAGGATAGTACCAGAGCTGAGCCAAAACGTTAAGCACGTTTCTTCGGGACCTACTAGTCTTAGAGTTACCTCTATGGTTTAATCATGATGATGTCTTCCTACAAGTTTAGATTTGAAAAAAAGGCGCATCTGATAAAGGGGTCGTCCATAATTTAAATTTCTTAGGACAAAAAATATAATTTCTAACTTTTTTCTATGCGGTTTAGAAAAATAAAATGTTCCATAAAGTTGTAAATCTTATCATTTCCACAAGCTTCCACAAACTGAAAACATCAATGGTTTAAATCATCGTTTGCATTGAGATTTGAAGTTTTTTTTTAAGTAAGGTTTTTTTTTGATTTTTTTCACGGCATGCTATGTAAGAAAAAGTTTTTTTTAAATTTCCAAAACAATCAACTTTCTATAATACTTCAACCCTCACAAATGCAACATGTTAACCCGTAAAATACCAGGACGAACGATTTTTTTTTTTCAACAAACTCGATCTCAGCAATGCCTTCTCCGATTTTCATAAACTTGGATTTTTATTCAAGGGGAATAGTTGAACTAACTTTTGCCGTAGGTAACACCTGCATAGAACACTCCTCGTTTTTGGGAGATGTAAATATGTCTGTGTTTTTTTATACTTTTTTAACCAGTTTGACCAAATGTTTTAAATTTTTACGCGAATCGGTTGTCTGGGTGCAGCAAATGCTATCAGATAGATGAGATATGATTAGATATTTCCATAACGTATGGCTACGATATTACCGGTTCCGGGAGTCCCGAAAATCGGTTCTGTAGGACATAGTAATATCTCAGGCAAAAGTCCGGAGAACTTTGAGATTTTGGCGGAATTGCTTTTGTAAACAAACACGTCAATCGCCGATTTCTCGTGAATAAAATAACAATCTCGCGAACAAACTATACCAAACGATAGAGGAATCATTCCTATATCTGTTTGTGTTGTTAGTTTTTGAGATTGAGCTTTAATTCACGAGAAATCGGCAATTACGCCCTAATCTCAAAGTTCTCCGGAAGTATCTGTGGCATGTCAAATCAGGTCTAATAGGTAGTATCAAGTGAATGAAGATGATTTGAGGTGATTTTGGCCAGTTTGGCATCGGTTCCGGAACGCGGATCTGTGAATTCCGGCGAACGGTTTGTTGGAATATAATTACATTGAGGTTATGATATCATATTATGCCAAAATGACAAGCTATGATCAATGAAATCAGGTTGTAGTGTATCTGATGACATATGGGCACATTGGCATCGGTTACGGGAATTCCGTGGAATCCGGTTTCATACCCCACAGTATCATTCATGGTATAATAATCATGTTGAATATCAAATTATGTTAGCATGATAAGATAAAGGCAATAAAGATTATTTCCATTTCATAGATTCCGCAATACGATACGGTAAAAGGGATCCTGAAAACCAGTTCTTTAAGCCATAGTCATATTTGAGGCAAATGAATCATACTGCATATCAAATCATAGGATGTGGCCATGAACGATTATTTCAAATAATTTTATTGTCATATAGACACATTGGCATCTGTTTCAAGGGTTACAGTATCTGGTTCCGTAAATTATTGATTATGACTAGAAATGATATATTTGAAACTACTATATCGCGCGGTATGTAAAATCATGCATGTTCAACCGAGTATAGTAACCGAGAGTATGACCATAGAGGTAACTCTAAGACTAGTAGGTCCCGAAGAAACGTGCTCAACTTTTTGGCTCAGCTCTGCTACTATCTTCGGTCCCAAGCTAATCGACTCACCCCTCGAAACATAGGAAAATCCACGAACCCCTCATTGTATCTGTCAAAATTTCATAGCGAATCAAAACAAACATTGCGTAGTACTAGAATTTGACCAGAATAGGGCACGTTAATCGATTTGCTTGGGACCAATAGGCTAGTCAAGTAGTGAGCCAATTTAAAATCGTTAGTTTCCACCGGTTGGTATGACCATCCGCGATCTAGTCCAGGTTCACCGGAAATCATTCCAGCCCAATAAACGAGGCTAAAATATTTCATAGAGCACAAAAAATTAAATTACCATAGCAAACCCATGTGAATATTACAATGCCAATCATTCAGGAAATTGTGAAAACATTCCTTCATACGGGATCTGATCCAGGTTCTCCAGAAGTAATTTTGAACTAAAGGTCCTGGCTGTAATATTCCATGGAGTGCAACAATCCAAACAATATTACAATTCCAACGTTTCAGTTGGTTACTGAGGTCAGTAATCAACTGTCCAGTCGCGTCTTTCATAACGTTACCATTAAAAAAATGGATTTTTTTCGGATGATGATAAAAAAAAGCTAAGACAGATAACAGTTAACCGGAACATTCGCCATGACGGACGAAAACATGCGAGTAGGCATGTTTTTGAGTTCTTTCTTCGTTTTATTTATCAATTCCTCCTCAGTTTTCGCGACAAAATTGTTGGAGTAGATCTTACGCTTCAGGTTGGCCCAGAAATTCTCGATGGGACGCAGCTGGGGGACGTTGGGCGGGTACGCCGACTTGGGTACCACATCGATATTCAGCCGCTCCGTCTCCTCCAACGATCGCTTCGAGTAGTGGGCCGACGCCAGATCCGGCCAGAACACCGCGTCTTCGCTCTTATGGTATTTCTTGATGAACGACGCAACTTCCGGCAGGCATTTTGTACTATAAATTTCCCCGTTCACGGCCAGTTCGGAGCGAAAAAAGGGCGGCTTTGACATCCCCTTCTCGCTGATTGTCAGCCACAGCAGCACCTCTTCTTGGGGAACTTGGTGTGTGAAATGAAATTCACCTCGGAGCTCACTTCCTTCGTGGGGGAAGTAAAATACGAAGTGCCCTGCCAGTCGTTGCCATCCAGGGTGAGATAGGTCTCGTCGTCCATCGCCGGAAAAAACGAGTTGACCATCTTATTCAGCCGCTGCCGCTGCGTCATTGCCTGCAGCTCCGAAACCAGTGGACGTGACTTCCGCTTCCTGACATGTATGTTCATGTTCGCCAGGTACTGTTTGGCCGGTTGCACCGACCTCCCGGCCAAGCGCACGCAGCGATGTAGCCACTTTTCCCTCGGTCTTCCTCTTCAACATCCTTTGGAGCTTCTTGTCGCTCAGGGTCGTCGGCCGTCCGGAACGGGGCTTTCTTTCGATGCTCTGATTGTTGTCTAATATTGCCAAGATGTTGTAGATGCCGGAACGGGCGTATCCGGCGTCCACAAAGTGCCGCGGGATGTCCGTTTTCGACGCGGCGGGGTGCCGTTCTGTGAACGCGCACACTTCTGAACGGAGTTGCTTCACTGTTTTGGCCATCACGGTTAGAGTTCGACTGATAGAGCTGTCAAATTTTGTCTGCTGTATCATGGGTTACTATGATTGATCTTTAGATTCATCCTGGCTTCAATCAGACGTCGTGATATATCGCAGAGGAGGTGGATATAGCCGGTTGTTGCGGCATTCTCGCTTTCTTCGGTCAGGGAGTCCACCCACATTCCCTTGTCCCATCTGCAATTGCGGTTTACTTCCTTCTCTAGAGCCGACTACCGTTTACAGGCTTCGTTGTTGGCTACCCCGCTCTATCGCGGTTTTCGCTTCTCTACGCTCCACAATATTCTGCCAGGTTTAATCCATGATCCACTCTTTTCGCTCACGTAATGTAATATTCACAATAGGCAATATAATTTCTATAGTGATTTGATGTGCCGCACTCTATGGCGCAGCCATTGGTCTAGAATGATGTACAGGGAACAACTTGTCCATACAAGCGATCATATGGAAAACGATTAATTTCGACTTCCCCAAAGAGACCCTTGAATCAGATCCCGGAAGGTGTCACACTCAACCCAAGTAGAAAATTTCCATCTCGAAAAGTTGAAGCAGCCTGTTTATGACTGATACAAGTCGTATAGAAGTTGCCACGAACGATTCGTACTAGGGTAAGGAGTATTTTAGTCATGATCATAAGTCCAAAATCACTTTTGGAAAACTCTGGAACAGATCCCGGAAGATGCAAGTGACCTCAGCATCATGTTTGATTGGAATTGTAATATATACTTGACTTTGCTGTAGTGGGTTAGAGTTCCGCACTCTATGGAATATTTTAACCAGGATCATAAGTCCAGAATGACTTCCAGAGAACCTGTATCAGATCCAGATTTCCGGAATATTTTAGCTAGGACCGTTTTTTCGGAACCTAACACCACTGCGATCAGTAATTTGATCCCTAGTTAAGTGAATGTCCTATTAATCCATCACTATTGAAGGATGATGAAGTATTCAATTGTTTACAGTTGTCATTCTTGAAATTATCGATAATTGGGTCAACCTGTTTTTTAAACGAATAACGTGATCAAATTTAACGTGCTTTGATGAATATTTTCATGTGAAAATATTAGAGGGGAAGTTATTTTTCAATATAGGAGAGGTAATCTAAAATCGTGGTTTTTAGCTCAATTTTACTTATAAATAAGCTCTTCTCTGAACTAACTTTTTTACATGGTGGGTTTTGGATCAAGTTCGGTTCTGGCAACTTCCCCGGGAGCATCCGGGAAATGCCCGGAAGTGGCCAATGTGGTCATACATACTTAATATGGACACAATTGATCTTGTTGTTGAATTTTGGTGTATTTTGATGTGTCGGTTTCGTTCGGGCCATCTTCTCTTTTGACAGTGTTTAGATTTTTTCCACGCACGACCTCAAATAGGATCCAGTAAATTCATTCACAACTTTTGTATCGACCATACTGAAATACAGTTTTGGGCGACTGGAAGCTCGATACAATTTGATGGGTATATGGTTGGATTCAGCAGACCGATTTGCCTTTCCATATGCTCAACTTCTTGTGACGTTAATTGTGCATTTTCTTTGGCAAACAGTAATTTTATTGGGCGACATAAAGCAACTGATGATGGTAGAGTATTGACCCAAACAATTTCCTCCGTAGCCGACCCAGTTTGCTTTGCTACTATACGCAGAGGGGTCGAGAATACGAATATGTGCGAATCACTATACCCCTTAACTTCACCGTCTTTGAGCTCGACACTAAAACCTTGCTTATATTTGGCGTGATTACTGCTGCACATCCACTCGTAGATAACGGTTAGTTCATAGTTGCAGTTTTTTTACAGGAACCTGACTGCTTATTAAGCGGGTCGTAGTGTGGTCCAGAAGTTCTTGAAGCCTAACTTCTGCCACGGATGGCGAAATCGATATTCCTGTATAAAGCAAAAGTGTTATTACGGTTTTAGTTCATCCTATAGTAAGAACTTACGACTAAGCAACGCATATCGTGTGGCTTTGCTACTTGTGCTATTTCAAGTCGTAGTTTTATTCGTTATTTTTCGTGTCTTATCTAGTCAAAAATATTTATTTCTTGACCAAGTTTTTCGTTTTAATCATCCGGACATTATTGTTAAAAAATTGTGCTCGTAAAGTAGTTATTCGAAGTACAATTTAACTGTTTTTGTCCGTGCTGTGCTGTGCTATAGAGTTGTTTTTGTTCATTCTTCACCTACGTGCTATTGTTGAAACAGCACTCAATCATCCTGAGCTTGTTTGTCATCACCGTCCTACCGCCAACTTTTGTTCCTGCAAGAAGTCTAATTAAAGGCGTTTGACCGTTCAACTGCCAGCATGGAGACAAATTGTGCCAAGTGCTCGTTGGAAATTACTGGCATTGAGTATGTGACCTGCCGAGGATACTGTGGCAGTGTGTTTCACATGACGTGTTCCGGAATGTCTCGTGCCCTGTCTGGTTACTTCACATCCCATCGGAAAAACCTCTTTTGGATGTGCGATAAATGTGCGGAACTTTTTGAGAATTCGCACCTCCGATCCATCACCAATTTGGCAGTTGAAAAATCACCGCTGCTTTCTCTCACGGAAGCTATCACGAATTTGCAGACGGAAATAAAACAGTTGTCATCAAAGTCTGTCCCGTCAATTCTGCCACCTACTGTCAACCGATGGCAAACACTTGAAGCAACTCGACCATCAAAACGATTTCGTGGATCCGACTCTGTGGTGCCTAAAACATCTGAGTGTCTATCTGGTTCAAAACTGTTGGGTCAGAACGTCATCTCTGTACCTACATGTGAAAAACCGGCGGCAAAATTCTGGCTCTACTTGTCCCGTATCCAACGTGATGTGAGCAACGAAGCAATCTCTGAAATGGTGAAAGCCAACCTGGAACTCGTAAATGAACCTGATGTTGTGAAATTGGTCGCCAAAGGAACCGACACTAGTAACATGACCTTTATTTCATTCAAAGTCGGTCTAGACCCAGCTTTGAAGAAGAGAGCTTTGGATCCGTCATCTTGGCCCGAAGGAGTTCTATTCCGTGAATTCGAAGATCACTCGGCTCAAAAATTTCGGAGACCATCTGGTGTGAATCTAACACCCACGCCAGTGACACCGCAGACGACGTTTGCAGCAAATCAACCGTGGATGGACCCCGGGACGCGCAAAAATAAGCAGTTTGGAAGCCTCTTATCCACTCAGCACAGTCGCGCCGATAAATGGTGAATGCAGTCGAAGTCGTCCCGGCCCTGTGTCTGATGTGCGAGAAGAGGTCTTCCAGCTTGCTTGTCTAGGCAAGTATCAACATAATTTTCATAATTTCCTGCCTGATGATGATTCCCTCCTCAGATCACCAACTTGTTCTGCCGTTAGTACCTCCAGCTAACATGGACAACGCCTTGAACGTCCCCTACCTATGTCGGGACGCGCCGAAAATTCCTACACGCCGGCATCTCGTGACAACAGTTGTGGAATTGCTGGTGACAACGATGTTTGGCTTTACTTCCAAAACGTACGTGGTCTAAGAACCAAAATTGACAACCTGGTTGTAGCGGTATGTGATTGCAATTACGATGTCATCTTATTGATAGAAACGGGCCTTGACGACAGCATCAACTCACTGCAACTTTTTAGTACTGACTTTAATGTATTTCGCTGCGATCGCAGTGCTCGTAATAGCCAGAAAGCGAAGTTTGGAGGAGTGCTTATTGCCGTGGCCAGCGTTTACAAGTCTGTTGAGATAAAGACTATTAATGGTAGTAACCTGGAACAAGTAAGTGTGTCTGCCTGTATTCGCGGAAAGCGGTTCGTGCTTTGCGCTGTATATATTCCTCCAGATCGTAGTCGGGACGTAGGTGTTATCGATGCCCATTTAGCTACTCTTCGTGAATTACGTGATGCAACTCCAGATGGTGACCTTTTGCTTGCTTATGGTGACTACAATCAACCACACATAGCATGGGATTGTCTTGATGATGGAATCTTAAACCTTGATCCTTCCACGACGTCTGCTGCCAGTGCTGCTCTGATGGATGGAACGAGCTTCCTGAATATCCGGCAATACAACTCTATTCGCAATCACCTGGGGTGCATCCTAGATTTGGTTTTCTGTGATTCCGATTGCAACATTGTAGTTAACGAAGCGGTGTCCCCATTGCTGGCTATTGATTTGCATCATTCACCGATTTTATTCTCCTTACCAACTCAATCCGATTGTGTTGACCGTGTGGAATCCCTTGATGCTGGTGAACATACGCTCGACTACTCAAAAATCGACTTCGTCATGCTCAACGGGTTCCTGATGAGCTGTGATTGGAGCAGCATTCTGGCAACAAATGACGTCAACGATATGGCAGCACAATTTTGCAACATAATTTGCAATTGGCTCACCGATAACACTCCAAGACGAAAACCTCCTATATCTCCTGCTAGGAGTTCTACTCTCCTGCGGCTTTTGAAACGCGATAAAAATTCCTGGCAGCGTAAACTTCGCCGACATCGAACTTCTGAAACGAAACGCAACTTTCATCGCGCTTGCAACGCCTATCGTAAGCTTAAATCAACCCTATACAAGTCATATGTCTTGCGTGTCCAGACCAATTTACGTAGAAATCCCAAGAGCTTCTGGAAGTTTGTGAACTCCAAGCGAAAATCGTCGAATATTCCTTCATCCGTATTTTTTGGCGATTTGGAGTCTACTTCTATGCTCGAATCGTGTGATCTATTTTCCCGCCACTTCAGTTCTGTTTTTTCGGATTCAGCCGCCAACGCAGATGAAGTAGAAAGAGCGGCTTGCAATGTTCCTGAGGGTCTCATCGATTTGCGTACATTTGTGGTTAGCAATATGTATGTCGTTAAAGCTGTTAGGAAGTTGAAGAAATCTGTTTCACCGGGTCCTGATGGTGTACCTGCAATAATTTTTTACCGCTGTGTTGCTGTTTTAGCTGATCCCCTAGCTCGCATCTTTACCGCTTCGTTGCACCAAGGAGTTTTCCCCGAAATATGGAGACATTCCTTTATGTTCCCTGTCCATAAGAAGGGCGACAAACGTGACGTGACAAATTATCGTGGCATAACAAGTCTATCTGCAGCTTCAAAATTATTCGAGATCATTGTGAACGATGCTATCTTCTTTCATGTCAAGAGCTACATTTCAGCAACGCAACACGGATTTATGCCAGGACACTCAGTTACATCAAATTTGCTGGAGTTCACCTCAACATGTATAAATCACTTGGAAAATAGGGCCCAAGTAGATACCGTTTATACCGATCTGAAAGCGGCATTCGATTGCATCGATCATGGTATTCTTCTTGGGAAAATGTCTCGCCTGGGAATTTCGGATGGTTTGGTTGATTGGCTGAAATCATATCTTTCCAACAGAACACTTCGTGTCAAGCTGGGTTCGTGCACTTCATCACCATTTGCTGCAACCTCCGGTGTTCCCCAGGGCAGCAATTTAGGACCATTGCTGTTCACAATCTTCTTCAACGATGTGACGCTCCTCTTGCCGAGTGGTTGTGTGCTCATATACGCCGATGATCTCAAACTATACATTGTTGTCAAGAACGTCGAGGATTGCTGTCAGCTCCAAGCAATGTTAGACCAATTTGTTGATTGGTGCCGCTTAAACAAGCTTTCCGTCAGTATATCAAAATGTGTGGTCATGACATTTAATCGCACAAGAACGCCAATCCTATTCGATTACTCAATTGATGGATTTGTACTAGAAAGAGTAGAACAAGTAAGCGACCTAGGTGTAATGCTGGACCCTAAACTTACGTTTGACTTACACCGTTCAATGGTAATCACTAAGGCTAATCGTCAGCTTGGTTTTATATCAAGAATCTCAAGAGATTTTTCGGATCCGTACTGTTTAAAAGCACTGTACTTTTCACTCGTTCGTCCGATTATCGAGACTGCATCTGTTGTTTGGACTCCCTACCAACTTTCCTGGAACATCAGAATAGAACGTATCCAAAAAACATTCATTCGTCGAGCATTAAGACAACTTCCTTGGAGAGATCCACTAAACTTACCTCCGTATGCTGAGAGATGTCGCTTGCATGGACAAGTTACAACGACGACGACAAATTCAACAGGCAACATTCGTCGCGAAGTTATTAAGTGGTGAAATTGACTCTACCCATTTACTCTCTTGCTTGAACTTTCGTGCGCCAAGCAGATTTCTACACTCAACGTTCCTATTCCGTCAAGACTCACACCGCTCTTCTTTTGGACAACATGAACCTGTTACGAGTATGATTCGCACGTTTTCTACAGTTGAAGAGTTGTTCGAGTTTGGGGAACCTGCAGCACAATTCCAGAGACGTATTATTAACTCCAGATACATTTAGTATTTGTTATGGCTTCTGGTTCATTAAGACTTATTGTCAGATGGATGTATTAAATAAAAATAAAATAAAAAATATAGTCCCTTTCAAAATTTACCTGATGGATAATACATTTCCTTTGCTTCGAGAATTTTGCCATACGCTGGATACATATCTGCGCCGTTTTGAAGAATACTAAGCCGAATACTCGTGTATTGCGCTTTCGAGAAATTCTTTTGGGGAATACGATTTGATTTTGGTTTCTGAGGTTTCCATTGAACTTGGTGCTTTCATGATGTTCTCTATAATATCGGCATTCTTCTTTCCTGTTACGTAAAATAAGGTAATGAATTTGGCATTAATTTCAAATATCATCAAGTTTAATACCTGGCGGTTCAACACTAGATGCTGCGGCAAAAATCAGTTCCTCTGGAGAAAAATGCTCCCGCAATTCACGCGTCCTATTTTGTTTGATTCTTGTGCTCGACTATGAGAACGTTTTCTTCGGGCGACCCGTTGGCGTACTCGAGACGTTCAGCGTCTCGAAAATTAGATTTACCTTCAACCAGTTCGAACAGAGTTTTTCAAATCTTCCCCAATGGCGGCTGCTTTTCCTCCACCAATTGTTGAACTAGGCAATGAACCTTGAAATCTTGTTTTTTTTTCCGCTTCCGTGATATTCAACACACTACCAGATATTTTTTTGCTCATGATCCAACAGCTCGGTCACAACTTTCCCTTCAATTAAAATGTTAATCAGCTCCTTGTTTGCAATGAATATTCCTGTAAATAATTATTACTAATAAAAGACCTACAATACTTGTGAAAAAAAACACTTACTTTCCGTCATCTTCGAAACCCTTAAGCTCCAGCGCGTGCAGTTTTCTATTAATAATGAATAATAATACTGTGAAATATTGAATAATGAAAACTTCGACTGATTCACAACTGGCGGAACTAGAGAGTATCGATACAACAAGGCTGGATACTAGAGATTCGATTGAAATTCGCTTCGTCAGATTATTTTCGGTTAACGATCCGCAGTATTGAAGGTATTTAATAATTCTGATCATAATGTCAGTTTTGATACTCCCCGAACCAACGAAATCCAAATGCATAGATAACTTCGTTCAGATATTGTGAGAGGTAGTTCATGCTGATGGTTAATGTTGACGTATGAACTACGTCTTTGTGGAATAAACTGGGGTGCAAATCGAAACCATAGTGTGACGAAACAGTGTCAGGTTTGACACACTTATAGCTTGACCAATTATGAATGGATTTTGAATCTTATTACAAAATTTGATGTAAGATTAGTTTGGTGTAAATATTATAGTTGTTTGTCAATAGTAAAGTATTTTTAAATTGATCAAACATTTTTACCA
The DNA here is from genome assembly GCF_037179485.1 of Ochlerotatus camptorhynchus. NCBI lineage: Eukaryota > Metazoa > Arthropoda > Insecta > Diptera > Culicidae > Ochlerotatus > Ochlerotatus camptorhynchus. The sequence continues at coordinate 805,442 of NW_027040802.1, read as the reverse complement.
TAGTGAGGTTATAAAAGAGTGCACCTGTAATTATTGTGTTAGTTCATCTGCGGATGTATTAACGCAACAGAAAGTCAGTAAAGCGAAACGATCAAAGCTGATCGGGCCTTTTAAAATGTTCATCGAGATTGGTTCTCCAAACCGTCCTGGAGCTCAGATGATTTGTTATACTAGATCAACCATCACTATGATAATGACTGTAATTTTAAAATATGTCCAAACAGATTCATAGTGTCTATGTGGATAATGCACGATTTATGTATACTAGATATTCTAGGTTCTCTAAATCGTCCTACAGTTCAGAGGGTTTGTTCTACAAGATCAACAAAAACTGGAATAATTTCTGTGGTATCGAAATATCGATTTGAAAATCCTACAACATCTGACATACACGGAAATAGGTTGGCATAATCCACCATAATGAACCAAGATGTCGGCTTCCGGATTCAGAGAAGTGTTAAATACCGTACAATATGGGTATTTTTGGAATCGGGATGACGTCTAGATGCCGGAAATCGATGTCCAACGCCATTTTGGCAGCTGCCGGTTTCACAAAAAGCATCAAATACTCTACAATATATTCGGAACGGGGACGACACGTAGATGTCCAACCCCATATTGGAATCAAAGATAGTGGCTTTTGGTTTCAGGAAGGTGAGAAATGCTATCAAATACGCATCAATATGGGTATTTTTGTAACCGGGGTGACGTCTAGAGGCCGGAAATCGCTGTCCTTAACCATGTCGAAATACAAAATGGTGGCTTCCGGTTTCAGAAAGTGTCAAATACCCGTCAATATGGATATTTCCGGAACGAGGACGACACGGGGATGCCAAAAATCGATGTCCGACGCCATCTTGAAATCTTCAAATTTAGAGATCTATAAGCCCCTAAATCTTGAGATTTCTGTTTTTGAAACTGTGATTTTTTTAACTTTATTATTGAGATTTTTAGCCAACGGCTAGTTTATCTCAAGGTGAAATTGCGAAGTGTGATATGAATGAGGACTCTTTAAACAAACCTTTGCTTCTAACAAATTTACGGATTTCCAGTTTGTTTAAATTTTCCGCAAATTTTCAACGATTAAGGATCTTATCTAGCGGAATTTTGATTACAACATGATATCAAACTCTTATGATTAAAATATTTCATAAACAACGCTAGTTTAATAACTCTTATTATTAAAAAGACTGACTGCTGAAGTTCATAGAACCTACCTAAAGTTCGTAGAACTTCTCTGAAGCGTTAAGGTCTTTCCTGAAGGGTTCATTGAAGTTTGTATTGCCTGAATTTCACGGGACTTCCCCGAAATTCGAAGGACTTTTTTTAAGATCTCAGGACTTCCCTGAAGTTCGGAGTTTTTTGAAATTCATAGGAATTTCTTAAATATCGTAGAAGTACCACGAAGTTCGTAGAAATTCTCAGAAGTTCGTAAGACTTCCTTCAAGTTCGAAGAACTTTCTCGAAGATCTGAGGACTTCCCTGAAGTTTGAAGGATTTAAAGGACCCTAAATTTAGAAGAGCTTCCCTGAAGTTCATACGGCTTTAAATATCGAAGGGTTTTCCAAAAGTTTGTTAATTTCTTGGAAATTCCCTGAAGTTTGGAGAGCTCCCATGAATTTCGTAGGACTACCTGTAGTTCAATAGACTTCTCGGATGATCTAGGAACCTTTTTGAGCTTGGAGAACTATGTTAAGTTCAGAGGACTTCCCAAGAGTATTGAAGACTTCTCTGAAGCTCGGAAAAAAATCCATAAGTGTCATAGGATTATCCTTAAGTTTTAAGCAATTCCTAAATGTCGTAGAAGTTACATTAAATGTGTAGAAAATTCTGTAAAATTCGTAGTTATTCCCCAAAGATTAAAGGACTTCCCTAAAGTTCGCAAGACTTCTCTGAAATTTGTAGAACTTCTCTGAAGGTTCGGAGAGATTTCCTTACGGTCGTAGGTCATCACAGTAGTTCACAGGATTTTCCTGAAACTTGTAAGACTTTCCCGAATTTTGTAGAACTTGCATGAAGTTCAAAGGCCTTATCTGAAGTTTTTAGAAATAGAACTTTTTTATTGAACATGTTGAACAGGTACTTCAAAGTAGTTACGCGTCGGCACTGCTTAAGTCTGCTATCAATTAAGCACAAATCATACATGCAATTGATTCGAGAAAAAAAAAAAATTAAAAATAAATACAAAAAAAATTTTCAAATTCTTATGGTAAATTTTGTTCATCAATGTTTAGTTGTTTGAAAGATTTAGCTTGAACAAAATGGTTAGTTTTGACCTGATTATAAAAAGAAACTTTGACATACATAAAATTTAAAACCTATTTAAATTATACAAATAAGATTATTTTCCTGGTAGACTTATGAAATTCCTAGTTTTTTCCCGGTTTTTCCTGGTGAGAATAAATTTCCGACATTTTCCCGGTTTTCCTGGTTCACTTGCCACCCTGCAAGTTTTAAGTTCCGAGATCTTGACGGAAGACCAAATAACTTCAAAGAAGATTAGACATTTTTAGGCAGTCTTTGAGATCTTCAGGAAAGTTCCGAGTAGCGCAAGATCAAAGAACTTCAGATCACTTCCACCAACTTAAGGACAACTATCAAGAAATATCAAGGAATTATTACAAATGGCGGTGTTTCATTAATATTATCCAACTTACCGGAACATGAAAGTAACGTGAACGTTTCGAATAGCTCACGAAAAATTCCCGGAGCTTCAGTGAAGATCAAAGAACTTCAAGGCTGTTCAATTAACTTCAGAAAATAGGTGGAAACTGTTAACAAGTTCTACTAAATTCAGGGAAATATAGAGATCTTTAAGAAAGTTTACAGAACTTTAGGAAAGCATCGAAAACCAGTGGCGTCACCCTAACCTCAATCTACCTGTTCAACAACTCTCAAAACGTAAACAAACAAAACAATATTGGTTCCAATGGATACAAATAAGTGAAACTAGAAGACCCCATGCCTTTTGAAACTGATTTGAATGTAAACATGACCCTAAATAACGTTTTCAAAGTTGTTGAACAGGTAAAAAGTGAGGTTACGCGACGCCACTGTCGAAAACGTCAAGTAACAAGACTAGATTTCCGGAGAAGTTTAAAGATCTCGAGGAGTAAGTTCTGATATATTACGTGCAGTTTGATGAACTTTGAAAGACCCTCAAGAGCTTCAGTGGAAATCTTATAGCAAAATAGTTTCAACTTCAGCAAAATAATCGGAGTTTTAAAAAAGTTCCGAAAATCTTAGGGAAGCTCATAGAACTCCAGTGAAGTTTAGGAAAACTTTTAAATCTTCATGAAAGTTCAAAAAATGTCATTGCATAGACTCCAGAGCAGTTCAATGATCATCAGGATTACACAGATTGATTGAAGTTCCGTACACATTAGGGCAGTTTCAATTCTAGATAGAGCTGGAATTAGGGCGTAACAGCTTTTGTAAACAATGACTTCTCTCGCTGATTTCTAAAAAGTCAAGGCTCGCTCACGTAAACTAACATCACCATCGGATAGGGGAAGGCTTTCTCTATCTGATTGTTGTATTGGTTTGCGTGGGCGTACCTTGAATTCCTATTCCAGAGAACTCATTGTTTACAAAAGCTGTTACGCCCTAATTCCAGCTCTATCTAGAATTATGGTGGGAACTTCAGGGAAGATCACCGCAGTTCTATTTTTTTAGAAAGATATTAGTATTCAGGAGGTCCAGAGAACTTTAGAGAAGCTAATAAAACGTCTGAATATTTCACAGAAGTTCAGAGAACTCAAAGGAAAAAAAGTCTGAAAAACTTCATTTCTTGTGAACTATAAATCAATTCCGAGATCATCAGACAAGATCAAAGATCTCCAGAGTCATTCAGATGAAAGATCTTAAGATTTGTTGAGAAGTTTTGAAATTTTCAGGGAAGTTCTAAATATTTCAAGATGTTCCGACAATTCCACAAAAGTTGCGGAAATATTACAAAAAATGGTGAAACTTTCGGGAAGATCAAATAACATAACACAGTCCCATTAAGTTTATGAAAACTGTGGGAATTTTTAAAAAACATCTGGATACTTCAGGGAAAGTATTTCAGGATAGCCCAATGAACTTCAAGAACTTCCCTGTAAAAGACGTTAGGGGCTGTTCATTAACAACGTAGTTTTTTTTTTTTTTTTTTTTTTTTAAGTTCTTGACCTCCCCCCTCCCCCTGCGTAGACAATTGCCTATACAATTTTTTTTATGTTGTATGGGCCGTGGATAATTGCCAACCCCCCCCCCCCTTAAACTGTCTACGTAGTTTGTGGACAGCCCCTTAGGGAATTTTAGGAATGTTTAGAGATCTTTGTGAAAGATCCGTGAACTTCAAGGCAGTTCTGATAACTTTTGGGAAAACAAGGGATCTTAAGTGCTGCTTTATGAACATCAGGAAAATATAGGACCTATAGATAAGGTCTGAAAACTTATGGAAAGTTTCCAGAACTTCAGGAAATGACATCAGCATGGCGGGATAGACCAATAGTAAAGGGTTTTGCTTATCAAGGTGATGGTGAATGCATGTTCTGATGTGTTGCATTTCTGCACAAATCTAGTCTTAATGTCAACAATTTTAAAATCTAATTTAGGAACGTTCGCATCTTGGTGGAGATCAAAAATTCTTGTATCAAAGGGACGATCAAGAACCATCCTCAGCATTCTATTCTGGATTTTGTTCCTATGAGTCTGGGCACATGATTGCCACACCGAATATGGGTAGAGGATCGCAGGTGCTATGATTTGTTTGTAGACAGCCAGTTTGTTCACCCTTGAGAGGCTGAATCTGCGACAAATCAGCGGATACCAAAGCAGAAAACATGACTATGGTTTTCTCTACATGCGAACGGAATAGGAGCTTTTTTCATCCCGAGATAGGTTACTTCGGCAGACCACTCAACCCATGTGCCATCCATGATTACAGTACAAGATGGAGCCTGTTTTAGTTTGGGCGATTTCCGATGGAGGAACATAATTGTTCGAGTTTTAGAGACATTGATTTGATTTTTCATGTGTTAAAGGCATCAAGGCATCGTTGAAGTTTGTCAAAACATTTCAGATCCGTCACCTATTTGCTATTGTATGCACATTTGTTGAATTTAAGTTAGTGTCAGTGTTTAGGTATCTGTAATTGAAGTCCGTGATAGGGATTTGATATCGGAGTAGTTTATCTACACTCGATAGTCGTGGCAAGCAAGTAAGCAAGTTTGATAACCTTTCAATAGTTTGCTAATGATAAACAATTATAATTTAAAAACCTCAACAAATATTACTTGAAATCTGATTCAAATGGAAAATAAAGATTGTAAATCCATCCAAAAATAGCCTAGTTCTAAGCGTTTAAAACCTTACATGTTTTTGTGACGCTGCTACGATGAAATGGTACCTCATACCATAGCCCATTCTACAAAGACGTAGTTCTACATCAAAAGGAAAAATAGAACAATCTGCGTGCATTGTTGGTCTATTTTTAGCCAATCTATTTTAAACTGCAAAGCAAATATGTGAGTTGACAATCTGGAAAGTTAAAATCCAGCTTCTCCAGGGAAGCCATAGAACTTCTCCGGGAGGTTCGTAAGATTTTTCGGTGGAAATAATGCGACATTTTTTGGACATCAACTGGACTTCTCAGGGGGAGGCCATAGGACTGCTCGTAGGAGTTCATAGAACATTTAGGTTAACTTCAAAGAAATGTTATGTGTTCACACAATGGATAATTGTTTTTAGATTTAAATTTATACGTATTTGACAGTGGTATTTTCCGAAATTTTCTATTCAATGGACAAACCAAACTTTCAATTTATTATAAGTCACCTTTATGCTGCTTTAAATTGTGTGGATGCCTTAAGGACTAGGTGATAACGGCCATTTGTGGATCCCATCGATCTTGTTCTTAAGATAGATTTTGATACGATTTTGAAGTATCGAATGGACTAGTTGTGGAAAATCTACTTACCTTTTTCAAATTTTGTAATCCAGTTATTTTACATTCCCATGTCACTGGATTTTGTTCATTAGTTATCCAATTTTTGTTCAATAGTAGCTGTACAGTTTCCTTTACATATTTTGATTTTGTTTCACGTGTTCTCCGATTTGATTTTTCTCCTTCTTCAAAAACCACTTTGAAATCTGATTCTCACGAATGACTTTCCTCTGTTTGTTTTCTCGAAACATTTATCCACTTGCTCATTTCACTTGGAATGATCTGGTATATTCATTCATTTTCCGGCACTTATCCAACCTACAACTGCTCATTCCAGTATTAAGGTTAATGTCACTTTCTTCTTATTCTTTCCAACCGCACTGATTTCACCTTAATTAATCGACAATCACCGCCCAGGTCTGCGGGTACAAAATATTCTCACTAAAAAAACACAAATGAAACGGGAAGAAAAAAAAACGCAAAATCAACAAACAACATCGGAAAGAGTATCAAAGTAGGCTTCATCGTCGGTTTTTTCCCTTCACCACTCTGTTTCGTCGTTCGGTTTTCTTCTACCATCATCATTTCTCTTCCTTTCCCTTCCCGATCGCGATCTATCGTCGTTCGTCTTCGTTGTAACCGATCATCATCATCATCGTTTTGTATTGCTATTCTCTTGTTTCTTGTTCAACAACTACCACCACCACCACCACCACCGCCCAGCCACGCAAATGACCAAAAAACCGGTGTTTTGTTGTTTTGTCTCATCGGCCCCTTCGGTGTTCAGCTTTTTTTTGTGTTTGAGGGATTGGATTTACGACGATGATGACGGGTGTAAATAAGTGAATGCGAATGGGTATTTACAATAATCGCTTCGAGTGTGTGCGGTTTGTTCTGCTGCAGGTGTGAGTGCCGCGCTCTGTCGTCACTGCGGTCGTGAGAGTGTTGTTTTTATTCCCTATCCTGCTTGATCCGAATATGCTTCCTTTGGTGAAGCTTTGATTGATTTTGACATTGGAATCATATTCAGTTGGATACATATTTTGACTTAAAACATAAGCTCATAAACATAAACTCAAAATTTGTTCTAGCAAAAATCTAAATTGTTTTTGAACAAACAGCACAATAATTTCTCAATGAAAACAATTAACAAAATTTAATTACGAACGAAACAAAAAATGCAATTATTTGACTATCGCCCTCGCCTAACAAAAACTGCCCCTACTTGTACAAAGCTCACTTCGATCAAAGCAGTACGAAGCATGCGACCAACCACCACCGATCGGAGAGCGATCATCGCGATCGCTCCAACTACCTTTCGCTCACGCAATCCAATCCTGTCCTGATCCGATCTGCCAGTCCTGTGTATACGAACACCCTCACTAACACCAGTCCGCTAGTCCGTGGAAGCAAAAACATAAGTAAAACCCTTCGGGGTGGATAGGTCACTCATTGCGAAACTATTCTGCATTTTAGGGGGCCTACTCTGCCACTGCCCCTGACAAGCGAGCGGAACTGTCAATTAGCGGCACCACCACCACCACCAACTTGGCGTTCTCCTAGTCACCACTTGCGCTTGTTTTGGACCATTCGCACCGAAATCCACAATAGCACTTAATACTTCAAAGAATCGCACATTCAAATCACTCACTGGCTGCACCATTCCGTGCCGCAAATGTCACACACCGGAATACTTTCTATTCCAACGGCACTGGAACACTGCCCGGTCATCTAGTGCAACAATGAAAATAAGTTGAAAAGGGTTGCACCAGGATCCTTTTTGCACACAGAGGAAAAAAAACCCCTTATAAATAGCCGCCAATGATATTCTTGTCAGTCGTCAAAGGAATGGCTAACGTCGAATTCAAAACGCCGCCATACGCGTAGAAATGTAGCGAACAACTACCGACTCGGCGACGGCACAACACACGGTTGACCCTCACTCGCTTTCCTCTTCCAATCCACTATTACGAATACATTCAAACCGTTTCCTCCGGATGGTGGATGAAATTCAGTGCTGATTGACTATCTCTTTCTACCTCAGTACTCCTCCTCTGGACGAACGGGATGCCAATATAGCAACGCTGTTGCTTTCGCTTCTGAACTGGAGTGTGTGTGGATGGATGCGTTCAGAAATATTTTTGCCCTTTCGTCTTGCACCTCGTTCGTGTCACAATAGGCTTTGAATGTAGTGGTGAAAGCCTTTGCAGTTTCATTCATAATTATCATCGTTTGCGTTTTGATCGGTGCTTCGTTTGAAGCAACGTTCCTCCCATGTGTGCGTTGTGTTTTGTGTTTTTCGGTTTCTCTCTATCTCCGATGCATTCCAAGTTCAGCTGTCAAAGCGACACAGGCGAGCTTTGCTCGAGGGGTGATATTTATTATGGTGTTTTGTTTTGTAATTACTTATTGCTTGTGTTTGACAGACGAGGGGCATAAAACCGGAACGATTTAGAACTTTTGCAGCGTTTTACACTCAAAAAATTACTAATCTAAAATAGATTAAAATTTAACCCTTATAGCCTGGTACGCAGCTGAAAAGTAATGACGTTTTTACGTGCTACGGGATAGGACACGGAATGCTAAAGAAATTATTTTCCTTTAGCATTTCTTGACCAAGTACGCAGTTCAAAAGAAATCGGTAAAGGAAAGATCGATTACATTAGTATCATGATCGACATGAAGGTGGCGCATTCTGAATGCAATTTCACTTTCCTTGCGGAATAATGGTCTGATCAATTATTCCGTTAGGTAATTTTAACGTTTGTTGTAAAAATGATGTTTTGGATGCATTTTAACAACATAAAAATTGATAATTCAGTGCCAACATTTCAAAGGGGCGTAATTGCATTTGTAAACAATGGCTTTAGCCATTGATTTCTCGCAAATAAAAGCTCACTCATGAAAATTGATTGCACTAACAGGTAGAGTAATGTTTCCTCTTCCAGCTAGCATTGTTAATTTGGAGGAGTGAGCTTTTATTTGCGAGAAATCGACGGCTAAAGCCTTTGTTTACAAAAGCAATTACGCCCCTTTGAAATGTTGGCACTGAATTGTTGATTTTAAAATTAGACGACACCTACCTATGATCTCAAAATTTAGCAAAAGACACCTCTCTATAGCTGTTAAATTTACTTTTGGGAATATTCCCCAAAAATTACTTTTCCGTTTTCTTTTCAGCTGCGTACCAGGCTTATTTAATTAATCATTTTGTTCGACCATTTTCCACAGAGATGGCGCTGTTCCGCTGGTACACAGCAAAAAAAAGTTGTTGAATATTGCATCGAAACAGCTGCACATAGGTCAATCCATCGGTTGTGTAATATTACGATGAGCAATGTACTCGAGGGCCTTTGATACAATATACAAAACCGATGTAATTTTTCCGATGTAATAAATTTGACGTACAAGAAGCAATGTACACGGAAATGAAAAACTACCCAAAATTAAGTACTTTTCCCTCAATTCTGGGGTTCAGCCCAATAACCCAAATTTGGGTAAATCGCATATAGTAGTTTCCATTTAACACCGGCAAAAAAATTACCTACTCTTAGGCATATTCTACCCAAAATTAAGTTTAATTCACGTAAATTTAAGAATATGCAATTTACTCAAAAGTAACTTATTGGGCTGAACTATATCGTTGGGTCGAATCTCTCGTTCCTTTTTTGACAACAATAACGAGTGCAAGTGAGAGGCTGAAGTCAATATTAAGTAAAAAGAACTCAAATTTTGGATAGTATTTTTTCTCCGTGTACACAATTGGATGTAATGGCAAAACGATGTACACGGTCGTTCAAAGTTACTCACTGGCTGAGCAAAATTTAATAACAATCTCAATGTTTGTTTAAGGAAAAAACCCCAATCAGCGGGAGGATATTTGGAGCTAATACGACCGCAGCTCAGAGCACTGGCTTTCAGAGCACAGCAGTAGGAAAACTTATGGCAACGTGCCACCCGGGAAGAAGAACCAAGCAATGGATGCAACCTGGAGTGCACTTTGCAATTCGACTGTTTGCGATCGTGCGTTTGGTTTTTTTTTTTCGTTTATTGCTATTACCCAGACAACCAGAAGTCGTATAACAATGTACAGACAGTATCGTAAATTGCTACAGTTTAAGTCAAAATCGCATATTAGAATGGCAAACCTCGCATTATGTTTAAGTTAAATCGTATAGAATGCAAATTTCCGACTTATATGCGATGACTCATTTTTCCATCGTACTGTATCACAAATTTAATCGGATTACATCGTAAGACTTTTCAAAATGGATTTGTTATTACAGATCAAATTGCATATGATGTTAAATCAACTCGTTTAAAATTAAACGAAAATATGCACGTATATGGCCTCCACTTTTGTACGTATAAGCCATTTCTTTGCATTCTATACGACTGGTTTGTTTGTATATATGTTTGTATATCACGAAAACAACTTTGAATATACGTGCATTCTGGTTGTCTGGGTAGCTATTCACATCGTTTTATTTATATGCCACATTACATCAGCTTTCCGTAAAAATGCATCGTCCACCCCGACACCCCGGCTTTGATTTCAGCGCAAGCTTACTCGGTTTCTCTGTCCAAGACGTCTGCGTCGCCGAGAACAGCATCGTCTGTCGTTTTTCTGCAAAAAGAAATTTCAATCAACAAAATGCTCACCAACTGCAATAATCACCACACTCACTAGGAAGGATACCGATGATCTGCTTCATATCCTCCTCGAATACAATTTTCAAGATTTTGAACAGGAAATTCGGCGTCCCCTTCAAATGATCCAGCAGACGACCCGGCGTAGCCACCATAATGTTAAACCAAATATATTATATTAACAATATGATCCACTCTTTCGCATAGCTGGCGAATCGAATTTTTAGCGATGAAAGCACCTCTGTGGCCAAAAAGGCTACCAATGTATTTGTTTATCGTCACGAGGGGTAAACCAAATGAAAATTTGTTGAATATTTCAAATGAATGTATTTCAGCTTTTTATTTAATTTGATGACAACAGTGACATGTCCGACAAATATTAAAGTAATATACACAATGTAATTAATGAAAATAATTTGACTCTTACTTTTGTAATAAGTGCTATATTCGCACCCCTCATTGTAATTGAATGATTGTTGCTGACCTTTTTCAACGCTAGATGGTGCGAGAAGCAACATTTTGCTGGTCGCCATTGCAACATTTGGAAAAGAAATGAATGGATCATATTTTTAATATGATATATTTGGTTACACCCAAAACAAAGTGTCGCATTTTTTCCGAGTCCAGCCTTTAATATGCCTCAACGTAATGATGCTAACGTATCAAGAAACTAGATGTAATTGTGAAAAATATATGCAAAGTGACACCAATTCGATGTAATATTATATCGCTATTCGAATTGGGTTCTTAAATTTTGAAAAATATATCGGTTTTTATAAATCATCTGAAAGAAAAATTTGGCTAAAAATTCGATTCGCCAGCTAAGCGAAAGAGTGGATCATATTGTTAATATAATATATTTGGTGTAACTTTTTATCGCGTGGGTAAAAATTAATGAAATTTTGGGTAATACTAGTTTAGAGTGTTATGTATATGTGTGCGATCTGTCAAGTAGTTTTCAAGATGAATTCGAAACAATAAGAGCTACGCCAGCAAATCTTGGGCACGGTGATCGATAATCCTGGTCAGTCGCACAGATGGATCGGCAAAAAGCTTGGAATCCACCATTCCACCGTGTCCCGCGTTGTGAAGATGTTCCAAGAGACAAAGACCATCGAGCGGCGCGCTGGAAGCGGCCGAAAAGCGAAAACGGTATACCCAGAGAAGGCGCGGAAGATAAGGCAGTACTTTAAGAATAACCCGAACCATTCCACCCGAGACGTGGCCAAAAAGGTCGAAGTGGTTCGTCCAGCAGACCATGAAGCGGGCTGGGCTACGTGTTTTTAAGGTCAGGAAGGCGCCAAACCGGACTGACAAGCAAAACACGGTGGCCAAATTGCGTGCGCGGAAGCTGTACCGTTAGGGTGCTTCATTCTGAAAAAAGTGATGAATTTCTGATGGGCCACCCTCCAGTTCGATTCATAGCCCCAAAATATGAACCTGTGCAAAAATTGGTAAAGATTGATGAAGGTTTAGAGGTCGCGCCAATGATTTGAAATTTGTATGGGAATTACTATGGAAGAATTTAAAAAATCGCTTATATCGCTATAACTTTGCTTCTACTTGTCCAAATGTCGAAAAAATTTAGTATGTTATTGCTATGGCAATAAACAAAAAGCCTACAGTTGCTACGCTCAGTTTTGCAGCGTATCAAGAATTATAAAAATGTGAAAAAATGGCAAAATAGGGTAAATTGACAGATGAATATGTACAAGGCAACAACGCCAATTTCATCGCAACAACAACAGGCTTGTTGATCATTGTCATGACAACCACATATATTTTTTTTTCAACGTTTGGACAACTACAACCAAAGTTAGAGCAATGTAAACGAAAATCAATAATTTCCCATACTAATTCACCAAAATCTCCATACAAAATCCAAATCATTGGCGCGACCTCTAAACCTTCATCAATCTTTACCATTTTTTGCACAGGTTCATATTTTGGGGCTATGAATCGAACTGGAGGGTGGCCTATCAAAAATTCATCACTTTTTTCAAAATGAAACACCCTACTGTACCGTGAGTGGCTGGTCAAGCCAGACTTTCTCGTCATAGACGACGAGACATACATCAAGGCGGACACCAAACAAATCCCCGGCCTCGAGTTTTTTGTCGGTACGTCCCGCATGGAGGTTTCCTGAAAAGTTCCGGAAGAGAAAGATGGACAAATTCGCGAAGAAGTACCTGTTGTGGCAGGCGATCTGCGAGTGCGGACGGTACAGCAAGCCGTTCGTTACAACCGGCACCATAAACGGGCAGATTTATCGAGAGGAATGCTTGCAGAAGCGCTTGCTGCCCTTCCTCCGCTCTCACCGTGGTCCCACGCTGTTCTGGTCGGATCTCGCTTCGTGCCATTACGCCAAGCCTGTAATGGATTGGTACGAAGCGAAGGGCGTTAATGTGGTCCCGAAGGAGGCGAACCCGCCAAATACACCAGAACTTCGTCCGATCGAAAAGTTTTGGGCGATAATGAAAAAGAAGTTGAAGAAAAGCGGAAAAACATTCAAAACCGATGAAGCTTTGAAGAAAAACTGGGAGAAATTGTGTAAGGAAGATGGGCAAAGCCTCGCCCAAGATCTCATGAGCAGTGTTAAGAGAAATTTACGAGCATTCAGTTTGGGAGAGGAAATTCAATAAATAAATTATGCCAAAACATAGCTAATATATAGTTATTCAATCCCTGAAAATTTGAGAAGTATCCGATTTAAAATGAATTTTTGGTGATCATTTTTGTGTGTCTCATTTTTTCCGAGTCCAGTCTTTACTTTTTTTTGCTGTGTAGGAAGTGATAAAAATCCCCATATAGAAATTGAGAGAAGTGGGAATAATTCGCTTTCGGTGCATATTCAGGTGAAAAAAATGAACGACAACCTAAAGAAATTAATCAGTTTGTCGTTCAGTTTTTTCCCGGAAGTTTTTGTTAAACAAGCTACAATTAATTAAAAACGATTTTTCCCCATGCAGTTTTACCTGCTTTACTACCAGTTCCCAGAGAGCCAAAAAATTCAAATTTGAGAGAGAAAATTTGCTCTCACGACCTCAATCTCTCAATATGCCATGTATTTTGTTGATACTCGATTTGTGATTTCCCTTTCCCTTTATTATTTCGGTATGGATCGGAGATGTTTTCGTGGAAAATTATGCATAACAAGATTGCACCCACAGGGAGAGGTTACCTCCTGCGCAGCTGCATTTTTCGGAAAATGGTGAATATGTGAGATTTCCACTAGAATGAAAGTGGAAATTAAGTGAATTTACTTAGGAAAGATTGTATCATGCTGGCGAGGGGGACGACTCTATCTACGATGCGGAAACGATTTTGTTTTAGTGTGGTTAGCTGCGCGCACGCTGAGTAGATAGAAAGAAGATTTATGACGATTCTGAGGATTTCCTGCAAAAAGATGATGCACGATGAAAGTAGATGCGAGATATGAAAGAAGATTTTTAGTAGATTGGTTTGCTAGTGTGAGATTTTTCGAGCATCCATAATTGAGATTTAGATGTGACGCCCCCCTCGCATGCTGGTGATAATGGAGAAATGGTTGTATAGGACGCCAATATTCAATAAATGTTTATTTTTGGCCTTTTTTAGGCAAACATATTGATACTCACAATTTTCGACGGAAAACGCAACGGAAATTGATTTAATCAACATGCACCATGCTATAAAATGGTGCTCGATGGTTTATAAAGTGATAACAAGATGACAAATCATCTTCATTTTGAGTAATAGGGTTCTTTAAGGGTATTGAGGTTAATGCATATTTGTAATCTGCATTAAAAATGAAACCCAAACCCAAAATTTCATCAATTTTGATACACTGGAACTATTTTAAATAAGTATGATTACATTTACAAAAATCACCTTATTAACGCCCCTCGGTGTCACTTTGTATGGGAGCGAGCTGTCAGTTTGTTAGTTTAGTGTCAAACAGTGAAGTTATTATTTTGTTTTAAAACTTGATTTAAAAATCGAGATGAAAGTGTGTGGGTTTGAAAAAAATATCGCTGTGCTCAGAAAACGAAGTTCTCTCAGATGATGTATAAAAACCGATTAATTTTTCTAAATTAAAGAACCCAATTGAGCAATTTACTTCTGTTTACATCATATGTACGATGCAGCATTAATGGAGCTGTGAAATGAAATGAATATATCTTATGAAAGTTCATCTGGAAAAGTCAAAGATGTACATCAGTCTGATCGTGAAAACATTTTCTTCTTCAATTCGAATGTTATATTTGTCGTGAACGGACCGAGGTTTCCAGCCTCGGCCACGGCAACACGAATAAGTGATGCAGATCCCACGGGTGCGGCTGCTTCTATTGCTGCTGCTGCTGCTGTTTCTGCTGCTGCTGTTTCTGCTGCTGCTGTTTCTGCTGCTGCTGGTGGTCCGTCACCTCCAAAATTCGTTACAAGAATGACTTCAACGAGCTTAGGTACTTCATATTTATACCTGCTAACCTATCAAAATTCTCTAACCAATGAGATTCTGTTTACATACGAACTATCACGCTCCACGCTCACTTGACTCTACTCATTATTTATTCAACACTAACTCTATCTACTACAATATTGGAAGGATTTTAAAGCAAATTTTCACGAATTTTATATGCAGTCTGACAACATTATCATCATCATGCAGTGGCGACATCTGTGTCGAGCTTTTACGGCAATCTTCCAATAATGGTCTGATCAATTATTCCGTTAGGTAATTTTAACGTTTGTTGTAAAAATGATGTTTTGGATGCATTTTAACAACATAAAAACTGATAATTGTGGATTTTAAAATTAGACGACAGCCCTCTATGATCTCAAAATTTCGCAAAAGACGCCTCCCTATAGCTGTCAAATTAACTTTTGGGAATATTCCTCAAACATTACTTTTCCGTTTTCTTTTCAGCTGCGTACCAGGCTTAACGGAATTAATGAATTTACGTTATACGGTCAACCAGCAGATGGAAATGTATGTAAGTATGTAAGGTAGCCACCATCCCTTCAAAGATCTTGTCTTGTATGCAGCTCCACTTAATAGCAAGATCAGTTTGAGTTACCGATCTGAATTCAGAATATCGCTGTATGAAGGGCCAAAAACGGAGGTGCGGACCCGTAAGCAGAGACACTTACACGAAATCCACGGGAAATTAAGAATCTCCTTCCAACGATACGATCCAACAAATCAAATAACACAATTTGCAATACTTATTAAGCTTCCTACAGGATGGTTTGTAAGGAAGGGCACCTCAATCTCACTGAAACTGTTTAAGTAGAATTCCACACCACCACAATCGAATCGGTAGGATAAAGAAAATGATAGTGTTTATTCCCTCCTAGACATCGGTTGTCATACCACTCCATCGTCCAGTTCCAGGTCAAATGATACCCTGATGCTCCCTCCCAACGCAGTATTTATTTATATAATGAAAATATATGTCATGGAGAAATGAAATATAAGAACATTAAATATGAAATAATGAATTTAAATTTATATAGATAAAATAGTTGATATCCTGCAATGTAAATAATAATTATTTTACATATAAAAAGATGCAGCTTTATGTTTCCTCGGCTCACAATATCAAGTGGATGTAACACTGAAATTTCAAGGTTATATAAAGCAAATATATATTTTTTATCTCTAATTACTAATAACGTAAGGATGTAAATGTAAAGTGTGATGTAGAATTAACATGACTAACAATAAATGGGATTACGAGAAAAATAAAGGAAAGATCTCACCCGATATGTTGCAAAGGAATCCATGACATCGCGATTATTTCGAAGAGCTCCAATAGATATGCAGCCGCTACTTCTTCAACCGGTGTTAAAAACAGCACTATCGTCTTCGGTTCTCACACAGCAGCGCAAACCCCAACCATCCACTTTCCATCACCAATCACTCGCGACGCCAGCTCATCACCGGCCGAATCAACTTGCGACCAACGCCGAAATTTGAACCAAAAACTCTAGCGACCGAAAACCCACACGTCTAATAGCGGCCACGGCACACTTCGATTGCATTTCTGAAACACAACCTAAACGCACAAACACGACGATGACAACATTCGTGCGGGAGGTGGAACGCCAGCACGCACAAACAAAGGGAAGACAAAATGCACACACAGAACACGACACGAGCTGAACTGCTAAAGTTGAAAGCCAAACGCGAACTGGTCAACCAGCAGATGGAAATGATGTGAAAATGATAATGACATTCCATACGATTTGACAGGTAGCAAAACATCATTATCATGTTTCACATTATTTCCATCTGCTAGTCGACCGTCACGTAAATTCATCAATTCTGGAAGATGTTGAAAAAACTGGTGGGAGAAGACGGAATAACCTTTCGAGCGAAGCTAGAAGAAGCTTGCGAGGGAAGTCGAAATAACTTATACCCCGGACAGACTATGGCTTATATCATGTAATATAGGCTGGCTTGCAATGAACACTCATATATAGGATTTCCAGTGAAAACTAGATGTATGAGTGCTCATTGCAAGCCAGCCTATATTACATGATATAAGCCATAGTCTGTCCAGGGTATTAGGCTGTGAACCATTTGCCGAGTTATACCCCGTTCACATTACAGCGTATATCACGTGATATACGCTGTCTTGCAATGAGCACTCATGCATCTAGTTTTCACTGGAAATCCTATGTATGAGTGTTCATTGCAAGACAGCCTATATTACGTGATATAGGCTGTAATGTGAACGGGGTATTAAGTTTAACTCGTGGTTAAAAGTGACATTTCTAAAGTTATTTTCTATGTTCGAAAATCTGTGCTGTCGATCGACCGGTTTTCGAGCCACGGTTGTCACAATTTAACTTCTTGTCTGTCAGAAATAACCATGCTCGGATAGCAGGGTTAATCGATAACTGTCCATCTGTCAAATTTTAACCAAAAGTTAAAATAATCCACCAAAAAATGGTTCAGAGTCTGGAATCGGAAAATAACATACGGGGACCCAACCAACCATTTCGTTAAATTTCTTAAATTTTCGATATATCGATCTTCAAAGACATTCATATGAAAAATTGATAGCGATCGTCACCATTTAATGAATAAATGAAAAAATACTAAAAGCCTGATCGTGAATCATTTATAAACATCTTTTTCAAAATGTTGCTACTAATCGTTACATATGTAAAAATATCGATTCGTTTTGCCAGATCAAAACATCGATTTCTCTTATCAGATCAAAATAACAATACACGGTACTTATATTTTTGGGATTTTTTTTTATCTGCATAATTGCTAGGTTTCGATCCCATGCCATCTAGGGTGTACTAAATTCTTTGTTCAAAATGCCGAGAATCCTACCACGCTTGTTCCATCGCTGATTCTTAAGAAATGACCGAGAGCGTATCGACGTAAACTTAAAGAACTATAATGGCAAACATTTGTATCATCGTGGCCATCGATCAGTCTCCCCATTAATTTTCCGGCAGATCATGCTTCTCTCGATGAAGAACCAAATTTGTCGATAACTAATATAAACATTGCCATCTGTCACCTAGTGTGTATCAAACTCTCTTTATCCAGCGATGCAAATCGATACAAGGAGATTATAAATGTGCATCGATGGCAATCTTTATTGTTCTTTACCAAAGTTCAACGTTACGATGGTATCAGTATTCAAATATTTTTAGATGAATATTTATAAAGAAAACTATAGTCCTTGTGACACATCGAAATTAGAAGAAATTTAGTATGGCATCTTTATAGATTACTATCATGCGACCGATAAAGAAATTATCTTAAATGCGAGGGGGACGACTCTATCTACGATGCAAAAAAGATTGTGTTTTGCTGTGGCTAGCTGCGCGCACGCTGAGTAGATAGAAAGAAGATTGATGACGATTCTGAAGATTT
Organism: Ochlerotatus camptorhynchus; assembly: GCF_037179485.1. Lineage (NCBI taxonomy): Eukaryota > Metazoa > Arthropoda > Insecta > Diptera > Culicidae > Ochlerotatus > Ochlerotatus camptorhynchus. Next base: position 786,981 of record NW_027040802.1, on the reverse strand, counting down.
CCTGCAAAAAGATGATGAGCGATGCAAGTAGATGCGACAAATGAAAGAAGATTTTTCGAAGATTGATTCGCTAGTGTGAGATTTGTTGAGTATCTAAACTTGAGATTTAGATGTGTCGCCCCCCTCGCTTAAATGTAAGTATCGATCAATAAAGGTTTTTAAAAATATTCATCGAAATCAAAGAAACTTGAAAGTAAAGAATTACCGACATTAATCTTTATTTTTGTATAAAGAGCTTTGAGGAAGTTTCACGAATGGTTGGTCAGGGACGAGGGGGACGACTCTATCTACGATGCAGAAAATATTGCGTTTTGCTGCGGCTAGCTGCACGCACGCTGAGTAGATAGAAGGAAGATTTATGTCGATTTTGAAGATTTCCTGCAAAAAGATGAAGCACGATGCAAGTAGATGCGAGAAATGAGAGATGATTTTCCGAAGATTGATTCGCTAGTGTGAGATTTTTTGAGCATCCAGAATTGAGATTTAGAAGTGTCGCCCCCCTCGGTCAGGGAAGGGAATAGCCTCGGAAATAGCGAGATAAAAAATCCAAGGGAAAATTAGTACCAATAGACTGAGGCTGTGAACCATTTGCTGAGTTAAATTTAACTCGTGGTTAAAAGTGACACTTCGAAAGTTATTTTCCATGTTCGAAAATCCCCGTGCTATCGATCGACCGGTTTTCGAGCCACGGTTGCCAAAATTTAACTTCTTGTCTGTCAGAAATAACCATGCTCGGATAGCAGGGTTAATCGATAACTTTTCATCTGTCAAATTTTAACCAAAAGTTAAAAAAATTGGCCAAATGGTTCAGAGCCTGAGTGAATCCGCAATCTCTACTTTTCTACTTTTTCCTGGAAAAACAAGAGGTAAATTTACACATCGATGAGTTCCTGGACTTTGTGATTTATGAGTTAAATTTACTCAAATTTGGGACGTTCTCATTTGTTGGACAACGCTGTCGATTGCAATTAATAGAGCAGGCAGCAAGGTCAAGGAACCGACGATCGTCAAGTCAAATGTTGTCTCAGCATGCAAGCTGGATGGATTCATTCTCTGTGGAGTACTACGATTCCTACGTACCTTAACGTCTTCATCAAGGGAATGTCATCCAGAAAAAAAAATCTACTCTGTTAACCTACAATGCTTGAAACTTATTCTTACCTCTAAATAGCCTAGAATCTATCGAAATCTTGTTACATGCAAACACACTTCTGCAACCTCAAAGACACCTCCTACACCAGATAGCTCTTGGAGATCTGATAGTAGTGCGATCCGGTGTTGAACGGAATCTCGTGCCTTGCTTTGGTGTAGTCCTTCGGCTGAAGGTACGTCTCCCGAATCGTCGGTATCGGCATCGGTGTCGGCAGGTCCCGCTCGTAGATATTATCTCTCGCACCGGGTCGTCTCTGTCGGGCCAGCGCCGTCGTTGGCGGAAGCCGCTCCGGACTCATACCGGCCGACTTCCGGGGCAGCTTCGTACAACTGAGGATGATACTGAGAAGAACGCAGAACTCCACCACGGCAACGATCAGCCCTGCGCACAGGAACAGAAAATACTGCTCCCGGTACCACACTTCGATCTTGTGCAGGCAGCCCTGAAAAGTGAGATTTAGCAAGACATGATCAACGTGAAACGTCAACACTTACGTCCAAATGCCTGTTGCCTTCGTAGTCGTGTGGTTGCAGCGCTTGGCAGAGGGTCAGGTTCATCGGGATCGGATCCAGGTAGGCGGAGAACTCGTAGCGATTCTGCAGCCGGCAACAGGTGAGCGGCACTGTCAGTTCCTTTTTGCCCAGACTTTGCAGCTTCCACAGCGAGGTGTCGTAGTTGATGGCCGTGTTGATGGCACAGCACTCGAAGATGGTTTGTGCCAGATCCATTGCGGCGGTAAACTGCTCATGATCCGGGACACCGTAGCTGCCCTGCAGCGCTTTGACCATGGCCGTTTCGTCCAGATTGAGACCGAGACACTGCGGCCAGGCGGTGATCATCAGGCAGACGCCGAACTCGGCGATCAGGAGAGCGAGAATGATGAGGAAGTACTGGAATGGTGCGGTTCAAGTGAGGTGAAGAAGAATTTTAAAGAATGAAGTGATCTTACGATGGTCAGTACGCAGTATGTGTTCATGCAGGATGCCCAGCATCCAAGTAGGGCTGCAGTTATGGCGATCAGGCCTGCTATGGTGAGACCAAGAGCTACATAGTAGAACAGCGGCTGCTCGAGCTCCGAGAGAGCAGTTTTCTGGTGTTCGGTTGCTGAGATCAGTAGGCGGGAAAGCAATATCCGGGGGGCATCGGTGAACATGTAAAATCCCGTAGCGAGGAGTGTGACGCCGCAGAGCTGCAAATAAAAAATTGCACACTTCCATTACAAATTTCGACAAGATCTAAACCTTGAAACAATGGTATGAAGGTAAGATGGAGGAAAAGTGAAGAAAAGTGCAAGTAGACAGTCGAGGCAATTTCCCCTTGTTAGGCATTTATTCGATCGAGTTCACATGGTTAATTTCAGCAACGTGCGCCGGCTCGAGCAAAACCATCAAGCAGCACTAATTGGAGACCATTTGAAGAAACACTTGTAAAACGGTTGTCGAAGGAAAATAAAAACGACAAGGCCGTCTTCGAATGATGTTTATCTCCCTAATCCATCTCTCTCCAACATTGATATTGTCTGACAATTTGAGCAATTCGGCTTTTGAGCTTCGGTGGAAAAACAAAACCACCGAAAAGTTATGCATCATCAATTAAAATTTCCCTTTCGGTTTCGTTTCGTGCAATTTCTATCGGCCGCCACCATCCGAAGGGATTTTTCATTGAAAATTTATGCAATTGGGGCAATTTTCACAGCCGACAGCCAGCGGCTTGATTAATTGACTGCATCAGTGTGTTGTTTGCGTGCTAACACCGCTCTGCCCACTAATACCATCCATCCGACTACGATTACGATCGAAAGCATGTGAGAAAGCACTGCGAATGGAATTCGCTTTGACAGTTTGTTAGTGTTTTGTTCTAGTTGTTGGTTCAAATGAGACATTGACCCGCCATTGTTTGCATTGTCCAACCTGCCTGGCTGCCGCCGAATACTGCAGAGCAGATTTCAAAACTGGAATTCACGCAGAAGGCTGTGGGAATGACAGTGAAGAGCGAAATTGATGCGAAGGTTATCGCAGTAGGCATTGCGTGGCTTCTCAAAATGGATAAAAAAATAATATAAAAGTATAACGTCAAAGTCACCATTGAAATCGATCCACGATCGATGCTCATTTTTCCTCTCTCTCTCTACCGGATCAGTTTCTTTTGTTTATACATTTTCATTGAATTAAAGATGCAATCGAAACGGTTATGCAAGCAATAATTAAATAAATGGGATTCGTTATTAATTTTATCGAAATTATTCATCATCTTGGCGAAAATAAACAACACGGTCACACACAATTAAATGTTACATATACCCAAATATGATCGTCGTTCACCTACTGCACACACACACAGTAGGGTGTAAACGATAATTCCAACGAGCTGCGCCGCTTTTTCACGTCGTATTTCCTCCTATCTACTTAGGCTGTCGTGTTTCCTCATCACAATCAGTCACTCGGTTGAATATCGTCAACATGGTGGCTCCACCCCCGCGCGCAGGGTTCGTTTATTTACATATTCATGCGCCACGCCACCTGTGTAGGTTTTCGCACCGAGCCGATTCATCGTTCTGATCGTCCGGCAATCGGTTGTTGGTGGTCCCATGGAAGTCGGCATGGGACAGGTGTGTGAGTATAATTTAATTATAGCATGTGCAGTAAATCACAGTGTAGATATAGTAGGGTTCATAAGTGACTTATTACGGATCAAATGAACATCCGTTGGCTACCGAAAAGCTCAACTGCAGCGGTCAAAGTTCTACCAACAATCAATGCGGAACTAACGATTGTAACAAGTACGCTTTCCATTTATTTAGTCATCTATTTAGTTAGTTATATTGTGTACAGAATTCATGTTTTACAATTTGCTCATTTAACCCCTTCGGGATGGATGGGTCATAGATACCCACTCTCTATTAGGGAATTATCGCGTTGTAACGTGCCAGTGCGGTGTTACTCCCAGCACTGATGAGACCCCCGTCTCCAAGCCTCAGGGTCGGCACACGCTCGTGATTATTCCGCGAACCAAGAAAACACTCAAAGTTCACTTAAGACAAACTCCCACTTTATTCGTTTTGACGACACTCACTTCACGGACGGTCTTCCACTTCCTTAGATGTCTACTCCTACCTTGTGCTAGCACTACTCTTATTTTGTCTTCGTTGCCCCTTCACCTGCCACTGCCGTAGTCGTCGTTCCTCTCTTTCCTCTGGTACCGCCTCACCTTCTTGGGCCAGGGGTGGACGGCTCTACCTGTCCCGTACGCCCCTCGAGTATGGTGACGGACTCGAGGTTTCAAAGAACCACAAGGGTAAGTTGACTTGCCTGGATTGGTGGCGCACACTGTAGCTGAGGGATCAGATTCTCGAACTGCGATTCGGGCACACTACCGGCAATTGGCGACTCCGGAAAAAACACGTTGAGTACGCAAATGTTACGGTAAAACCGCGAGGTCGTGGCTGTCCAATGATACGTGGCAACTTCCTCTACAACTTCTTCAAACTTCCAACTTAGCTCACTTTAGCACTTTAGCTTTAGTTTTCACCTTCAAACTATTAATTTTTAGCTTTGACTTTCGCTATGTAACCGTAGTCTATAATAAACACCAGGCTTATGACTGTGCCTCTTGGTGGACGATGACCCCGAACCGTGACCGTTGAACCGTCGTACGTGCCACGAATTCTCCACGCAATGGCCCGATTACGCCACCCCTATGGACGTCCATTCATGACTGCACACAGCGTGCTCTGGTGGTGGCTAGTGGCATTGTTCTACAGTTTATAGCGAAGTGTCTCCTACTGGCTGCGTTCGTGAGGATTCTGGGAACATTTAAACTTTTTCTTGGAATTTAATAACTAAATATACGAAAACTACACGCGATTAATCTCACCAATCTTGGACGCAACGCTTACACTTGTTACAGCGTTTATTCTCGGGTGCGTGCGAAAACGAATTTTTTTGTCAGTTCGAACCTCAATCTGAGGTAGGTTTTAAAAACAATCGATCAAACTGACGTTTCTCAGTAAACAAGCAAACCCAATCTTGATACCCGATCCGCTATATGATCACCGACAAACCGACATGAAACTTAAACTTAAATCTTGATCGAGAATCCATAACGGCCGATTCAAATGTGCAGCGATGTCAGTTTTGTACTTTGAGCAGAAATTTCTTTGTAATTTGTATGATCATTCATGTCAGTTTATCGGTGCTAGAATTTCGACTAGAATGGGTTACGTTAATTGGATTTGCATGGAACCAATAGGCTAGTCAAGTAGTGAGCCAATTTAAAATCGTTAGTTTCGTATTGATTGTTGCTTATAGGCCCGTCGAAAAACTATCAAGCCGAACAATGCATTAGGTCCTAAGTAACATTGATCGATTCTCCTCGTCCACTTTCTTTTTCGTTAATAACTTGGCTACAAATCCGTTTCTTGCCGAGTTTGCCGTATTGGATGCTAGATAATAGCTTCTTTTATCGAACTAGACAGAAAAAAATCTGAATTTTAACTATCGCTTAAAATCTCCCTTCGTTTAATTTTGAGCTATACTTGGCATAAAAGCGAAATCGTTTACAAGCTTGCATACAATATTGCTAGTCTATGCGATATTGCGCTTAAATTTACACGAAATAGCCAGATGTCAGAAGTGTGCCTTGGTTAGAAATTTTATTGTTTTTGCTATGGTCATTCATGTCGGTTTGTCGGTGGTATCTATACATGAACGTGGGGATGCAATGAAAAAATCTACTAAGAGAATCTGTCAATGTTGCTAAGGTGCTAATTCATTGTTCGGCTTGCTATCACTTGAATTTACATTTCGTTATATCAAGCTGAACATTGCATTAGGTCCAAAGTAACATTGATCGATTCTCTTAATCGGATTTCTCTTTCGTTAATAACTTGGGTATAGAACCGTTCCTTGTCATGTTTTTCGTATTAGAATATAGATAGATCTTTCGTCGATCTGTGAGCTGAAAATAGCTGGGTATGTCCTAACATGGCCATGAGGATGCAAAGAGAAAGTCGACGAAGAGAATCTGTCAATGTTACCTAGGACCTAATGCAATGTTCAGCTTGATATGTGTGGTCGTGAGATGATCTATTGCACTCGTGATTTATGTCTAGATAGAGCTGGAATTAGGGCGTAACAGCTTTTGTAAACAATGACTTCTATCGATGGTTTCTAGGAACTCAAGGCACGCCAACGCAGACCAACATAACCATCCGATAGGGGAAGTTTTTCCCTACCCAATGAGGATGTTGGTTTGCTTGGGCGAGCCTTGAATTTCTAGAAATCATCGATAGAAGTCATTGTTTACAAAAGCTGCTAGGCCCTAATTCCAACTCTATCTAGATGTTATATGGATCAATGAAAAACACTATCTCTTTAAATCCTCATCAGTGTTTACGCGAGAAGTGGAAGTGACGTCAACCCTATGGTTACATATGAATGATAAGGAGTGTAAAAGAAGCGCGATTCCACATGCCGGTTCATCTTCGATAGGACGAAGTTTCATCCATTTATAGACACAATTTGAGTACAGTAGACCGACATTTGTTGACTACACGCTATTTCAAAACTACCCAAATTTGGGTAGAATCCACCCAGATTGGTCAAAACTGAACCTACCCAAAAATGGGTAAACTGTGTTGGGAGTTACAAGTTGACAAATGAACAACATTTGCCTGTGGACTTGGAGACATACTTCAAGTCCCTGCGTACATCGTACGGGCTAGGCAAAAATGTGCGTCTATCTTGAAAACTGTCGCTTTAATGGCCCTTCGCTCATTTTCAACTTCTATTCAATTTTCATACTGCCGTACTCTAACGGAACTATCCACCTACCCTCTTCTAAAAGATCATTCTCTAGCTAATAAATCATCACACTAAAGCTTCATGTTAGCATTTCCAACCAACTCCGGAAATGAAAAAAGTCGATCGGATTCATGTCAATGTTGTCCATTTGTCAACTTGTCAATCCGAACATAGTTTACCCATTTTTTAGTAGGTTCAGTTTTGACAGATCTGGGTGGATTCTACCCAAATTTGGGTAGTTTTGAAATAGCGTTTATGTTTGTTACTTTCTAATAATGCCTTGTTCAAACTGAGCAGTTATAACATGTTATAACGGTTGTCAAATAATTGCAACACATAAACCACCATCAAGATAGCGTTATAACATGGTATAACTCTGTAGTCTGAACGTACCCCAAGTAACCAAAAGTTCCGCATTCAACACTTCCAAGTTCCATAAAGTTCAAATAAAATTCCGACAGAACATTCAAGTTCCATAAAGTTCAAATAAAGTTCCGATAGAACTTTCAAGTCACATGAAGCAATCCGCACAAATCTTTTTTTGTAACAAAATTTAATGTACGTAAATATGTATTCGGCATGCAGGGTGCCTTCCATTCATTTTGACTAAAAAAATGTTTTAAGAAATTATGGAATAATAAGATATTATGAAAATATTTTGATTGTGTAAACAACAAGAACAGATTTTTAAGTTTGTGTTTGACACATAATACCTTCCAATTTTGCTACATGAGAGTCGTAATAAGCGATTTTGTAATTTATCTCCCCCACTCTTCGCTCTTCACTCTTCGCGAAGAGGCGATTAGAAAAACGCTTATTGTGACTCTGTCAATGCTAAATTTGCAGGTTTGATGTGTCAAACACAAACTTTACAATCTTTTCTTATTACTTACACATACAAAATATCGTCATATTATCTTATTATTCCATAATTTCATAAAACATATTTTTAGTCAAAATGAATGGAAGGCACCCTGTCGGCATGTGATCTACGATTGCTAACCACTGCGCCACCAATGGGATGGAATACCATGTGTGGCAAACACCAATTTAAATTCATCAAGGTGTTGTGTTTCGTACTCAAGTCAGTCAGCTGGCTCAGAAAACTCCAACAATAGGCGGGACAACAGCGCACTTTAATATATTTCAGATGACGAAGTGGTTCGTGCTGAGACTCTCACGCAGAAGGACTGGGTTTAATTCTTCCGACAGCTCCATTACTACTACTAATGCTGATAAATCAATACACATTTATACCTGCCTTTAGGAATAACTTTCATAAAAGTGCGAACTAAATATAGAATTGGTGTAGAGGACAAAAACCTTTTTTTAATTTATTTTCTAAAACATCCGTTCAAATTCCGCCAGAGGCTGCTTAGAATGCTCTTCAATTATGGTACCGGAACTTTCAAGTTCTTATAACGACTTAAAAATGAAGCTGCTTAGAATTCTATAGACCACCTTCAACCAAGGTACTAAATAGTACGTTCAGACTACAGAGTTATAACATGTTATAACGCTATCTTGATGGTGGTTTCTGTGTTGCAATTATTTGACAACCGTTATAACATGTTATAACTCTCCAGTCTGGACAGCGTTTAATCGACCGAACCAAAACAAAAGCGCGTTTTCTTTTTGCTCCGCAAATTCCCATACACGGTAACCGCAAAATACCCAATAATGACTACAAAGTAAGCATTTTCGAGGGAAACTGGGACTACCCATTAAATGAGTAAAATTTTACCCATTTATGAGTAATTACAAATACAAAACCAAGTAGTAAGTATTCATTTTTGAATAACAAATACTCATAAATGGTTAATATTTTTACTCATTTAATGGGTAGTCCCAGCACCGACAAACAACTAAAGACAGACAATTAAAAAGTTTATTGCGCAGCTACGTTTCGAGTTTCGAGTTTGAGTTTTTCCGTTTTTCCGCGAGTTTCAAGTGCTAAAATGTCGATGGGTGGAGGCAACGGTGGAGGCTCAGCCGGGAGCCAGGCGGAAGCAAGAATCGGTGCAGTTGGAGGGAGTATTGCGCTGCCAGTATTGGACGGTGTTGGGTATCGGCTCCTACCTCCTTCGATTGGCAGTGGATATCATCCGCCGACTCCAACACTGCTTGGGGGGCGAGACCGGTTGGTTAATTACCGCCTGTGTTCTGGTTGGCTGCTGGTAGTTTTCCTTGGGGAAGTGAGGTGCGGGGATACTGGACGTAATGGCGATTGGATTTCCTCTGGTCTCTTCGGAACCATCCGGTTGATGTTTCTCCCAAATTAGTACACTGGGCAATCACTTGGTTTGGCAAACTCGCGACACAAGTATAAAACTACATTTATTCCCTTTACTACATTTACTACACAGAACAACAACTTAACTCTAACAATTTAAATGTTCGTCCCCGATGGGAGCATCGACCGTCTTCAACGGCTACCGAAAACAACTGAATTCAAACTCGCTATCTGGTCATCGCTTGACCCATGATCGCGTAGACCAAATCTCCCTCTCGCGCTGTACAAATCTCCGTCCATTCGGTCCATCCTCGCTTCGAACAGTTTTCGCTCGTCTCATCTGCCGCTCTCGATGCCGATCGACCGTAGGTAGCTGGATGATGATGTTGGCTGCTATCCCTTACGTCTGCGCTGCGGAGACCGGACAATAGACCCATCTCGACTCGTAGTCCATTCCCTTTGTTGCCTGCAGATCAGCTGTAGCAGCGACGGTGGTTAACAGCCAGGGATGTAGTGCTCTGGGTGGTTCAGTATCGGACAGACGGGTTGCGTGGCCGGGAGAACTATTCGACGTGGGCGTTTACCACCAGGATGCTGATGATCCGGGAAGGCACATGGAACGCAGTCATGCGGCAGGAGCAGGATCCGGAAGACGCAGTTTCACAGCGAGGATTGGAGACGATATGTCTCGACCAGTGGTGGCACGAGTCCTGGAGTTTAACATTTTTTCCTTAACATTTGATACATTTTGCGATAACCATTGTGACGACACACAAAAACAAACTGGCAAGCGGCAAAAATGTCATGACATTTCTAAACTGTTTTCTGCCAGCGACAGAACATTTTCGCACAAAGAAGCAGACAAGACCGTCGGCGCGCGCGACATAAATTTATGTCGTGTAGAATTTTGCTGATTTCTGGCTAATTACTGCATTTATTTGATGTTTATTGCATGGAATTAAAAGATAAGAATGAAGACTGACCACTCATAAGCATAAATGTTAAAATTATGCGTAAATAAGGGAGTTGGTAATTTACTGTCACACGCAAGCCTGCAGCTGAAATTTCATTACAATAAACTGTTTGGAAAAATCAGGCTGCGAGATTTTATTTATTCTCTATCTCCGCTGTTCGCTTGGAATGTAGTTATACACGGTCGCCCGTGTGCTGACTGTTTTGTTTCGCTCTGGACGATGGTTTTTCAAAAAATGTACTGTTGCCACCTCTGGTCTCGACATAGAGCCGATTAATTACAGCCTGGTGCAGAGTGCCAAAACGGCGAAGCAAGCTTGGATGAAGCTGCAGGATGCTTTTCGGGATGATGGAATGACGCGACGAATAGGATTGCAGCGGAAGTTAACAAGCATTCGATAGACGGAGTGTTCGGAGAAGCTTTCTACAGCAAGAAAAATGTGGCTGGTCGTATGAAGAAGACTGAAAAAACCAAGATCCAGTGCGTCAGGTGAAAGAAATTTGATCACTTTGCTGCGGAGTGTCAGCAGAAATGACCGAATGAACCGAAGGACAAGAAGGATAAATCCGATAAAAGGAACGCAGCGATGATCACCTTTGAGAACCCGGAGAAGAGTGAATTGGACTGGTTCTTCGATCCAGGAGCTACACACTAAGATTTTGGTTCCGTGTTCGGTAAATTTTAACAAAATCAGAACAGCTGAATGTTCGGTAAAACTTTGACCTTCATTTTAAAGGCTTTTGAATTTGAAAATAATTTGAAAACATGTTCAACCTTGTTTAAATGATCAAATCTTGTCATTTTAGTGGAGATTTAGTTTCAAAGTAGCTGAAAAGCAATTGAATTGAATTGCATAAATTTTACCGAACAGTTCAGCTGTTCAGATTTCGGTAAAAATTACCGAAGTCGGCGATAATTTCTAAGTGTGTACATCGCACATGTGCAGTTGTAAGGCATTTTTGCTGAATGTACAGGAAACGTCACAGTGCTTGAGTGTAGCCAACGACGTCGAACTATCCGTAGTCGCTACCGGAAGTGTGGAGCTAGAAACTCGGCTAGAAGCAGACATTGGAGGAGAGTCCTGCGACTTGACGATGTCCGATGTATTGTGCATTCCGGATATTGCGATCAAGCTTCTTTCGGTTAGTAGGATGTGCAGTAAGGGCTATAGTGTTCAGTTCACGAAGGATGCATGCGAGGTGCGGTCCATTAGTGGCGAGTTGGTTGCCGTTGGTCAGGAGACAACCAGCAACCAAGCAAATGTCGTGTGCTACGAAGTCGAAGGATGACATCATTCTGTGGCATCGGAGAATGGGCCATCTAAACGAGCAAAGTTTGATGAAGCTCCGAAGGTTGGCAGATGGAGTTGATTTTGGTAACGCCAAGATTCCTGCTTGTGTCACTTGCTTGGAAGGGAAACGCTTTCGACAGCCGCTCAACAACGAAGGCACTCGTGCGACCGAGATGCTGGAGCTAGTCCACTCGGACCTGTGCGGTCCGATGGAGGAGGTATCGATCGGCGTAAGTAGATATTTTCTGTCACTTATCGACGATGCAAGCCGCAAGTTGGTCGTGTATTTCCTTCAGTCGAAAACAGAGGTACTCGAATGCTTCAAAGAGTACAAAGCTCTAATGAAGAATCAGACCGGGAAAAGGATCAAAGGACTTCGTACCGATAATGGCACCGAATATGAAAACACTGGTATGAAACGGTTCTTGCGCAGCTGCGGCATTCGTCCATATAATCCGGAGCAGAATGGGCTAGCGGAGCGCCTGAACAGGACCGTCGTAGAGAAAGCTCGTTGTTTGTAGCTGGATACAGGCCTGGATAAGAGTTTATGGGCGGAAGCTGCGGCGATGGCCGCCTTCTTGATAAATCGATCACCGACCAAAGGTGTTCCGGAGACGCCGGAGGAGCGTTTCACTGGAAAGCGACCAGATTTGTCAGAACTGAAGGTTTTCGGTTCGAAGGTGATGTGCTATATTCCCAAGCAACGCAGGCGTAAGTGGGATGCCAAGTCCGAACCGGGAATCTTTGTTGGCTTTGCATATCAGTCGAAAGGATATCGAGTGTACCTGCCAAAGACGAAAACAGTGAAATTCGTTCGCGATGCAGTTTTTCTCAGTGAACAGGAACAGCGTTCGGTGGAGTCTCCGGAGGCAGTGTTCCCGGGAAGCCGAACGAAGACGAAGCAAAAGTTTTTTGATGACGGTTCAGGCGTAGAGGGTTCAGATAAAGGAGCCTCGCTCATCCCCCCACTAAACGCCAAGGACCGCTGCTAGGCAGCTGGAAGTGTTGAAGGAGAAAACACTCGACATAGACCGTGTCTGGAGCCGACGTGAAGCAGTACGAACAGCAACCGCCGCCGCTATCGTCGTAGGGCCCCAGCGAGTGTCACCGAGAATCAGTGAGTAGAAAGGGAAGTTCAGATTAGTCAATAGACGTCTTAAATTGCATATTTATTTCTCTTTTTCTTATCAATCCATCGAAATCCGAACGTCTTTGGGGGAAGTACTCTGCTCGTAGCCGCCCGCCGGGGTAAATCAGGCCAGCTATAGGTTGGCAGGTAAGCCGCAACTTACAAGGTGTGAAGGAGCCACACGCTATGTATAAAGGCACTTTTTTCAACATTCATGTACCTCAGTTTTATCTCCACAGGAAGTTAGCATTGATCCTTACAATCAAATCTGCGAAGGTTTTAAAATATTTCATCTTGGGTTTTTTGAGAAAAAGTGTTTTGAAGTTTACTTAGCTGTTAACAAAGGCGTATATTGATTATACAAAACTGTTACGGATCGAAACAAATTCAGCTGAAAATGATTCAAAAAGGTATTAAAGTTGTCAAAACACTAAGTTTCAATGATACAGTAAGATTCCCTCTTCGGTACCGTCAGATATCGTAACAATGTCAGAATGTTTAAAATAATAAAATAATTAAACAATGGTTTCGTCTCTAAATTTACTATTATTGAGCCATTCCATTGCAAAGCGATATAGTGGTTCTCAGAATTTGGTAGGAAATGGTAGTTTTGATCCTTATTTTTTTCAAAAATGACTTTTTTCAAAAATTTATAACTTTTGAACAACTGGGCCAATTTCAAAGATCAAAATATCAAATGAAAGGTTTTTAAAAGTACTTGTAATTATGAAGCATAATGATATTAAAAAAAAAATTGAGATTTTATATTTGAAAACATTGATTGTATTCGTTTATTATGGTTTTCATTGTGTGTAGATAGAGGGTGTGTTTATATTTTTCTTAAAAAAATTAGGCTTTTTTACACAACATATCGAAAATCAGCGATGTGTTGTTTTTCATTAGCTGATGATTAAAATTTCATCCTTCAAAAACTGCACGATTATCAATCAGGCAATGGCGTTTATCAAGCACCTACAATGGCGACCAGCGAATCCAAATTGCGTATGCTGTTTTCTAAGACATGGAGTGGGAGTTGTTCCACCAACGACCCGATGATACTGCTTATAGAAGTTACATTCAAGTTCAAATCCCTGTTCATAAGTTTTTCCTTGATTTCGTTGAACTTCGATGAAATTCTTCAAACTTTCATGATTTTCTTTGATGTTCTTGATTTTTTTTCCTGAAATTCTAAGATATTTTTTTAAATTCATAGTACTTTCCTAATGTTATTAAATTTTCCCTGTGTTTCACAGACCATCCTAAAGTTTGCAAAAAATTCCTCACGTTTAAAGAACTGTTTGTAGAACATCATTGAAATGCATATAATGTTGCAATAGTTCCCAGAACTCTCTTGAAGTTCGTAGAACTTACCAGGAAGACATTCAACTCCCCTGAAGCTCACAAAATGTCCCTGAAGTTGGCAGATCTGGAGAGCGAAGCACACCTTTAAAGTTTGAAGAATTTTCCTGAAGTTCAATGAACTTCTCTGAAAGTTGTTGAATTTATCTGCTTCTTTGGAGGAACTTATTTAAAGTTTGCCGAACTTTCCTAAAATTCACTACAGTTCCCTATAGTTCGCAGAATTTCCTAGAAAGTCGATGAACCTACCTGAATGTTTCCTTATTCAAAATATGGGAATTGCAATGAAGCTCTAACGATTCTGTAGTAATTCAAGGTTAGGACTACCTAAACTCACTGGGCAAAAGTAGCTAACCTCATGTGAGTTTCATTCGTGTATTATCTGAAAGACGATTTTCAAACCAATTCGTCATGGTGGCCAGAATTTATTTTCAATCTCGCCATTGAGTCAAACATATATTTTTTTTTTAAATCCAAGCAAGTTTTCCACCCCTAAGGATGTTTTGGTGGCAAATGCCACCTTCACCACCTGCTGAGTACGGGACACAAAACTTTCGGATACCTACTATCTCCTTTATTGAACTCCAGTAAAATTTTTCAACGATCGTCGCTACTAAAGTGGCTTGATTTTTTTTTACAGAGACGTTTTTTCGAAGCACAACAAACAAACTCTTTATTTTCTTCATGAACTTATTTTTTAATTTTTTTCCAGATTTTCTACACGATACCTTCAATAAAAACAAAAACACTTGAAACAGGACGAAAATCAATGCCTACTACGATTACGTGGCTGCCTCCGACTGTCCTGCTCGTTTATTTCTCTTTTACTCTTAAGAGGGAAGAGAAATTAATTAAGAAGTTGTTCTAGCAAAAAATATTAATTGATTTTGGTCAAAGTTGACATAATCAATACGGATCTTACTTGAGAGTCAAAGAGAACTCTTTAATGCCGTTTAGATTAATTGGCGTTGACGGCACCGTCGAAAAATTTGCTCTTGCACCAAATAAAGACAGTTTCTTATGGGAATTTTCGGTGGAGTGAAAGGATAGTACAAAGTCCGCCATGTTTCACGCACAGTCTGACGTTTGCTTATGGATTTTCTCATAGGAGTAAAGAGCTACAGAGTCGCCGTCAACGCCAATTCAATCATCATTTGAACCTTGTTTAACTGCAAAACACTTTTTCTAAAAAAACCCAAGATGAAATATTTTAAAACCATCACAGGATCAATACTAACATCCTGTCAAGGAAAATCTGAGGTACATGAATGTTGCAAAAAAAGTGCCTTCAGACCGAGGGGGACGAAATTGATGAGCGATGCAAGTAGATGCGACAAATGAAAGAAGATTGTTCGAAGATTGATTCGCTAGTGTGAGATTTGTCGACCATCTAAACTTGAGATTTAGATGTGTCGCCCCCCTCGCTTCAGACATAGCGTGAGCCAATTGTCATTCACTGCGACAATCGTAGTGCGATATGCCTAGCAGAGAAGGAGATCGGGTACTCGCCAAGAAGTAAGCACATCGACGTGCGACATCATTTTGTCAGAGAGCAGCTCGAGAACCACACTATAGACGAGTGCACGGATGGATTTGAGTTCACTCACTCATATATGTATATCACATATGTGTTCATTTTTAGTAAACAGGGCCCCGCTGTTGTGTCACTTTTTGTCGAGTGAGTGAACTAAAATCCATCCGTGCACTCGTCAATGCAGCTGAAATACATTCGTTCGGGTGACCAGAAACCAGACGTGCTGACAAAGGCGGTCCCTTGGACAACTGAAAGTAGTTTTCGGAATCTCTCAAATTCCTAGTTAGGGAGAGGGGGAGTGTTGACTAGTGTAACTTCAGAATTTGCTCAGCCCTGTTTTTGGTCTATGTTTGCTACTTTCTAATAAACGTGTTTTCTCTATTCCTATCGAACGAACCAAAACAAAGGCGAGTTTTTTTTTTGCCCCGCAAATTCCCATAACATTATATCCAGGTACCTGTAATGTTTTATGTTAAAATAGTGAGATTAAACAAAGAAGGAATGCTTTACTATCTTATGAAGAATTCTGCAGAATTCTAGGAAGGATTTTATTGAAAAATACTAGCGGATGCCAGATAATTCTGGGGAGGATTTTGTAGGCACCCAAGGAAGATTCCAAGAAATTTCAAGAGGATTTCCGGTGAATTCTGATGCCTTGAAAGGGGGTACTGGAGGATCTCGGAAAATATTCCCAAAGCTTCATGAAGGACTTCAGAGAGTTCTACGGAACACTTCCGAGATTCCTAAGAAGGATTCCGGAAAATCTGAAATTATTTTAAATTGAACTCCCTGAATGTGATTGCTGCAAGTATTCTTTGAATCCTTTGGTTATCCTCTTGAGATTATTCTGAAATGTATTTTATAAAGTACCTATTCAAAATGTGTTATCCGGAAGTCTCTTTGATTCTGACTTACTTAGCTTGATTCACATGTTCGGGCACCCTTCCTAGGATTCCCAGAAATCCTTTGAGGATTCTCTAGATGCTTTCCCAAGAATCTTTTTCAGCATCTTCTGGGGTCTTGCCCAGGATTCTGTGGAATCATACTGGAGTCCATCTGTGAAGTACCTTCAAAGATTCTCTCGAATCCTTTCTGATGTTATCTGGAGTTCCTGTTGACATTTTCTTTTAAATTTGATTTAAATATTGTTATCATTTTTATATATGACTTCAGGTGATTTCTGAATTTTCCAGCTAGTAATCCTCAGCTGCAAAAAAGCTATTACTAGCTTCAAATTCAATTGACTTAAGTAATCTAATCTTTACTGGGAAATGTCAATTATTCTTTTATCCAGCGATCTATTGCAATACATCTATCAACCATGGACCATTCTAACAGATCCTAACCGAGTATCCGTTTAACCAGAATATTAGACAAATCAAATTTTATAAAAGTCGCCTTTAAAGATAGCATGCCTCCCCCTAGTAAAAATATCATATCCGAACGATAACTCAAATGATTGAACTATTCCTTCTTCTTCTTCTTCTTCTTCTTCTTCTTCGAATTTCAAGCTTATTGAATATCGCATATTAGCTTATTGCGTGCTTTCAACTTAGTGTTCTAGATGCACTTCCACAGTTATTAATTGAGAGCTTTCGATGTCTGTACCATTTTTGTATTGGTATGATTGTGTGGTAAGTCCAATCATACTTCTATGCCCAGGGAAGTCGAGAAATTTTTCAACCCTAAAAATTCCTAGACCGGACCGGGAATTGAACCCAGCCACCTCCAGCATGGTCTTGATTTGTAGCTGCCATACACTGCCAGTCCTCCCCCCAATGCAAGGGGAGGGGCAATGTCTATGTGGTTCACGGATAGCTCCAAATAGAATTTAGTCTTTATAGATTGAAATCACACTCAATTATTTTTGAATATAGGCAATTAGCCGTCTGAACATAACCATTGCAACGACAATGCATCATTAAAATCCAATTACCGTCATCCTCCCATTCCGGTGCGCGTGTGACACTTCTGAATCCAGCACCATTTAAAACCCGAACAAAGCAAAAACCTCCGATCATCTCACCCTCTCGCAGGTTGCCCCAGGTGAGCCGAGGGCCGGAACTGGCCATCACTCACTCACTGCTACCTACATTGATCCATTTGATTGCGAACCCCACGTAACCAGAGCAGACCGCGAGTGGCAGTTTACACAATGGGAAATTTTTTCGCGATCGACGACGATTGAATATTATCAAAACTTACATATGAGTCGTGAAAATGAAGTAAACGAAACAAAAATACAACGAGGACACAGCTCAATTACCATGAAAATGAGATTGCAACTGCCGAGCACAAACTTGTGGTTGAAGATCTTGCTCAGCTTCATGATCGACCTTTTTTCGAGATCGGTTGGAAAACAAAAATCACTCCGCACGTGGCGTTTCACTTCCTTTTCCGTTGCTTCCTTCCGATTCGGTTTGCGTTCTGCCGAGAACAATCGATTCCGCCTTTCCAAGCACACGCACCGACAATAATAATTATGCTCTGCACTTTGTTTTGCTTCTCTTTCACCAGATCGCTCGGTTGCTAACCGACCGGTCGAAGGTCACTGCGATGTCCATTACTGCACCAATTTTGGACAAGATACTCATTTCGATAATTTCGCCCAGTAGGCATTGACGGAGAAAACCGCTCAGAAACCACGGAGCACTGGAGTTTGACTTTGGGGCAACTCCTCTACCGACGGCGACGGAACCGATCGTTACAACGCAAAAGCCGACAATGGACTGAAAACTGCACGAGCATGTGCCAGACTCACTGACTGACTGACTGACTGACCAACCCGTCGTTGTCCGTCGCCTTTGTCGGGGTTGGCATCGCCGCATCGGTTCGGTTGGTCGGGTTGCTTTTGATGATCATCATCATCAACATCACGCGATGACGTTTCGATAGTTTGTTGTTTTTTCCATCGATGTAATCCAAATTTGATCATTGAAAGTCAGGCATTTGGAAGCAAAAATCCCACCTAACATGGTGGTACTGTGAGCGTGATTATACGATCGGAGCTGCACCTGCCCATTACTATGCTTGATCGTGAATGGGCTAAATGCATGTTTTGCACTGTTTACAATCAGAAAACACATTTTCTCTCCAAGATCGAATTCGAGAGAGAGACTGATTCGCTGATAAGTTTTACCAAACTGCCACTTTTTCCACGTTTGGTCTGCATGTAGCAATGATGTTAGGTACGATCGTGGGATAGGAAGGAAGGAAATGCGTGCAGCGAAGCATGGCCCCCCAAATGAGCGAGCTTTTGTTGGGACGACTGTGTGTGTGTGTGAGTAGAATGTGTAGGACCATGAACGCCAGCCACACTCTCTAGAACTTGGACGCAGTAGGCGGTGATGGATCGCGTTGGCACTTTGACTCAGCATAGCTTGCTTTGTTATTTATTACGGAACAAGCGAAAGGTGGAGAAGTGTGTAGGGTCCAAAGTGGTAATTAAGTTCTGTGATGAGTCAGCTGCAGCATAAGTTTTGATTCAGTTTTTTCCCCTGCCGACCTGAACTCAGTCATCGGCCAACTTCAGGTGCGATGGGAGTCGGAAAGAACTACGCATGTTGATATCGCATCCAAGTCGGGATTGATGGAGAATCCCATGGCGGATGACTAATTTATGCAAGTGCACGTTAGTTGCCCGGTAATTATGGTATGGTCACTACATTCTACCTCAATGTGGCGTCATAGTTGTTGATTTGTGGAGCATGAATTTTTAATGCGCTGAATAAAAAGAGGCATTTTTGTATTTCATGCTCCCCTTTAAAAAAAATACGTGAATTCATCACTTGCACCAACCTCGACCGAAACTGTGCTGTCGAATATTTTGAACAAACATACAATGTCTTGCTAACTAAGTTTCTAAATATTAGCTCGCAATCACTGGGTTAGTACATACTGTTGGTGTAATTTATAATATTTCATTAGCACTAAGCAATTGATACATCTGTGATGAAGGTGACAAACAGCTTACAGTTGTGTAGCCAGAAATTGCTTCCGGTTAGGGGTTTCCACATATTTGATTAGTCGTTCTCCACAAATGTGCTCCAATGCAATGTCACTATGGTCCAGGAATGGAATCTAGCGGGACAAAATTAATAGCTCCGAAACGAAGCATTTCCGTGACTTGGACAATAATTAGGACCATCTATTGACATTGACAGAGAGTTTGATATTGCCAATTCAGAGACAAATTTGCATTTGGTATCAGTTTTAACAGCCGAAATTGACAATCGTCCAAGGGGTATTCAACTCTGCACATCGAGGGATTTAGCTGTACCGAAATCTATGCCTATGCTGTGCCGAATGAGCTAAAATCTGTCAAACAAGGCATCAATATCGCGGCTACCACGGCGTAACTACCGAGCGTTTCGGCTGTTCTTGGCAGCTTTCCTCAAGGGAAATTTAATCACGGTAGAATTAATTTCCCCCGACAAAAGCTTCCAAAACTGCCGAAACGCTGGACAGTTAAACATATAGTTTGAACTATCCAGACTGCATAACCGAAACTCCAATTATTTTATTTTATTTAATGCTGATGTATTTTTCTCCTTTAGAACTACGAACTCAATTGATACAATGCTTTTTGTCTCCGAATGACATGATAACATTCTTCCGAACCTTGGCGAAGGCAATGCGTCTGTCCTGAAGCTAATCGATCGTATTTTGCCATCTCTTGCTGCATACTGTGATGTCCTTCTTGGAAGCATTTGTGAGGCTGGACGAGAAGAGCCGGTGGGGAAAAATCGGGAGAACTCATTCGTGGCACAGTACAATCCATCCAGCACGTAGCGATCTCAATAGAAATCATGTCCGCCGAACGTGCTGTATTTTCTTTGCAATAGAAACGGCAGCGTAATAGGTAACGTTAGACAATCTCCTGCAGAAGACTCCGAGATGATTCGGTCGGGACAATGGTTCACCAGAGGCGAGATCGAAAGTCAACTGTCCATAGAATGTTTTTAATTTTCAGTATTTGAAGTAAACAAAGCAGTAACCATTATAATGAGTACGATTTGAAAAACTGAACAGTGCTGTCGTTTTATATAATATTTTTTGTGTCATAATTGTCAACGTGTGCCCCATGTACTGGAAAGTGTGCCGTGCTGTATTTCGGCACAGTGTGCAGAGTTGATTACCATTTGCAATCGTTACTGATAGTCAATGCCAACGAAATTTTGAAGCAATGAATAAAAAAAAATATTCGGAAAAGGCCATGACAACTCGAAAAGCATCACAAAACAATAACAAAACAAATGAAAGTTCGGAGTCAAAATAGAAGAAAAAGGAAGTTGGTGCGGATTTGTAGCATTACTGCTGTGCCATCCCCGATTTGCCACATTTTGGAAGAAAGTAATTAGTTAAAACATTTTAAATACAAAGTGACGTAGTCTTTAATCGAGCTGACAGCAGCCGGTCGTTCAACCCATCAGTCATGCCTACAAATATATAGACTGTTCCAGAAAGTATAAGCACACTTTCAAAATAACAAAAAAGTCATGTTTTTTTAAAGTTTTAATAATTTTATTTGGCAAATCATATTTGTATTTGTATTTCAAATGATCTCGTTTAATCAACATATTTAATCATAGCCAAGACTCCTTACTTTTCCTCGAACATGACCCATTAGCTTCTGCACAGTGGTACTTCCCACCATTTTGACCACTTTTGGCCAATCTTTTTTGAATTTTTGGATGTCGTCCGCTGGTTTTATTAATTTTCGAAGCTTTACTCTGGTTAAAGCCCAAAAAGTCTCGATTGGACGTGCCTCCGGGCAGTTCGGCGGATTCATGTATTTTGGCATGAAACATACATTTTGACTTTTGTACCATTCTAAAGTGTCCTTTGCGTAATGACATGACGCCAAATCACGCCAAAATACTACTTGACCTTCGTGCTGCCTGATCATTGGCAACAATCGCTTCTGGAGACATTACTTAACGTAATTCTGAGTGTTCATCGTCTCCGTTGTGATGTACGGACTAGATGTTTTACCACACTGGCATATTGGCTGCCAAACCATAACATTGTTACCGAATTTTTCGGTAAAATTGCCTTCTCCGTTTCGGGGATGCCTTGCCTTGCCTTCGCTTACAGTATAGAATTGTGGTCCGGGAAGCGTTTTGTAATCTAGTTTCACGTACGTTTCGTCGTCCATTATTATACACCAGGGGGTAAGGCACTCTGCCACCTTGTGTTTGTGTTTATTGTGTTTCATGTGTGTTTTTGGGTGTCGGAAGGTGTTTCTGGGTGCTTCATCGTATTTACGGAGTTGTCAAAACTTCAACAGAAAAAATAAATTTACTGGCAACCATATCCTCAATCATAACATAACGCTGAAAATGACAGACCCCCTGCGATTCCTTTGCTGTTGTTTGTATAAAGAAATAGCACAACCGGCGGGAGGATTATTTGGAGCTAAAATGACCTCAGTCCAGAGCACCGGATATCAGAGTAAGACATGGAAAGGACAGCCAGCTATACCACTGACTTGCTTGCTGCGTCAGAATCAGTAATAGAGTACCATAAGCGTTTCGCAACTGTAGAGATCCAATTTTAATCAGCAGCCACTACCGTTCAGGGTTACTTGTCCACAGATTAGTTCTTGACACGGACATTGGTCCTCTCGCTGCAGGAGGAAGACGAATGAGTACGTGCCACCCGAGAAGAAAGATCAAGCAAAGGGTGCATTTGCAATTAATTGGAGTGGCCGTGATTGGGATGCCGCTGGTGAGAACCTAGGATTTACAATCAGACACTTTTCCGTTGCGGTTGCAGTGGTTTTCTTGCAAGACATCTTTACATTTTTAGCATCCTGATGCCGCTGCTTTCGTGGATCCTAACCGGTTTAGTATTTCCTTTTCTTTGGATTGGAGGTTTTCAATCCAGATCAAGAAATTTTCCTTTCAAGACAGAACGGTTCGACGTTTTTTACAGGTTTTTTTTTCAAAACAAAATAACAATCGAATGTAAACATTATTTGCAGTGGTGCCAGAATTGATTAAAAAAAATGTTGTCATGCGGTGGAAGGGTGCTTGAAGTGTGTCGAAGTGTGTTTCTATGGGTGTTAGCACAATGTGGCAGAGTGACTTACCCCCTGTTATACACCCAGAATTTCGACACAATAACGAATCGTAGAGTTTGCGGGCCCGTGGTTTCACGGACGCGGCCTGTTTTGGGTTCCTTTTGAGTTTTTTCTGCTTCCGGTATGTTTTTAGCCCAAGTCTTTCTTTGGCACGCATGACGTTACTCGACGAGGTCCCTAGTTTTTTCACAACATCCCGAACGGAAGTCGCTGGTTTTCGTTTGTAGGCATCCCTGATCTTTTTATCGATATCCGGACTTACACCCTCTTCCTTGGCCAATTTTCTCAAGGAGAGTCCGCTCACAGTGCACCATTTGTGCACGATACTTTTTCGTTGTTCCGGAGTAAGACCACGCATTTTGACAGGAAACACAAAACTAAGCACTTTTTGATGCTATGTCCAGCGTTGCCAGATTGTTTTAAAGCTTGTCGGTATCAAGTGTATTAAAAAATCGGTATTTATCGGTATTTACTATTTATTTAATTTTATATCATAGCCGTTTTTTAAAGTGAAAATTTTAACGATGGTGACGACTGGGATTTGTAGCGTTGTTCTCAAGTGGTGATCAAAATTGTGACCAAGTAGTGTTTTTTTTCTTCAATTAAATATCTTTAAATGAAACCAAAATATGGAAAACGACTAAACCATAGACAATAACGACAAACAATATTTTCCCTTGAAAAAGCCACAACCTATGGCCGAAATGTCGGTCTGATTAAAGAGCCTAATTTCTATAAATTCAGGCTCTTTAGGTTAGATTACATCGTAGTCGTTGCAGTGTTTTAAGACTAAGAAAGCTGTTAATCAAAACAAAATTTTAGCTTTTTAACTATGATCGGAAAATTCCGGATGAAAACCCCGGGGAATGTTTGAATTAGCTTCTGAAAGGAGCTGAACAAATATCCAGAGAAAGACGAATGAAGCTCTCCTGGACGAAGTTCGAGAAAAGCTGGGAAATCCTTCGGGAAAAAATCGGATATCACATCCAAAGGAAGCCAGAAAAGTTTCGGAAACCGGAAGTAAATTTCCAGAAGTAGCCATTTCCAGGGCAAGCCAGAAGAAGCTTAGAAAAACCTTCCAATAGAAGTCGAACAAAAAACCTTTGGCTTATGGTCAAACTTCCAGAAGAAGTCCAAAGAAATTTCTGGGAGAATTAATTGAACTTCCTGGAGAAGACGAAAGAAACTTCCTGGAGACGCTGGCAGAAACTTCCTAAGGTAAATTGGAAGAAACATCTGAAGAAAGTCGGAAACCAGAACGCTTACGGAACAGTCGTAAGAAACAAGGACATAATTCCGAATGAAAGAGATTCCTGGGGGATGATCCAATGATCCAAAAAAAATTCCTGATATTAAAAAAAAAACATCCCTGATGACTCCGAAATTTCCCTGAAGTTTTCGGATCATTCCTGAAATGCAGGAATGGAATATTTCATAATTCCTCGGAATTCCTTAAAAGTTCTTGTAATTTTCCTGAAATTAGGAGCTGTTTGGAGTTCTTTAGGCATCCTCGAAGCGCTAGAATTTTTAAAAGTTATCGGCACTGCCATTAAAAAGCATAGAACTTCCCATAAAATGTTCTCACAATGATCTAATGTTCATGTAACCTCCCTTACGTTTCCTAAATTTGCATGAACATTGCTAAAGTTTTCGAAAATTGCCTGAGTTTCTCGGAGCTCCTTTATAATTTCAGCAATTTCATTGAAATTACATTATCTGCCCTGATGTTCTCTGACTTCACTAAAGTTCCTGAAAACCATTAAATTTCCCTGAAGTTCTTTGGACTGGTGAAGTTTCCAAAATATTTATGATGTTTCCTTAAGTTCACTGAAGTTCGCTGGACTATTCTGAAATTTCCGGGTTTTTGAATTTTAAGAGAAGTTAATGAAACTTTAATTTATGGCAACTTACACAAAAGTCTGAACTTTTCTGAAGTTTCAGAACTTCTTGAATGTGCCAGCAGCTAGTGTGGATCCGCAATAAAAATCTGATAGCATCCTTGAAGCTCCGGAAAAGTTAAAAAAAAAACTGGCGGGAGAAGATGAAAGAATCATTCAAGCGAAGGCTGAAGAAGCTTCCAAGGTAAGATGGAAGAAAATTCCAGGGAAAGTTGGTCAAAACTTCAGGAAGTTTAAAAATGAATAAATACTTCCGGAAGTAAAATAAAGTTTAAAAAATATTTCTCGATTGCCTAGGAATTACTGGAAAGAGCCATCGACTTTTTCTCGGTGAGGAAATGCAAACATTAGTCGAAAGAGTATTAAGCATAAGGCACCTTAGAGATGATTGTTTAGAATTTTGAAGGCTCAATAAGATACAAGTGTCTCACAAAAATTTTCTCCGAAATTCGAGCGCGGGTAGGCAATAATAATTTTGAATATTAAAAAAAAAAACGGTATAAATCGGTATAAAATTTTAAAAATCGGTATTTCGAGGAACCTTATCTGTATATCGGTATCTAGTTTGGAAATCGGTATAAATACCGATAAATCGGTATATCTGGCAACGCTGGCTATGTCATTCAGAAATGAGCAAACAAAAAGACGCAGCCAAAACATGTTGAAATATTTCATTATATTCAAAGTGACCGTTAAAATAAGGTGTGCGTATACTTTCTGGAACAGTATATACACTGAAAAAAATATTCAAACCTAAATAGTATTAAAATTACGCTAAATCGCAACTCTCCTGACCGCCTGACGCCAGTTGTCAAACCGCCTCAAGGAGAACGGATCCAAATTACCCATGACAACCTTAATAAACGGGTACCATATGGTATGGTGCGACCATACCACATAAAGTTTGGGATGATATCCCGAATTGTTTGATAGGCGATTCTTATGGTTATTGCTTATGCGTGAACTTGGAACGCAGTTGCATCTTTCAGTAGATTTCCCGTATCAGAACAGGACTGCAGATCGGTTCTTGTTTGATCCGATTCGTTAAGTTAAGTCCTCCGTGCTCCATCCTACCTGATCGCCCTTCTTGCCAGCAACCCGTTGAAAGTCGTGCATCTTCATGGTTGCAATCAGTGATCAGATAAAGGCCAAATTATCGATAATCGTAGTTTCGTTGCCCAACTGAACAGCGGAATGTTATGCACATTCTGGAACTTGATGAAACTCAGCGTAATCAGCAATCATCCCGATTCCAAATTTTTCTGATTCACCAACTTATCCTGGAACAAAACGCCATATCGCTAGATGGTTGATGAACAGCTGGACACGAGACCGGACATTCTTGGATGCCTTGGATGAGAGTTGAGAGTGTTTGCCATCGGATGGTAACTCGTTCCAGCAACATACGAAGTAATGCAAATTGATTAAGACTACAGTTTTGAATAAGCTGGAAATAATCTTAACACGCCATGTCCATAGTATCTCTGGATTTATCGATATAGTACTTTTGGATATTCGCTTCCAAACCGTTGACATCAACACCCATTTTCATCTGGAATAAAAATCACCTGAAGTGGGTGGGAAATTCACGAAATCTCACAAAATCACCCTATGTAGTACGGTACAAGATGAAAGTTGCCATGGCCGACACTCCTTGAGAGGAAGATCCCATTTGTTTCGGTTCGTTAAGTTGGGTTTGTCTTCGTTCCACAGGATCGTACACTATCATATGCTAAAAGCTTGCATTTGCTTTCAAAAAGGTTCAATCTTCCGCAGCCAAATAAGCTGCAATTTTCGTCAGTGCTCTGCTCTCCGAATATCGGCAATTTCTGTCGTCAGGAAAAACTTTCAGACCATGGCCAATCCTGTCCCCGGAAGCGACTCTAAATAGTCATACAGCTTCTCCCAAGGGGTAAATCACTCTGCCACATTGTGCTAACCTCGGTGCTAACACCCACAAAAACACACTTCGGCACACTTCAAGTGCAAGGGGCTGGACACTCAACACCCCTGATCAGCCACTGCAGTTCACCAGGCCAATCCCAGCACGATGACGTCGAAATGCTGCAACCGGTAACCAAGGTTGCAAATACTCATTGCAGCTAAAATAATGTTTTTCGGAATAATAAAACCAAAAGATGGTATGAAGGCCTGTTTTACTTGTAACTTACAAGAAGAGGTTACAAAGTATGCGTTTGAAACATAAAACCTGTAAATTTTGCTTTCTATGAGTCACAATCAGTGATTTTCTGATCGCTGAGTGAGTGAGTGAGTGAGTGTGTGAAAAATCGCTGATTGTGACTCTCATGAAGTGAAATAAATAGGTTTAATATGTCAAACACATTCTTTACAACCTCTTCTTGTATTCTACCTATTCAAAATACGATCATGGCATCTAACTATTTCATAATTAAAAAAAAAACATTGTTTTAGCTTAAATGAGTCTTTGCAACCTTGCCGGTAACCCTTTTGTCATCATGTCCGCAGGTTGTTCGACGGACAGTACGAACTTGAGAGTGATGGAACCATCCTTTATCAAATCCCGCAGGAAGTGGAACTTTACGTTGATGTGTTTGACCCGTCCGAAGGCCTCCGATTCCTCTGCGATCCTCATAGCAGACTGATTATCTTCGTAAACGCAGAACGGTTCCTTGCTCCTGTATCCCAAATCGTGCAGAAGACGGCTCTCGTGGCAGGCCACCATGCAGAGGGCTGTCAGATCTGCCTCGGTCGTTGAGAGAGCGACGATTTGTTGCTTCTTGGTGAGCCAGCTGACTGTATTTCCGAACACCTTAAACACACCACCGCTCACGGAACGATGATCAGAGGAGTCGTTGGACCAGTCGGCATCCGAAAAGACCTCCAACAGCGGCGCTGCTTTATTCGCACGGTAGACCAGGCCGAAATCGAGCGATCCCTTGACGTATCGCAGTATCCTTTTTAGATGAGTCCAGTGTTCATTGCTGGGGCAGCTCTGCAACTGCCCGAATAGAAATTTACATTAGCCCAACGTTTGATTTTGATGTCTACATCAGCATCGAAATCAAATGTATGCCTGATGATGCCATGGCTATATAGCGCACACTACTGCACCATTTAAATCGAACGAGTGCGAGCAAGAGGGAAACAGATTAGTGGGAAAACAAACCGTGCATTCATCTATGTGTGCTAGATAGAGAAAGACTACTAAACGTCAAAAAGGTCTATAGAAGCTCACTGCCACTGTCAGATCCAGTCTAGTGGTTAGGGCTGCGTATGACAAACAACCAACTAGTTCCCTGAACGGCTGCGCGGTTCGATTTTGTTCGTTCCCTTTCAGGAGGTTCTCGATGGGCGTTAAGCACGGATTGCAGTCCTCCATTTTAAAGCGTTTCAGGACGTTCTCCAGATAGTGTCGCTGAGTTTTCTTCATCACACCGCCAGCTCGATCGTAGATAACTTGCAGTCCCAGAAAGCACTTGATTTTACCGATGTTCTTCGTTTCGAATTCCTTTGAGAGACAGTCCTTCACCATCAGCGACGCTCCGGCAATCAGTATGTCGTCCACGTAAAGAACCATAATCACCCTAATCGCTCCGGATCCGCGAGTGTACAAGCACTGGTCGTTGGCGCTTTGCTTGAAGCCAAGATGGTTCACCACGAACTTGTGAAATCGACTGTTCCTGGCACGAGATACCTGTTTAAGACCATAGAGGGATTTTTGCAAACGGCAGACTAGGTTCTTTCCTTTTTTGTGAACCCCTCCGGTTGCGTCATAAAAATCTCCTCGGTGAGCGACCCGTTCAAGAAGGCGGTAGAAACATCCATTTG
This sequence comes from Ochlerotatus camptorhynchus, assembly GCF_037179485.1. NCBI lineage: Eukaryota > Metazoa > Arthropoda > Insecta > Diptera > Culicidae > Ochlerotatus > Ochlerotatus camptorhynchus. The sequence goes on along the minus strand of NW_027040802.1, from coordinate 758,716 downwards.
GCTTTCTATCTCCTGGCAGCTTGGTCAAAGTCCAAGTTTCGTTCTTCGTGTAGGCTTCTGTTTCCTCGTTGACCGCAGCTTCCCACTTCAACCAGTTTTTCCGTGCTTTCGCTTCGGCCAGCGTCCTTGGAAAATCCTCGACGTATTCTGTGGCGCTCTCGGTGGCGCTCCATATCATAGTCAGTTTGCCACGCCGGTGGTTTCCGCTCACGAACTGGTCGACCGGAGCTGATGGGTTCCGCTGGATCGTGCTCGCCATCGTTGTTCGAACCGGATTCCAATTCCGCTCCAGTGTGGTCTTCTTCGAAGAAACTCTCGTACTCCGACACCGATTCCACTCTGGAACCACCTGCTCACCCGTATCCGGAACGTCCAATATTGCATCCGGTGCCTGGTTCCACCAATTCGTATTGTTCATGATCGGCCGCAACAATGGAGAGAACATCTCGCTCACCGCCACATCCAGGAGTATTTTCCCAACCCATGGACTCTACAAAATCGACGTCACGAACGTGCATAATCTGCCGCTTCGTCGGGTGCCACACTCTATAGCCGTTGTGAGCATAGCCTAGGAATAGCCCTTTCCAAGATTTAGCGTCCAACTTACCTCGTTGCTCTTTTGGAATGTGGACGAACACGAAGCAACCGTTTCTGGACGTCCGGCTTTGATCCTTCCCACAGCTGGTACGGAGTCATATTGGGATCGATTGCGCTGGAGGGGCTACGGTTCTGAAGATTGGCTGCAGTCTGTACGGCATAACCCCAGAAGCTGAGCCAAAGCCGTTTCTTCGGGACCTTCTGGTCTTAGAGTTACCAACCGGTGAACACTCGTGTTTATTTCAGTTACCATGGAGACGTAATTTGTGATTAGCCCCGGTCCCTTTCAAATTGTATCATTATTTATGAACGGCCTTATATTTGAAATGACGTTCCACATTCATCTAGTGATGTCCGATTTTCATTCGAATAATCGTTTAATCGATTAACGAACCGAAAAGTAAACTATTTATAATCGGTTAGATCATGCCAATATAAGCATTAACATCTCCACAGAATCATCACCGATCGTTTCAAACATGTGCTGCACTCTCATTCGTGGAAAAATCGCAGCACAGCGAACAAAAAATAATCGATTAGTTGTTAATCGAGTAATTAAAAAATGGGACACCTCTGATTTTGGTGTGATTGTTTTGATAAAAATGAGCGCAAAATTTCATCTCTTCCGAGGGGACAGCAAAACCACAAAATTACCTTGAATACGGGGGGTTCTCATTGGATGAAAGGGACTGTGAAAGAAGACACTAAAATAGAAAGTTTTTCTTCCGACAGTTTCATCTTAGTATTCATCTTTGGAGTTACCTCTATGGTTATATGTTGCTACAACCACCGACAAACCGACATGAATGACCATAGCAAAAACAATAAAATTTCTAACCAAGGCACACTACTGACATCTGGCTCCGTGTTCGCCGGAAATATTTAGCTAAGCCATGCAAAAGTTATGAATTGGTTCGTGTCTGATCTATTTCGGACAAATTATTTTTATCTAGATCAAAAACTCCTATGGTTTTGACAGTTCGGATCACTGCACATCGAAATCAGCCGTTTACGATTTTCGGGCATAATTTAGAATTAAGTGTCATGTCGGTTTGTCGGTGCTAAATCTATTAGTTGACAGCTCACCCCCATACCGAGGGGCGATAACATGATGATTTTTGCTAATATAATCGCGCTTTTTTAAAATAGTTCCAGTGCTCCAAAATCGATGAAATTTTCGACTTCGGTCACCGACAAACCGACATGAATGACCATAGACTTCTCTGACGTTTGTGAATTGCAAAGTTCTGCACTAATCTTTGGGTAAATTCAAAGTTTTTCTTGCACTAATACTTATAATTTACCCCGAGTTCCACACTAATACTTGTGCATTTTACAAACGTCAGAGAAGTCTATAGAAATTTTCACGAAAATTTTGTTCAAAGCACACTACCGACATCTGACTCCGTGTTCGCGAAAAACGTTTATCTAAGCCTCGAAGACGAGTGCAAAATGTATGAGTTGCTCCGTGTCTGTTCTATTCTGGACAAGTTATTATTATCTAGATGAAAAGCTTCTATGGTTTTGACAGATGAGATCGCAGCACATTTGAATCGGCCGTTATAGATTATCGGGCGAAAGTTAAGTTTAAGTTTCATGTCGGTTTGTCGGTTCCATTTTTAATGCAGGTTACGAATATGTATTGGCTCTGGCTTTGACAGTTCGTTTGGCTCAAAACCAACCAGTCCGCTCCTCTCTAGTTCGAACATTAGTAGAGAAATCACCGACATGAATGATCATACAAATTACAAAGAAATTTCTGATCAAAGCACAAAACTGACATCTCAAGAGCCACATGTGAAAGCTTTTTGTAAACTCTTTTCTCGTCAACCGAGGGTCGCCCACACAAACCAACAACATCATCGGAAAGGGGAAAGTTCTCCCTACCCGGTGAGGTTTCTGGTTTGCTTTGTTGTCATATGGGTGGCGAGAAAAGGACATAAGAAGGTTTGTTTACAAAAAAGCTTTTATGCCCTTTTCACATGTTGTTCTTGATCTGACAACGTGTTCGCGGAAAATATTTGTCCTAGCCACGAACACGCGTACAAAATTTATCAGTTGGTTCGTGTCTAATCTATTTCGGACAAATTATTTTTATCTAGATAAAACATTTCTATGGTTTTGACAGATGGGATCGCTGCACATTTGAATCGGTCGTTATGGATAATCGAACAAGAGTTAAGTTTCAGTTTCATGTCGGTGGAGGAATTCCACGGCATTTCCAGAAAACTTTTAAGGTAAATTGAGAGTACAGGGGTGGAAGGGTTTCCGGGGCACGTCCAAGAACCTTCCAATGCAAGCCTAGATTATATCATAGCTTCCTTATTTAACATTCCTAGACCATTGGGGTCATTTTTGGCCTGGAAACACTGTGTATTTTCCCCTAATGCATTAGGAAGGTTAAGATATGTTTAGAATGCTTCCAGATCATGTGCTTTCAGGGCATGTTCAGAGAACTCCAAATAAATGATAGATAACTACCCCCAGAACAAGTTCGAAGTACTAAAGTTCTAAGCATTTCTAGAGCTTTATCAATAGACTTTCGAGGAAAACCAGCACTTGGTTTGATCCTAAATGGAATATATTTTAATATATAGGGGAAATGGATGTAATGTCGACCTAAATGCCCCTAATTTGGGTCCATGCATAAATTCAGCAATCGACTAAATTTTCAATAGCGACCAAAAATATCCATCAGCACCGTCCCATTGACGCGTTCATCTATATAAAATTGATAAGTAGCAGATTTTTAGCGATGGGCCCAATCCTAGATCCATAGGCCAACAATAGAGCCATTTCCCCTATTATTATAAATTTCTATTAGGTCCACAAGATGGTGCATAATTCAATTTGTAAATCTCCCACTAAGTGGTACTAAATGTTAAATCCTAGATGAACGGTAACAGCCATTCTTCGTTGCATAGCTTTCGGATCGCTCTCAACCAGCAGCAGTTTATAATTCCGCAAAAATCCATTTATTTCCTAAAAAACCACCCATCTAGAAATCCAACTTACTTTTAACACCACCGCCCGAGCAACTCATCGTCTGCACCAGCTTCTGGCCGCGCTCGTCCTTATCGTCGCCCAGCTCCGGCGGCAGATGCAGCTTTTCGATCGCAAACTTCCTCCGGCGCAGCTTGAAGGCCAAATCCCGTGTCTCCGGAACGAAGCCGGCCAGCGTGTTGAGGGCGGAAATCTTCACCAAACCCAACAACCCATGGTACTCCTTGAAGATCGGATTCGTTTCCTTGTCCGAGCCGGCAAACGACTCCAGCGCGATGCAAAAGTCCAGCTGATCGACGAGGCGATCGTACAGGCGGTTGTCTTCCAGGTGGTGAAAGAGATGGGTCGGAAGAGTGATCAGGCAACAGGATAGGGTGTTTCGGACGATGGATTTGAGAATGGTGACGAATTTCAGCAGGTCTGCCGGGAAGTTCCGGTCGTACCAGAGAGGTGAACCGATGGAATTGAGGCAAATTCGCAGGAGGTTCTTCTCTTTGACTTCCGCGTTGGATGGATCGAACTGGGGTTGTGTGGATTTGAGGTGGATGGCGTCCAGCAGGGACTGGAAGTTGGGATTGGTGAAGGCGTTGGTGGGCTTGGAGGGAGGCTGAGAGCCGTCCCAATAGGTGATGTCGTGCCGGGCCAGTTCGGATTCTTCGATTTGTTTGGACAAATCGAAGAAGTGACCGATCTGAGTGCTGGATTTTTGCTCCAAATCGACAACGGAGAGATTGTTGTACCGGAAGGCGATTCGCATCTCCTCCGGGGTTTGTGTTTTGGGAGTCTTGTCCGGTTCGGTGTCCTCCACCGGGGTGGGAAGTTTGTTCATCTAGAAAGCGGGAAGTTGTGATGGGGTTTGATGACTCGTGTGATTCGTACTAACCAATTGCACTGGGTCCTCCTCCAAAGAGGCGACAAACGAAGAATGACTGTTGACTAGCCCCTCGGCTAGGAAGTATTTCGTCAGAACGCGTGAGTAATTTGCATATTTATCCTCCTCTATTAAATCAAACGTAAATCAATCATTTAATTGGAACATTTCCGTATCATTTGAACCAACGGAGAAAACATACTAACCGATAGCAATGATCGATCCAATGGGAAAACCGCCACCGAAAATGTGATCTAACGAAGGATTTCCGGACGACAGGATCGCTTGACCGCTGTGTAGCGAGGCACGTGTTCCCTTGATGGTCACCGCGCCGCGGCGCTTCACGAAACTGGACATCTCTGAATTGGATCACGAAATTTAACAATTTTATTTCAATCGAGCAACCATTGACTTGCACTACCACTTACCGACGAGTGAATCGAATGTAAACAAACACTGAGCATGCGAACGCATCAGCCGACTTTGACAGTTCTCAGTTTTGTTTTGTTTTCATGTTCATGCATGCGCGTGGTTTTGTGCCATTCCATGCAGGCAGACGAGAGGTGAGTATTGAGAACATCATCGTGACGAAATACTGGGAGCGGACGACATCACCTTCTTGAGCATCACGAATCATGTGTGGCTTATGTCTCTGATGAATTATGCAGTTAGTACACAAACCATATGAACATATTCCAATTGGAAAACAAGGGATGGCCGAAAAAAGAGCGATAGTAAAAAAATGTATTAATTCTAGAGTGATTTGAGATTTGGAGGTAATTGAATGTGTAAACAAACACGTCAATCACCGATTTCTCACTTATAAAATCTCAATCTCGAAAGCTAATAACACTATGAGGTAGAGGAATGATTCTTTTATCATTTGGTATAGTTTGATTATGAGATTGTGCTCTTATTCAAGAGAAATCGGCAATTGACGTGTTTGTTTACAAAAGCAGTTACGCGCAAATCTCAAATCACTCCGGCATTTCGAGATTAATTTATTACATCTAGCCTCTGCCATTCACTTGCCTCAGTTTGAGATTTTTCAACTACGGATTATTAATTTCATAAGTTCAATATAGTAATAAGCTATTTTCAGCTTGTGAAATGTCATAGTGATGCATATAAGAAATAGTTGATGTTTAAACCCTATCTAATTTTACACTTTTAAAAGAATTTTAGCGAAAGCTGAACCCTTGAGGTTGAAAATTTCGAACGATTTTATCGTCACGATTGGCATTAAATCTGAGGCCACAAGGACGATCGAAACGCATTTTTCGTTTTTCATACAACCAGTTCTTACGAAATTCTCTTGATTCGGCTTCCCATGATGAGGTCTGAGAAGTAACTCAATATTCAAGATCACTGACAATCGTTCTCATTCAGGGTTGTTAATTGATTGCCGTTCTCATTGCTCTGTTTTGAAAATTCAGCCTTCGCCAGATCGCAACCCGTCCAAATTAAATCCAGTTAGTTAAATCATCACTCACACCCGGTGTTCCAGTCGTCGGGTTGAACTGAACTCTCAACGGAGCAGATAATTAGATTTTAACTTGAAACTCCCCTTAACCACTGACTATATCGATGGCTTCAGGAGTCTTCCCGAAATGATTGGGATTCCAACCGAAACAAGCGGGCGACAATCGTGCCACATATGTTTTCACTGTAGGAAGGAGAAGGACCCCTTCTTGTTTGCTTGTTGAAGAAATTTGTTTGAATAAATCAAAACTAAAATTTTCATTTCAATCGTTCAATGAAACTGACATAAATTTTTGTTTTTTTTTGCTAAACAAAAAAACTGAGCACTGGATGACACTTTCTCAATTTCCGTTTCTTTTCATGCAAGGCATAGTTTATTCGATCCTCGGGGTGACAATTGCCTCACATATGTTTTCGTCAGATATCTCGCTGTACTGGAGATAGAAAATCTGATTACCAATTTAATTTATTTTTAAAGTGAACCGATCATTTCATTTCACTGACATTTTGCTTTACCACCTCGCATTTTCACGGGTCCACATCTGACGATCTACTCGATGTACAGAGTTCAAAATGAATCTGCATATGTGCTGCAGAGAAGCAAGCAACGCGCTTAATTTTCAGATCTGAATGGCTTCTGGCTGGCGAGATTAGTGCCAGTGAAAACGCAAACTGGATGAATTCCGTGAACCTTGTCCTTAAAAAGTTGTCACTTGCTAGAATATCGACACTAGGCTGGCGCCACTAGATGCCTAGTAGGCTTCACTGGTGCGTAGAATTCGGGACCCATGGAAACGGAAGACAATAATAATGACACATGCTCGGATGCCACAATCTCGGAAACCGCCAACAACCCGTCGCAAGGCGTAATCAATCACAGTCAGCAGACCTTGGTTCTACGAGGATGGATTTTTGTCGCCTTGGAATCGGATGTCATTTGAATGTTGGATTTTTGTTTGTTTGTTTGTTGTGATGAGCGCTACAAGCGGAAAGGAGTCCCAGGAGAGGATGAGGCGGTGTTGCAATTCGGCAACAAGTGAGGCCAGTCAAGTGCATGAACTTGGAAGGGTTAAGATCGTTATTAAGGCCGTTCGCAATGCTGAGTTTCAAAATTGTTTTAAGCGACTCGACAATTCAGTGCCAACATTTCAAAGGGGCGTAATTGCTTTTGTAAACAATGGCTTTAGCTATCGATTTGTCGCAAATAAAAGTCCATTCCTCCAAATTAACAATGCTAGTTGGCAAAGGAAACATTCCTCTACCTGCTGGTGTCATTAATCTTCATGAGTAAGTTTTAATTCACGAGAAATTGACGGCTAAAGTCATTGTTTACAAATACAATTACGCCCCTTTGAAATGTTGACACTGAATTCTATAATTTGAAACTGTCAAAAATAAAATTGCAACACGATCAGCGCAACGCACAGTTCTAAAAGATGTTTGTAATCATCATGTTCCATAAACTTTACTGTTTTCATGAAGTTCATAGAGTTTTTTTTTGTGAAGCTCTTCGAAACATCTTTAAATACATCCAAAGAAATTTGAAACAGAGTTCCATTCGTGTTTCAAACTCGCTCATAAATAAAACAGAATAGTCGAGCAGTTGCAAATCTGGTGCAAAATAGTGCTCGAATAATGAAACTGCAACTCTGTGGGCGGACCGAAGCGGACAGAGTTCTCACGGGGCGCAAGCGGGGACACACGTATTACGGCTTCGGAAGGATCAAAAATAAATACGCATGGCACTTCACGGAAGAACAGACGAAACTTTACTATTGTTGTTGTTATGTACACATTAAACATATAGTGTTGCCAGAAGGGCCGTCATGCACATATAAGTGCCATAAAAGTTTATGTATGGGGAGGGGTAACACAATGTAAATACCACAGACAAACAGACATAACTCTCGCAAGTTGTTCATCGAACAAGCATTTAACTGTCAATTTAAAAGTATCGTAGTTGGTAGCACCGCCACCTGTGGCGCACATAGTCATTTCCCTTGAGTTTGACGTTTTCACACTACCGCCATCTGTTCAGCGTACTACCCACCACAGTGTACTCAACAGATGGCGGTAATGTTTTAGCGACGATGTTTTACCAACAATCAATACGAAACTAACGATTTTAAATTGGCTCACCACTTTAGTAGCCTATTGGTCCCAAGCAAACGATTAACGTACCCTATTCTAGTTGAAATTCTATTACTACACTATGTTTGTTTTGATTCGCTATGAAAGTTTGACAGATAACATCAGGGGTGTGTGGATTCATGCAGAACATGCAGGGATGAGTGAAATAGCTTGGGACTGCTTGGGACCGTTGTTCTGGTACTGAGTGAGCCAAAAATAATAATGATTTTCTTCGGGACCCAGTGGTCTTAGAGTTACCTCTATGGTTTTACAGTGGGAAATATTCAATGAGTTATGTCTGTTTGTCTGTGTAAATACCTTCAAACTCAGCATTGCGAGAGGTGCGTTTCTGTTCTAGTTACAAATTGAAACAGTCCTTATAAAATACAACAGCATTGCGAACCGCCTAAGGAGTACAATGCAACAAAACAGGACCTTTCGGGTGCCATCGCGAGCAGGAACGAATGTCTTGATACCTCAAATCGGTTAAGATTAGTGTGTGTATTTACATTCTAACTCCCACTGACTGGCAGTGGCATTATGAATAGAATCCTCCTGCAACCATCTTTTATATAAATAATTACAAGAAGCTTAAATTCGGGAGTTAGAAGGTGTCAGCTCTATTATAGAGGTAACTCTAAGACCAGAAGGTCCCGAAGAAACGAGCTCAACTTTTTGGCTCAGCTCTGGTACTATCTTCGGTCCCAAGCTAATCGATGCACCCCTCGAAACATAGGAAAATCCACGAACCCCTCATTTCATCTGTCAAACTTTCATAGCGTATCAAAACAAACATAGTGTAGTACCAGAATTTCGACTAGAATGGGGTACGTTAATTGATTTGCTTGGGACCAATAGGCTAGTCAAGTAGTGAGCCAATTTCAAATCGTTAGTTTCGAATTGATTGATGGCTCTATCGCCACTCCAAAAGCCCATTTCAAAAACGCAAGAATTCCGAAGCTATTTTCGTATACGATAAGCCCCGCTCCAATACATGTCAATGTGGTAATCATTAATAATGTATTGGAACTTTCAATTAAGCTGTATTGCTTGATTAACACGTATTTAATGAGTTGGGAATATTTGTAGTATCACTAGTACTAGTACTTGGAAATTAAGTATGGAAATATTCTAAAGGACAAAATGGAACGAACTCACCAAATCTGGCCAAGTGAACCCAACAAACTGGCCTGATGTGTTAGAGGGGAATTCGCAATTGTAAACGGTTCGCTTCACGGGGTAATCCGGTTTGTGGTAGAGCTTGCACGGAATGTCCCGAATGTAGTCTTGAAACACCTCTTGGCCGTCTGACACAATCCGAATACTGTGAAACTCGATTCTTGAAATTCAAGTATCCGTTGGTGCCCATTATCACTTTACTGGTAAAATAAATCCTAAAATTTGACGGGAGGAAAATTTTTTGCATCCATTTACAAGCACAGGTTAATACTAAGATTAAGATTAGTATGACACAATATCATTCCAATATAAAATTATGCAAATACAATACCAAAACGATACCATGGGCCGCTTCATTCATATTAACGGGATTCTTTTTTACTTTGAACTTCTACCAACCCTATAACCCTGGTAGCCTTATTTCTAGACAAACAGATAACAGCGCCAAACGGTTTTTGACGAGACAACGTTGAACTGCTGCGTAGAAAACACGCACACCAACATCTATACATGTACGAACCCACATATCTGAGCGGACGGTACAGCGCAAATCAAAACACGAAGCGGTGTCATCACTCATCGTAATCATTCAGCTTCGGCTACTCTCGTTTGCGTTTGTTTTTACCGGTGTTGTCAAATACTTCCTACGTTATAAAATAGGAAAGTAATGAGTATTCCAACGTAATTTATGAATGAAATGCGTGCTGCGTTGGCCGAACAATACAGCATATTATATTACGTTTAGCAATGATTTCGATACTTTGCATTTCCAGTGGCTGGGGTGTTGGAATAATTCTTTAGAGAGAGGGAAGGGGTTTTCCATGTTTACTTTTATGCTTATTAAGATATCACAGCTCCGCAAATCATCAATTTCTGTTAGAGATTTGCATCTTACTAATCAGTTAATGAGCCCTGGTGGTAAAGTTGGCGGGGAACTCCCAACAGTTTCAATGCGCATTCAACAGATAGCACTGCGATCACATAAGGGTGGTAACTATATGCCTTGTATGAGGAATTGATTAGTGGGATATCTTGTTAATTAGATATCTTTGATAAAGTGCAGAAAATTCAGCGATGAGTAAATTAACCTCATGTTTTTCCAGGTTTTTCCAGTACGGTTCCAGAGAAAAGTAAAGGTTGGATGGTACTACTCCTAGACTGAGCAAAATTTTCGTCAATTTTCCACATTTTCTGACAGATTTTTCAGGTTTTCCTCAGGAAAGCATGAGGCAAATGTACTCATCGCTGAGTTCCTGCACTTTTAGTAATTTTGAGTAAACTAAACTCAAATTTGTTTCGTTCTCATTCGCCGTATAGCACATGGAATAGAGTTCTCTACCACCGTTAGGCTGTTCGCAATGCTGTGTTTAAAAATTGTTTCAAACTTCTCGACAGTTTTAAAATTTGAAACTGTCAAAAATGAAACTGCAACGCAATCAGCGCAACCACAGTTTCAAAAGGTGTTTTTATATGCTTGTATTGGTGAGGTTTTTCAATTTGCGCCTGTTTGCCCGGTGTCCGAGCCCGAGGCAGCGTTCTCATTCAAGTGAAAAAATTGAATTTGAAAGCAACAAATATGGAGTCGGATCACCAGTTTTTGATTGTTGATGAGTTGTTGGATGACTCTGAACTAGATGTTTTGTTGCTGGAGCTTGAAGGTATGTTTTATCTTAATATGCAACATATAAATTTTATGCTTCGATGATCAATTATTTTGCAGAAGACTACCGGCCACATCATCATCGGCGAAGCAGAGCCTACATCCGCCGTAATTTTCAAGAAGCCCATCAAAAGTTGATTGCTGACTATTTCAGTCTTGAGGGCCTATCATATAATATGTCAATATTTTGACAAAAACTGTAATGTTAAGCTCCGTTCGAATATTTTTAGTAGACAAGCAAGACTTCCCTGGAGCTTCATCAGGTCTTCCCGAATCTTCCTTAGGACAGTCCAAATTTACGGCAGGAGTTCCCGAAACCTTAGCAGGACTTCCCGGAACTTCGACAGAACTTTTCGGAACTTCAAAAAGACTTCACCTGAACGTCGGTAAGATTTTCGCCAAGACTTCCCGAAACTACGGCAGGACGTCCCGGAACATCAGTCAGACTTCCTTGGAACTTTTTTAGGGCATCCCAAATTTTCGGCAGGACTTCCTGGAACTTCGTCAGGACCACCCTGAGTTTCGACAAGACTTTCTGGAACTACGGCAGGTCTTCCCGGAACCTTATCAGGACCACCCAGATTTTCGACAAGACTTCCCGGGGGAAAGAGAAGGGACCACCATCATCATCAGGACTTCCCGGAACTTCAGCAAGACTTCCCCTGAACTTCATCATATCTTCCCGGAACTTCTTCAGGATTTCCTGGAACTTCGTCAGGACTTTTGTTTTGTTCGGACCACCCGGATTTTCTGCTAGACTTTTTGAATCTTCGGCAGGACTTCCCAGAACTTCAGTAGGACTCCTGGACTGAATAGCGTATCATTGTGCGAAAACAGCGCACTCCTTCCGCATAATCATGAAGATAGAGCCAGACAACCAGTTTTCGCAGGGAATTCAACATCCTCAGCACCCGTCACATTTTAATGTAGCTATTTGGCTACAAAGCTCAACTTGAAGTGAGCTGATTGTATCAGATTCTTCTGGGTGTGTGAAACTTACCTATGGTCGACAGCTTCCACACAATTCACGACGTATTTGTTGGAATCGCCAATCAACCCGACGACGAAAACATTCGACACGTAGTTAATGATAACTTCCTGACTAATTCGCAATACTTGGTCCCCGAGAGAGCAAGCAACAGGTACTGCGATCCATGGAAACCAATCCCCTGAACGTGAAATTAAAGAGAAAGTGTCAGCATTTACGACAGCAAACGCCACTTTCCATCCTTAATACGGTTTACGATGCACATTTGTTGGGCGGCCGTCAGCACCCTCGAACTGGATGCGAAAATTTTCGCATTAGGCACCTCCGACCAGGGCTCTACATTTTCGAAGCTCTAAAATGAACTCGTGTTTTGTTTCTCTAATACATACGTGTTCGACGCTTCATTTCTATAACGCCTAGCTAGACTATCAGCAAGAAACGAAAATAAAAAAGCAGGACGCTTAGGCTGTGAACCATTTGCCGAGTTAAATTTAACTCGTGGTTAAAAGTGACATTTCGAAAGTTATTTTCTATGTTCGAAAATCCCCGTGCTGTCGATCGACCGGTTTTCGAGCCACGGTTGTCAAAATTTAACTTCTTGTCTGTCAGAAATAACCATGCTCGGATAGCAGGGTTAATCGATAACTTTTCATCTGTCAAATTTTAACCAAAAGTTAAAATAATCCACCAAATGGTTCAGAGCCTTAGAACACTCTACACTCTACACTACACTACGAACACTCTATCACCGCTCTTTCAATTTGTTTGAAATGCGTTATGTCCCGTTTTCGATCATTTTGTTTAGATAAATATATGGATGGAAGATAAATTAAAAATATTACGTGTAATCTTCAAGTGTTTTCACGTGAGAAATGTCATGAAACCTCTGTTGATGTGTTTCATGAAAGAAAAAACTATCAAAGTCGAGCGCTCTTTCGCTCATCCGTTTCACCGAAGCTTGAAAGGAAGACCAATGGAGCGACGGGAGAAAGAGAGACAAGCGATTGAACATTTGTTTGTGCACGCCGACTGAGGTTCGAGAATGCTGCGAAGCTGTTCGACTTTAACAGAAAAAAAAAGCCAGCAGTCTCTTCGTCGCATCGATTTGGTCGATTGAAGCTGATATTGTGACGCCCTGCCTCCGACACATCATTTACCAATCTGAAACTTATCCAGGAAGTTCCCAAATATTGTATCGCCACAAAGACATATCGCTCTGAAACCAGAGGAATCCCTCCGCATCGGACCAACCTATGCAAATCAGTTTTCCGCTGCTATTTGTTGTTCAGTTTGCTGGGAGGGCGTGAACGGTCATATGTTCTATGCGGAAATTATTTCAAAAACGCACTGCAAAAGATAAACGTTTACAAATAAATAAATCAATTTAATTACCTGCAAAATCCGCGAAACGAAACTGTTGATAGAAGATGAAGCGAAGGGAAACGTTTTTTTTCTGTATGCTCTGCCGTCTCTGCTGGTTAGCTACCATCTGTCAACAGTGAAAAGCTCACAAATACACTCACAGAAGTTTGAAACAGAGTTCCATTTCTGTTTCAAACACGCGTAAAAATGAAACAGAACCATAGAGGTAACTCTAAGACCACTGGGTCCCGAAGAAAATCATTATTATTTTTGGCTCACTCAGTACCAGAACAACGGTCCCAAGCAGTCCCTGCATGTTCTGCATGAATCCACACACCCCTGATGTTATCTGTCAAACTTTCATAGCGAATCAAAACAAACATAGTGTAGTAATAGAATTTCAACTAGAATAGGGTACGTTAATCGTTTGCTTGGGACCAATAGGCTACTAAAGTGGTGAGCCAATTTAAAATCGTTAGTTTCGTATTGATTGTTGGTACTACCAACTACAAACCTTTTAAATTGTCCGTTAAATGCTTGTTCGATGAACAATGTGCTAGAGTTATGTCTGTTTGTCTGTGGTATAACCAACAATCAATACGAAACTAACGATTTTAAATTGGCTCACTGCTTGACTAGCCTATATATTGGTCCCAAGCAAATCGATTAACGTATCCCATTCTAGTCAAAATTCTAGTACTACACAATGTTTGTTTTGATTCGCTATGAAAGTTTGACAGATAAAATGAGGGGTTATTGGATTTTCCTATGTTTCGAGGGGTAATTCGACTAGCTTGGGACCGAAGATAGTACCAGAGCTGAGCCAAAAAGTTGAGCACATTTTTCTTCGAGACCTACTGGTCTTAGAGTTACCTCTATGGTTATACCATAGAGGTAACTCTAAGACCAGAAGGTCCCGAAGAAACAAGCTCAAATTTTTGGCTCAGCTCTGGTACTATCTTCGGTCCCAAGGTAATCGATGCACCCTTCGAAACATTGGTTATACCAAGCACTTGTTTGAAACATTTTCAGGTTCTATAATTGTTTTTGTCTCCCTGAAACTCAGTTATCGACATGACATTTTTCACTTAGGAACTAGCTTCGGAATGTAAGTCATCCGATGCTAACGCAAAAAATCTGGTTACCGTTTACTCTGACGAAAAATAAATCACAAACTGCTGATTGTTCGCAGCATTTTCTCTTGGCGGGACTCTTATTATTAGGGTGTTTACACTTATGGGGTGTTTACATCTGTCCGCATTTGCTAGCGCTAGTGTACTAGCAAACTAGCACGTACTTCAGTTGCTCCTGAAATTTCATGCTGGTACACACTGATGCCCTGTTTGCATTATGCTGGTGAGCTTTTTTGCTAGCAGCTGGCTAATTAGCGCTAGTGAAATAGCATAAGTCAAGAGCAAATTTTCATTATGTCGTAAGTAACATTCGCACCGATCCGAGAAAAATAAAGTTTTGTTTTGATGACTGAAAAGTTATTCCTATTTCCAATTAAACACATATAATCTCATAGTGATAGCAATGTTTAACATATTCAGCCGGGTTTTAATCATACAAAGGCAAATCGCTAGCTTTCATGCTAAGAAATACTGGTTTTTGAGTCAAAAGTTATTATACGTCGTTTGGTGGCCCCTATTGTTACTTAAGTCAAAGTGTATTTACCAGGATATTCGGGAGAATTATCAATTACGTCTCCTTACGTGCAGCCCATTCATCATTTTAGAACTACCGAAATCATCTTAGCAACAAACAGTTCGATTTATTCACTTTAATAATGAGAAAGCGAAACGACGAACGTACACTTTTCACGGGTTTCTCAGCGCTGTTACTTAAGTCAAACGGCATCTCCATAGAAATAGGGTGACTTAAGTAACATCGAAAACTATTTTGATCGGAAGGTGATTACGTCAAAAAGCAATTTGACTGGCAAATAAATTTAAAAATAGGATTTGATCCTATATTCGGACAGTATATAGTGTAATAGCAGGAGAATCGATTGACACTGATAGCTCGACTTTGTTTACCTTTGTTACATTCGACGTAATGAAAATTTGCTCTTGAAGTGTAAACACCCCATTAGGCCAGTTCACTAGCGCTAATGAGTTAGCAGAAAGACTCACCAGCATGATAAGAAGTGTTGACATTATGCTAATACGCTGGTGAGCGGGTGCTGAGAATGCTCATTATGCAAACGAAGTCAAAAGAGGATTTTGGAAACTGCGACGAGCCAAAAAATGTGACAAAGCGGGAGGGAGGGGGTTGAAAATGAGCCAAATTTGCGTGACATAATTAATGGACCTTCCCTTATCAAATTGTTTGATTTGTAGGATACGTAATTTGTAAACTCTAATTTGATTCCGTTGATACGTGGACGTTAAATTGTGGGTTACAATACGGTTTGTATAACTCAGTTTTTTTTTCGGATAAATTGCTAGATAAATTGTTGAATTTCAGCTTTGAAGCACATTGATAAATAAAGATCTCAAACTTCAATTTTTTCCTGTCCACAATAAACAGAATGGCAGAAACAGATAATTCAAATCTTTGCTGAGTTTCAAGAGAATTTCGAGTCGAATGAGAATGTCTGAGTAGAGTTCCTAGGAAATTTTGAAGATATTTCAAAGGGAATTTTTGGGAACATTTCAATGGAATTCTGAGCAAAAAAAAAAACGCGCTAAATTTCAGTAGCATTCTAAGACAATGATAAGCCAAACCCTTCGGCTTAACTGAGGAGAATTTATGGGTTGTTCCAATGGAGTTTTTAGTAGTGAAGCGTGAGTCATTTCTAGATAAACATTTAAAAAGGTCCTATATGCATTGATCGATTCTCTTCATCGACTTCCTCTTCCGTTAATAACTCAGCTGCAAAACATTTCCCTATTGTATTTGACGTTTTGGATGCTAGATAAGAATTTCCTTTATCAAACTATGTTGTAAAATTAGCGCGAAATCTGTTTGCATAGCATAGCATAGTTTATATCAAAAGAGAAAGTCGATGAAGAGAATCGATCAAAGCAGATAGGACCATTTGAAATGTACATCGAGATTTAATATCTGGACGCACTGTTTATTTTACTGCAGTGCTCCTAGCGGTCGGATCTGGAATGTTTTGACAGCAGTTTGTTTTGAAATGTTTCCTCTTTCAGTGCTTAAAAGTTGTTTAAGAGAAGTTAAATTAATGTTGGACACTCACTTGGAAATTTCGACGTGGTCCGGTTAAAAAACCGGGAAGTCGTTGAAATTGCCTAATTCGACCGTGTGCAATGTTCTCAAAAGTTTCCGTGAGTGGCATACTATCAATCGGCAGAATCATAGCTAGCGTCGTAGTGGAACTAAGGATCCGAAGCTGCATTTGAAGGTGTTGAGAACGGTTAGGGCAAACCCAGGGCTGTCAGATTTCAAGAAATTCAATGCCAGCCGTCAGAAGGATTCGTCAGTGAGAAGGATTTTGATCGGGCCAGTAAGCAACCAAACAGGACACTGAAGCAGAATCTAGTGGCCAAAAGACGTGCCCGGAAGTTGTACAATGAGGTTCTTACAAAGTACAAAGGATGCATTCTCATGGACGATGAAACGTACGTGAAGGGGCAGCTTGCCGGACAAAAATTCTATAAAGCTACTGGTCGAGGTGATGTCCGCCAATAAATTTGCAAGAAAGCTTATGATCTGGCAAGGTATTTGCAACTGTGGACAAAAAACCCAGGTTTTCATGACAAACAAGACTATGGACACAAACAAGTCAAAATGTACACGCAGGAGTGCCTGAAAAAAAGTGTTCTTCCGTACATTAAGGCTCTGAACCATTTGCTGAGTTAAATTTAATTCATGGCGAGATTCATGGTTAAAAGTGACATTTCGAAAGTTATATTCAATGTTCGAAAATCCCCGCGCTGTCGATCAACCGGTTATCGAGCCACTGTTGCCAAAATTTAACTTCTTGTCTGTCAGAAATAACCATGCTCGGATAGCAGGCTTAATCAAAAACTTTCCATCTGTCAAATTTTAACCAAAAGTAAAAAAAAAAATCGCCATATGGTAATGGACCTGTAAAGTTTTGGACTGATTTGACAAGCTGCCACTACAGTGGAGAAGTTCTACTGTGGTATCGAGACAACGCAAAAGGACATCAATCCACAAAACTGCCCTCAATTCCGCTCAATTGAGAAATATTGGGCAGTTGTCAAACAGATGTTGGAGAAAAGATGGTGGAACGAAACGGCCGCTCAGGTTAGCCAACAGAGTGTCCAAAATATGATGAGTGGTATTCGAAGAAAAGTTCGAGATTTCATCAAAACCAAATCGGAATAATGTTTTTCTTTTTATTTTTCCTTTAAAGTGCCTACATGATCTTCATTTTGAGTACTCAACATTTTTATTTCATTAAGATGGTTCCAAGATACATCCGTTTTTGTTGCGTCCAGATATTAAATGACTCAAGCTTTATATCAAGGAAACTCTCAGAAGAATGTGAAGGGAATTCTGAGGATCCCTGGATTTTGTAAGGTGTAATCGAATCGTGGAATTTTCAGGAGCATTTGAACAACATTCTGAAGACAATTCGAATTGAATGCTGAGGATACACTCCCGATCATAAGTTTAAGGACACCCTCAAAAATACATGACAAATTTGGAGGAGTGAGCTTTTATTTGCGAGAAATCGACGGCTGCAACCATTGTTTACAAAAGCAATAGCTCCCCTTTGTAATGTTGGCACTGAATTCAACTTTGCCTTGGGTATAAGCATAGAGGTAACTCTAAGACCACTGGGTCCCGAAGAAAATCATTATTATTTTTGGCTCACTCAGTACCAGAACAACGGTCCCAAGCAGTCCCAAGCTATTTCACTCACCCCTGCATGTTCTGCATGAATCCACACACCCCTGATGTTATCTGTCAAACTTTCATAGCGAATCAAAACAAACATAGTGTAGTAATAGAATTTCAACTAGAATAGGGTACGTTAATCGTTTGCTTGGGACGAATAGGCTACTAAAGTGGTGAACCAATTTAAAATCGTTAGTTTCGTATTGATTGTTGGTATAAGCGCTTCCAGATCACGGACTACGATTTGGACAACCCTGACATCCGGTGAACATTAGCATCGACGGTTTGGTCTCGTTTGGCCATCAATGCCGGTAGTCAATTAGGTCACCAACACTCCGTGCAGATATTTTTGTTGCTTCCAGAGTTGGAACTTGAAGCTTGCAGGGTTTGAATATTCACAAAAGCAGGTGCTCAGGAATTGATAGTTCAAATCACGCTACACACTGAAAATAGTTTCAGCATAATGCTCGTTAGGTTATCGATGAATAGAGGATGAAATCTTGCAAAATCAATTCGAGAAAATTAAGCAAATTTTATTGAAATTCATTAAAAGAAATGTAGAACGGAAAAAATCACCTGCATAAGCCAATGTTTGCCTGCTAATCTGCGGCTAAAATTGTTAGTTGTGTAGTCCCGTTCCAAATAAATGTGCATATTTGCAAAAAATTCAAATTGTTATGAGGATCCAGTTTTTTTTCGGTGCATTTGGTTAGTTATTTTTGAAAACCTGTAGACAACCTTCCCCGGCACAGTAGGCCTGGCGTGCATTGGCAGTATCAACAGAAGGTGTGAATCCATCGTCACCGACCGCACTGGCGCGGGTTGCTAGGATCGGATGGGTGTCATTTTCGGTACCCCTACTCGCTCATCCACATGTTCCTCGCTTCCTCCTCGTCTGTCCGTGTGTGCACAAGGGAAGAGTGTGAGAAAATTTCCCGTTCTGCGACCAGTCAGTGTAGTGTAATAAACTTTTCCCTTCAACCGTAACGCGGCCGTCTTCGTCGCCACCACCGTCGCCGCCATAATCAGGGAAAACAAGATGCCTCCGGGAAACGGTCGAGATTCCGCTGAGCCGGCTGGTTTACTCGGTTTCGGGAGAATGGAATTCCTTTGCACGTGTGAATGTGTCACCAACCTGCCAAACCAAAAGCCCTCAGGAAACCGGAAGCGTGCACAGCAACATGTGAGCGTTCGTATCCGAGTCCGGAAGCGAGAAGGATTGTTAATTTTGAAATGTGTCATCATCCGTCAGGAGGAAATTAGGCCTACTGCTGGAGTCTGCTACTATCGCAGCGGGTAGATTTAATTATCTGCTTCGGATGAAAGGGATCCGGAGGTGACGGTGAGTAATGGTTTGGCTAAGTGGTTCTAATTTGACGCTCCGTCGTTTAACGGAACTTTCCATCATCCGCTGATTTTTAGGCGGGCGACATTCGAAGAAGGTCAGCGGAACATCCGGTTATATCGATCATCGCTCGAGATTCGCACCAAACGCTGCTGCCATATATCATCCAATTCAAGCTAACGAGCTTATCCGCTGGATATGATATCTGATTCGGCAAACATGTCCCCCTCCCGTAATCGCAAAAGATTATGGATGACATCCAATCTAATGCAGCCTTCTACGTTCGTTGAGTTATGCAAATAACCTTCATACATGTGACAGTCAGATGGCGACCCTAATTGAGGTTATGTTCGCGTTGCGGAAGCTTGCGGCTATCGCATGTCCATCTGCAGGACGAAGATAAATCGCTCCATATCCGCCAGCAGAGAAACAAATAAGCTAATAATTGGTTCGCTCGCGTTGTTCTGCGTGACGAGGAACATTTGTTTGAAATGTTGGAAACCCTTCTCAATCATCACAACCATGGCGAGTCCTTTCTCGTGGCAGATTCAAAGGGTTCTGGTCTGAAGAGGGTCTTAAATTACCGAGTAATTCGATGAGAGAATGGGTGCGAAGCATTTCGGGCAATATTTTTCCACTTTCGATAATTGACATCTGACGGGAAAAAAGGATGGATGGATTGCTGCGATCCGATAGGGTTAGACTTCGTTTCTGGTCCCATTTGTTTGATGTGTGCTGTTTCAAGTGGTTTGTTTGTTTGTTTCCTTTGCACTTTACGATATTTGTTGTCTCTTTGTTCTTGAAATTTCAATATGATGTTCTATGAGCTGCGTGAAGATGTTTGACAGAAGATTAGCAATGTAAGCTATGATATTTTGGACATGAATTTATGGTTTTACTTTCAAGATAATGATATCAACGCATTTTTTATATTAATTTTCAGTTCGACGCACGACAAGTTAATATTCTTGGGTTATTCGTGGCTTGTGATGAGATAAGCGTGTTATGTTAATATCTATGGAGAAACTAAATGCATAAAAATTTAATTGCTTCAAATTGAGTTATGTCTTACGAGTTAACCCACAGAACAAATATTCTGTTACATCCATCGAAAATTCCTCCTCGTTCAACGCTAATCGGATTTCGGTACTTGTTTGCAAACTGCCTTGGGCCATATTCCTTTCAGTCGTTCAAATTTCGTCACCTTTCAACCAACTGCAACCTTTCTGGTGGGTTGGTTGGTTCCGCTCCAACGCTCCTCCACACATGGCCTCGTTTCATTTGAAAACATACAAAAACACACTCTTTCTCGTCAACGACGGCCTCAATGCAGCAATGGCGACGCTACAGCTTAGTGGTTCACCTCTTTCAAGAAAACACCTTCGTCCTCTATTGCGAGGTGTAGCTCAAGCAAATCGGATTTTCGGTTCCCCAAAATACAAGCCGGTTAGCAGGGGGTTGGTTGCTCGTCCACACGTTTTTCATGGCAAAACAACACAGCAGCAACCCTCTGCCATTGCCACATGTCTGGAATCCTTACGTGGATGGAACCGTAGTAGGCGCTGGAATTATACGCATGTCGTCTCTCTCGGTGCTAAGAAGGAAAGTATTAAAAGACCCACAATGGCCTACTTTGCCACACACTACAAGTGTCATCCGACGGATCTGCGCCTATGCGATCGGCTTCCTTTGCTCCGAAATAATCCTTTTCTCAAGCGAAAGAAACATTCGGTTCCTATCGAAAGCGTAATTCCAGTATCGTTAGCAGGTTAGAAAAGGATTAAGCTCCGCAGCTTAGGAGGCGTTATTTGTTTTGAAAATTGTCATCCAGAACTCCCAAAACAAACGGAACCGGCTACCGGCTCTGCTACTGCGTGTTTACTTTGGCAATCTAGCTCATCCCAGCACCGACCCGGCGGTAATCGGCTTCCGACGGACAAAAGGTGTGAGATGTCACACGTTCCGACATCTCGGCCAGCTACCTGGTCCCGTCCAGAAAGGTATCACTTTTGACACGTGTTTTGTTTATCCTCCCCCTTGATAGCGATCTGCGTGCACATTTGCGTAGGATTTCGCATCTCGTTAGCCAACTGAAGCGCATTCGGTTCTTTTTTTGCACTTCGGATCTTCCGGGAAACGGAACACAATTTATTTCGGCATATTGCTACCAGATTTTCACCGGAGCGCAACGGTTTTGGCTTGTTTTTATCGATGAAGGAACGCTCACGTATTATTCGGTCGCTTCCTGTCATCTGCGGCATAATTTTACTGTTTCTAATGCTCTCATTTGTTTGTGACGAAAAAAAGTGCTTGGCTTAAGTATCCTTTTTCCAACCACCGCACTCTTTTTTTCTTCCTTCGCTGGGTTGGGTTCTTCCTTAGAGACCGCCGAAAAAGTGTTCCAAGCAGTTAAAAAATCACACTTCGGTGCAACCGTTACACGGATCGTTCTTTTTTTTTCTCACAGTCCTTTATCTAAGGAAGCGACGGCACGCAGATGTTAATACCTATACTAATAATAACGGCTTGATTTCGAAGGATTGTCCCCGGAAAATAAAAAGAGGCAACCAAAGCGATGATCTCAAAAAAGGCGGAAACCATACGCGCGAAGGTCAACCCGAGAGGTTGGGCTGGAAATTTGACACTCCTGATGCTGGATGTGGCTGATGGTTGGAAAGACGGGTTTTCTTGCGTTGGTCGCAGTAGGCCGGATTGAGTGTGATTTGCTGTGGTTTCTCAAATTTGTAATTATTGTGCCAAAAACTGGCTACTGGATCAGGACCAAGAGACAGGTAGGGTTTTCGATATAATTGCCGTGCTTTGCTTCTCTTTTTCGAACGGGTTTGAACAAATAAGGAAAATCTATCTATAAAATTTATTAACCCTTCCATATGTACCGTTGGATTTGATAAAGCATCACAAATTGTTGAGATATTGTTAAAAATCTAAAGAGCCACCCACATTAAATCCGGTTCTAATGCGTTGCAGCAAAGTGACAACTAAATCTATTGTCTAAATGTCAAATTTACATCAACGCAACCCTAACGAATCTAATGTAAGTGGCCCTTAACACGGCTCCTTGATTTCAGATTCATCCTACGAGTTTCAATTCCGTCCTAACGCATTGAAACGCTAAATTAGATTTTCTTCGTCCTACGGATGAAGGTAGAAACAAATGGATTCGCTAGGAGCACTTCTTTTGTTTTTGATAACAATAAGTGTAAAACTTCATATTGGAACAAACATATTATTGATTTGTGTACGGTGAAATTATTGATATTATTGATGTTTTCTGCTCGATAGATGGACGATTACGACGAAGTAGCACTCTACCAAGGGGTTGGTCACTCCGCACAGTGTGCCAAAAACATAATTGGGCACACCTGGGCTCATTCATTAGCACATGCTTAGATTTTATATGATTTTTAAAGTAACTGGCATCACTGCACTACCTCTGTGTCTGCGCAAGCGCAGTGCGCATGTGTCAAAATTTGATTGTTGTTAGATCGAGTTAGATTTCCCGAAACACAGTCAGTTTGTGCCTGTCCGAAGCAGAACATTATTCAATACGATGCACATTCCGACCACCAATAATATCAATACCAGGGCAATAGCAGCTGCGCTTAAAATCATCGTCGGCATCCCACTCACAATCCCACTCTTTAAACAAGACCGTTTTTGGTGTGTAAAAATTGCTCATCCAAGAAAATTTATTGCTCTAATCATCGGAAAATGCTTCTCCGGAGGCAGTTACCCAGAAATAATAACCCATCCCAAGGCCCATCATCAGTTATGGCACCTGATTCGGATTGAATATCAGAATACTTTTTTTCATAGAGTTAACTCTAAGACCAGAAGGTCCCGAAGAAACATGCTCAACTTTTTGGCTCAGCTCTGGTACCATCGTCGGTCCCAAGCTAATCGATGCACCCCTCGAAACATAGGAAAATCCACGAACCCCTCATTTTATCTGTCAAACTTTCATAGCGAAACAATACAAACATAGTGTAGTACTGGAATTTATTCTAGAATGGGGTACGTTAATCGATTTGCTTGGGACCAATAGGCTGGTCTAGTAGTGAGCCAATTTAAAATCGTTAGTTTAGAATTGATTGTTGGTGTGACTCCGATGATGAGAAAACATTGTTCTGTATCCCGATGTTTGATTCGGATTTTAGTATTCAAGACAGTTAAAATCAAAAACAGTAAAATATAAATCTTCTGCTGCTGTTCATCACTTTCAAAACAGCTGAAGATGTCAAAAAGCCTTAAACAAACCTTAAACTCGAATTTTTGTCAAGAATTAAATAAGACCTTTTGCAGAAATCCACTCGTAATGAGATAAAGATTCACTCAGAGAGCTAAAGACTTTCTCAGAGTAACTCTAGATTGTTCTAAATTTTTCACTGCCCCCCCCCCCTCGCACAGGGTGGAGAACGACCTCACTACCATCTCCGGATCAGCCGAAAAGGATCGGTCGGATATTGCTGACCGATACGTAGGTTGTCTTTCTTGGTTGGAATACAAGGATGCCAATATGCTTCTCGGACTCGGCAATGACAAGATGGTGGCCGAATGCCATTTGACCGACTACTTGAAAAGAGATCAATTTGTCAAATTTCGAACACTATTAGATTCCTGAGTATTTCCAATCTCTTGTTTCGGAGTAATTTTAAGTTCACAGATCCCAAGCTTAAAGGTTAAGGTAAAGCTCCCAAGGTTAAAAGTGATATTTCGAATGTTATTTTCAATGTTCGAACTTTAACTTCGATAAGTTTCCATCTTGTCAAATTTAACCACGAGTTACATTTAACTCGCCAATTGGGACACAGCCTTAGTAGAATTTTACGATCCGGGTATTTTCAATGAGGGGTTCATGGATTTTCCTATGTTTCGAGGGGTGCATTGATTAGCTTGGGACCGAAGATAGTACCAGAGCTGAGCCAAAAAAGTTGAGCACGTTTCTTCGGGACCTTCTAGTCTTAGAGTTACCTCTATGTTATTACGTTGTTTTTCCTTTTAATTGTACTACTTTTGTATCACTTTCACTTTCACTTTCAATAATTCAAATAGTGAAAGTAAATAGTGGAATAGAGAAGCTCCTTGAACTTCTGAAAAGCGAAAACTCCAATGAAATCCCTAGAACTCCTGGATCGTTTTGAAACTTTCAGAGAAGTTTCAAGTACTATACGGAAGTTGTAAGAATTTCAAAGAAATGCCGAAAAATTCATTGAAATTTAAAATATTTCTAAGTATTAGAATTTCGGGTTTCGAGAACTTCAGTAAAATTTCGAAACTACAGGTTCGTATTTTACCAAATACAATTTCCTTCTAAGAATTGACTATAAGTTCTCGGAAATTCGAAACTCTTTAGAAAACTCCTTTTTAGTTCGTTGAAAATGTTGATCGTATGTTCAGTGAGTAAAGTGTTCAATTTAAGAGTTCCTTGAACGTGCCTGAAGTTCTTGGAAACTACCACTAAAACCTCCGTAAGCTACCTCTAAGCGACGCCGGTGGTGTAGTGGTAAGCGTGACTGCCTCTCACTCCAAAAGAGCTGGGTTCAATCCCTGTTGGCGTTGTCGGGATTGTCTGAGGTATAAAAGCACATAAGTGAAGTAAAGCCGTTGGTCCCCAGTCTATGAGTTCATGGTAGATATGTAGGTTTCAGGTGTGGGAGCTGCCTCCCCGGAAAACAAGATCGACGGAAAACAAATCATGGAGAAAAAAGCTACCTCAAGCTTCCATAAAATTCCTCAAATATATGGAACTTATCTGAAGTTCACGGAACTTTTCTAATTTTTTCGACACTTTCCTAAAGCTCTAGGCATAGAAAAGAATTCTCGAAACTTATCTGAAAATCTAAAAATAGCCTAGGAAAATTTAGGAATAGTTAAAGAAGGAAAAGGAGTAAAGCGA
Source organism: Ochlerotatus camptorhynchus (assembly GCF_037179485.1). Classification (NCBI taxonomy): domain Eukaryota; kingdom Metazoa; phylum Arthropoda; class Insecta; order Diptera; family Culicidae; genus Ochlerotatus; species Ochlerotatus camptorhynchus. Next base: position 733,343 of record NW_027040802.1, on the reverse strand, counting down.
AGCAAACGGAAGCAAGAAGACGCCAAATGCAAGTCGATCCTGATCCACAAAATTGCGGGCTCTCAGTTGGAGTACATTTGTTGAAAATTGTCTCCCCGTGCGATTAGGAGTATCGGGAGTGTTCTATCTGCTAAAACAGCTCGCTGGAATAAAGCATGGTGAACGATGCCCAATGGAGGAGCATATTCTGGCTTTCGAAAGGACCATTCGTGAGCTGGAATCGGCGGAAATCAAGTTCGACAAGCTGGTTGGGGTATTTTTCCTGCTTCAGTCGATGCCGAAATCATACGACTAACTCATCACGGTACTTGAAACGTTACCGGTAGAGCAGTGCTCAATGGAATTTGTCAAATCAAGACTCCTCGGTGAGGACGCGAAACGACAGCACACCGCGGACAGACTGGAATCAAGCACAGCCTTTGTTAGGAAAAGCGGCATGTTCGTGCACAAGTGCCACGCTTGTGGAAAGCCCGGACATGTAAATTGTCCGGAAAATGCAACAACAAAGCTGGAAAATAACAAGAAGAAGAGTAAGGCGCACGTGGCGGAATCTGCAAGCGATGTGGTCTTGATGATGAGTGATGGAAAATCGGACAGCGCCAAATTTCGTTGGATATTGGATAGTGGCGCATCGGAGCACATAATCGACAAGACGTATTTGCAAAATTTGCGTATACTGGATTTGCCTATCGTGATCAACGTCGCCAAGTCTGGAGTATCGTTGACCAGCCGTGTTGCTGGCGAAATAAAGATGATTGCCAACGTGGAAGGTAGGAAGCTGATCTGCACGGTCTACAATGTCCTGTATGTGCCTGGACTGTATACCAATTTGTTCTCTGTTAAGTGAAACGCAGAACGTGAAATCGAGGTAACGTTCGGAAAGGATGGTGCACGCATCACTCGGGTGTCAACGTTGGTGTGTACTGCAAGTCGGACGGCTATACGAACTGGATGTAGAAGTGCCGAAGGTTGAAACTGCGATGGCTGCTGATCAAGGCAACGAAATGACGTTGTGGCATCGCCACTACGGTCACATCGGAAACATTGTGAAGCTCATCCGAAGCGAAATGGTCGAAGGATTGGTGAAAGTTTGAAACCGGACACAGGTATTTGTGAATCATGTATGATGGGGAAACAATCGAGGCTCTCACGTTTGACAATGCGATCTTGCCTCGTTCATCCCGTCCCTTGGGATTTGATTCACACCGACGTCTGCGGTCCATTCACACCAGCGTTCTGGGATGGCCAGAAGATATTCGTCAGTTTCATCACAGACAAACAGACGTAACACTTCATTGTGTATCTTCGTTCATGCATTTAACGGTTGATTTGAATATTATCAGTTCCGCGAAATACTCGCCGCAGCGCTGGTATCGGATCACTTTGACGTTTCTATACATTCTATAGAACTTGTATGCAATATTGTTTGCGAGCTAGTGAGTAAGCTTGTTTTCCGCGAGAAGTCCGAGAGATGTCGTTACTGAGGTCATATGTTTTGAGATACTATGTTTTCAAGAAAAACTTTTTCAAAGAGTTACGTCTGTTTGTCTGTGGTTTCATCGACAATTTCACCCACTGCAAGGCAGTGTACATCATCTTGAAATCGAAAACAGATGTTCTGGATGCTTTCCGAGAGTATGCTGCGATCACTATGGTGCACTTTGGAAGTCGAATCGCCAGGTTGAGAAGCGATAATGACGGTGAGTATATTAATGCCAACTTTATCACTTATTGTGAAGAAGCAGGAATCGTGATAGAACCGACAGTGCCGTACACACCGCAACAGAAGGGAGTCGCTGAGCGAATGAACAGTACGATCATGGAACGAGGGAGATCAATGCTGGATGATGCAAGATTCAAACGATCAATGTGGAGCGAGGAAGTTCTGACCGCGGTGCATTTGATCAACTGGAGGCCTACTACTGTCTTGGCTGGGAATAAAACGCCATACGAGATGTGGTTAGGGCCACAAGCCAAATGTGTCTAGGCTGCGTGCCTTCGGAAGTAAGCCGTTCTATCACGTTCCTAAGGAAAAGCGGACGAATCTTGAAGCTAAGAGTCGAGTGTGCTACATGATTGGCTATGCAATCAACGGATATCGAGTTTGGGGCCCTATGCGACGGAAGACAATCATCGTTCGTGACGTTGTCATCGAGAAACGGATTCAAGGATTCGCAAGGAAGTATACACCAATGACCATTTGAGGTCCGATTGCCTGGAACCGTTGGAAGAGAAGTCAACAACTGATTCAGATGCAGAATCAAGTTCGGATGGTTCCGAAGACGAAGCTGGTGGTGGTCACGATTCATCGAGTGAAGAATTCGGAAGTGCAGAAGACAACATAGTTCCAGTTCGACGTAGCGAGCGCCGTGTTAGACAGCCTGATCGGTTTTTCTGACTATAATATGTGCGTTGCTTTTGCTTTGAATGCTGAAAACTACGTTGAAGCATTGCCGGACAGTATCAATCAGCTTCGGAAGCGAGACGATTGGCCGGAGTGGAAGCGTGCAATCAACGGCGAAATACGTGCGCTTGAGAAAAACACCACGTAGGATCTTGTGGACCTTCCGTGGGATCTTGTGCTCGATCGATTCCCTGCAAGTCGGTGTTCAAGATTAAATATTTGGATAACGGCTCCATCGATAGGTACGAAGCTAGGCTCGTAGCCAAGGGATGCTCCCGTGGTCCGTATGACAACTGTGAGGACCCTACTGGCGGTGGAGGTACAGAAAAGCCTCCATTTGCATCAGCTGATGTGGGCACGGCGTTTCTCAACGGGAGCCTGTCGGAAACCGTCTACATACGTCAACCACCAGAATTTGAGAAGGGGGACAAAGAATGCAGGCTGATCAAATCACTGTATGGCCTGAAGCAAGCGCCGCGTAGTTGGAACGAGCGCTTCAACAGCCTTATCCTGAAGTTGGGGTTCCAGCGCTGACAATACGACAGTGCCTTTATGTGAGGAACATGAACGAGGTTGAGATGTATCTAGTTCTGTACGTCGACGATATCATCTTGGCATCAAGTTCCCTGGAAGGAATACGATGGATTAAACGATGATTGGCAAAACAATTCGAAATGGACGACATGGTAGAACTGAAAAACTGCTTGGGTTTGTGTGTTCAGTACAAAATGGCTGATGGGGTGTTTACATCTGTGCGGATTTGCTAGCGCTAGTGTACTAGCCAACTAGCACGAATTTCAGTTGGTCCTGAAATCTCATGCTGGTAGACGCTGATGCCCTGTTTACATTATGCTGGTGAGCTTTTTTGCTAGCAGCTGACTCATTAGCGCTAGTGAAAAAGCATAAGTGTTAACACCCCATAAAGGTATGTTGCTATTTAATCAAAGTAAATACATTTTGGATCTTTTGAAGCGTTTCGGCATGACTGACTGTAATCCAGTTTCCACTCCTTTGGACGCCAATCTCAAGTTGTAGGAGCAAGGAGGAAGAATGGTAGGAAGCGACTCAACATCCGTACCGCGAGCTCATAGGATGCTGACCTACCTGATGCTATCGTCGCGCCCTGACATAAGCATTGCAATGAACTTTCTGAGTCGTTTCCAAAGTGGCACAACCGATGTGCACTGGAGCCATTTGAAGCGAGTGTTGCGTTACCTGCGTGAGACCATGCAGCTTAGCCTAGAATATCGTCGCGATGAAGGTGCTGACCCGGTCATTGGATTTGCTGATGCCGATTGGGGCAGTGACATCGACGACATCGTGACATCGACGACCGTCGCTCCCACTCGTCGGGTGTTCCAAGTCTATGGTAATACCAACCGGTCAGCACTCGTGTTTATTTCAGTTACCATGGGGACGTAATTTGTGATTAGCCCCAGTCCCTTTCAAATTGTATCATTATTTACGTACAGTCCTTATATTTGAAATGACGTTTCCCATTCATCTAGTGATGGCCGATTTTCATTCGAATAATCGATTAATCGATTAACGAACCGAAAAGTAAAATATTTGTAATCGGTTATATCATGCCGATATAAGCATTAACTTCTCCAGAGGATCATCACCCATCGTATCAAACATATGCTGCACTCTCATTGATGGAAAAATGACAGCACAACGAACAAAAAATAATCGATTATTTGTTAATCGAATAATAAAAAAAATTGGACATATCTGAATTTGGTGTGATTGTTTTGAGGGACAGCCCTATGGGGCTGTACGCAATGGTGACGTAGGACTGTATGGTGAGACCGGATGGAATTCATCTTTGAAATCTGTGTTAGGGAAATCGCTTTTCGCATGCAATCGGTGATAATTTTAACTATCATAGCAACAGTTGCACATTCGTGCAATTTTCAATAGTGACATTTTGAAAAATGATAAAGTCTTAAATTTAACAGATGCGTAGAAATATTTCTCATCAATTGGTGTTAAAATTATTGAAATTGGTCCAGGCGCAGCTGAGTTATTAACGTTCAAAATCTTTCATAATTTTGTTACATGTTCCATGTTTGGTTTTCACAGAGTGTACCCCCACATAGAAATCACAGACGTAGTCCTACGTCAAAAAGAGCGCAAAATTTCATCTCTTCCGAGGGGGCAGCAAAACCACAAAATTACCTTGCATACGGGTATTCATTGAATGAAAGGGACCGTGAAAGAGGACCTAAAATAAAAAGTTTTTCTTCCGACTGTTTCATCTTCGTATTCTTCTTTGCTTATACTATCTCGTGGATAACACGGAAGCAAGCAACGATCTCGATATCATCGACGGAAGCAAAATACGTCTCCCTGAGCCAGTCATCGTGCGAGGTGATTTGGCTGAGAATTTTGCTCACCGAATTTGGATTCAACCTGAGCTCTCATTTAGTGATTTACGAGGACAACCAGTCCTGTATTCACATTGCTGGAGAATCTCGGGACCAGAAACGGATGAAGCATCTAGATATTCGGTACAACTTCATCAGGGAATGTCATCAGATTGAAGTACATTCCTACTGGAGACCAACTGGCAGACATCTTCACGAAGGGCCTACCTGCTGTCGCTTTCCTGAAGCATCAATCCACGCTGGGTCTAAGAGGGGGTGTTAAAATGTAGACCATCTGTATGCTAACAAAATATGTATAGGCAGTAGACCATGAATTTGGAATTTTTCTGTAACTGGACTCTTTCTCTTTCTGCATTAAACCAGTACAGTCAACTTTCGCTCGTTGGGCTAAACCTGTAGCCCACTTAGTGTAAGACTTTCGTTGGTTGGGCTGAGCTGTCAAGCTGAAAATTGGTTGAGGGATACACCGATTGTTTATTATCATCACAATCCTTTAGCAACTATCCAAACTGTTCATACATGAGCCCCTCAAAAAAGAAATAGCACTGTCAAAAATGACGTTCTAAGTAAACTTGTTTACGCATTGCCATAGCACAAAGTCGATTTGGTGAAATTTATCTATCACTATCATTTGAAATGTTTGCATTTTTAAATCAGAGCCTCCTACATCACTGCCATTCTCATTTACCCTCACACACACTGACTGTCGCTTCTATACCAGAGACGATGTTATATAAGAGACGCGCGGAGAGAATAAAAGTAAATCTGGTTGCACGGCCAACTAATTTCTTTTTCTGCAAAGCACCCCGCAATTATGTGTTTATTTAAAGTGACTTTTAATTTGAGCGACTGTCGTCTGCTTCAGCATCACGGTCAGTATCGCTATTCAATGGATGTAGAAGACTCAATTTTTGATAACTCTGAGTGAAACCAAATATACCACATTGGAGGGTATATTCTACAGAGCGTTGCACAAAATTATTCAATCTTCGATTGTTACTTCCTATCATTATATGAGTGAAATCTCTCTTTTTTAGTCTTTCACAAATTTTACTATGTATCTTGAAAAATTACACCGGAAACGCCTTGATCTTTGTGACAGAGCTTGTGTAGATGTATTTCGTTGTGCTGGAGCAAATATTTCGTGAGAACATAACGAGAATACAGCTGGTGAATAACAATAATATTCCCTGTCCAATTGAATTTTTCATACGCAAACTTAATTATAATTATTTAAATCTCAACACTTAGCTACTTATCTTTATTGAGGAGACTTTCAGCCGAACGATGGTTCGTCTCCGCTATAAATCTCAACAGTTAACGTCAGCGTCTGGCTGAAAATCTCCTTAATAAAGACAACCAACCTCAACAATTTAATTCAACCCCAATCTGAATACTTCCCACGCTTTTCTTCGTGAAGCGCTCGTGTTTATTTACATTGCTCGATTGGAACCACGTTTGACGGTTCGATTGGAACTTTTGGCTTCAGTCTTCGCGCGTCTCTTATTTAACATCGTCTCTGGCTTCTACCTAGTGTAGATCAGAGTCAATGTTATAATAAGAGACGCGCAAAGAAAATTTCTGTCAAAGCAGTAGCACGGTTTTGAGGGATCTTTTGGCAGTGTCACTGGCAACCATGTTTCTTCGAGTAGCTTCAAATGACTTTCATACAATGCCGCATTGCTGTTGCGAAAATTTTAACGTTCGACCGGAACTGAATAAAAATGAAGTGCGCGGCAACATTTTGCAAAAATAAAGCGAAGACGAGAGATGACAGTCGCTCCATGACAGTATAACCATAGAGGTAACTCTAAGACCACTGGGTCCCGAAGAAAATCATTATTATTTTTGGCTCACTCAGTACCAGAACAACGGTCCCAAGCAGTCCCAAGCTATTTCACTCACCCCTGCATGTTCTGCATGAATCCACACACCCCTGATGTTATCTGTCAAACTTTCATAGCGAATCAAAACAAACATAGTGTAGTAATAGAATTTCAACTAGAATAGGGTACGTTAATCGTTTGCTTGGGACCAATAGGCTACTAAAGTGGTCAGCCAATTTAAAATCGTTAGTTTCGTATTGATTGTTGGTATAACCAACAATCAATACGAAACTAACGATTTTAAATTGGCTCATTACTTGACTAGCCTATTGGTCCCAAGCAACCGATTAACGTACCCCATTCTAGTCGAAATTCTAGTACTACACAATGTTTGTTTTGATTCACTATGAAAGTTTGACAGATAAAATGAGGGGTTATTGGTTTTTCCTATGTTTCGAGGGGTGAATCGATTAGCTTGGGACCGAAGAGAGTACCAGAGCTGAGCCAAAAAAGTCGTCTCTTTATTAATTCAGGCTCTATAATCGCACCCATTCAACACACATGGGCCGGGACCAGGGGGTAAGTCACTCTGCCACCTTGTACTAAAACCCACAAAAACACATTTCGACACACTTCAAATACCCTTCCGCCCCATGGAAAGCTGATTTTTTGATTAATTCTGGCACCACTGCCAATAATGTTTACGTTTGTTGATTAATATACACACCAAATTTAAATCGCTGAAAATCAGCAAAATTTTGCTGATTTTGGACTTAATGAAATATCAGCAAACTATCCAGAAAAATAAAGATGCTGAAACTTTCAGCATTTCAAATCATTTTACTGAATCTTCAGTAAATCTGTTATTTTTTGCTGAAGCTGAAGTAAACGTTTTTTGACAGCACTTTGCTGGCTGACAGCAATATTTTTGTTTTCCACTTTTGCTAAATTATCAATAATATTTTTTCCATTTGTTTGTGTTTTGATAAATTGGGTAAATTGATGCAATTCCTACACTGTATTTAATGTATGATTTCTTTAAAAAATAATTTATTTTTAAGAAATCACAGTAAACAGTTGATTTGGTAACATCTTTTTATTGCAGCACCTTACTTACCTTACTTACCAATCAGGCTAAGGCCTTGTTGTCCTCTGCTGTCCGAAGAAGTCGTCTCCACTCTACTCGATCCATGGCCACAGTTCGCCAGCCTCGTAGTCTGCGAAGGGTCCGCAGGTCACCTTCTACTTGGTCGATCCACCTTGCCCGCTGCGCGCCTCTTCTTCTTGTTCCTGTTGGGTCGCTTTCTAGAACCATTTTCACTGGGTCGTCGTGCGGCATTCTTACGACGTGCCCAGCCCCACCGTAGTCGCCCAATTTTTGCAATGTGGACGATGGATGGTTCTCCCAGCAGCTGGTGCAATTCGTGGTTCATTCGCCTCCTCCACGTTCCGTCATCCATCTGCACTCCACCGTAGATGGTACGCAACACCTTCCGTTCGAAAACACCAAGGGCGCGTTGGTCCTCCACGAGCATAGTCCAGGTCTCGTGGCCGTAAAGGACCACCGGTCTAATCAGCGTCTTGTAGACAGTCAACTTCGTGCGGCGGCGAATTTTATTCGACCGGAGCGTCCTCCGGAGTCCAAAGTAGGCACGATTCCCTGCCATAATGCGTCTTTGAATTTCTCTGCTGGTATCATTTTCGGCGGTCACCAGTGAGCCCAAATACACGAACTCATCGACCACCTCGATTTCGTCACCGTCAATCTGAACTCGGGGTGGGAGGCTAACATTGTCTTCCCTAGAACCTCTTGCTTTCATATATTTTGTCTTTGATGCGTTGATGGCAAGTCCAATCCGTCTAGCTTCAGCCTTCAGTCTGATGTACGTTTCCGCCATCATCTCAAAGTTCCGTGCCATAATGTCAATGTCATCGGCGAAACCAAGGAGCTGGATGGACTTCCTGAATATCGTGCCACTCGTGTCTATCCCAGCTCTTCTGATCACACCTTCTAACGCGATGTTGAACAGCAGACACGAAAGTCCATCACCCTGCCGTAACCCCCTTCGAGATTCAAAGGGACTCGAGAGTGTCCCCGATACTCGAACAACGCACGTCACTCGATCCATCGTCGCCTTGACCAATCGCGTCAGTTTATCCGGAAATCCGTACTCGTGCATAATCTGCCATAGCTGATCTCGATCGATTGTGTCGTGTGCGGATTTGAAATCGATGAACAAATGATGTGTGGGCACGTTTTATTCGCGGCATTTCTGCAGAACCTGCCGAATCGCGAAAATTTGGTCCGTGGTAGCGCGGGCTCCCATGAATCCCGCCTGGTATTGCCCCACAAACTCTCTTGCATATGGTGACAGACGGCGGGATAGAATTTGGGAGAGTACCTTGTAGGCGGCGCTCAGCAGTGTGATCGCGCGGTAGTTGCAGCAATCCAACTTGTCGCCCTTTTTGTAGATTGGGCATACGACACCTTCCATCCACTCCTCCGGTAATATCTCCTCCTCCCAAATCTTGGCAATTACCCAGTGCAGCGCTCTAGCCAGTGCTTCACCACCGTATTTCAATAGCTCACTTGGTAGTTGATCTACACCAGTTGCTTTGTTGTTCTTCAGCCGACCGATCTCCTCCTCAACTTCTTGAAGATCAGGGGCCGGTAGCCTGTCGTCTTCTGCGCGTGCTCCAAGGTCTGTTGCCGTGCCACCTTTGTTTTCTGCTGCTTCACCGTTGAGGTGCTCGTCATAGTACTGCTTCCACCTCTCAATCACCTCACACTCGTTCGTGAGAAGGTTACCGTCCAAGTCCTTGCACATATCGGCTTGCGGCACGTAGCCTTTGCGCGAACTATTTAGCTTCTCGTAGAACTTCCGTGTGTCGTTTACGCGGTACAGATTTTCCATCGCCTCGCGATCTCGATCTTCCTGCTGACGCTTCTTCCTTCGGAAAACCGAGTTTTGTCTGTTCCGCGCTTGTCTGTATCGCTCCACATTCAATCTCGTGCGGTGTTGCAGCATTCTCGCCCGTGCTGCATTCTTCTCCTCTACTAACAGTTTGCATTCGCCGTCAAACCAGTCATTTCTTCGGTCCGGGATTGCAGTACCTAGTGCCGCTACAGCAGTACTACCTATGGCTGAACGGATGTCCCTCCAGCCGTCTTCAAGAGAAGCTGCGCCAAGCTGCTCTTCCGTGGGTAGTGCAACTTCCAGCTGCTGCGCGTAGTCCTGGGCAACTCCGGTGTCCCGTAGTTGCTCAATGTTGGGTCGTGGCGTTCGACTTCGACGTGTGTTATGCACCGTCGAGAGTTTTGAGCGCATGCATACTGCAACTAGGTAGTGGTCCGAATCTATGTTCGCACTGCGGTACGTGCGGACGTTGATAATGTCGGAGAAGAATTTCCCGTCGATTAGAACGTGATCGATTTGGTTTTCTGTGTGTTGGTCAGGTGATCTCCAGGTGGCTTTGTGGATATCCTTGCGGGGGAAAAAGGTACTTCGAACTACCATACCCCGGGAGGCTGCAAAGTTCACGCATCGTTGGCCGTTGTCGTTCGATACGGCATGCAGGCTGTTTGGCCCGATTGCCGGTCTCTACATTGCCTCCCGTCCTACCTGAGCGTTCATGTCGCCGATGACGATTTTGACGTCCCGTTGCGAACAGCCGTCGTACACCTGCTCCAGCTGCGCATAGAACGCTTCTTTCTCGTCGTCGGGTCTCCCTTCGTGTGGGCAGTGCACGTTGATGATACTGTAGTTGAAGAAACGGCCCTTAATCCTCAACTTGCACATCCTCGCGTTGATCGGCTGCCAACCAATCACGCGTTGGCGCATCTTACCCAGCACTACAAAGCCGGTTCCCAGCTCGTTGGTGGTGCCACAGCTCTGGTAGAAAGTAGCCACTCGATGCCCGCTTTTCCATACCTTTTGTCCCGTCCAGCAAAGTTCCTGCAGTGCTACGACTTCGAAGTTGCGTGGTTGAAGTTCGTCATAGATTAACCTATCGCAACCCGGGAAGCCGAGCGATTTGCAGTTCCATGTTCCGAGTTTCCAATCGTAGTCCTTATTTCGTCGCGTAGGTCTGTGCCGATTGTTCCGATCCGTATTTCTTTCTTCGGTATTTGCAACTTTGTTTTTTTCCAGGGCGGCTTGTTGGGCCTTCCCCAACCCCCTGTCTCGCCGGGGGACCATCGTGCACAGCTCTGTTTAGAGTCCCACGCTGGCACTAGGACGGTGATCAGCCGCTCCTAACATGGAGAACAGACGCCGTTTTGAGCCGCACCTCCATGGTGAGCAGACGCTCAGGTTTGGTGAAGCATTTCCTCTATCACCGTACTATGGTTACCGCGCCAGTGTTCGCGTCGCACCTCTTCACTTTGCTATTGCCGGACTGGCAACATTGCCCAGGCTACGCCAACCAGCTGTGTCCATGTTTCAGCTGGTAGTCTTTTGTTATCATATGACTCGAGGAGGCGTGAAGTAGGAACTTGTGAGGTCCAGGCCTAGGTATTCCGCTCCTTCCAGGTTGTCAACTCACCATTTTGTAGCCCAATTATTGCAGCACCACGATCCCATTTATTATTAATTTTTGAGGTTTTCAGGGTGAACATATAGCAGCCAGTATTTGCTAAAATTAAATGGAAAATGTTGCTTAATTGATAAAATGATAAATTTGATAGACTTACTTTATGATTGTTGAAGTTTTGACACCCAAAAACACCTTCCAACACCCAAAAACACACATGAAACACAATAAGCAGAGACACAATGTGGCAGAGTGACTTACCCCCTGGCCGGGACCAACGTCTTTACTTCCTTTCCGAAGGAAGACGTGACCAGAGATTTTTATGCCTCAGAAAAATTCCACCAACCTCGGCTGGGATTGAACCCAGACCCATTGGGGTGAGAAAGCAGTCACGCTTACCACTACACCATCGGCGCCGGCAATGCGTGTCTCTATTCAACGTCTCTGAGAAGTACCAATCGAACTGTTAAGTGGGGTATCTAACAAGCAATGTAAATAAACATTATTGTTCCCACAGCCAGTGAACTACAAGTATTGCAGTCATTATTGACAATATTTTAGTAATTTTAGATGAAAAACATTTCATCGCTATATTCAGTACATTGTGGTATTTATAAGCTATATCAAGCACTTTTTTGAACCTTTTTTTTAGGTTCTATAATTGTTTTTGTCTCCCAGAAGCTCCGTTATCGAAATGAAATTTTTCACTTCTGAATGAAAGTCATCCGATGCTAACGCAAAAAATCTTACTCTGACGAAAAAAATAAATCACAAACAGTGCTGCTTGTTCGGGTAAACTATGTTGGCAGTTACAAGTTGACAAATGAAAAAAGTCGATCGAATTCATGTCGATGTTGTTTATTTGTCAACTTGTCACTCCCAACATAGTTTACCAATTTTTGGGTAGGTTCAGTTTTGACCGATCTGGGTGGATTCTACCCAAATTTGAGTAGTTTTTAAATAGCGTGTATAACATCGACTCTCTGGTGTAGATGAATTGCTGTTGTTTTTAAAAATCTGCGCTGTCAACGTACGAGTGAAATGAACAAATTAGTCCATTATCTATCGACGAATACGCGTTTGTTGATAATCATCAACGCTTGAGTTTCCAAAATTGTTCAAATCGGAAACGATTCTCAAAAGCAAAAGAATCACACTCATTTTGCCATAAATGATTATTTTGAATATTATCGATTGCAGAGCCTAAAACCTCGATATTTTCAATTTTGCAAAAGACAATGATCTTCCATAGATCTGAGTGAAAAAACACGTTCCACAGCGGTATATGTGTGTAAAATGAAAATAATCATTTCGCATTTGATACTCAAAATCGTCCCCATCAAGATAATTATGAATGTTGATTTGACAACAGAACAGGCGATAATGAATACGCATCTTTGAATGAACAAAAACAAATGTTGACCTCGAAACTCAGCGGTTGCCTTGATCAAGAGCATGTTATCAACAATCAATACGAAACTAACGATTTTAAATTGGCTGACCACTTTAGTAGCCTATTGGTCCCAAGCAAACGATTAACGTACCCTATTCTAGTTGAAATTCTATTACTACACTATGTTTGTTTTGATTAGCTATGAAAGTTTGACAGATAACATCAGGGGTGTGTGGATTCATGCAGAACATGCAGGGGTGAGTGAAATAGCTTGGGACTGCTTGGGACCGTTGTTCTGGTACTGAGTGAGCCAAAAATAATAATGATTTTCTTCGGGACCCAGTGGTCTTAGAGTTACCTCTATGATGTTATCATGTCAAAATTCAAATTCATGCAGGTAGTTGGTTTATCTTTCAAGGTTGCCTTCATTTTCAGCTTATTTGAGTGTAGAAGAAATGATTTTTATCAGCACTGGCCATGACAACCAGTAATACCATAGAGGTAACTCCATAGAGGTAACTCTAAGACTAGAAGGTCCCGAAATAATGTGCTCAACTTGTTGGCTCAGCTCTGGTACTCTCTTCGGTTCCAAGCTAATCGATTCACCCCTCGAAACATAGGAATAGCCACTAACCCCTCATTTTATCTGTCAAACTTTAATAGCGAATCAAAACAAACATTGCGTAGTACTAGAATTTCGACTAGAATGGGATACGTTAATCGTTTGCTTGGGACCAATAGGCTAGTCAAGTAGTGTGCCAATTTAAAATCGTTAGTTAGAGTCTAACGTAAACCGAGGGGTGATTGATTCAAATTATGGCGATCGTAAAAAGCTGGATTGAAAACCTTTAACACTTGAAAATTGACAACAATCGTAGAACAATAACTTTTGGTTAATGTTTTGAATATTTTGTTTGTGCCAAAAAAAGCCGTGCCACTAAAGTTGCTCAATGGTCCTATCAGCTAACTATAACTATGCGGAAAAGTCTCGAATATTGTTTGAACATTCAACGATCTAAACAGCCCGGTCAACTTTGTGCAACTCTTGCGTATTGTTGGCCAAAATGCGCCTATCTCCTCAAAATCAAAACCTTCTGCTGACCATTCACCACTCTCCCAGCGGGGATCATCCATCCCCTATAAAACCCTATCCAAATGGCCTGTATCTCTTCCAGTTCGTTTCCAACACCACTTTAGTGCTTGTTATGCGAGAGACAACTCCGAGACATGGCGAACACAATGGACGGGAAAGGATGCGTCGAGCGGCAATAACCGGCATCTGCCAGTCCCGTTCTTTATGGCAAATTCAAAAGCAAACAACGACGACGACGACGACGCATTGAATGGATTGAAAAGGGTACCTAGTCGGGCCTGGCTGGACAATGGCCATCATCGATTTTCATTTCGAAACCGGGGGTTAATCCTTACCCTCATTTTTCAAACTTTACCCCAAAAATGGCAATCGGAGAACGGTTGTTGCGTAAAGTTGCTTGATGGAGGATTTATCGATTCGAGTTTCGATGAAATTTCAAACATAACCGATTCTTGCCATTCTCAACCAGTTCTTGCAAGTGGCTATAAACACATGTTGTGTCATCCTTATTTTTTTCCCTTCTACAGCCGGATGGCACCTTCTCCGCAGGGTGCATCCTCATGGTTGCACAAAGATAGAGTTCACAAAAAACTTCAACACAATGGCGCTCCCATTATTACCGATTATTGCAAGATGCGAAAAAAAAACTGAAACTTCCAAAACCTAACCCCGTTCCATGGAGGGTTCGATCAAAAAACCATAAATCACCATGATTTGTGATCTTGCAACAACAGCAGCAGAAGCAGTCATTTTGCTCGGTCACATGTCCTTGACCAAAGAAGAAAAAAGGGAAAAGGGATAGGCCACAGAAGAAAAGGCTTGCTTTCCGAGAAAAAACTATGAAAAGACCTCAGCAGGCCGTAAGTAGTTCAACTGACCGATGATCATGCAATCCAATGCTCGTTTCCAGTGAGACAGGATCGGGTTGCTGCGAATGGCTCTTTTCCTTTGAAGTGACAAAGAATGTCGTAAAACGTGATTCATTTAGCATTTTCAAATTTCCGAAGATTTCACCCTTCAAGATGTTTCAACTCTTCCTAATGAGGATTGTTCGGGGGTGGAAAAAAAGAAGTGATTAATATTCTAGTGGCGACGCAACCGCGTGTGCACGATTAGCCCGAGAACTGGAGCGAGGACATTTCAATCCTTGAGCTGGAAAGTCATAAATTATCCTGTTTTTTGTAGCTTGATCCTCCTCAACCCGAACACCCACGATAAAAAGTGTGAAAAATTGCTGAAAGAAACCAACTGTTGTTCGTTTGGTCCTTTTCAACAGGAGTATTTGATCAAGTCGCACGTCTCGATTGTGGATGGAAAATTGTGTCGAACAGTTTTGAAAATTAGCTACGGAAGGATTGTTTGAAATAAGTCTATATCTGTTCCAAAAATTGATCAAACTAGCTCAAAACGAACCTAGTTTTTAACGCACCAATCCAAGTAGGCTGAGTCGAAAGTTTTATCAAAATCCACATGCAACCTTGGCTGTACTTTCGTGTCTACCTCTCTGAATAGCACCCATAAAATAGCAGTTCCTTGTTTTTCTCAGCACAATCATACAATTAGGTCATAGTCGTGTTTTCTGCCCCAAAAAATTGCTATGCCAAATTGCAAAATTATGACTTTTTGCCTTGGCTGCTGGGATCTTTTCCAACTCGGTCCTATGTAAATCGGTGCAGAGTTCAAAACTATCGCTTTCTTTTACAACCGTGGCAAATATTCTGGAGAACCATAAAAAAATGGTTGGTGCAATTTGAAGAGAGAAAAAAATTGCGATCGTCGCATGCCCTTTTTTATGATTTTATTGCCCTTGTCCGAAAATTTCCGTTTCTGGAAGTGTCCTGTGTTCGATCTAGATTGGTAGTGCCGATTGACCTGAATCTCCGCAGGACTCTGACCTACTCAATGGCCTTGGGAAATTTTGCACGTCATTTGTCGGTTCGTTTCTTCGAACAGGGACAATTTCAAGTGACGCCATTTTGAAATTTAAACGACAGAGGGGAAGCGATCCGCATCCATGCAGTAGGCATGGCTTTCACTGTTACCCCTTTTCTTTTCACCGAAATCAAACAGAAAAGGGTTCTGCGTGGAAGCGCGACTGCTGATGTGTTGCGTCTACCATTTTCCACCCGGTTTGCTTGGATCGATTCAACAACCTTGGTCGAAACGTCAAAAAGGAAACCTCCAAATTGTACCGCTTAACTCGAGTCCCCGAGTGACAATAGCCATTAAAAGCGCAACATTGCCATAAATCCGCCTTTCATATTACGATAAATAAAGTCGAGTGAGTGTCGTGACATAAACCGTTCGCCAAAAGGATATAGGGGAGAATAGTTCATGGTGCACTACTGGGGTAAAATGGCCTCGGGAGGTTTTTCGGTGAAATGAAATCGACCGGTGAAGTGAAAATCTGACAGATAGGGTAGAGCGCTACCAACAATCAATACGAAACTAACGATTTTAAATTGGCTCACCACTTTAGTAGCCTATTGGTCCCAAGCAAACGATTAACGTACCCTATTCTAGTTGATATTCTATTACTACACTATGTTTGTTTTGATTCGCTATGAAAGTTTGACAGATAACATCAGGGGTGTGTGGATTCATGCAGAACATGCAGGGGTGAGTGAAATAGCTTGGGACTGCTTGGGACCGTTGTTCTGGTACTGAGTGAGACAAAAATAATAATGATTTTCTTCGGGACCCAGTGGTCTTAGAGTTACCTCTATGGCGCTACTTCGTCGTAATCGTCCATTTCCGTTCTATCGAGCAGAAAACATCAGTATAATCAATGATTTCACCGTGCACAAATCAGTAATACGGTTTGTAACAATGCGTTAGTTCACAAGCTACAACACAAAGCCTATTAGCAACCAGTGGAAACTAACAATTTTAAATTGGCTAACTACTTGACTAGCCTATAGTGGTCCCAAGCAAACGATTAACGTATCCCATTATAGTCGGAATTCTAGTACTACACCATGTTTGTTTTGATTCGCTATTAAAGTTTGACAGATAAAATGAGGGGTTCGTGGATTTTCCTATGTTTCGAGGGGTGCAACCATAGAGGTAACTCTAAGACCACTGGGTCCCGAAGAAAATCATTATTATTTTTGGCTCACTCAGTACCAGAACAACGGTCCCAAGCAGTCCCAAGCTATTTCACTCACCCCTGCATGTTCTGCATGAATCCACACACCCCTGATGTTATCTGTCAAACTTTCATAGCGAATCAAAACAAACATAGTGTAGTAATAGAATTTCAACTAGAATAGGGTACGTTAATCGTTTGCTTGGGACCAATAGGCTACTAAAGTGGTGAGCCAATTTAAAATCGTTAGTTTCGTATTGATTGTTGGTATAACCCTGGGTACTGCGGACTCACTCAATGTGCTTGTCACTTGGGAGCCAGTCAGAACTGTCAAACGGGAGCCAAACATTCAGAAGCAACAAACTCAGTTACTGTTCTTACCTCTCGTCAAGCTTTGCAATCTCATAAAAATGATTCATACTTTTTCATAACACAGTATTAATTGTAAGCTCAAAGACAAAAACCAACCGGCTCAATGATGAAAGTATAAAAACCAGCATAGTTTTTATGACTCAGCTGTTTTTTCAATTACAATAAAACATACTTTGGCGAAACATGTATGTAAACAAACTTTGATAGAGTCATGGGGGCTCGAGCACTCCTGGCTCAGAGCTTTTGGCGGGAATCAACTGAGAAAGAACAAAACAATTTTAAACTTGAACAAATTTTCAAGCAGTTTTCCATTGGCTTGCAAAATGACATCGATTTACTCCGCAGTACTCAGGTATAACCTAACATAGGAAAATCCACGAACCCCTCATTTTATCTGTCAAAATTTCATGGCAAATCAAAACAAACATAGTGTAGTACTGGAATTGATACTAGAATGGGGTACGTTAATCGATTTGCTAGGGACCAATAGGCTAGTCAAGTAGTTAGCAACGATTTTAAACGTTAGTTTCGAATTGATTGTTGGTTATACCGTACCTTAACTGACTAGACTAACTAGGCTATCTGAGGTCCTGTATTGTTGTGAAATTGTAGAAGGCTATTAAGATCAACGATTAGAGGATTTCTACGTTGATGGCACCGTCGAAAAATGCAAAGATTGACAGTTTCTGCAGTGAAAGGATAGTACAAAGTCTACCGTGTATCTTGCACAGTCTGACGTTTGCTTATTGGATTTTACCATAGGAGTGAAAAGCTACAGAGTCACCGTCAACGCGCTAATAAACAACTTTGATCGCAGGGGGATCTGTCATTTTCAGCGTTGTGGAAATCATGGTTGCCAGCAGGGTTACTTCCACTCACTTGCTATAAAAAATGTTTTTTCGGAATTATGAAATCATGAAATAGTATAATGCTAATTAGTACTTGTAAGTTACAAGAAGAGGTCATGAAGTATATGTTTGACACATAAAATCTGTCAATATTGCTTTCAGTCCGTCACAGTCAGCGATTTTACGACTCGTGAGCGCTCACTCTGAGTGAACGCTCACGAATCAGAAGATCGCTGATTGTGACTCTCTGAAAGCGAAATTGACAGGTTTTATAAATCAAACACATACTTTACACCCTCTTCTTGTTACTTACAAGTACAACATATCATTAAAACATCTAATGTTTGCATAATTCCGAAAAATATTTTTTATAGCAAGTGAGTGGAAGCAACCCTGGTTGCCAGTAAACATCGTATGTTGCCGCTTGACGTTTTGACAGCCCGTTCGACACAGAAACACCCAAAACACACAAGAAACGCAATCAGCACAGTCACAAGGTGGCAGAGTGACTTACCCCCTGACCTTCTCCGATTTGTATAAAAATTCGCATAATTGTCTGTGAAGATATATGTGATTCGATTATCTATGACATGTGATTAGGACAACATGACTGGAAAGATAAACCATGAACTAAATATTGAAACAATTTGAATACAAACAAAGATTTGCGTGTGTTATTAATTTCTGCTGATTACCACAAATTGCCGGCGACGATGGAATTATGCTAAAGATTGATCATTGTTTTTCACGATTCTGATTGAGCTGTTCACAGGTTGCTCTTTGGTGATCTGAGGTTAGCATTAGACATCGCCTCATCAAGCTGAAGATCGACCCACATAGTCAGAAATCGTCGGAGATCGGCCCAAGTTGCCAGCAATTCAGATAGCACTTGCTAGAAGGATCACAGATTTAGTACAGACAAAATTCTGGAATGGATTTCGCTGTTATGCCTCCATTTGAGTACAATGACGTGCCTATAACGGAACACTGCATCTGCGAAGAATGATCTTTTGCTGGCGTATGAAGGATTTTAGCTTCAAGAGGTGTTTTTTGGCATTCCTGACGTGGACGTCGAGGGAAGTGACACAGTCAACCCGGATGATGTCGCAATCGAAAAGTTGGACGAATTCTTTGCTCCTCAGCGGCACGAGGCCCACGCCGGAACCAAATGAATCTCTGGGATGATTTCTCATGTGAACTCAAATGCATGCCGAGAAGTGCAACTTCGGGAAGTCGACGATGGAAAGTTCAGGTATAGCTGTTATTGTCAAGATGCTACAGTTCGTCCAACAATCACTACTTGACTAGCCTAGTGGTCCCAAGCAAACGATTAACGTATCCCATTCTAGTCGGAATTCTAGTACTACACTATGTTTGTTTTGATTCTCTATGAAAGTTTGACAGATAAAATAAGGGGTTCGTGGATTTTCCCATGTTTCGAGGGGTGCATCGATTAGCTTGGGACCGAAGATAGTACCAGAGCTGAGCCAAAAAGTTGAGCAACGTTTCTTCGGGACCTACTAGTCTTAGAGTTACCTCTATGGTTCGTCCCTGTTTACCCCAGAGAGAAGCTGCTGCACGACAAAGAGTTGACAGTAGATGAGGTTATACCATAGAGGTAACTCTATGTTATACGGCAGGTCAATGTAGTAGATTTGATGTCTGATGCAGAAATCACCATATGTGATGGTGGTTGACAGCTTACCCAACTAACAATTTTAGCTGCAGACTAGCTTATACAGCCAAAATTTGCCTTATGCAGCTAGTTTTTGGCTGTACAAGCTAAGCTGCAGCTAAAATTGTTTGTTGGGTAGAACCATTGTTCTATGTTGTAAAGAGAGGACCACAACCGTTACTCGGCAAGAATACACCGAAGCAGTTGGGAGTACTAAGAGTTGGTCTTCCTAGTCAACACGAGACGGTCCAGCAAATCTGTGCAGTGAAGATCCATATACCGATTGCCCAGTAGCTGAAAGACTACGACAACTACCATTTACCTCTCTGTCACCTGTTGAGCTTGAGCTTGAGCTTGAGCTTGAGCATGATTGACCGCCCACGGTTGCTACTCTGTTATTGCCAGATCAGCTGTAATTACACAGAGAACCAATAGACGATGCTTGGGACTAGCAATCATCCTCAATGTGTAAAAACTGGTGATCTTAAATTAGGCAATACCAGCGCCGGCCGCGCCCGAACACAGGTCAAGAAAGGAATGGGAAGGATTGTGTTGACATGACACTCGCTTTGATGGAAGCCGAGAACACCTCTGCACTTCCACGAGGAATCACTGGGATGTTGGATAAGAGGGTTGGGTTTGCAGCAGGGTTCGTTTTGGTAAACGATAAGCTGAATTGATGTCCTAACGATCATATAACGCGAAGGAGCTTGGGACTAAACCCACGGTCTTCTGCTCAGTAACCAAAAACGTTTGCCACAAGACGAGTACCTTTTTAATCACCGAGTTGCTGTTATTACCATGTAGTCATATTAACAAAAAAACGATTGACGAATCTTGATTGTGGATGGGCCTGAGATTAGACTCATGATGTTCTGCTCAGTAAGCAAAAACGGTTGCTCTAAGGCCACCGAGCCCCTCATATCACATAATACCGTTGCTCTAATTTTTGTATCCATTCAAACCCGGAACCAACGACAACAACGAGTTTCGCAAAATACACGATACACAAGCGATTTTACTATAAATCTCTTTGATATGTAAGGACCTGGGACCGCGTTTTTCTGCTCAGTAAGCAGGCCACTGTAACCGACGATCTTTCAAATCCGAAAACTAAAAACTACGAAAAAGTACTTAGGCCTTCATTAAGTTCCACTTTCACGCGATGTACAATGTTTCAATTTGCTCTTTACGTATTGTTCAGGCTAGGCCCTTTTCAAAATTTACGCGAGAAATACGCACAATCGTCACCTACCTCGCAAAACTGGTTCCAAACGACAACAAAGGCATAAGCAACGATGGATTGTTGAACTTTGCTGGCTCCGGTGGTGTAGTGCACAGCAAAAAAAAATGTAATATCGATCAACGTAATTCAAGCTGATGTATGGAGATTTACCTCTCTGTCACCTGTTGAGGACAAACTAGCTGAAATGCTTAGCAAAGACATCATCGAAAAGGTAATTCGTTGGGTATCTCCTTTGGTGGTGGTGCAGAAGGACAGTGCGAAATCCGCTTCTGCATTGATCTGCGGCAGCTCAACAACTCAAGTAGCCAAAAGTTCTGATAAAAGGCTATTTGTGGCTCCAGCAGCTTGGTTGAAGGTGGTGTATAGAATTCTAAGCAGCCTCATTTTAAGTCGTTATAAGAACTTCAAAGTTCCGGTACCATAATTGAAGAGCATTCTAAGCAGCTTCGGGCGGAACTTGAACGAAACTTTTAGAAAATAAGTTTAAAAAAGGATTTTGTCCTCCACACCAATTGCGAACAATATGCACTTTTATGAAAGTTAATTCTAAAGTCAGGTCTTTATGAAAGTTATTTCCTAAGGCAGGTATAAACGTGTGTTGATTTATCAGCATTAGTAGTAGTGTTGGAGCTGTTTGAATAATTAAACCCAGTCTTTCTGCGTGAGAGCACCAGCACGAACCGCTACGTCATCTGAGTTATATTAAAATGAGCTGTTGGAGTTTTCAGTGCCAGCTGACAACACAACACCTTGATGAATTTTAAATTGGTATTTGCCCGCATGGTATTCCAAAACACTTGTGGCGCAGTGGTTAGCGTTATCGCATGTGGAATACACGGGTTCGAATCCAGGAAATTGTTCTTTATTTTTTTATGTTTGGATAGAATATTGATGCACTGCATAAATATAAGAATTATGATTTATTTGAGCCTCTGATCATTTCATATTAACGTACATTAAATTTTGTTACTAATAAAGACTAGTGCGGATTGCTTCATGCTATTTAGAAACTTTCACGTTGCTAAGAAGTTCCGCAAGGGAACTTTAAAGATACTTAAAGTTGCTAAAAAGTTCCGCTGGGAGGACACCTTTTTGAAAATTCAAAAATGGCCGAATTTTTATCAAAAATGTGAATCATTGCCCATAGCAAACATGAAGAGAGTAGCTAAAGACGTCTGTCTTTGGTAGTGGTTAGAAATGAACTAATTTTATTTAAGTATAAATGTCAAGGCTTGCTTCGATTGCTAACAGCTTCGCTTCAACTCTCCTCCTCAAGCCGCAGAGATTCCCATCATCGTACGACTCTCTTCAAACTTCGTCCTCTGCAATGGTTTGGTTAATCCATCAGCGATCTGCTCTGCCAACGTAAGCCAGTTTCACCACACCACGATCCAAAGCGTCCCTGATGTAGTGAAGGCGTATGTCGATATGCTTCGTGCAAGGATTATAACCACCACTCTTGGCGATTGCAATGCAGCTTTGGTTGTCGCAGCGGATTTACATTTCTCCTTCTTCGTTGAATAGCGCAGAAAGTCCTCGCCACGCAGCCGAAACGGACATATATTCCGCCTCACACGTCGATAGCGCCACCGTAGGTTGCTTCTTGCATGACCATGAAATAGCGCCGCCTTGAGCCATGAAAACGTTGCCGCTGGTTGACTTACGTTCGTCCGGATCGGATCCCCAATCCGCATCGCAGTAGCCGACTATGCTTGAATCGGCATGCTTGTTGTAGACCAACTTCAAGTTTGAGGTTCCATGTAAGTAACGCAGAACATGCTTCACCGCATTCCAGTGCTTGATACCTGGATTATTGTTGAACCGGCTGAGGGTATTCACGGCGAACAGTATGTCCGGTCGAGTGCTTTGCACCAAATACATAAGACACCCGGCAATGTCTTGATACGGAACCTCCTTCATAGCAGCAGATTCCTCGTCATCCTTCGGGCTCGCATCCTTCGAAACTTTCTCGTTAGTGTTCATCGGTACCTTCACTGGTTTGCACCGATCCATGTTGAACCGCTTCAAAATCGTTTCGATGTAGGCTTCTTGATCCAACGTTATCCTGTCAGTTGTTCTGCCGATCCAAAGCCCAAGACAGTGTTTCGCAGGTCCCAGATCTTTCATCCGGAAAATGTTGCTTAGCTGTTGCTTCAGCATATTTTTCGAGTTGCTGAATATCATTAAATCGTCTACATAAATAGCAACAATAAGAATTTTGCCATTTTTAATGCTGACGTAGACGCAAGGATCGTATTGCGTTGATACCAGACCAAATCGCCGCAGAGCCGCATCCAGTTTGTGGTTCCAAACTCGGATGGACTGCTTCAAGCCGTACAACGCCTTATTCAGCTTGCACACCTCGGTCTTCCTTCTTCCATCAACGAAGCATGGGGGCTGTTCCATGTATATTTTCTTGTCGAGGTCACCCTGCAGGAAAGCCGTCACTGCATCCATCTGGTCGATCGTGAGGCCTTGCTTGACAGCCAGGGCGAAAAAGTATCGCAGCGAACTATAGCAAACAACGGAAGCATACGTTTCATCGTAGTCTACCCCCTTTCGCTGTGAGTAGCCTTTGATGACCAGCCGCGCCTTGTGCCGTTGAACTCCTTCTGCAGCATCACGTTTCGTTTTGTACACCCATTTGCACTTGATTGCCTTCCTTCCCTTCGGTAGCTTGGTGAGGGTCCAGGTGTTATTGTCCACCAGTGCGTCGAACTCCTCTTGCATGGCACGCTTCCACGCATTGCTATCGTCCCGAGCCAATGCTTCTTGATGAGAAACGGGGTCATCTCCGAATTCGCCAGCCATGCCAGATGCTAGTGCCACTAGACCGTCGTTGTCGCTCGGTCCACCAGTGCTATCGTCATCGGAGATTGGCTGTGAAAATGAGATACCAGGAAGGCCAGTACTATCAACGTGAAAATCTTTGTCCTTGCCTGGAAGCACGTGCTCCCGTCCACTGCGCCTCAACACCTTTGGCCGAGGTGGTTCTGAAGTTTGTCGCAGAGGGAGCACAAGGTCAGTCAATGTGGATGTGTTGGTATCGTTATCGCCGCTTGAATCATCTGCTTCATGTCGAACGGTTCCTCGACTTCCAGTCTGGCAAACGTTGCTTTGCTACGCCGAGCATCGGGACCTACAGCTTCAGATGGGACTCCTTCGTCCAGGAAAACGACTTCACGGCTTTTGATAGTTACCTTTTTCTTCGGGTCATATAGACGATCCTACTTGCGTCGTTTCTGCTTTGGAACCTGGACCATGGCTTTCGTTCCAAAAACACGAACATGTGCCTTGATTCGAATAGGAGATACCGCGATGGTCCGATTGGCGCGCTCGGCCAATCCGTTTTGCTCGGGAGTGTAATCGTTGGTCGTCTCGTGTCAGATGCCCTCTTTCTGCAAATAACCTTGGACACCATTGTTCAGATACTCCTTACCATTGTCAGTCCGTATTGTTTTCAGCTTCTTGCCGCTTTTACGTTCGGCTATCACGTGGAAGTTCTTGAAAACTGCTAACACCTCGGCTTCTGATTTGGTTTTCAGGAAGTACACGAACATGCGTCTAGTTTTGTCATCGATAAAAGTAATGTAGAACCGATTACCGCCAATCGAATTCATCTCCATCGGTCCACTGATATCCGAATGAACCAGTTGTAGCACCTCCAACGCACGGGGTCCGCTTTTTGGAAACGGCAATTTCGACTGCTTTCCCATAGGGCAAACGCGGCAGTCTGCAGCGCTAGCTTCAACATTCAGTGTAATCCCTGTCGCAAGGCCACCAGCAAGCTTCTTCAAATTTCCGACACCAAGATGATCCATGCGTTTGTGCCAGAGATTGAGACTTCCAGCAGCATTGCACGACAAAACCTGTGTGTTATTCGCCGTCTGGTTCAGCTTGAATTGATTGTTGGAGTGGCTCCCGGTTGCCACCAGCTCGTCGTTTGTGTTGTGCACTTTGCAGCCACCGTTGTTGAAAGTTACGGAATACCCCTTCTGCACGATTCTACTGAACGAGAGGAGATTCGCCGTCAACCCAGGAATAAGCTGCACGTCACTCACTGCAACGTTGCCTTGAGCATCCCTGCACACCGATCGAAGATTCGCCGTTCCGCAGGCAACGATATCCATCATGCCACCGTTAGCTGCAACAACCTGATCCAGATTTGTGAGGAGCTCTCGATTGCTCGTCATACACAAATACACATCGAAAATCCAGTCGTTCGCATCCTTCTTGCCAAACGTAGATAGAACCGTGCAAAATGTTTCACCTTTCCTTGAATCCTTGCAGTCCTTGGCGATGTGTCCGTACCGAGCACATTTTCTACATTTCGGGCCCTTGGATGAAGTAGGCTGCTTCATTTGATTCGAGGTTTTTTCATGCCGTTTGTTGGTTGCGAAGGCCTGGTTGCCTAGCAACGGCTGCTCTTGAAGAAGTTTGGTCTTTACAAAATCGCCGGTTATGGCAACTCCAGAGTATTCCAAGGCCATAATCATGGGTCGGTAATCGTCCGGGAGGCCAGCCAACAAAATCATGCCAATCCAGAGATCCGGAGATACCTGGTGCACGTATTCTTCCATTGATCCACACGAATCCAGATCCGACTTGATGAGCTTGTGGAGTAAACCGATCTGCCGAGAAAGTCCTTTGTCCTCGAATGCCGTTTGCAACTTGGTCCATGCAGCTTCGGTCGATTCCGCGTCCTCAATGTGCACATAGATTAGCGGATCGAGACGCAGGATCAGTTTCAACCGCGCTCGCAGATCCTTCTGCACATGCACCGGTTCGAATGTCCCGTCTGGTTTCTGCTTCGGCTTTACTGCATCCCAGAGTTCTTCCAGCTGAAGAAAAGTTTTCGCTCCGAACTTCCATGAGGACCAGTTGTCCCGTCCAGTCAACCTCTCGATGGGAGGAATACTTGAGGAACCGCCTTGAGAAACTCCGTTGGAATTCGAACATGTACTCATTTTTCTATCTTCTTTCACGACAGGCCCATAACCTGATAGGGGAGCTAAAGACGTCTGTCTTTGGTAGTGGTTTGAGAAGAACTAATTTTATTTAAGACGTTTACAATTAAGTACAAATGTCAAGGCTTGCTTCGATTGCTAACAGCTTCGCTTCAACAAAACAATTATGAAAAGTTTCAAACAAATCGAGTCGAGTTTTTCCAATTCGTCATTTGGCGTGGCGACTGCTCCTATGATAAACATCACGAGGCCATTTTACCCCCAGGAGGGTGCGTTTTAGACCATCCTACCCTACCTAACGGAGAATGGAGAAGGTAACCCCTTACGTAAAGAGAAGTTTGATGCACCCACACACGCAGGTAGCAGGTAACAGTGCCGTATGAATTTTTATGACATTGTCGCGTGATAAGCGCGGCTATATTCATAAATTCTATACAACTTGAACTATACTTGAATGAGTTCACCTTTGCTCCTGGCAGGTAAGTTGGTACCTTCCCGAAATGGGACAAAGTTGTGAGTGCGTGGCAGGATAGTGGCCTTTTACGGGTTAAATTTTATCAATATCGTAAAATTTATTCTTATCTTTGACTGCTTCCAGCTCCTCCAGCACAACGGGGACAGAGAAGTTACATAAACATAACTGGTTAGCTTGGTGGTAGGCCACCGTATAAGTGATCGTAACAGAAATTACTGCATGCTCGTACGGTGGATTCAAGGAGGAAGCTCAATTTCACAACTAAAAGGACGGAAATGATTTCAACCACCCACATCAGATGCGAGTTTCACTGTTTTCGTGGGTGGTACCTCAGGTGGGTGTTCCAGTTCTGACAATACGTGTGTTCCAATTATTACCTATGGAACTCGGCCACGACAACAATTTTGAATTATTTCGGCCACGACAACAATAAGAACAACAAAGATCCCGTCTAAATCATTGACATAGTTGGTGTTTTTGTTCGTTATGACGAGAATACACCCTGATGCCGAAGTAGTTCTATACCCTATCTTATAAATCAATTGTTGACAAATAATCACATCCAATCATTGGGAAAAACAAATTACAACTTCACTATTGGCTAAATTGCTTCGTGAGATTGAAATAGTAGGTAGATTTGATAGTTATTTTGATTTTTAGTTTTGAAGCCAATTGCAGGTCTTTTCTTCCCGCAGATTCTACCGTATGTGCTTCGACTAATCACGATTGGCTCCATATCAAACCCACGTCATCTGCCTTTCCTTTCATCTTTCAACCGTAAAAGAAGTAGGCGCTGAGCAGTCCTTTGACCAGGATGGAAGGCGAAGGGAGGCGAAAAACAGGTTTTTAGCGAATTAATTGTTACATCTTTAGCGCTCCGTTAATCATTTCGCTCACTCACTCACTCCCCAGGGGTTGATGCCGTCGAAAGCTGCTAGGGGTGTTCCAACACTAAAAATGTTGACTGCAAATACAAGCCACGAAAAGCTGAATGACAAATTCCGTCCATCCCCAGCCAAAAATCCTTAACGCCACCATCATCTTCACGCTCATAAAAGATTGATTTAATTTCTATTTCTCCCTCATCCTTCCGCATCAGGACCTGATTCGCGCCCGGTGATTGTTAGCCCTGCTCAGCTGGGGCCCCCAGAATCATCGAAAAAAAAAACAACCAACGGAAAGTAATCAACAATAGCCGCTTGGTGGAAGAGGAACAGGTCCATTGTAGCCATAGTAGGCCATCAAAATAGAATCATTAGCCCGTCAGCTTTCGCTGGAAGGCTCATTTTTTAACAGCGTCTCATCGTTGGCTTCAATCTCTTAAAATCAACCATCCAATGGCAGGAATGCCTGAAAGGAACAAAACAGCTTCACGCTGCCATTGCCGTCAGTTCCGATTATGACGGAATGGTGATGATAAGAATCTTTTCCTTTGATGTTCTGCAGATGGTTTTCCGACTTGCTTGCTTTCGATGAGATTTTCGCTTTTGTTTGTGCCGAAATTAGTCTCTATTATTTATTTAACTGCACTTACCCCGACGATTACGAATCAATCAGCGAACAAACATGGCACTTCCGGATTTAATTAGTCTGTTTCCCTTACCAGTATCGAATTTCCAACACGACAATCCTTTTACCACGGTTCGTTAATCGCCCAAGAAATTCGAAACCCCTTTTTCACATCGCAAAATGAAAAACCATCGATTCGAGGTAGGTACCTGATTGCTGATAAATGTGACAAATATGAGCCTCTCTCGTTCCACTGATGGACGGAAGACTGCAAGCGAAAATCTAGGCACAGAGCACAGAAGGAGTTGGCTGCAGCAGAACACTAATTGATTTTTTAACCCTAGCTGACACGGAAAGGGTTCGTCACTGAGTGGTGTTGAAAGGGGAAAAGGAAAGGGTTCCGCATCCAGGTAGGCTTTTGCACTTGCTCGGACAAAGCACTCAGACCTATAAGCCTACTTCGGTTCCATTCGAAATCAATCAAAACAATCGATCATCGTGGAAGGCTTAATACCGACATGGGAGTAAACACATGGGCAGGATTGAGGGACGATTTCGAAATTGGTGAAATCGGTGAAATACGCAAGCGTGCAGGTAGAAATAGTACCCCTTTATTTTCCTGATAAGCTCAATGCCTATACGTCAGCTTCTGGTGTGAGAGTGATTGGGAAGGGCAAGTGTAGTTTTGTAACGATGAAGGAGCAGCAGGATTTAACGGAGGGGTGGGACACTTGGCTGATTATATCAAAATATGTTTTGATACCTTCATTTTCTTGACTTGGAATTGATAACAAAAGTATCCATCCTCTTTCTTTTGCATGTATTAGTTTTTAAAATACTTAGGCTGTGTTCCATGTGGTACATTTTCAGTTAAATTTGACGCTTCGAAAATAGTGTATTATATCTATTGTTGATCGTCAGATTTTTGAGAAGGTGTTTGTCTACATTGATTTCTGGTCTGTCAGGTCGGTCTGGTAAAATAACAGGTTTAGTTTAAAATTTTCCCTCTGTAAAATGTAAGAGGAAATTCGCCCAATTAAACACAGATCTTTAGAAATATTTGACGATAATTTCAATTATATAAAAGTTGTCTTGCCCCTTAGATCTAACCAACCACTTTGAAGTGTTTTGACGTAGAACTACGTCTGTCATTTCTATATGGAGGTACACTTTGTGAAAACCGAAAATGGAACATGTAACAAAATCATGAAAGATTTTGAACGTTAATAACTCAGCTGCCCCTGGACCAATTTCAATAATTTTATCTCTAATCGATCAGAAATATTTCGACGCATCTGATAAATTTAAGACTTCATCATTTTTCAAAATGTCACTATTGAAAATTGCACGAATGTTGCTATGATAATTAAAATTATCACCGATTGCCTGTGAAAAGCGCTTTCCCTAACACAGACCTCAAAGTTGAATTCCATCCGGTCTCACCGAGCGGTGTTCATTCAATCACCGCGTGTGGTGAGTGGTTGTGTTCTCCAGTACACAACGAAAGGCTCCCCGCAAGCAGCTGCCCACAACCGCTGATCGAATTCATTTCCAATCACCGTGTGTGGTGGTGTCTGGTCTGGTCGTCGGCATCAGCAGCAGCAGCAGTGCTTTCGTCTCGATGTGTTGAACATTGTTCTTCAGTACACAACGAAAGGCTGTTTACAAGCAGCGAGTTGCAGCCCACAAGAGTATCCATAGAAGGAGGAAGAAGCCGCACCGCTATTGATCGGAATCAGTATCTCTTCGTGAGTCACTGTGGGCCATCTATGCCAAGCGCATCACCCTCATTCCAAAAAACATACTACATAATAGATCAGCATTACGCATCCAACACGACAAAATGGTCCGCCATAAATAAAGAGTATTTTCTGGACATCAATCGGATGTCAGTTCCAATATCAAGATAGAACTGGTAATTAGAGCGTAACAGCTTTTGTAAACAATGACTTCCTTCGATGATGTCTTGAAAGTCAAGGCTCGCCCACGCAAATCAACATCACCATCAGGTAGGGTAAGACTTCCTCTACCCGAAAGTAATGTTGGTTTGCGTAAGCATGCCTTGAATTCCTAAAAATCATCGAGAGAAGTCATTGTTTACAAAAGCTGTTACGCCTAATTCCAGCTCTATCTAGATATGTTTAAATCTAACATACCATGTGCTTTAAGGCAACATTGGGGGTGCGATTTCAAAAACCAAAGTCGGTCGCGGCATTAAAGTGGTCTGATTTTGATTCAGAGATGATGGATTTTAATTCTTAATACGCCAATCGATAGAAATTTTTCTGCGAATCTGTTAAAATTAAGACTTTATCATTTTTCAAAATGTCACTATTGAAAATTGCACGGATGTGCAACTGTTGCTATGATAATTAAAATTATCACCGATTGCCTGCGATTTCCCTAACACAGATTTCAAAGTTGAATTCCATCCGGTCTCACCAAATGGTGTTTATTAAATCACCGGGATGTGAATGGTGGTGTTCTCCAGTACACAACGAAAGGCTCCCTACAAGCAGCGAGCAGCAGCCCGCATGAGCATCTATAGAAGGAGGAAGAAGCCACACCGCTATTGATCGGAATCAGTAGCTCTTCGTGAGTCGCTGTGGGCCATCTATGTCAAGTGCGTCATACTAAGGAGTGCAAACAGAGAGAACCCCACTCAAATTCCTACATAAAACTGCAGTTAACAAATAAGATTTATTATATAGGACCACGTAGTCCTATGTCGCCATTGCGTACAACCCCATAGGGCTGTCCCTTGTAGTTTTTTTTAAGTTGTCAATCTTTGTAGCACCTTGTTAATAGCTTTGAACACTTTTGTAGACAGAGCAGCTACCATTTTACATTTATCAAGTAAAAATAACCGGAAATAATGCAAAAACTAAGACCTTTCTTGTCCAAAGATACTTTTAATTAGCACGAAATTCGCCCTATTATGCGTTCAATATTTCCCCATATAAATTCTAAAGCCAGCGATTTGCAACGTAAAAGGTGGAAATCAAGAAGCCATCCTAGAGTCTGTCGGTGGGTGCTGGGAAATTCCTTTCATCCTTCATCCCCAGCGGTGGTGGTGGTGGTGGTGGTGGGGCTCGAAGACAAGCGCGTGGGCACACGATGGACATTCTTTTCCATCATTATCGCTTGCTGGGCGCTGGAAGGGGGAGGCACATTTTTTTTTACTCCAACCAAGTGATGAAAATTATGCTGCCATGTCAATAGAAAACATGTCCGTGCAAGGACTGGACTGACGAACGGATGAGGGGGGGGGGGGGGGGCTCTATGGGATGACAGTGGAAATATTTCAATTAATGAGCAAATGATTAATGGCCTTTGGTTCGGACGTTATGAATTTTCATTAATTTAGTCGCGGTTTGCCATCATCCGCAGGTTGACGTGAGCAGGAAGCCAAACAAAAGTGAATAAATTAGTAAACGTTGTTGCTTTGAAAAGCACATTTTTCGGCAAACGACGATGGCTATTTAGATATCAATTCGGGATTATCCTCACCGACTAGTGAGGTATCAAAACATTCCATCCTTGAATGATCCAAGTAGGCTTTGCATCGCTGCTTTTTCGTCGCTTTAACGAACCCGCTTGCTGCGTCAGAATCACTCGGCTCGGACTCGAAAAGAGTGCAAGGCAGAAGCAAAAGGGAAGAAACTTTTCCGTTCACGTAGGACACACACACGCAATTCATCTAAGCAGGCGGCTTTGATTGATTAGCGGAAGATAAAAGGCATCATTCTTTTCAATTTTTCCTTCTTGGGGCAGTTCGCACCACAAAGAAGGGTAAAAAAGGAAGCAAGGAGAAAACTGTTCAACGAAAGCTGATAATGATGGTTGCCGACGAAGACGACGACGAAGAATAGGGACCTTGCTAGGTCCAGAATCAATCTCCTATCCATCACTCACACAATCTCTCAGCAGGATGGAGAAATGGACGCAACTCTTTTTGCGGAAGAAAACCGGGATCCGGTTGGTTTGATGCGGATTGAAGGGGGAGATCTTCGCTCTGCACTAGCTTCATTCCCACTCGTCGTTGGCCGTTGGCCGGTTATCCATTTAATTCGGTTCAATTCCTTGCTGTTCGGAGCTGCCCGGAGAAGCGAAACGGAGCTACACGAATAGTGCAAATTGGGTAAATTCTCGGAAATCTTGTGTGGTCATTTCAATTCGTGGACGTCTTATTGAGTTTAGAAGTCTAGAATATCATGCAATTCGTAGAACTTAATTGATAGAATTCGACAGGGAGCGTTCGTAGGGGCCTAATTAGGTGATTTCCATAAAGATTTTTCCCAGAGATGGCGCTATTTTCTTGGTATGCATCGTTTAAATGCAGTATGGGAGAAGATAGTGAAAATCAACTATTTCCAATAATTATATTGCCGCTCATCGCAAGTCGGTCCCACTTGCGTTTTTGTCAAAATTTATTTTTTCAATGGAAATGATAGCAAATCACCCATATTTTCATTATACTGGATGAACTTAACAACTTTGTTCTGGAAAAGTTTTGGCAGTATGAGACTTAATCAAAAATTCACATGGTCAAGAGCATAGAGATTAGAGATGGGCGATCCGCTCCCGGGCCGTTCTAAAGACCAAATTCACTAAAGTGAGCTGATGACCCGCGATTCATTTTTTAGGAACCCCAGCTCATCAGCTCACTGATATCACGAGGCTAAACCATTCCATCACCCGCATAAACAATAACAATAAGAAGCACCTAACCACCAATCCGGAATATCATCTCAACTATATGTGGTATCGTAGTACCATCTATGATATCTTTAGTGTATGGTAGCCGTTTATCAGGGCACTTATAGCAGAAGTTTTCATAAAATGACTCATTACTCTACTTACACATTGAACAGCCACCGCGTAAACCAAGATGCACGCGTAATACATAATGTGCCTGCTGATCGATAGCATCAACGGTAAAGGGCGAACACGAAATTATTGCGACACCGAAAATATCATGCCAATTTTCTTATAATGTTTAGAATCAAACCAAAATTTTAGGGTAGTTTTATACATATATTTACTTCAAAAATCAAAAGAAAAGTTAATCGATGGAGCCTTGTGTAAAATTGAACGCATTTTCGCTTGATGCCCTCCATTAAAGTCTTTACAGTGTCATCCGGTACCAGTTTCTCAGTTTTTTTTTTCCATTTTCTTAACATGTCCTTCTCGTCTTTGACTGTCTTCTTGCTCTTCCGAAGTTCCCGCTTCATTATTGCCCAGTACTGCTCCACCGGGTGCAGCTCCGAACAGTTTGGCTGATTCATGTCCTTTGGAACAAAATGGACAGAATTGGCCTCATACCACTCCAGGACACTTTTAGAATAGTGGCATGATGCCAAATCTGGCCAAAATAGCGGAGCTTCGTCATGCTGCTGCAAGAACGGCAAAAGGCGCTTCTCGAGGCACTCAGATTTGTAGATATCGCCATTTACTGTGCCCTTTGTCACGAAAGGCTCACTCCTCAGTCCGCAAGAGCAGATGGCCTGCCAAATGAGATATTTGGAGGCGAACTTCGACATTTTCTTCTTCTTAAATTTGTCGTCCACATTGAACTTGCTCTTGCCGGTGAAAAACTCCAACTCCGGAATTTGCTTAAAATCGGCTTTTATATACGTTTCGTCGTCCATCACACAGCAGCCATATTTTGTCAGCATCTTCTCGTAGAGCTTCCGTGCCCGAGTTTTAGCCGTCGATTGTTGCCGCTCATCGCGGTTTGGGAAGTTCTGTACCTTGTATGTATGTAGTCCAGCTTTCTTCTTTGCATTCTGGACGTAGCTCTGCGGCATGCCGATCTTTTTAGCCAAATCACGGCTTGAGACGTTGGGATTTGCTTTAATCATCCGCTTCACCTTTCCCTCCGTCTTGCCGTGGTCCAACGTCAACCGCTCCTGGAACCGCTTCAACACTCTGGAGACGGTTTAATGGTGAATGTTCAACATTTTTCCCAACTGCCGGTGCGACAGGTCAGGAAATTCCAGGTGTTTGGAAAGAATTTGTTCTCTCAACTCGCGTTGGTTCACCTCCATTTTCGTTGAATCGAAAAACACGACTTCAAGTTTGACAGCATGTACACAATACACATCAATGAGAAAGTGTGCAAAATTTGGTTGATTTTTACCCAATGATAAAAAAGTTATGCCCTGTTGAATGTGTCGCAATAATTTCGTGTTCGCCCTTTAAAACCAAACTTCCAAGCGGCTGTATGGGAGAGACATGTACAGTATGACCCATAAAAAAATGCGACATTGATTACAGCTTATTTTTGGGTTTATTTTAAAACTGTTTTTACCACTATTTTATATGCGTGTATTCGTTAGAATCTCTACTGTCAAGTGATGTAAACAAAACAGTGATTTTCGTTTTAAAAGTTTGCAAAAATGTACGCAAAAGAAATTGTTACCAGTTTGCTTCTCGCCCAAAAGTCAGTGAAAGAGATAACAAAGATCGTAGGATGCCACCGGTCCACTGTTCATCGAATTAAACGTTCTCTCCTTGCTGGACCACATCCACGGAAGCCAGGAAGTGGACGTCCGCGATCGGCACGCACTCCAGGGGTCATCAGATCGGTCAAAAGAAAAATAACGGTGAATCCGGTAAGATCGATCCGGAAATTGGCAAAACAAGCCAATATCTCCAACACCTCGATGCAACGGTTGGTCAAAGATGACTTGAAGGCTTCGTCTAGGGCTAGAGTGAAGCGCCACCTGATAACGAACCGGATTAAGGGACTGCGGCTTGAGAGATCTAAGCGGCTTCTCTCCATCTTGAAGAAGAAAAAACCAATAATCGTGTTCTCTGACGAAAAACTTTTCAACATCGATCCGGTGTCCAACACGCGCTCTGACCGGTTTATTTCGCCGAAGAAGATCGAGGAGGTTCCTGAGAACATAAAATTTAAGTTTACCACCAAGCATCCTGCAGGAGTTATGGTTTTCGGAGCAGTCGCGTCCAACGGCTTGAAAATGCCTCCGGTATTCATCAAAGAGGGTCTAAAAGTGAATACGAAGGTCTACATCGGCATTTTGAAGGACCATCTGATGCCATGGATTAAGGTCAACTTTGGAGAAGACCAATTAGTCGTTTTCCAGCAGGATGGAGCGCCCTGCCATACTTCTAACAGGACCCAAGCTTGGCTCACCGAGAACCTGAATTTTTGGTCGAAGGAGCTTTGGCCCCCCCGCAGCCCGGACTTGAATCCATTGGATTATTCAATATGGGCCTATGTTCAGGCTAAGACCTGTGAAACCCCCCATCCCAGTGTGGATTCGCTCAAGTCATCCATTCGCAAGGCATGGAACTCGATGCCAGCGTCATATATTATGACCGTGTGTTCCAGATTTCGACCCCGCCTGGAGCAGGTGATCGAGAACCAGGGAGGACACATTGAATAAATGTATTCAAAACATGTCAAATAAACATGGGAAAGCAAAAATATATTTGTTTCAATCAGCAGTTTAGAAGGAATCACATTTAATTGGAAAAAATGTCCCATGTCGCATTTTTTTATGGGTCATACTGTACATGTCACGATGTTAAAATTCTACTGGTAGGGGAAATGGCTCTAATGTTGGCCTATGGATCTAAGATTGGGCCCATCGCTAAAAATCTGCTATTTAACAATTTTATCTAGATGAACGCGTCATAGGGACGGTACTGATGGATATTTTTGGTCGCTATTGAGAATTTAGTCGATTGCTGAATTTATGTATGGGCCCAAATTAGAGGCATATAGGCCGACATTACATCCATTTCTCCTATTATCCAATGTAGGATTTACGTTCTCGGCTCTCATTGCTAATGTTATTTCTCCAGCATATCAAAAACCACATGTGAAAAGAGCATACAAGCTTTTTGTAAACAAACGTTCTTGAGCCCTTTTTTTGAGCTTGTTGATTTTTGTCCACGAAAATCAAACGTGATCATGGGCGTTGGTGAGATTTGATTTTTTGATATTTTCCCAATACTGGTGCTCTCACCTCTCTCCTTTCATCATTCTCTGGAAGAGCAGAAGATCCGCACAAAAGCAAATAACCTTTAAGCGAAATGCAGCTCTTCACCTCACAGCTCAGCTCCGGATCCGAATCATCGACCCGAATGATATGCACCAAGCCATCATCATCGGTGTTAAGCTTAGTACGGTTATTTGTAACCAAAACTCATGTATTGTCGAAAATTTTTGCTGACCATCACATTTTGTTTTTGTTCAAACTTTAACCTCAAAAGTAAACCACTTTTGGTTGGATCAACCAGAAAATAGTTTCAAAAAGTTTAAGATTTATCAGCTCTCTAAATTTTTGATCATCTGAATCATTTCTCGAGGAATAATATTAGAAAATTTTCCGTGAGCAGTAAAACCGTTTGATGCCCCTTTCTTTAACATTGTAAACCAAAGTGAATTGAGAACTATGGAGAAATCTGGACGAATCATAAAAAAAAATCTGGTCTAGACAAGAGATTGTCTGGATGTCTGAATGGTTCATTAAAATCTGGAAGGTTGGCAACGCTGAACGGGAGCCGTTTAGGATGACAGCCCTTGGATCCGTTCAGCTCTTCGGATATTTTTTCTCTCGATTCTTCACGATTGAGTTCCGGATCTAAGCGGATGATCTGGAGCTGAAGCCGAGACTAGTGAGAGCAATTCTACTGGAGAATTAAAATCAACAATACAATCTGTACGTATACTGGATTGCATGGCATGAGAAAATCCGGTGTAAATCTGTTGTATCATCGTGTCATCATATCTAGACACAAATTTAAAAGAGGCGGAAGAGCCAAAATGTGAACAATCCATATTTTTGTAGAGAAAACAGTTCACAAACTACCAAGGAATCAAAAATATCTCCAAATGACAAAATGACAAGCGATCAACGAAACTTTGGTATCGCTATGTCAGAAGTGAAAAGCAATAATAATATAATCTTCTTCATTCTTTTTCATGACAAGCAGCTCGTGCGACACAACTCACTCGGGGAGGTAGAATGAAATGAGCAAATTGTTGGCAAGCTGCTTCACGAAGTAAAGCCGAACATGATACACGATGGGAATTTTTTTGTTATGTCTTTTCTCGATTCAGATCAAGCTATGTCCTCATCCGTGTATATTGCAACAAAGCAGGCAAGCAATATTTCATTATCTATCTACCACTCTGATCGAGCTATGTTACAGAGCGAGTTTGTCATGGTAGTCGTAGCAACCGTTTTGTCTGTATCGTTGGTTGCTTTATGTGTTTGGATTCGC
The DNA here is from genome assembly GCF_037179485.1 of Ochlerotatus camptorhynchus. NCBI lineage: Eukaryota > Metazoa > Arthropoda > Insecta > Diptera > Culicidae > Ochlerotatus > Ochlerotatus camptorhynchus. The sequence continues at coordinate 696,263 of NW_027040802.1, read as the reverse complement.
TGCTTTAACGGATTAATTTATGTAATTATTTACGGGATTAATTGTTGGGACATCAAAATTCGGAAGCGGTTTTCTCGATATGGTGATTTTGGAATTCCGCCCTTTTCAAATATTAGTCTAGATATCATCGCGTGTGAATGGGTGTAGCTCTCTATCTCTCGCATACATTTGTTGCTTTTACTTTTAAGTTGTTGGCACATTTTGCGCGTATTTTTTCAGTTGTTGTGTTAGTAGCGTTTTCAATTGAAAAGTATAACCAGTAAGCTACGGATTTATTGGTCAAGACTATTTTTACGATTGAATGTAGTTTTAAGCTTATACAGCTCTATTGATTAGGGGCAACGAAACCACTTATTTCTTTTCCGATTTTTAATTTGTGTTCTAATTTCTATAATTTCAAAGTGAGCTGAAGAGCTGTTCAAAATAACCGGTTCCCCTTAGATAGCTGGATGGGTCTGATTCCCCAGAAAACCAGAAGTCGTATAACAATGTACAGACAGTATCGTAAATTGCTACAGTTTAAGTCAAAATCGCATATAAGAATGGCATACCTCGCATTATGTTTAAGTTAAATCGTATAGAATGCAAATTTCCGACCCATTGCGATGACCCATTTTTCAGTCGAACTGTATCACAAATTAAATCGGATTACATCGTAAGACTTTTCAAAATGAATTTGTTATTACAGATTAAATCGTTTGTGATGTTAAATCAACTCGTTTAAAATAAAATTTAAATATGCACGTATATGGCCTCCACTTTTGTACGTATAAGCCATTTATTTGCATTTTATACGAATTGTTTGTTTGTATATATGTTTGTATATCACGAAAACAATTCTGAATAAACGTGCATTCTGGTTGCCTGGGGCGCTCAGCGAAATGAGCTGTTTTGCTCTCCTCTAATAGAGATAGTAAATAACTACCTAGTTTGGAAATTTTACTTTAAAATTTACTTGTAAATTAACTGTAAAATCAAAGCACAATTAATTCTCTTACACTTTCCAGGTTGAAATACTATAGACTGTTTCAGAAAGTATAAGCACACTTTCAAAATAACAAAAAAGTCATGATGAAGTAATGAAATTGGGTTGTTAGCGGAATGCTTTAATAATACAGCAAAAAAAGGTTATCTTCCATTTAATTCCACTTAATTAATTTTGGTATCCATGACATGTCATGGATACCAAAATTAATTAAGCGGAATTAAATGGAAGATAACCTTTTTTTGCTGTTTTATTTAAAAAAGTCATGTTTTTTTTAAAGTTTTAATAGTTTTAATTGGCAAATCATATTTGTATTTGTATTTGTATTTCAAATGATATTTTACTCTCGTTTAATCAACATATTTAATCATAGCCAACACTCCTAACTTTTCCTCGAACATGACCCATTAGCTTCTGCACAGTGGTACTTCCCACCATTTTGACCACTTTTGGCCAATCTTTCTTCAAGTTTTGGATGTCGTCCGCTGGTTTTATTAATTTTCGAAGCTTTGCTTTGGTTAAAGCCCAAAAAGTCTCGATTGGCCGTGCCTCCGGGCAGTTCGGCGGATTCATGTCTTTCGGCACGAAACATACATTTTGACTTTTGTACCATTCTAAAGTGTCCTTTGCGTAATGACATGACGCCAAATCAGGCCAAAATACTACTTGACCTTCGTGCTGCCTGATCATCGGCAACAATCGCTTCTGGAGACATTCCTTAACGTATTTCTGAGTGTTCATCGTCTCCGTTGTGATGTACGGACTAGATGTTTTACCACACTCGCATATTGCCTGCCAAACCATAACCTTCTTACCGAATTTTTCGGTAAAAATTGCCTTCTCCGTTTCGGGGATGCCCTTGCCTTCGCTTACAGTATAGAATTGTGGTCCGAGAAGCGTTTTGTAATATAGTTTCACGTACGTTTCGTCGTCCATTATTATACACCCAGAATTTCGACACAATAACGAATCGTAGAGTTGCGGGCCCGTGGTTTCACAGGAAACACAAACACAAAACTGAGCACTTTTTTGATGCTATGTCATTCAGAAATGAGCAAACAAAAGGACGCAGCCAAAACATGTTGAAATATTTCATTATATTCAAAGTGCTTATATAGCTTATACTTTCTGAAACAGTCTATACTAAGAGAGTAAGATGCTTTGCTACTACACTATTCTCTCTAGTAGTAAAATTTACAATTATTTCTTGATTCATTATGTTTTAACATTGGTTTTTCAAAACAATTGATTAGCCTTTGGCTCTTCATCTTTGTTCGGTTAAATTGATTATTCTAGTATGACGATTGCGCTTAGCGCTAATTTACAGAATACCCTTTAAAGGGTTTGTTAAGTATGGGTTTTAAAAATTTGATAACCTACCTACTTAACCTAAAGCTTAACCTTACGTGCCAGATCCCTGATGATCTGCTGATCGGATCGCCAACAGCAATCTCTGAACCTTTCGATGGTAGTAGTTCTTCGTAACTCCAGCATCTGAAAACCAGCCTAGTTCAGAGTTTCGAGTGCTTGGAGGACAGTTGAGGATCATCCTCAGGATCTTGTTTTGGACCCTTTGAAGTTTTAGGTGATGGCGCAATCCACGGTACAGATTGGGACCACGTATTCTATCACGGGAGGGATTTTTTACTTATAGACAGCAAGCTTGTTTTTCCCTGAAAAGCAGCTTGCTGTCGAGTGTAAGGTCGAGGTAGACTATCTCTTTGGACCATTCCACCAACCGGTGGAAACTAACGATTTCAAATTGGCTCATTACTTGACTAGCCTATTGGTCCCAAGCAAATCGATTAATGTACCCCATTCTATTCAAAATGCTAGTACTACACTATGTTTGTTTTTTTTTTTCCTTTGGTTTGTTTTTTCCGTCGATCTTGTTTTCCGTGCTGAGCACCAATGCTACCGACGTGCCAGGAAGGCAGCTCCCACACCTGGACCCTACCTATCGACCCATCAACTCATGAACTGGGGACCAACGGCTTTACTTCCCATCCGAAGGAAGGCGTGATCAGAGATGTTATGCCTCAGAACATCCCGGCGGCGCCGACTGGGATTGAACCCACGCCTGCTGGGGTGAGAGGTAATCGCGCTTACCACTACACCACCGGCGCCGTTGAACTATGTTTGTTTTGATTAGCTATGAAAGTTTTACAGATAAAATGAGGGGTTCGTGGATTTTCCTATGTTTCGAGGGGTGCATCGATTAGCTTGGGACCGAAGATAGAACCAGAGCTGAGCCAAAAAGTTGAGCACGTTTCTTCGGACCTTCTAGTCTTAGAGTTACCTCTATGATTCCACCACTGTGCCGTTCAAGTTTATTTTATTATTCTCAGACGGAAAAAGTCGGGGAGATTTCGAATGAGGAAATATGATGACCTGGGTCTTCACCACATTCACCAGAGGACATCCAGTCCTCTCTGAAGATTGGCGCTCAGAGCTCCGATGACCCTACCCTTATCGCAGATGGATGTGTCATCTGTGAACAGGGACAACGATCCACCATCAGGGAAAGCCGGCATATCGGAGGTGAACAGGTTGAACAAGATGGGTCCAAAGATACTTCCTTGTGGAACACCTGCAGCGATGTTGAAGGCATCCGATGTGATGCCATTTAGAGAGACTCGGAATGTCCTGTCCGAGAGATAGTTTTTTTTTATGATCTTCGTAAGGAAGATTGGAAGACCGTATCGCTGCAATTTGTAGACCAGGCCATCGTGCCAGACATTATCGAACGCTTTTTCTACGTCCAACAATGCCATGGCAGAGGTTTTGGATAGAAACTTGTTCCGTCTGAGAATGTTTGTCACCCGAGTCAGCTGGTGAACAGTCGAGCGATCTTTATGAAAGCCAAACTGTTCTTCGAGCAACAAGTTGTTTTCTTCGGCACATCCTAGGAGCCGGTGTTAGACTGTCCTTTCGAACAGCTTAGATAACCCCGAGAGGAGGCTGATTGGTCGGTAACTTCAGTACGGATCTTTCCCAGGCTTCCGGATGAGCATGACTTTAGTTGACTTCCAGCACGAGGGGCAGTATCCAAGTCTATCAGTGCCAGTTGGTTGAAGAATATGGAACTCAAGTATTTGAGTTCTAGATTCAGAATTTTGTCGAAACCTGAGGCCTCCATGTTTTTAGATGATTTTATAACAGTTCGTCAGCTGTAATCTCGGATTCCAGAGGAAAATTGTTGGGAATTTGATGGAGGTTGCCTGCATTTTCAGCAACCGCATTTTCGTATGGACTTGCCATGTTCAGTCCGAGATTATGAGAGCTGACGAAGTGTTGACCTATAGCATAAGCATTCTCTTCAGGGGTTATCAGATGGGCGACTGAATCATTGGGTTGATTCAACGGCACAAGTGGTGGAATGCCACTAAAGTTGAGGTCCACCATCCTGGCTTGAATAATTTTTGCAAGGCGATAGCAATGGGTCTACAAGGTGGTCAGTCCTTATAATGTCTTTAGTGGATCAACGTCTTGGGGGGGTCCGGATGTTCATCGTAGTCGACAGCAGCGTTCTCAGCAAACGCGATGGTAGTTGCGCCGGGATGCTTGTGACCTGTTAACAGAGAAGCCTACTTCGGCCACCACTGGATAGTGGTCCGAGCTCAGCTCCTGGTAGGCCACAGGTTGTGAGATGTTGTGGCCCATGTTGCTGATGAAGATGTCGATGGTTGCATGAACTCCGGACCGACTCAGCCGGGTGCGAGTGTCCGAGGCCAAGATGGTGTAATGCCCTTCTTGCAGGTCCTCGTTCAGATGTCTTGCCGGAGGGCCGCTGAAGACCCGTCTCTGTTGTTGGTTTGCCTGGGGCAGTAGGTTGCGATGATGGTGATTGAGCCAAGTGAACTGTTCACCTCAACCCCGATGGCTTCGATTGTTTTCAGCTGGAAGCTTGGTAGCAACCGGCAACTGATGTTTCTCAGAGTAGGTGTGGTCAATTCTTACGAGCCGAAAGTCGTGTAGGAAGACGTTCAGCTCGGGCTTCAAGTGAGTCTCGGTGATGATAGCGATGTCTATACTACGGTCGTTGAGGAACTTAACAAACTCGATGCTCTTGCTCTTGAGTGAGCAAGCATTCCAGTTGGCGATCTTGATGGTTTCACGGTCCATGATTGTCGATGAAAGAATATGCCTGGTTCTAGTTCTGCAGGAGCGTTTGATGTTGATTGCTTCTGCCATGATGGTAATGAGTTCCTCTGTTGTGAGCAGATCTTCGTTTTCATTTGATGATGGGGCATCATCGCGTAGCCAGGATAGTCCCGGGGGGAGGGTAAGCAGCCATTGCCGCATACGATAGTCGACGCGGATTAGCGGAAGGGTTTGGCTCCTCAGCAGTTGGCGGAACCAATGCAGTAGCAGCAGCCAAACGGTTGTTGAGTGGAATTAGTGAGAGAACCGGAATCGAACACCGTTGGGTAATGGCGGGGAAATTCTGCTCGTTGTTGAGGCGTTCTCTGTTTGCTCGATTGAGATAAGAAATATAGAATGGGTTTCTAGGAGTTTAAGCATCCAACCTCATTATGAACTTTCCCAAACAAATGGCGAGATGCGATCAATAATAAAAACTACAAGGGACAGCCCTATGGGGTTGTACGCAATGGTGACGTAGGACTACGTGGTCTTATATAATAAATCTTATTTGTTAACTGCAGCAGGAGCTTGTGTTTTGTGTAGGAATAGGAATTTGAGCGGGATTCTCTCTGTTTATACTCTTTAGTATGACGCGCTTGACATAGATGGCCACAGCGACTTACGAAGAGCTACTGATTCCGATCAATATCGGTGCGGCTTCTTCCACCTTCTATGGATGCTCATGTGGGCTGCAGCTCACTGCTTGTAGGCAGCCTTTCGTTGTTAACTGGAGAACGCCACCACTCACATCCCGGTGATTGAATAAACACCGTTTGGTGAGACCGGATGGAATTCAACTTTGAAATCTGTGTTAGGGAAATCGCTTGTCGCAGGAAACTGGTGATAATTTTAACTATCATAGCAACAGTTGCACATTCGTGCAATTTTCAATAGTGAAATTTTGAAAAATTATGAAGTCCTTAATTTAAGAGATGCGTACAAATATTTCTGATCGATTGGTGATAAAATGATTGAAATTGGTCCAGGGACAGCTGAGTTATTAACGATCAAAATCTTTCATAATTTTGTTACATGTTCCATTTTCAGTTTTCACAAAGTGTACCCCCCTATAGAAATCACAGACGTAGTCCTACGTCAAAAAATGGTAAGTCAAAACCAAAATAATTGAGGCTGGATTTGTTTTAGAGGGTACCTGCGCATTTATATTCCAATTTTACACTGTCTAAGTCTTACATCAGTGTATTAATTCAAAATCACTAGTCTACTCTAAAGGTAGATGTCAACATGCTTTAACTTTTGGCTCTTGGAGCACTTTATAATTTTGACCAGTTCCACGCCAAATAGCAAAAAACATAAAAATGCATGAAACTTCACAGTTTTGCAAAAGCTTTGTCATTGTGGATTATGTATTTTTTTCCAAACTCTTTATTAATTTTTATTTTTCTCTTCAACTTTGTCTTAGACGTTATTCCGATCAGAAGTGACGTTTTCGTGCTGCAATTTATTGAAAAATGACAAAGACGCCATTTTGAAAAAATATTACAGCATCCAAAATGGTGGAATTTTCACAAACATTTGAATGATTGCTCATAACACCCAATTATGCAAAATATTATGCAAAGGCCGAGTTTTTCCAATGCATAATTTGGCGTGGAACTGATATTTTGGTACTGAACCCTAGGGATTCATACAAAATAATGGTTTGGTCTGACCTTATTTATGATGATCCTGTGAAATAATCCCTTCGGTGCACGCAAATCTTTGTGGTTTGGCGTTCAAGCGATGCTAGGCAAGCTGCGACGGATCATGCTGGTAGTATCATACAGGTAACTCTAAGACTAGAAGGTCCCGAAGAAACGTGCTCAATTGTTTTGGCACAGCTCTGGTGCTCTATTCGGTCCCAAGCTTATCGATGCACCCCTAAAAACATAGGAAAATCCACGAACCCCTCATTTTATCTGTCAAACTTTCATAGCGAATCAAAACAAACATAGTGTAGAACTAGAATTTCGACAAGAATGGGGGTATGTTTATCGATTTGCTTGGGACTAATAGGCTAGTCAAGTAATAAAATTATCCTCAGCATTCTCTAATGAATCTCCTCTTGGTATGTTCTCCAAAAAAATATTATTCTGCTATGAGTTCGTTTCAGATTTCCTGGAAATCATTACCGCAATTCTATATCCTAAATAATGTTAGGAGTTCTTTGGAGCTTTTGCCAGAACTTTCTTGGAACTGTGTTCTGAAATTCATAGGAATTGTTATTTCAATTGCCTTCAGGGTTCCTTTTAAATCTTGCTAAGATTTCTTTTCAAATACTCCAGAGAATTTCGTTACAATTCACACTGCCTGTCCATCCGCATATTGGAAAATTAATCCGGGTGTGTGTTGTGCCTAAATGTCATCCGACTTGACATTAATTAAAAGCACTTTCATCTCCGAAGCCCGGTAAGTTGCTTCCATCTCAACAGCATTCGCATCCAGTGTCTTGATAAAACTGGCAAATCTCTTACTTGATGTGAGAAATCAAAACAAAGAGTATATTTACCAAATTTGCGGAATCGATTTTGAGTTCTCAATTCGGGTTCTCAAATTTTGTCATGACCACAAAAATTATCCCAGATCAAAATAGTAGTATTTTAATTTACTTTTAAACTGCAAGTATATGAATCAATACAAATCAAAGAAATGCAACGGCACACATACCATCTTAAGGAAACTCCAAATTATCCTGATCAAATATTAACTGAGAATTTAGCGTGTACGTAAACTCTTCCTCACTGACTGGACTTCAACTGATAACGGAATACGAAAGGAAAAAAAAAAACATGAAAAAAAAACAGAGAAATCCTTCTACGCACTGTGCTGAGTAGTGTCAGAGCCTACTGTGATGAATCATTCCCTTTCCCCCTTTTTCTTTATTTTTGGCCAGCCACGCAATTCCATCCTGCGCTGCGGACAATAATGCCTTGTTGTGTCGTATCCTACTGGAGCAAAGGCAGCAAAACACAAGTGGGATCAAGTAGCCCTCGCATCTTTCAGTTTACTCTTCCATCAGTCAAAATATCCACACACAAACACATCAGGGTTGCTTTGTTTACCCGGGGTTTTCAGCCGCCGCCGCCGCCTGCCTATCGATAGGGGGAAAATCATTCCCCGAAAGTGAGTTCAAGTTACGTGGACACACATTATATCCTAATTTGGACCATCATCGTGACGGCCTAGCATCACCACCACCAGCATGTAAGGAAGGACAACAAAGCCGGGAACTGATGAAACTCGTTCATCATTTCTGAAGGGTTTTTTTCTTTTTAAGAAGGAGTTTCCGAATAGTGCGATTGGTGATCGATCATATTTTTCGGTAAATTGTTAGCTAATGCGAAAGATGACTGCAAGGACGGCACAATTCAAACAGAATCGAGCTCCTTAATCGGAATTGTATCCCGAAGAAATGTCCCGTTTTACGAATTCATCAAAAGAGTACGATTGTGGGGCTTTCGTTTCGCCTCAGTGCGTTCGGATGAAAAATTCTCCATTATATTAGCGGAGGCCCTTGGTCGGTGTTGGTTCAGTGCAAGGCGAGGCGAAACCAAAGGAAACTCATTTCCATGCGCTAATGCGTTTCTGGAAGTGCTGATGGCCTTCACTCGCAATCGCACTCCCCGGAATTGCTTCAGCTTTTAATTTACATTGTTTTCTTCCAACATCCAAGTGACCCTGGGGCTGCTGATTCTTCGTCCCTTCTCTTTCATCATTTTCATCTTTCATCAAGTGCTGCTCTCGGTTTGTTTCCGCGGGTTGCTACGATTCGTTGGCAAAAAAGGGATTCAAATCGCTGGTGGGCGGTTGGAAAACGCGATGAGCTTCGAGAATGGAAATTAAAAATTAAGTCCTCATTATGTCAAAAGCAATATCTATCTGCCTGTCCAATGGAACGTTTGTTCGGGGGGAGGTCATTTCCTCCGGAGGGTTCATCTTCCCAACCCAAGCAAAGAAGCTGAAGCAAATTGGCTGATTCCGGGAACGACTTTTGTTAAGCTCTCTGTCTCTCGCTGGCCTAGTGATAAATCAATTTTCTGTTTTGTGTTGTTTTATTCAAATGGAGCAAACCGAAGCCTAACGAACTCTCATAGCTCAATTACCGGCCTTAAGAAGCAAATAAAACCACATTTACCACCGCCGCGCACCAACTTCCTGGTCCCATTAGGCCACAGCTATAAAAAAGCAAACATTAACCACCACTTCCGGACCAATTTCCCGAACCTTTAACCCTCGGGGACCCATATAATTAAATTTTCCAACCCTTTTTGATAGCCATATTATTACCCTTTTTTTGTTTGGTAGACCATCACGCAATCACAAATTAGCGCCTGCGCGTTACTTACCCCTTTATGGAACACCGGGATTGTAAAACGGGGAACCCTTTCTGAGGGTTGCACGCGCCTGGGTGTGTGTGTGAGGGGTTCTCGATTACAACTTTTTATTAGCAGCCATTAAATTTTGTTCTCTTCTCTTTCTAGCTTTCCGTTGGGCAAGGGTTGCAGAATTTCGTTTACCCCTTTCCCTTGATTTTTCTTTTTCTTTTTTTATGAAAATAGCTGCGGGAAAGGCGCTAGGCAAGGGGATTAAATTGAGTGAGTATACACAGTGTGATTTCATTACTTTTGGACGGGAATACGGAACATATGGAAGGACACTCTTGCCTTGCGTCGCGTCGCTTCGTTTGAGGACATTATATCGGTTGAAAGGGGTTTCACGATCGAAGGAGGCGATGGTAGATAAGAAATAATATGGGAAAGGGTTAATGGTGATGAAATGGGAGTAGGCTTTGGCCATGGGCTGGTCGTATGATGTTAGTTAAATGCAGGCGGTCAGCAACCATAGCCTGTAGAGTATGATTCGTGCCTGGTGGCCTCACAACTGGACCTCGAATGCTGAGCCACATTTTGAATCCATCCACCAGTAGCCCATTATCTGCACCTAACAGGGAAATGTAAGACTCTATTACACATTTGCATAAAAAGCATGCAGAATTTGCAATGTTTCACCGCATGAACAGATTCTGTAATATGGTTTTTGATTGAGATTGCAAATGAAATTCCCCCGAGAGGGTAGATGAAATTCTCACGAGGGGGCAGATGAAATTCTCACGAGAGGGCAGATGAAATTCCTCTGAGAGAGTAGTTGAAATTCCACTGAATGGGTTGTTAAAATGCCGCGATCCTCAATTTCGGAGAGTAGGAGAAGGGAAGAATGTACACAGCAAAAAATAAATTTTAATATTACCTCCAAGAGGATGCACTTCAATCATGTCTAAAATCTCATGTAAACTGCTGTTGGTCGTTCCCTCGTTGCGGCAATCCGGACCTCTACGGTAGCGATCATTACCCGGTTCGGGTGCAACTCTTTGCCGCCGCTATACCGGCAGCAACTTGGAGACCTCGATGGCACTATGACGAAGCCGATTGGGAGAGTTACGGTGAAACCCTCCAGTCGCTCCTTCAACAACGTAACCCGGACAGCATCGAGAATCTCACTTAAGCAATAAACGCAGCTGCGTCAGCAACCATCCCGAAAACCAGCAGCATTCCGGGGCGTAAAGCCCTCAGATGGTGTCACGAGGAAACGAAGACGGCAGTCAAGGCCCGGCGAAAAGCCCTTGGACGAGTCAAACGGCTTCCCATCGATGATCCGGATAAGGAAAACGCGCTATGTACCTATCGAATTGGGCTACAAATGGTGAGTCGACAAATTGGAAGGAGTGTTGTCCCAACAGCTCTGGTCCTCACAAGTTCCTACCTCACGCTTCCACGGGTCAGCCGATGACAAAGACCGCCAGCAAAAGATGCTGGTAGCGTAGCCTGGGCAATGTCACCACGATAAAAACATGGATCCGGATCGTGGTGATAGCAAAGTGAGGAGGTGCGACCCTCGAGCGTCTGTTCACCATGGAGGTGCGGCTCAAACAGCGTCTGTCTCGGAGCGAGCGGCTGAATAAGAAATGCTGTATCACGTCAGCTACACCTAAGGTGGCAGCCCCACCAACATGGTGTAGGTATCGCGACCCCGGTAAGGTAGCATACTGAAACCCCCAACATTACTCAGAAAAACGAAGAAAGAGAAAACAACGAACGGAATTTTCGGCAACCGACCCGGCAACGAAATAAGGACAATGAATGGAAACTCGGTACTTGGAATGTCAGAACCTTAAATGAACCTGGACGAGCGGGCCTTTTGGCTCGTGAACTGCAAAAAGTGAATGTGAGCGTAGCTGCTATTCAGGAAGTACGGTGGCCTAGATCCGGAGAACGTGAATTCCGGGCGGTGGATCCCATCGCCAACACTTCCTTCAAGTATCATATCTATCACAGCGGTGGCGATAGGGCAGAACATGGAGTAGGGTTCATAGTGATCGGGAAGCAGATGAAGCGTGTTATGCGGTGGAGACCGGTAAGCGACCGCATCTGTGTATTAAGGATTCGGGGCAAATTCTTCAACTACAGCCTGATCAACATCTATGCGCCAACCAACGATAAATCCGATGACGTGAAGGACGCGTTTTATGACAGTCTCGATAAAACTTATGATGAGTGCCCAAAACACGACGTGAAGATTGTAATCGGAGATGCAAATGCGCAGGTCGGGAGGGAAGATTTCTTTCGTCCAATCATTGGTACAGAGAGCCTACATACAGTAACCAATGATAACGGCCTGAAACTGATAAACTTCGCCGCTGCTAGAGGTATGGCCATCAGTAGCACCTACTTTGCACGCAAGAATATCCGAAAGCACACCTGGAGACACCCAAATGGCGAAACTTGCACCCAGATCGATCACATGTTGGTGGATGGCCGGCACTTCTCAGATGTCATTGATGTAAGGACTTTTAGGGGGCCTAACATTGACTCAGATCATTATCTTGTTGTCTGCAAAATTCGGGCGCGTCTATCGACCGTTACGAATTCAACGAACCGGAGATCGATGCGTTTCAATATCCATCGCTTGTCAGTAGAAGGTGTTGCTGCAGAGTACCGCCAGAAGCTTGATGAGCGGATTAGCGAAATCAACGTGAACGAGGACCTCAACAATCTGTGGAACACAATCCACGGAGCGGTGAACACAACAGCACAAGAAGTGATAGGTACAGCTCAAAGACGACCACGTAATGGCTGGTTTGATGAGGAGTGCCAGAGGTTGACGGATGAGAAGAACGTTGCCAGAAGCCGGATGTTAGTGTCTGGTACCCGGCTGAACAGAGAGCGGTACAAGGTAGCAAGGGCAGCTGAGAAACGAACCCACCGCAGAAAGAAAAGGCAGTACGAAGAACGCGTGATTGCTGAGGCGCAAGAAAGTATGGAACAGAACGATATGCGAAGGTTCTACGCGACTGTCAATGGTGTGCGGAGTAAAACAGCGCCATCTCCCGCCATGTGCAATGACCTTGAGGGGAATTTGCTGACAGATAAAACAATGGTGGCTGCCAGGTGGAAAGAACATTTTGAGACATTGTTGAATGGAGAGAGTGAGGGAGTATCGAGGAACAGAGAAAACATCGCAGACGACGATCAAGCTGTGGAGCCTCCAACGCTAGACGAGGTTAAAAAGGCAATACGTGAGCTGAAAAACAATAAGGCTGCTGGGAAGGACGAGCTCCCGGCCGAACTTGTCAAACACGGAAGTGAGCAGCTGCATCAAGCAATCCACCGTATTCTAACGAAGATATGGGAGGACGAAGAACTGCCTGCTAGCTGGTTGGATGGCCTCATTTGCCCATTATTCAAAAAAGGGCACAGACTCGAGTGCGCCAATTATCGAGGAATAACTCTTCTGAATTCGGCGTACAAAATACTGTCACGCGTTCTGTTTAACAGATTGATACCGCTTGAGGAGTCCTTCGTCGGTGAATACCAGGCTGGTTTTCGTGAGGGCCGATCAACGACGGATCAAATGTTTACCCTGCGTCAAATCCTTGATAAATTCCGGGAGTACAACTTGCAGACTCACCATCTGTTTATTGATTTCAAAGCAGCATACGATTCAGTGAAGAGAAATGAGCTTTGGCAGATTATGCTAGAACATGGTTTTCCGGCGAAACTAATTAGACTGATTCGCGCAACGCTAGATGGATCGAAATCAAGTGTAAGATTTCGACCTCGTTCGTGACCTTAGATGGATTGAAGCAGGGTGATGCACTTTCAAACTTACTGTTCAACATTGCTCTTGAAGGAGCGATTAGGAGAGCTGGTGTGCAGAGGAACGGTACCATCATCACACGATCGTACATGCTCCTTGCCTTTGCGGACGACATCGATATCATCGGAATTGACCGTAGAGCAGTGGAAGAGGCGTTTGTGCCTTTTAAGAGGGAGATGGCGTGGATTGGGCTCACGATAAGTTCTACCAAAACGAAGTACATGGTAGCCGGTAGACAGCGTGGGAGCAATAGTGGTGTTGGTAGTGTAGTGTTGTTAGATGGTGAACAATTTGAGGTAGTGGAAGAATTTGTGTATCTTGGAACACTAGTGACATGCGATAATGATGTTACCCGCGAGGTGAAGAGACGTATTGCAGCTGCAAACAGGGCCTTTTACGGATTACGTAGCCAGCTGAAGTCCCGTAGCCTGCAAACGAAAACGAAATTCGCTCTGTATAAGACGCTGATACTTCCGGTAGTCCTCTTCGGCCACGAATCGTGGACGTTAAAATAGTCTGACCGGAGAGCATTTGGTGTCTTCGAGCGTAAGGTGCTGCGAACAATACTCGGCGGTAAACAGGAGAATGGCATCTGGCGGCGTCGCATGAACCACGAGTTGTACCAAGTGTATAACGGTACGGATATAGTGAAGCTTATAAAACACGGCAGATTACGGTGGCCTGGGCATGTAGTGCGGATGCCGGAAGAACGACAAGCAAATATTGTATTCAGCAGAGAACCCGGTAGAGGTCGTCGACTCCGGGGTAGACCTCGGACACGTTGGCTATTTGCAGTTGAGGAGGACATCAGGTCGCTAAACGTTCATGGCGACTGGAAGCGATTGGCTCAGGACCGAGTCCAATGGAGAAGAGTACTTCGTTCGGCGTTGAATCAACCTGGCGATTCGTAGCCCATCAAGTATCAAGTATCAAGTAAGTACCTATCGAGAATGGCACAACCAATGTCGCCAATTGGTCCGAGATGCCAAACGATTCAGTTGGATGGACTTCCTCGAAAGCATAAATGCCTCACAGTCTTCGGCGGAGCTCTGGGGTAAGGTCAACGCCCTCAGTGGCAAGCGCCGTACGGCCACACTGCATATACAGGTAAACGGCGCTGCAGTCTCCGACCTCGCAATCGTTGCAGATAAGCTTGGCGACTACTTCGCTGACCTCTCTGCGATTTCCAAGTACGAGGTGTCTTTCCAAAGGCTAGCAAACCCATCGACTTCGTCCGTTAGCAGTTTTCGAGTTTCTCCGGACACGAACTACCTGAGGATCACCCACGATTTCACCTGGCAGGAGCTTCAGTTCGCGCTTAGTAGAAGCAACGGGAAATCGGCTACCCGCTGCTCAAGAACCTGCCTACCCCGGGTAAAGTAAAAATACTGGAACTCTTCATCGAGCTTTGGCAGACAGACTCGTATCCAGAGCATTGGAGGGAGAGCTTGGTTGCCCCCATCTCTAAAGCTAACGAGCCGATACGGGACGTGGCGAAGTTCCGAGCCATTGCGCTCACCTGCTGCAAAGGTGTTCGAGTGGATGGTCAACCGACGCCTGAAGCAGTTTCTCGAGTCTGGCGGCCTTCTAGACCATCGCCAACATGCATTCCGGCAAGACTACGGTACATCCACGTATTTTGCGACGCTAGGAGAGCTCCCCAAGGATGCCAAGGATAACGGTCTGCATACGGAGTTGGTTTCCCTGGACATTGCGAAAGCCTTCAACCGTACATGGACTCCCGCGGTACTGAAGCAACTCGTCAGCTGGGGCCTTAGTGGCCATATTATCCATTTCGTCCAAAATTTCCTGACTGGCAGATTAGGTAATACCAAATCCCGTACTTTCTGCGAGGAAACTGGCGTTCTCCAAGGTTCAATGATCGCTGTCACCTTGTTCCTGGTAGCCATGAACAGTGTCTTCGAGCGGTTACCAGCGAACATCTACATTTTCGTGTACGCAGATGACGTGCTAATCGTAGCCACAGGTCAAACTCCGGGACGAACGAGGATTAGAGCCGAAGCAGGGGTTTCCTCAGTAGCCAGATGGGCCGCTTCGAAAGGCTTTCAGATGTCTGCTGGAAAGAGCGCTAGGTATCACGTTTACCAGTACCGACATTGGGTCTGCGAGAGAAAAATGTGAAACTGCGGGGGGTTGACCGGTCGTTGAGTTTTGACCAGCACCTTCAAGGGGTCAAGGCCAGCTGGCGCAGCAGGATCAACCTCATATGCAGAATCTCCCGTCCCCACCGGTCCAACAACAGAGAAGTACGTTTCCGTTTTGCCCAGGCCATCGTAGACAGCCGGCTGATGTATGGACTCGAGCTGACCTGCATCGCCACCGACAAGGCAATACAAATACTCGCTCCGGTGTAAAATAGCTACACGCGCATCATCTCGGGTCTCCTACCCTCGATGCCATCCGATGCCAGCTGTGTCTACGCAGCCATTGCCAACAAAGCCGCTGAATTTTCAGCAAATACCGCCTCAGCGAGGGGGACAGAGTTCTCCGTACAATCGCCAACGAATAGCTCCCCCCAGTGGCCAAGATTCACTGGTACGGAGATAAGAGTTGGCAATCTCCCGCACCAAATATTGACAGCCGGATAATACCCCGTTCACATTACAGCCTATATCACGTTATATAGGCTGTCTTGCAATGAGCACTCATACATAGGATTTCCAGTGAAAACTAGATGTATTAGTGCTTATTGCAAGACAGCATATATCACGTGATATACGCTGTAATGTGAACGGGGTATAAAGGAGAAGTTCAGAGCCGGGGACAATTTCGTAGCCCTTAGGAGATCGGTAGCAGAGCTGACCGGATTATACTCAAACTACATGCATCGTTACACGGACGGGTCAAGATCGAGAGCTGGAGTCGGAATGGGAATCGCTGGTGACATTTCCCCATCGCCCAATCCTGATTCTGTCGGACTCCCACAGTGTTATTCAGGCCCTTTCGTCGAAGGTCCCGGTCCACTCCTGGATCCAGGACATCTTGAAGGTTACGCCACCAAACACTACCTACGCATGGATTCCCGGACACTGCGGGATCCCAGGGAACATTCGAGGCGGACAACCTAGCCGGGTCAGGCCCATCTGGCCCTCGGTACTCGCACAAGGTGCCGTTGCAGGACGTGAAGAGATGGATCACTTGCACAGTGCGGACAGCGTGGGCAACGGAATGGTCCAGTGCCAGGCTTCAGAATTATAGCCGACATCGGAAAGTGGACGGACCTTGCAAACCTGCGAGACCAGAGTTTTCCAGACTCCGGACAGGACAATCCCTAATCTCATGGAATTTCAACGGAGGACCCTGTGAAGTCTGCCATATTCCTTCGACGGTGGAGCACGTGTTATGCGTATGTCCAAAAATCGAGCATCTTCGTTGCCTCCACGGTCTACCTGCCAGCGTACGGGACACTCTGGCAGACGTGCCCTCAACTCAAGCAGCTGTACCAAAGAAGAATACTAAATCCTGATGAATGTGGCCGTCTTATTGGCTTATCCTTGACAGATACGCGTATTTCGTTTACAATGTGCAGACTTCTTCAGTGTCTTGTACTAATACTCGACTGCGTGCTTTCTTCCGAAGTTAGTAAAATAGGTTGCGGGACAAATGGACGAATGACAAAACGTTGAATGACAAAAGGTCAAAAGGACGAAATGTTGAAGGTACAAAAAGTCGAATGATAAGAAGGGGGCGTTGAAAATATGGTGTACTTTTAATTGTGCTAACCTTCCGACAATTACATTACAGAATCTTTTCATGCGGTGAAACATTACAAATTCTGCATGCTTTTGATGCTAATCTGTAATACAATCTTACATATCTCGGTTAGGGATCCCTACGCTTTGAACTTACACCTAGAATTTTTCGGACTTCACGATTGTCATTGAGATCTATAGCTCCTCTGAAATCAAAATTTTCTCGATTTACCCTTTGGAGCTGGCATTCTTGGTTATGACATGTTATCACTTACTCTTAATCGAATGTCATCATTACTCTTAACCGAAATCACCGCAGTATTCAGCATAGCATAGCATAAACCAGGTTGTACGATGTCGTAGGTGGTATGAGCTCCAAACTGTTGTTAAGAAGGAGACCCACCTTCATCCGTTGCTGTTAAATAGTAATTTGTGATTAATTACTACCTCTTAGATACAGGATGTGTCTCCCCCCAACCACATCCTTGCATCTGGTGGGGGGAAAGAGGAGGAATGTTAGTCCGACACTTACTTAAGAGAGATGCAGAGAACTCTACGACCCCTCCTAAGTGTTACGGGAAGGGTTGATTTTTGTTAGTAGGGAGGGTAAGCCATAGGATACGTGTTGCTGGCAATCGTTATATCAAGCATCTAATAAATAGAAACTGTAAGTAATTTATCTGTCCGTTGTTGCTGCCCAGTACCTAAACATATTATTCAAAGCAGTCTTCAGATTTTGCAATTATGAAACGTTATCAGCTCGATCCTGTTGCTCCTTTGCGCCTGAAAATGTTTGTTGATCCTAAACATATGCACAATTCATTCTGATCGATGGGAGGTTCTCATGTGTAAAAGGTTATTAATAGTATGTGGAATCGTAGATTAGAATGAAGATTCGCCCTTGGCCTAACTCCCACTGTCTGGCAGTGGCATTATGGATAAAATCTGCCTGCAAACATTTCTTAAGAATGCAAGAAGCTTGAACCCGGGAGTTAGAAGGTGACAGCTCTACCGAAGCTACAATAGCACATGTCAAGAACACAAGCATTCCGAAGTCACTTTCACACATGATAAGCCCCGCTCCAATACATTATCGATGCAAATATACACCATGCATAATGTACTGAAACTTTCAATCAAGCAGTATTGCAATACTTGATTGACGCGTATTTAGTAAGTTTTGGAATGATCGTCTTGAATTAGATGGATATTTCCTATCGAGGACAGAGGAACGAAAAGGTAAATAAACTTAGCTGCCAGGTTAGAACAGTCGGCACCACATGCAACGGATAAGAATTTGAAAATTTTCACTTAATGCACTTGTCAACATCACTTCTGTACTTTCAAATTAACACTTTTTAAAAATGAAATAGTAAATTTTCACTACAACGAAAACCGACGCAGCAAAACAAAAACACGTCATTTTTGCAGCGCGGTCTACTTCGATCCCCGAAATCACCGCTGTATACAGTTACCCTTACTACAACGTGGAATTTGTCTGCTTGATAAAATACCGGCCGTTAAGGGCAACCCCATAGCACAAGATGCAAATATTTCTACATCGAGGGTCAAACCGTTTTTTTCCCTGCTGACGAGCGCTTACGCTTTTGCCATTTCTTTCCACGGATGCAACTGTCCACTTCACTCCAAATTCGTTTGCATCATATGGGATGCATGTTTCTTTTTTTTTTTTCTCCTCGTGTAGTTTCAAAAATTTTCAATCGGTTCCGGTCCAGCCGTGGAAGAAAAAAAAAAAACGAAAGCGATTAACATCGATGGACCCTAATCAATTTTTCTAATCCCTACTTTGAATGGCACCATGAATTTCCAAGCAACCGTTGGTCGGTATTGCTTTTATTCATTTTTGCTGCATAAAAATCTGCAGGTAGGCATCGAAGATTCCCCTCTTTGAATGGAAGTTTTATTTTTTTTTAAACAGATTTTTGAACAAAACTTTGGCGCGAGCCGAAAACGCAGCTTGATATCGAAACCCAGCACCAGCTGAGTTTTTTTGCCGGTGATATTTTAGTAGATTTTTACCGAACGATTATCGAGTATTGCGACGTTTTTTAGAAACCAAAACATAATTTAGGTCAACTGTAAACACAGATTTTCCTCGTGGCTAGTGTTGTATTCTATTTCCGGTATTAAATTTACAGAAACTCGAATTTAATCGCCCGAATACTCAACTACGTTGTTATTTGTTTTCGTCAACTCTGTTCAAAATCAATAGTTTAAGGTGGAACAAAATATCTCTCCCGATACACGGTAAATGAAACAGAACATTCTCCTCTTTTTCCGGAATGCTCTATTGCTGTCCATCCCGACCATAATCTATCTCGAAGTCGTTATATCTCAACTGGCGTTTGATGTTCCAAGAAACAATTTGAGCTGATAAAAAGCTGAATAAGCCATTTTCTAGCTGAAGAAACTTATTTTTACCTGAATAAGCTGTTGTGCAGCTTCCAATGTTTGTTGGGGTGTCTCTTTGGGCGATCTTCCATCGATGTTCTCGTTGTTGCAGGATCCTCCACTCCACCTCAAACTCCGGATCCGTACTTTCAGCTGACACCTGAGTGTTTGAGGTATTGGGGGTTGGGGGTAACTTCCTTAGGTGTGCCGAATTTCGGCGAAACATTCTTCCATCTGGGGTTTCAATAACGACTTGGTTGCCCTTCTTCTTGATGACAGTGCAAGGATCCGGGTTGAATGGTGCAGATAGCTTGTTTTGTTTCAGAAAGTTTCTTGCGAGTACTTGATCACCCCTTTCAATATTAGATTCTTGAGTCTGATTAGCTTTGTCATGTTGCATCATTGCTGCAGTTTGGTAAGAGAAATCCTTGTCGCCAATATCTCCATCCTGTTCATATTCTCTAAAATACAGCTCGGGTATTCAATCTTTGAATTTCCTTCCGAAAGCCAACTCAGCTGGAGAACGACCTGGCTGGATGAGGAGCAAGCGAGTAGACATAGTTAAACTCCTCTAAATCGTGTTTCCAATTGGACTGGTTCAAAGCAGAGATGCGTAGCTGTTTAAGGATGCTTCTGTTTTGCCTCTCTACTTCCCCGTTGGCTTGGGGCCAGTAGGGAGTTGTATGCTTCAGCTGGATTCCATTCCGTTTACAAAACTCCATCATTTCAGCGCTGGAAAAGTTGGCCGCATTGTCCGTCGTTATCATTTGTGGTATACCAAGCCACATTACCACAGGTCTCACACCCCAAGTAACAATTTTGGTTTTATGAGGGTTCTACCTCCCTAAGCTCAGTCGGTAAAGACGCAGCTACAAAACAAGACCATGCTGGAGGTGGCTGGGTTCGATTTCCGGTCCAGTCTAGGAATTTTTCGGGTTGGAAAATATCTCGACTTTCCTGGGCATAGAAGTATGATTGGACATGCCACACAATTATACCAATGCAAAACGGTACAGGCATCGAAAGCTCTCAATCAATAACTGTGAAAGTGCATCTAGAACACTAAGTTGAGAGCACGCAATAAACTAATATGCGAAATGCAATAAGCTTGAAATGCGAAGAAGAAGAAGAAGAAAAAAAAAAAGAAGAAGAAGAATAAGAGGTTTCTATAGACCATGATGTAGACTTGTAGCATGCTTTAAAACTACTATAAAACATGCAATGTGACTTGGGACGGTTCACGATATCAGCTGTGGTAGTATGCTTCATCACTTTTATGATTCTGTATCGAGAATATCCATGCTGAGGCTGATCCATGATGCAAGTGGTAGTTCGCGTACAGGCATTGGTTCTGCTGGTCCTGGTAGACTAACCGTTTGACAGTCAATACAGGAACGCACATTGTTTTCAGCTTCTTTATCCATTGTTGGCCACCAAAGTTTGGATCGCAGTCGTCGCTTCGTCTTCTCGATTCCAGAGTGTCCAATGTGTGCCAACGCTAAAACTTTCTTTCGAAGACTTACGGGGTTCACTAAACGCTCACCTCGCAGGACTGCACAAACATCATCTTCGACCTGAATGGGAAAAAACTTCTTGATCGATGTTTTCCATTGTCCTGACAGTAAAGCCTTTTTCACTGAATTGAGTTCCTCGTCTTCAATTGTAGCTTTTCTACGATTGCAATCGTAGTGCCCATCTATAGATTCTTGGACACGAACGATGATTTGATCGAAAAATCACTTTAAGTGGTTGATGATCTGTAACCAAGAAGAATTCAAATCTCCTCAAATACATTTCCAGTCTTTCAGTCGCCCACACTAATGCAAGCGCCTCTTTTTCGTTGTGAGCGTAAGCCTTCTCCGTCTCCGATAGTCCTTTACGTGAGTAGTAAATTACTATTTTCTGGCCATTGTGCTCCTGAATCAAAACAGCACCCAATCCGGTGGCGTCCGCAATAAGAAAGGTCTTGTAAATCGGCGAATAGTACCCCAGATTTTTAGGATCTACAATAATCTGCTTGATTTGTTCGAAGGCCTCCTGTTGCTTCTCATCCCAGTGAAAGTCGACGGTTTTCCTTAGCAGCTTCCTCAATGGGGTCGGTTAACGTGGCCAGGTTCGGTATGAACTTACCAAGCTAGTTAACCAACCCCAGAAAACTACGGACTTCCTCCACCGTGGTTGCTCCCGAAATTTCATAAAGACAACTACCTTCTCTTCCGATGGACTTATTCCATTTTCAGACAACCGATGTTCCATGAACGTGACTTGTCGTTGTGCAAAATCACATTTTCTTGTGTTGATGGTGATTCCGCATGACTGAAGTCGAGCCAATACAGTTCGAACAGCTTTTCGCAAACACTAGAATATCGTCTATGAACGGCTTTACACCCGGGATGCCACACAAAATCCTCTTAACGATGTTCTGAAAGATTTCGGACGCACAGTTGAGCCCGAACATGAACCACTTATACCGGTAATAGCCGTTATGTGCCACAAAAGTTGTGATGTTCCGGGATTCTTTTGCCAGAGGTACCTCTTGGAAAGCCTTTACTAAATCGATTTAGGAGAACAACTTACAATCACCCAATGCTGCGACGCACAACCTTACTTATGAAGGATTTCCAGTCTTTTCCCTGACTACGAGACGGGAGATCCACGGCGAGTCATGAGGTGCCGGTTCAATCACATCCTGTTTCATCAACATCTCGATTTCCTTTTCCGTTTTCTCACGAAGTGGAATGGATATATGGCACTGAGTTTGCTGAACAGGTTTCACGTTTTGGTCTATGTCGATCCTCGCTTAGATTCCTGCAATCTTTCCAATTCTATCTTCTTCTGGATTCATCGCCCAAACTGATGTATTGATGTTCAGGATACCCAGCTGCTTTGCTGTCAGTCTGCCTAACAAGCATTGACCTTCACCTTCGATGACATACACTTCAGCATTAACTTATGTTTCCTTCGTTGCTATGTCCGTCCGAAAAATCCCTGCTACCTTGATCGGATAGTTTCCGTACGCCTTCAATGTTTTCTTCGCATGCTTTGTTTGGTGATCTACTCGAACGATTTGCGATCAATTACGTTGACTCCAGCTCCATCTACAATCCATTCAAGCATGATTTCCCCCCTCAGCACAAGTTACCTTTTCACCACAATCTGAATCTATTGCAACGAGGTACTGGGTGTTTTCTTCACTCAAACCGTCGTCAATACTGCCATCCGAATCGTCCGAATTCAATACACTCCGTTCCATGCTGACTTGTCGCAAACGACGATCTTTCAGCTCACTCTTCCGACTCCGTGTTTTGGTCATACAGCACGTTTTAAAATGGCCTGTTAATTCGCACCGCTCACATGTCTTATCTTTGGCCGGACATCTCTCGTCGTTGGTATAATGACCAACTCTGCCGCAACGATAGCATTCTCTTTTGCTGCTTCCTGTAAGACTTGAGCACTAAGCAAGTTTATGTTCTTCCGGTGTTTTCCTACGGTCTCGAGTGATCGTCCCAATTCAGTTGTTCGGGTTTGGTCAGAATTTTGCCCAGCAGCTCACCAGAATATCCATTCTCGAATATTTGTTCCTTAATATCTTCATCCAGATGGTCACCGTATTCGCACAGATTGCCCTGCTCACGTAATCTCAGGACAAACTTCTCGATAGATTCCTCGGCTGCTTGAACTATGTTCCGGAACTTGTGACGCTCGAGCGGGAGGCACTTCATAGGAAGAAAATACCCATCTAGGACCCTGACTGCTTCCTTATATGCATCGGATCCAGCCGGCACTTCAGGTTCATTGTCCCCTCGTAGACCGAAGTAGATATCTTGAACTGTAGACCCGGCGAAATGCAGAAGATATGATTTCTTCCTCGATGCAAGCGCGACGTTGTTAACTTCCAGGAAAATTTCAAAAGATCTCTTCCACTTTTTCCATCTGTCCGATACAGTCGCAGTATCCCCGGGATCGAATGGGGGAAGACTCTGATGACATGGATCGTTAGCCATCTTGTTTTCTGTGGCTACCGCACGACGAACTTCAAAAACTGCTGAAACTTCGACTTTTAGCCACCGTGTACCGACTGATTTCGTATCCGTTCTACTCCCGGTAGGTCCGAACCGACTCGTCGTCAATGTTGTATTCTATTTCCGGTATTACGTTTACAGAATAAAACTCTAATTTAATCGCTCGAATACTCAACTACGTTGTTATTTATTTTCGTCAACTATGCTCAAGAAACAACAGTTTAATACCCCGGACAGACTATGGCTTATATCATGTAATATAGACTGTCTTGCAATGAGCACTCATACGTAGGATTTCCAGTGAAAACTAGATGTATGAATGCTCATTACAAGACAGCCTATATTACATGATATAAGCCATAGTCTGTCCAGGGTAATAAGGTGGAACAAAATATCTCTCCCGATACACGGTAAATGAAACATAACAGCTAGTATGTAACCAGAGTAGCCAGATTATTTTTTTCATTATCGGTAGCTTCTCAAAACTTTTATCGGTAGTTATCGGTAGGTCGACTTAAGAAGGCTTTCCCGATACTTGAAACTTTTGTGAGCGGAGGGGGATGACTCTGTGCTCCAGAACAATACACTGTCCTTCAGTTCTTCTGCTTTAAACGTGTCGAAATCAATTTTTCTATTTATAATCTAAAAATCTGTGATTCTCGGTAGGAAAAGTTAAAAAATCGGTAGTTTTGAACCTTTCGTCTGTGAATCGGTAGGCACCCCGAAAATCGGTAGGACTACCGATAAATCGGTAGGTCTGACCACCCCATATTGTAACAGAAATCCGCCATTGCAGCAACCGCATGTTCGAATTGCAACTAACCGAACAGTAGTAGCAAGCCATGAAGTTCAACTGGCTTCTTGATCGGCTCACGATCTCTGCCAACATTTCCACTGGGAAACGAATTGGGCCGCACAAGTCCTCATTGTCCTCATCAATCACTTTCCTTCAACTATAACAAAAACAAGTGCCATGTCATTAATCGACCCTGTAACTGTGACTGAACTGAAGGCTTTAAATAAATACCCAAGGTGTGCTCGTGCATACAGTGAACACATTTTTATTAAGTTGGAAACTCAAAACTCCACCCTCTTCTTCTGACAGTCGCCATACCGAAGGAACTTGATCTTGTCCCGTAGCTGGTAGTTCCTACAGTCCAGCATGCACCGGTTGGGATAGGTTATGTCATCTCCACCGCACACCGGGTCCCAATTCAGCGGACAGTTGCAATCGGTTGGGATTTCGTCGTCCGGGACGCCGATTTCCGCTGCGGATTTGAATTTCCATTGGCCGGAATTCGCTGGAGCCGTTTTGGATTTTTTCGATCGCTTTGAATCAACTGGGGGCGGTAGAGTTAGAAGCAATATTACTATAGTTAGTCTAACAATATGCCTGATGTACGTTGGTGTAGACATGGTCATGATTGAAAGAGAACTGCACTGAGGTATGTTTGATGATTGGCGTGCCGGGTAAAAACTGGCCGTTATCAGCGGAACGGATTCGGTTTTTCCACACTGCTTCTGGTTTGATATGAAACTCAGTGTGATGGCGAGATTTGGAAAAGTGTCAACAGTTGAACAAAGTTTTCAAAGCATTAATCTTAAATGAAAGTTTAGACATCTCCAAGCACTCAAAGTGATTAGTTAAGTAAGTAGGTAGTCCACGTTGGGCGCCAATGAAACTCATAACTGTATAACCCCGGGAGATTCTGCGCCGTACCAGAAGGGGACTTGCCTAGCCCCTAGCTGCTGGTCTAAGCATGTCGGTAGCCACAGGGGTGGCCCTCTTTTGGTTCCGGGTCCCAGGGTTTTCTTTTACGGCGTTGGGGAAGTTAGAATGTAGGTGTCTTAAACTAAAGATTTACCTTGATTCAACGAACCGATCTGGTCTGGTGTGCTAGGCGAAGTCACGTCGGCGGAATGCAACAGCATTTATTTTTATCACGCTTCACTTTCTTGCACAATCACAAAAGTCATTAAATCTTCAGGGCTGCCAAACTCATGGGATACACTTGATTGGCACGCTTCGGCACAGCAAAAACTATCGGCACAGATTGAGGTGTGCAGAGTTGATTCCCCCTTGGCGTGCTCTCAACCCAGCATTCTAAATTGCACTTCCACAGTTATTAATTGCGAGCTTTCGATGCATGAATTTGTATATTGTGTGGCAAGCACAATGATACTCTATGGCCAGGGAAGTCGAGAAAATTTCCAAACCAGAAAGATTCCATCGACCGAACCGGGAATCGAACCCGCCGCCTCCGGCTTGGTAATACCGTGCCCTTACTGGCTAGGCTATGAGGCCCCTGTTGTGGACATTAGTACATCCTTTTCCTTGAACTTGTTGAGGACGTCTTGTCTTGCCTCAAAAGTTATCCCTTTTAAAGTACTGATCACAACATGAAGGGCAGCATTGCGGAGCATTAGATTTGATTAAATTATTCGCAGTTCATACAACAAATACAACGCTTTCAGCCGGGTGAGGAGTAGAGGATGGCGCACACACGCACTATATCGAGGAATTTATTAAGGGGGACACCTGTTGAAATCTCTCACTTCGAAATGCCATCACTTCGGATTTTCAGTATGTTATCAGGCAAAATTTCAGTGTTAACATTTTAAAGGGGCGTTATTGTATTTGTAAACAATGACTTTAGCCGTCAATTTCTCGTGAATTAAAACTTACTCATGAAGATTAATGACACCCACAGGTATAGGAATGTTTCCTTTACCGGCATTGCATTGTTAATTTGGAGGGATAGACTTTTATTTGCGATAAATCGATAGCTAAAGCCATTGTTTACAAAAGCAATTAAGCCCCTTTGAAATGTTGGCACTAATTTCAGCTTTATTTTCGAAAATTTTCAGCCCAAAATATATTTTTTTCCGCTACAACCAGACATACCCAAGTAACAATTTGGGTTTTATGAGGGTTCTGTAGACCATGATTTAGACTTGTAGAATGGTTTAAAGCCTCAATAAAACTTACAATTTACTTGGGATATGCAGGCGATTTTTTGTCGCTTGCCGGACAGCGCTGTCTGCAGTGAAACATCGGAGAAAAGAAATAATTCGTGTTTTGAACTCTTGATTAAAATATCTAAATCTATCTATCTAAAGTCTCTCAGCGGCGTTTAAAAAAGTTCTATTTTCCGTTGAAAAAATCGCTACTAAATGCGCGAAAAAAATCGAAAAGATGGAATATCCGAAAAATCCTATGTTGGATTTTAGCAAAGACAACACATCAAGAAGACTGGCAACTCTTCCATTTTCTCATACGAACGCTACACGGCGAATGAGAACGACCCAAATTTGAGTTTAGTTCACTCATAATCGCCAAAATTGCAGTAATTCAGCGATGAGTATAATTTGTCTAGTGGTTTCCTGTGGAAAACCTAAAAAATCTGCCGGAAAATGAGGAAATTGACGAAAATTTTATTGAGTCTCGGAGTAGTACCAATAGACTAAGTGAATCCAATATTTACTTTTCTCAAATTCGGGAAATTTTTCCCTGGAAAATCCTGGAAAAACCTGGGAAAACATGAGGCAAATTTACTCATCACTGAGTTCCTGCACTTTTGGCGATTATGAGTGAACTAAACTCAAATTTGTGTCTTTCTCATTCGCCGTGTATGAGACAGGTACAATCGCGTCATCTGCCGCTCAAACGTAAATGCTTGGAACGAATTTTATAGCAAATATTACATCCTCAGAAGAAGATCGTGGCAGGCCACGGTGAAAAGTTGACGTGTTTTGTTTTTGCAGCTGTAATTTTTCGAATGAAGTTTTATGATTTTATGCAATTTTCAAACGCGAGTAATGACTTCAAAATTGTTCTAAAGTGTTCGTGATTCAGACAAAAATCTTTTGAAATGTGTCCTTGTCGAGGAGAACCCGTTCCGAAAAATTAATTTTTAAAGCATGCTGCTTGTGTTTGTCGAGGAGAAAACGTTATTTCTCTGTGGGAATCTTCCGGAACCGATTCACGGGCAAAACGGGCACCTCTAGAGTGCTTGAAAAACCTGGGTGAAGTGCCTTAAGAAATTTTAGAAGAAGAGTGAAATAGCGCATACTCGCAAAGAATGAGAGAAGGAAGTTTGGTGAAGGCTTTGGATAATGTTGAGCAACTGGTGGAGTCTGGTGAGACTTTTCCATTTGGATGTCTATACAATTTTTGAAACAATTTTAATGAACTGAAATCGAATACGGGGATTCAAGAAGAGATACGAAAAACATCGAAAAGTGATAGAGGAAGAGAGAGAAGAGTATTCCACTACAGATGCCGATTATTCAACAGGACTCAACGAGAATCAAGATGACAAAGATTCAGCAGCAAGGCCACAATACATAAGCGGTGAGATCTAACTGATTACAACTAGATATGAAAATATGAAATGCATCCTACTAAAAACGTGCCATCTACAAAGCAGGAATTGCTTTGATGATGGAAGTGTACACGCAGTACCAATATACATTTTATATCGGTACTACGTGTATGCGGGGCTTGTTGTAAGTGAAAGTAACCTCGGAATGGACGTGAGTGACCAGGCATTCTGAAATGGGCTTCTGAATCTCAACAGAGCTATCACCTTTCAACTTTCGGGCTAAAATTGTTTGCAATGGGATCAGTATAAGATAATAATAGAATATAACAAACATTTTTCTTCCATAAAAACACTACCGGACAGTGGAAGTTGGATTGTATATACATACATACATACAAAGATTACATCCTCAGAAGAAAGGTTTGTGTATTTGCTCATTTTTCTATGCGTTGCTTCCACCTTGACTCAAACGCAGCGCTATTGTATCTGTCGCTTGGATTCTGGTAAAGTTGCCAGTCTTCTTGATATGATGTCTTCGATTTGAGATAATTAATTTTTACATCGTGGACAGAAGAATCAGCAAAACTGATCGAACAGTCTCCGAGATCCCTGTCTTGGCAAGGTAAAAAATGTGGTATTGAGGAAAACCGGACTAAAATGATAAATCTAATCATAACTCATAT
Organism: Ochlerotatus camptorhynchus; assembly: GCF_037179485.1. NCBI lineage: Eukaryota > Metazoa > Arthropoda > Insecta > Diptera > Culicidae > Ochlerotatus > Ochlerotatus camptorhynchus. The sequence goes on along the minus strand of NW_027040802.1, from coordinate 667,823 downwards.
GTTGAGCACAACTTCCGGTCCAGTGGCGGCCTCTGATACAACAAAAGAAAGGCATATAATTTAACCGCGGAATTAGTCCCGATAAAGGTGCTTTATAGGTGCCTACCCTTCCCGGTGGGTGCTCCCTTCAATCCCTTCTAAACGCAACTAAGAAAGGGAAAGTTGTCCAGCACCAGGCGAAGCCAGAAGTTTCAATTCCATAAATCCACCTGCCGTAAAAAAGCGAGGAAAAAGGTGCTGCACGCGTCCACCCAGGCGGCCACCGAAATCCCCGTATCCTAACCCCAAAAACGAGCCGAAAAGACATTACAGAGAGCGGTCCTTAAATTATATTTCTGCCCTGTGGCCGGTTTATCCTTTCTGCTCTCCGTTCTCTGACCCTTATCTGGGGCCTTTTCCACTCTTTTAATTTCAGATAAAACAGGTTGTATAAATTCCCGAAACGGCTGGGACGTGACGGTGGAGCGGGGCAAAGGACAACCTTGTCCTTTCCCGATCGGATCCGGGAGATAGGCCTGCCCACAAAGAGGTAAGCACTCTGACTTACTAGACTACCTACGGATGCGGGTTGGTTTCGAAAAGGGGTGACAGCGTGGGCCGATAAAGATCTCGCTCTCGGGCGCGGCCTACTACGAATTACAAATGTGGTTGCCCGGTAATAAAGAAATGTCACCTCTCGCTCCGGAAGGGTAACCACGGAAATCGATTACCTTTTTGGTTGGGAAAATGGGCGATTTTTATCGCCAGATAACGAAGTTTTATCGCATATGGCTTCGTTTGATCCCGGGTAAGGTGTAAGGAGGGCAGTCAAAATAAATATTAATTCGAATCGGAATGCGATTTTCGACAGCTTCATCAATAAAAGATGAAAGCAGGGAAGGAGAATGGCTGTTTGATGTTTTCTTTGCAATGAATAAAAAGAGCCGTACAAATCTTTCAAAAGCAGCTGCTCCATTGATGGATAAACAACACACGTCGAATGTTTTGTAAACAGAAGATCGGTGCAGCCGGTCGTCTAATTACTGCCGCAAATTGAACTGAATCGTTTTAAGTTACACATTTTTTTTTTGATTTTGAGGAAATAAAAAAAACATGACATTTGGCAGCGTTTTCAGAAGAATTTCCCCAACAATTGCGCTTTTTCATCCAGCGAGTGGGTCCTCCTGGAAGCGCCTACATTTGCCTACACCACGTGCGCTCTCGATCAAACAGAGTAGGCTCGTGCCTTCACAGACAGCCACAATGGTTGCTCGTTTGAAAGCTGCTCCATCCGTGCCGTGGATGATCCTCATCACCGCTGGTGGCAGAGGAAAAAGGCAAAAATACAAGTAGGCATTGTCTCCTCACGGCACACTTGGATTGGTAGCGCTTTTTTATGGCACTACACGCCAACAATCGACTCTTCGGTTCGCTTGGTCCTCTTTTTTTTTATGACCAAGAGAACAATAAATATCTGAACAGCACATCTTTCGCCTGTACAAATATTGAACGATTGCATCTCATCTCGTCTTACCGCTGGCTGGCTGACGGAGATGCTGCCGTATCAATATCGAGCAAGATGTCATCGAAACGGTGGCCGTCAGAAGCGAGAGGGTGCTTGTCTAAATCTTATCATATCTGCGATAATCGAACGATACAATGGTGTTGGATGATAGGCGGCAGGGATCGATTTCGATTCATTGCGTCATGAATCGTCTGTTGTTTGCGGGTTTCTGTGTGTGGTTTGACATTTGAGGTTATGATAATGTGAAGATGATGGAGCTGTCAGCGGCGGATGAATGGAAGGTAAATCTTTGCTTTTTAGATATGTTGCTGAAGAGAATAAGATTGTTGATATTAGAACGGAGCCTTTGTCATATAAAAGAAAATAAAAATCTTTCCAATGCTTCGAACTTCAGAGTAAAATGGACAATACAGCACAGTTTGGTAATTATCATAATTTAGTGGTGTTGAATTAAAACAAGTGGGCGTCAGATAGTCCTGTTAGAACAGGCATGGTAATCTGGAGGTGGCGGGTTCGATTTCCCGGTCTAAATAGTCTAAAAAACCTTTCGGGTTGAAAATTTTCTCAACTTCACCGTGCCAAAATCAAACGGATATTGAAAATAATGTATTTTTGCTAAGTGTGAATACAATTTTTAATATAAGATTAGTAATAAATAACGTTGATGTCATAAGGATGAATAACGGTCGGTGGTGAATAATCAACGGAGTCATAAATTAAATTTCAAAATAAAACCGTTAAATTTTGGCCCGATTCGATTTTTCAACACTAAATTTTCGGGTTTGTTGCCAAATCGTCCAGGTCATTCTATCAGTTATTAGTTGTTAAAAAAAGTTGAATACTCAAATGTCTCAAAAAACGTATTTTTAATTTTAATTTTTTAATTAAATAAAAGCTCACAAAAATGCAAAGTTTCGGAACATTTAAAACTATGGACACTTGAAAATTAACAATAATCGTATTACAACAACTTGTGGTAATATTTTTAAACTTCTTGTTAAATAGCATTTTTACTTAATTTTTGCTCAAAAAAAAAAAAAAAATTCGGCTGTCTCAAACATTGTTTCGTTAGAAGAAATTACGTTGATAAAATGAGGGGTTATTGGATTTTCCTATGTTTCGAGGGGTGAATCGACTAGCTTGGGACCGAAGAGAGTTCCAGAGCTGAGCAAAAAAGTTGAGCACGTTATTTCGGGACCTTCTACTCTTAGAGTTACCTCTATGGTTTTACGACCTATAGCAGCTCGGTATTTATCAGCATAGCTTCGTAAACTGCTTTTTTGATATCTTGTCACAAATTTTCAATTGGGTTCAGGTCAGGCTGTGCTGGCCAATCCATCACCTTAATGTTGCTGTCTTGAAACCATGCTTTTGCTAGTCTACTGGTATGTTTCGGATCATTGTCCTGTTGGAAGATCCATTTCAATATGACATTTCGTAATATTTTCACGTAACCGACGGCATCAATGCTACCCGGACCCATGAATTTTTTTTATATCTTTATTAAGAAGACTTTCAGCCCTGGGCTGCTTCGACTCCGGCAAACCCATGAAATGGGTCCCACACCGTTGTTAGAAAAACATCCATGATTCAGGCGCCGCCATGTTTAACCGTTTTCACAGTGTACTGCGGTAGAAATTCAGAACCTGGTCGTCGTCTAACGAACAAATGTTTTCCACCTGAACCAAATAACACCACTTTAAAGACTGGAACGCGTAAAAATTAGTCAACACAAAAATCGTTTCTTTCAGTCAAAATTCATATCACAAAAATCTTCTTATTTTTCTTTTGGTAGTTCAATTTATATATTTAAAGGAAAAAATGTTCGTTTATTCTTTTGGTTTGCCAAATCCGAACTGCCGTGCCTTCCGCTTAACCCCTTCAATTAAATTTTGCATGGTGGTCTCATCGACCTTATTCGCCGCCGAACGCCAGTTACTTTTAAACTGCTGCTCGTTTTCCATGGATTTATTAGTTTATTTTTAGATTCCGTTTGACCAAGGCCCAATACCGTTCGATAGGGTGGAGTTCTGGGCTGTTGGAAGGGTTGTGGTCTTTGGGTACCACAATCACGTTGTTCGCATCGTACCACTCAATTGCCTTTTTCCCATAGTGGCAGCTCGCCAAGTCCGGCCAGAACAGCATACGTCTATTATGTTGCGGCACTGCTGGACGTAGATCTCTTGATTTATGGTTCCCGTAGTAATGAAAATGCCGCTTTTTAGACCACTTGTGCATATGGCCTGCCAGACCAGATATTTTTTCGGGAACTTCGATAGCTTGATGGTTTTGAAAATTTCAGCCACCTTCCCTTTTCCTGATGTGGTATAAAACTCCTGTCCCGGAAGCTGCTTGACGACACAGTCGAACTTCGAAAACCCGGCTCGTTTCTTGGACCGCTGCACAGTAGTATGGGAGACATTGAGCTTGCCAGCGACATCCCCGATGGAGAGGTTAGGATTCCGTTTATATTTCACCGCCGCCTTCTTCGTCGTCGCTGCCACATCCGGATTACGATTGTCGCCGCTTCTAGGCTTCCTGGCGGTCGACAGACGCTCCCCAAACACTTTTAAAACGTTTGTCACGATCGATTTGGCCACATTCAGCAATGTTGCCAACTTGGCGTGTGAGAACGTCGGATTCTCTTGCTGTGCGAGCAAAATTTTGACACGCTGCTCCTCTTGCTTGGACGTCATTTTGAAAACTGGAGAGCAAACGGTGAAAACTCATCATAACAACCATTGTATATACACTCAACTTCCAATTGCAGCATTTCAGTTTTTTTTAAATGTATTTTTAACAGAAATATACCAATTGGAAGGGGCCTCATAGGCTAGTCAGTAAAGGCACGGTATTACCAAGCCGGAGGCGGCGGGTTCGATTCCCAGTCCGGTCGAGGGAATCTTTCGGGTTGGAAATTTTCTCGACTTCCCTGGGCATAGAGTATCATTGTGCTTGCCACACAATATACAAATTCATGCATTGGTATTGGCATCGAAAGCTCTCAATTAATAACTGTGGAAGTGCATTTAGAACACTAAGTTGAGAGCACGCAATAAGCTAATATGCGCTAAGCAATAAGCTTGAAATGCGAACAAGAAGAAGAAGACCAATTGGAAGTTGACCAATTTTTGCGCGTTCCAGACTTTACTTTCGTCGGTCCAGAAAGTGTTACGCCATTTTTCAACGGGCCAATTTGTCGGAGGTATTTGGCGATCATACGTTTTCTGATGGTTGACGTACTAATGGACAGATCCAGGTCTTCTTTAAGCACCCTGGCGGTCAGTTTGTGGGGCTGTTGCTCGCTTTCCACCCCCAGGTTTCTCCCTTACCTTTCCAGTGCAATGCATTGTACATCATCTTAGTAGAATAGTGCAAAACTTCCTGTACTTTGATATGATCCTCGAACGTTCAGTGCTTGGAGTGACCCATTCTTCTGAAATTTTAGGGAAATTAATTATTTTCTAATCTTATACCAAGCCTAAAGTATCACACCACAATAGATTACATAGATAAAACTAGATAAAGGCTGACTAAAAGTAAATTGGTTCGCACAAAAAGACCTGTAATTCGTGATTCAATAAGTTAAAAAGTCCATTAATGGTTGCTTTACAGTACTTTTATTAAAGCTTCAAAGTTACAGCATTAGATGGTTACATTTCTCCAGTTTGAACGAAATCTCGAACCTTCCTCTTGATGGAGCCCATCAGCGCCCTTTTTCATTGGAGGAAATTCTTTGTATTCATTATTTGTTCTGAAGCCTTAAAGAGGAGAAAAAATGTGAGAAAGCGACCAAAAAGTTTATATTGCACCACTTCGTCAAATTTGAAGTTATTTACCCGTTCTTAGGTCATTCTTCCAATTAATTTAGTTCACTTTAATGCCTCATTAATCGTGCTGTATTTCAGATCGATCATAAGGTACTAGGCTTTACGCAGTTGGACAATTCCAGACGTACACTACCTTACTCGAAACGTGACCACGGGCGCCATTTTGTTTTTTTCGCCTTGTAAAAATTTGGAAATTAAGACGAAGTTCAAAGTTTTTTGAATTTCAAAACCACGTCTTTCTATGTTTTTTCATTGCCCCACAAAAAAAATGCCAAGCTTTGCTTACTTTTTTGGTCATTTGAATGAGATTGAATTGGTTAATAGTATTAGTAATCCAAAAAACAAAGTGTATGCAATTTGTGACGTAGGTAGTTGCATGTACGTACAGTACTGTCAACAATCAATTCAGAACTAACGATTTGAAATTGGCTCACTACTTGACTAGCTAATTGACAGACAGTTTCCAGATATGTTTCACAATGTACCAGTCCTCTGTGGAGGCGAACCAGCCTAAGGCTGAAAGCCTCCTTAATAAAGCTAAATAATAATAATAATGTACCAGTCCTAATAGCGATTTTAAGAATTCGGGTGATGTTTAGACCAAGTTACACTATCCTCTTTGTGAATATATTGACATGTGTTACGTCCACTTTAGATGTATAGATGTTTAGATGCACGCTAACTTGAAAGTACCCATTAATGGTTGAAAAAGACCCATTTTGAAGAAAAGTGGCTTAACTCATTAAATGAGTAAATTTTTTACCCATTAATGAGTATCTGCTACCCATTAATGAGTAATTGTTAATCATTAATGGGTAACAGATACTCATTAATGGGTAAAATTGTTTAATCATTAATGAGTTAAGCCACTTTTCTTCAAAATGGGTCTTTTTTTACTCATTAATGAGTACTTTCAAGTTAGCGTGTGTATGGGCAAAAACAGTGCACGTTATTTAGAAACAACCCAAATTTGAGTACGTGTAACGTGTGCAGACAGGTGGAAAACTCGCTGCACACGGCCAACGAGATCAACCCAAATTTGATTTTACTTTACCCATAAATCGCAAAAAAGTGCAGGAATTCAGAAAAATTTACATCATGTTTCTCCAGTTTTTTCGCGCTTTTTCAAGGCAAAAATGCCAGATAATGATAACACTAAAGATTAGATTTTCTTGGTCTATTGGTACTACTACTAGGCTGTGTGAAGGGGGCGACCCCGGCGTAGTGGTAAACATCCATACCTCTCACGCCAAAGTCACGAGTTCAAATCTCACCCCCGGACAAGTCATGAATGACCCAAGAGTGAAGTGACTATAATAAAAAAAAAATAGGCTGTGTAAAATTTTCGTAAATATCCCTCATTTTCCAGCTGATTATTGAGGCTTTTATTTGGGTTGATCTCATCGGCCGTGCACAAATTTGAAGGCACAACATCTGACTGGTCTTATAGAGCTTCTCGACGTCTAATCGGCGCACACTACTGTACCATTTAAATCCAACGAGTGCGAGCAAGAGGGAAACACATTCGTGGGAAAATACACCGTCGATTCATACATGTGTGATAGATAGAGTAAGACGATTCAGCATCAGCAGGTCTATTGGAATACGTAAACAGAGAAAAAAAAATTACCCTTAATTTAAGTTCTTTTTGCTTAATTTTGAGTAATTTTGATCCCACTCTCACTTTTTGTTGTTGTCAAAAACGGAACGAGAGATTCGACTTTCTCATGACTATCGTTCAATAAGCTACTAGTGAGTATATGAGATATTCTCAAATTTGAGTCAATTGAACTTAATTTTGGGTAGAAAATACATACGAGTCAGTAATTATTTTTGCCGTAGCCAAATGCAAACTACTAAAGGGTGATACGGTCAAAATTTGGTCAAGGGAAAACGCGTGTAAATCGGTGAAATCGTTTATTTAAAAAATCAAATTAAATTTCTTTTTCAAGTTCAATTAGTATAAAATTCAGGAAAAATATTCAGTTAGGCTTCCGCTTTTCCAAATCCGAATTGCCGGGCCTTACGCTTGACCCCTGCCATCAGATTTTGTACAGCCACCTTGTCCACCTTCTTCGCCGCAGAAAGCCAGTTTGCCTTGAACTGCTGCTCGCCCTTAGCAGTTTTTTTGGTCTTCTTTAGGTTCCGCTTGACAATAGCCCAGTATTTCTCAATTGGGTGGAGCTCTGGCGTGTTGGGAGGGTTCTTGTCCTTGGGAACCACCTGCACGTTGTTGGCGGCGTACCACTCCATGGCCTTTTTACCGTAATGGCAAGATGCCAAATCCGGCCAAAACAGTGCGGAACAACCGTGTCTCTTCAGGAAAGGCAGCAGACGTTTATTCAAACACTCTTTCACGTAAATTTCTTGGTTGACAGTCCCGGAAGCTATGAAAATGCTGCTTTTCAAGCCACAGGTACAGATGGCTTGCCAAACCAGATATTTCTTTGCGAACTTTGACAGTTTCATGTGCTTGAAAACATCTGCTACCTTTCCCCTTCCTTTTGCCGTATAAAACTCCTGTCCTGGAAGCTGCTTGTAGTCGGCTTTGACGTAGGTTTCGTCGTCCATTACCACGCAGTCAAACTTCGTCAGCTTCGTCGTGTACAGCCTCCGGGATCGCGCTTTGGCCGTCGTATTTTGTTTATCATCGCGATTTGGAGTCACTACCTTCTTGTAAGTCGATAGTCCGGCTCGTTTTTTGGCTCGATGCACGGTTGTAGACGATACACCCAGCTTATTTGCGGCATCTCGGAGAGAGAGGTTAGGGTTTCGCTTGAAACTACCGGCAACTCTCTTTGTCGTCTCAGCTGCTTCCGGTTTTCGATTTCCCCCCGATCCAGACTTCCTGGCTGTCGACAAACGTTCCCCAAACACTTTAATTACATTTGTAACGGTTGATTTGGCAACTTTTAGCGATTTTGCCAACTTTGCGTGCGAGTAGCTCGGATTTTCGCGATGCGCGAGCAAAATTTTGATACGCTGCTCTTCTTGCTTGGACGGCATTTTGACAACTGAAGAGTGAATTCCAAAATCAAAATAGGAGCAACATTCTACACACACACACCTTCAAAATAAGGGGTGTTCAGGTTTATTAAATGCAAAATTGAAAGAAATACGTCAAGTTGATATTGACCAAATTTTGACCGTATCACCCTTTATAAGCGGTTTACTGAAAATTAGCTTATTGAACGGAACATGGGAGATGAGTGAAAAGAACTTAATTTTGGGTAATTTTTCGGTTCCGTGTAGGGTAGGATGGTTCTCAGCGCACCCCTGGCGTGAAATGGCCCTGCGCTGTTTTTCATAGCTTTCCGATTGTCAATCCGTGAATTTAAAAATCAGCATTGCTAGTTCAGTGCTTGAACTAACATTCTGGCACATGATATTTCCAGAATTAGTAATGGAAAAGCAACGAAAACTACACGGGGCCATTTTACCCAGGGGTGCATTATGGGCTATTCTCCCCTACATTCCACGATTTTGCGTACGATTTTTCCTTCTGATCTTAACGCCCAAACTAAACATAAAGCCTTCCTCTGAGCAAGATCGAGCCGAGTTCTATCGATTGAGAATGTTTTATACAGGTAAGATAGCTTGTGTGGATTGCTATCGGGCGCAGACGGAAAGACGTGTGAAAATCGATTCTAATACCTATGTTACGCTAGTAACAAAGGTAATACAGTATTTACAATAAAACTTTCAAATTTCGATTTTTCCCCTAGATCTCCTAATAAAAAATATCATAATCGAACGATTACCCAAATGATTGAACTATTCCACAAATGGTTTGAATAATTCCCCGAACAAGTCGTTAAGCAAATTAACATAATTTTTTTATTAGGATCAGTTTGAAATATGAGTTTAACATGATTCCAGTTTTGTTTTTTTGCTGTGCATCTCATTTATATTAATCGAACTTGGATTTCATAGTATTTCTCTAACAATTCCATATTTGGAAACATTGTTAATCATTGAATAATTGAGTAATTCCAAAGTAATTCCTTAAATTATTCAAGTAATCGTAGAGATTTCGGTAATCGAAAGTAATAAAAATAATTTCAAAGTATTAAAGTAATTTTACATAATTGAAAAGTAATCAGAGTAATTTTCGGTGATCTGACTGGCACTGACCGGTAATTAACGCTGGTTGAAACCAATCGGTAAAAAGGAACCATGCGTGGAAAATCCGTTCAATATCAGAGCTTAGACGCATCGCCAGGACCGAAAAAGTGCTGGAGTTGAAGCGTGCGTGCCAGCTGTGGTTAATTTTTGTGAGATTTAAATTAAAGTACGCTAAGTTGAAGGTATGTATATGTAGTATATCTGAAATATACTGATATCAAAAATTCATGCAAGCTTTTAATCGTTATGACCATTTTTAAAAGTGAAAGCAGACAGGTTTTGTCAAAGCCCAGGGATTTCAGGTTTTTTTTAGCTCATTCTGGATGGAATCCTTCTATTTTCTTATTATGATGGGATTTCCATTTATCACAAGTTTTTTTCACTATCGGTTTGTTACCGGTATTAAAACTCTCAATACCGAAAAACCGATTTTCGAACAAATAAACACGTAATGACGACCCTAGACCGATCACCTAATTTGTACCAATAACTTATATATTAAAGTCTGTTCCAGTTAGTATTTGGCTGCTTCTTTTTAATTACTGTAGCGCCTTTAGTTGTCTTAGCTAGAAACTATTAACAGCGTTTTGATCCGGAAGGATTGTTTATTTAGTAGTGAAAATTTCATCACAGTCCAAAAGAATCCTGGGATCTCCGGTCGTGATTTGGCGAAAATGTTCAGAGCGGCCCACAGTACAGTTCGGCGAATCTGTATGCGAGAAGGTTTCCGGTCGTACCATGCTAGCAAACATCCCAACAGGACGCTGAAACAAAACCTGGCTGCCAAAAACCGTGCAAGGAAGCTGTACGAGCAAGTTCTGACCAAGTATAACGGATGTATTTTGATGGACGATGGAACTTACGTAAAAATAGACTTTGGACAAATTCCAGGCCAAAATTATTACTTTGCTAAACGTAAGGGGGATGCTCCGGATAAATTCAAATTTGTCTTTGCAGATAAATTCGCTCGCAAGTTGATGATTTGGCAAGGCATCTGCAGTTGCGGAAAGGAAACAAAGGTTTTCATTACTGGAGCGACTATTAATGAACAACGTTACAAGGAGGAGTGTCTCCAGAATATAATTTAGCCGTTCATTCAATCACACGAAGGTCCCGTAAAGTTCTGGTCTGACTTAGCCAGCTGCCATTACAGCCGCGATGTCATAGAATGGTATAAGCCGAATAATGTCGAATTTATTTAGAAAAGTATCAATCCACCAAATTGTCCATATTTTCGTCCCATTGAAAATTTTTGGGCAATTATCAAGCGCAAATTGAAGAAATGTGGCAAAACTATCAAAACACCATCTGATTTGGAGAAGTCGTGGAAAAGGATGGTAGATGAGGTTGACAGACAGTGCTACTGTGCAAGACATGATGAGAGGTATTCCGCGAAAAGTTCGAAAATTCATCCGAAAAGGTGACGAATATTTTTTGTTGTATTCAAAGCTAAATAAAAATCGTACAAAATGATACCTTTAGCGTTTTTGTACTTTATTTTCCCTTTGAGAAATAACCTATTTTGTGCGGCCAGATTCTAAATGGAACAGACTTTAACATTGCACTTTTTTCGTTATAAATGTGTTTCACATAAGTGAGTTAGAAATCATATAGGTATGAAAACCTGTTTACGGTGGTGTCACATATAACTACCCTGTCAGATTAATTGCAAACGTCAGGTTTTAAATCTATTAATTGCGTTAAGTGAAGGATCATCCATAAATTACGTAGCATATTTTTGATCAATTTTAGACACGTCATTTTGCTATACTTAATACATGACCGGTCACAACTTCTTATGCATGTTCCCTAAGCACCAGTACTAGTGAGCATCGCACTTACGATAAAGTGACCCTAATTTAATTCCAAACCTTCCCTTCGTTCGTAAACTCTTCAACTTGATTACCCTCCGAAGACCATCGGAAGAAAGATCACATCCAGAGCGGACCTTAATAACAAACAAATTAACTTGTACTTCATAAAGTTTCCAACTTTTCCCTTACCTTTGAGCGGAGAGATTACAAACCAAAAAAAAAGAGAAACTTCTTCATCCACGTGCCAAAAACACGAACAGTAAAAAACAAACTCACGAGAGGAGATCTTGGTGTTTTTTATTCTTACCTTCTTTTTTTTGTTTTTGATTTGCCGGGCACGAGTCAACTGACTACTGCTGCTGCTGCTTGCTACTGTGCTGAACCCGGGAGGCACCAAGGCGATTACCATCTTGTACGACTTATGTACGACTTTGAAGTTTCTCCCCCTGTGGACAGATCGAAGAAAGAACGATAAAAAAGAAGAAGAAGAAGAAAATAAGACAAGATACTCACCGGGGCGAAATCGCTCATTCACACGTCGAGTGCAAGTATTAATGACTGAAAAGTCTTCTTTACAACTTAAGCTGGGGGACTTCTTTATTTTTGGAAATTTATATGATAGGGAGCACACTTTTCTTATTATTTATTTAAAGTGGCTTGTCTAAAGTTTTTTGTTTTACCCCTCTAAGGGGGAAAGATGCAGCCAACCAAACCACCGTGACCATGGAAGCAGTTTGTCTTTACTACTGCTTTTTTATTTCATTTCCAGAAGGGGAAATTCGGTTTTAAAAAATTAGTGATCAGTTTGCACCACGTGCTCAATTTTTTTTGGAAAAGGAGGTAAATTATCGAAAACTATCACTTTTCAGTCGAATGACAGTCGTGTCAAATTGGATTTTTGGGATTTATTTTTTTTGAAAAATGTTCAACCCCTTATTAACGGTTTTGCAATTTACGGGAAACGAGTGCGCACGTGATTATTGAGATTAACAGTTATCCGCACACCCTTCCTCGTAGTTGCACCGAATTTGAACGATTTCGCTCAATCATCCATTCGTTACGTGTGAGACGTAGCAAGCCATGGTCGCTGTTTGATAGCGTAACGCAATTTTTTTTTCTTCTTGGGATTACAACGGCTACTACGATCCGTCCGATGTGCGAGATTTCGATTTCGTACTACAAGAAAAGGGGAAAACCATTCCGCCTAGCTCAGTGCAGAGTGTAGAGGGTGGTCACCCCATTCGAATCAACCCTCTCGGCAATCGGAACACACGGCGCGGAGCACACATGTGTGCGTTTTGGCGGACAATCCCTTCGATTTTGTTACAAATACTCGTTTTTTTCTTCTTCTTCTTTTAGCTCGAAGCTCGTTACGGAAAATGAAAATTTATTCCAAAAACGGGATAAAATAACAGGGCTGACACAGGAAACGATGCGGGACATCGGATCCACCCTCAATAATTCCCCGGTTCAAGTTCCATTTCGGGTTGAGGAGTCGTCTGTTTGATTAGACGGTGGCAGGGCGTCATTCGGTTGTGACGCGATGGCTGGCCATCGCCATGCCGGCGGGATCACAACCCCTTTTTTTTCCCTGTTAGGGTTGTTGGAAAGCATTTAGATGAAATTGGATACGATGCAGGGATGTGTAATGTTTCCTAGAATTATTGATTGCTTGGAATCGATTCAATATGGCCGCCTTATTCGGATATGATGAGTGATTCGAACTGCCCTTTGATCTCTGATCTGTCCAGACCAGAGAAGCTTCTCAGCAGCTTACAATTCTACAAAATATTGGTTTTGCTCAGAAATAAGTGGAACTCTCCTAAACAGTTTTACGCCGGTAGTTTTCTGGACCGCTGTGAAGGTTCGGAAATATTTCTGGAGTTTTCAAAATTTCTCTGAAGATTATTATTATTATTATTATTATTATTATTATTATTATTATTATTATTATTATTATTATTATTATTATTATTATTCTTATTATTTTATTAATGACGTTTTAAATTTTTACAAATTCATTCGCCTCTAATGGATAGGAAATATAAAAAGTACTACGTACAGTTCGAGGTCGAATATTATAAATCGCAAAGTGGTCATATTTTATCAACTAGTTGACTTTCTCTCAGGAATAACAACAATTTTTCTTCAGCGTTGGGATCATTGCATAGGATTTCTCGTATCGATCCAGGTAAGTTGACGGTTTTCCGACAGTTTTCGTAGACTGGGCAGAAAACGAGCAGATATTCCACAGTTAGGCGACACTGACATACTTTGCATCGAGGGGGGTTGCGGGTACTTCCTATGTAATGAGCGTGCGTGAGTTTGGTATGTCCGACTCTCAATCGGGATAAGATCCTTTTTTCTTTCCACTTTTTCCTGTCGTCCTTTTCTCTATGTTTCCTTTCACTTTTCTCAAAAATAGTTCGGTTTCGTTTGGCCACGTAATTTTTTTTTTTTTTTTTTGTAGTGATCCAGTGGCAGCACTTGCTTAAACTCTACACTGGACCCCTTTTATTGATAAATTTTGCTTCTATGAGCCTCTATTTTAAATCAACACACAGACGTTCCTAGGCTATGGTGCCCGTTTGGTCACTGTTGTTTTTGTGCTGATCCAAATAGTTTTGATAATATAATTGCGTATTCTTTTTTTTAAAGGTTGATTTTCGTCCCAGTCTTGTCTTCTGTCGTCACTTATTTTGTCATTTTGTCTTGTGTATTAACCCCCACTTGTCTTGTTTATTGTGTCTACTTGTGTCTATTGTTTTTAAACTCGTTCTGTTACTCTGTCATGACTAATTTCATTGACATATAAAAATAGTAATATCAATTACAGGATAATATGGTTATTTCTCGATTACTTTTTCAAAGGGAAGCACCAGCTCCTGCAGACAATGCATCCGATCGTCGACCAGGCGCAACCGGCAGCTCACACACGCTTATCAACACCACCAGCAGGTAGAGGAAAATTTCCCCTATCTGATGATAGTGCCAGCACGCGCGGGCAAGCCACCAGTTACGCCAAATCGACGACCAAACGCACCGCCTACAAAAGCCGATACGCTCCCTTGAAAAAGTTATCGAGATTTCTACTAATTAATGAATTATTGACAATTACCTCTCATGATCCTTGGCTCCACTATGATTTTAAATTACCACTTTTTGATTATTTATCAAATACCTCTCCGAGTATAAAACGCCCCGATGCCTTGTTGGTCACGGTGTCTCTGGTAGAAAACGTTAATAAAAAAAATCAGTATCGCTAAAATACTCACCAAACGAAAGCTTATGCTCTCCCCTTTCAAATGAGACTAACCTCGAAATGTTCTATCGGGGGGTCTAGAACATTTGTTTCAAAACATTACATTTAAAAATGTATCCTTTGTGATTTGAATCTTATGGATATCGCATTAGCCATTTCTACGGTTATCTAGGTAGCCATGACAAATATTTAGATTTTTTTTAAATTTGTGGTCTTAAAAAAGGAATGTTTTAGTTAATATTAATTTTTATTCATTGAATTCAATTGTGAACAAGGATTGTTTAAAATATAACTAAAAATAATCAACAGTTTACAAATGTCCACTATTGTACATCACTACAGCACGAAGAAGCTGCCGATCATATACATCAGAGGTTTCTGGGGCCTTGACACGATTCCAAACAATTTGAAAATCGAAATGTACAGTTTCACTGGCTTGCTCCCCATATTTGCTCAAACCACTTCCAGTGATTTTACAAAATTCTGGGACATGGTATCGCAAAATATGGAATTTGGAGCTATTGGGTAAGCTGGCTGCAATCCACGTCCTAGAAAAGTTCTCAACCTTTTCTACGTAGTCTTCACATAGATTTTCTTGAAAACAACCCTTGTAGACAAGATCAAATTGATCGAGTACCTGCAATATAATTAGCATTATAAAACGATAATTGAAATAACGATAAGATTACTTGCAGTTCTTAGCAACTTCAAGGTTCCATCAGATTGCAAAACATGTCGATTTTGCAGCAGTTTGTGGCAATTCCGTCCGGTGAATCCGTATTTGCTGTGACATTGGCAGCTACTGATACTTGCCCAATCCATAGCAGTGTCTGAATCAATGGATTCCACCTTCTTGTAGATTGTAATTCCAAGCGTAATGTGTAAGGAAGGCGGTGGACAGAGGGTTATGATTTGGTCGTCAGATGATCCGCACAGCAATGGCTCATCAATACAATTGAAAAAGTTTCTCGCCAGTTTATTTGCGGACCCCTGGCTTTTCCATGCCGCTGACATCCCACGAATATGTCCGAGAGTTCGAGGCTGTGCAGCTGTATTGCAAAGATTATTCTTCGGTGCGGTGCAATAAGGACAAGGAAATGTCGAGCTGTGTCCCGTTATTCCACTAAGGAGGTTGACAATCTTCAAATCCCCGGCAACAAAGCACTTGAAATTGTTCAGGTGCAAGAGTGTACTCCATATATTTGCGATATTAGCATATTTCTCGGGGACTCCAGGAGCAACTGCTAACAGTAATAGCATTTTTACACCAGTATCCTTGCAATGGCCTCGTGTTTCATTCAACTTGGAGTTCGTGGTTTGAGATCTTTCGATAATGGACAGAGTCACTTTAAAAGAACCGCCCCCTCCGTCAACACCGATTTTACAGAACGAGCTTGTCAAATCAACGCCTCTTTTGGATATAACATGCTCTACCAATCCTTGCACGTCGTTACAATAGACCACTGGCTTCAAAACCATTTCTTCACTATCGTTCAAATAGAATCGTAATTCAGCTACCTCGAAAAAACGCTGGAGTGATTGGTTTAGGATTGTTATTTTGGAAGAGACGTTGGGGGCGATTTCGATGTCTAAGCCCCTTAGACAGGTGCTCAGTTGTAATGTCCGTCTGGTACTCAAATCGCAAGTCTTTTTTTTTTATCAAAAACAAATCGTCAGCGGACAGATGTGGTTTCCTTTTCACCTGAATACCAGTAGTAGTGGATTTCCAGCTGGATGGTAGTTCGTGTAGATTAGAGAGCTTTACCTGACCATCTCCATCCGTGGGTTTGTCCCTCATATACTTCGCAACGACAGGGTCTCCAGCATCTTGAGCGTTCTGGACAATCCCGAGCAAATTGCGCTTCGCTACAGTCTTCGTACATGTATGTCGTTTACCTTTTGCCATTTCCGAATAGCAATATGGACACAAACTCAACTGGCACTTTTTTTTCGCATTGCCCGAGGAGCTGGGTCTGCCACGTTTCCCCTTGGATTTAGGTGAAATTGTCACTCTTGCAGCAATGCATATCTCGCATGCGCAAATATCAGCGCTTCGAGTGGCAAGTTTTAAATTGTACTTATACTTGTACAGCGTGGTATTATCAGAATTATTCTGATTATTATTCGAATAAACTGTAAACGAACATGCTCGACAAATTTTTGTAGGATAATACCAACCTATCGATCTAACATCGTGAAGAAAGTGTTGTTCGATAATATCAACCACCTTTGTTGATAGTGGTTGAAGATGCAGCTTCTTCAAGCACAGTATGCACACCACCAAACGATTTTCTTCGTGACTTTTCGGTTTCATGTTTAAGTTTTGCTGTTAGAATTATATGTGTATATAGATAAACGTTTGAATATTTTTTAATTAGGTAGAGCCATACCTTTTTTCAGCAAATCAAAACGATGACACAAAACAACAAAAGTTCACTTTTTCACAAGAAACAAATACCAGTTGGTTCACAATACCACGTGCGCAGAATGCATATGACAGATAGGCTTTTAGAGTCATGACCTGCTACGATCAAATTGTATCCAAATCATAAGTTCCACTGATTTTTTTCAAACCATCCTTTGAAAAGGATGATTTTTGATAATTTTCAACCGTAATTCATACAAAAAAAAATCTAGACCCCGGTAGAACATTTCGAGGTTAGTCTCATTTGAAAGGGAGAGCATAAGCTTTCGTTTGGTGAGTGTTTTAGCGATACTTTTTTTTTTTTATTAATGTTGTTCTACCAGAGACACCGTGTGGTTTCTGGTCTCATTTGGATTGATCCTGAATTTGTTTGATATCCTGTTCGAAGTAATTCTTTGAGTTCCAGCTTGTACGTGTCTCACGTCATATGATTCGCCATTCATAAAGATAATGGATTAAAAGGGAGTAAAACATACATAAAGGTAGATTAGTATTACTTGTACTTGATCCAAACAATAGAAAGATCATTTTAGTGTTAGTAGTTATGCTAGTTTTGATCCGTATTCAGCCCTGCCGGCCCCTCCAGCACTATTTGCAGCAATTGTGATAAGATTATGCGACACTGCTACTACTACTATGTTAGATGTATGATGCAATGTCTTTCAATAAATCACTCAATTAATTTGATGTTTGAAACTTTGCTCAAAAGTGTTTTGTTGACACATCATACCTTACCGAAAACTAAAGCACAACAATCCTAATTCTTATTTCAAACCTATCAACATATTTAACACATATTTCCTAAAACTTCACTTGTTCGTAAGCGCCTGGTTGAAGATATGACTTTCGCTATTGACATTGTCTGTAATTAACAAATACACTAAATAGGAAGATTCATTATACAACTTCATAGGCTAGTCGCCTCCCTAAGCGGACCCCCCGCGTCCTATCTCTTATGTTAATTAACTTTCTGAATTCTCTAGTTGAAGTTTATTTAATAAATAACTGAAATCTCTAATCAACCTACACAATCATAACCCATGATTTTAAACTAAAATTTAACGTGTTTGAAGTATAATGAGAGAGAGAAGGATTAGTATTTTCCATTTAATTCCACTACTTTATTTGCTTATCCTTGACAGATACGCGTATTTCGTCTACAATGTGCAGACTTCTTCAGTGTCTTGTACTAATACTCGACTGAAGAAAAACATCGCATTTACCGAATATATATTAACACAGGTACATTTTCACTTAGAAACTAGGTAAACTTAAATTTAATTTTCTATAGGAACAGGTACTCCACTGCTTACTCGTTGATGTGTCCTAGGTAGTAACTTGAAAAGCCATGTGTGTCCGTTTCCTTGATCCCTGTTGAGTAAAGTTGAATTACGTTGTTTGTTGATCTCGAGGCTTTCTGCAACATCCAATTTCCATGGTGTAGATACGGTTCGTAAAATCGTTATGTCCTCCGTCGATAGTTGGTGGTCCTCTGTGAATATGTGTTCTGCAACCTTTGATTTGAAATCATATGTTAGGCCTTTTTCCTCTTGCTTTTTGGCCTTATTAACCTCCGCTATATGTTCTTTAAATCTAGTTGCTAAAGTTCTCTTGGTTTGTCCTACATATACTTTGTTACAATGATTACAGCTTATTTTGTATACACCTGCTTTACCTAAAACATTAACTGGGTCTTTAGTGGATCCTAACAATGATTTCAACTGGTTATGTCTGCTGGTGAAAACTTAATCGAATCCGAATTGTTTTAACTGTGGTCTTAGCTTACAAGTAATATCTTGATCAAATGGAACGGACACTCGTTTCAATGGTTCAGGTGCTGCGGTGAGGGTTGTAAATAATCTCCTTTGTAGAATTCTCGCTTTTTTATCGATGATTGCCTGGATTGTGGTCTCCTTGTATCCGTTGAGTCTTGCTGTTTCGAAGATGTACTGTAATTCCTTAACCTTTCCTGTATCGCTGAGTGGAAGAGTCTGCATTCGATGAATCATGTGGTGAAAGGCGGCCATTTTCTGCTGGAACGAATGGTTGGAAGTATAGGGGATAACTCTTTTGGTGCTTGTTGGTTTCCTGTAAATTTCGTATTCAAGCGAGGAAGATGATGACGATTCCCTGATGACTAGAAGATCGAGAAATGCGAGTTTCCCGTCTTTTTCTACCTCGTGAGTGAATTTGATATCCTTATGAATTCTGTTGATCTCATCTAAAATTTGTGGAAGGGCTTCCCGTTTAACTACGCTGAAGATATCGTCAACAAACCTCCACCAACGGTTTGGTAATAGTCCTTTCTCCTTCAGGATTGTCTCCAAGTTGGCCATGAAAAGTTCACACAAGAAGGGGGATAGGGGGTTTCCCATTGGGGCTCCTTTCGTCTGCTTGTAGAAGTTACCTCGGAAAGAGAAGTAGTTCTCTTCCATACAAAGGCGGGTCAGCTTAAGGTACGTCCGAACCTTGTTTCTCCATGCTGCATCCTCTCGTTGTGTTAATAGCCAGTCCTCCAAATGGTTGATCGCTTCCTTGACCGGTACGCTGGGAAAAAGAGCTGTGACGTCGAAAGATACCATAATCTCGTCCTCGTTGATGTCTCCTGAAGATTGTAGTTGCTGGGTGAACTCCTGGGTGTTACTAACTGCTTTACTCTGGAACTGATTCGGCATACTCTGGAACTCTTTGACTAGCCACTTCGCTAGTTTGTGGGTGGGGGAACCAACTGCAGACACGATCTCTCGCATTTCATTTCCTGGTTTGTGGACTTTGGGAAGACCTTTGATCCTGGGTAGAATGGGATTGGGTTCCCGTATACGACCTGCTCCATCTCCTAATATCGATTTGCACTCCTTCAGTGCTTTCTCCACGCGTTTCACTATGTTCTGTAAGGGGTCTACTCGAAGCTGTCTATACGGTCCGTTGTTAATCTTCGTTATCATTTGATTATCGTAATCGTCCTTGTCCATGATAACGACCGGTTAATAAGGCCAAAAAGCAAGAAGAAAAGGGCCTAACATATGATTTCAAATCAAAGGTTGCAGAACACATATTCACAGAGGACCACCAACTATCGACGGAGGACATAACGATTTTACGAACCGTATCTACACCATGGAAATTGGATGTTGCAGAAAGCCTCGAGATCAACAAACAACGTAATTCAACTTTACTCAACAGGGATCAAGGAAACGGACACACATGGCTTTTCAAGTTACTACCTAGGACACATCAACGAGTAAGCAGCGGAGTACCTGTTCCTATAGAAAATTAAATTTAAGTTTACCTAGTTTCTAAGTGAAAATGTACCTGTGTACATAAATGCGATGTTTTTCTTCAGTCGAGTATTAGTACAAGACACTGAAGAAGTCTGCACATTGTAGACGAAATACGCGTATCTGTCAAGGATAAGCAAATAAAGTAGTGGAATTAAATGGAAAATACTAATCCTTCTCTCTCTCATTATACAGGTATTCCACTAAGACGCCCACATTCATCAGTGTTTGAAGTACTGCTGGCTTTGACATATATTAATTATATCTTTGTTCGTCCCAGGTGACACCTTCAAATGACTAAAATGCTTCACGTTGAAGTTAGTTTCCAAGCTAATTTTAAATTGTATATTGTATAGGGTAAATGTTCCAATTACGCTCTCACGTTTCCACTATGTGGCACCACAAAAATACATATGGGTATGTCACAATAGAAGCACACCACAGTGGAAATCCCGAGCCATAGTTCAAACACTTATCCCAAATCAAAATGAAGCACATATAAGATGAGTTACAATACCATGTACAAAAATGATGTTTAACATTGTTTCCTGAGTAATACTTCAATGAAAACAACAATGAAAGCTTGTCACGCAAATAGAAGGAGCTTGGGCACTTTCTGAAATATTTCAATAGTATAATTCCCTTGCAAACCCAAATAAATCTATCTGCGTAAAAATAAATAAAATAAGAGTGATTTGCGGCAAAACCCGCCAGTATCACACCCAACGTAAGCGTACTACGACGCGGCTCTCAATTAAAGGAATAACAAGTGTGATACTATCACTGCTAGACTAGATCTTTGGTTCTCTCATGCAGTGGTTTATCAGAGAGGGGAAGCCTAGTAATCCCCATTGCCTGCCTATGACGCCATTCTATCGTGGCATGAGCCAGCAACGCCGACCATAAACCCACCGTCTCCAACACTCCACTAGCATGAAATTAAGCCCGCCCACCAACAGCAAGGTGCAAAAACTAGCCAAGGGGAGGGCTTCGTTTGACCACGTATAACCAGGCATATTTTATAGATGACACTATGTGTTTTCGAATATCGCCGCCGGGAGCTTTAGTCCTTTGTCGCTGACTGGTTCTACCGTAAGCTGCAAGTCTATCGGCTTCTTCGTTGCCGGTGATTCCCTTGTGCCCAGGAATCCAGCAGAATGTTACGTTGGGGTTATTATGCATATCTATAGACTGTATCCAAGGGTGCCGCAATTTTCCACTTTCAATAGATTTCAGAGCACTAGCGGAATCGGTGAAAATCACTGCTGCGGTATTCAACGGGGATATTGATTCTAGGGCTATCTTCAATGCGGCTGTTTCTGCAGAGAAAACAGAGCATTGGTTGGGTAGTCGGAGTGGTATACTTATATCTGGGCCATGTAGGCCAAAACCCACTCTGTTTACGGCTTTTGAGCCATCTGTATATATTTTGATGTGGGATCCGTAGTTTCTCGCAACAAGTGAATTAAATTCTGCTTGTATTTTCGATGGAGGATCAGCCGTTGAAAGTATGTGCTTAAGTCGTCAATCAATTCGGGGGATGGGGTCATTCCATCTGCTATCACTTACTCGCATCAATGATAAGGCTGTTGCGAGTTGATTTCCAGTAAGAGTGTGGTACAGATTTTTAGCTACCGTAATTAAGAGGTTTTTAGAAGGTTTGGAATTTCTCTCATTGTAGAATATTGAGCGTTTACTAATGACGAGTGCAACCAGATAATCGAATGGCAGGACTCCTGCCTCAGCGCACGCTGATTTTGATGGTGATGATAGAAGAAGACAAGAGGCTTCACGAACCATTTTGTTGTAAAATGGTGCAAGCGACTTAATCAATTGGGTGTAATTTCGGCATGTGATTTCTGCACCATAGAAGATTTTTGCCAAAATTAAACTGCTTCCCACGTTCATGATTGTGTTTCGATTACTGGTGGACTGGCATCTACCAATAGTTTTTAAATCGGCTCTTAGCTGTTCAAAGTGGTGACTAAGCGAAAGATGTCGATCGAGATACACGCCAAGTATTTTAACGACTTTTCGGTACGGGATTCGCACGTTGTCCACCGTGACTTCACGTGACCAAGGGATATGTCTATGGTTACATATATGTGAGATTGCGCATTTCTCTGCTGCCATTTCGAATCCGCTAGAGTTAGCCCATCTAGCAACTGCTCTAATAGCTGCTTGCAGTTTAATACGGACTCTGGCAGCATTTGTCCCCACAACGACTAAGACTATATTGTCTGCATACACGAATATCTGAACATCTTTGGGAAGACATTTGAAGAGGGGCTCCATGGCGATCAAGAACAGTGAAACGGCCAAAACCGATCCTTGAGGGACTCTATTTTCCTCTATATAAGAGCACGACGACTGATTTCCGACAGCAACTTGGGAAGTACGATCGGACAAAAAGGATTGGATGAACTTTGGTAAGCTACCCTTGAATCCCCATTCCTTAAGCTGGCGGAGAACGCCTTCACGCCACACCCGATTGTAAGCTTTTGAAAGATCGAGAGTAGCTATGTCGATGTGCATGTTTTCACTCATAGCTTGGTCGAGTGCACTTCCTAGGTCCGCCAAGTATGTTGATGGTCCGCGACCTCGGCGAAAAGCTTGCTGACCGGGATTCAGAAGGTTTTTTTTCTTGAAGGTATGTTATCAAACGACGATTCACCATTCGTTCCATAATTTTTCCGTTGCAGCTAGTTAAGCTCATTGATCGAAAATCACGTGATTCTTTGCATTTTGCTCCGACTTTTGGAATTGGGATAACGGTACTATGTTTCCATTCTTCCGGGAAGAGTCCGGCGATCCAAAGCTGATTATAGCTGTTAAGCAGCTTTCGTTTCACATGAACAGGAAGTCTCTCTAGCATTGGGTATGCAACCAGGTCTGGGCCACAGGATTTTCCGGTGGCGTGGTCTAGAGCCCACAGTAGTTCTGACATAGAGAAAGTCGTGTTGTATGATTCATTAGTGGTTGGTGAGGTGAGCGAAAAGTTTGCTGGATGTTGTTCTACTTTTGCTTTTTTGACCAAAAAGGATTCTGAATACACACACTTAATTCAGATCACCGAAGTCGGTAGGAATTTACCGGGTTTTTGAACAGCAGAACAACTCGGTAAAATTTTCAAATGACCGTTACACGTGAGATATCAAGAAAATTTATAAATTTTATTTTTCATCAATAAATGGGGTAAACTGAACAACTTCTGTACAAGTTCAGGATATTTTTTTTAATAATTGGATTTTTCACTGTTTTTTAAACTTTTACCGAACAGTTCTGTAGTTCAAAATTTACCGAACGATGGAGGCCTGGATTAGTGTGCAAGGCTGACGACGAAATAGAGTTGAAATATTTTCCAAGTTCATTGGCAATAAGCTCAGGATCAGCAGTTTGATTTGATCCAATAGTAAGTTGAAATCCGGAGAGGCGTCTTTTTCCTCTTAGTGCATTCAATCGCTGCCAGACTTCTTGAGTGGTTGACTATGGGCTAATGCCATCGACGAATTGCTGCCACGAGGTCTGCTTAACGTGCCGTATTGTTGATCATCTCTTCTTGCTGCTCGCCATTGTTCCATTTTTGATTTGTGGTTCGGGTCATCTGGTGTTGTACGCTTTTTATTGCTTTTTTAACCTCATCGTTCCACCACGAGACAGCTAGCTGCCCTGGTGTGCTTGAAGTTCTATGTGTTCCTTGGCCGTTGCGGTAATGATCTTTCCCAACTCCACGGCTGTGTATTCACGATCGATAAATATGCGACTGTCGATATCTGCCTCGAAGGCTGACCAATTTGCACGACCGAATAACCAGTGTCGTCTTCGACCTGTCCTTGGAGGGCTGTCATTTCCGAGAATATCGATAGGGTAATGATCGCTACCAGCTGGGTCGCGATGAACATGCCAACGGAGTTGACCGATAATACTACTCGAACATAGTGACAAATCTATAGCTGTGTTCCTCTGCCCACTGGTGTAGGTGTCACTCTCATCGTTCAGAACTATGAGATCGTATTTTGCGCAAATACGAATGATAGCCGTACCTCTCGAGTCATCACGAGGTGACCCCCAAGCTACATGATGTGCATTGAAATCGCCTAGAATCAGGAATGGTGGTTCTAACTGGGAGATTAAATGATAGAAGTCATGTTCCAGGTTTGGGTAGGGTTGTACTGGAATATAAAGGCTGACGACTGTGCAGCGAATTCGTTGCTCAAGTCTAGTTGCCAGTGCAAGCATCGGTGTGTCTAGCGGTACGTCAACATGCTGTGCATCTACTTGGACATCGAGGGCCGTTCCTTGGTATATGTTGTTACCGGTCAGCGTACGCCACGTATATCGGCCCCGGAGCAAAGAAACCAGATTACGTGTAGCGTGCGGTCGAAGGTGGTGTTCTTGTATGGCCAAGACTGTTGGTGCATTAACGCCGTTGATCATGATGTCAAAGTCACTCAGGTTTCGGTATAAGCCATTGATATTCCACTGAAAAGCAATTCGGCGGCGATTTTCTGGTATTCCATCGGAAGTATTGTACGCATATACTGGAGATAATGGTAAAGGAGGTCGTCTATCTTGCGGAGAGATGTCAGATGTCCCGGACGCGTTCTCGTGAGGACTTGCCATGTCGGAGTTTTGGCAAGTTTGGATTTCTTCCGGGGTGGAGTTGTTGTGGTAAGATAGATTTAGATTGGTTTCTGAAAGGTGGCATTTTCGAGTAGGTTGCAATGGATAACAGCTTATTAGAAATACTTGCCCTTGGTAAGGGGTGATTCACGTCGACTGCCACCAGAGGCTCGTCGAGCAGACTCGGAACATCCCTGGTCAGAGTCGACGTGGAAGGCCTCGCGCTTGGCGAATCAGATGTTTCGGCAACGGTTCTGTTTGATAACGTGCACAGTTGAGCTCTGTGGTGGTATTGTTGATCGTAAGTGGTTGAATAAGGTACAACTGCTATCAGCGGCACAGTTTTTCCCTTGATGAGGGGTTGTCCACGTTGACTGCCGCCAGAAGCTCATCGAGCGGGCTCGGAACATCTCTGGTCAGGGTCGACGTAGAGAGCCTCGCGCTTGGCGAATCCGGTGTTTCAGCGACTGTTCCTTTTGACAACGATCATTGGGTACGAAGCGTGCATCGAGTTCCTCTACCAGTGGGTCCGAATTCTACAAACAGTGTCACCGGGGATCCAGCATCGGGCTCAATCAGCCGGGTCCCATTCCTTCAACAAGAAGCTACCAACTTCGAAAGCGGTTGCCAACACCGCTACTACAAGTTCGCGTTCAAATCCACCAACCTGCATTGCATGCTCTGAGAAGCATCTATTGTTCCAATGCCCTACATTCCAAGGGATGACCGTTGGCCAACGACGAGATTTGATCTCCCAGAAGCGACATTCAAGTCTTCATTGTCATACACCTGCCGTCATTGTCATGAACAGCATCACACGATGTTACACAAATCCACCTCTAACTCCGCGGTTCAGCAAGCCGCCCAGCCCACGCTGCAGCAAGCAAGTTCTATCGGATTGACCAAGCCGTCTTCACTCAGTTCCAGCTCATGGCAGTTCTCCAAGAGCTGTTTTCCTATCCACAGTTGCACTCTGGATCGAAGATCGATTCGGAAAAGTACACTCCGCTCGAGCATTCATCGACTCTGGTTCGCAGTCGAACTTTATCTCGAAGGTCGTCATCGCAACTGTAACGGCTACCCAATCCGTCATATCCACCGTCCACTCCAAGTCCAACAAGTTTTCCAGCAAGTTGGAGTTCTTGGTCCTGCCGAAGCTAACCGCAGAGCTTCCCACTACGGATGTCAATATTTCTATGACGAAGATCGCTCCGAACGTAACCGCAAGTTGAATTATTGTCAAGAAGATGCAGGAACTGTGCAAAACTCCGATAATTTAATAGCTGTCCGGAAACTGGAAAACTGCATGATCTTCAGGAAAATTCCATCAATTCCAGAATGATTTCCGGGCCATTGGAAAAATTTTAAAAACTTTAGGGACCTCCAGAGAAGTTCAGGGAAGTTTAGAGATTTTAAAAATGAAGAGAGGAAAGTTCAAGTCTGTGTAGTTACAATAACTTCAGGGAAGCTCCACATTTTGTTAGAAAGTATATTCGTTCAGGGTAGTTTAAAAATCTTGAAGAATTAGTTCCTATAAATTCAGGGCAATTCCGTGAATTTCAAATAAAATTCCAGAACTTCAGTGACAATCTTCAAACCGCGTAGATAATTTGAATTTCTGGAAAATAAACCTTAGAGAAGTCCTGATCATTTCAGGGAAGTCCAAAGAAGGGAAGGAAACTTCATAAAAGATTAGAGATCTTCACAAAAGTCCCGCGCACTTCAAAGAAGTGCCGATATTTCCAGTAAAATTACGGGAACTACAGAGAATTGCCTAGGATTCCAGAAAAAATAACGGCACTCATTTAGAAATTTTTAATAACCAAACTTTCAACAGCTTATCGTTCGGTCCCTGATTTCAAAAGCTGTTTCACTAAATTTAAATTCCAAAACACTGTCAGCTTTGTTCAAATAATCAAGTCTTACCATTACAGTGATGTTTTCCTTGCTTTGAAGCGTTATATATAATTGCCTGATTTTACCGAACACTTCAGCTGTTGAAAATTCGATAAAAATTACCGAAGTCGGTAATGTTTTCTAAGTATACAGAGAAGATTAATGAATATTAGGAAAATCGTGGAAACTTAAGAGAAGCTCCGAGAACATCTACACACTAAGATTTTTTCACAGAAAAACTGCGAAAAATCACCGAACTGTTTACCGAACGTTCAGCTATTGAGATTGCAGTCAAATGTCACAGAAATCGGTTGAATAATCTTAGTGTTTAGTAACTTTTGGAAACTTCAGGAAATTCCAAAGACGTTCAAAAAAGTTTGGAGATTTAGTGAAGTTGTGTGGAATTCCTGAAAGTCCAGAAAATTTCAGCGAAATTGACAGAATTTCAGGTAAATTCAGAGGCATCGAAAAGTCGATACTAGTTCACAACCTTTTTTGTTCAGAAGTTACGGAAAGTTCGGTGAAGCTCCGAGAATTTCAGGAAAATTATGAAGGTTTTGGGAACTCTAGAGAAGTTCCGACAACTTTATGAAAAATATCACCAACTGGCGTGCGACTTGATGGGTCGCATAAGGGTTTTGGTTTAAGATGAATTCGTCGCTTACACTCCAAACTTCACTCTCCCATATCCATACGCACATTCTGTCGCAAAATTTCCATATCCTCATCCTTCAAACCATAACTCTACCCCCTTTTTAATGGCATGTTCCTCATGCTGCAAACAACAATACAATGGCAGAGTCCCAATGCAATACACATGAAATTGCATTCCGTTTCCCAAACCCTACTGCTGATGCAAATTGCAACCGTCACCCATCATTGGTTTTTCGATTTTCGCTTCCATTGACCCTCCCTTCTTCTTCTCTTCGGTGCAACATTTGCCTCCATCCTGGTTGCACCTATGAGAGCGAGGGGTGCGATAATTTATTCCACCGGTCATTACTGTATGTAGGTACCTTCTGACTGTCGATCCTGTAACCGTTCGTCGTCGGGCATCGGTAACAACAATGTTTTGGAAACGGTTCCTGAATTTCGCAGATTGTATCGAAAAAAAAAAAAGAATGATGCACAAAGGGTGAATCGCCCTAATCGTGAAAACGGCAGCATCATTCGCTTTTCCCTCCAAAATTCCCTGCGAATGGTCATCTGGCGGTGAGCTTGGATATGTATGTGAGTTCGGTCGTTCGTTCGTTGGTTTGGTAACCCTTAGGATGCAGCTTCGACGATGATTCAAAGGGGTCTCCCTTACTCGCCCTTTGTGCTGGCTTTCGGGCTGTCACGAAGAAAAGGGTGGTCATTTTAGTCATAAATCAAACGGATTGTGATGCAATCGGGTACAAGGAATCGAATTGGGTAGGGTAGATGACCAAACATGGACTGATCGTTTCAATACATATAGGGATTCTTCTTGTCCATATCTATTACGTCCCAGCTGTACTTTGTCCGATAGCAGTGGGCGCTCCTCACTGTTTGATTTGATCAAGCTTAATAACCTTTGATTGTACCCAAAATGTCACTGTATGAAGGGCCAATAACGGGTTTGGTGGATCGATAGGTAAATTCACCTATACGCCGCCACGGGATGGTAGAGAATCTCCTTCCAGCAACATGATCATACAATTAGTCAAAAATCGAGCCGTACGACAGAAGGATACCCCAATGAGTGTGGAGAAGAGTCCGCCCTTTTTGCACGAGATGTTAACAACAGGAAGTTGACAATTTCACTCTCTCCAGCCAAATCGCTTTAATCGGGTGCCCTGATGGTTCCTCCCAATCCCAGCATTGTTTTGTATATGTATATGAGCAATAATAAAAATTCAAAATTTAAAACGATCTCACCAACTTTCGCTGTTTCTTCACCCTTCTGTCCAATTTTCGTGCCTATTTGTGAACTCGTGGTCCTTCTCTGCATTACTGCTAGTCGCTACCAGTCAACCGAAAGTCTCTTATGTTATGTCTGATGTGTTCTACGATACTTCGACGTCCATTGTCTTTGTATGATGATCTTGAGTTCCTAGTTGCGTCTTCTAAAACCGTAACACCAATGCGGAAAATAGACAGGGTCTCTGGGTATTTTCTTAACGAGCATCACTCTTTTGTCGTATCGCATGTGATCCATTTTGCAGCTCTTCTTTCACTTTTACTTTGTTGACTCCATGGTACCGGAAAAGATATAGATATATACATTATTAGCAATGATGTGATATAACCACAACGGGATGACCGTTCAGAATGGTTCAACGGATGTGAAATGGGGGAATATTTAAATTTAACACGATTTAAAGTATTTCAATGCAACATTACATTTGTTCACTAACAATTAACACATTTTTCAATATGTTATCCTATCTAATTGCTGGAAGAATGTACTTGTATTTTATACAGTTAGTATCAATGTTCGGTCATATCGTATCTTCAAGTGATCTTCGCAAGTGCTACATTTCGTTCAAGCTCTTTGGAACTACATGTGATGAAATATGAAACGCACCTTTTAAAGTGAATTGCAAATAACAATGTTCATCACTTATTCACACATGAAATCTGCCTCGACCAACCTGGCAGAACGCGCTCTAGCCCTCACTGAACCAAAGGGCAGGGCCCTCAACTTTGTGTTTCTGAGCACTTAAACATTTTTGATGTCCGAGTATCAAAATTGATCTTTCAAAAATTACGAAAGATCGATTTTGATAACTGTAGCTGAGTTCCTTATCTGAAATCGGTCGATCGACATCACAGGAATTTTCGATCATGCAAAATATGTTTCAAACTGTTACTTTTAACTCGGTGTTTAAATTAGCTTGGAAAATTAGATGAACTGTTAGATCCTGAATATGTGGTGATGTAAGTCAAACCGTGCCAGAAAAAACGTTTTCCGTTCCTCCAGTGTTCGGGGGCCTGTCAGGGACCATCGAGTCCACGGAGGACTATTGAGGATCGTTATATTAAATTCTGTTTGTTGGGAGACGGGCCCAGTGTAGTGATTAGCATCCATGCTTGTCTCAATATTTCGATGTCAATGTCCTCACAAATGACCTAACATATTTTAAGGTTATAAACAGTAAGATTGTTTTTTAGGAACTGACGTACTGTGCATTGGAATATATAGTAAGTTTAAAACAAACATAGACAAATTTTAAAAACAAAATGTTTCAAAATTGTGAATGTTTGTGAAACTAAATTCAACGTCATTAAATTGCCACATTTAAAGGTTAAGCATGTGAAATATTGGAATCGGTACATGTTTTTCATGCTTGTAACTTGTGGGAAGATTGTAACTTGTTCACCAGGCCATCATGCCAGTTATTGTCATACGTATTTTCAACGTCTTAATATGTCATGGCTAATGTTTTGGACACATACTTGTTATTAGTTACTAAAGTTCGATTCAGTTGATGAACGGTCGTTAGTAGTTGCTGGTAAACTATTTTTGACGTACTGGGGATAAATTGAAAATCTAAAATTACGACCGTCACGAAAAGGTGTAAGGTTTTGAACGCTTATAACTTTGTCATTTATATATGAAATTAAAATCCAAATACACCAATCGATAGCAAATAACTCTCAAAATCAGTCACAGTAAATGCTTTTCCAATTTTCCATAAAAAAAAACAGTTCATAAATATACAAATAAAAAGTGATTATTTTATCACTATTTTCATGAAATAAACGTTCTCCCTAAACCCAGTCGTCATAATCGAGTACCACTTGGTTGCACATCGTTCTGATTGAACCTTAAAAGTTATAAAACCGCGCTGCTGTCGTGGCTCAACTCGTGGGAGAAGGTAGTAGCAGCAGCAGTAGGAAGGCAGCAGTTCCTGTCCACCGCAGCGTTCACCAGTTTGAACCCCGAACCTTGCGCGACGGGAAGGACGAAATCACTGGCTGCTGGCAGCGAGTCTTGTCGCCTCGATGGCGCAAGCTCTCCGAAGTGGATCAACCTCACCTGAGTGATGGATAACGATCCCGCGTGCTACAAACCTTCTTGCGCTGTGTCCCAGTTGCCGAGTTAAATTTAACTAACATTCCGAAAGTCATTTTCGAAAAACCCGATGATTTCAATCGATCGGTTTTCAAACGGAACTCAGCCACGGTTGCCAAAATTTAACTTCTAGTTGGTCAAAAATAAATACGTTCGGATAGCAGGGTTATTCGATAACTTTCCATCTGTCAATTTTAACCACGAGTTAAATTTAACTAGCCAATTGGGACTTAGGCTTGGAAGTAAAATAAAGGACGGATCCATAAATAGCGTAGCATTTATTAGACCATTTAACCCCGCCAAACCTTGACAACAACATAAAGAAAACATTCATGAACTTTTCCGAACACTTTTTTTTCCAGGAAATTAGTGCAACTAGCTAAAATTAAATGAAAATGGTTTTTTCTCGTACATCTTTCACCGTCCCCAGAGAGCCCAAAAAAATTAAAGTTATAAGAGAAAATTCTATCTCGAGCTCGATCTTTCAACATGGCATGTATTTTGATGACACTCGATTTGTGATTTCCCTCTCACAGATTACAAAATAGAGTACTTCACACTACTAAACATGTCTGGTAGGTTACTTCTACTGTATTTAAAATCAATATCTAGATAAAGGCATGAGAATTTCACTAAACAGCTTAAATGCCGTTCTGTCCCATGTTACTTTTGGACGTTTTTCACAGTTTCAAATGAAAATAGAAAAACATGTTATTTGTTTTGGGCTTATTTATAAACAATATCAAGTCTAATTGTCCCATGATGAAATTCTACGCATAACTGTCCCATAAAGATTTTTTACTGAATCTTTTATTGACGGATCGATTTGAGAGCACGAATGATCGAAACAGGATGTATATGATCAAAAGAAACTCAATGAGTGATTTCTGGAAGTAGAAGCATTATTTTATGATGAAAAATATTAAGAGAAACGGGAATTCATATTAAAACACCAGATTATAGTTCAGATTTCAAACTGTGTATTATTAGAGTAAAAATATAGTTAGCATTGTCTTAATATACTGCCGTGGATGCATGTGGTTGAATATAAAGGGTGATACGGTCAAAATTTGGTCAATATCAACTTGACGTATTTCTTTCAATTTTGCATTTAAAAAACCTGAACACCCCTCATTTTGAAGGTGTGTGTGTGTAGAATGTTGCTCCTATTTTGATTTTGGAATTCACTCTTCAGTTGTCAAAATGCCGTCCAAGCAAGAAGAGCAGCGTATCAAAATTTTGCTCGCGCATCGCGAAAATCCGAGCTACTCGCACGCAAAGTTGGCAAAATCGCTAAAAGTTGCCAAATCAACCGTTACAAATGTAATTAAAGTGTTTGGGGAACGTTTGTCGACAGCCAAGAAGTCTGGATCGGGGGGAAATCGAAAACCGGAAGCCGCTGAGACGACAAAGAGAGTTGCCGGTAGTTTCAAGCGAAACCCTAACCTCTCTCTCCGAGATGCCGCAAATAAGCTGGGTGTATCGTCTACAACCGTCCATCGAGCCAAAAAACGAGCCGCA
Organism: Ochlerotatus camptorhynchus; assembly: GCF_037179485.1. Classification (NCBI taxonomy): domain Eukaryota; kingdom Metazoa; phylum Arthropoda; class Insecta; order Diptera; family Culicidae; genus Ochlerotatus; species Ochlerotatus camptorhynchus. Next base: position 635,506 of record NW_027040802.1, on the reverse strand, counting down.
CTATCGACTTACAAGAAGGTAGTGACTCCAAATCGCGATGATAAACAAAATACGACGGCCAAAGCGCGATCCCGGAGGCTGTACACGACGATGCTGACGAAGTTTGACTGCGTGGTCATGGACGACGAAACCTACGTCAAAGCCGACTACAAGCAGCTTCCGGGACAGGAGTTTTATACGGCAAAAGGAAGGGGAAAGGTAGCAGATGTTTTCAAGCACATGAAACTGTCAAAGTTCGCAAAGAAATATCTGGTTTGGCAAGCCATCTGTACCTGTGGCTTGAAAAGCAGCATTTTCATAGCTTCCGGGACTGTCAACCAAGAAATTTACGTGAAAGAGTGTTTGAATAAACGTCTGCTGCCTTTCCTGAAGAAACACGGTTGTTCCGTACTGTTTTGGCCGGATTTGGCATCTTGCCATTACGGTAAAAAGGCCATGGAGTGGTACGCCGCCAACAACGTGCAGGTGGTTCCCAAGGACAAGAACCCTCCCAACACGCCAGAGCTCCGCCCAATTGAGAAATACTGGGCTATTGTCAAGCGGAACCTAAAGAAGACCAAAAAAACTGCTAAGGGCGAGCAGCAGTTCAAGGCAAACTGGCTTTCTGCGGCGAAGAAGGTGGACAAGGTGGCTGTACAAAATCTGATGGCAGGGGTCAAGCGTAAGGCCCGGCAATTCGGATTTGGAAAAGCGGAAGCCTAACTGAATATTTTTCCTGAATTTTATACTAATTGAACTTGAAAAAGAAATTTAATTTGATTTTTTAAATAAACGATTTCACCGATTTACACGCGTTTTCCCTTGACCAAATTTTGACCGTATCACCCTTTAATGGAATCCTTGCTGTATATGTTAACTTTTCCAAAAACGTTCTTGAAATCATTGAAGTCCACGATCGACAATCTTATTGTGTTCTACACAGAGCATTCATCATTTGTTTTTCAAGATGCCCATACTTATAGGCTTTATAGATGTAGAAAACGACGATTGCAGCAATGTCGACGCACTTATTGTTGGTTTCAGTTAATAATTCAAACCTATGAAAACTATCCACTTTCAAAACTACGCAGAGAACTCAAGCACGCTCATGTAAACACAACCACAACCACAAGAGTAAAGACGTCAAACACAACGTGGCCATCAAAGCAACACGGAAAGTAATAGTTCATAGTGTGACTGATATGCGTACACTCTGAAAAATCTTCACGTCCGATTTACGTGAACTATTCCGTAATTGCTCTGTTTTTAGAAAACCTTAAATAATGCGTGACGTTAGTAACTTTGACCTGCATCACACGTCATGTTCACTAAAGATGTTAGTGAAATCTATCGTATTTTCACGTAAACATATTAAGTGTGTGATAGTGAGTTTACGACATTAACATTTTTGCGAAACTAGATTTACGTGATTTTCAGGTATGCAAAAAACAAATCAATGTAGCGTCAAAGTGTAAGTTGGCGGAAGAGTTCCTCAACGATTTAAAATTTCCGGACAGCTTGCTGAAAATATTGTACGGTAATTTGATTCTTTTACTTAATGTGTTTAGGATTATGAGTCACTAACGTAGCTTCTTGTAAATGTTTATAATTTCAGAAGATGGATTCGGCATCTTTATCTTTCTTACTGCATCCGAGGATCAGTTCGTTGAATGCTTAGAAGAGCTGGACTATGAAGATATGAGACGCCATGCACATCGTCATATTCATTCGAGTTAATTCAGTTCTGACGAAACCGAAATGTATGTATATAATACAAAATTGTTCACAACAGTTTACTACAATGTATTCATGTTTTATCTTTTAAAAAATCAGCGATTCACCAGCCAATCTGAACCAAAAATTGATCGGCGAGAAACTTGCTCCCTCGGCTTTTTGGAGGTTTATTTACCTGTTGTTTCACAAGGGGAAGCCTTTGCTGCACCGGTATATTGAATTGAAGTTCAATTCAATATACCGGTGCAGCAAACAACAGTGTAATTGAAAGCCAAGTTAAAACGAAATGTGTTCAACGGAAAGCTCACCCACTTGTCCGGACAGTGGTTCATCCACCGGTTGTTTCGGAACAAGAAGCCTATTCTTCAGAACAGCGTACCGTAACGGTAGCTGGCCATGTATCACAACACCTACCGATAGCATCTGGTACAGCTTAGGTTCCGGTAAAGGATTCTTCTCTTGCGGTTTCAGGCGCAACTGACGGTTTTTTTTTCCTTAGTGAAGTTAACACGTGCACTCGCGTTCTTGCTGAAGGTCTACCTCAACCGAGTCTAGTAACTTTGAATAAGCGAACTTTATCTCCAACTGAGACGCCTGTAATTCGCAGATCACTTTTTAGCATACCAAGCGAAGAATCTTTGAAGTGTGGTAGATTAATTAGCATAGATTATTTTGACAATCAGCCTGTATCACTACATCACGTTGGAAGTTCGTACATGTTTAGAGTTAAGAATAATTATAAAGATAATTGAAATAAATGGTTGAAACAGAGTTTCAAACAGACTTATTAATATTTTGTTAAACAGTCAATAATTTGCAATTCAATGCGCAGATATAAATATCAAATACAACACGGAAAGTTTATAGCTGCCCAATAAAATTGCAAAATATTAACAGCTTCTATTAAAACGTTCAATTATTATCATTCCAAAAACACGTGCAAATGACGTGAAACGCATTTTAAATGAAACGGAATATCACGCAAAAGTTACCAATGCTTCCTGTATTTTTTACCCAATTTTCACGTAAGTGGTACGTGGAAATCATGCCTTATTTTCTTGACTGATCACGTAGATAATTGAAGCTGAATTTTATTCGGCTACGTACTATTCCAGTCAAAGCTACGTGAAAAGTAGGGTGAACGAAAACCATCTATGTTTTCAGGTAGATCTGCCGTGAAGATTTTTCAGAGTGTAGAATTTTCTACTTCATAGCAAATTTCTCGGCATCAAAGTCTCACTGAATTGTTTTCGTATAAAAATAGGTTTAACTAATTTCATTGAGGGTAATTTCTGTAGTTTTCACTAAAACAAATTGATTCTGATGAAATATGAACAATGCACAAACTTATTTTAACTTATATTTCTTCCAATAAGCAGAAATGATTCGAAACATTATTCGCGATTATCTCAGATGATACTTTTAGAACATGGGACAGATATGCGTAGAACGGCAGTGTTTTGTACACACCCACCAATTTTTCTTTTAAAGTTTGATAACCCTGTTTGGCTGATTAGTCGTTAGCTGGCAGAATGTTTCCCAGGGTTTACGGATAAGTATGAGTTAAGCTGACATCCAACACGAGAGGAAATAGCCAAGCCTAAGACATTTATTAAAAATTAATGTGAGATGGCAGGAACACAAATCAGTAAGCCCTAAATTCAAGATGAAACCTGAAGCCTTCATTTTATTCGAAGATTTGCCATAGGTCAACATAGGTCGTCTAGAAAGTTGTTGGTAATCTGATGGAGGTTGGTTGAATTTTCGACAACAGGAGCATACTTATTCTGTATTGACCGAGATTATGGGAGCTGACGAAGTGTTGACCAATCTTAGCAGCCTTCTCACCAGGAGTTATCAGATGATTCACTGAAACATCGGAACGATTCAGTGGAACCAGTAGTGGTGGAATAGATCCCGGAACAGAACAATCGGTGAGAGAACTGAGCTTATTTCGGTGATTCTCCAACCTGTGTAGGTTAATTTTTGTGAGGCGGTTAACGTTTGCATTAAAAAAAATGGACTTTTTTCGGATGGTGATAAAAAAAGCTTAGACAGATAATTACTTTTGATAAATTTCCCATGGAAGATAATTATTTAAGCTTACTAGCAAAAAAATTCTTGTGAGCGGCCATCCGGCAGTTAACCGTGTAGGCATGTTTTTGAGTTCTTTCTTCGTTTTATTTATCAATTCCTCCTCAGTTTTCGCGACAAAATTGTTGGAGTAGATCTTACGCTTCAGGTTGGCCCAGACATTATCGATGGGACGCTTGGGCGGGTTCGCCGACTTGGGTACCACATCGATATTCAGCCGCTCCATCTCCTCCAACAGTCGCTTCGAGTAGTAGGCCGACGCCAGATCCGGCCAGAACACCGCGTCTTCGCCCTTATGGTATTTCTTGATGAACGACGCAACTTCCGGCAGGCATTTCGTACTATAAATTTCCCCGGCTTTGACATCCCCTTCTCGCTGATTGTCAGCCACAGCAGCACCTTCTTGGGGAACTTGGTGTGTGAAATGAACTTCACCTCAGAGCTCACTTCCTTTGTGGGGGAAGTAAAATACGAAGTGCCCTGCCAGTCGTTGCCATCCAGGGTGAGATAGGTCTCGTCGTCCATCACTACCGCAGCGTCGCGATTCGCCGGGAAAAACGCTGCCGCTGCCTCATTGTCTGCCTCCGAAACCAGTGGACGTGACTTCCGCTTTCTGACATGTATGTTCATGTTCGCCAGGTACTTTTCACTGTTTGGCCGGTTGCACCGACCTCCCGGCCAAGCGCTCGCAGAGATATAGCCACTTTTCCCTCGGTCTTCATCTTCAACATCCTTTGGTGCTTTTTGTCGCTCAGGGTCGTCGACCGTCCGGAACCGAACTTTCTTTCGATGCTCTGATTGTTGTCTAATAGTGCCAAGATGTTGTAGATGGCGGAACGGGCGTCCACAAAGTGCCGCACAATGTCCGTTTCCGACGCGGCGGGGTGCCGTTCTTTGAACGCGCACACTTCTGAACGGAGTTGCTTCACTATTTTTGTTATCACGGTTAGAGTTCGACTGATAGAGCTGTCAAATTTTGTCTGCTGACTCATGGGTTACTATGATTGATGCTGCATAGGTAGTTTTGTCAGTGCGGGTGAAGGTAAACCCATGAAAAATCGACAATGGTTCAGAGTATCTCTCTTGGGCACCGTAGTTGATAATGGTGTCAGTGCAGTTGGTTTGTGGCGTTCTTGGTAGCCTACAGGTTACGAGATGTACCCAGACAACCAGGATGCATGAATATCGATGATTTTTTTTATGATATAGAAGTATGTTACACTCGAAAGGAGAGGAAAATAGACCACATTTGTAGCAAAAAAAAAAATATGCCAAGGAGAATTCATTCCTTACTGAGTTATTGATCAATTTATTTTACACTACCACTTTTTGCTTGGGCACTCACGAATATTACCAAAGCCCACGGACCGGCTTGTGTCCATGGAAGGCCATGCAAGACCACCTTGAGAGGTTTGTTGCCCTCGATGTGGAGTACTACCAACAATCAATACGAAACTAACGATTTTAAATTGGCTCACTACTTGACTAGCCTATTGGGCCCAAGCAATCGATTAACGTACCCCATTCTAGTCGAAATTCTAGTACTATGCAATGTTTGTTTTGATTCGCTATGAATGTTTGACTGATAAAATGAGGGGTGATTGGTTTTTCCTATGTTTCTAGGGGTGAATCGATTAGCTTGGGACCGAAGAGAGTACCAGAGCTGAGCCAAAAAGTTTATTTCGGGACCTGCTAGTCTTAGAGTTACCTCTATGGTACTACGGTACTACACTCTTATTTGCTTCAGCAGCTCTTGATCCACCTTGTGTGGGTCATCGATTGGACTCTGAGTTTGAGGCGCTTTGTGCTCAGGTGGATGGCACATTTTAGACCTCTGCCGATGTAATTGTCAGGCTAATGCACAGAATTAAAGTTTTTTTTTAAATTAAAAGATAGTTGTTGGAGACTAGTAAGCCATGATGAAGATTTCATCTACTAACAATCACTGTTTTTTAATCAATTCAAGTTCAATAAAATGTGTAATCTCATTAATTATCGGTGTTTGATTCTCCGTTTCGGAGTTAATAGAAAACCAGTGTTCCCTTTTTCAAGAACCTTTTCAAAGAAGAGTTTGTGCGAAGAAGATTAATTTCCATCCTCAGGTGAGCAAACTGTCGGTGTGATTCCGAACCAGCCGCCTGAAACAAGTGTTGATGTAGAATTATTTTTAAGTACGTTCGGCTCCGTATAGTTTTACTAAGACAGTTGAGCCTAACCAAATCAACAATTTGAAAAATAGCGATTCAAACGTCATTTGTCGAAACTCTAAGTTCATTTAGAATTTCATTCAAATGATAGAGCTATAAATACCTCTGCATTGAGGATCAATTAATTCGCTGAGCAAAGTTACAACATTTTTCCGTTTCACCATTCCGGATGACGACGCCGACGACGGTGACGGCCGGTGCTCGGTGAGGGACCCTTTTGCATGCAGCAGCGAGCAACATCGACAAGCCAAAGGTTACTGCGACAGATGTTGCGTTTTTTTCGCTTCCATCCCCGATCAGCCTCCTGTTTTCAAGGCAGTTCAAAATTTTGGTTCGATTTTGAAATCGAATTCCAGCCAATGGTTTTCCCCTTCACCTATCACCACCTATTTGTAAAGGTAAAGGCGGAAGCAGCGTCACTCTCTGGGAGTGATAGTTTGGTGATTTTGCTTTCTATTTCAAGTGGGATGCGAGTGTAAATTTTGAAGGCTCATAGAATAAAGTGAGTGAATTTTTTTTTCACTTTCGCTTGATTTCTAAAAAAAATTTTGTCCAGAAAGATCTTTGCAAAAAAGAAGTGTAGCGTTAACATGGCATATTGTGGTGATCTCTCTGTAGGTTTACGACTAGCTACAATCTCATCACGGGGAAAAAGATTTAGCTCTTCCATGTATAGCAAACTTAGGTGATTGAAAATGTCAGGTGCTTTCTTCATATTTTGACGTAGGACTACGTCTGTGATTTCGATATGACTTTGTGAAAACCGAAAATGTAACATGTAACAAAATTATGAAAGATTTTGAGCATTAATAACACAGCTACCCCTGGACTAATATCAATAATTTTATAGCCAATCGATCCGAAATATTTCTACACATCAATTGCAATGCTTCCGATTGATGATTTTCAACAAGAAACTATTGAAAAAGTCGTAATGTCAAGCATTGTCTAATGTACAAATAAAAAGTGATAATTTTATCACTGTTTTCATGAAATAAACGTTCTTCCCAAACACAGTTGTCATAATCCAGTACCACTTGGTTGCACATCATTTTGCTTTAACCTGAAAAAATAGAAGAGGGCTGCTGTCTAGCCTCAACTCAGGTAGTCTATCGCATTTTTAAATTCAAACGAAAACAATCCCATAAAAGGGTATCCTGCAAATTAGCGCTAAACGCAATCATCACATTAGAATAACCAATCAGCTCGAACAAAGATGAAGAGCCAAAGGCTAACCAATTGAAATGTTAAACCAAATGTTGAAACATAAAAAAAAACCAGAAAACAAACGTAAATTTTACTACTACTAGCTTCAACTAATTTTCGCTTCGAACGGCGTTGTGTGCAGGCAGCAGAAGCAGCAATAGCAGCAGTAGGAAGGTGGTGGCAGGTTAGGTAGTCCGTGGTGGTGTCAAACGTATCTCCGGTCTGATCTACGAAGTGTGCTGAAGGTGTTCCTGGAAATGTGATCCGTGATGCTGTAACCTACTCTGAATACACCAAGCGTAAGCGGCCATGGATGTCGTCTACGCTTTGAAGCGACAGATGCACTCTGTACGGTTTCGAAGGTTAAATCATCACCAACTTTGGCAACAGAACGGCCCTTTTCAGGACCAACAAGCTTATTACAGTAAAGAGTTGGAATAGAATTTATCATATGCCCCCAACGACCACACAAAATGCTTTCGAGAGTTGTAATCTTGGATCAAACTTGGAAGCAGGGGTGCAAGCGATTTCGATCGATTCTCTTCATCTATCGTTAATAACTCGTTAATTGCCCTCTGCCTTCAAGGTATTGACATTAGCAAACTACGCAAAAGGAGAGTCTCGCTACTTGATAGCAAACTACTCATGATGGGAAGAGTCATGTGTAGCTTACCGGCGTGTGCAAAAAGAAAGGCAATCAAAATTTCATTTAGTGATTGTTTCCCAAACACAGACATCATATTGAAACACCATCGTGATTATGCATTGTAGCATTCTCTATAAATTCCAATTGGTACAGTAAGTGCTTCAGTGTATACACTCTGCGTTGGATAGAGTCAATATTCAAAGTGAAACAAGTGTTTATTGTGAAATTCTGTAAAAATCTTCAAAATGTCTCAACACATGGCTGCTAAATATCTCCGCGATTATCGGAAGCGCGTATGAAACCAGGAGGCAGGGAAACTTGCGAAACAGACGCGGACCGTTTCTGAACGCGCCCAATAACCCAAATTTGAGTTAATCGCATATAGTAGTTTCCATTTAACACCAGCAAAAAATACTTACTCTTAAGTATATTCTACCTAAAATTAAGTTTAATTCACATAAATTTGAGAATATGCAATTTATTCAAAAGAAACTTATTGGGCAGAACTATATCGTTGGGTCGAATCTACGTACCTTTTATGACAAAAAACCGAGTGCAAGTGAGAGACTTAACTAAAAATTAAGTAAAAAGATCTAAAATGTTGGGTAGTATTTTTTTCTCCGTGTAAATAGGTAAGACGCAGGGAATTTGTTGTCTCTTTCGTTCTTCCGCTAACCTGTTTACGCTCATTGATTTCCCATATGTGAATTTGGTTCTAAACTTCAACTTCGTTGCTTACACTCAAAAGAATGTACACGTCTGATTCAAATGTTTGAACACTTGATTTTTCAAATGCACATACACATTGATTTTCAGGGATTCCAACATCGGTTGTGTGGAAAAAGTGGATCAAAGTGTTGTTCTAGTGCCTTACACTTTGGATTGATGAAAAATCCCACACCATCAATTCAAGTGTTCTTCACATTGAATCCAATTGAATAATTTATGAAACCACACCACTGTTCAAAACAAATCGCCTTCAAGTGATTAACATTTCAATACGATGCGAATCACTTGTTTCTCAAAGGTAAACAATAATATATTTTTTCCACCTGTCAACTTCATCCAAAATCAAGTAAAAGATGTCGTCGCCATGGGAAACAGCTGCACCGTAAGCAAATTATCCAAGTCCCGAAGATTATGCTCGAAAATTTCCGAAGGAGATCATTAACAACCGAAAAAACCAGTGGCACCTAAAGGAACATATTAACCTGTGGCCCTGTGTTTCAAGTTGATAGGTTCAGTGAAGTGTTGATTTAGAAGGAGAGGCAATCATATGATATGCATGAAATTATTTTTTTCTGATTTGTTTTCGGATTGTTTGCAGTGATGGAGTGGTACGTGGATTCTCTTCAGAGGAATCGATTCTGGATGATACTCTGGGAGTCATGTCTATCGAACTAGAAACTGAATCGAAAAGGTAAGAAACTTCTAATGTACTGCCAATAGCATCAACATCTTATCAGCATTCTCTTTTCAGAACTATCCTTACAGTAAGCCTCTTTAATTTAATTGGGTCACGAATGGTTCCTGTACAGGATGACTGGCATCGAAACTAAGATCGAGCTGGGGAAAGCAGCAATACAATATCAAAATGTAATCAGGCAGAGATGTCCCAACAGCCGAAAGGAATTTGAAAAAGACTAAACTTTAAAATACAATGCAGCGGCACCGGTGGTGTAGTGGTTAGCGTGATTACCTTTCACCCCAGCAGGCCTGGGTTCAATCCCAGTCGGTGCCGCCGGGATGTTCTGAGGCATAACATCTCTGACAACGCCTTTCTTCAGAAGGGAAGTAAAGCCGCTGGTCCCCGGTTCATGAGTTGATGGGTCGATAGGTAGGGTCCAGGTGTGGGAGCTGCCTCCCTGGCGTCGGCAGCATTGGTGCACGGAAAACAAGATCGACGGAAAACAAATCAAGGAAAAAAAAATACAATGCAGCATCCTTTAAAAGGCGCATTACTGCTACCAGTGTAGAGGGTTCAGCACCCAGCATTTCGCGTACGCTATTTGGTAGCCCGTGGAGTTCCCGCAGGCACTGATACTGAGGGCATACGCATAGAATGTGCTCGATTGAGGCTGGGGTTCTTCCACCGACGCAAGTCCAGTGGAACGGCGTTCCACCGAAATTGTGCGAGATCTTGCTGTGACCGGTCCTCAAACGTGACGCTATCTTCTGATCCCACTGTTTCAACGGTTCTGTCCACTTCCTCGTCGTCCCTTTGATCCGTCTGATGAAGAGAGAGCGGTTTTGGGCCCACTCCGCGTCCCAAGCTTCCCATACTTTGCTCACGATCCAGCGCTTGACATCGTGTAACTAGCCAGAAAGACAGCTTCAGAGTTGCCTGGTATTCCGCAGTGCCCCGGAACCCAGCAGAATACCGTGTTTGGTGGCGCGGACTTCATCGTCGCCTGTACCCAGGGATGAGTCGAGGCCTTGGATGTCAGGGCTTGTTTGACGCAGTGCGAATCCGTGAGGACCAGGGTCGGTTGGTCCGAGGGCGTTGTAGCAGCGATAAAGATGGCGGCAGCTTCAGCAGAGAAGACAGAACATTGCGGCGGTAAGCTGCAGCTGGTTGGTTTGATGTTTCCGGCTCGACCGAAACCAACTCCGGCCCGTTGCAAATGAAGTTTAAAGGAGAAATTAGCATCAAAAACTATAATAATTATAATCTTCAGGTCGATAAAAATCTTGTCCACTCACATCTGTTCCTCTACTATACCCTGAATACAAAAACCCTAGAGGCATCATGATTTTGGGTAACTTTTACACCATTGCTTCAACTGGAGAACTAACCTTATCAAATATTATTCATCGACAAGCAAACATTTGTTCTTACATTTCACTTATAGAGTCACCGAATAAAGATTTATTTTTGACAAGCAGCAACGCAAACATTATTTATAGAAGATAAATCTTAAACACAGCATCTAATGTAATTGTTTCTTGTTCAGGAATATATTTCAATAGAAACAACACCATCATTATCAGCATTATCAACATGATCAATGCCTAACCATCTTTTGAAATCAGGGAGCAATTTTAGGAAAAAAATAACATTCGTTTCCGTTGTTCAATGATCCATACATGAGAGTTTGAAGTTGTAAATAAACAATCTCAAAAGTCATAAGTGCAGGGTTGCCAAACTCATGGGGTACTGAGACCGACAGCTTGATTGCCACAATGCGGCACAGCTGTCGGCACAGATAAAGTTCTAGGCACAGATTGAGATGTGCAGAGTCTTAAGTTCCCCTTGAATGATGCTGCATTTGGAAGATGCATTTTGATCCTGCTAAGGAAACACGAGAAGGCTGGCTAATTACAGATCATTCGGGTGAGACCCTTTCGGTTCATTTGTTTACATTATATTTCAATCAGTATTTGCTTACTGAGTAGACGATGGTGGGTTTACTCCCGAGCTCCTACAAAAACAAAACACTTTATATGGTCAAATCGCCTGCTTAATACCCCGTTCACATTACAGCCTATATCACGTGTTACATCAACTGCATGGCCGGTAATGGTGATTGTCATGCTTTCCCTGTTCTGAACTTTGATTGGAGAGCTATTCACTACCAAATAGTTTTTCTTAAGCAATCAGAATACGAACGATAAAGTTGATACATGATAGTTGCCAGTATGCAATCTACGAATTACTCCGTTACAAACGCAACGCAAATGGCAATATCACGATGAAAACGAATGTAGTCAGCTATTTATTCAATTTTGTTCTCCGTTGGAACAGCAATCCACTTTGTCACCAACAGTTTTCAACGGAAACACAAGGCCTACTGAAATTACCTAACCCCCGTCAATTCCATTTTGCTCCAATACAAAGTGAAGAAAATTGACTTAACCCATAATTAGCCTTATCCTTCGAACGCCAGAAAAAGGGATCAAAAGGTTGATCAGATCAGAAACACCGAGTTGCAAAAAAAAAAAAAAAGTTCTCTTCTAAAGAAATCAAATTCAATCTCCTAATTGAAAACTAATCCCTTCAATTTGCCGCCGAAATCCTTTCTTCCTCCTTTCTTTATATACCGAGAAAAAAAACTCGAACTCATAGAAAGGTGACGGCAAATAAAATTGAGAAATTGTTTGACAATAATCAATGGGTTCGAAACACTTTTCCGCCTTTGTCCCGATCGTTGATCGTGCCGATATTTGCCAACAAACAATCCGAAATCCTTCCTCCTCCGAATCCGATGCGTCAGTCAACCGTCAAAGCCAATCGGGAGTGATGTGAAAGGGATCGATGTACCCTTTTCTCCCATTTTCTCCGCTTCGTATGGGTTGGAAAGTTGCGCAACACTTTTTATGGAGTTTTTTTTTTAATCTGATAGAATTGACAGAACTTACCTTCAAACGCCTTGTTTCGAATCCAAACAGCCCACGATTGTTCCGCAGAGTTTGCTCCAGCTTCGACAATATTTGCCACCGACAAACACCGCCGTCGATCGCGCACAGCCCCAGCCACCAAATTGCAGAAAACGAAAATGAAAGCGTCCGTTTTTACTTTCCCGAACGCGGAAGCCATCTGTTTCCCGGATCGTGCGTCGCCATGTTGGTTCTGTTTGGGTTTTCGCTTTCGGTTCTGGTGGCGGTTTGACAGCCAGGTTGCTTTGTTTGATTTGGTGCATCGCGTCGTCGTCGTCGAATCGTCGCCTTGCAGTTGCAGTTGGAGCAATTATATAGCAGGCACGTGTTTTTGTTTCTGTTTACCACGGAAGGTTTGCGTTGGCTTAATTGGAAATTAATTAGGAGCAGCTTCATCCCTTTTGCCGGCTTCGAGTGTTTTCTTTGCAATCGTCGAGGTGCGGTCCCGTTAATTTGCTGCCATCCGTCTGGGTAATCAATACGGTTTCACTGTTTCATTGGTTTCGTTTTCAGCTCCGGTGGAACATTATCCTTTCTTTGTCTGCTTATGGAGGCGATCCCGGCAGCCAGTTTCCGAGGACAGAGCATGGTAAGTAATGACTTCCTGATTTCCTGCTGTGAGATGAAGATGAAAAATACAGGTCTATAATTAGGGCCACCCTGTTGTTCGGTTTGATTGAATGGCTTTTACTTTTTGAGCATCAGATGATCAATTCTGATGGATGTTGGGTAGTGTTCCCCCTTAAACATTGTTTGCTGCAGGAAACGACTTCGAACAACACAAAAGTCCAACGTTGAAAGAACTCAAGGAGAGTCGACTTCGTCATTCAGCAATATCACTTCTATCATTCCTTTGTAATTTTCACTCAGCTGCTATATTTAGTTTGCGTGTAGCTAGTTGAAATTTAAATAACAGTCATATTTGGTATGGTTGTAAAAAAAAATCAATTTTAATTGTAATGATCCAATGAACAACTTTGCCGAAGACATCGACTTCCTAGATGGTAAGGATTTCAAGATATCACATAAAAAAGAAATCACAAATTCAAGCATACTTGCGCCGCGTAGTTAGAAAATTCTGAACTTCTGTTCATCAACGATAAGGTTTTGGTCCACTGAAAAACTTTACCCAAGATAGCAAGGCAAGGATTTCATGATTTCACGTAAAATAGGAAATCATCAATACGTTTACACTAGCGCCACGTTGTGAGAAAATACTGAAATTATGTCCACCAATCATTAGTTCATTATCCACTGAACAACTTTGCCAAAGGCAGCGATCTTCTAAAGGGAAAGGATTTTAAGATATCGACAAAAACAAGGAAATCATAATTAAATGCACACTAGCGCCGCGTAGTGAGAAAAAAAAATCAAAAATTCTGTCCACCAACCATGAGGTCATGGTCCACTGAAAAACTTTGCCCGAGACAACAATTTCCTACATGGAAATTATTTCAGGATATGACATAAACAAGGAAATCACTAATTCAAGCACACTAGCACCGCGTAGTGAGGAAATTTCAAACTTCTGTTTACTAACCACAAGGTCTTCATCCACTGAACAATTTTGGCGAAGACAGCAACTTCCTAGATAGCAAAGATTTCAAGATATCACATAAACAAGGAAATCACAAATACATGTACACTAGCGCCGCGTAGTGAGAAAATTTCGAACTTCTGTCCACCAACGATAAGGTCCTGATCCACTGAACAACTTCGCGGAAGAAAAATAGCACAAAAATAAGGGCATCATTAATATCCCAGAACTTTAGGGATGCTCTATCTAGAACTTGAGAGAAGTTTCTCCATGAACTTCAAAAAAGTTTTTCTCAGAACTACAGAATTGCTGATTTTATTCTTGAGAGAAGTTCTTCCCGAACTTTAGGGATGTTCTTCTCAGAACTACAGAAAAGTTCTTCCAAAAAATCCAAGGAAGTTATATCCAGATCTTCAGAGTGTTTTTCCAAAACTTCAGAAAAGTCCTTCTCAAAACTACAGAAAAGTTCTTCCCAAAACTCCAGGGAAGTTTTATCCAGAACTTCAGAGTGTTGAAAAAATATCCTGAGGATTTCTGAGAAATCTTTGACCATCTGTAGGTTTTTGAAATAATTTTTGATCATACTGGTATCATGGGTGAGAAACGCTATTTGAACTCCTGGACAGTTGAAGATCTTCAGAATACAACCTGATCGTCCTGTAGCGTTGAAAAAATATCCTGAAATAAACTTCCGGGAAATTCTGCCCAGAACTCTAGAAAAGTTCTATCCACAACTTGAGGCAAGTTTTTCCCAGAACTGAAGGGACGTTCTTTCCAGAATTTTGGAAAAGTTTTGCCAGAACTCCACGGAAATTATTCTCCAACCATTAGGGAAGTTCTTCCCAAAACGTCAAAGAAGTTCTTCCCAGAACTTGAGAGAAGTTCTTCCCAGAACTTGAGAGAAGTTCTTCCCAGAACTTGAGAGAAGTTCTTCCCAGAACTTGAGAGAAGTTCTTTCCAGAACTTGAGAGAAGTTCTTCCCAGAACTTGAGAGAAGTTCTTCCCAGAAATTGAGAGAAGTTCTTCCCAGAACTTGAGAGAAGTTCTTCCCAGAAATTGAGAGAAGTTCTTCCCAGAACTTGAGAGAAGTTCTTCCCAGAACTTGAGAGAAGTTCTTCCCAGAACTTGAGAGAAGTTCTTCCCAGAACTTGAGAGAAGTTCTTCCCAGAACTTGAAAGAAGTTCTTCCCAGAACTTGAGAGAAGTTCTTCCCAAAACTTGAGAGAAGTTCTTCCCAAAACTTTAGGGATGCTCTATCTAGAACTTGATAGAAGTTTCTCCTAGAACTTCAAAAAAGTTCTTCTCAGAACGACAGAAATGCTGATTTTATTCGTGAGAGAAGTTCTTCCCAGAACTTCAGAAAAGTCCTACTCAGAACTACAGAAAAGTTCTTCCTAAAAATCCAGGGAAGTTTAATCCAGAACTTCAGAGTATTGAAAAAATATCCTGAGGATTTCTGAGAAATTTTTGACCATCTGTAGGTTTTTGAAATTATTTTTGATTATACTGGTATCATGGGTGAGAAACGGTATTTTTGAATTTCAGTTGAAGATCTTCAGAATAAAACCTGATCATCCTGAAGACTTGAAAAAATATCCTGAAATAAACTTCCGGGAAATTCTCCCCAGAACTCTAGAAAAGTTATATCCACAACTTGAGGCAAGTTTTTCCCAGAACTGAAGGGACTTTTTTCCCAGAACTCCAGGGAAATTCTTCTCAGAACGTTAGGGATGTTCTTCAGGAAAGCTCTTCCCAAAACGTCAAAGAAGTTCTTCCCAGAACTTTAGGGATGTTCTATCTAGAACTTGAGAGAAGTTCCTCCTAGAACTTAAAAAAAGTTCTTCTCAGAACTTCAGAAATGCTGATTTTATTCTTGAGAGAAGTTCTTCCCAAAACTTCAGTAAAGTACTTCCCAGAACTACAGAAAAGTCCTTCTCAGAACTACAGAAAAGTTCTTCCCAAAAATCCAGGGAAGTTTTATCCAGATCTTCAGAGTGTTCTTCCCAAAACTTAAGGGAACTTCTATTCAGAACTTGAGAGAAATTCTTCAAAAAACTTCAAAAAAGTTCTTCTCAGAACTTCAGAAATACTCTTTTCAGAGCCCCAGGGAAGGTTATTCCAGAACTTCAGTAAAGTCCGTCACAAAAATTCAGGGAAGTTTTCGATGAGCTTCAGGGACACTCTTTCCAAATTTATTCGCAAGATCTTTCTAGAGCTTTAGGGGTGTTTTTTTCCAGAGCTTAAAAAAAATTCTTCCCATATCTTGAGGGAAGTTCTTCCCAGAACTTTAGAGTAGTTCTATCCAGTCCTATAGGAAAGTTCTTCTAGAACTTCAGAAACGTTTTTCTCAGAACTCAATTAAAATCTTCCCAGAACATGGGGGAAGTTTTTCTCAAAACTTTATGGAACTTCTTCTCACAACTTTAGGAAATCTCTTCCCTGATCTTAAGGGATGTCCGTCCCAGCAATTTAGGGAAGTTCTTCCCAGAACCTCAGAATAGTCCTTCCTACAAGTTTAGCGAATGACTTCCCACAATTTCATGGAAGTTCTTCCCAGAACTTGAGAAGAAGTTTTCCCAGAACTTGAGAAGAAGTTCTTCCCAGAACTTGAGAAGAAGTTCTTCCCAGAACTTTAAAGAAATTCTTCAGAGAACTTTAAGGAAATACTTCCTAGAACTTCAGGAAAATTTTCCCTCAACTTCAGCGATGTTCGTCCCGGAACTAACCTAAATTTTGCATAGACTTAAAAATTCATTAAGCTCTAAAAACATAAATTCTCAACCTTTTTCTGCGCAACAAGTTGCATTTTGTCGGGAATTTATACAAGTTTTTGAATCCATCAGGAAAACTTTTGATAAATACATGGTTTCGGAGCTATTCCGCTTTCCGTTAGGGTCACTCTGCGTCGGCATTTGGCTTTACTGTAATAATTATACACGTGGTGAACATCATATTTTCTCAAAATTATGTCATTGGACCAATGGTGGTTAAACAGATGGCCCATGATCACATTGGGCCTTAAAAGTTCCGGTGCCCCCGAAAAAGTGGCCAATTGTTGACAATAACCAAAGCCCGTCGTGCGACATATCAAACTTCATGATTTTACAAAACTTGGTAGGTAATGGTTTAAATGACAGTCCATGGTCACACTAGCCCTCCCGAGCATGTTTTGGTGCCCTCGGAAATGTTCCGGTGCTCTTGGGGAAGTGGATAATTCTAGACAAGAACCGAAAACCGTCGTGGTTTTTCAAAACCCGACTGATAATTTCCTTATTGAGAGACCTAGGTCACATTGGCCATTCCAGAAATGTTCCGGTGCCCTCGAGAAAGTGACCAATCAACAAGAATTAAAACTCGTCACAAACTTCATGATTTTGAAAAATTTGGCCTTTAGTGACCTTATAGACAGTCCACGGTCAAACTAGCCTTTCCGGGCATGCTCTGGTGCCCCCGGAAATGTTTTAGTGCCCCCGGAAATGTTTCAGTGCCCCCGGAGAAGTGACCAATTCTCAACACGATCCAAAACTCGTCGTGTGGCATATCAAACTTAATGATTTTACAAAACTTGGCTGGTAATGGCCTTATCGACAGTCCACGGTCAAACTAGCCTTTCCGGGCATGCTCTGGTGCCCCAGAAATGTTTCAGTGCCCCGGAGACGTGACCAATTCTCAACACAATCCAAAACCCGTCGTGCGACATATCAAAATTTTACAAAACTCGGCCGGTAATGGCCTTATTGACAGCCCGATCACACTAGAAAACCCCCGGGCATGTTTTGGTACCCTCGGGGAAGTGACCAATTCTCGACAAGAACCGAAACCCGTCGTGCGACATATCAAATTTCATGGTTTTTCAAAACTCGGCCGGTAATGGCAGTTATTGACAGTCCACATTTATCGACAACCATTGAACCTAATTGGACCTGATTCTAGTTGGGTCAGACCTTGAGGAATTAGCATAAGAGCTTCTCGCAAAAGCTAACATCTCTTTTTGCCGTGATCTTTTCTACTTTCTCCATGAGAACCCGTCATAACTTTCAAGGAATTGAGATTTACCGTATGTGTGATAATGTTTGCACCATCGTACAAATAAGGTTCCAGTTTCACCTGTTCATACAATGCCTTGGTTTTTTTTACATGCACGTAACCTATAGCTCATACCGTAGTAGGCTGTGTATAAAAGAAAAAGATTTACTTAGTTTGACAGTTGCACCATGACGAAGTGGCAGCGTATTCGTGATTTGTCCCACGCGCAAATGTCGCAAAATGACATTTCAATCGCCGTGGGAGTGTCCTGGTGGACCGTCAAAAGGGTTTTAGACCGAGAAAAGAAAGGACAACTATCCGCAAAGGTGGCCACAGGTTGTCCGAGGTCAGCTCGGGTTCCGAAAAGGAAGATTCGGGTGAATCCAGTGTGTTCAATAAGGAAAATGGCAAAGGAACACGGGATTAGTGACTTTACGAAGATCATAAAGGAAGATTGCGGGGCGAAGTCGAGGACACGGAAAAAACTCACATGATTACATCATGAGTCGAACGATGCAAGAAAATCTTGAACTTCCTTAAGCGAAAAAATCCGGCAATCCTGTTCACCGATGAGAGCATGTTTATCGTCGATCCCGTATCAAATTCCAGAACCGACCGGTATATTGGTTCTCTTCCGGTAAAAGACGTGGCCGACGAGCACAAGAACGTGCATCTGACCAAGCATCCTGCTAGCGTTATGGTGTTTGGATTGGTGGCTTCCGATGGCAAAAAATGGACCCGGTGTTCATTCCAGAAGGCGACAAGGTCAACACGGAGGTCTACATTGGGATTTTAAGTAAGTATGTTCTTCCGTAGATCAAAAAACAGTACGGTCCGAAGCCAAATGTTCAGTGCCACATCTCGAACCCAGTGTTCACTCGGCTGTCGACAAAAGCAGGCCACTCTCGATGTGTGCTACGCGATCGTCTGTTTTCTCGGCAGCAACCATTGTGTGGTCCTCCTCATTGTTCTTCATCAGCAGTTCTTTCGGTCGATGCGTCGTCGACTTTGGAAAGCAACCGTTTCGTGATGAGTGTGTGAGTGCTGACCACGTTTTGCGTCCATTGCTTCAATGGACGCGCTCTGACCCTCGTTGGCGTACAACAATTTGCCATACAATGAAACCACTGGAAGCGGCTCCAGTTCTGATGGAGGAGGCTTTTTGGATAGCGGAAGATAAAGTGTTTATTGTGTTGTACCTTTTGACTATAGTTTTAAGATGTATTGTATAGTGACCAAGAATCCGTATAAAATAAATTAATAAACAAACATCTCGAACCGCACCCAGAAGCGGTTGCAGGAACATCTTCCGTTCTGGGCGAAGGATATGTGGCCGCCATCCAGCCCCGATCTTAATCCGCTGGATTACTCAATATGGCGCGTCATGAAGGCCAAGGCCTGTTCTAAACGCCACCCGAGTACAGCAAGCCTCAGACAAACATTGACGCGTACCTGGAGAGAAATGGATCCAGACTACATTATTAGAACCTGCCGTGCATTCCGGAAGCGTGTGGAGGCCGTAATTGCAGCAAGTAGAAACTCAATCGATGATTAACATAGTTTAAGACTCTGAGAAACATCCTTCCCTTTGAATACATAAAAAATTCGAAAACGAAATTCTTGAGAATTTTTTTTAATTTTGACATTGCTCAATGGTGCAAACATTATCACGCATACGGTAGGTCATATTTCGCTTAATGATCTATATGAAATTTGACTTCATTCGAGTTGTTTGCAGATGAACGACGGTTTTGTCGAGAATAGACCGACAATGTTCCATGAACTTCCGAAAAGTTTTTCCCCATAACTCCAGGGAAGTTCTTTCCAGAATTTTAGGACAGTTTCAATAATTTTTAGGAAAAAATATAGAACTTCTGAAATCCCCGCAATTTTAGAGAAATGGCTTAAGCTTCATTGGAGCAACAAGGACTTAAAACGTGTTTTAACGGAGTTCCCGCAAATTCTGAAAACTTCGATGGGCTCGTCACAAATTTTTGGGCATTTGCAGAAGTTTTTAAATCTTGAATAAATTCTTCAAAGTTTACATAACAAAAACAAAAGTTAGGTGAATTTCAGAAAATTTTATCGAACTTCTGGAAAAGTGTGATTTTTTAAGAACTCCAGGAAAGTTCTGCAAGCTTCAGGAAAGTGCAGAAAAATGCAGTTCAATATATACAGGGGGTAGACAAAAATGATTGGGACAGGCAAAATTTTGTCAACATTCAAATGACCACAAACCTATTCTCACTTTTTTGGTTGTCAAATTCCATTTCCACTTGAAATCCTTCAGTTCCACTCATATCTTCCTTCTCCTTCGGTATAAAAGTTATAGAAGTTTTATTTTTATTTTTGAACAATAATTAATGATAATGAATTACTGAATGCTGTGTCCAGTGTCAATTTTTACATTAAAACCATTATTTCCAATTTTTTCATATAACCAAAAACAAATCGCTGTATCTTTTTCTAGCGACACCGGCGGCATCGGCTGCGTCTAGAATTAAAACTCACTTTGACAACGTTAATCGACTGGTGATTTTCACAGTAGTCTGGAACCAGATCACAGTATCTGCTGTTCGACTCGGACAATTTCTGCAGCAAAGCCTCAACGCGATCATTGTTGGACACGCGATTCTGCTGTTCGTCTGTCTGGTGCTGTTTAACTAGCTCCTCAATGCGAGCTTCGTACATCTCGACAAGCCTCTGCTTCTCGGCATCAATGTCATCGTCGGTTCCGCAAGCACGATCCTGCGTGTGTACGTACGAATCCTTGGAATGGATCGACTTGGTCGTAATGTCCTCGTTTTCCGAATCGTGCCATGATTGTGCAGATAATGCCGGGGACTGGCTTTGCTACACTCGTCCATTTTAACCACAATCGGTGAAATGCCCTTAGAGCTGGGTGTGTTTGCATCGTTGGTGGTCTTCTCCCGCACCGTTACGGCGCCACTGGCGTTTGAACGTTTCTCCGAGGAACTGAGCGATGCCTTGAAGAGCCACAGCTCAACAGCCTCTTTGGTGAGTCTTAGAATTTCAGTATCACGCTGTTCCAGGTCTATGCGAGCTTGCGAGAGCAGCTCCTTCAGTCATCTGATCTGGCGCTGAACCCGCTGGGTTGGGGTAAGGTAGTCCTCACCCGAGCAATGTACTACGTATTTCATCTTACGGCCACTAATCGTGGTGCCATTGCGGGCCACGTACGGATGGTCGCGTTCTATTTCTGTGGCCTTGCCACTGCGAGGAGACGATTTTTTTTTTCAAATCCGTCCTCACTCGTTTTCTCAGAACGGCCGTCCCGGTCGTATTCTTATCCTGTGGCTTTACCACGGCAGGGAGACGATTTTTGCAAATTTTCCTTGCAAGTGGGTGATTTGCCCTTTGTTGTGAATGTTAAACCGACAGCTCAGTAGGCCTAGCATTTACAATATTAAGAACCAGTTAGTCTTTCATAACCAACGATCGAGTCTAGATCAACCGTCCTTAGGAGCGATAGGAAGTCAGACAATAAAGATCCATATAATAATTGAACCATCTCATTAAATACCACATCTGGCGACGAGTAGAACCCACCGGAAATTCGGAGAAGTAATGTGACATGGAGGACCAAATACTCAAACTTCCACCGTTTGAATGCGAAAATGTTCCGATGACGGAACTCAGGCAAAGATGGTTCGACTACAAGAAGCAGTTCGAATACATCGCCGAAGCCATGAGTAAAAAGAAGAGGAAGAAGAAGAAGCTAAAGAATATTTTCGTCAACTTCAAAGAGTATATGAAAATCTACCCGAACGTGACGAAAATAATCCTGAAATCGGTGAGGACGATTTCAATAAGGTCATTCGTAGACTTGACAGCTACTTTGCTCCTAAGCGCCATGATACATTTGAAAGATACTCATTCTGGAATCAAAAGCCGGTCGCCGGTGAGACGTTGGACAAGTTTCTATTGCGGGCTAAAATCTTGGCAAATAACTGCCAATTCGGGAACCACGGAGAGAGAAAGTAAGGATGCAGCTGTAATCGACAAAATAGTAATGCTTGCACCACCAGAACTCCGGCGGAAGATTCTGGAGCAATCCAACATCAACTTAGACGATCTAACAAACCTCGTCAACACTCATCTATCCGTTCAGCATCAAATCAGTGAACTTAACCAACATGCCCCCGGTACAGGAAATGTCCTGGACGCTAGTAGTGGGAACGTATTCGTGAATAACCTATCCAGCGACAATAGCTCTCGTTAGCCGCAAAATCGTCTGGCGGGCGATTGTGGCAGATGTGGTTACAAGCAGCATGAATCTGAAGAACATTGCCCCGCTAGGAATGTCAAATGTCGCCAAGAAATGTAGATCAGTTCTCAAGAAGCAGAATGTAGAAACGCCAGAGTCACATAAGCGGAATATTGGAATTCCCGCCAATTACCAACATCAACATCGCTCTAAGGTACCAAGAATCAACGCCATCGGGAATCAAGAATCATCCGTTTAGAATTCAGAGGATCAAGTTTTAGATTCGTTCATCTATGCTTTCAGTGACAACCATGACGAAATGATTTGGTGCAAGGTAGGTCATGTACTAATTGGGATGATGATCGACTCAGGAAGCAAGCACAACATCATTGACGAACTAACGTGGGGCTACATGAGTAATAAGGATGCTGCCATCAGAAACGTGAGGCCATCTACAAAACGTCTGTCGGCTTATGCTCAACGTGGCACCTTGGATATTATGTGCACTTTTGATGCTGAAATCGCAGTTGTAGAAGGCAAGGAGCACAGTTTCGTAACCAGTTTCTACGTAGTCAAAGGTGGAGAGCAAAACTTGTTAGGACGGGACACAGCTAAACAGTTGGGAGTCCTGTTGATCGGGTTGCCAAGCGCCACTTACACGGAATCTGTTCAACATGTCGCCGAGAATGCTGTCGAAAAGTTCCCTGTAATAAAAGGCGTTAAAATACGCATCAATATAGACGACAGTGTCACACCTGTAGCTCAACACGTCCGCCGCGTTCCCATAGCTCTTCGTCAACAGGTTAAAGACCAACTGAACAAACTTCTGAAGTTAGGCATCATCGAGAGGGTCAATGGACCAAGTCCGTGGGTATCTCCCATTGTAATTGTTATCAAAGATAACGGTGATGTGCGTTTACGCATTGATATGCGCCGTGCAAACACTGCAATCAGGAGGGAATATCACATGATACCGACGCTTGATGATCTCCTTGCAAGGTTAAACGGTTCCAAATGGTTCTCCCGACTCGACATCAAAGATGCTTACCACCAAGTGGAGTTACATGAATCAAGCCGGTACATAACGACATTTATTACGCATCTTGGAATGTTCAGATATACTCGTCTAATGTTCGGAATCTGCAGTGCCTCAGAGCATTTTCAAAGGATCATTGAACAAATTCTGAGCAGTTGCCCGAACACTTTCAATTACCAAGATGACATTTTTATCCATGGGAAGACGGAAGCAGAGCACGACGCTGCTTTTAAGTGTGCCTTTCAAACACTAGAATCACACAATGTTGTGCTGAAAATGAAAAAATGTAAATTCAAGGTTACTTAAACTGAATTTTTGGGTTATCATATTTCTGAACATGGTGTCAGACCAATGGATAACAAAGTAACAATGTTGAGCTTCCTGGGACTCGTGGAATATGTAGGAAGATTCATTCCAAATTTGGCCACAAAAACCTTCGACCTACGACAGTTGATCATTGGCGGGCAAAAATTCAAATGAACAATAAAGCACGAGGTAGCTTTCAACAATCTGAAGCGAGCTGTTTGTTCCGCGCCAGTGCTTGGATATTTCGACAATAGCCGGCGAACTAGAGTGGTTGCAGATGCCTCACCTGTAGGGTTAGGAGCTGTCTTAATACAGTTTGAAGATGAGAACGACGATAAACCTGTCGTAATTTCCTATGCCAGCAAGAGTCTATCTCCAACAGAACGTCGTTACTGTCAAACAGAGAAAGAAGCTCTTGCAATCGTTTGGAGCGTTGAAAAATTCGGAAGAGTTTTCGAGCTCGAAACCGACCACCGACCGTTAACGGTAATTTACAAATCAATCTCTCAGCCTCCTGGTCGTATTGAAAGGTGGGTACTCAGATTACAACCATTCAAATTTCGAACCATTTATAAGCCAGGAAAAGAAAATGTAGCAGACCCACTGTCCCGCCTTTTCTTATCTATGGATGATAGAGATGTAGACGATTGTGACGACAAAATTTACATTAGTGTTATCACCGAATCAGCGGCCATTGATGTATCAGAGATAAAAAACGCCCTAAGTACGGATCCTGAATTGCTACTAGTCAAATATGCATTGGAGACAGTAGACTGGAGCAACAAAACGATTAGGAGCGGTGCTAAAAAGTACATACCTTTCCAAAATGATCTCAGTCTTCTTGAAGGTTACGTCATCCGTGGATGAAGAATCGTTATTCCTCAAAGTCTACGAACAAGGATGTTGCAGCTTGCTCACGAAGGCCATCCAGGCGAAACATTGGTGGTTTCCCGTTTACGTGATAGAGTATGGTGGCCCGGAATAGATGACGATGCAAGAAAAGCTGTGAAAAACTGTGAAGGATGCCGTTTGGTTAGCAGGCCGTCGCCACCGGAACCAATGCGTCGTCGTACAATGCCGAGTGAACCGTGGGTAGACGTAGCTATGGACTTCCTAGGACCTCTTCCATCCAACGAATACTTGCTAGTGATCGTAGACTATTATAGTCGTTACAAAGAGGTGTGTATTATGAAGAGAATCACATCAGAGGAAACAATCAAGCGAATTGAACCCATTTTTGTGCGGCAAGGATATCCAAGGAAAATTACTTTGGACAACGGCCGTCAATTTATCAGTACAGAATTCGATGAATATTGTCGTTTGCAAAACATCACGCTCAACCATACTGCTCCATACTGGCCTCAAGCGAATGGAGAAGTTGAGAGGCAGAACAGTTCACTCCTAAAGCGGCTTAAAATCAGCAATTCAATGAATCGTGAATGGAGGACAGACTTGCTTCAATATCTGTTAATGTATAATACAACCCCGCATAGTGTCACAGGTAAAGCTCCCTCCGTGTTACTGCAAAACAGGTTAATCCGTTCCAAGATTCCGTCAATAAGCGACATAGAAACAGCACCGGCAGTGAGTTCCGGTGTTCAAGATAGAGACACTATTCTGAAATACAGAGGAAAAGAAAGAGAAGATTTAAAGCGTCACGCACAGTTTTCAAATATTCAAAAAGGAGACCGTGTCCTATTGCAAAATCTCGTCTCAACCGGAAAACTTACTCCAACATTTGGAAGAAAGGAATATGACGTCATAGAAAGGAATGGAAACCGAGTGAAGATTCAAGATCCTGCGTCGGGCAGTGTTATAGAAAGGAACACCGCTCACCTCAAGAAAATCTCCAGTTCTTGTACTATTTCTATAACACCATCGAACTCTGAAGACAATGTCATGAATCCTAATAAACATGCGGAACCATTGCAGCCATAGGAAGTCATACAATAAAGATCCATACAATAATTGAATAACAAGTTCTCATTAAATACCACACCCTTTATTACCTTTCGGGGGTCTCCAAGATTCCAGGTTCGTCTCCTGGCAGGATCGCCAGAAATGTGAAAATCCACCGATATTAATTTATGGGCAAATCACGTACGACGCAGCTTGAATCCAAATTTTTTTTTTTTTTTTTTTTTTTGTCTTTATTTTAGAGATTTTTAGCCAATCCAAATGACCTTTCACCAACTGTCAGGAAATGTGTATGAAAAGTCATGACCTACCTAGTTATTACCCATTTCATAAAAGTCTATTTCGTTGGCACTCCTCCTGGTAAATTGGCTGGTTCATGGTCCCAGAAGTAAAGAAAGTTTCGCTTTTCAGCCCAGAGAAGGGAATTTTTGGGGTATTTTGAATTTCTTTAACTTCTTTCGGGGCACTCTTCCGGTCAACCGAGGTATAAAATTCCTGCCTAGGGATTTGATATAAAACTTCCAGGAAGCGGATAGCTCCGGTGAAACCATGATGTAAACAAATGAACTTGTCCTGACAACCAATGCTTACTGCGATGCTATACACTCTTAGGTTGATTTTCAGGGAACTTCCAGGGAGCTAGCTTTTTGATTAACACAATCATACTTTACATTTTGTTAGATTATCCACATCCCTCAGGGCCCGAGGAAAACAACCCACGATACTCGTTAGAGATGTCTTGGCTAGCCGAGATTTCGACTATTTGAATTTAATTTATGTGCTTCTAAAACAGATAGATCTTAGGATTTAGTAGTAAGTGTCATCTTGTGTTCTCCCAAGTTGTTAGCTGCCCATCGGTGTACCCCCATGTTTGTCTTTCTCATCAGTTGGTCGCTTTGTTTGAGATCAAGAGCACATTGCTCTCCATCCCTATCCCTCCCTATCCCTACTCTGCCATCCATTGGTTACAATTTGTTACCCCTAACCTCGAGATAGCCGCGAGTAATAGGCCCCCGCTTCACTAACGTTAGTTTTAAGTAATTTTGTAATCCAAACAATGAATATCGGCTCCGCAAAGCTACAGCAAATGCACCTGGAAAAATAAACGAATTATTAAAAAAAAACTTGTAGATCGTTTAAAAACTGAAACCTTATTCAATCTTTAAAAAATTGTCAGCATTGATGAAAATTTATTTTTTATGGAAATGAGTAACGTTTATGCAGTTAGCAAACGTTAATATCTGAATCAACTCTACTCAGTTTCCGCTGCAGGCACGTTCACCCAGATTTAAGTAACTTCCCTTTTGGCTGAACTGAGTGATTTACAGCTCAAAAATAAATAGCCCCATGAATAGCGTGCATCATATAAAACATGAGTCAATGATGCTGGCAACCATGTCAAACTCAGACTTAATACTGCAAGCGATCTCACACAAGACAGGCCCACCTTATGACGATCATTTATCCAAGAATAGCGCAAACAAACCATTTGAAATGGTATGTTTCTTTTCGCTTCATCTCGCATTCGCCGCCGCCGCAACCATCGAAAGGAGTGAGCTGTGTAGGAATTTCAAACCACTCGGTAAAGGGGAGACAGCTACGACTCCACCCATTTACGACAGCTGCTTCGGGATTGGATGGAAGGAAAGGTCGGGCTTGCTATTTCAAGCGTAAAGAAAGGGTTCATCTTTTATGTTGATGGCGTCATACTACCGGAAAACAAAAAAAACGTTGCATTTCCCTGGAACCAACACCCATCACTGTCAGTGTGATCAGTTACTTGTGAGAAGAAATAATGTGACACGTTTCACTGTCATTTATTTCTCTATTTCGGACAATCTCAGTCGGCCGATCGATCACAACAAACGCACGATCCCAAGGCGACCGAGGGGCCCATCGTCGATTATCGTTCACACATTTCGCCGTCATTCGCTATAAATATCACCGTCACCTTCATCATCATCGTTGCCATGATTGCACACTGCACAGAGGCCGGAGCTCAGCTAACCGATTCCGACCGACCGCAGCCGCCACGGCAGAATCCCTGTAAATAATATATGGTAAGTTCTATTTACATAATATCGAAATAAAAGACCATTTTTTATGTTCCCTCGTGCCATTCGCATTCCTCTTCCAAACTGTGGTTCTCGACTGCCCCCTCATATGTGTCACGAGCAACTTCCAGAAATGGTCCCCTTTCAATCACCCTCGCCTCGAATGGATGGAGAGGCTACACAAAAAAGCAACCGTGTGTCTCCATTTCCTACTCCGCCGCGGCGTTCAGAGTGGAAAAATAAACCATCGTGCATGTATAAATTACACCGTATAATGTTTACTCTTTTCCGACGGAACACTCCGCTCGGGCCATACAGTATTCTGATCTTGACAGTAGGGAGATCTATTTTCGGGTGGTTCTCCCGTTGCTTATTTTTTTTTTATATTCCATAGAAAAGAACGACCAAACCAAACACACACTCCCACTTGAAGGAAGGCACTTTTTCGGTTTTTGGATGATGCATTCCCAAACAGCAGTTGTAGTAAAACATAGCAGTAAGCCATGCGTTGTTGAAGTGTCCCCCCCTTTTTTTTCGTCTGACAAAAGAAAAGAACCCACATGGAGCAAAGCAACCCATGGAAGGGAACGACGAATCGGTCATGTAAAACGATAACCCCATATTTATTTTCGGAATCCATCGGTTGGCTTGGATGATCCTCCCGTGTCGTCCCCGTTGCTGCTGGAGCAGTGCCGCTGGAAGGTAAAGGAAAATGACAAAAGCTGGGTTTCGATGGGCTTACGGGGAAGCAAATCCAACTGCAATCGAGAATCGTAAAGTTGGAGCCTTTGCTAAATCCTATTTATGATTTTGGCTTCGGTTGTGGTAGCATGGACTGCTTTGCTGGACGATGCATTGTGTTTGTGTTGTGCTTGCTGTTTATGTCTAGTAAAAACAATCGTTTTTCCATTGGATCTTTTCAAATCAGTAGTCGCAGCTCAAAAATGTATTTCAAAATTTCCTCAAACCCTTGCTCCATACTTTTTTAATTTAACAAATAATCGGAATGGCAACACTGCCAGATCGTTGCTCTCATCGCCGCAAAAATCCACCACGGACAATCGTGTCACATTTTTTTTCACCCTACAACAGAGCGGGTGAAAAAGAGTTTTCTTCACGAGCGCTAAAAACATCTAAACGATTTAACATGACATCGCGCTACGGGTGACATCGCCGTCGCTCCATAACGGTTCCTTCCCATTTTCATCTGACACCTCCCCCCTCTTTGGATACCGCCCGCGATGACAGGTGACAGGTGAAATATGTTTCCATTCCACGGCGACGGTCGCATTCCGTCAAAACACTTTCGCCATTTCGTGTTAATGGGTTCGTAAATGCGCTTTCACTGATATGAATGTCTTGCGGGGGCGGGAGAGGGGGGGGGGTCCGTCTGGTTTCTCATGTGCCCCACACCGATAATGGGGTTGCCAGTCAGTGATGCTGCGCACGGAAGCAAACGAGTTGTCAAAGCGAATAATCGCTATTTACCATGCGTGAAAGGTGACAAATGGGCCGCATTCGGAACGGACACAGTCAACCGTGGCAACCGAAATGCTTGGAAACTCTTTCAGGCTACTTTGTTATTACTAGCGGGGGGGTTGATTGGCATTTCTGTCACATTCTCAGTCGACTAGAAAATTGATCTGCCTGATTTTCTTCAACAAAACAGCGTAAAATTCTTTTCATTTATCTTGCTTCCCCGCATCGTAAAAAAAGATTAATCAGATTTATCCAAAAGTGACACCTCCTTGAGGCCACAATTTTCCTGTCCCGGTTTAGTTTTTTCACCGTTCCCAACATTCCGATCTATTAGGCCAAATCGAGACACGTGACGCCAAAAAAAAAATCACCTTCAAATTTATCTAACGACTTCATCGACTGCGACTAGGAGAATCTCTGTAGCTCTATCCCTCCCAAGTCAAGTCCCAACCCAAGCTAGCATTAGTGAAAGTGACAACACTTTAGATCTTGACACCCCGATTCCTGTGATGCAGACCAGAATGGAGATTTTATTTTTTTTGTCGAAACTTGCCTGATTGGCCAATGGCATAAAACTAAACTAAAAAAGTAGGTATATCCAACCGGGGATTGATTAATGGATTGGTCGGTGAAAGTGAACCGCCTCGGATGGATTTTTTTTCTTTCTGCGGGGGTTACCGCCAAAGCTGGTCAATCTACGAGCGTGTGTGTGTGTGTTGTGTTCTTGTGGAATTGGGGACGAATCTCCTCTCTGACTGATGGCGATAATGATGATGCATGGTCATCAAACGGAGGATTGACGAGGAAATGGAAGCGATCCGAGGAATATGCTCTTACTCGAATTGATTGGATGAGATTTGGGGTATGTTAGCTAACGCCGCCAACAGGGGGATTATTTGTTTTCTCATACTTTGTGCAGTATTCAAAAAAATCTTTTCAAAAGTACACGGAATGCACTCCATACTGATACATATGATGGCAACATTATGTTGTTCATAAAATATCGTGGAAAATCAAAGCTGCGTCACCGTTAGCGTTGACGAAGGGGTTCGTCCGTCAAATGACAGGTGTAACGCATGTGAAGTTGCTTTTCCACCGTCATATCGACAGTAAGAAAATTTCAAAGATTGTTTTTATGTGTCCCACACATTAATTTTTACAATGTGATCAACAAATGAAATCTATGTGTTGGAGACATACTTAATATGTTACACATAAAAGCCAAGTGTTACCTCACATCATATTCATTTGGCGCATAAATTTAATGTGTACTTCTGAGTTCTGTAAGGGGTGTTCAACTCTGCACATTTCAATCTGTGCCGAATACTTCATCTGTGCCAAGCGTTGTGTCGAACGTGCCGAAATGTGACAATCAAGGTTTCAATCTCAGTATCCCATTAGTTTGACAACCCTGCAGTTTTGACCTCATCTCATGCCTCGTTCATTTTAGAAACTAGCTTTGTACATCTCTAGCAATTTTTTAGATTCTAATATAAATCACAGTGTATCCAGTATTGACTAGAGATGAGCAAAACGGATCACTTTGGTGAACGGCTCAGAACCGGTTCATCCATATATATGATCCGGATCTTTTCAATGGTTCATCGAATCACGTAACCCTAGTTAAATTTGGACTTTTGTAAAGGATTTACAATATATGTCACATCTACATAACATTTGCATGTTGCAATGCGAATTTTGATGCGGACTTAAATATTCATTCAAATGGAAATATTATTTACGGATTCGGTGTTCCTGATCTGACTGCGTAGAGTTAATTGAATGATGATTCATTCTAAATCCTTACTATTTCCGAACTTATAATAGAGCGAAAGGCCGATGATCCGATTCCTATAAACATTTAGCTGTAGATTATTCACCAGTGCTGAGATTTGTCATTGTCATTGCCAGACTTTTGCGCGATATTGACAAAATTGTTTTTCACATAGTCAATGATAGACTTGATCCTCAAAAAAATCTTTGTCAAAATCTCATTCATTTTTTCGTCAATGACAAAGATTCACCTGGTAACAGAAGGTGTAATATCATGCATTCTGAGACACATTATTGTTATCCAAGCGGTTCAGGACGTAGATGCTTATTCACTTTAATGGCTCCATGTAATTGTTTTGCTCAAGCCATTTAATTTCATTTCAAATTTAGCTAATAAACAAATCAGCACATGTTCGTCACTGACAAAAATGCTACTGACAATTGACATGGTTTGCCTTGACGATGACTGTTAGCTCAAACGAGTGACCAAAGCAGAATTTTGAGTATCACCGTGTATTGTCGAAATTTTGCAGCACTGTTATTCACTCTCCATCTCTTGTATTGACTTGTATTCACGGATAAATTTTTTTCACTTGGGAGCAAACAAACCTTAGCAACGGGTAAATTGATTAGAAAAACTTTATCGCTCAACAGTGTTGCCGTTTTATAAAATATTGTTCGTGACATACTTGTCAGCGTGTTCCTTAACGTGCCGAACAGTGTGCCATGCTGTGTTTCGGCACAGTGTGCATAGTTGACTACGCATTGGGATTCTGTTTATGTGTGGTCACCAAGCGGTAAGTCAGGCACAATCTCGTAGGCATTGGATTGTTCATTAAATAAAGTGGGAGCACTGCTGGACAGCTTTCATTGAAGTTGTTCACAACATTACGTGCCGTTTGATTGTGTATTTCGATTGGATACGGAAAACTCAAAGGAGAAGATTACTGACTAATCAACAATTCCTGGTCCAACTACTGAGGCAACGATGGATATGCTTTGATGGCGGTGAATGATAACAACTGTGGCCTTACCATCGATGCGACGTATGTAAACTTGAAGTGAAATTTCTGTTTAAGGTTCAATTTACTTTGATGCTTTTTGAAAAATTTCAACAGCTTTTTTTTCCGACGCATTATTTCAGATTGCAAAAAGCTCGCACCATTCGATTCCTTTAGATATTTTACACAAAATGACGCGAGCTTTTTGCAATCTAAAATAATGCGTCGAAAAAAATTGCTTTTGAATTTTTGAAAAATGCGTCAAGGTAAATTGAACCTTAAATAAGAATTAAGTAAAAGAGTAGTTTTATTTTTGGATATGTGTCATCTTATACGAGATGGAATAAATGGTTTTCGATTTTTGGAACATAAAATAAAAAATTGTATATTAATTAGTTAAAAAAAATATGTTAAGGCAACGGCTCGGGAGTGGCAGGATGTGGCTACTTTTCAGCAGCAAATTACCAACACTCGCTCAATTGGTCATCTACCAAACCACTCACTTGAACAATACCGAACTACTTTTCACGGCACACTCACACGGATTTTTTATTGCTTCCACTCAACTGAATTAACTTTCAATTTTTAAACCAATTTTCACTGCTTGAAATACTACCATAGAGGTAACTCTAAGACTAGAAGGTCCCGTAGAAACGTGCTCAATTTTTTGGCTCAGCTCTGGTACTCTCTTCGGTCCCAAGCGAATCGATGCACCTCTCGTAACGCAAAATCCACGAACCCCTCATTTTATGTGTCAAACTTTCATAACGAATCAAAACAAACATAGTGTAGTACTGGAATTTCGACTAGAATGGGATACGTTAATCAATTTGCTTGGGAACAATAGGCTAGTCAAGTAGTGAGCCAATTTAAAATCGTTAGTTTCCACAGGTTGTTACTACGATCGAATTCTCCCGGAACTCCAACCCGATGGCAAAACCGAACGTCTTAGCTTGGGATCCCGCTTCTTGGCATAGTCCATTCCTACGTCGAAAACCTCCAAGAGCTTCTTGCCCGGAATCAGCACCTTCAGCAGTTCCTCTTGCAGATTGAGCAGAAAGGTGTAGCAACCGGTGGAAACTAACGATTTAAAATTGGCTCACTACATGACTAGCCTATTGGTCCCAAGCAAATCGATTAACGTATCCCATTCTAGTCGAAATTCTTTCCTATGTTAAGAGGGGTGCATCGATAAGCTTGGGACCGAAGAGAGTACCAGAGTTGAGCCAAAAAGTTGAGCACGTTTCTCCGGGACCTTCTGGTCTTAGAGTTACCTCTATGGGTGTAGTGCTTCTGAATCGTTTCCGTCGGATTGACCAGCAATGTTCGGACGGCATTGGAGCAGTAGGACTTGTAACGCGCACCCAGAGCATAGATGATCGATCCGAAGTTCAGATAGTTCTTGTCGCTGAATGTTCTTCCAGCTGTAATTGCCACCGCGGGCAGCACATGTTCAACTGGTTGGTATCCACACGTACCTTTTGTCCGTCAGAGGCTGCTCGACATCCTCCGACAGTTTGACACGTTTTACTTTCTTATAAGAATCAATAATCTCCATGATGTGATCCTTGAGGTACTTGTTGAACACGTCTACCGTCACCAGCCAGGCCTTCTTGATGGTCATGATAACCTCGGAGTTCTCCTTGGAGCACATGATGTACCCGATTGGGAAATGACGTCCACCGTGTCGAAGCTCTTGTCCTTGACGAAAGCTGGCCACAATCACAGAATTCACCTGCAAACGCGCTGCCCCACTTGTACGCCAGCGGTAATGTATAGGCAAATGACTTAAGCGCCATCTATTTTAAGGAATAATTGCTTCGGTAGGTGGTTCTTACACACTCCTTAGTGGATGACGACTTCCATGTCCACCGTCTGCTGTCTGTAGCAATCAACACCTTTCATGGTATCTATGATGCGTCGTTTATTTCGGTGCCGTAACATTACCTTTGGTTCATCCCACAGCACCAGTTCTGCTTCCCAAAACTTGGCCCACTAAGCGCACAGATATCTTCTACGGTGCTTATGGAGGCACGACCACAGGAGTCCAGCCCGGCGTCAACGCTGCATAACATTATGCAAGAATGTTATGGTACGTACCCATTTATAGTTTGAGAATAGGTTAAGATCATTTCGAACCTAAGGCCTCTAATCATTCGCTTTACCAAGAGTTCGAAACGTTGCATGCTCCAGCTATCCTATGAGGGAAACTTCGGAGGGAACCAGCTACTAGATGGTTCGATTGGTCTTTCGCCCAGAACTGTTTCGGCCCTCCATTGGGGTTTCCCCTGACTTCAACCTGATCAGGCATAGTTCGCCATCTTCATCATATGACCCGATATCCTGTACACTCACGATATGGGGCCGAGAACCAGAGACCCAGAGAGCCGCGCCCGTAGTCCCGCACAACTCAAGTTATGTTTTTAGCGCTTTTGGTGTTCCGGAGGACGTCCATTGGCTTCTTGGTCCGTGTTTCAAGATGGATCCCGAAGGTACCTCGATTTTATCATTGCCGATCGACAGTCCGCCGGTCCATTGTGGGAAGACCAATCCATCAGGCGCCCGACTGCAAAAACACCTCGCGGCACAGGCCTTCAGAACTGAGCGTCGCTACTGTGGGGCAAGCAACCAGCACCAGGGGGCAACTGTCGGGCGACCTTGCGTCCTTGCAGACGCCAAACCTGTTTCGTAATGGATCGCAATGTCCTCTTGTGACGCGGCGAGCCGGCGGACATCAGCATCAGAATCTGTCTTGATCCTATTCCACGCAACAAGGCGCTGAATAGACCGAACCTTCAGTTTGCTGCACTGGATGAAATTTTCGAGAGCTGGGCAAGGCAAAGATTTTCATCCACTGTTGATGCCAAAAGTGGGTTTTGGCACGAAGAGATCAATGAACCCAGCAGTAAACTCCTAAGCCCCACTGGGTGTGAAGCGACTCTTAAGCTGGCTAGCATGAGCAGTCAAATCAAGGATGTCGTCAAAGATTGTGCGGTTTGCGCAAAGTTTGCTGCGGTGCAGCCAAATCCACCCATGATGAATCATCAATGTATCCGTTCCAGTTGATTTCGATGGATGTTTTCTTCTGTGAGCTCCGTGGTCGCAGTCAGAAGTTCATATTGACACTGTTGACCACTATTGGGATTCCTTTGAAGGGGATATCCTTAAGGATCTTACGCCAGAATCGGTTATAGCAGCCTGCAGTAGAAATTTCGCTCGAAATCGAAAAAAATGTTGACCGATAATGCGACAAACTTCATCAACAAGAAAATGAGAAAGTTTGCATCGGAATGGGACATCGACCACACCGCTTCAGCTCCTCATGATGGGCAGGCAAACGGTAAATCGAAGGCAGCCGTGAAGATTGCAAAGCATTTACTGAAGAAGTCGGAGGAAACCGGAACGAACTTCTGGTATGCACTTTTGCATTGGAGAAACATTTCGAATAAAATTGGCTCTAGTTCTGCTGATCGTTTGTTTTCTCGTTCTACACGGTATGAAAAAAGTACCCAACGGCCAGTTCACTTTTACCTACTTTTGACTAGTTTGTCTCCTTTTCTCCTTCTAATGTTTCAAAAACGGAGGAGCAAAACCACCCAACAGGGGTAGAAAGTGTGGGAACCCAACGTTGA
The DNA here is from genome assembly GCF_037179485.1 of Ochlerotatus camptorhynchus. NCBI lineage: Eukaryota > Metazoa > Arthropoda > Insecta > Diptera > Culicidae > Ochlerotatus > Ochlerotatus camptorhynchus. The sequence continues at coordinate 600,275 of NW_027040802.1, read as the reverse complement.
GTATAATCATGTTTACCTACTGTTGGGTACAACTAACTTACTTTTGGTTAAAAAGCCAGTGGAAAATTCCATACGAACTGAACACAAGTAAATGAAAATTACTTTGACCCGCTTTACCTACTTTTGGGTTCCTGCACTATAGTGTAGAAATACTTAGAGGGAGAGATAGGCGGAGAGAATGTTTTGAGCCAAATGACCTGTTAAAATCCGAGCCAATCGAACATTCCCATTAGAATTTTTCCGAGGATTTATTTTTCTTACTAGATTAAATTTGAGAGTATTGCAATCGAACAGAAATTCAATCACCTTTATGTTTCGTGTGCTTCTCAAATTCAACCAGTTTTTTGAATCAAATACAATATTCTAACTTTATTGATTAATTGATGTTCGTTGGTTAATGAATGGCACCAAGAAATGTGCAAAATATTGCGATGCACTCAATTATTATTTGCACGTAAATTGAATCAAAAGTAAAAGTCATGTGAAAAGCTAGCTTCTAGCAAGGGTTGCAAGATAAGTTAGGTACAAACCCCTGCTGCCGAATTGTATTTTGTTTTATCCGCCTATCTCTCCCTCTGAGTATTTCTACTATAGTGCAGAGATGAGTGAAAAGAACTTAATTTTGGGTACTTTTTTCTAACCGTGTACACGTTGTGGAATTCCAATATCCGGGGCCAATCTTATGCCGAAAGTTATCGAACACGACAGAAAATCAACAAATCTACCTGAGCTACAGACTGAATCGTCAGTGTACTTGCATATGAAGCCAGATACTTCCAAACAGTGGACGCCTGGAAGCGTTGCAAATCTTCTCAGTGATCGATCTTACACAGTGAAGGTGAATGGCAGTAATTATCGTCGAAGTTTAAGACTTGAAGCCACGTAAGAAACCCGAATCGTCGTAGGAAAACTTCACAACAAACACAGTTACTGTTTCGATGCCATCGGAGGGAGAAAATGAACATACACATTACGGTTATCCAGTTGACAGTTCTCAATCAGTTCTCAACCTGTATTCTCAGCACAATTCACCAGCCCAGGCAGTGGTGTCAGTTTTGACCGAAACCCACGAAGAGTTCGAATTCAGCATCCAGTTCAATTAACAGTCGTCCAAAACGGGTTTCTCGTATCCCAAAGAAGCTGAAGGACTATGTTGTAGAGTACAAGAAACGTTCGTGTTTGTTGCAGAATGTACACATCCCTACAGAGTAAACCCCTTCAGGGTTGTCATTTATTTCTTGCTCCTACTTCATTCATTGGTTTTCATTCGTCGAGTCATTCAGAACTTTGTAGTGTGTCGAAGAGTACAGTTCGCTAGTAAATAAAAATACTATTTGAGGGGTCACTAAACTAATTCTAGAATGTTTTACTAAAACTAGAACACAAATGTTCTACAGCATTTTTTATGGTAATTTTTTTCAGCTACATCTTTTCAGAAGATCGTTTGTCAGCCAAACGTCAAATTAAATAGTTATTAAAGGCCCAAGCGCAATGACAGCGAAAGCGGAACGGCAGCGGCCTATAACTTTTCTGCCAACACTGCCGGTGTTCCAATGGAAGGCAGATTTCAAACTGAAATAATTTTGAAGTTTCTTATCTTATCAATTTGATACAATTTATTTATTCAAAAACAATTGCTCTCTCATATGCGTTGTGAGGAGGGGGGGCTTACTACCCCCCGCAGCCACATAACTCATATCAATGGAAGTAAAGCTTCACACTGAAATAACTACGGTGTTTCTCATCTTATCGAGTTATATTTCAAAAATATTTGCTCTGAAAATTGAATAGAAGTTGAAAATGAGCGAAGAGCCATTAATGCGACAGTACAAAGTCAAACGCACACCTTTTGTCTAACCCGTACGATGTATGTCTTCAAATCTACAGGCAAAAAGTGTGCGTCCGCCTTTGCTCATTACTGTCTGCGGCTGAGGAATAGTTTTAGCGACGTTTTATCACTACCTAAAGCCCCGCGCTGCCGAGAGCATTTCCAGTCGATGGTGTGTTAATTCTTCTTTACCCAACTATTGTGTTGCTCCCAGGCATGGAAAATCATTTGCATTCATTTCGTGCATTCATTTACATTCATTTGCCTCTTACTATTTTCTCCAACAGTATTCCGCAAAATGATGTATATAGCTTTTGTAGGTTTTGTTATTAGCTACAACTTTTGTTAACATACCAAATCCGTATCTCTTATGCATGACGAACCAGAGCGGACAGAAGCCACTACTGTTTTTCAGTGAATGTGTTTTACATTCACTGAAAAACAGTGACAAGTTCTGCCCGCTCTAGTTCTTGATGCATAAGAGATACAGATTTGAATTATGAGCAAAAGTTGTAGCTAATAACAAAACCTACAAAAGCTCTTTACATTGTTTTGCGGAATACTGTTGATGCAAAAAGTTAGAAGCAAATGAATGTAAATGAATGTATGAAATGAATGTAAATGATTTGCCATGCCTGGTTGCTCCTCTCTTTACTGAAACTAAATACAGCTAGATTGAAACTAAATACAGCTAGATTGAGCAAATGTTTTTAGATAACACATCTGAACACACCAACTTGACAAGATGAGAAACAACGAAGTTATTTCAGTTTGAAGCTTTACTTCCATTGATATGAGTGAGGGGAAAGGGGTGTAAGCCCCTCCTTTATAACCACTCTTATGATATTGAACAATAATTTTAGAAAAATTCATCTAAACGTACCAAATCGATAAGATAAGAAACTCCGAAATTATTTCCAGTTTGGAATTTGACTTCCATTGGTATACCGGCAGTGTTGGCAGGAAAAGTGAATTTTGGCATTCAATTCGTAACATCGATCTTTGAATAGCTATAATTTTTTCTAAAGACATTCTAGAGTGATACATTCTCCGGTAAAATTGTTAGGAACTTCTTGGACTATACTTTTGCATTTGCAAATTAAAATGCAAAAAAGAAGTTTTTCCCATATTAATTTCCATACAAATTTCAAACGCAATGTGGAATACCGTGTTACATCCAATCATTCCCTTAAATTTTGCACAATGGTCCCAAAGCCGTATTTATAGGGACAAAAATGTTTGCGCTAAAACCGTTGGGTTTAGGCATATGGTGTTTTCGGGGAAAGTTTCTTTATATTTTTTGGCCAATATTTTCATGTTAGTGAAATTAGGGTGGTCCATAAAATCGCCAAGGTATGAAACTGGCTTGTTTTGAAAACACAACGACGTACGGATGCCAGACAACTAGTCTATGGTCCTGAAGCGGTTCTACAATCTTGAACAGCGTATGGAAAAGGACCCAAATCTATCGCGAGCAGTGAAGGAGAAACTGACGGAATACGCATCGAAAGGTTATCTACGTAAGATGACTGCCGAGGAGCTGGAGGAAGACCACGAACGTGTCTTACCAGTATTCCCAGTTACAAATCCCAATAAATCAGGAAAGGTGAGACTTGTCTTGTCTGGCAAAATCCGTCTGGTTCATCCACAATCAAGGTGGGTTCGAGATTCGTAATTGGATGTCAAATTCGGCTGCTGTTCTTTCGGTGCTCCTCGGAGATTCCGGTGCGGAAAAGAGTGTCGACTTGTCGTCCGGTCTTGCGACCGAAAAGGTGCTAGGCATGTGGTGGTGCACCAAAACCGACTGCTTCACCTACAAGATAAACTGGGACAGATTAGGAAGAGATCTACTGGAGGGCAGCCGCTTCCCCACCAAGCGCGAAGTTTTACGCACCATGATGACCATCTACGATTCATTTGGCCTCATAGAAAATTACCTAATGTATCTTAAGGTGCTGTTACAGGAGATTTGGCGGACAGGTGTAGGCTGGGACGAGGAGGTGAATCAACAATGCTTCGATAAGTGGCAGACGTGACTAAAGCTTCTTCCGGAGATTGAAGGTATGAAAATTCCACGTTGCTACAGACTTCAAACCTCAGCAGAGTGTCATACGGAAACACAGCTACACATCTTTGTTGACGCTGGTGAAAACAGCAGTGCGGCTGTTGCATACCTTCGATTCACGGAAAAAGGGACAACGAAATGCTCTCTCGTCAGCGCAGAGACTCGTGTAGCTCCGCTCAAGTATCTCACTATCCCGAAAATGGAGCTCCAGGCGGCGCTCATTGGTGCCAGACTAGCACATTCTATTAGCCATGGACTATTCATAAAGGTCTCCCGGTGTGTATTCTGGTCAGATTCCAGAAACGCACTTGCGTGGATTCGCGCCGATCATCGTCGATACAGTCAATTCGTGGCCGCTAGAGTCAGTGACATTCTGGACCTGACCAACATATCAGATCAGAGGTGGGTTCCAACGAAGTGCAATGTAGCTGATGAAGGGACGAAATGACAGTGTAATCCATCGATATCAAGTGACAGCAAGTGGTTCAAGGGTCCCGAGTTCCTCTGGTAGCCGGAAAGTCACAGTGACAACTGTTAAATTGAAAGAACCTGTGGAAGAGTTGCGCTCTACTATCCACGTACACTTTGAAACTGCAGGAGAGGTGATTCCAGCTAAAAACTTCCGAAACTGGATTGGTCCGTGTGACTGCCTATATCTTTCGGTTTCTCAGAAACGCCCGTCCAACGAAGTACACTCGGAACAGCGAAGGTGTCACGAGCGAAGAATACCGCCATGCTGAACAATTTCAACTCCGCGCAGCGCAACGATATAGATTCCGTGAAGAATATACGATCCTTGAACGGGCCGATCGCTACGCAGTACGAAACTAACGATTTTAAATTGGCTCACCACTTTAGTAGCCTATTGGTCCCAAGCAAACGATTAACGTACCCTATTCTAGTTGAAATTCTATTACTACACTATGTTTGTTTTGATTCGCTATGAAAGTTTGACAGATAACATCAGGGGTGTGTGGATTCATGCAGAACATGCAGGGGTGAGTGAAATAGCTTGGGACTGCTTGGGACCGTTGTTCTGGTACTGAGTGAGCCAAAAATAATAATGATTTTCTTCGGGACCCAGTGGTCTTAGAGTTACCTCTATGGTGCTGCCCAAACGAAGCCCACTCTACAAGCTCAACCCTTCTGTTGTCGAACAAGGATTGCTGCGTATGCAAGGCAGAACAGGTGCATGCGAATATCTTCCACCAGACGCCATCAACCCTATCATTCTTCCTCGGGACCATCAGGCTACACACCTCATCGTTAGTAGCTATCACGAAAAGTTTCACTATCGAAACCACGAGTCGGTTATCAACGAGGTCCGGCAAAGGTTCTGCATCAGTCAACTGCGCCGCGTGTATGCAAAGGTAAGATCGGGCTGTCAACGCTGTAAACTGCGAGATGCTCGTCCACGCCCTCCAGCAATGACAGATCTGCCACGTGGTAGACTAGCCGCATTCGTTCGTTAAATTCCTGTGTAACAAACTTATAGCGAAATCGTTTATTATCGGGGTTGGAACCAGTTCCAACCCAGTGCGAAACCGAACTTTTTCTCAGTGTGAACCTCAACCTGAGCTGGGTTTTAAAAACAAACGATCAAACTGACGTTTGTCAGAAAACAAGCAGACCCAATCTTGATACCCGATCCAGGTTGGAACTGAATAATAAACTGTGAATTTCCACCTGGTTTAAAGGGGAATCCCCCAACGCTGTAGCTTGCAGCTAAATTATTACTTGCCTCTTGGAGCTCCTGGGAATGAAAAGCCACGAGTTCTGGGTTTTCAAATATACGCTGCATAGCCTACATTGATCAAATCGACATGCAGTGTACGTCGACTTTAGTTCCGTATACATTTATACCGAATCATTAATACAGCTCATTTTACACTTTCTTAAGCTCATGACTGTATACCGCACATAAACGAATTCGCTATTAGATTTAGGACAAGTTTTAGGTTAAGTTCAATTTCTTACGTTTTAGTGCATTTGCCTATCTTTTCGCCTTCTTTCCGACTTTCACTTACTGTCCACTTTGCTCGCCGGCTTATCGTATTTCTGAAGAAATTGATAATAAACTCACTATCGATACCTAAAGTTTTTCTGGCTGTTTCAAATTATGCCTCCTCACCACACCTGACAGTACCTTCTGTCTCTCTCATGACACTCGTTGTCAAACCGACAGATCTCGTCTGCTCGCAGGGTTGGTACAACAGTAAAGGTGCATTCGACACCGGGGGTTCGCCGACAGACACCAAATCATAATGAAAAGATAATTCCGGAGAACTTTGAGATTAGGGCGTAATTGCTTTTGTAAACAAACATGAATTTGCCGATTTCTCGCGAATTAAAGTTCTATCTCAACATCTAACAACACAAACAGGTGGAGGAATGGTTCCTCTATCATTTGGTATAGTTTGTTCACGAAACTGTTCTTCAAATCGCGAGAAATTGGCGAGTAACGTGTTTGTTTACAAAAACAATTACGCCCAAATCTCAAAGTTCTCCGAAATTGTGAAAAAGTGATTTTTAGGTGAGGTTTTGACAGATTATTCCAAAGCATACCACAGTATATTTGAATCTTAGCGTCCATATAAAGCAGTGATAACAGCAAGCTACCCAACAAACATTGAATGTTAAATGAGAGCTTATTCAGGCAAAAGTAAGCTTCTTCAGCTAAAAAATGGCTTATTCAGCTGTTAATCAACCCAAATTGTTCGTTGGATGGCATCTTTGAAACAGTCACCGTCGCTCAATTGATTCATTACACGTGCGCTACTCAACGGCAAAGCCTTCACAGCAAAAAAATAATTTTGATATCACGTCAAAGTGGATGCACTACAATCATGTCGAAAGTATGGTGTAATATTACTTGCTAAAAAGGACAAAATTATCATTAATACAATACATGAACTGACATTACGCTGCTTTTACTGCATTTGTTTATTTATGTGGTCATAAAAATTACATGAAATTTTCGACATGATTGTAGTGCATCCACTTTGATGTGATATCAAAATTATTTTTTTGCTGTGTTCTTTGATTAGCCACATGCTCAAAACGAGTACTAGAAATGTTTTGCCGTGGAGATTTCCTATCGATCAAAGATGTACAAGCCAACCTGGCAAGTGGCAAAGTCGAATGAAAGTGTTCGTCAGGGAGAAATCACAATACGGAGTTAGTTAAAACGGAAACTTGGCCTCAGGATAAGTGAACCATTACCAAGTGAAGGGAACACTGCACGCAAATTTTTCAGAGAGTGGCGTACAGTATGTGAAATAACTAGATTGAACTAGGAGTTGCTTGAAAGAATCGACACTATTCTTGTCGTAATCAACAATAAGTGCGAAATAAACGGTGAAGGATTTCGTGCCTTTCTAGAATCAACTAAGACTCCTCTACGTCAGCGAGTACAGGTGGTATCCCGTATCTCCAACACTGCACAAAATTCTGGTCCACGGTAGTGCGATTGTCAAACACTCTATTGTTCCAGTGGGGATGTTGAGTGAAGAAGCTTTAGAGACACGCAACAGCCGAAGTGCCAACATCGTGGATGTATTTAGCCGATTGTAACTTACATCTGATCCGGTTATATCGCTGATGAACAGTAACAGGAATAACCAAACTGACGAATCTCTACCCGTAGAAGCTCTTAAACTTGTAATTGTCAACTATTGATACCTGTCAAACTTACTTGGTATTTAAACAATAAATATCACTAAATTTATCCTTGCACTATATACTTAATATTTATAAATCACTAACTCCAGGGAAAATAGACAATTGTAATATATAATAAGATTTGTTATACATTCCAGTAGGCCATGTTTGATGTTTTATAATTTAAGCTATACAGCTAAAAAAAAGTAGTGTAAATTTCCGTTACTATGATGCACATAAATGGAGCGTCATATATCATACAAGTTTAGATTATAGATCGTGTAAATTTATGAGACATGTCATGCAATATTCCATATATTGTATGCAACCGTCCACTTTTGTTTGCAACATTTCTTGCAAGCTGCTAGTTTACGTGAAAAGGAAGTTTATATGTATGAATGTTTGCATGCATGAATGTTTACATCGCCAGTGAAATTCAGAATTTTTTGGTGTGTAGGGTAAACCGTAGAATAAAGGATATCTTTATCTATCTTTTCATACATTGATTTCTCACAAAAAAAAGGTTCTAGACACTTTTAGAACTTTTGATGGCGCACATTTTTGCACAAACAATTAAGACACTATCTCCTTCATTTAAAGAGTTAAGGCCCAAGCGCAATGACAGCGGAAGCGGAAAAGCCCGAGCTGAGTAAGCCTACTTGTCGGATTGAAAACTAGTTAGAACCAAATCGACTTTGGTTAGGTATCTTGATAGCATTTGTGGCAACTGTTAAACTTTCCGTTTCCGTTCCGCTTCCGCCCACATTGCGTTTGGGCCTTTATGGCAGTTTTTTGCATAAAAATATGAATCTTTAAAAATTAAATTATATGCTTTAAACAAAAATCGCTCTCGCAGTTTTCCCATCATAAATGGACAAAGCAACGATCTTTTGAATGAAATTAAAAGTTTGAAAATCGGTTTGATCCTTCAATTGACAGTTGAAAAGTGACATTTTTTTTGTAGAAAATTTCCTTCAACTTTTCAAGTTAGCAACTTGTTGCTTCAGCAGACATATTTGTCGTTGAAATTTTTAAAAGTGTCTAGAAAATCGTTTTTACGAGAAATGAACGTATGAAAAGATATTCATAAAAAAAAACCAATTTTTCGGGGGCCACCCTAACCTGCTCTCATGAACCTTAAGAGATGAAAATGTGGTATCTTTAGCAAAGTTGCTGAAAATTGATTGTTCTGCAACTTTTTTGAACATTGGGATACCTCAGACAATAAAAAAAAACGCGTTTTCAATTCACCAATTGTATGGACCACCCTAATTTCACTAACATGAAAAGATTGGTTAAAAATATGAAGAAACTTTCCCGAAGACACCATATGCCTAAAACCAAACGGTGCAAACTTTTTTGTCTTCCTAAATTTGGCTTTGGGACCATTGTGAATTGTTCTTAATCGATTAATCTAAATGAAATTGGCCCTCACAATCACTGACTTCTTTTGTTGATATCTGTATTAAATGCAATGCTTCGTTCTTTTAACCTCACCAAACAAATTATGCAGGAGCTTTCCCAGCACTCTAGAGTTAGTCTAATTGACACAATTTCAATCCCAAAAAACTAGTTAAAATGCTGTTCCACCTCTTCACGCCATCGTGGATGCCAATCCAAGAGAACCTGCACACGATTGATCACCGCTCACCTCGACGTAACTAGTTCGGTCAACTGACACGCAGCGTAACTTCCTGCAAAACCACTTCTCATCCCTCGAAACAACACTGATGGGCATCATAACAAACCGGCCTTCTTTGACCTCGTTGCTGGCTTGAACACCTTCCGACTAGTTTCGACTACAGAAAGCCTGCTTTGATGACCCGCGGAGAAAATCCCAACCTCGGCTGGAGCTGACCAAAGCAAAGCACATGTGGGAAGTGGAACTTGTTTGCACTTTGATTACGCGTGCCCTCGGCTGTTCTAGCCTGCCTCTGTGGCCCGAGCAAATATTACACAAACCGACGACGGACCTGGAAGGGCTAAGTTTCTCACACTCTTTTGCGGTCCCAAACTTTGGTTGGCTTTACCTACTTTTTTTTTGCTGTTGTAGCAATCCTTGCGCATCGGCACTTTGTCGAAGGATTCCAAGGATTAGGGCAGCGCAAACAGGTTTGTTTGATTGCGACCGACAATTTGGGCTACGAGTGCGAAAATGAAACCAGATTTGATTGGAACTGACGCCGAAAGGCGGTGATCTGTGTGAAACTGTTTGCTCTATAATAAATAAAAAACAAGAGCCGATAAGAATTTGTGTTTTCTTAACAACCCTATCTGCACACGGCTCTAGTGGGTAAAAAATCCGTAACCGAAATCGATAATCACCATGACACCCGCCTGCTACGGTTCCAGCATTTTGCAACGAATGCATGCATATGCCACAAGAACCGGTAGGTGGTCCATCTTTTTCCCCGGGACAAAGCTTCATTAAAAGATTTTCGAATCTCATTCAAAGCGTCTTCGACCCATTCCTTTTGCAAAATTTGCAGCTCAAAAGTAAGCCGTCACTCGAGAGAAGCCCATTGTTGCAACGTCACTCTATTCAAATGTCGTAACATTGTTTCACATGTTTGCTTATTATACGCGCTGGCAATGCAAAAATATGAAACTTGAGAGAGGTGCGAACACGTCCTCGTCATGGTCGGTCTCCTCCCAAGGACAATGCCTTTTGGCACCCTTGAATTTCCATTATACCTCCGCCGGAGGGACATTCTTTTGAAGATGTGAAAAATGAATTCTCGCCCGAAATATGTTAATCATTCCCAATCAAATGCCGCGCCGCACTCGTCGGATGGATTGGATGGACGAGGAAGCCAGCAAGTGGAAGAGGCACGGGGGCAATGAATTTAATTGCAAATTCTTTCCCATCACCACCGACGACGGGTCGGATCCGCGTACGGGGAATCGTGTCCAGAAAATTGTCTCGCTAATGAGGCGTCAGTCGAGATCAAATAACATATTAATGGGAAAAACAGACGATTGATGTAAATTGGAAATTCAATTCACATTGCGTCGCTTCGCTCGGGTCCTCTCCAGGAGTGCTGAGGAGAATTCGAAGTATTCTGAACGACCCTTGTTTATGTAACTCGTGAGAATTTTTGACTTGTATTAGATGGAATAAGTGTGATTTGAGGGATGGATTTGAACATCCAATCCAATTCAGTCAATTGATTTTTGGACAAGCGCGGGTTATTTGGATGAGGGACATGAACAACAGTTAACGTGACAAACAGCGTGAACACAAAGCCTACAACAAAAATACCGGCAGTGTTTTTTTTCAGTGGTCTTGAATAACACAATTCTCGATTACTTTTTCCAAGGGACGTATCAGCTTTTGTAAACAATGCATTTGATCGACGATTTGGCCTAACTGGTGGCTCGCCCACACATACTAACATCACTATAAGGTAGCTGAAAATTTCACCTTTATGATGGTAGTGTTAGCATGCGTGAGTGAACTACCAGTTACGCCAAATCGACGATCAACGATTGCGTATGTCATTTTTTTTTTAAATTGGAGATCAAAGTAGGCCACACTGCTGAATTGACGTTTCTGCGTTTTGTTGTGTGATTTTGTCGTGAATAATTAAATTCAAATTTGATTTAATAAATAATTGGTTTGTTCCCGTACAATTGCCTTTTTGCTTTTTCTGTAAGTTGCTGTCATGAAATAATATAGGAATGCCAACACGATGGGTGATGCCGTCTACCCACCGCCTTGGCACTCACAAAAAGTCAGCTCAATTGGTTGAAAGACTGGTGAGAAATGGCGGTGGGTAGACGGCACCACCAACCGTGCAAATCGAGGATTCTTGTATTATTGTCTTACAGCAACTTGCAGCAAAAGCAAAAATGCAAGTACGGGAAAAAACCTAATGTGAAGTGGAGTTGTAAACATTGTAAGTGGTTTCATGAGCATGAGCATGAGCATGATTGACCGCCCACGGTTGCTACTCTGTTATTGCCAGACCAGCTGTAATTACACAGAGAACCAATAGACGATGCTTGGGACTAACAATCATCCTCAATGTGTAAAAACTGGTGATCTCGAATTAGGCAATACCAGCGCCAGCCGCGCCTGAACGCAGATCAAGAAAGGAATGGGTAGGAATTTGTTGACGTGACACTCGCTTTGATGGAAGCCGAGGAGTCCTCTGCACTTCCACGAGGAATCACAGGGATGTTGGGTAAGAGGGTTGGGTTAGCAGCAGGGTTCGTTTTGGTAAACGATAAGCTGAATTGATGTCCTAACGATCGTATAACGCGAAGGAGCTTGGGATTGAACCCACGGTCTTCTGCTCAGTAAGCAAAAACGTTTGCCACTAGGCAGACGAGCTCCTTTTTAATCATTGACGAATCTTGAATGTGGATGGGCTTGAGATTAGACTCATGATGTTCTGCTCAGTAAGCAAAAACGGTTGCTCTAAGGCCACCAAGCCTCTCATATCACATTGTAACGTTACTCAAGTTTTTATAACTATTCAAACCCGGCACCGACGACAACGAAAAGTTTTACAAAATACACGATAAACAAGCGATCTTACCATGCATTTGTAATATGAAAGGATCTGGGACCGCGTTTTTCTCCTCAGTATGCAAGCCACTTCAACCGACGATCTTTGAAATCCTAAAACTAAAAGCTACGAAAGAGTACTTAGGCCTTCATTAAGATCCACTTTCACGCGACGTTCAATGTTTCGATTTTCTCTTTACGCATGGTTCAGACAATCATTACAAACTATTACCGACGTGACGATTGTTTAAGACCTGGTTAAACAAGCTATTCAAATGAAATTACGTTCTCGAATTTCTCTTGAAATGTAATGAACAAATGCGCGATAATTCATATTTTCAGCGGTTGATGTTTAATTTTAAATATACTAACGGTACTGCCTACGACTACGACGGTGATTACGACATTGACTACGACGGCGCCTACGACAACGACAACAGAGAATTTGTTACTTACCATTTGTCTAGGATAAACACCTTTGCCCGGCACCTCCACTGGTTCTTCATGTCCGCTATCTGTCACTGCAAAATATCTAATAGCAATTACCTTTGTTGTAATACTTCCTGTATTACCATGGTGATCTGGGAGGATGTTCGCATCTAGTGCTCTCCCCAGGAACCGCTCACGACCACCAGCTACCGCCCGTCCAGTCCTGGGCATATCCAGCGAGACATCTCTCAGCTTACTCACAATCTCCGTCACTCGATGCAAATCGCAGGCACACTTACGCTAGCTACAAAAAAACACACACCCGTGCAAAGAAACGGATCCAATAAACGTCACTCTTACGAAAGCACACCCGTCGTCGTCGAACGGCAAAAAAGGAATCGGTGGGCAATTTTGTGATACGGATTTCCAAAATCAAACGGGAATGCACGAATTTCACCACACCCAACTGCGAAACACGTTCAGAAGCACTTATGGTACACTTTCGTTCGAAAACACCTAATTTTTTTCAAAAATAGTTGTGAGTGAACCGTCATCACCGCGTAAATAAACTAAAATTAAAATTATCACTCACGATGCCACAAATTTCTGGACCGGGAGAAAAAAATCAAACAACGCAGATAGCGTTAAATCTTCTGTTGCTTGCAAACATGATGAATCATGTTTTCTTTCTCGATTCTAAAACTTCTCGGAAAGCGAGAAAACCACACGTATAACCGTCCGGGAGGCAGAGTGCCAGCACTAACCCGCAAATGCAGCCGAAAACTATGAAAGCGAATGCACGCACCACTTTACTTTTACTTTACTTTTACTTTACTTTTACTTTACTTTTGCTTTACTTTTACTTTACTTTTACTTTACTTTTACTTTACTTTTACTTTACTTTTACTTTACTTTTACTTTAATTTTACTTTACTTTAATCTTTTGAATTTGAACTTCTCAAATTTATTCTAAATTTAAACTCCATAGTTTTTACTTCTCAATTTGAAAATCAATTTCGACAAGTTTAAGTCAATTGAGCTCTCAATATGAACATCTCTAAGCTTCACAATTTGAACTTCACAAATCAATCTTTTCCCTTTGAACTGTCAATTTGGGCTTTGAATTTAAACTTCTCAATCTTAGTTTCTCAATTTGAGCTTCTCAACTTGATCTTCTCAATATGAAATTATGATTTTAGACTTTGAACTGTACAATTTTAACATATCATTTTGAAAAGCTCAATTTAAATTTGTCAATCTAAGTATCTCAATTTGGATTTCACAATTTGAACTCCACAACTTAAACATCTTAATTTAAACTTGTCGATTTGAGCTTCTCAATGTTAGCGTCTCAAAATGGACTTTTCAAAACGAACATCTCAGTTTGAGATGAACTTCCCTGTTTGTACTTCTGAATTTGAGCTTCTCAATTAAAACATCTCAATTTGCCGGAAGCGAACCAGCCCAGGCTGAAAGCCTCTCTTATAAAGAAAATCTAACCAATCATCTCAATTTGAACTTCCAAATTGAGTTATGAATTTGAAATTCTCAATTTGGTATTCCCACAATTTAATCATCTAACAATTTGATCTTCCCTCAAATTGATCTTCTCACGATTTGAACTTCTCAATCTGAGCGACTCAATCCAAACTTCTTAACTCGAAGTCCTCATTTTGGACTTCTCAATTTGAGCTTATCAATTTGACCTTCTGAATTTGAATTTTGACCTTTTCAATTTGCTCAGTTCATAAACTACTGAATTTGACAACACAATTTGAAATACTCAATTCAAAGTTGTCAATTTGAGCTTCTCAATGCGAGCATCTCTGCTCAATTTGAACTTCTCAATTTAAACCTTTCAATGTGAACTTCTCAAAGAAGTTCAACTTAATTTGAGCTTGGAATTTCTATTGTAAGTGGATTCAGTGAAGGTGACCAAAAGGAGTTCCACTTCTTTCAGTTGCTGGCACAACAGTGGAGTCTCGAAAGACAGCAGTTTGTTCCATGACGTCTGAATAAATCAATAATTATTAACTGATACTCACTTAAAGGGGGTAGTCCACCCTGGAATTTTTTTTGGCTTAAAAAATACTTTGAATGTCTACTTTGACTTAGACTTGACCGCAAGTCCGCAAGTGACATCGTTCCAAAGTTATAGGCCGATTAGTGGACTCGTGTCCAGACGCTCCAAGCGCGCTCAGGTGAGCGCTCGGAGTACCCGCCCGTTACCGGCGAAACGGCGTGTTTTAGACAGAGTTAATGTACACGTGCATCCATCCCGCGTGATAGAGACACGCTTTCTATAAGATCGTAGGTGCCTGGTACATTTCGAGACGTATTATTTCGCGTTTCTTTTTTGTTCCTACGTGCCTCATTCGTGTCACATGTGCTGTGTCTCATGAGCTAAGCTCGGCGAGCTCCAGGGAGATCGGCAGCGTACCTACGTCCTGCGTGCATGCTAAAAGTGGCTGGTTGGTGATAAAAAAAAACAGCAGAGAACTGTTGTAGTCCTGTCACATTTTCGTGTTGTTGGTACAACTGATTGATTTCAATCAGTTGGTATTCAGTTTTTGAGGGTTGAGAGAGAAGTATTTCAAGCGGAAGATGAGTTTAACGATTACGATCCAATTACCGGCGGGGTTATTTGTTACCGATCAATGCGCATGGAATTTTCATGGTTCAAATTATCGATTTAGCTCCACCAAGTTCAAACGATTTCAAATCAGCTCCTGATCATTCTCACAAAATGTGTTCTCATTAGGATGCGAACTCATACTGCACTTGCTCCTTTGAAGTTTGTGTGGGAATTGAAAAATTGAATGTTAGGATAATTAGTTATTAATTGATTAGGAAGATGATGTTCTTCTGACATGGTTAATTTACTACTCAGTAGACAACATTGGAATAATAGAACAAAAATCGAGGCTATTATGTCATAAGGGCAAGATGCAGTGTTGCCCTGAAAACAGCCGATTAATCCTACCAGCAAATTATCAACTTGGAAATTAATTAATAACAAATTTTCTTGATATTCAATTAAAAAGTGGTTTCAACAAAGTTGTAGCTGAAAAATTTTCACGTTAGAGGGAGGGGGGGGGCTCTGATGGACAACTTTTCCGTAAATCATTATGGTGCAGAGCTAGAACGATGAGGACAAAAAATACACTTTTCTTATAGTAATTCTCATATAAACTTCAAAGAGCCAGTGCAGAATCAGTTCGCCACCAGATTAGCTCAAATTTTGGCATATTGATCAGCCCGATTTGGATCCGATTGATCTTGGTGGATTAAATTGATAGGTATTTTGTAGCTGGCAGAGAACCAATAGTTCGCAGGGCCCTTTAAAAAAACTTCGTTGTTGAAATTGATTCGTGTGACTTCATCCATCAGTATTTTCAGCCTTTCAAGCTGCAGCCGATATCACTAGTTAATTCAAACATGTTCCTAAATTTGAGAACTGTTCAAATATATTTAGATAAAAAGCATGGTGTGTTCGTCCCAAGTAGTAGTCAACCTGAAAATATGATGTGAAATAAGAAAACTGGGATGAATCCATCATATTTGTCACACTCAACGGTCAGTATCTGAATCGAAAACCATGTTTTCCAAAATGTTTATTTAGTAGGCTCAATATCTTTGAAAGCTCTGCGGAGCCGAAGGACTAAACAAATATCACAATGGAGATCTAAATCGATTTCCTATATTTTTTTTGTGCTTGCAACGCATCGAATCTCGACAGATCCGCAAACCCTTTCTGCCGAGGATGTTGATGTTCGTTTTTGCATGCTTTATCGGCCTCCTGAGGGCACGTCCATTATCACCACCACTTCATGCAGCACCTCTACCACAGCCACTACACCAGGGTACGAACTGCTATCCGAGTTGCAAGGAATTTTGTAGTTCTACAAGAAACTTCGTGGTACTACAGGGAACTTTTTAAAAGTTTTTTTTTTTAAAGTTCAGCTAACTTTGTAGAAGCTCACCGAACTTCAGTGAACTTCGTAGAGTTTCATCGAACTGGTTCGGTAACTCTTCTTCTACGTACCTGAAAAAGTAATAAGACAACGACACTTCATACAACTCGCAGCTCGTAATTGACAGTATGGGCTGAATGAGGCTATTCATGCTGTCGCTAATGTGATTAGTAACACTTATGCTTCGTTTGACTCTAATGTTCCGTTAACTGTTTTCACTAGAACACTGTCCTGATTTTGAATGTTTCTTTGGTATTATTATTATTATTATATTTTGATTTATGCATTAATACCAACATATGTCAGATGAATCATGAGCTAAATTTAGTGAAATTATTTGAGGTTCTGAGATCATGGAAAAGTTTAGAAAACTTCGTAGAAGTAGGAACTTTATACAAGTTTAGGTATCTTCGTAGAAGTTTATTGTTTTATGGCAGGGAACCTCTTTATTATTCAGGGACCTTTTTATAACTTCAGAGCTTTGATGAAACCTCATGGACTTAAAAAAGTTCAGAGAATTCCGCACAAATTCTGGAAATTTCATGCGTCGAACATTGCGGAAAATCAACGAGAAACGTAGACGTGAAGCAAGCTTTGATGAAGTTTTGTGGACTGCGTAATAATTCGAGGAACTGCGTATAACTTCATAGAAGTACAGGGCATTTTGAAAAAGTTCAGGGAATTTCGTAAAGAAAGAAGACTTCAGGGATCTTCGTTTCAGTTTAGGGAACTTCATAGCAGTTTGTCAGAGATCTTAAAAATCTCAATGAACTTCCTGAAGATGAAGATTTTGACCACCGTTTAATTTCAAGGTACTTTGAAATTTGAGTATATTTTCTAAAACTTAAGGAAATTTTGTAGATGTTCAGGAATCGTTGCACAAGTAACAGGATATTCTTTCAGATATGCTCCCTAGACAGCCAGGAAGTTTTAAAAGATCAGCATTTACTGATGTTCTTCTGATCTGAATTAGCGAGTTGCTAAAAAAGAAGGATGACTTAAGAATGTGCTGAAGTTTTTGAATATCATAATTTTTCAAATGGATAGATCAACTTTCAACACGGTATTTTCCAAATATAAACCATACACTCTGGCAACATGGTGATTTTATTGGTTGATCTGTTGCAGGTTGTAGCAATGGCTGTACCACTTTCTGGTTTGTTGTAGCGAGATGGTGGCGCTTGGTGGTCATTTTGTGGCGCTTCCTTCTGACATAGGTTTGTATACAAAGGCAAGGTCGCCCATTATCTAACCGAAAAGGTTATTTCTTCTTAGCGATTACGAACATTGACGCGAAAACGATGCCATCGAAACCCGCAGAAGCCACCTAGATCGTACCGTGCCAACCAGAAAGCGATTTGAAGGAACGGAACCGAAGGTCGGTAGACTTGGTGATATTAAGAATAGGAATGGTAAATATATCACTGCACTGGTCTACACGCTCATCTGAGTTAAAGCCAACGATGCTCGCTCATGTCACTATTTTTGCTGCAGCTATTTAGCATAGACCGCGCCATCACCGCTTCTGTTATAGAATTTATCTGAATGCTCGATCATATGAGGCACATTAAAAAAATCTGAACAATTTTAAGTAATGGTAACAAAGTACAAGTGAAAGCGTAAAGGTAATACGCCAAGAAAAAAATGTTCTGCAAAAAGTTCTTCCATCCATTGAATTATCATACCATTGCTGCATTCGTAGCATTCCGATATAATCTATTCAAAATACGTAGCATCCCATCTAACAATGTATACCAGTTGTGTTGCCGATGAATGGTTAAATTACGTTGAAAATGTGTTTTTGTAGAATTTTTGTCCATTCTATATTTTGAAAAATAACGTGTCAAAAGATGTTAGTCATGCAAGTGCAGTTAAGTGTTGAATGTCGATCAAAGCAACCAAGTTTCAACAGCCTGTATTCGAGCTCTGCAGTTCTAGCATTAATCGTAGCACATGAGATGAGGCACATGAGATCAGCGCGAGCCTCGCGTACGCCAGGATTTTTGGGTGTCGCATTTGTTTCTCGCTCGTATCTTATTCTCGCGTGTCTCTTTCTCGCTCGTCACATGTTGTTTTCGTTGCGACGGGAGACGGTTTGTTGAGAGTATCGGCAGGACATTTTTGCACACACGAGGAAAATGTAACTCTGGTTGCAATAATCAATTTTAATAACCTTTCAAAATTTTGTCCTGAATGGACTTTTAGTTTTAAACTTAAGAGCTTCAAGTAGGCATTGTTGTTGTTCATTTCTGCGACCAATCACCTACGGAAGCTATGAGACTCGGCTGTCCGGATGCCACAAGTATGATGTTGATGGTTTTAAAACCCTCATAACTTCCGATTCAGCTTCCATCAGCTTAAATTTCCGTAGTCATTATCACAGGATCAAGATCTTAGTGGATGAAAATCTCGGTGAAAACTGTACTTGACAGTCATTTAGCAATAGTGAGCAATAGTCAAAAGGTTACAACGGCCATCAGTATGGTTTCCTCCTGGGACTGGATCAACGAGTCACGCTGGATATGGTAAATGGCGTGCAGGAAATGCTGTAAATATTGAAACTCACAACTGTTTGACCCCGGGACATTCTCCGCCATCCCAGAAGGGCACCAAAGGCCTCTTTTTCTCCAGGGTCTCCGGGCGTTTGCGATATAGGGAGAGTTTTCGGAGTTATGTGACGCCGTACAAATGGGGTCAATTTAGGCATTAATTTAATGTTTTTATTGATACAATGGCCCGATACTTGGAAGTAAACGGATAGCGCCGAAGATCCGATGACCGATCCGATGAGCGAGCGAGAGGGAGAGAGAGAGAGAGAGAGAGAGAGAGAGAGAGAGAGAGAGAGAGAGAGAGAGAGAGAGAGAGAGAGAGAGAGAGAGAGAGAGAGAGAGAGAGAGAGAGAGAGAGAGAGAGAGAGAGAGAGAGAGAGAGAGAGAGAGAGAGAGAGAGAGAGAGAGAGAGAGAGAGAGAGAGAGAGAGAGAGAGAGAGAGAGAGAGAGAGAGAGAGAGAGAGAGAGAGAGAGAGAGAGAGAGAGAGAGAGAGAGAGAGAGAGAGAGAGAGAGAGAGAGAGAGAGAGAGAGAGAGAGAGAGAGAGAGAGAGAGAGAGAGAGAGAGAGAGAAAGAGAGAGAGAGAGAGAGAGAGAGAGAGAGAGAGAGAGAGAGAGAGAGAGAGAGAGAGAGAGAGAGAGAGGCAGTTAATCAGACCCCATTAGTACTCTTAATTCAAATAATGCTTCAACTGACACACTACAGAAGTCTATTCATCATCCTCTAAATAGTCGGTCTCCAATAATGTTCCCCACCGGTTCCAACTCTTTCCGGCCGCTGATAGACCGTTGCTTTCATATCATGAAAGGCTACGTTTCTGGTCTGCCTTTCGAATACCCGCCACTTCCCGCGTCATCTTCAATCCAAATTATCCTTGCGGTTTCAAATCAAAACATTCTAGGCGTCAGAAATACTGGGTTGCCGGGATGGGTATTTTACAAACAACCGCAGCTTGCTCTATGACCGGCACAATCGGCACACTGCGGCACACTGACAAAAAAGATGACCCAAGATTGGTGTGCGGAGTGACCTAACCCTTGGGAATGCCCCTAGTGAACAACAGTTAACGCCACAAACAGCGTGAACACAAAGACTACAACAAAGACTACAACAAAAATATCAGCAGCGTTCTTGAATATCTCTTTTGGAATCATTCAAATAATCTTACTGTTTTCGAGTAACACAATTTACAAAATGTTTATGTTTTGATTACGCTGCTGGTAATTTGAATTCACTTGTAATCCGTATGTCATATTTTTTAAGTGGAGATCGAAGTAGGCCGCACTGCTCAATTGACGTTTCTGCGTTTTGTTGTGTGATTTTGTCGTGAATAATTAAATTCAAATTTGAATTAATAAATAATTGGTTTGTTCCCGTACTTACTTTTTTGATTTTGCTGTTAGTTGCTGTAATGACATAATACAGGAATGCCTACGCGATGGGTGGTGCCGTCTTTCAACCAACTGAGCTGATTTTTTTCTATTTGATTAGAGCCAACCACAAACTTGGCACTCACAAAAAGTCAGCTCAATTGGTTGAAAGACTGGTGAGAAATGGCGGTGGGTAGACGGCACCACCAACCGTGCAAATCGGGGATTCTTGTATTGTTGTCTTACAGCAACTTACAGCAAAAGCAAAAATGCAAGTACGGGAAAAAACCTAATGTGAAGTGGAGTTGTAAATATTGTAAGTGGATTCAGTGAAGGTGACCAAAAGGAGTTCCACTGGCACAACAGTGGAGTCTCGAAAGACAGCAGTTTGTTCCATCGAGCGCTGACGTACAGCTAAAGGGTTATACGGTGAAAATTTGGTCAATATCAACTTGACGTATTTCTTTCAATTTTGCATTTAAAAAACCTGAACACCCCTCATTTTGAAGGTGTGTGTGTGTAGAATGTTGCTCCTATTTTGGTTTTTGGAATTTACTCTTCAGTTGTCAAAATGCCGTCCAAGCAAGAAGAGCAGCGTATCAAAATTTTGCTCGCGCATCGCGAAAATCCGAGCTACTCGCAGGCAAAGTTGGCAAAATCGCTAAAAGTTGCCAAATCAACCGTTACAAATGTAATTAAAGTGTTTGGGGAACGTTTGTCGACAGCCAGGAAGTCTGGATCGGGGGGAAATCGAAAACCGGAAGCCGCTGAGACGACAAAGAGAGTTGCCGGTAGTTTCAAGCGAAACCCTAACCTCTCTCTCCGAGATGCCGCAAATAAGCTGGGTGTATCGTCTACAACCGTGCATCGAGCCAAAAAACGAGCCGGACTATCGACTTACAAGAAGGTAGTGACTCCAAATCGCGATGATAAACAAAATACGACGGCCAAAGCGCGATCCCGACGATGCTGACGAAGTTTGACTGCGTGGTAATGGACGACGAAACCTACGTCAAAGCCGACTACAAGCAGCTTCCGGGACAGGAGTTTTATACGGCAAAAGGAAGGGGAAAGGTAGCAGATGTTTTCAAGCACATGAAACTGTCAAAGTTCGCAAAGAAATATCTGGTTTGGCAAGCCATCTGTACCTGTGGCTTGAAAAGCAGCATTTTCATAGCTTCCGGGACTGTCAACCAAGAAATTTACGTGAAAGAGTGTTTGAATAAACGTCTGCTGCCTTTCCTGAAGAGACACGGTTGTTCCGTACTGTTTTGGCTGGATTTGGCATCTTGCCATTACGGTAAAAAGGCCATGGAGTGGTACGCCGCCAACAACGTGCAGGTGGTTCCCAAGGACAAGAACCCTCCCAACACGCCAGAGCTCCGCCCAATTGAGAAATACTGAGCTATTGTCAAGCGAAACCTAAAGAAGACCAAAAAAACTGCTAAGGGCGAGCAGCAGTTCAAGGCAAACTGGCTTTCTGCGGCGAAGAAGGTGGACAAGGTGGCTGTACAAAATCTGATGGCAGGGGTCAAGCGTAAGGCCCGGCAATTCGGATTTGGAAAAGCGGAAGCCTAACTGAATATTTTTCCTGAATTTTATACTAATTGAACTTGAAAAGGAAATTTAATTTGATTTTTTAAATAAACGATTTCACCGATTTACACGCGTTTTCCCTTGACCAAATTTTGACCGTATCACCCTTTAAGTTATATTAAAAATAAATCAATTAACTCATGCGTCAACCAAGAATTGCACTCCTTCTTGATTGAAAGTTTCAATGCATAATCAGTGGTTTATTAGTCACGATAATGTACTGGGCCGGGGCTTATCGTGCGTGACAATAGAAAATAGTTTTAGGAAAGACGTGCTGATCGGAAATATACAACAAATCCATTTCAAGAGTAGTTGTTATCGTCGTCACCGAGGGATCGAAATCTAGTAACAATACACTAAAAAAATATTAACTATTTCATTCATTAGCGTGAAACTTCAAAGGCACAAATGTCAGCTTCCACAAAACATACAAATTTGAAATTGCTACTCTCTGTTTGTAGTAGCACAGCAAAAACGCTAAGGCTTCCTTAGAGTATCACCTTAAATCATTAGCAGATCTTTGAAAAATTAAGAAATTTCAATTGATGTGAAAAATAACTGCATTTCTCTAGAATATATTCATTCTTTAAATCATGAGCAGTTTTTTGGGAGTATTCACATAGTATTTTTTTCAAATTTCATTTAAACTCAAATCGAAAAATTGGCAAATCAATATTTCGTCAATTATGATGTTGGTATTTTGAAGTTGTCCATTCCACCTTTTTCCCCTCAATGTTAAATTCAACATTTTGTCCATTCGACCTTTTGTCCAGCCGTCCTTTTGTCCCTCTAAATTCAGTTCGATGTTCTGTCCCTTCGACCTTTTGTCATAGATTCCTTCCCGCACCCACTACCGTCATATGGCACCAAAAGGGGGTGGAAAGGATTTCAAATCCCTCTAGCTGGCTGTGCACGATTCGGCAAATGGCTAAAACAGTAACAACGGCAGTTTCCCTCAAGCCTGCCTATATTACAACGTTTGACTGTGTATGAGTGAACCCCTTTTTTTTCCCGTTTTCGTCCGCAATAATGGAAAGAATCAGAAAGCGCGTGTGGCAAAAGCCCATCCTCGAGTTACACAAGTACCTACAGTAGCAAAATCCCAAGATGGAGCGAAAAAGTAAATCCAATGAATTCAGCCGGGGGTGGATGGTAGATATGGTCGAAATTTAAGTCGTTACGGTTTTATTGCGCATACGTAATGTGAAAATGTACCTACCGTCGGTTGTTGCTATAGCCCTTTTTCTACGACCGAGGGGTGATGAAAAACAGCCTATTGCTGCTGTTACTTTTTTTCCTCCGTGCACCGATCGGTAGCGTAGCCGCACCAACGTGGATGAGACGTGGGGACAAGGCGGAAGAAATGGTGCAGCCAATTAATTGCAATTGTAATGAGCTAATCGCACGAGGTGCTGCTGAATTCTTAATGCCGGTCGCGTCTGCAACCTCTGAGCTACGAGGAAGTGCATTTAAAAATCAGCTGAAACACTCACCGGGCAGTCAGTCGGTTCGAAGACATTCCGGAATCATGGTGATGCGAAGTGTGTGCGGCGATTCCGGTGTAGCGTCGAGCCGGAAGATTGTTACCCTTCGACAGGGGATGGTTAATGGAGTCCGGGACAAGCTGCCAAATGGTTCGGATTACTACTATTTCAAGGGCATACCGTACGCTCGACCGCCTGTCGGTGACCTGCGCTTCGAAGCTCCCGTTCCGTTGGATAAGTTCCCAGCGACGGTTCTGGATTGCTCCAAGGAACGCAGCAGCTGCATTGGGATGAATATGCTGACACGGGAAATCAGTGGAAAGGAAGACGGCCTGTATCTGAATGTGTACACTCCAGTGATACCGACGCGGGGTGGAGTGGAACCGAAGCTTCCGGTAATGGTGTTCGTCCACGGAGGCGGAATGATCGGAGGAAGTGGCGACAGTTTGCTGTACAATCCGAACTTTATGGTCCAAGAGGGCGTGGTGTTCGTTACCATGAATTACCGGGTGGGAGTGCTCGGGCTGTTGTGTCTCCCGGAGGCTGGTATCCATGGAAACGAAGATTTGAAGGATCAAGTAGGTCGTGAGATATCGCTTTCGAATTCTAAATCAATCAACGCCTCCTTTGTTTTCAGCACCTGGCTCTTCGTTGGGTCAACGAGCACATTGTAAAGTTCGGTGGAGATCCTTCGAATGTCACCTTGTTCGGGGCCAGTTCCGGTGGAAGTTGCGTAGGTCTGCACTGTACTTCGGCATCATCCAGGAAGTACTTTCACAAGGCCATTCTGCAGTGTGGTCACCATCTGTGTGATTTCACCTACAGTGACCGAGCGGTACAGAAGGCACGGGACCTCGCCAAACACTTTGGATTTTCAGGTGGCTCCGATAAGGAAGCACTGCAGGTGTTGAAGAACGTCCCAGCTGATCAGTTGGTTGCACAGCAGTCGACAGTGCTCAGTCCGAGGGAGCGGGAGCTGGAAGAAATCTATCAAGTCGCTTTCGGTCATGTGATTGAACAGAAGGATTCAAAACATGCCGTTCTTACCACGGATCCGTTGGAGTTCTTTAAAAACCCAAACTCGTTTGGCATTCCGGTCATCATTGGTTACAACGACGGGGAAGGCTCGATGGAAGTGATGAACATTCTGCGGCACTTGAACGATTATAATTCACAGCCAGAACGACTCATCCCAAGAAGCTTGAATGTGGATTATTTTGGCCCGACAGCCAAACAAGTAGGTGAGGAAATAAAACAGCTGATGATTGGAGACAAGCCGTTAACGGAGGATATGCTTCAAGAAATTCTGGAATTCATTTCGGAAAAGTATGCCTACACTGCGTACGTCTTCGCGTATTTCTGGAGTAAGTTCCAACATGACTCGAACCTCTACTGCTATCGGTTTACATTCGATGGACTGCTGAACACGGGGAAAGTCCTGACGAAGATTCCACCGTTCAAAGGAGCAGGCCACATGGATGAGCTGTTCTACCTGTTTACTTCGGCACTGGCAGTCGAAGTGACCGAGTCGGACAAGGCTTACCAAATGCGACAAACGATGGTCCGAATGTGGACCAACTTTGCCAAATGCTCGAATCCAACCCCGGCCTCGGACGAGAGGTTAAATTTCCGATGGAATCCGATACGAAATGGGGATCCCAATGGGAAGGATGATTTCCAGTCAATCTATTTGAACATTGATCAGGAAATGAAGATGGACCTTCCGGATCCAAAGCGTTTGCAGGGATGGGTTCAGCTGCATAATAAATATAACGGAGAGTTTACGAAGCTGGCATACGCGATTGATGACATGAACGTCAAAGAACAATTTTGAATTTCGAATAAAATGCAATTAGCAGGTGATGATTAATTCACACCTTGAATGTCGATTTCCTCAATTCACTCGCACTTGACTGCTGTTGACAGTGCTTGTGACTAACAAGGAAATCCATTATGCATGAGCATTTTCAGGGAGAGAAAGCGCAAACAGCAAATCCAATCGTGGTGGCTCGAATTGTCAGTCATTGCAAGAAATCGAACAACTTTTCTCTTCAAAAATTTCCTCTGTGTTTGATTTTACCAATTCGGTACTAGCAGCAAACGTGTGCCAGCCCATTAACACGCACGATTCCGGCCGGCACGCTTTACCGAAGTCAACCTTATCTCCATACCAGAAAGAGCCCCATCGCCACGCAACCCGTTTCTTTCGGCTTATAACTCATCTACTTACAACATGACTTTCCTCTTTCGCGCTCGTTGTCAAACGGTTGTCGTCGCGTGACTTGAACCATTTTGTAACCACCGTGCCCAACGGGCGAGTGCCGTATCGGTTTTCGCCTTGTCTGAGTAGGCATGGGCTGGTGGCAAAGAGTTCACCGATGACTACTTTGATGACTCTCTTCAGCCAAACTAGATGTGCCTAGTCAAGGTGGAGGTTATGTCAGACGACGGAGGCAACGGGCCGGGGCTCCCTTATCCAATAAAGTAGATTATATTTTTACGACTCTTTTAAAGTTTCCTTCCGTTTGGTTGTGCTTTTTCTGTATCTTGCTCACTGACGTTTGGTTACGGCTGAGAAAGGGGAATTTCGAGCCAATTTTGGAAGCATAACCCACCCACGTTCATAAATTTAACCCACTGCGCTCAACCACGAATATAAAACGACTAATTGATTAAGATGGATTTCTGGGGGCAGAAGGCGTGTTTTACATAAATGTTGATTGGGTTCAGAATCACTTGAAATCTATTTGATGTTATGAAGATACTTACGAAAGTTTGATAGCTTGCGACAGACTTTCAGTCTTTTGAGTGCAGCAAAAACGTTATATTGCTTCAACTCTCCGACGTTTCGGAGATATTTTTCACCATTTTCAAGGATATCTCAAGGAGATGGTCACTCCGTACAGTGTGCCAAAACGCAACTAGGGCACATCTGGGTACACTCATTGGCACTGTTTGGCACCCATGGTGTTACTGGCAACATTGCACTATTTCTGTGCCTGCGCAGTGCGCTTGTGTCAGAATTAAATTTAATCATTGTTGTTGATACACACAACCGCAACCGTGAAGTCCCGCAATGGATTCCCTCTCATGCGCAGGAAGTTGAAGGCAGTGCCAAATATAGCAACAAGGTGGAAAGTGTACGGGAATGTTAGAAAAATGTTGCCACCTCAGAACCCGCACCGGGAATTTCCGATGCCCAGGAAGCGAAAGAGGATTCGATTACAATGCCAAATAATGCCTGGAACAGTTTGCACATCTTATTCCAACTGTGTTGATATCATGTTTGTGCTAGGTACGTGTGTAAAAGCCCAACGTTGATGGTTTATTACAGTATTTTTAGGTAATACATTACTACTTCTGCTATAAGCAATTAATTATTTTGCTTTCGGTAGCCTAACCAAAAAAAATTCTTCTGTAGTAGATTGATCGAGCTTCTTCTGGTTGTTCTTCCGAACTTCCTACTGCACAGGATGAACGCCTCCGTCTTCATCTTGTTCGACAAGTTGTAACCGCTTCGGACCGACCGGCAAATTTTAATTCATTTGGGTTGACCTTTGCCATACGCTGCATAAAGTCAAAGTCTTTTTCGAGCTGCTCGTTGTGACAGGTGTATGATTCCAGTTCCGGGTACGGTGCCGCGCAAATACTAGCTACCTGCTCCACACGACAACCGTTAGTACAGCTCCTCAATGATAAAAAGGCATTCAGGACGATAGAAGCTTCAGATCAAGGTTCAAATAAGTGTAGAACGTTTACCTATGACCTTAACTCCCTCGGATCTAGAATGGAACACCAGCATCAAGCACTCCAGATAGAGATTGCACAGATAGTACAGCCAAACGTCATGGCACGCGCTGGTGGTTTGGGAAAATTCGTACTTCTCGAAGCCCTTGGATCCAGTGGTCGATGTTGCTCTCGGAGCCACTCTGTAGAGTGACGATAAAAGTATTTTATAAACTTCAAAGTGGAGCGTGACAACCTTACCATGCCCGTCGTGCTGCTTTTCGTCGGTAAAGTACATTAGCGCAAACTTAGTCGCGTTCCTCAGATTGTTGTAGAAGAACCGATAGCCCTGGATGCACATAATGTCCAAGTTATTGTCCCATTCCTGGGTGTCTCGTACGCGCACAGGACAAATCACATCGCATCCGTTCCGCACTCCAGAGTACCGAGTCTACCAGAGTCTTGCTTCTGGCCGGCCTAGACTTCCTCCTTCTTTCTCGGGTCCATGTTGGAATCCTGTATAGGTGCAGGTGCAGGTCCTTCAACGAGATGCCGGTAATCGAATCCATCGGATCGAATCCCGAGGGGTTTTTTCACTCGTGGTTTCAGCAAGCAAAACCAAACATACGAGCTGTCAAAGTACCGGGATGCCAAACATGTAATTATTCACCAACATGCAACGTCACCCCGATGACTGCCATTGCCGGTACAGCACGGCACACGTGAGGCACACTGAGAATTAAGTTGGCGCAAAATCAAAGTGTAGAGTGACCACATTATACATGAAGAGGATTTAGAAAATTGGATAGGTATTGTGTTGGCTGTGTGGCTTACAGAGGCTACGTTTTTTGTTAAGTGTATGCGTGGTTTTACATAAATCTGTCTTTGATTATTAATGGCGTCCATCTACGGCTACAATACAAATTCGGTTGGATTTAAAATTCTTGTTGTGCTCTACTCTACACTAGGGTGTCCCGAAATTGCACTATGTACGGAAATTTGGGGGCTCACCCTCCAAATGATAGCTAAGGGTGTAATAAACAAACTTTTGTATGGCGGCAACTCTGGGAAATGTTGTTTAGAGGTCGCCCCGACGAGATCTTTGAAATAAGTCCATTTTTCATAGTTATTATCCAATAAATATTTTTAATTCTTTAAATCTCAGTGAAACCTTACCCATTTATATTTTTCGCAGATTCCCAATTCCCAAGACCTTTTTTTCATTCGAACTTTTGTCTATTCGACATTTTGTCCTTTAAAGTTCAATTCAACCTTTTGCCCATTCTTCCTTTTGACCATTTTGACCTTTTGTCCCTCTACGTTCAATTAGATCTTCTGTCCATTCGATCTTCTGTCCAGTCGACCTTTTGTCCATTCGACAATTTTTCCCTTCGATCTTTTTTCTCTTCGACTTTTATTCCCTTCGACGTTTTGTTCTTCGCCCTTTTGTACATTCGACCTTTTGTCCATTCGACCATTTATCCATGCAACCTTTTGTCCATTCGACCCTTTGGCGATTCAACATTTCTCCATGCAACCTTTTGTCCATTCGACCTTTTGTCCATTCGACATTTCTCCATGCAACCTTTTGTCCATTCGACCTTTTGTCTATTCGATTTTTTGTCCATTTCAAACTTTTGTATATTTCGACATTTTGTTCCATTTGACCTTTTGTATATTTCGACGTTTTGTCGATTTGACCTTTTGTCAATTCGACCTTTTGTCCCTTTAAATTCAATTCGACAATTTTTCCATTCCACCTTTTGTCTCTTTAAGTTCAATTCAACCTTTTGTCCTTTCTTCCTTTTGACTATTTCGATCTTGTGGCCATTCGACCTTTCTACGTTCAATTCGACTTTGTCCATGCGACTTTTGTTACCTTAGATCCTTTTTTCAGTTGACATTTTGTTCTTCGACCTTATGTCCATTCGACTTTTTGTCTCTTCGGCCTTATATCCTTCGACCTTATATCCTTCGACCTTTTGTGCATTTGACCTTTTGTCCATTTGAACTTTTGTCCATTTGACTTTTTGTCCATGCAACCGTTTGTCCATGCAACCGTTTGTCCATTCTACTTTTTGTCTATTGTAAACTTATGTCCATTTCGATATTTTTACCATTTGACCTTTTATCAATTTCGACATTTTGTCGATTTAACCTTTTGCCAATTCGACTTTTGTCCCTTTAAATTCAATTCAACCTTTTATCCATTCCAACTTTTGTCTCTATAAGTACAATTCAACCTTTTGTCCATTCTACCTTTTGACCATTTCGATCTTGTGTTCATTCGACCTTTTGTCTCTCTACGTTCAATTCGACTTTTTTCCATGCGACCTTTGTTACCTTAGATCATTTTTTCATTTGACATTTTGTTCTTTGACCTTATATCCAGTCGAATTTTTGTCCCTTGGACCTTTTGTCCTTCGATCTTATGTCCTTCGATCTTTTTTCCCTTCATCCTTTTGTACTTAGATCTTATGATCTTCGACCTTTTTCCAATCGAACTTTTGTCCATTCGACCTTTTGTGCCTCTAAGTTCAATTCGACCTTTTTTCCATTCGACGTTTTGTCTCTATAAGTTCAATTCAACCTTTCCTCTTTCTACCTAAAGACCATTTCGAACTTTTGTTCATTCGACCTTTTTCCGTCTGCGTTCAATTCAACGTTTTGTTCTTCGAACTTATGTTCTTCGACCTTTTGTCTCATAAACCTATCCTTTGACCTTATAATCTTTGAATTTTTTTTTCATGCGACCTTTTGTCTCTCACAATTCAATTCGACATTTTGTCCATTCAACTTTTTAGCTTTCGACCTTTTGTGCCTCTATGTTAAATTAGACCTTTTGTCTTTTCGACCTTTTATCCATTCAACCTTTTGTCCATTTAAAACTTATGTTTATTTCTACCTTTTTACCAATTGATCTTTTGCAATTTCGATGTTTTATCTATTTTACCTACCTTTTTGTCCCTCTAAATTCAATTCAACCTTTTATCCACTTCATCTTTTGTCTATTAAGTTCAATTCAACCTTTTGTCCATTCTCCCTTTTGACCATTTCGAACTTGTGTTTGTGTCCATTCGACCTTTTGTCTCTCTACGTTCAATTTGACTTTTGTCCATTCGACCTTTTTTCCCTTCGATCTTTTTTTCCCTTCGACCTTGTTTCCCTTTGACATTTTGTTCTGCGACCTTCTGTCCGTCGACCTTATGTCCATTCGACTTTTTGTCCCTTCGACTTTTTGTTCCTTCGACTTTTTGTCCCCTCGACTTTTTGTCCCTTCGACATTTTGTCCTTCTGCTTTTTGTCCTTCGACATTATGTCTTTCGATCTTTTGTCCCTTTTGTAGTTCGATCTTATGTTCTGCGACCTTTTTTTTCCATTCGAACTTTTGTCTATTCGTCATTTTTTTCCTTTAAAGTTCAATTCAAACTTTTACCTATTATTCCATTTGACCGTTTTGACCTTTTGTCCCTCTACGTTCAATTAGATCTTTTGTCCATTTGATATTATATCCATTCGACCTTTTTTCCATTCGACCTTTTGTCCATTCGACCATTTTTCCCTTGCATCTTTTTTTCCCTTCGATCTTTATTCGCTTAGACGTTTTATTCTTCGACCTTATGTCCATTCGACCTTTTGTTCATTCGACATTTTGTCCATTAGAATTTTTGTCCATTTCAAACTTATGTCCATTTTGACATTTTTTTCCATTCCACCTTTTGTCTCTTTAAGTTCAATTCAACCTTTTGTCCACTCTACGTTTTGACCATTTCGATCTTGTGTCCATTCGACCTTGCTATGTTCAATTCGACTTTTGTCCATGCAACTTTTGTTACCTTAGATCCTTTTTTCATTTGACATTTTGTTCTTCGACCTTATGTTCATTTGACTTTTTTGTCTCTTGGACGTTTTTATCTTACTATCATCGACCTTTTTTTCCAATCGAACTTTTGTAAATTCGACCTTTTTTGCCTCTAAGTTCAATTCGACCTTTTGTCCATTCGACGTTTAGTCTCTATAAGTTCAATTCATCCTTTTCCTATTCTACCTTAAGACCATTTTGAGCTTTTGTCCATTCAACTTTTTTTCCCTCTGCGTTCAATTCGACCTTTTGTGCATTCGAATGTTCGTTCATTTTAAACTTATTTCCATTTCGACTTTTTTTTTCCATTTGACCTTTTGTCAATTTTGACGTTTTGTCGATTTGACCTTTTGTAAATTCGACCTTTTGTCCCTTTAAACTCAATTCGACAATATTTCCATTCCACCTTTTGTATCTTTAAGTTCGATTCAACCTTTTGACTAATTTCGATCTTCTGTCCATTCGATCTTTCTACGTTCAATTCGACTTTTGTCCATGTGACCTTTTTTACCTAAGATATTTTTTTCAATTTGACTGTTTGTTCTTCGACCTTAAGTCCACTCGACTTTTTCTCTTGGACCTTTTTATCTTATTATCTTCGACATTTTTTTCCAATCGATCATTTGTCCATTTGACCTTTTGTGCTTCTAAGTTCAATTCGACCTTTTGTCCATTCGACGTTTAGTCTCTATAAGTTCAATTCAACTTTTTCCCATTCTACCTTTTGAACTTTTGTCCATTCGACCTTTCTTCCCTCTGCGTTCAATTTGACCTTTAGTCCATTCGACCTTTAGTCAGTTCGACCTTTTTTCCCTCTCAATTCAATACGACCTTTTGTCCATTCGAAATTTTGTCCTTCCAACTTATGTCCATTTCAACATTTTTTTTCCATTTGACCTTTTATCAATTTCGACATTTTGTCGATTTGACCTTTCGTCAATTCGACTTTTGTCCCTTTAAATTCAATTTGACCTTATATCCATTCCACTTTTTTTCTTTTTAAGTACAATTCAACCTTTTGTCCATTCTACGTTTTGACCATTTCGATCTTGTGTCCATTCGACCTTGCTACGTTCAATTCGACTTTTGTCCATGAGACTTTTGTTACCTTAGATCCTTTTTTTTCATTTGAAATTTTGTTCTTCGACCTTATGTACATTCGACTTTT
This sequence comes from Ochlerotatus camptorhynchus, assembly GCF_037179485.1. Lineage (NCBI taxonomy): Eukaryota > Metazoa > Arthropoda > Insecta > Diptera > Culicidae > Ochlerotatus > Ochlerotatus camptorhynchus. Next base: position 568,052 of record NW_027040802.1, on the reverse strand, counting down.
TGTCTCTTGGACCTTTTGTCCTTCGACCTTATGTCCTTCATCCTTTTGTACTTAGATCTTATGATCAGCGACCTTTTTTCCAATCTAAATTTTGTCCATTCAACCTTTTGTGCCTCTAAGTTCAATTCAATCTTTCCCATTCTACCTAAAGACCATTTCGACTTTTTGAAAAATCGACTTTTTGTCCATTTGACCTTTTTTTCCCTCTGCGTTCAATTCGACCTTTAGTCCATTCGACCTTTTTCCGTTCGATATTTTTTCTCTTCAACGTTTTGTTCTTCGACCTTTTGTCCTTCGACCTTTTGTCCATTCGACCTTTTGTCCATTCGACCTTTTGTCCATTCGACCTTTTGTCCATTCGACCTTTTGTCCATTCGACCTTTTGTCCATTCGACCTTTTGTCGCATAAACCTATTGCCCTTCGACCTCATGTACTTCGATATTTTGTCACTTCAACCTTATGTTCTACAAACTTATGTTCTTCAACCTTTTTTCCATTCGACCTTTTGTCCCTCTATGTTCAATCCATCTTTTGGCCATTCGACCTTTTGTCCCTCTAATCTCAATTTGACCTCTTGTCCATTTGAGCTTCTTTCCATTCTATCATTTCGACGTTTTGTCCATTCATCATTTTTCTCATTCGACATTTTGTCATTCTGAGTTCTAATCGAACTTTTGTCCATTGACCTTTTGTCGGTTCAAGTTTTTTTTTTCATTCTACCTTTTGTGATTCCGATCATTTCTGATTCCGTAATGTGTCAAGGGATCCCAATTTTTTCAAAATTAATTAATTAATTTAGCTTTATTTAGGAGGCAAAAATTTTTTTTTCAAAAGTAATTCAGCACTTTCTGAAGTAATTTAGAACTTTTCTGAAGTGAATAAGCACTTTTCGAATTGAGTCGAATGAGCCGAATATTTCTGGGATGATTCAGTTCCTTTAGAAATGATTCAGATTTTTTATAAAGTCATTCAAAACTTTCTGAAATGATTGATTGAGACGTGACTCCGAATATTTCTTAAGTGTTCTAGAACTTTCCTAAGAGATTTGGAACTTTTCTGAAGTGATTCCACTGCATTCAATTCGACCTTTAGCCCATTCAACCTTTTGTGCATTCGAATGTTTGTCCATTTCAAACTTATGTCCATTTCGACTTTTTTTTCCATTTGACCTTTTGTCAATTTCGACGTTTTATCGATTTGACCTTTTGTCAATTTAACCTTTTGTCCCTCTAAATTCAAATCGACCATTTTTCCATTCGTTCTTTTGTCCTTTCTTCCTTCTGACTATTTCGATCTTGTGTCCATTCGACCTTTCTACGTTCAATTCGACTTTGTCCATGCGACTTTTGTTACCTTTGTTCCTTTTTTCAGTTGACATTTTGTTCTTCGGCCTTATATCCTTCGACCTTTTGTGCATTCGACCTTTTGTGCATTCGACCTTTTTTTCCATTTGACCTTTTGTCAATTTGAACTTTTGTCCATGCAACCTTTTGTCCGATCGACCTTTTGTCCATTCTACTTTTTGTCCATTATAAACTTATGTCCATTTGAGCTTTTATCAATTTTGACATTTTGTCGATTTGACCTTTTGTCAATTTGACTTTTGTCCCTTTAAATTCAATTCAACATTTTATCCATTCCACCTTTTGTCTCTATAAGTACAATTCAAGCTTATGTTCTACAACAAACTTATGTTCTTCAACCTTTTTTCTAATCGAACTTTTATCCATTCGACATTTTGTCCCTCTAATCTCAATTCGATCTTTTGTCCATTTGACCTTCTTTCCATTCTATCTGTGGACCATTTCGACCTTTTGTCCATTCAACATTTTGCTCATTCGACCTTATGTCATTCTGAGTTCAAATCGACCATTTGTCCTTTGACCTTTTGTCGGTTTGAATTTTTTTTTCCATTCTACCTTTTGTGATTCCGATCATTTCTGATTCCGTAATGTGTCAAGGGATTCCAATTTTTTCAAAAGTAATTCAGCACTTTCTGGAGTTATTTAGAACTTTTCTGAAATTATTCAATATTTAGTGATTTAGTTATTTTAGAAGTCATTTAGAATATCTTTGCAGTGTTTCCGAAAATTTCTGAAGTGATTCAGTACATTCCGAAGTGATTAAAAATTTGTCGATGGTAAGCCAGAGCTTTCCAAAGTGATTTAGAACTTTCCTGAAGTGAATATGCACTTTTCGCATTGAGTCCGAATATTTCTGGGATGATTCAGTTCCTTTAGAAATGATTCAGATTTTTTATAAAGTCATTCAAAACTTTCTGAAGTGATTGATTGAGACGAGACTCCGAAAATTTCTAAAGTGTTCTAGTATTTTCCTAAGAGATTTGGAACCTTTCTGAAGTGATTCAGAATTTTTCAAAAGTAATTCAGCACTTTCCGACGTGATTTGGAACATTTATGAAGTGTTTCAGTGCTTTCTGAAGTGATTCCGAACACTTCTGAAGTGATTCAGTTCTTTCCGAAGGGATTTCAAATTTTTCAAAAGTAATTCAGCACTTTCTGAGCTAATTTTGAACTTTTCTGAAGTGATTTAACATTTCCCGAAGTGATTCCGTAAATTTCTGAAGTGATTTAGTTCTTTTAGAAGTAATTTGGAATATCCTTGCAGTGATTCAATACTTTCCGAACATTTCTGAAGTGATTCAGTACATTCCGAAGTGATTCATATTTTTTCAATGGTAAGTCAATTTTTTCCAACGTGATTTAGAACTGAAGTGAATCGCACTTTTCGAAATGAGTCCGAATATCTCTGGGATGATTCAGTGATTTAGATTTTTTTTATAAAGCTATTAAGAAAATTTAAGATGTGACTCGGTATTTTACAAAGTGACTCCAAATATTTCCCAAGTGTTCAAGTACTTTCCTAAGATTGATTTAGAACCTTTTCGAAGTGATTCCGAAGTTTTTGTTTTTCCTTTGGTTTGCTTTTCGTCGATTTTGTTTTCCGTGCTGAGCACCAATGCTGCCGACGTCAGGGAGGCAGTTCCCACACCTGGACCCTACCTATCGACCCATCAACTCATGAACCAGGGACCAATGGCTTTACTTCCCTTCCGAAGGATTGGATTGAACCCATGCCTGTTGGAATGAGACGCAATCACGCTTACCACTACACTACCGACGCCGCTAATATTCCAAATTTGTCTGAATTGATTCCATACTTTCTGAACTGGTTAAGAACATCGCTGAAGTGCTTTAGTACTATTCGAAGTGATTCAGACCACTTCTGAGGTGATTCAGTACTTTTCGAAGTGATTCCGAATTGTTCAAAACTAATTCAGCACTTTCCGAAGTGATTCCAAACATTTCTGAAGTGATTCAGTTGTTTTGGAAGTAATTCAAAGAAGGCATTGTTTTTCATAAGTTGTTTAATAAAATATATGGGAAATGGCTCTAATATTAGCCTATGGATCGGAAGATTGGGTCCATCGATGAAAATATCCTGTTCTTTCTGTGCGTCATATAGATAATTCAAATTTCAATACAGTGAGAAATTGTGAAAAAAGTGCTTTCCTTAGAAATTCAACTATGGGCCTAATATTAGGGACACCTCGGCTGACATTAGAGCCATTTCTTCTATTCAAATTATATTGACGCAGGACTTCATCTGTGATTTCTATATGGAGGTACACTTTGTGAAAACCGAACATGTAACAAAATTGTGAAAGATTTTGAACGTTAACAACTCAGCTGCCCCTGGACCAATTTCAATAATTTTAACACCAATCGATCAGAAATATTTCTATGTATCTGTTAAATTTAATACTTCACCATCCAAAATAACACTATTGAAAATTGCACGAATGTGCAACTGTTGCTATGATATTTAAAATTATCACCGATTGCCTGCGAAAAGCGATTTCCCTAACAAAGATTTCAAAGCTAAATTCCATCCGGTCTCACCAAACGGTGTTTATTCAATCACCGCGTTGTGAGTGGTGTTGCTCTCCAGTACACAACGAAAGGCTCCCCGCAAGCAGCGAGTTGCAGCCCACATGAGCATCCATAGAAGCAGGAAAAAGCCGCACCGCTACTGATAGGAATCGGTAGCTCTTGGTGAGTCGCTGTGGACCATCTATGTTAAGTGCGTCATACTAAAGAGTATAAACAGAGATAACCCCGCTCAAATTCCTATTCATACACAAAACACAATCTCTTACTGCAGTTAACAAATAAGATTTATTAAATAAAACCACGTAGGGCTGTCCCTTGTAGTTTTTATTTAAATTTAATTTTTAAACACTTGTAGTGATTGTGTTCCAAAAATTCCTTAAAATTTTGTACTGTGAAAAATTTTTCCTGAAAAGGAATATGTTTACAACCTTGTCCGAGACGTCATTTCGAATGGAAGTTGTTTGAAAAATCTCGTATTCGCCATTTTGAAGTTTTTTGCGTGATTCAAAATGGCCGAAATTTAACTCAAATGTAAATGGTACACCATAACAAACAACTATACAAAGTTTCATACAAATCGGAGAAGATCACACCAGATCGATTCGTCATTTGCCGTGGAACAGCTCATTAAGTTGCGTCAAACATTTAAAAAAATCCAACTCAAGACAGCAAACGCTTCTAAATTACACGAAACAACTTAACAACAAAGGAAAACTCGTATCAGGATGGGTCATTAGCAATCAAAGCCCAGGTTAGGTGGAACCATCAGGCAGGCAAAAAATGAACGAGAGAAAGGATCACCACGCCAGCACCTGCTGCAATCTTGCGGAGACGGACGGGAGAACCAACCGAGGACGGTTGTAGAACAAATTGCGTACCATTTCCTTTGAATTCCAGACCAAAAACCGCACTTGCACAACCACTTCGGCTTGCGGCTTTCTTTCTAGGAATTCGGCCTGAAAAAAATGGGCACGCATTTTCGTTATTTTTTCAACCTGCTGTTGTTGGTTTCGAGTTGCAATAAAATTGCTCTGTTTTAATAAATTTATGGCTCCAGCGAGCGAAAGGGAACAAACGAAATGATGGGATGCAACTTTTTGTTTTTTATAGGTGAAAGGAGGACTGCCGCCGCCGCCGCGATGGCTTTCGAAATTAACGAGCGGCACGCGGCACTGTTTTAGCAGTATTTTGTAAACATTTGAATTGCTCTATAAATATTTCGTTCGGTTGGCGGGCCGAAATAAAGCTGTCAAAATTGCAGGTGAAAACTCGGGATAGGAGATCTAATTAATTTGCGCTTGGCGCTTTGTTCGACGAATGAATGATTCGGAAACAACAAAACAGCAGGCCGGGGAGTTGGAGGAGAAAGCTCTTGAACTGTCATTCACCACCGGGGCAGCACCAGCCTACTTGATCTGTTCAATTGTATTGATCACGTTCGCGCTTCAGCGATTTCAGTGAAGATGATAGACAATGTCCTGTCTCTCGAAACAAAGGCTACTGCTTTCGATAAAAGACTCTCGAAAACAACAATGAAATCCGTCGGAAGTATCCTGCCACATTCAATTAACTGAATTTACATTATTTCTTACCGTTCCTTTATGCCTCTCAGTCGAAAACTAGCGCTATCACCTTTGCTTACAATGTATTTTATTTTCTAACGGTTCGTCCGTTACACACACACACCCTTTAAGTTGAAAGTGCATCATTAAAACGTTAGTCACGTGTAATGGGTTATAGAGTTTAACCCAAAATACCTGACGGAGTAAAAAAAAGCCAACGCGTGGCACTAATTTTGAGCAAGCATTTTTTCTATTAATCAACTGTGAGCATTTTTTCTGCTTCCTAACCTCAAAAACTCTTCCGTTCTCCCCGTTCCTACTCCTTGCAGTCGTAAATTGCTTCAACCACTTCCTTAAAAAAGAGTTTTTTTTTCATTTTCAACTTTTTTTTTCTCTCTCTGCCCGAGCAGTTGTGGTGGATGTGTATCAAATTAAGAGCTATCAAAAACCGCAGGAGAAAGGCACCGGTGTAATGGGTTTTCCCCCTTTCCTTTCCTGGCTCATTTCGGCTCGTGTTTCTTCGTCCAGGATAAATGTAAAGAGAAAACACAGTGCGATCGTGATGAAGAGGTTTGTGCCTTGCCTTCAATGGGTTCGGTATCCAACCGAGAAGAAGGGTTTCTGGTGGATAATTTCAAAAATATGGTGCTTCTCGAGTAAACAATTAAGAATAAGGGCTGCGGGTGTTGGAAGGGGTAGAAGCCTTTTTTTGGGTTAGAATTTGGAAACCGTATGTGGTTTGCTGCGGAGAACGCGTTCATCGTTTGTTAATTGTTGTTTGTTGATCTGGGGCGCCAGATGATGCGACCCGTTTAGCTACAGCAATGATTTGAAAGTTTGACAGTTGTCACAAATGACATCAACATTCCTAATCCTGTTGGAATCCAATAAAATGCACTACTGGCAACACGGGGTTGGTCTTGCTGTCCGAGAAGGCATACCTTTCGAGCGACTGCAAGTAGACACCTCCTTACACCTCGTCGCTGTGCGCATCCACACACCGATTCAGATAACTGTAGTCTCTATCTACGTCCCGCCGAGCTCAACACAGTGTCAAGATGCGTTGAGTGATCTACTCGACCGACTGGAAGGTCCTATCATGCTTCTGGGAGATTTCAACGCTCATCATCTAGCATGGGGATCACAAACAGTGAACGCGCTCGGCCGTTTCATCTCCGAAGCTACTTTGGACAAGCGGCTGGTAATTCACCCACTCGCATCGACCCGGCCACAGGCAACACCTCTGCAATCGATTTGACCTTCTGCTCCGAGAGTGTGGCTCGCAGATTCACGTGGCGAACCCTACCGGACACGCACAATAGTGACCATTTCCCGATAACAGTTTCTATTCCTGGGTGGTCATCCTCACGAACGACACGGCGGAAATGGTTGTACGATCGCGCTGATTGGTCGTTATTTGAACGTATCACCGCAGAAACCATCCGGCCAGATGTTGAATGGGACGTAGACAGCTTCACGGAGAAGATAACTGCAGCAGCAACTCGTGGCATACCGCAAACCAGCGGCCGTATGGGGCCTAAAGCGGTACCATGGTGGTGCCCTGAAGCGAAGGCGGCGATTCGACATCGACGAAAGTGTCTTCGATATCTGCGGCGGCTGCAGACATCTGATCCTGATCAACCCGCTGCATTGGCGAGGTTTCAGGAAACCAGAGCTGTAGCACGGAAGGCGATAAAGGAAGCAAAAGAACGATCGTGGGAGAACTTCGTGGCCAAAATTGCACCAAGCAGCACGACAACCGAACTGTGGCGAACGGTGAACACGCTACGTGGCAGCCGACAACAACGTACCGTCGCACTCAAGCGATCGGATGGCTTCACCGATGACCCCGAAGAAACTGCGGAAGCGCTAGCCAGTTTTTACAGCGATAGATCTACTTCTTTTCAGAAGACTAAGGCAGCAGCTGAAAGAGAGTCCATAGATGTTTCGACAGGACCCGACATGATAGGGTACCCAATGCTTCGACGTCTACCTTTGTCCGTGAAGGTGACACTGCTAGAGCTGCTCAACCAGCTGGCGAAATGCAATCGTGGTGCCCATTCCGAAGCCAAACTGCCTCGATACCGGACCCGCTGCGTTCCGTCCAATCTCGCTCACCAGCTGCATGGCGAAGCTGCTTGAACGCATCATAAATCGACGACTGATCACCGAGCTAGAGTCGAGCGGGCGACTCGACAAACGACAGCACGCTTTCCGTGTCGGGCGAGGTACCGACACGTACTTTTCCGAGCTCGAGAGAACGCTTCCAAGCACAGACGAGCACTGTCTGATAGCATCCCTGGACCTGTCGAAGGCTTACGACACCACCTGGCGGCGCGGCATAATCCGCACTCTGAGGTCATGGAGAATACGTGGTCGGATGCTGAACATGATGAAAAGTTTCCTCTCGGAGCGAACGATCCAGGTATCCGTTGGGGGGCATATGTCTCGCCAGTATCCGTTGGAAAACGGAGTTCCGCAGGGCTCTGTCCTGTCAGTGACGCTGCTCCTCATCGCGATGCAGCCCATCTTCCGAGTAGTGCCCAACGGAGTCTTCATTCTTTTGTACGCGGACGATATCCTCTTAGCAGTGCGAGGTGCTAAAACTGAAGGCTTACACCGAAAACTACAGGCCGCCGTCAAAGCCATCAACAAATGGACGAAAAGCGTTGGTTTCACTCTGGCGGCAACAAAGTCACATGTCTTCTACTGCAGTCCGAACGCACGACGGGATCCCGTGCGAGATATCTCTATCGAGGGAACTCCCGTGCCAAAGACCAACCGGCTGAGGATTTTAGGTGTAACCATGGACCGAACGTTATCCTTCAAACCTCACTGCAATATGGTTAAGAAAGCATGCGAATCTCGGTTACGGATTTTACAGATGATCGGTGCAAAACTTCCACGTGGCAATCGGACTTCTCTGCTGCAAGTTGGGTCAGCCATAGTTACTGCGAAGCTGCTCTACGGGATTGGACTTGTTAGTCGAGGAGGGCCAGCAACCTTGCAGACTCTCGCTCCTGCCTACAACAAAATGGTTCGCTTCGCTTCCGGAGCATTCGTGACGAGCCCGATTAACTCGGTGATGGCCGAAGCTGGGACTCTATCCTTCGAACTGCTAGCAGCACAGACCACAGGACACATTGCCATCCGGATGCTCACAAAGAATCCAAACAGCAGCACCCTACCTCTGATTACACGCGCTTCAAATCGCCTCCAAGAATTAACCGGTTCAAAGCTTCCTGCTGTCGGCTCACTCGTGAGGCAGAGCAATCGCTTGTGGCACGCACGAAAACCGACGATAGTGTGGGATGTGAAAAGAAGCATACGCGCTAGAGACCCACCAGAGAAAGTTCGTCCAGTTGTTCGACAATTACTGGAGACCCGCTTCCATAGTTCAACCATCGTCTACACCGACGGCTCCAAGTGTGAAGCGGCATTCTTCTACGAAGGGCTATCTAGGACCTACAGTCTTCCGAACGAATGTAGTGTTTTCTCTGCGGAGGCCTACGCTATTAAAATGGCCGACACCATCCCTAATGTTCAAAAAGAGTTGGTTATTCTCACGGACTCCGCAAGCTTCCTACTGGCTTTGGAGGCTGGAATTTCCCGGCACCCTTGGGTGCAGGAAGTAGAGAGAATCATGCAAAGCAAAATCATCCGTTTCTGCTGGATCCCTGGACACGCCGGCATCAGGGGAAACTCTGAAGCTGACCGACTAGTCAATGAGGCTAGAAGACAACCAGCCATCGACGTACCGATTCCAAGCGAGGATGCGATAAAAGCGGTGAAACATACGATACGTGGTCAGTGGAATAGGCAGTGGTTTAGCACAACAGAATCGAAGCTGAGGGAGGTGAAATTCGACACGCACAAATGGACAGAACGAGGAAGTTCAGCCGACCAGCGTATGCTTACACGTCTGAGAATCGGCCATACGCGACTAACCCACACGTTTCTTCTGAAGAAGGAAGCCCCACCGGTGTGTGAATGTTGTGGCACGGTGTTGGATGTACAGCACATCATTCTTGAGTGCAGGAAATACGACGAAGAGAGAAGGAAAAATGACATCAGCACCAGTTTACGTGAAGCTCTGGACAACACGGAAGAAAGAACAACACGAATGCTTAATTTCCTACATGAAACGGATTTGTACAAAAAACTCTAGAATAACAAATTACAAGAACTTTAGAATAACAAATTGCACAGGTGAAAGAAATATTAAGCAACACAAAGTAGAAGACTAGAATAACAAATTAAAAGAACTGTAGAATAACAAATTACATAGGGAAAGATGGTAGAAAGATGAAGAAATTCGTGAAGAAAAGCGAAGTAGGAGAGTAGTATGAAGTGAAGCGAAGGAGAAAAGTAATTGTTTGGAAGCAAAGAAGAAAAGATGAGAGAAGCAACTGAATTGTAGCACTTACACTAACAAAAACACTTGCACACCATATACAATACACCAAACATCAAATCGAACGGACATGAATGCATCGCGGAGATGTAAAATGTCCTTAATAAACAAACAAACCAACGAACATTGGTATAACTCATATGTATTTATAATTTTTAAGCTGATTGTGTAGTTTGGTTAAAGTTTTAAGAACATCAACTGCACTGAATATAAAGTTAAAAACAATGGTGGATTCTGTTCGCTCTGGATCGTCATGCGTAAAGGCCCAAATGCAATGTGGGCGCAAGCGGAACGGAAACGGAAAGTTTGACAGTTGTCGCAAATGACATCAACATTCCTAATCGAAGTCGATTTGGTTCTTATTAGTTTTCAATCCGACAAGTAGGCTTGCTCAGCTTGGGCTTTTCCGCTGTCGCTGTCATTGCGCTTGGGCCTTAAAAGATACAGATTTTAGTTATTGACAAAAGTTGTAGCTAATACCAAATCCTACCTAAGCTTCATACTTTATTTTACGGAATACAGATCATGAAAAAAAGTAGAAGAGTCTGTGCTTAGGGGCACGAACGGAAATTTAACGTAGGACCGCATTGGTTAGTGCATTAGTTTTTCGGTTTGATGCTTTAAATTGCTCAAGATCTTTAATTTTAACTCTACATTGACCCTAAAAAGGGCTTTTTTGCTAGTAGTAGCAGTAGTAGTAGTAGTAGTAGTAGTAGTAGTAGTAGTAGTAGTAGTAGTAGTAGTAGTAGTAGTAGTAGTAGTAGTAATGCATTTGCGTAAGAGAAAAATATAACATTATATGGTTGTCAGCAAAAAAAAAAAACCGAAACAGAAAGAAAAAAGCATATTTTCGACATTTTTTTCTTTAACTCCATATAACTTCGAACCAGTGGGCTGTGGAAATTTAACGTCTTCAATAGAGTTGTTTATTTTGTCAAGGCAAACAACTTTGCCGGTCTCCAAATCGTCAGAGAAAGAAGTTAGATTGTGGCGCTATCTTTGCGGAAGAGTTTGGAACTATTTGTTTATGTCAATAGATGGTTCTTATTATGATGAGAAACTTTACCCAAGACACCCAGTCCCGGAAACTCTTCGTTTCGGAGTTATTAATTTTGCTCCGCTAGATTGCATTTCTGGCCCAGTGTGCAGTGATCTTATCAAGATGTTACACTTAGTTTTGGTTTTATCAACGTGCTCCCAGAAAATCAGCTTGCTGTCTAGTGTTAAGCCGAGGTAGACTGCCTACCTCTACCTTGACCATTCCACCACTGTGCCGTTCAGGCAGATCTTATTATTCACCGACGGAACAAGTCTAGGAGATTTAGAGTGTGGAAAGATAATGACCTGGGTCTTTGCCGCGTTGATACGGATCTTCCAGCTGTTGAAATATTCAGACAGAACGTCCAGGCCTCTCTGAAGTTTGGCAGTCAGAGCTCCGATGACCCTACCCTTGTAGACGATAGATGTGTCATCTGCGAACAGAGACAACGATCCACCATCAGGGAGAGCCGGCATATCGGAGGTGAACAGGTTGAATAGAATGGGACCAAGGATGCTTCCTTGTGGAACCCCAGCACCGATGTTGAAAGCATCTGATGTGATGCCATTCAGAGAGACGCGGAACGTCCTGTTCGATAGGTAGTTGTTAATTATCTTCACTAGGAAGATTGGAAGACCGCAGTGCTGCAATTTGAACACCAGGCCATCATGCCAGACATTGTCAAACGCCTTTTCAATGTCCAACAACGCCATGGCAGATGTTTTCGAAACAGACTTGTTCCGTCTGAGAATCTTTGTCACTCGAATCAGCTGGTGGACGGTCGAACGACCTTTCCGAAAACCAAACTGTTCCTTGAGTAACAAGTTGTTTTCATCGGCAGATGTTAGGAGCCGTGGTGGTACAGTGCTCTTTCGAATAGTTTTGATAACCCTGAGAGAAGGCTGATTGGTCGATAACTTGAAGGAGAAGACGGATCCTTCCCAGGTTTCCGGATGGGTATGACTTTAGCTGACTTCCAACACGAGGGGAAGTAGCCAAGTCTGAGGCACTGATTAAAAATCAGTGCCAGATGGTTGTAAAATCTGGAGCTCAAGTGTTTGTGTTCCAGATTCAGAATGCTATCGAAACCTGAGGCCTTCATGTTTTTTGATGATTTGATATAGGCCAACAGTTCGTCAGCCGTAATCTCGGATTCCTCGGAAAAATATTTTAAGAAACTGATGGAGGTTGGTTGCGTTTTCAGCAACCTCAGTTCCGTGAGGGCTGACGATGTTTTGTTCGAGATTATGAGAGCTGACGAGGTGTTGACCTATAGCGGCAGCCTTCTCTTCAGGAGTTATCAGATGAACCACTGGGTCGCCGGGACTATCCAGGGGGGGGGGGGGTCAGTGGTGGAATGGGTCTTGGCTTATTTTTAAGAATTTTGGTTGGTTTCCCAAAGGTCTTTGCACAATCTGGGAGCGAGCGGATCCTGTTAGTAAAGTCCTGATTTCTGAGGTCCACCATTCTGGCTTGGATGGTTTTTGTTAGGCGATTACTATGGGTCTTAAGGACAGGCAGACCAGAGCGTTGGTACTGCCTTCGGATGGTGTTACGGAGTCTTGGTAGAACTGTCAAGGTTCAGAGTATTGCTCACCTGTCTGAATACTGGCACGTGTTGTTCCCTGGCCCGGGATATCGCCTTCTCGATAGAATGCAGACACCGGTCGAAGTCTTCGGGTGTCTCCGGAAGGACACCGTAGTCGACAGTGGAGTCGACACAGTGTTGGAACTGATCCCAGCTGACGCGATGGTAGTTACTTCGGGAAGCTTGGAAATTTGTTGACGGATGAGCCCACATCGGCCACCACCGGATAGTGGCCCGAACTCAGCTCCTGGTGGGTCACAGGTTGCGAGATGTTGTCTTCCATGTTACTGACGAAGATGTCGATGGTGGAGTGAACGCTAGACCGGCTCAAGCGGGTGGGAGAGTCCGGCACTATTATAGTGTAGTGAGCTTCTTGCAGGTCGTCGTTCAGGATTGTGCCGTTTTGGTTGCGTCGACTATTGCCCCAAGTATTGGTGTTTGGCGTTCAGGTCGTCAGCTATGATGTACTTCTCACAGCGTCGAGTTAGTTTGATGATGTCTCACCGCAGGTCTGCTGCCGACCCGTCCCAGATGGTGACTTGTTTGGGACAGTAGGCCGCAATGATGGTAATAGGGCCGACAGGAGTGGAGACTTCCACACCCACCGCTTCGATCATCTTCAGCTGGAAACTCGGTAGCAGTCGACAGCCAATATTTCTCCTTAATGCGATAGCCACTCCTCCTCCGCAGGAGCTGGTCCGGTCTAGCCTTACGAGCCGAAAATCGGGGAGGTGAACATTTATCTCCGGCTTCAGGTATGTTTCGGTGATGACAGCGATGTCTATGCTATGTTCATTGAGGAAATCAACGAACTCAATGATTTTGCTCTTGAGCGAGCAAGCGTTCCAGTTGGCTATTTTGATGGCTTCCCGGTCCATACTTTTGCACGAGGGTCATAACTGCACGAAGGTGTTCATATAGTGTCTTGGTGGTGCGCAAGATTATGATCACGTCAGTCACGAGGATCACTAGTTCGTCGCTTGTGAGTGGAGAATTTTCTTCTGACTCACCTGACGCAGCACGGGCGTACGATAATCCCGGGGCAGTAGAGCCATGGCTCGGCTGGGACGCAGCATCAGTGAGGCGATGCTGAACTGAACGGTGACTCGGACCCGCTTGATCTGATGTTGGATTCGCGCTGGTTTAGTGGAAGCGGTGCTAGGTTCGGGACCATACGACAAGCCGGAAGTACAGTGAACGTGTCTTTGTTGACAATAGGAGCACGATTATTGCGGTGGCGACCAGGTTGGTTTCTCGTGGAAGCCTGTTGTCGGATCTGGATGAAGGCCGCTCGCTTGGGAAAACTCCTATCGCTGCCGAGATAGTTGGAATCACAGCTCATGCACTTAGGTTAAGCTTCTTCTTCCTTTTTGCAGGCGGTAGTATCAACAATAAATACGAAACTAACGATTTTAAATTGGCTCACTACTTGACTAGCCTATTGGTCCCAAGCAAACGATTAACGTACCCCATTCTAGTCGAAATTCTAGTACCACGAAATGTTTGTTTTGATTCGCTATGAAAGTTTGACAGATAAAATGAGGGGTTATTGGTTTTTCCTATGTTTCGAGGGGTGAATCGATTAGCTTGGGACCGAAGAGAGTACCAGAGCTGAGCCAAAAAGTTGAGCACGTTTATTCGGGACCTTCTAGTCTTAGAGTTACCTCTATGGTAGTATTGTGAGCCCGAGCACATTTGCCACAACGAGCCATAATGAGACAATTCTTCGTACCGTGCCCAAATGCCAGACAATTAGTGCACTGTGTCACGTCACGGTGCCATACTGCTCCCACTGAATCACGATGTTGAACAGCGCGAGAATCTGCCGTAGAGCAACCACACTGGTGGAGTCCACGTCGAAGTGCATCAGGTACAACTGGTCCCGGAATGCACTGGTTTCATCACGTCTCGCAATGGGAAAAATGTTGATTGGTTGCAGATGAAGGTGCTCAAATTTCGCTTTAATCTCCGCAACAGGGAGATTTGGAAGACCACGCATCACCATTTTCAGTGGTTTTCTTCCAGGGACGTCGTGAGTCTAGAACTCAAACCGGTTCAGTCCGCCAGCGTCGAGCACAAGATTTTGATCCCCGTGCTGCACAGCTTGAACAGCGGATGGATTTGATTTTTAGCCAGCTCATTCCCGAGCAACGCCAGTTCCTTCGTCGAGGTGAACAGTTGGGGTACCTTTTCCCGTTTCTCAACTGGATCTACATCTGCTTCTTCGGGGGAGTGCCGAGAACGGATTACTCTGAAGCAACTTTTCCGTGTGGTTGCTGGCAGCAGCTTGCTTCCGAGGCCTCCAAACTTTGGCAACCCATCACCTTTTGTTTTTTCAACGGGTGAGGCATTCAATGGTTGCTCCATTACCGCTGATTTAGCGACTGCCACAAAAGAGACGAGAACTGACGACACGTTGCTAGGCAAAGCGAAAACTCGCGACGGGTACCACGACCAAACGACCGACTTAAAACACCGAACTACTCGAGAGAGCGAGCGAAAAGAGAACCGGATTGTACAGCTTTGATGGTCAAGCAGAGCAAAAAGCACTGTCTTTCAGCAACATATTGAGGATGCAATCAAAAAAAAAAAAACCAAACTCGACCGCATTATGAAAAGTGGTCAGGTTCGTATTCTTCTTAGGTACCGAGTAATTAAGGAATTCTGAGAACTGCAGTCGCTTTCTCCACCGAAACGATGAGCAAATTTGATGTTCTTCGACATGATGATGACGGCACCGCACAGCGGCGGTGTTGCTTCTTCACTTCTTCTCTGGCTGGAGCGGTCTTGCAAGCTGCTTGTCAATCCTTTGAACGGTGCATATCTTCTGTGTTGAGCTGCTGCGTGTTGACAGAAACGAATGGAAATGCGGCTTCGGCTTGTTTCGTTTGGGACCAACTATGTGATGACTGTGTTAGGAAAGACACCTTGTGGTCTAAGCATATGTATGGGAAATTTTGATGCTACCGATTTTAGTTAAATTTCTTAGCTGTTTAACAATTTTTATTATTTGTACTATATGCCACAACATTGCTGACTGAAGCCCCCATCGAATGGCATATTGCATGACATATTTCACATTAATGCTGTAGACAAATATGCCTTCAAAATCTTTCATAATTTCGTTACATGTTTCATTTTAGACTTTCACAAAGTGTACCCCCATATAGAAATCATAGACAAGGTTCTACGTCAAAAGCTAGTGGCAAATACATTCATACTAAAATCTATCTGTTGAATCAACGACGCATTACCAAAACCGCCTAGTCACCATGGTCGACCCGAAACAATTGCACCACCTCCGGCGTCCGACTTGCATCAAAACACCCGTGAACAACTTTGAGATTGAAAATCCATGTTTACTTCGCGATCTGGATTCCGGGAGCGAGCGAAAAGTGACAGGTAAAGTAGGCAGAACAACATCGCCTACCTATCTTTGACCCAAAACAGCTGAACTTTGTTCGCATCGTAGTAATCCGAACGGTTCATTGTGGTGTCACGTTTGCCCGTATGCAGTAGGCTATTTTCGTGGGACAGACGCCTTTGCGGACAACGCCAACGTCAGCGGACTAAAAATAGCACGGTTCTTCCATTTACTGTTTGCGTCTTTGATTCCGACACCTCTCTCCGGGAATCATATGGATTCCCGAAAAGCCCCTTTTCAGATGTCAGATTTTTACATCATAATTGCAAACTTGAATGGCAAAATGAGTCACAGAGAAACTATTAATCACGGGATTATGCAAGGTGGCGAAATGTGATCCGACTTCTGATACGGTGATGATGATGATGATGACGATAATTCATTCACTACGGAACGTGTCCGTTCAAAGGATTGACTTTCAGTTGCCAAACCAGCTTCAGCTGTCATAAAACGAGTCATCTACGCAAATTGCCCTCCGGACCAAAGTCAACTGGAGAGGCAATCGGTTTTTTACACTCCCCAATCCATCACCTCACCGGGTGTCTTAAAAAACTGCAAAACCACAAGTTAATTATTTTGTTTTTTTTAGGCCTAATCATCCAACAAAAAAAAAAATACAATCTCATCGTAAAAAAGTAAATCTTCAACCCCGCCATAAAACACGGAGCCATTTTTTAACAAAACATTAAAAAATTGCATTCGAGTAGAGGCCCATTAACAAGTTCATATGTCTTCCTTCGGTTAAGGGGAACGTGCCCATCCAAAAATAAATGCCTGCCTCCAAAATGTCAGTTTAGGTACCGAGAGGAAAATCTCAACGAGAAGGTGCCAACTATGTTTTATTGCGCCCAGTCCCATCGTCGTCGTCGTCGTCGTCGTCGTCGCCTGCTAGGATGATTAAGGCCTGCGTCCGTGGGGAGGTAGCAGCAGCAGCAACGCTTGCTCTTCTACGCATCACTAGTTCATATTTTTTTTTATGGAGATGAAGGGTCTCCGTTCGTAAAACCCGGCTAGGGATAAAAAAATGGGAAAACGAAAAAGTAGTTGACATTTTAGTTTAGTTTTGGGGGAAATCATTGGCTTTTTATGTTAACATTTTGGAACTGAACCCGGGTGCAATCCGGGTATGGGCCCTGGCACGGACGGGTAGCACGCGACAGGCAGCCAGAAAAAAAAACCGAAAGATGAACAGCCGGTTTCTTAGGAAACTTGTCGTAAAAATAAATGGGCATAAGCAGTCATTCGTACGTAGGGAAGTCCCTTCTGGGAGCTTCTATGTAGTTTTTTTTTCTCCAGGTTAGGAAAGATAAAAAGTGGCAATCGTTGCCTTAATTATCTCAGGCAGGCCCGGCGAATGATTGGTTTCATTTGTCAGGGATTTTCTACCGGAGCGAGACTTCAACGTCAAGCTCGTAGATTTATGTCTTCGCATCTAAAATCTTGATATCAAATGAAATTCCACAATGTCCAATCGTAAATAAATCCGAAACTAGCCCGAAAGCCCCTGCAAACAAAAATCGATAACGATTTCTTCCCCCTTTTTTGCGCCAACCGATCCCGACATTAACAAGGGTTAGGAAAAGTTGCTTTGGTAAACAAAAAGAAACTCCCTCTAGAATTTCCTTCCATCACCGTCCCTTACCCCCCCCCCCTCGGATCGACTCGGAATGGATGGTGGTCCACCAACGCCGTACGTGTGCGTATGAGTAATGGCTTCCTAACCCTATTCTTTACCCAGAGAGCTCGAACTCGGGGTAGGAAAAATCAAAAGTAAATGAGACTGTCCCGTCTCGAATCTCCAAGGAATCATCCACCCATCCACCCTCACTCACACAACCACACAGGGGTTCACCCTTTGCGCAAATAAAGGCTTCCTCAGATTTCCGTCTTGCGTCCGTGCTCTCGAGCAAATAATAAATCTTACCCTTTTTATTATCATCCTTAGGTATTTCGTGGCCGGGGCCAAGCAACCCGGAAACTGTGCTATTTCAGCCGAAAAACGAAAGTCACATTAATCAAATGCTGGAAAATATTATTGATTGCGAGACGTTTACAACTTTCTTTCTTTTTTTCTTCTCTCGGGCTCCTTTTCTTTCGGTCGTAGTAGGCCTTGCCCGGACGTTTCATACGGAACGGGAGTGGAATTTCTTCAGAGCGGGGTCGGAGGGGTCAAAATGGATCCCAACTGGGTTGCTGCGATCTATGAAACGGTGCAAAACCGGGGGTGATTGTTTCCAGGAAAGGAAGCTGTTTTCTCAGAAGCAAAGGGTGAATGGGATGTGGCAGTGTTGCCAGGGGGAATATAGTTTTGCGTTATAGCCTGTTGTCATTATGCTCTATATCACGTGATATAGCGAGATGATATCGATATCAAGTGGAGGTGTTCACACCACGCTAGCGTGATATAGCATGACGTTCATACCAGATCATAAACAAAAACAATAATGCTTCAGAATCATTTGAATCAAAACATAAATGCGATCAATGCGAACTTTTAAGTGTTATTTATCTATAATATTTACCCTTTATGTGCTCGTAATACATATTAATAGGATCTGTGTGGCACAGCGAAGAATCTATAGTCATGCCTTTTCTGCAATACAACCGATCCAAGGGGGATGTATTGTAAATTAATCATTATTATTATTTAGTTGAATCGAACACGAATCATAATATCACATCTCCGGAATTCAGTGAATAACTGATAATTCATCACCAAAGTATTTTTACATGACGTGACTGAATGATCATTTAGAAAATTAGCAAAACTACTGGTGTCTACGATAACTGAGATATGTTGAGTAAATAGTACTGACGTGGACAACGTGGAAGACGTACAAACACGCTTAGAAATAACTAATAACGGAATCCATTTTTGACACAAAAGATGAGACGTAAACAAACATGTCATGCAATAATAAGTGCTCTGAGACTGAAAAATTCGTTGCTCGACGAAAAGTGCGTTTGATTGAGCTATATTTCGCGTCTGTTATGACTCAAATTTATGTCAAAATTGACGCTCGTATATGTCACTCTCAGAGCACCTAAATTTACATGATTTTTTCTAAGTGTGTAGTAGGGTTGAGAACTACTTCGGCCTAATCGCCCATTTTGGGCCTATCGAGCAGAAAACTTCGAATAAATCCATGATTTCAGAGTAAACAAGTCAATTATGCGTTTGGTACGATACTTTAGTTAATAAGCTACCGAACGAAGTCGATGAGAACGCGTGATATGAATGTTTGCACCCATTATTCCCAAAAACTAAAGAAGCCCTCCGACAATATCTAGCATCACTGCTCTGTGTGCGTAATATTGACAATTATCGGTCGTGATTTTTTCTGTTATTTTCCGTGTTTTTCAACTCCGTAAATATTATTTCCGTTGTTACGTCGTCCAGTTAAGCTCGGTTAACGAAATTCGTGTGTGTACGTGCTAGTTTATTTGTGCTACGGTGATATTTTATCCCATTCCGCGAGTGTTTTGTTTTCGTCAGTGAGATTAAACAACAAAGGCCTATTACCTCCCCACGCCGATTTTCTCTCCTGAAGCGACATCTGCTGGCAAATAGCGCGAACCAACATTGCTTTGGGGGAACATCATCATTTTCCAAGCATACTGGTAGGCGATTTTGGTTTACATCAACGCGGTACACATGATGGAGAAGGCTTGCTCAGAATGTTGCCAAGCTATCGTTGGTATCGATCAAGTGGCTTGTCGTGGTTACTGCGGTGGAATTTTTCACATGACGTGCGCTGGTGTGTCACGAGCGCTTCTAAGCTACTTTACGTCGCACAAGAAGAATTTATTTTGGATGTGCGTGAAGTGTGCCGAAATGTTCGAAAATAGCCATTTTCGTTCAATTTCGTGTTGTTCACATGAGCCGTCTCCGCTTGCATCGTTATCGGAAGCAATCAACGAACTACGTACCGAAATTAAACAGCTTTCAACCAAACCCGCCACTCTTCCTGCTCCTCCTGCATTACCAAGGCCTGAACCCCGGCCCCCTCAAGCTCCAAAGGCACGTTACATGGCAAACACAGCAGCTCAATACGATCGAAAGAATCAAGTCAGAATATTTTCACAGTTCAAAACTCTACTGTCGGCAATGACAAATTCTGGCTTTACCTGTCGCGCATCCGTCCCGACGCAACGAACGAATTGATTTCGGCGATAGTGAAAGAATGCTTGGAAACCACCGTTGATCCTGAAGTGGTGAAACTGGTACCAAAGGGCAAGGACACCGCTGGCTTGTCATTCATCTCTTTCAAAATCGGCCTCGACCAGGATTTGAAGACAACGGCATTGGATCCCTCAACATGGCCAGAAGGAATCATGTTCAGAGAATTCGAAGATTATGGTTCGAAAAACTTTCGGAAGCCATCAGAAGACTAATCATTGCAATCATTACTTGAAGACTCCCAACCTGCAGCAACCGACTCCACCAAAACTCACCTCATCACTGGGATGCACGCCTGAAAGCCTCATGGAAGCCCCTAATCCTATCGTCACAGTCGAGGCATTCCTGCCAGCGTCCTACAGCCATCCCGGTCCTGTTCACGATATCGGTGAAGGGGTCTTCCAACCAGCTATTTCAGGCAAGTACAAAATCGATTTGAACATTTCACTTCCGGTAATGCCCATCGCTTCCAGCCGTTCAACGCCAGGAGATCAAAGTTCGAAACCTCACCGATGCTTCTCGGAGGATCTCGGCGAATTCAGTCGATCATCGTTTCCTACCTTCTCATCATCAGCACTCAAGCCACCGGGATGCACGCCTGCAAGCCTCACGGAAGCCCCAAATCCTATCGTCACAGTCGAGCCATTCCTGCCAGCGACCAGCAGTCATCCCGGTCCTGTGTACGAATCAGGTGAAGGGGTCTTCCAACCCGTTATCGCAGGCAAGTACACAATCAATTTGAATACCTCACTCCCGGTAATGCACATCGCTTCCAGCCGCTCAATGTCAGGAGACCACTGTGCACTCTCATCATCAACACTCAAGCCACCGGGATGCATGCCTGAAAGCCTCACGGAAGCCCCTAATCCTCTCGTCACAGTCGAGCCTACACCGCCAGCGACCTGCAGTCATCCCGGTCCTGTGTACGAAGCTGGAGAAGGGGTCTTCCACTCCGTCGCAGCAGGCAAGTACGCGCACAGTAAGAACATTCCTTGTCGGGTAACGTCTATCGCTTCCAGCTGCCCAGGGCCGTCAGCGCAGTTCCACTCAGCCGCTCTTCAATGCATCACTGAAGTTATCACAACGAGTCCAGTCAACATTACGACGTCCCTACAATGCTCCGTTGTTTCTGGATCAGAAACTAAAACAAGTTCATCTCAACGCCTCATCTCGGTGTACTATCAGAATGTCAGAGACATGCGTACCAAAATTGTGCAGTTACGTTTGCTTCTCTCCAGCTGCGACTACGATGTGCTCGTCTTCACGGAAACTTGGCTTTGAGCAGATATCGATAGTACTGAAATTTCGTCCGACTATACATTTTACCGTTGCGACCGTAGTGCATTGACTAGTCAGCATTCTCGTGGAGGAGGAGTGCTAATCGCGGTCAAAACTCATCTCGTTTGCAAAGCTATGCCACTGTTGGATTGCGATCATCTTGAGCAAGTCGCAGTTTGTGTACGACTGGAATCTCGATCACTTTACCTTGTTGCGATTTACCTTCCACCAAACTCAAGCGCCGACCTTTATTCTGCACATGCTAACGCAGTGCAACATGTTGCAAACTGTGCCACCGCAGCAGACATCATTATGTCTCTGGGTGACTTCAACCTTCCTAATTTACGCTGGCAGTTGGACGAAGATGTAAACGGTTTCATACCCTTGAATGTTCATTCCGAACACGAACAGGCACTCATAGAAACTATGTTTGCTACTGGTTTGCAGCAAGTTAACCGCTACGTGAATGGGAATGGCAGACTACTCGATCTCGTATTCGCCAGTCTTCCAGAGCAACTGGACCTCGTTGAACCCTCCACGCCTCTGCTGCCCGCTGACATTCACCACGTGCCTTTTGTTTTGCTGTTCAATGAGAGCAATGACAATTTAGTGGTAGAGAATGAGTCGGACGAAAATCTTAACTACGATTTCCACTCGTACGATTTTGGACAGTTGAAATCGGCTCTGGCTGCAATCGACTGGGAAGCTTTACTGCTATCTGAGCCTTTGGATGAATTATTATCAGCATTCTATGAAAAACTTTACGCAGTGCTCAACGACTATGTACCTCGGAAAAGGCGAACGTTCAGTCCAGTTTCCAGTAAACCATGGTGGACCCCTGAACTACGACATCTTCGCAACATCCTCAGAAAAGCACGTCACCGTTTCTTTCTTTCGAAATCTGAGAACGACCGCGAGTACCTTCGTGAAGTGGAGCTGCAGTACAAAACAGTTCTTCTATCCACCTATGAACGCTACCTATCCAGGATCCAGGACAGTGTAAAACAAAACCCGTCGTGTTTCTGGGACTTCGTGAGGAATCGGAAAGCATCTACTCGCATCCCATGTAACGTTAGCTACAATGATCTCCAGGCTAATACAAATGTGGATGCTGCTAACTTTTTTGCCATATTCTTCGAGAGCGTGTTTAGCAAAGTGTCACCTGTACCAAGGCGCGACTGCTTTGCACATATTCCGTCGCACATCATCAACCTTCCTGTCATTCAGTTCTCCACCGAGGAAGTTCTACAAGCCATCGATGACCTTGACATCAAAAAAGGATCCGGAACAGACGGTTTACCACCTCTGCTCCTGAAAAACTGTTCCGAAGAACTGGCGAATCCAATTGCTCACTTATTCAATCAATCGCTTCGTGAAAGGACCTTTCCAGCGGCTTGGAAATCTGCTTACGTTGTTCCTATACACAAGTCAGGCAACTGTAACCAGGTGACAAACTATCGCGGAGTATCTATTCTTTGTTGTCTCAGTAAAATATTTGAAAAACTGGTGCACAATGTTTTATACAACGTAGCGTCTCCGATTATCTTCGAAGGTCAGCATGGCTTCATGAAGCATCGCTCTACAACAACGAACCTCATGTGTTACGTCACCACAGTGTCCCGCGAAGTAGAAGAGAGGCGGCAAGTTGACGCGGTGTATGTTGACTTCGCGAAAGCCTTTGAAACCGTACCGCACATTCAGCTCATTGAGAAACTGAGGCACATAGGTTTTCCAGATTGGATTACGGAGTGGATTTCTTCGTACTTATGTGATCGTACCGCATATGTTGTGATCAACTCGGCTCGTTCCCGCTCTTTCAACATCACGTCTGGTGTACCCCAAGGAAGCGTTTTGGGACCACTATTATTCAACATTTTCATCAATGATCTGTGTTTGCGGCTTTCCTCGTTCAAGCTCTCATTCGCTGATGACCTTAAATTCTATCGTGTCATAGCTTCTCTCTTGGACTGCTTTGCTCTGCAAGAGGATATCAACACTATGATGATATGGTGTAGCGATAACGGCATGCGAGTTAACAACAAGAAATGCAAAATTATTTCCTTCAGTCGCTGCAATAGCCCCATTCTGCATCAATACAGGATGGAAACGGCGGAATTAGAACGAGTTTCGTCCATCTGCGACCTCGGTGTTACCATCGATACGAAACTAAGGTTCAACGAACACGTGGGAATTATGACTGCCAAAGCTTTTTCTGTGCTGGGATTCATCCGTCGCCATGCGTCCGAGTTCACCGACATTTACGCGTTAAAAACTCTCTACTGTTCGTTGGTTCGTAGCATTCTGGAGTACGCTGCTCCAGTTTGGGCCCCTTACTATGTAGTTCATGTTCTTACCATTGAACGGGTACAGAAAAGGTTCGTACGTTTTGCATTGAGACAGCTTCCCTGGAACGATCCGTCTAATCTTCCTCCCTATTCTGACCGATGTAAGCTCATAGGATTGGAGCCACTATCTACCAGACGAGTTACGATGCAGCGATTATTTATTTTTGATGTCATCGGAGGATTTATTGATTGTCCTGAACTTCTCGCACAGATCCCACTAAACATTCCTCCCCGACGGTTTCGGAGCTCATCTTTATTAGCAGTTCCATACCACAGAACAAACTACGGATACAACAACCCGTTCGATTCGTGCCTTCGCTCGTTCAATGTTGTTTGTGACGAATTTGATTTTAATTTGACCAAAAATGTTTTTAGAAATAGGATTAGAAGCAATCTTTAGTTTATAAGAAAATAGTTCAGTCTGTACGACTAGTCGAAGACGGTGATATATAAAATAAAATAAAAAATAAAATAATTCAATTTTTATCTTCATCCGATAGGCCGAAGTGAATTCATTGGCGTTTCAATGGCGTTGCAATGCGTTAGGCCAAGTTTAGAATCCATTTCTCTTTTTCAAATCTTACGGTACGTACAGAAGGGTAATTAAATGTGGAAGCCATCAGTAATAATAACATTCCGTTTGGTGCTAAACTGCGCTAGAATAAGAAAGACTAAGTGCGGGTTGAGCTCAATGTGCATCCTTAGTTAGTGGTCTTTTTTAATCCAAATTTATATACTAGCCAAAGTGAAATGGACTGAACTTTGTGCCAATACAAAGGCCTGTATGTTGTTAACCTGGAAGGTAGAACTTGAACTTCTCAGAAAGACTTTTCGAGAAAGTTCAAGCTATTTCTGAGGGTTTTTTTATATATATATATATATTCTTTTTTTTTTTTTAATCTTTATTAGGGAGATTTTTAACCATTGGCTAGTTCACATTCAAGCGAAAATTTGAGGCCTCGGAAGGAGTAACATCGAGGCAGTGTATAATGACATTTTTATATATAGTTGCCAATGGCTCTTAATCTATGCAGACACTTAGAACATGGTGAACCAAACGGAGAAACAGAAAAATAATTAAAAACTACTAATAAATAATCTGAACGAAACGGAGCTCAGCTGACATGGGTCCAATAGGGGACTTCCATCCAGCTAAGATGTCCCAACGGCCGAAAAAAATCTACTATACTAGGTGGCATAATTTGGCTTCTTTAACCCTCCGTTACTCGCGTCAACTTTTGTAACACGAGTTCTCCCGCGTTGAACTTTGTACAACAGTGTGAGTTTTCCATTACCATTTTGCAGCCGAGCTAACAATCGATATGAAACCAACGAGTATTCCTTAAAAAAAACTTGTTTTTAACTAAACAAGCTAACCTTTTATCACAGTCAACCCCCAAAAATGCGGATAATATAGAAAATGTGAATGGAAACCGCATAAACGGTGTCCGTACTATGTGGGATTTGACTTAATTGGTTACAACATGGAAAATCTCGAGATATATCTTAGTGCACAATAGTTCAAAATTTTCTCAATACGCGGCGCTATTATACACGTAAAATTCTCATATAAAATATCTCGAGATTCTGACCAGATAGAAAGTTACTGTCTTTGGCAAACTTGTTCAGGGGGTTAAGTATTTTTGGCTGGTGTACAGTAGTTCAGAATTTTCTCACTACGCGGCGCTAGGATATGCATGAAATCTTCGCTTATATAATATCTCGAGATCCTGAACAGCTAGACATTTACTGTATTTGGCAAAGCTGTTAAGGAGATAAAGATCTTTTGGCTTATGAACAGTTGTTCAGAAATTTCTCAAAACTTGGCGGGCAATTCTCGCATAACAAATATAATAAAATAAAAGTACAATTTACATCAGGCTTAGTGGGATAAGACAAATATATTCTGGATTTCTTTTACTGGTGAAGATTTTCATGCAGATTTGTGAAGACATAAATTGGGGTGAGTCGTTCCACTTGTATACCTCTGATAAATTAGTGGTAACACGTATCTCAGATGGAAAACATTATCTTAAAAGATCAATATCGCTGAAACTTTCACAAAATGAATGTTTAGAGTCTCCCTTTCATTTAAGGCTAATTTCAAAATGTCTTATCGAGAGGTCTAGAACAAAAAAGGAGCGAGAAATTCTGAAACATTGTGCACCAAAAATAGGCTTTAACCTCCTGAACAACTTTGTTCAAGAGAGTTACTTTCTATCTGGTCAGGATCTCGAGATATATCACAGGCGAGAATTTCACATTTCATTAGCGCTACGTAGTGAGCAAATTTTGAACAACTGATATCCTGAACAACTTTGCCGACGACAGTAATTTTTTATTTGGTCAAGAACTTGAGATATTTTATATGCGAGAATTTCACATGTATACTAGCACCATGAAGTGAGAAAATTCTGAACTATTGTCCACCAGCCAAAAGACCTTGACCTCCTGAACCACTTTGTCGTAGACAGTAACTTTCTATCTGATCAGGATCTCAAGATATAGCATTTGTGAGAAGTGTACATGTATAATAACGCCACATGGTGAGAAAATTCTTAACTACTGTCTACCAGCCAAAAAGTCTTGACCCCTTAATCAACTTAGCCGAAGACAGAAACTTTCTAACTGATCAAGATCTCGAGCTATTGAATATGCAAGAAAGACACGCATATACTAGCGCCGCATAGGGAGAAAATTCTGAACTATTGTCACCCAACAAAAATATATTGACTTCCTGAAAAACTTTGCGGAATACATTTACTTTCTATCTGGTCAGGATCTAGAGATATTTTATATGCAAGAGTTTCACATGTATAGTAGCGCCGCAAAGTGAGAAAATTCGGAACTACTGTCCACCTGCGAAAAAACCTTGACCTCCTGAACAACTGTTCCGAAGACAGTACTTTTCTATCTGGTTGGGAACTCGAGAAATTTTATATGAGAATTTCACGTGTATACTAGCGTCGCGTAGTGAGCAAATTTTGAACTATTGAGCACCAAGCAATAGGCTTTGACCTCTTGAAAAACTTTGTGAAAGACAGTAACTTTCTATCTGGTCAGGATCTCGATATATTCCATGTTGTAAGCAATGTAGTCAAATCCCACGTAGTATGGCCACAGTTTACGCGATTTCCATTTTTATTTCCCTATTATCCGCATTTTTTTTAGGTGTTTACAGTAATCAAAGTATAGCTTGTTTAGATCAAAACAAGTTTTTTGAGGAATACTCTTTGGTTTCAGATCGATTGGTAGCTCAGCAACAAAATGGCAATGGAAAACTCACGTGTGTTGTACAAAGTACAACAGCGCGAGTAACGGAGGGTTAAGAAACGTGACGAGAGCTGCAGATGCCGAAGTGTCGTCCCCAAGCAGATCCCTAATGCTGGAGGTAAGGTCGAAGGCAGCTCGAAGATCCTGGAACTCAGGATGTGTTCCACTGTGTAGGGAACACCGCAGATAACACAGCTTCTGCGGAACGGAAGCCCACCGTTATTGTAGTAGAGCTTGGTGTGCCCCGTCCGCAGCCGCGATATCACTCTTTGGTCCCTCAGGTTGTCCATTTCGCTCCAGGCCCCAGTGGTCGCCTTGATCTTGCGGATGAAGATGGTCCTGGATTGGTACCACTCGGCCTCCCATGCCACTCGGAAGGTTTTTGCTATCCTTCGTTGAAGATCCTGCAGAGGTACCTTATCGGAAAATCTTAGACCCGATGGCCCTATTCCGGCAAGTTGGTCTGCAGATTCATTTCCCGGAGCTCCACAGTGTCCAGATAGCCACGTGTAGACCGTATTCGGTGGTGCATGTTTAATAATCGCCTGGATCCAGGGATGTTTAGGTACTTCCGAAGCCAGAGCTTGGATGACACTATGCGAGTCTGTTAATATTTGGATGGGCTTGCTGGTCGGTATAGTTGCAGCACGAAAAATAGCGGCAGCTTCAGCCGAGAATACCGAGCATTGCGGAGGAAGACTGCTGCTTTCGGAAGTATTATCTGCGAATATCCCAATTCCAACACCGTTTCTTGACCGGGAGCCATCGGTATACCGGTGAGTATGATCAGCATAGTTGGTTCTAAGTAACTCCGCCACTGATCGACGGAGTACAAACGCGTCCCCTGCTCTGAAGCGTTCCTTAATCCGATTGTCCAATATGGTACGCGGTGAGTGCCAACTAATCTCTTCATGCCAATGGACTTTGTCCACTGGGGGGAGGTCGATGTCGGCGGCCGTGCGGAGGACTCTATTCCCCTCCTCGAGGAGAAAGACCCGTTGATTTCCGGAGGTCTTTGCTGCAGAAAATGCAGCGGTAGAAGAAGGCAGGAGACCAGATATAATCCGGACCTAATTGTTATATACCGGCGCTAAAATTTTCACTAGTTTCTCCGAGGCGATACAGGTGATTTTGGTCCCGTAGAATAACCTACTATCAATGATGAGGGTTTAATAGAATCAAGCTTCCCATGACTAGTGGTAGATTTCATTCAATATTACACGCCAACATCAAGCATTTTCAAGGGTTAATAAACTACTCGCGTCAAAACTCTTGTTTATGATACTCCTCCGACCGCTTGATAGCAGCATGTATATTAAAGTGTTTCAGCGTTATATGGAAAAAAAGTCAAAGTCTGGAATTTCAAACGCTACCCTCTGGAATGGTAGTTTTGGGGGTCAGAAACACCCTGCTAAAATTTGAAGTCATTTGGTTCACGGGAACCCCTCGCTCAAACGGCTTGAAGTTTGTATGGGGAAAATCGACAAAATGTATGGGGGAGCGAGCCACTTTCACATTCGCGGCTCAAGGTGGCGCTGTAGTGGGTAGATTTTCTTCG
This sequence comes from Ochlerotatus camptorhynchus, assembly GCF_037179485.1. Taxonomy (NCBI): domain Eukaryota; kingdom Metazoa; phylum Arthropoda; class Insecta; order Diptera; family Culicidae; genus Ochlerotatus; species Ochlerotatus camptorhynchus. The sequence goes on along the minus strand of NW_027040802.1, from coordinate 539,476 downwards.
TGTACAAAATGTAACACCTTTGAAGTATTGGGAACATCTTGGCTGAAGACCAGATGTGAATCCGAGTTACCTCCGAAAAGTTATTAGAGTTGCTGAGTGAAATACGGCCTCAAAGGTTTTATTGGAGATATAATAGTCAACAAACAAGTAACGATTACAAGAAGCAATTTAATATAGCTGTTTTTTAGGAGTCGAATTTAAACAATTTTTAACTCCAGGTGCATACCCGAGCAAAAAGGAAAGCAAAAGTAATATATATATGAAATTATGAGTTTATTTTTCAGCAGTAGTGTATACCCGTCCTTTGCATATTTTGTTTAAAATTTAACAAACAAAATTAAAACATCATTTAACAACAAAATACTTGGATACTTTTTCCTTATTTGCGTGGAATGGTCTTTGTTTTGCAAAAACACTTCAGCCTATTGCTCTTTATATAATACTAATACCAATATTTTTTATAATGCAGGTATAAAATAAACTCATCAAAACTTAATGGTACTTAAGAAGGACTTGTTGCCAAGGCATTTTTCTATTCAAAACCATCTATTGAAGAAGCCATTGAACAACTTATGTATCTAAAATCACCATTTAACTACACTCCACATAGTTGCAGAGTAAAATCAAGGCCCACTTTGATCAAATTTACACAGCAATAAATTTATCAGATTTTCCGGATCTTTCAGCGGGTTATGTCGTGACCACTCGGAACAATTGAACCGCTAATAAAACAAAAATCACCATTTTACTACATTTCACGTAGTTGCAGAGCAAAATCAAGGCCTACTTTAATCAAATTTACGCAGCAATACATTTTACGGATGTTCCGGATCTTTCGACGAGCCACTTGGAGCCAGTAAACAGCTAATATATAAAAAATCATAATTTTACTACATTATATACAGTTGCAATGAAAAATCAAGGCATACTTTGATGAAATTTACTTAGCAACCAATTTTACGGATGTTCCAGATCTTTCGGTGGGTCATCTGGTGACCATTTGGAGCCAATGACCAGCTAATATTTCAGAAATCACCATTTTACTGTATTCCATATAATTGCGGAGGAAAATCAAGGGCTACTTTGATCAAATTTATACAGCAATCAATTTTACGGATGTTCCGTATCTACCAGCGGACCATCTGGTGATAACTCGGAGCCATTGAACAGCTAACATATGAAAAATCACCATTTTACAACATTTCTCATTGTTGCAGAGAAAAATCAAGGCCTACTTTGATCGAATTTATGTAGCACTAAATTTTACGGATGTTTCGGATCTTCAGGCGGATCATCTGGTGACCACTTGGAGCCATTGAAACGCTTATATATCTAAAATCATTAATTTACTACATTTCATATAGTTGCAGAGAATAATCAAGGCCTACTTTGATCAAAAATACATAATAATCCAGATTAAGGTTGATCCAGGTCATCGGAAGGCCTTCCGGTGGACGCTCAGTATTTAGAACCAGGTTATGGGTTGATTTTGTTAAAATATTAATCACCACTACCCATAGATGCCTGTTGCTGTGGATTTTCAGCACCACCTTGTTCTAGACGACTGGTACCTTTTCTCCCCCCGATGGCCTCTCGGAAACCCGGAATAAAACCGGAACCACTTGGCCAATCTGTTCCAATTTTTAGTAGACCAAAATTTCGAACATTTTTCTACTCACTGTGAAAATTTCAACCAAATTCATGGTTAAACAAAAAAGTTATACCTATGCACACATTTCTATTCGTATACCTGTTCGTAAAAATAAAAACTGCACAAGCGCGTTAGGCCCTCCCCAGAAGTAAAGCAGGTGGTGTTCGTTTGAAACGCTAACAACTTTTCGGAGGTAACTCGGATTCACATCTGGTCTTCAGCCAAGATGTTCCCAATACTTCAAAGGTGTTACATTTTGTACACGAAGAAAATCTACCCACTACAGCGCCACCTTGAGCCGCGAATGTGAAAGTGGCTCGCTCCCCCATACATTTTGTCGATTTTCCCCATACAAACTTCAAGCCGTTTGAGCGAGGGGTTCCCGTGAACCAAATGACTTCAAATTTTGGCAGGGTGTTTCTGACCCCCAAAACTACCATTCCAGAGGGTAGCGTTTGAAATCCCAGATTTGACCTATTTTGAAACAGTCTAATGTACATGGTAGGTAGTGGAATCTGTATTGGACTATAACGGGGTAAGCTCGCAATACCCTATGCGTGGTTCATATACCTCGGTACCACGAAGCTGACCTCGCTTTAGTCGCTCATTGTCTCTCAAACCGGCGTGGCCGTTCACCTAACGGCGGATAAGCTCGCTCCTCTCTATGCATGGTTCATATACCTCGATGGTTATACCAACAATCAATACGAAAATAACTATTTTAAATTGGCTCACTACTAGACTAGCCTATTGGTCCCAAGCAAATCGATTACGTACCCCATTCTAGTCAAAATTCTAGTACTACACAATGTTTGTTTTGATTCGCTATGAAAGTTTGACAGATAAAATGAGGGGTTAATGGATTTTCCTATGTTTCGAGGGATGAATCGATTAGCTTGGGACCGAAGAGAGTACCAGAGCTGAGCGAAAAAGTTGAGTACGTTTCTTCGAGACCTTTTGATCTTAGAGTTTATCTCTATGGCCAGTAACAAATCGCTATACTCTTTGCTGTGCGAGAACATTGCTTGCGTTTGTGTAGCGTGTAATATTGTATTGTATTGTGGAATCCACATAATTCTGTATTGTCTTTCAACAAGTCGCGTTTGTTGGCCTAAACATTTTTCCCATTTTACAACCCTCAGATGAAATCTCAAGTTCTCGATGTATTCTACGGTAATAATGGAAAATTATTTACTCGTCAAAAGGTGCAACAATATTCTTTTGTCTTTCTGGAGTAAGAGCCTTTTACGTGATCAGTAGTAACTTTGAAGGAAGTTTTTCTTACTTTTGGTGGACCATAGAGTCTTGAGATTACCAGCTGGCCACTTGGTGCATTCAGAGCTTCAATAAAAAAGCTAATTACACATTGAATAGTGTATTTGAATCTTTCAATTTTGTCAAACCTGCATCAAATGGTGTAGTTAGTTTGCGTGGACGTGTTGTGATTCATAAGCAATCGTGTAAAGTCATCATCTACATTCGGCTCATAGAACCTTATAACATGTTGCTCTAGAAGTAATAGTCCGAAGGGCATAACCGCGAAAATGTAGGTCACTCATGATTGATTAATATGTTCCACATTTTTCCTCATATATCTGCTCGAATATGAATCGACGAAAATTTTACACAGCCTACGAGTATACTAATAGACTGAGCGAAACATATCTCGATTTTCCTTATATTCAAAACGTTTTTCTTGGAAAACGTTCGTTTTTGTGAATTTGAGTGAACTGAACTGAAAATATCTCAATTTTTGGGTGGTTTTGTTTATTCGTGAAGTGCAATACACCTTTTTAGAAAACTAGTTCGCTTACGGACATGGAATTTTCACGCAAGGATTGACTCTTGGCGATGGGATTTTTCGGTAGAGCGACCGAATAAGAAAAAAGTCGCAACGTTTCACGCATCCAGTGATGTTTGCTTATCGGATTTCCCTCATAGGAGTAATGAGTTGCAGAAGCTTTGTGGATGCGAATTGACGTACCGTTTCGACCCGTTTTGCCTTCGGGACTTTTCAGTGGAGTGAAAATGTAAAGAAACCATCCGCTATGTTTCTCGAAACTGACATTTGATTATGGGATTTTTCTACAGGAGGAAAGAGTTCTAGACTAGTCGTCTACGCAAATGATTTCACCAATACCAATATAAAGTCATCATATAAATTTCGTAGGCCATAATTAAAAATACGTCTCATAATGACGTCCCTAAAGTTCGGCCCATAGTTATATAGCGCCAATTTCGTTGAATCTTATGAATGAGCAATACAAGTGAAAACGTTGATATAGATTTAGTGCAATAATACCCCGTAACGTGGGTAGATCACCTTTTCGTGGTACGTTACGGGATGTAAGATCTATCACCGATTCCTAGTCCTGACTACTTCAAACTAGGGAAACAGGATTTTTCAGTAATCCAAGGAACACATACCTGGAGCTACCTGGAAACGGTCCAAGGTGGTACCGATACCGAAGCCGGGAAAGGATCCTACCAACCCGTCAAGCTACCGTCCGATCAGTTTGCTTTCCTCGCTTAGCAAGTTGTTCGAAAAACTTATTTACGCCAGACTCCCCGAGCACACCCAGGCGAACGACATCCTACTGGACGAGCAATTTGGATTCCGACGAGGTCACTCGACGGTGGACCAACTCAAGCGGGTCTCAAACCTCATCAATCAGGCGAAGTCGGTCTTGAAGAAAATGGTCATGGCGATACTGGACATCGAAAAGGCATTCGATAACGTGTGGCACGATGGCTTGGTGCACAAGCTTCTGCAATTTCGGTTCCCCAGCTACCTGGTAAAGATCATCTCGGACTACCTCGACGGCATGACGTCTCAAGTATGCGTAGGCTGTGCTCTCTCGGAGCCGTATGCTGTACCCGCTGGTGTCCCTCAAGGAAGCATCCTGGGACCCATATTGTACAATCTGTAGACATCGGACATACCGACACTGCCGCAAGGTGGAACACTGTCGCTGTTTGCTGACGATTCGGCAATCAGCTACAAGGGACGAGTAATGCGCACTCTCGTATCGAAGCTCCAAAACGCATTGGATGCCTACACCATATATCTCACCGACTGGAAGATATGTGTGAACGCGGCCAAAACGCAAACCATTGTGTTTCCGCATAGCAACACCGACCGACTCAAACCGTCATCAAAGATAAAGGTTCTGAACGCTGAAACTGAGTGGTCACCCGAGGTACGCTACCTTGGCTTGATTCTCGACAGTAAGCTCCTCTTCCGGTCGCTCGTGGAAGACAGAGTCAAAAAGGCACCATCATGCTGAAACGTCTGTATGATCATCAACCGTCGCTCGAAAGCATCCACCGTCAACAAGCTGCCTGTAGACAGGCAGATTGTTGCACCTATGCTGGAGTATGGGTCTCCGGTATGGAAGGGTTGTGCTAAAACACATCGGAAGAAGCTCCAAGTCCTGCAGAACAAGTTCCTGAAGATGATTTTGAATCTGCCTCCGCGCACACGGATAACCGACGTTCATCGGCTGGCAAATCGCGATCAAATCGACCAGAGAATGACTGCGCTCACCAGTTGGCACCAAACTAGGACTCTAAATTCAGAGCACGAAAAAATTAGAAATCTTTACCCATAATTTTGTAAATAGTGGCTTTAGTTAGGATTTAATGTAGTTAGATAGGAATTTTAAAAATTTTAAGAATTTAAAAATTTAAAAAAGAAACAAATGATAAATACCGATAAGCAAAATTAGCCAATGGCTTTCAGTAATTTTAGTAAAGAATGAATAACAAATGTTGATCACTTACAATGTAAAACTATGGTAAAACAAAACAACTGAATAAAAATAAATTTAATGTAAAAAAAAAAAGAGTCGGATCCTTGCGATTAATGCAAGAGTGGCAACTGTAAAAAAAATCGAATTCTTCATCATTTCTAAATAGTGATGGAGTAATACGACATGCACTAAACTAAGGACACGGGATATACTACAACAGATCAATTTACTGGTCGCAGTAGAGTTAGGTCCCGAACAGAGAAAAAAAAAATAGTGCAATAATACGGCAAGATCATGGCGCCTAGAAATCGAAAAAATATGATTATTTTACTGAATTTTTCTTTAAAAAAAGAGCAATAAATGTACTAAATTTGTCCCAAAAATAGGCAATTCATCTACGGATTACAATTTCACAGCAGATGTGATATTAGATTTTCTTTACTATTATTTATTATTGCTGAATAAATTATTGCTGATTCACATATATCGTAGCATGCATCGATATTTCACAAATAAGCAGAAGCAACATCCGCAGCTGTCAAACATAAACACAACCGGATAATAACTATCATTCTTTGAAGCCTCGGTTGAAAGCAGATCGATCTCTCTTGATGCAATCAACCAGATCCGCTGGATTATCAATTTTATCAATCTTCTTGTAATTTTCCATCGAATATCTGTGAAAAATAACAGGAAATCTGTGACAAATCACCGAACTGTTTACCGAACGTTCAGCTGTTGAGATTTCGATAAAATTTCACAGATTTCGGTATAATAATCTAAGTGTGCATGTACCCTAGAATCTACTAAATAATTGTGGAGACATGAAATGAAATAGTGTAGTAGTCCATAGGTTGGTTGGAGGATCTTCTTTTGCCAATGCGCTGAAAAGCAGTTTTAATTTATATTTCTAATCAAATATTTCAAGATTTCTTCTATTTATCTTGCGAACTTCCACCTGCATTGTTGTTTGAATGTTACCTTTCATATTTTATGTGTTGTCATGCGAACAAGGTCTTCAACTCGGTCTTCAAGAAACGATTTTGGTTCAGTGTTCGAAAATCCCAAAAGTAGCTGTCAGTGACGATTGTCAATTTCGGTTGTCAAATCTGACGCCAAATGCTAATTTTTCTCTGAACTGGCAATAGTTATTTGTTTGAAAGGACGAAGTAAGGCTGACATTACATCCCGTAGTCCTACTTCAGTATATGATGGGGGTTTGCGAAAAAAGGGCTTTTGCAATATCAAACCGATAAAATACTCCTTAAACATTGGAAAAATGCTTTTTTACTGCTGCAGCGTTGATAGTTAGATTTACTGCCCTGCCCCTGTTTTTTTATTCGGAAGTGCGGAGCGACTGGCAAACGTCTAGAATAAGCTTCTTAAGACGATTCTAAAAGAAGCTTCTAAAGCTTCTTTTGCAAGCTCATTCTAGATGCTTGCCCGTCGCTCAACTCCTCTGAGTTAAACAGGGGCTGGACAATAAATCTGAGAAGCTACGCTGTAAAAGAGCATTTTCCATGTTTAAAGGAGCATTCATTTATTCGTTTTAATATTTCGTGTACATAACTGCCATAATGGCCCATTATTAATTTCGTAAATTTATCAAGATCGAATGAGCGGTGAAACTATGCTAGTTAATTTGAAGAAGGTTTTAGATTTTCGTCGTGAAATATTTAATTCTGGTCAAGGAATCCAAAATATCTCCAATTGACAAAATGACAAGCGACCAACGCGCCGATGATACACGTGTGTTAAAGTTATTTTTTTTTTGTAATACCTTTTCTCGATTCCGATCAATCTATGTCCTCAACCCTTTCGGATGTTGTACAGCAACCCTTGCATATATATGCGGTGGGTGGTAACGTTCACCCACCACTGCTTCTCAGATTTCCGTTAACAAATTGAGCTGATTTTCTGAAAATAACTAGTTTACGGTTTACACTAAGTACTCCAAAAAATCAGCGTGATTGGTAGAAGGACAGCCGAGTAATAGCGGTGGATTGATGGTACCACCCACCGCATATATGGAGGGTTTACTGTATATTATTATATTGTGGATCTTAAGAAAAATGTCCTTTGGACAGTTACCACATAGTGTCATTGTCAGTTACCACATTTGCGAGCATAGTGTGCATTGACAAATTTGAAGCATTTTTGCTGGCAATTCTTTAAAGCGTTGTTCATTTGACAGCTGCGGTCTAACCTCTTCAGCTAGGAATTAATCCGAACTAAATCTCTGGAAGCGCAATATTACAAATTAACTAGCATTATCAGTGGAATAAACAACGATCGCGAAACCCTTTTCCAAACATCATCGCCTACTTCGAATGTCCGAACACTTCCATTTCTCAAGTTCCCTGTGTCCCGGTAGCCCTGCTCTTCTGTCGAACAACTTTCCCTTTCTGTCAATACCCTTGGGAAAGGAGGAAGAAAGTAAAACTTCTCCAGCACGCAGAAAAACAGGAAAACGAACGGAAAAAGTTATCCAAAAATAGCAACCCAAAAGAAAGGATTCGCAACTCATTCATCACGTCCTTCGGATTCGGACAGAACACATCGCTCGGCAGAAGACGCAAGCTCCCATTGCGTCTTTCCGGGCCAAATCGTTTCTATACATTTCTGCCCGGCTGCAGATCCATTGACCATAAGCCATGGTTTTAGGTCCATCAATGGAAAGGGTTGGGGGATAAGAACCCCATTATATATCTACCCTCTTTCCTCTTTCCGTCTCCCGTTCCGTCATACGCATCAACCGGGAGATATTCCTCCTGTCTTTTATTTCAAAATGTAATAAAACCCTCGTAAATAAGCGAAATGGGCCAGTACATAGAGAGAGTACCCTTTTTCTTGCTGAATCAGCCGCCGTCTTTATCGTCATCGTGCGTCGGGGGGAATGTGGGGGGGGGGGGGGAGAAATGCGGGCACACACATAACCCTTCCTACATATTGTGTTCGAATCACGTGCATGTATGTATGTATGAATGCGGTAACGGGAGCTGTGTTCAAGGAAAAGGAAAGTGAAGTAGGTAGGAGAAGTTTGGTCTTAGGTATTCATCCCCGGTGAGAAATGTGAAGAAAAGTGAAACTTTCACTGCCCGTCATTCGTCATTCGTCCCGGGAGATGTAGATGACTGCTGAGGACTGCGAATCGAGAGGGAGAAGCGGTGAAGCAGAACTTGAGAAGCTCGTATTTGTTGAAATTCTACTTCGCAATGCTTCCATGGAGTTTGTTTATTTTCAGTTTGTCTAAGCAGTGTTTGTTTTAGGAGATTAATATTTAAACACTGTTATAATTATTTGATAAGCAACGTAAAAATAGCAAATTATCATTCGAATGAGCAACTCTTATCTAACCCTTTCCCTTAACAACCCATCCCCTGCATCCGCAACGAAAGAATCAATTATCAAAACAACCATGGCTACTACGATCTTCCTCCTCATTTTACTCATTCGCAACACATTCCCATCATCCACCAAACAAAAAAAAAACACACGCGAACACATGCTTTCCATCTCTCGCGCACACATTCACACATCCGAGAAAAAAAACCACGCACGTGTTCCCCCACATTAGCAACCCAATGCCAACTGTGATGATGATGATGATGCCGATGATGATCCAATATTTTTGTTTTCATCCACACGCTCTCTCTCTCTCCCTCTCACTTGAAATTCACTCACATGAGCGAGCGATTCTTGATTTTCGACCAAATAGAAAGGGTTCACCACCATCGTCATCATCTCGCTCGCTTCTCCCCCCTTTTCGAGTTTGTTTACCTACCGACATACATAGACATCGCCGGATCGACTCGCTCGTAATGCTGACGGCGATGATGCAGCCATCCAAACTTTAAACCAATCGCGGGGATGGGTTGAGATATTCAAATTTGGCTTCACTCTTTTCCCATGTTCGGTGCGCGTGGTTTTCGACATTGCGATAAAAAAATAACGAAACCGTGCGTTCACACACATGTGCATCACGACGTCGATGACGACGACGACGGTAGAGTTAAAAAAGGGGCGGAGTGAAATGGGTTTTCATTTCGGCGAATTGGAGTGGGGTTTGGAATTCGGTGAAAGGGTAAAATGGAAGGGTTAGATGTGTGAAACTGATTTGATTAACTGCTGGAATAGGGGACAAATTAACTGAACGAATGAAACGTATTGAAGGGTGACAAAATGACTCCATTTTGTTGATTAATCCTTTCTTTTTCAAGTATAGGAGAGCAGTCCCTAATGATCTGAATGGCTCAATTATTAAATCATGTTACCTCTGGATCGTTTCTATCACCACTGTGACTATCCATGCCTCCAGTAAGGGGCGATCCATTAAGTAACTCAATCAAATATTAATCTTCCCTCTGCCCTTAAGCCACGTTACTACATGAACTAACTTCTAAGGGAAGGCAGTCTGAAACACCCCAGTGGTGTAGTAGTAGTGGATGAAATACGCGTATCTGTCAAAAGATAAGCAATTATAACGGAATTAAAAAGCAAGTTGAAGTAAAATCGGTAGATTTAGAGCTGAATATAATTATTTTTGCCACCCAGTTCACCCAGTGATTATCGAATTTTCAAAATCAACCATATCCAGGCCGTTCGCAATCAAAATTGTTTCAAACTACTCGAAAGTTCTAAAATTTGAAACTGCAACGCACGATGTTAAAAGGTGTTTGGTATTCATCCCTACATATGTGTGCATGTGCAAAATTTGTTTACTTCAGTGATTTTAGTACGAACGGAGAAGGTGATTCTGATTCTGATTCAAGAACATTTTCCTGGAACAAGATGATTAGTGTCAGATAAAGAATGCGAACCACGAGAAGAGGTCCCGGAATATCTAATACTTCATCATCCTGAAGTATTGACGAAATATCCTGAAAAGTTTTTGAAGACCTATGACCTATGAGTCTTTAGAGTAATTTGTGAGAGACGTTATTTGAATTTTGGATAGTTAAAAGATCTTAACAATAATAGTTGATCATCCTGAAGTATTGAAAAAAATTCAAAAGATTTTGACGTAGGACCTACGTCTGTGATTTCTATATGGGGGTACACTTTATGAATACCAGAAATGGAACATGTAACAGAATTATGAAAGATTTTGAACGTTAATAACTCAGCTGCCCCTAGACCAATTTCAATAATTTTATCACCAATCGATCAGACATATTTCTACGCATCTGTCACTATTGAAAATTTCACGAATGTGCAACTGTTTATATGATAGTTAAAATTATCACCGATTACCTGCTAAAAACGATTTCCCTAACACAGATTTCAAAGTTGAATTCCATCCGGTCTCACCATACGGTGTTTATTCAATCACCGCGTGATGAGTGGTGGTGTTCTCCAGTACACAACGAAAGGCGAGCTACAGCCCACATGAGCATCCATAGAAGGAGAAAGAAGCCGCACCGCTATTGATCGAAATCAGTAGCTCTTCGTGAGTCGCTGTGGGTCATCTATGTCAAGCGCGTCATACTAAAGAGTATAAACAGAGAAAACCCCGCTCAAATTCCTATTCCTGCACCAAGCACAAGCTTCTGCTGCAATGAACAAATAAGATTTATTATATAAGACCACGTAGTCCTACGTCACCATTGCGTACAACCCTATAGGGTGGCCCCTTGTAGTTTTTTTGGAGATATCTGATCACCGCAGGTCTTTGGAATAATTTTTGAGTCACGTGGTATAGTAAAAAAACTCTCTGAGAGACGCAATTTGAATTGTTGGTTACCTTTGGAATTGTACCTATTTAACCTGACGGATTTGCAACACATCATGACGATTTAATGAAGATCTCCGATCACTTGATGGCCTTTGAAATAATTTCTGAGCAACCTGGTATCAGAAGAGAATATCTGAGGGACGTGATTTGAATTATTGGAAAGTAGCAGATCTTCATAATAAAATATCAACCATAAGAATTGAAAAAAAAAACTTCCAGAGAACATTCAAAGTGTTTTAATGCTACTTCATACGCGAAGTTTGCGATTTTCAGAGTTGGTTGGAAATGCTATCTAACATGCATTATAACACACCATCGACTGGAAATGCTCTCGGCATCGTGGGGCTTTAGGTAGTGATGAAATGTCGCTAGAACTATTCCTCAGCCGCAGACAGTAATGAGCAAAGGCGGGCGCACACTTTTTGCCTGTAGATTTGAAGACATACATCGTACGGGTTAGGCAAAAGGTGTGCGTTTGACTTTGTACTGTCGCATTAATGGCCCTTCGCTCATTTTCAACTTCTATTCAATTTTCATACTGCCGTACCCTAACGGAACTATCTACCTACCCTTTTCTAAAGACCATTCTCTTGCTAATAAATTGTCACACTAAAGCTTCATGTTAGATAGCATTTCCAACCAACTCTGAATATCCAGAGAAGTTTTTGGAGATCTCTGATCACTTGAAGATCTTTGGAATATTTTCTGACTCACCTGGTATCACGAAGGAATATCTGAGAGATGTGATTTGAATTGTTGGACACTATTAGATCGTCAGAATTGTATCTGATCAACCTGAAGTCTTGAAAAAGTATCCAGAGTTTTATATGGAAATCCTAAAACACATGTAGGTCTTTCAAATAATTTTTGAACTACCTGGTATCATATGAGAGAATATATGAGAGATGTGATTGGATTGTTGATCAATTCCAAGTCTTGAAAGAGTATCCTGAGGTCATCATGGAGATCTCTAATCACCTGATGGACTTCGGAATGATTTCTGAGCAACCTGGCATCATGAGAGCTCATCTAATAAACGTAATTTTTGGATAGTTGAAGATCTTTAGAATAATACCTGATCACCTTGAAGTCGTGAAACAATATAAATCGGACTTCATGGAGATCTAAGAATATGTGAAGATTTTTGGAATAATTTCTGAGCAGGAATAATTTCGATTCGTCACCTCGTTTTCCACTGGCCATCTACCATCTGTCAGATTAGGCTCTAAGCCATTTGGCTGATTTTTTTTAACTTTTGACAGATGGATTGATTATTAATTATCCTGGTCCGTCGTCCCTCAGGATTGCACCTGCAACTCGGTTCGTGGCTGCTTGTCTCCAAATTCTTGACTGTCCCACACTTCCAAGATCCTGTTCCACTTGGTCTAACCACCTTGCTCGCTGTGCTCATCTGCGTCTTGTACCGGCCGGATTCGAGGCAAACACCATTTTTGCGGGATTGTTGTCCGGCATTCTTAAAACGTGTCCCGCCCATCGTACCCGTCCAGTTTTCGCAACTTTCTGGATACAGGGTTCGCCATAGAGTTGCGCCATCCTTCGTTCCTATACACCGTTCTCACATACCCCGCCAAAGATGGTCCTAAGCACTCGTCGTTCGAAAACACCCAGTGCTTGCAGGTCCTTCTCGAGTATCGTCCACGTCTCGTGCCCGTAGAGAACTACCGGTTTTATCAGCGTCTTGTACATGGAACATTTAGTACGGGGGTGAAGTTTACCCGACCTCAGGGTCTTGTGGAGTCCGTACTAAGCACGACTTCCGGCAATTATGAGTCTGCGAATTTCTCTGCTGCAGTTGTTATCTGACGTCACCAATGATCCGAGGTACACAAATTCATCCACCACCTCGAACTCATCCCCGTCGATTGTCACGCTTCTGCCTATGCAACCCCTATCCCGCTCGGTTCCTCCAGCTAACAGATACTTTGTCTTCGACGTATTCACCTTTAATCCAACCTTCTCTGCTTCACGTTTCAGCCTGGTGTATTGCTCCGCCACGGCCTGAAACGTTCTTCCGACAATGTCCACGTTGTCAGCGAAGCAGATAAACTGGCTGGACTTATTGAAGATAACACCTTCTAGCGCAATGTTGAACAGGAAGCGAGGAAAGACCATCGCCTTGTCGAAGTCCTTTGCGAGTTTCAAACGAGTCCGATAACGCACCCGATATCTTCCCGGGAAAGCTGTTCTCGTCCATAATCTTCCATAGCTCTTCACGGGCAATAGTATCATAGGCAGCCTTGAAATCGATGAATAGGTGGTGCGTTGGGACTTGACATTCACAACACTTTTGGAGGATCTGCCGCAACGTAAATATTTGATCCTTAGTTGATCGCCCGTCCACAAAACCGGCTTGATAACTTCCCACAAATCTGCTTGCTAGCGGCGATAGACGGCGAAAGATGATCTGGGAAAGCACTTTGTAAGCCGCGTTAAGAATAGTGATCGCTCGATAGTTCTCACATTCTAGTTTGTCGCCTTTTTATATACTGGGCATATTACTCCCTCTTTCCACTCCTCGGGTAGCTGTTTTGTATCCCAGATTCTGACTATCAGTCAGTGCAGACAAGTGGCCAACTTATCCAAGCCCATTTTGATAAGTTCCGCTCTGATATCATCTTTCCCACCTGCTTTGTTGTTCTTAAGCTGTCGAATAGCATCCTTAACTTCACCTATCGTGGGAGCTGGCATGCCCCCCTCATCCGCTGTACCGACGAAGCCATTCCTCCTGCCGCCTTGGTCCACCGCCTCTGCGCCGTTCAGATGTTCATCGTAGTGCTGCTTCCACCTTTCAATCACCTCACGTTCGTCCGTTAAGATACCCCCTTCCTTATCCTGACACATTTCGGCTCGCCGCTCAAAGCCTTGGTGGGATGCGTTGAGGACCTTGCTTGTTTCTTGAGAACGATACAGCTGCTCCATTTCTTCGCACTCCAGCTCTTCCAGGCGGCGCTTCTTATCCCGGAAAAGATGGGCTTGCTGTCTTTGCTTCTGTTTATATCGCTCCACATTATGACGGGTTCCTTGCTGCAGCATCGCCGCCCACGCTGCGTTCTTCTCGTCCAAAACCGTCTGAAGGTAGTGGTCCGAATCGATAATTGCGCCGCGTTAGGTCCTGACGTCGATAATGTCCGAGAAGTGCCTTCCGTCCATCAAAACATGGTCGATTTGCGATTCTGTCTGCTGCGGTGATCTCCAGGTGTACCGATATGGGAGGCTATGCTGGAAGTATGTAGGTACTACGTATGGCCATGTTCTTAGAGGCGGCGAAATCGAAGCCGTTGGCGTTCGTTAGCTGGTGAGCGCTGAACTTTCCTATAACCGGTCTGAATTCCTCCTCCTGGCCGACCTGAGCGTTAAGATCACCGATGACGATTTTGACGTCATGGCTTGGGCAGCTGTCGTATTCCCGTTCCAGCTGTGCGTAAAAAGCGTCTTTTTCGTCATCGTCACTTGCTAAGTGAGGGCTGTGCACGTTGATTATGCTGACATTGAAGAAACGGCCTTTGATCCTCAACTTGCACATTCTGCTCTCGATTGGCCACCACCCAATCACGCGCTTCTGCATTTCGCCCATCACGATGAAAGCTGTGTGTATTGCCAGAGCTCTGGTAGATGGTATAACCATCCCTATACGTATGTACCGCCGATCCCTTCCAGCAAACCTCCTGCAGCGCTACGATGTCGAACTTGCGAACCCTCAATAAATCGGAAAGAATGCGGGTACTTCCCAAGAAATTGAGAGACTTGCAGTTCCTTGTTCCGTCCCTGTCAGCATACGACCAAGGTCCCACCGGGGTTGGTTACCCGATCTTCCCTATGGTTACTCGTACCCCAGCCGGCACCGCGAGGAGGTAGGGATAGGAGTTACTGGACAAGAGGCTAAAGACCGTTAGTGGGGTCTATTTTATACCTGCAGTTACGTGAAGTATCAATGGTACGCATTGTCCAGCCGTTTACCAGCCATTGACAGATGGAAAGTTATTGATTAACCCTGCTATCCAAGCATGGTTGTTTACGACAGGCAAGAAGTTAGATTTTGGCAACCGTGGCTGAGTTCTGCACGAAGTTTGTGTAACCAGTTGGTTACAATCCGTGGATTTTCGTCTGTATTGGTTGGGAAAATTCACATTTTTGTTAAACCTAAAACAGTAGACACACACAAGAGCGAGAGGACTTGTGCCGCTGCAAAGAACAAGAATGTTACTGAAGGGAAGAAAATCTTAGCTTTAAAATAACAATGGATGCGCAAATTGGATGATGATAGCCATCTTAGATTTGGAAGATTAGGGAGAGAATCAAAAAAGGCGTCCGTGTGGAAAAGACCGGTATCTAAAAATGCAGTGCCGTTTAGTGTACTCCCCCCCCCCATTTGTGGGGTTTCTGGGATGTTGGACTGCCTCCGTTCAGGTAATTGATTTTTATTATCCTGACGGAAATGTTCCTGACTGAATTGTGATAATTCTCAGGACCTCTTGTGCTTTTGCACATCTTGTACACCTCGTACCGTACAATAAAACGGTCTCACACGGCTCGGCTCGAAAGTCAAGATGGCTTCCGAGCCTAATCGCTGATGATCAGCGAATACAAACACATAAAGCAACCAACGATACAAACAAAACGGTTGCTACGACTTCCATGACAAACTCGCTCTGTAACATAGCTCGATCGGAGTGGTAGAAGGGTAATGATATATTCCTTGCCTACTTCGTTGCAATATACATGGATGATGACATAGCTTGATCGGAATCGAGAAAAGACATAACACAAAAATTCCCATTAACACACGTGTATCATCTTCGGCTTTACTTGGTGAAGCATCTTGGTCGTTTTCTTCTACTGCCCCGAGTAAGCTGTGTCGCATGGGCTGCTTGTCATGATAAAAAAGGAAGAAGATTATATCATTATTGCTTTCCACTTCTGACATAGTGTTATCATTCGGTTTCGGCGATTAACGGCTTGTCATTTGGAGATATTTTTAATTCCTTGGGTATGATCTTAACCTTGAAGCACGTCAAATTTAAGTTGAATTATAACAACCGGAAGAGTATTATACAGCAATGCAGAATTGTAAACAGCAAATGGTGACAGTAAAACATTCCTCTCATTTGCAAATGCACTAGACACAATGTGGACACAATTGTGTGACTTATTTCGATGGTCATATGGATGCAACTTTAGCACCATAATTGAATTATATTTTTGGAATGCGGTCTGAAAATTCACAGCAATATAAAGTGAGGAACAGTTTATACTGCAGGCGCTGCTTGGGATTAGAAAAGTAGGCAGTGAATTTAGGAGAACTAAAATGCCGGAAATGCAACGAGTGTAATAGATTCCTATTCTTCTATCAGGCTATCAGCATATTTGTAACGCATTTCTGATTTGTGGTGTAGTGTTATGCTTAAATAAGTCTTGTTTAGTCTATAGATCAGCTAACTTATTGAAGTTAAATTATGGGGATACAATTAGCTTCATGCACTACTAATCAACTACATATTAAGCCTGGTGTTAATCAGCTTTGTAAACCTTAAATCAACAAATAATCATCTGCTGTTAAGCTTAAGCTTGGGGAACGTCCAGAACTACTGGGAAGTTTTTAAGATGATTTGTGTTGCAAGTTGCAACTGCATATTTGTCCTGAAAAGGAATTATGTTTTCCTACAACTTTGTCTCAGACGTCATTGCGATTGGAAGTCTGGAGAAGGTCGAGTCTGCTATTTGTCCTGGAAACGCTCTAACATTGAAAACATTATAAAAATTAATAATTATCCGACGTTTCGTATAATCGAAATGAAATTATGAACAATTCAACGGATTTTTTTTAGTGGATCCCAGTTCTACATGATATCTTCAACATTTCCCAGAATTGCTTCATTCATAAATCCGTTGAAATCAAACACGCAAAATTAAACCACAGCATTAGCAAAACGACCTTAGCCGAAAACTCTCGATTTCAATCCCGGAAAAAGCAAACATATTTGCTGTAGATGCGTTTGTCCTCGAGAAGGAAAAAAAAAGAGAAGTAATTCGATCCATCAAGTCCGGTAAAAGTTTTACACTCACTCACTGCTCTTCAACAGGAGGAAGGAAAGAAAAAAAAAAACCCTCACCAAGGATGGATTGCCTTACATTTGATCGATATTTGCGCGCGCTAACTTAACCTCTATAAAAGCGAAAGAAAAAGGAAGGATGGAAGAAAGTTTTCCTGGGATCAAACCAGTAAAAGTTCAAATAACCACCCCCGGTGCAAATATGTACCTACCTACTCCGCACCGGAATCCGAAATCGACGTTTTCTTCCATTTGAATAAAACCTCAAGAAATTCGACGACACCACGATGGGAGTGAGAGTCCTGAAAGTTCTGGTTTCACTTTTGTTTAATTTTTTGCCCTTTCACGAATCAACCCCGGCCCAGTACCTACCTAGTAAGTCGCAGTAGTAGTAGTAGGCCATGTTCGAGGAATTCAGTTTCACTTTCCGTTTCGCGTTTGAAATAAAAGAAGGCGAAGAGGAGGAAAAAGTTTTCTGTTGTTGTTTGAAAGTTTCGCTCAAACACCAGGAAGTTGTTCGAAACGCCTACTTGGAGATTGGTTCTTGTTTTCGATTGAAAAAACGTAAAATTTCGACTCATTCGTTCTGGTCCACCAAGTAGGCGCTGCGAGATTATTAATTTTTCACAACTTTTATCCGGGAATGGAAATTAATGTGAGAAAAGGCGCTTGGACCTTTCAGAGTTCGAAATTCGGAAGCCATCATCATCATCAAGTGGACTGTAGCGCACCGCGCCGAAAGAGTAGGTCAAAAGAAGGTCGGATCTCCCGCTGACCAAAATCTAATTAAAATTGGGATCAGTTGAAGAAGACCCAGCAACTGACGCCATCCTTTTCCGCATCGACGAACCGGGCGCGCAATATTGCGTCCGAGTCAGCAAATTTCGGGCTTTGTCCATGGCCGGGTCTCGCCGGACCCTTTTTTTCTTCTCTCGCTCGCAACCCGAATCTAAATCGAACAAAGGATTTCCTACAGGAACGCATAGCTCTACTCGTTTTGGGCGAAATGAGGGGTAAAAAAAGATCATTAATAATCTCCTCGAATGTTGCAATTTGAATGAGTATCCTTCAAATTGTGTTGGAGATGGAGGGAGGGAGGGTGAGAAAAGGCGCTCACAAAAGGACCCTTCTAGGAGAATTTACGAAATTTCCGTTTTTGAAGCAAAGGATGGGATCGATGGGAAAAGTGATCTTTCTCGGTCATTCGATCGACTCGTTTCGGCTCGGCTGTGGTGCGATCGATGGATGGCTAGTGTTCTAGTGTTGGGTAACCCTATAGAATGTGTAGCCTGTTTAATAGATGATGATTTTAGGTGGAACGAAACCGGACCTGTCCTGGGAAGAGATAAATCTTTGCAGCAGTTGTTTACCTGAACGCTGGGAAATGGGTTTCGAGTGTAATCTTGCTCTTACTTTATGTGGGAATGTGCAAATTTGAAGTCTAGAATCCAACTCTTCTATGATATATTACCAACTCAATACATTACCAACACATTTGAAACTATCCATTCTTGTGAGCCAAATTGATCCAATAAATCATATTACAAAAGGTGGTCATTTGTGCCGAATGACCGCCCCTCACCGAAGCTCATCAATTTCTGTTCTCGAGCTCAACTCTTATCTCCGGTAAGAAATCAGCTCTCGAAACCCATCCTCAAGATGGGCAGATAAATTATATTCGGTTCTAATTCTTCTTCCCCGAAATGCGAGTGATCCCTTCATGTCTCCGACGGCAATCCCTTCGCCGATGTAGCAGATTGCGTGTTTGCACATAACCAGCTACGAGATGGTCATCTTGCTTTGTTTCGTAAGATGCAACCGGTGGACAAGATAGATCCGTAGGTGTTCTGCAATTATATTCTTCTGAGGGCTTTGTTTTTTCCTTCGTTCCAGTTGCAAAGGGTCTGTCTTGAAAGGATGGAGGAAATGCAGTAACCAATTGGTCCAGAAACGCACCTTTTCGCTTTGGTATTGGACTGACCGTTTGCTGTGTGAAGAGGGAAAAATGCGCGAAGGAAACTAGTGGAAACATGTGTCTAACAAGGGTTGCATCCCGGTACGTGTTTCGGTCAAACTATGTATCTCTACTTGCTTTTTATGCCCATTTCGACATGTTGGATAATTCGGTGGATTCTTGTAACGAAATTTATAACTATAACTCGTCACCAAACATCACTGGTTTCAATTCGATTTCTTGGGAAATAGCTCAAAATAGGCATGCTAAATAATAATAATAAGTAATGCACAGAATACAATACATGCATTTCATTCGGTGCTGTTGTCGTAAAATTTGAGCTTAGTAGTCGCATTTTTTTTTAATTTGGCGCCTCACATACAAGATCAAAATGGCACTAACGTGATCAAAATCAAAATCAGTCGTTTATTTTTGAGCATTTTACCATCAGAGCAATTCTCAAAGAACCCATTCCTCTTTTCACACGAGGTTATCAAAAACCAATTTTTTGACGTAGGGCTACGTCATTGTGGATTAAAAAATAATAAAAAAAAAGTGTGTAACGAAATAGTGTCAGGATTTGAATGCTTGTAACATGGTTATTTATGAATGAAATTCAAATTTAATTGCACCATTTTATTCAAATTGAATGTAAGACTTGTTTGGTATAAAGATGATAGTTGTTTATCAATGGTTAACTATTGAAAATTGCTCAAAGTTTTTAGCCATAATCAAAATAATCACATGCTCGCTCGCTTTGAATATCGAGAGAACAGAGAGACGAGCAGGTACCGCTGCTCTTTCTCTGCTTGACCGTCAAGCGGTTCAGTTCGGTTTTCGCTCTCTCTTTCGAGTTATTCGCATGGTTCGTTGCGATAGTGTTCGCGCTTTTCTTTCGTTGTGTTTAGTGAAGCATTGTTCGACCGCCACGTGGCGACGCGGCTGCCATTCTGACCGGAAAACGAACCCAATCAGACAGACACCGCTGACGCTAAGTTGGCATCGAAGAAGCTGCTGGCGAACAGCCGCTACGCCGTTCTGGAAAATAACGATGCGCAAGTGGAAAATAAAGAGAAACTTCCGCCTCTCTTTGTGAAGCTGTTCCCGCCCGGTTTGATGGAATAATAGACAATTACCACCGACGAACCGACGTGACAGCTCATACAAGCTACTTTCAAATTCGTGCCCAAGACGCCATATTTAAAATACGACTACCGACATCTACTCATCCGATCGTCCCACGAGCAAGAACACGAACCGCCGTATAATTTGTATTGCCTTGGTTTGTGTCTCACCTTGTTTGATAGATCTGATCGCCCGTTTGACAAATGGAATAGCTCGTTTGAAAATTCGAATTGTGGACATAGGAAATGCTCCTGTGGCATGTCAGTACGTCGGTGCAATTACATCGGTAAAGGTCTCAAATGTACCATCCGCGTTTGCACTGAAGGCTGATGGTTCCAGCAATGAAACACTACAAGGTCGTTGACACGCTGCTGAAGCAAGAAAACTTGGAGTACTTCTCCCACGATATTAAGGCGAGCAAGCCGTTCAAGGTGGTGCTGCATGGAGTTCCGAACATGACAACCAACTCGGATGAATTTATGGTGAACGGACTCAAGCCAGTCCATGTTATCATGATGAATCGACATGACAACATTAGTAAGTATCGTGACCAACTGTATCTGGTCCACCTTGAGAAAAATTCAACGTGCCTCAAGGATCTGCAGAATATTGGAGCCCTGTTCCACATCGTGGTGAAATAGGAACAGTACAAGCCCGTCCATCGTGACGTCACCCAATGCTCCAACTGCCTCCAGTTCGGGCATGGTACGAAAAATTACCACATTGCCGATGCTCTGTTCACAGCGGAGCAACTGACCCCCGTATTCACCCAGCTTGCCACACGTTTGCGCAGTTGCAAAACCCGTAACGACCAAATTTACACTCTAGGCCTTTTCGTCATCGAGTATGGCCTCTGAAGTGTTAAAGCTAGTCAACTGGATCGTTTGCTCGCTCAAGAGCAAGAGCATCGAGTTCGTTGAGTTTCTCAATGAACAAAACATTGACATTTCCATAATAACTGAAACCCACCTGCAGCCCGAAATGACCGTCTACCTTCCCGATTTCCGGCTCGTGAGGCTTGATCAAACCAACTCTGGAGGAGGAGGAGGTGTGACTTTTGTGAGCTTTCAGTTGAAGACCATCGAAGCCATTGGAGTAGAAGTTTCCATCACCATCATTGCGGCTTACTCTGCCCCAAACAAGTCAACATCAGGGATGGGTCGGCAGCAGACCTGCGAAGAGATATTGTCACGACGGCGGATAAACTTCATCATCGCTGGTTACCTGAACGCCAAACATCAAGCTTGGGGCAACAGTTGACGCAATCAAAACGGTACCATCCTGAACAACGACCTGCAGGAAGCGCAGTACAACATCTTGAGTCTGGACATTCCCACTCGGTTGAGTCGGTCCAGTGTTCGTGCCACCATCGACATCTACATCAGCAACATGGCCCACGTCTCGCAACCGGTTGTCTACCAGGAACTCAGCTCGGATTACTATCCGGTGGTGGCCAAAGTTGGTGAACCGATTCGAAGCGTCCCGGCGGAACTATCTTCGTGTCAACTGGGATCAATATCAACACTGCGTCGACGCAACCATCGACTACGATGCCCAACCGGAGACGTCCGAAGACGTAGACCGGTGTTTGCAAATCCATCGAGGAGGCAATATCAGTACCAGTTCACGTGCCTGGCTGTACGCGCGGTGCACTTGGATGGATTGACAACGCAAGCATGTCTCATGGTCATTTGCAGATTCATCTGCAAACGAGGAGTTCCAGACGAAATCTTCTCCGACAACGGGACAAATTTCAAGGGAGTTGATTGCTTGGGTGAAGCGGATTGACAATGAATGTGTGGATTCAGGGACGAGTAGCATAACGAAGTGGAACTTCAGTCCTCCTGGTATTTAGGAGAGGATGGTTCGATCTGTCTTGGTAGGATCAGATGGCAGAGTTAGGCAGGCGGACGTACGGACAAGCAAAGGCGTATTCCGGCGCGGAGTACCCAACCTTGCAGTGCTGGAAGTTCTTGATGGTAAAATCAGTAGTTCTGATGAAAGGGTACCGGAGTTATGAGTTGGGGTGTGTTGATACCATTGGGCTTCAGCTGTACTCGCGACCGACCTGCCGTGAAGTGAGATGTGAGAAGCGAGATGTGAGAAGCGAGATGCATGCGTCTGTCTGTCTGTCTGTCTGTCTGTCTGTCTGTCTGTCTGTCTGTCTGTCTGTCTGTCTGTCTGTCTGTCTGTCTGTCTGTCTGTCTGTCTGTCTGTCTGTCTGTCTGTCTGTCTGTCTGTCTGTCTGTCTGTCTGTCTGTCTGTCTGTCTGTCTGTCTGTCTGTCTGTCTGTCTGTCTGTCTGTCTGTCTGTCTGTCTGTCTGTCTGTCTGTCTGTCTGTCTGTCTGTCTGTCTGTCTGTCTGTCTGTCTGTCTGTCTGTCTGTCTGTCTGTCTGTCTGTCTGTCTGTCTGTCTGTCTGTCTGTCTGTCTGTCTGTCTGTCTGTCTGTCTGTCTGTCTGTCTGTCTGTCTGTCTGTCTGTCTGTCTGTCTGTCTGTCTGTCTGTCTGTCTGTCTGTCTGTCTGTCTGTCTGTCTGTCTGTCTGTCTGTCTGTCTGTCTGTCTGTCTGTCTGTCTGTCTGTCTGTCTGTCTGTCTGTCTGTCTGTCTGTCTGTCTGTCTGTCTGTCTGTCTGTCTGTCTGTCTGTCTGTCTGTCTGTCTGTCTGTCTGTCTGTCTGTCTGTCTGTCTGTCTGTCTGTCTGTCTGTCTGTCTGTCTGTCTGTCTGTCTGTCTGTCTGTCTGTCTGTCTGTCTGTCTGTCTGTCTGTCTGTCTGTCTGTCTGTCTGTCTGTCTGTCTGTCTGTCTGTCTGTCTGTCTGTCTGTCTGTCTGTCTGTCTGTCTGTCTGTCTGTCTGTCTGTCTGTCTGTCTGTCTGTCTGTCTGTCTGTCTGTCTGTCTGTCTGTCTGTCTGTCTGTCTGTCTGTCTGTCTGTCTGTCTGTCTGTCTGTCTGTCTGTCTGTCTGTCTGTCTGTCTGTCTGTCTGTCTGTCTGTCTGTCTGTCTGTCTGTCTGTCTGTCTGTCTGTCTGTCTGTCTGTCTGTCTGTCTGTCTGTCTGTCTGTCTGTCTGTCTGTCTGTCTGTCTGTCTGTCTGTCTGTCTGTCTGTCTGTCTGTCTGTCTGTCTGTCTGTCTGTCTGTCTGTCTGTCTGTCTGTCTGTCTGTCTGTCTGTCTGTCTGTCTGTCTGTCTGTCTGTCTGTCTGTCTGTCTGTCTGTCTGTCTGTCTGTCTGTCTGTCTGTCTGTCTGTCTGTCTGTCTGTCTGTCTGTCTGTCTGTCTGTCTGTCTGTCTGTCTGTCTGTCTGTCTGTCTGTCTGTCTGTCTGTCTGTCTGTCTGTCTGTCTGTCTGTCTGTCTGTCTGTCTGTCTGTCTGTCTGTCTGTCTGTCTGTCTGTCTGTCTGTCTGTCTGTCTGTCTGTCTGTCTGTCTGTCTGTCTGTCTGTCTGTCTGTCTGTCTGTCTGTCTGTCTGTCTGTCTGTCTGTCTGTCTGTCTGTCTGTCTGTCTGTCTGTCTGTCTGTCTGTCTGTCTGTCTGTCTGTCTGTCTGTCTGTCTGTCTGTCTGTCTGTCTGTCTGTCTGTCTGTCTGTCTGTCTGTCTGTCTGTCTGTCTGTCTGTCTGTCTGTCTGTCTGTCTGTCTGTCTGTCTGTCTGTCTGTCTGTCTGTCTGTCTGTCTGTCTGTCTGAGCAAATTCACAAGATCCTTTGACATGAAATGCGACATCGAAGTGGAATCCAGTAGAGCTCGGACTTGAAAAACATGGCCGTGATCGTCGATGATTTGGAGGACGACTGTTTCAAGGAGAACCATGCTGGTGTGGGACTGAACCGACATGCTTATTTGTTGGGATGAGGTAGATGGTCCCGGGGTACCCAACATGGGTGGAACTTGCGCCTTATCATGGGAATTTGACATCACGGCGGAGGTGGATAAACTCTTACCAGACCGTGCCGTTCTCGACAGGTTCAATTCGAGGAGCAATTTCAAAAAATTAAAAATAGCCAGTTCGGAAACAATTCCAACACAGCTTTCGTTTGCACAGCTCTCTCCACTGGCTGATGGGCAATTTGGCGAAAGCTTGACACTGGAAGAGGAAGTGTCGTTCTGAACAAGCGAAACACGAAGGAAAGTTTGACCCAAGCGAAACACGAAGGAAAGTTTGACCTGCTATCAGATGCAGCAGATCGGATGCTACGGATTTCGGGATTTGTACACGCTGGTACAGGAATTCAACAAGGTCGTTGTACTTGACGTCGTCTTGCTGGCAGGTCTTTTCTTCCCACGCACGAAGAGTAGTTGGATCGAACTTGTAGGACAGGATGTTTACAAGCGGTGTGGCCGAATGCTCGACGGGCTCATCCACGTCTTCACGTGCCGCTGGATCTCGTCCACGAGCTCGTGTAGCTCGTTGGAGGATTCCCTCTTCAGCGATGGGAAGTCTTTTTATCTGCCTCGATATCCACGCCTACGAGTGACTGCATCAGGTATTGGAGTTTTGCCACGGTGGGAATATCCGCATTCAAATGCACCATCGACGTGTAGGTGTCTCTAAAGGACAACCTCTTCGAGGAATCCCCGTTGAACTTCGGGAGGTCAATCTGCGGAAGTCTAAGGTGGCAGGTACCAGGATTGGCTCGAAGGACCAAAATGTACAAGCCAGTTGACTGTAATTGCTGGACCGAAGGGTCGAAAACGGCTGCCAAAAGGGCCAGTAGAATGGCTACACTAAATTGAGCTACCTTTGCTATCTTCGCTCTTTCTTCAGAGCGCAAGACTAGCTCACATCGATCGCGCACCGTTGGGTGGAATTAAAGTGCTTTCGCACTTTGAGCTAAAATCGCGGACAAGCATTTGAAAACCACTTTCGGAACTTGGATCAAGGAAATTTGTGTTTGGTTGTTTCGCACATAATCGACCGTGTATTAACGCTGCGAGCGGAGTTTGAACTGATTTTGTTATGGTCAAGTTTACTACTTGTGTACGGACAATGGTATTCACTATTACTCTTTCTCATCTCTGTTATCTCTTATCTGCATGTGTGTATCTTTAGCAATAGTATACAGGGTGTTCGGTTCTTTTGTGAAAATAATTTAAAGAGTGATAGAAGATCATATTTGAAGTAAAAAAATGTTCTACGCATATGATCAAATCTCAAACATTGCTGAGTTATTGAACTTTTTCTATTTTGGTGTATGCTTGCCATAAATTGGCTCTAACTCAAAAACTATACCATTTATCACAAAACTCTTGCCTCCATTGGACATCTTGATAAATTTCCTACTTAAAAGTGTCATTTTTACTTTAAGTAAGCAGCTGCATTTACACACATTTTAGGGATAAACGAGTCCAAAACTTGAGTTTTTCTATGGGTATTCCTTTATTATTTAAAAAACGTAGTAAAGTGTAATATTTTGTCCAATCAAAAGATGCCTCTTAATGCGCTCTACAACTCTCTCTTTGACACCAATTTTCTATCTTGTTTAGTTTTGTCGCAATTTCGTACTAAACACATCATGTTGGGTCGTTAATTAACAGTTGGTTGTAGTCGGAGACGAGCCAGCCAACGGCTGAAAGTCTCCTTAATAAAGATATAAAAAAAAAAAATTAACGGTTGCGTAAAACACGAATTCAACCCACCGTGGAGTGGCGGTCTGATAAGTGAAATAAGTGAGACCAAGAAGAAAAATCAAAATAGAAACTTACAGCTTGCAGAAAACAAACATGAAACATTTGATGAATCATTGGAAAATACCCAATCAGTTCAATGAACTGATCCACATTGGTATCGAGAAAAAAAAACAGAACATTTTCAATTTTCATCATGCGTTTAATTGAACCGTCCGCAGCATTGTTTTTCTTGTCACACTTTTCATACCGTCACTCCGCGTGGCGATCAAGTGTGCTGATGCGCCCTACAAAGAGACGTCAACAGCAACGCACGGTGGGGTTGAATTCGTGTTTTACGCAACCGTTAATTAACGACCCAACATGATGTGTTTAGTACGAAATTGCGACAAAACTAAACAAGATATAAAACTGGTGTCAAAGTGAGAGTTGTAGAACGCATTAAGAGGCATCTTTTGATTGGACAAAACAATATACTTTATTACGTATTTTTCTAAATAATAAGGGAAAACCCGTAGGAAAACACAAGTTTTAGACTCGTTTATCCCTAAAATGTGTCTAAATGCAGCTTACTTAAAGTAAAAATTACAATATTAAGTAGGAAATTTACCAAGCTGTCCAATAAAGGCAAGAGTTTTGTGATAAATGGCATAGTTTTTGAGTTAAAGCCAATTTATGTCAAGCATAGACCAAAACAGTAAAAGTTCAATAGCTCAGTAATCTTTGAGATTTTATCATATGCGTGAACAATTTTTTACTTCAAATATGATCTTCTATTACCCCTTAAATTATTTGCATATAAGCCGTAACTTTTGGGTAGTTTTGATAATGTTAGATTTTATAATATAGAATTTAGATTTAGGTTTACGATAAGGCCTCAACACTACAAATGGACGTTTTTCCTCAACAATTGAACTATGTACACAGCAAAAAATAAATTTTAATATTACATCCAAGAGGATGCACTTCAATCATGTCGAAAATCTCATGTAATTTTTATAGCCACAAAAATGAACAAATGCAGTTAAAGCAGCGTAATGTGAGTTCATGCACTGTATTAATGATAATTTTGTCATTTTTGGCAAGTAATATTACACCATATTTTTGACACGATTGAAGTGCATCCACTTTGATGTGATATCAAAATTAATTTTTTGCTGTGTACTTGATCTATAAATCGAACACTCGTTAGCGTTTTAGGTTACATAAATGTACGGCTTTTGTTTTATAAGAAAGTTTGGCAGCAAAAAACGGTTGTCATTCATTTGTTTTTACTACCATGCAATACTTCCTTCGGCAACCTTGGTAACAACAACCGGTGCGAAAGCGAGAGCCCAAACAAAATAGCAACGCCTTGCGTTATCATAATAGACACCCATCTAGCAACGCACCGGTGGGGTTGGTCTAAAAGTGCACTGACAGTCGAATGATGAGAACCGTTTTTGCATGATCGCTATTCCCATTAACTGAAAATGCATCGAAAAGAGGATGATCGTTTTCCCATAAACTGCTCAGACTTCTGTTACCCATTTAGCAGGTAGCGATCGCCCAACGCATCAGATGGTGGGAACTTGGACCTTGCCGGCAGGCTTTGGCTTGTGAAAAAGGATGCTGTGGACGCGTTTTCGCATCCTCACACAGCAGCCTCACTCAAGTGTGTTTATATTATTGTAAGCAGTCGGTCGTCATCCTGGTTCTCGACATTGGAGAAATCCTATACTTTTGTGTTTTTCCTCGTCACGTCACTCCTCCTGGCACTGGCAAGTGGTTTCCTAGATAAACACTAGCACGAACGGCAATGCAATCCACTTCTTTGCAGCCAAGTGCTTGGCCTTTCACTTTTTCGAGGAACTGCCGGGAACGAGTTTGGCAGATTGCGATTGCATCGTCGTCCGGTGTTTGGCGTTGTCATGGTGACCATCGAATAAGCGTGGCTCGCTTCGGTTGTTAAAAAGAGGAGTTGTGGAAGGGCACGTCATATGGCGTCGTTCCCGATGGGTGCTGTCTGTGTGATGGTCAACGCAATTGAGGAGTGGGCATCGTCGCCCTTGAAAATCATCGCACCCTTCTGTTGCTGTTTTAGATCTTTTTTTTTTTTGGTACATTCAATTTAGACACGCTTCTGTATCATTCGAATGAAGCAGGAACGTCAGCAGGGTGATGAAAATAAAGGGCAGGAAAGGGATAGAACTGACCATTAGCTGACTAGTGATGGCCGCATGTTCTAGAAGGCTTAATTCTTCTAAGTTGGCTGGATTGAGACTGTTATTGTGCTAATGTAGTGGACATTTTGAACAGAAGAATTCTCTAAATTGATTGATGAGCGTTTCAGTAAATAATTGATGTTTTTGCTTTTAATTCTACTAAGTACTATTGCATCACTTTCACATTCACTAATTTACTTTTACTATCACTTTTAGAAAAACTATAGTAGATATGTATTTCGTTTACTACTAGCAAACTTCTTCTAGACACTGCAACCGTTGAGTTACATTGATTGGTAATCTAAAAAATTTCAGAGTTGGTTGGAAATGCTATCTAACATGAAGCTAAACTGTGAAAATTAATTAGCTAGAGAAAGGTTGATAGTTCCACTAGAGCACGGCAGAGTGAAAATTGAATAGAAATTTAAAATGACCGAAATGGTCATTCTTGCACCGGTACTAGTTAATGGCCCTTCGGTCATTTTCAACTTCTATTCAATTTTCATACTGCCGTACTCTAGCGGAACTGTCTACCTACCCTCTTCAGACCGTTCTCTAGCGAATAAATAGCGAATCACGTATGAAGTAATAAAAAAAAAAAACACTTTGAATGGATCTTAAAATGTTGTTACTAATAGGGATTGTCAGAAATAGGAGAAATTATTGAAAAATTTGAATGGGCAAGGAATCGAATGGGTTGTGTACAAATCAACTATGGTAGGAAAATGAAAGGATCGAGCACAGATAGAGTGGTGAGAATTGACACCGAGGAAAAATGGAGTTAGCAATTGATTGGATATTGGAATAGAAGGGTAGTAGAGGCTATTAGGAGATCGCCATGACCACTTAAAGAACGGCATTCGTGTGAGACACAAGTGAGCAGTGTTCGGAATAAACTCAAATTCAAAAATTAATTTCTTTATATTTTGGCGTTATTTATTGTTATTACTATTGTTTGTGCATCAGGGGTTGGAAAACTAACAAAACATGCATAAGTATGCTATCAATTGACGTTTGAGTGCGTTATAAGCATGAGAAACTTAAGCGTAAATTTTTGTTGCCGCATTCGCATGCGAATTTATTCTCGCAAGGAGGCTCACTGATGATATTTGAGAATGATGTTCCGAACCCTTAGTGATAAATTTGGAAATAAATCTACTGTGTCAATGTTTTTCAATGGTCGGCACACCACTGCCATTGACGTGTCCACAGCCAGCCGTTCTCTGGCGGGCAAAGTGCTCTGGTCGATTAGCCCGGATCTGTGCGGCAGCGACCACTATCCTGTACAGATTCGGTTATCCGCCGAATCGCCCCCAGAGAACACACGAAGACCGCGGTGGCGCTATGGGAGCTGATTGGGAGGGTTTTCAACACACGTACCGAGCCCTCGTGCAGAACCAGGAACCCACGAACATCCCAAGTATCACGGAAATCATCTATAAAGCCGCTAGCACCAGTATACCCAAAACTGGTTGTGTCCCCGGGCGGAAGGCACTCCGCTGGTGGAACGACGAAACCAAAAGGGCAGTTAAAGCCAGGCGAAAAGCACTCCGAAAGCTCAAACGCACCTCCCCAAACGATCCAGCAAGAGAAGAAGTCCTCGCGAACTATCGCCAGTAGCACAACAAATGCCGACAGGAGATCCGGACGGCGAAGCAAAATTGCTGGTCGGACTTCCTGGAGAGTATCAACGCCAAACAATCGTCAGCGGAGCTATGGAGTCGCATTAACGCCCTTAGCGGCAAGCGGCGATCATCTCCGCTCCAGATTCGAACAGACACCGTCACCATCACTGATCCAACCGTCGTAGCAGACAAACTGGGCAAATACTTCGCCAAACTATCCGGCATCTCGGAGTACAGCGAAAGCTTCCGACAGCGAGTCGGTTCCTCTCTCTGTCCTCTGTGTCTGCCTTCGGAATTCCTCCAGACAACGACGACCTACCGATCAACAGCGCACTCTCCTGGGAAGAACTCGTCTTCGCTCTCAGTCGGAGCAACGGGAACTCGGCCGGACCGGACGAAAAAGGGTTACCCACTGCTAAAGCACCTTCCACCCGAAGGCAAAACGAAGCTTCTCGACCTTTACAACCAACTCTGGACCGCTGAAGAATACCCGGAAAACTGGAGAGAAAGCCTTGTTATACCGTTACCGAAAACCAATGTCAGGACCAAGGACATCACTGGGTTCCGTTCCATTGCACTGACCTGCTGCATGGCCAAAGTCCTGGACGGATGGTCAACAGGAGGCTGAAGCAATATCTTGAGGCCAAGGGGCTGCTTGACCATCGGCAGCACGCCTTCAGGCAAGGGTTTGGCACCTCCACCTACTTCGCCACTCTTGGGGAAGTCCTGAGGGAGATACAGGACCAAGGTCATCAAGGTCAGGTTTACATCTTCGTCTACGCGGATGACGTCCTCATTGTAACGGTGGGTCCCATCATGCAGAGGACGAAACTGAGAGCGCAAGCGGCAGTCTCCTCGGTGGTTCGGCGATGGGCTGACTCTGTTGGTTTCCAGCTTTCCGCCGGCAAGAGCGTGCGCTGCCATATATGTACCATCAGGCATCGCAACAACGGACAGCCCATCATGATTAAACAACAAGCAATACCGACCAAAACACCATGAGGGTCTTGGGAGTGCTCCTCGATCGGAATTTATCCTTTGAGCCGCACTTCAAACAAGTCAAGAAGGACAGTCGCAGTCGGTCCAACCTGATTAAGACTTTCTCCCTCCCCCACCGATCCAACAATCGCGTACGGTGTAGAGATTACATGCCTTGCCGCCGAGAAAGCCGTCCAGATTCTGGAACCGGTGTACAACGGCTACGTTTGAACAGTCTCCGGTCTCCTGCCCGCTACCCCGGCCAACGCTGCATGCGCTGAAGCCGGTATCCTACCTTTTCGGCTCGTTTTCACCGCAGCTACTGCTACCAAAGTCGCTGTCTTTCTCGCTAAAACGTCGGGAAACAACAGGATCGTTCTCCTCTGTTGCTGCTAGGGTGGGGTACCTAGGGGGCTACCAGGACAAACACCTCGGCGGGCTTGGCAAAGCAACGGCCTACCAGTGAGGGTGGGTTATACAACAACCTCTTTTAATGGCTAGTAGAGCTGGAGAACTATTTCTGAGTCTCAAGGTCGGCTGGTGTACTTTACTCGGCAAATCAGACCTCGGATAAGGTGTAGTAAAAAGAAGCTGGTGAAATACAATTTTACCATTTATTTCCCTAATTTAACGTGGTGTGTATGTGTGTGGGGGGGGGGGGGGTGTAATACCTGACCGGCCGGTGGCTGCTGGAATTTACTGGTGGGGGTGATGGTGCTGGTGGTGGTGGTCTCGATGACGGTGGCTAGCTTGATGGCGGGAAACAGTGAGGCTGATGAAGACTCGGTGAAAGCGTTTGGCGACGTCGGTCGGTTGGCACAATGGCGGACTCTGGCGAACAAATGTTGGCTATGCTGAGAGTCTGTGGTTCCAGGCTTGGAGATGGCAGACTTGGATTTCACGGGTGTGTGGAGACCTGCCCGGTACCATTTGGGGTGGAACCCAAATCCTAATCTTACCGAGTCCAAACTCGGTATCGTCGAGAGGCAAGTTCTCCACCAAAAGCTACCCTCACAACTAACGGGTCCTAAAGGGCACAAAGTAAACGGTCTTAGGCCCGATTGTCACATGTGACCTTCATTAATCCCTGTTTCATACCTGACTCTCTCTCTCTCTCTCTCTCTCTCTCTCTCTCTATCCACTCCTGCTACTACGACACTCTTACTCTTCTTCAATAAACTTCTAACGAATTTTAACTTATGCAACTGCTCTTGTTTGAGTTTACTTGGCAAGTGGCGGAAGAAGTTTCCGTGCTACTCGCCGTTCCCTTTCTCTGTACTTCTCGTACCCATTCTCCTATGTTCCACTGAACTCAATTTGTTGGCTCATCACTTATTCCAGCAGTTGGTAGTAAACTGTGGTAGTGTATAGTGTACTAAAACAAATTGGCAATTATTATTCAAATTTAAATGGACATGCAGAATACGATAAACATACAGAAATACATCAACAAATGTTGCAAACGGTAACACCTCGACTAGGCGAACCGACTCCTCCGCACGGCCGCCGACGTAGATCTCTCTCCAGTGGCCAGGGTCCACTGGCACGGAAACAAAAGTTGGCAATCGCACAAGATTAAAATTGACAGCCGAATCAAGGACCGCTGCAGGGCAGGAGACAACTCGCTGGCTTTACGCCGGACAGTTGTCGAAACTCTCGGGGCACACTACCAAGGTTATTAAGTTAGGTACACCGACGGCTCATGCCGGCCCTGTGACTTAGTTCAGGGGTTTCGTGCTACTGAGCTAGTTATCCGGGATTTTCGGTCGAGCCAGATTAGGTCTATTCTAGTTTAATCACAGAAGAAGTTTGCAAGTACTAAACGAAAAAAGAATCTGTTATATTTTTTTAAGTGATAATGAATGTAAATATTGATAGTGAATAGTGAAATAATGAAAGTGAAAGTGATACAATAGTAGTAGATTTAAAAGGAAAAACAACTGAATAGGTTATAAGTTGAAGATGCTAATTTCTAATAACAGACAGAGGGAGGGAATACCCCTCATCATCCCTTTCCAACGGGGGAGTTTGGTAAAGAGAGATGATCAAAACCGATTTGTGCCTTCCTAAAAAGTTGTCCTTGTTCGCTTTCTACTCTCTATAAACATTTTTCACACTGCCGTACTCTAACGAAACTATCAACTCTATACTTTCATCTCTATCGTATAAAAATTACCACTTTAGTCTGTTATTTGAAATTAGCATCTTCAACTATGTAAATCGTTGACTTCACGCAGAAGTAATACAAAATATATAGTCAAAGAACTTTATAAGCTAAACAGAAGAATTCGATAAACTGTCACTAGCTTTAATAGCCCAATCTAAGTCTCCACCCTCCAAGTTTGACTTGAAAATCAATAAAACTGAGTTGAACGCAAACCAGTAATTAGAAAGCGAAAGTTATCGAATTTCAGTTCCGTTTGTAGATCATTACTGTTTAGGACCAAAAAAAAAAATCCTAAACCATCATCTTCCTGATTAGGAAGTGGGTAGCATTCCTTAATGATAGACTTGCATAGCACTTTTTAACGTTTTCCTACTTCTGAACAAAGCACTTCAAAGCACTTCTTTTTCGTCCGTAAGTTAAAGAATGCCAAAAATGCATCGTGCATCATCGTCACATATGTAGGTTCTGGTGGTTGGTGAGCTATGTGGTTTCACTCTCCTTTTCATTTCGGTGTCACCACCACAGCAGCGAAAAAATGCAACCGGAAATCGGTAACAAAACAGCACTCCCGAACGAAGTGCTATTCGATTACCTAGAGGCGACTGCTGACTTGGTTCGTCGGTTTCGATGGCTGATTGCATGTTTGTGTCGTCCTCTCGTTCTTCGGTAAGAATGCAGCAAAACAATACAAACATTTCCGAACGACCAAACCAAACTACTCTTCTTGGATCGACTTCCGTGGTTTTCGGTTGGCGAGGCAGGGACATATGTTCGCTCGAACAGCACGGCAAAAGGGCGCAGTGATCCGAAAAGTGTCGTATTTCAAAAACCAATCCGGAGCGAGAGGTCCAGACGAGTTTAAATTGAGTTGGGTGAATTTTTCGTCGGGTTTGATTTCCCTTTCATTGATGGATGAATCCAGCAGTTTTTCGAAATGGTCATCGGATTTCACTTTCCGCACAAATTTTCATTGAGCGATTATGTAGGCGCACCTAAATGATCAATTTAAGGGCAGCAAAAGGATGGGTATTTGATTTCAATCTTCAGTGAGTGGGATGCAGCTCTTATTGAAGGATTCCCGGAAGATGAGTGCAGGCCATTGTCCTTCTACGGTGGGAATTGATCTATCTTTTAGCGAGTTATATAGTTCACTTGAATGCTTCTGATCGGCGATTGGACAGCCGTAAAATGATTCCATAATTTTTTTTATCAATACAGAGCTTCATTCAAATCGTGAGCCGATATATTTTTATTAGATAGACAAGATCTGCCCTCCGACGAGATGATAATGGTAGAATGCATGAGAGATTGTTTCATTCTCGAGATATTTACAAATGTTGTCGATTGGATTTTTGTTAGAAAAAGTTTCCAGCAATTTACGCTAGCGTGCCATAATATTTGAATCACCCAAGGGATTGGTCACTCCACACAGTGTGCTACTATATCTGTGCCGGCACGCTCGTTTTTTTTAAATCCAAAATCTATTATTGCAACTATCACGAAGAGATGTTAGGTTTTGAACGCTTCTAAATGAGAAAATAGATAAAAAATAAAATCCAAATACACCAATCGATAGGAAATAGCTCTACAAATCTGAAATAAACACTGTTCCAATTTTCCATAAAAAATAAAAATGTACCAATAAAAAGCGATAGTTGTATTACTGTTTTCATGAAATAAACGTTTTCCCCAAACCCAGTCGTCATAATCGAGTGGTGCACGTTGTTCTGCTTGAAGCTGGATAGTTATAAAAAAAAGCGCTGCTGTCGTACCTCCGCTCATTTTCGCTTCGGAGCAGCAGAAGTAAGTCAGCGGTAAAAGGTGGAATTTTGCAGCGGACGGCGTGATGAGTGTGACAATCAGCGGTGGGGTCGAAGGAGACTCACCTCTTCAATGAACTGTTTTGCATTAAGCTCAATCCGCCCCTACCCGATATCATCCGATCCGACTGGTGGTTTTCTATATTTATCTTGCTCTCTTATTTAAAGCTGAACAATGCACTCAATGCATTGGGTCCTAAGTAACATTGATCGAATCTCTTTCGTTAATAACTTGGGTACAGAACCATTTTTTGTCGTGTTTTTTTATACTAACTAACGGATGTCGCTCACGTTAAATTCAAATTGATTGTTTTTTTTTCTTGGCCTGATGTATAGTTGGCAGGTTCTCGTTTGATAGCAATAAATTACAATTACAATTAGAAGCTATATGAAGCTTTCATTTGCTCGTGGGGGATTCGTTTCTTGACCATGAATCATCGACAGTACCGTACAAAACGCAACGGCTTTCTTGTTGCCTTGATTTTCCGGACAAAACTTCGCTATGTGGCAAAATTTACATAACTTCCGACCCTTTGACTGAGTCGGATTCTTCAGTTGTTTCCAGTTGCTACAGGAACCTTCCGTTTTTTCTCTAAACTTACCCTTAGCAACGAACGCTGTTTTTTTTCACTTGGCACCGACTCTTCCTGCAGCAAAATGGTATTGATCGAATGACCCGTAATAGCAATCCCAGAATTGTTGAGAGCCACGGCCATTGGCTGATACCTCTCCGGGAGTCCGGCCAGTAGAAGGACCACTGGCGTGCACAGGGTGGGGCAAGGTGGGGGCAATTGCCCCTCCTTTTATAAATAAGATTTTTATTTCCACATATACAAAATTATGATATAAAATAACTTGATTTGAAGGTAAAATAACTTCATTTCATAATATAAGGGCACTGAAAACCTTTTATTGCGTCAATGCCTTTGAGATGGTGCCTGCAAATTGCACCACAAAGGTACATGAAGGGACAACTTCAATGAAATGTTTTGGTCAAAAAATTGCACCACAGTGGTGCATATAAAAAAATTGCTGGTGTTAATTTGCGAGGGTAAATTGGGTTAAAAGAGGAGGGTAAATTTAAGGTTGAAAAAATTCACCTTCGTGGTGGTAAATCGAAGCAAAAGCTTTTTATTTAATATTTCTGGTGTAAAAATATCATAAATGGGGGCATCTAATCAAAATGGCTTCATTGACAATTTATGGTGAAAAATTTGCACCATTCTGGTGCATGAAGAGGCAAAGCTTGAAATTTTCACCACAAAGGTGCATGGTGAAACAAACTTCACTGACAATTTTTAGTGCACCGTTCTGGTGAATGGAGGAGCATGCTTTATTGAAAATGTCTGGTGCACAATTAACATAGCTCTGATAATGATAATAAAATGAACAGAAATCTTCTGGTGGAAAAACTTGCACTGGTCTGGTAAATAAAGGCACAAGCTTTATTTAAAATTAAGCTACATTGAAAATTTCTGGTGGAAAATCTGCACCGTTTGGTGAACGGATGGGCAAGCTTTTCGAAAAAAATTTGGTCTTAACTTTGCATCCTTCTGCTGAATAGAGAAACAAACTTTAATAATAATTTCTGGTGTAAAATTTGCACCATTCTGATGATTGGAGGGAAGCTGCTTTACTGAACATTTATGATGAAAAATCTGAAAATAGGGGCAAGCTTTATTTGGTGGAAAACCTGCAACATTCTGATGATATTAGAAGCAAGCTATATTGGACATATCTTGTGGAAAATGGAAAAAGGAAATCTGCACTAATCAGAAGATTAGAGAAGCAATCTTTATTGAACATTAACGGTGGAAAATTTGCATCGTTCTGGTCAATTGAAATTTTCAGGTGTAAAATTTTCTGGGGCAAGTTTGTATGTCTGGTGTAAGATTTGGAACAATCTGCTGCATGAAGGGGCAAGCTAAATTGAGAATTCCTGATGTAAAAATTGCACAGTTCTGGTGAATGGAGGGGCAAGCTTTATTGAACATTTCTGGTAGAAAAAACTACAACGTTTTGGTGAATGGACGGACAACTTTAACTTGACTTCCGAGAAGAACCTCAAGGGTATTGAATTCTGAGGGCAGTTCCAAAAGAAAAGATTTCTGGGGATGATTCCATGAAAATTCTGCGAATAATTTCAAGTGAATTCTGCAAATAGTTCCACGATAATTTCGAAAAGAATACTGAGAAAATCAAATTTTGAATAAAATTCCAAAGAGATGTTGAGGAAAATTTCAAGCTCATTCTGCGAAGAATTTCTGGAGAATACAGAGGAAATTCTTCTGAAATTTTAGGGGAATTTCAGTTCCAAGGTGTTCTGAGAAAAAAAAGTTCCAAAATATTCCGAGAAGAACCTCAAGGATATTGAATTCTTAGGTCAGTTCCAAAATATATTTGGGGAGAATTCATAGAAAATTCTGCGGAAAATTTCTAGTGCATCCTGCAGATAGTTCCAAGATAATTTCGAAAAGAATACCGAGAAAATCAAATTTTGAGTGGAATTCCAAAGGGATTTTGAGCAAAATTTCAAGCGAATTCCGAGGATAATTGCTAGCTCATTCCGGGAAAAATTTCTGAAACTCTAAAGGAATCTCAGTTTCAAGGTGTTCTGAAAAAAAGTATAAAAAGTTCTAAATATAATTCCAGTGGACTTCTGAAAAGAATTTCAATAAAGCTCTTAGGAGAGTTCTAAAAAAATCCGAGAAGAACCTCAAGGATATTGAATTCTGAGGACAGTTCCAAAGGATTTCTGGGGAGTATTCCAAGAAAAGTATGCGAATAATTTTTAGTGAATCCTACAGATAGTTCCAAGACAATTCCGAAAAGAATTCCGAGAAAATTAAATATTGAGTGAACTTCAAAGGGATTTTGAGGAAAATTTCAAGGGAATACCGATAACTTCTAGCTCATTCAGTGAATTATTCTGGATAATACTGAGGAAATTCTTCTGAAACTCTAAGGGAATTTCAGTTCCAAGATGTTCTGAGAGTTCTAAAAATAATTCCAGAGGACTTCTGAGAAGAATTTCAAAAGAACTAATAGAGTTCTAAACATTTCGAAAAGAACCTCAAGGAATTCTGAGGATGGACTTTTTTGCAACTGTACAAAGTTTTAAGACAGATTTTGGATGCCCTGATTGAAAAGTGGGTATTAGTTTGCCTTTGAACCTTGGTCTATTGTTGTCGTACTAAAAATTCATCTAAGAATCTTCTGTGAAAATTTCAAGTCATTTGTTACCGCAATAAATACGGGTTTGTTATTTATATCATCTTTAAAACATGTTGAATGTTTGGCATCATTTTCTGTCACCCAGACTGGCGGTACTTTGGGACAGGGTTGACATGCTCAATCCTTTGCACAAGTCGTCATTCCGTTAACAATCCTGTACCCGCTTGTCAAAATAGTTTTGTGCGCATTTGTTTGAATCGTTACATAATTTTTAAACCTTTTTAATGAACTTTGTATTTAGGTCAAAATTTGAAAAAATAGAACTAATTTTTATTGGCTGTCTGAAAGCAGTTTGCAATGAAGAAGATAAACCACGAACGGAGGAAAAAATAAATAAAATTTGGTAAATTGCACAGTAGAAAAACAGTGGTGGGTGGACAGCACCATCCACCACGCACTTTGGAGTACTCCCCCATCCCCAAATTAAATGCACCAAAGAAAAAACATTGCTCCTCCTTAACAAGATTCCTGTGCACGCTAGTGGGAAGGACACCAGCAAACCGCTCCGGTATTGGAAATCCAATCTCGTTCAACTGGTGACACGTCGAAATCATCCTGCTGGCATACGCTTCCATAGTTCCGCACGATTCCAGGTCGGTCCTTATCAGCTTGTAAACAAATGTATTTGATCAATTTTTGCCTTTTTCCGAAGACTACCAATCAAGACAACTGTTTCCTTCTCCCATATAAATGTCAAACGTCACTGATAACAGCGCTTCACAGTGGTGCCAAGGGTATCAAAACACGCGCTTTTTTATTTACGCTGAAATGGTTGATAAAAGGTACTAGGTGTCTTCTGAGAAGTTTCTTGGGTTACAACACTCCTTTTTATGGTAACAGAAAATTAAAGATTAATCCACCTAAAAGTGAGATGCAAAATTTATTTTTTTAACATAATAAGATACAAAATAATTGTCTTTGGGCAAAGCTTTAGGGAACATTACTGTGAACAACTTTGCTGAAGACTATAACTTTCTAGCTCTTATAACTTCTGATATATAAAGGTTTTTATGTGAAGACATCGTTAAAATCAGTTTTGTATCTGTAACTATTTCTACAATATTTCTACATGTCTGGTATGTTCTATAAAGATGTTAGAAATATCAAATTACATAACTTTTCAGAAGACTGAAAATTGCTACCATCAATACTTGAAAAGTTATTTACATTTTTTGGTCGAAAATTACCCAACTTCCAATAACAATAGCTTCTAAACGGGCAAAAACGAGCAGGCCATTCATTGAGCAATTGAAAGTACACAAAAATTCAATAAAATGTTGAAGAAATCAGACCGCCCCCACTTGACCCTTAACCAAAATTCTTGCATTAAAACTTGTCACTTTTCAGAATTTGAAATGCCGATTTTGTGAAACCACTGCTATCGAGTGGGTGTGAAAAGAGGCATACAAATGGATAACCAAGCAACCTGGGTTATTTCTAGTGACTAACAAAATGACTCGGGATCAAAACGTCAAACGAAATTAACTGTGAAAGGTTCGAAAGCTACGGAATAGAAACGGCTCGTCGATCTTCCCGTGTCTGTTCATAAAGTGTTCATACACATGGCGAAAGTGATTTCTTCGTTTCTAATACCCATTGGGCAACTGTCTGAAGAGGCCCAGGAAAGCAGAAACAACGATACCAAGCAATACAGAATCTACCACACGAGAAAGTTTTCCAGAGAAGCTACGAATACAGATCTTCTTCACCGTCTTCTGGAATCCTCAGATCCGTTAATTTCCAACATGAAGGAACTACCGAAAAACACAAGTGACGTGTGCTCCGGGGATGCTTTGCAAATTTTGTCCT
Organism: Ochlerotatus camptorhynchus; assembly: GCF_037179485.1. Classification (NCBI taxonomy): domain Eukaryota; kingdom Metazoa; phylum Arthropoda; class Insecta; order Diptera; family Culicidae; genus Ochlerotatus; species Ochlerotatus camptorhynchus. The sequence goes on along the minus strand of NW_027040802.1, from coordinate 499,740 downwards.
ACAGCATCACACCACAAGTTCCCGAAAAAATGTTCTAATATTCGGAGCGTCCACCTGGAACGCACTACCACTAGCTACAAGGCAGCAACGGACTCTCACGTCGCTTAAAGCGGCGCTCCACAGAGCTGATTAACTCTCTAGGCTAATACCAATAATAGCTGTCGATTTAAAAAATGTCAAATGTTTAGACTTAGACTTTAATTTCATTCTTAACTCCCCACTAAACTGATTCAAAATGGTTGCTTCCTTGACCTGATTATGGTTCTGTAACTGACAGGTTTTCGTTATGCTATCAATAAAATACAAATTACAAATCAAAGATGACAACGGCGAGAACAGGAAACTTCAAGCGCTCTTTGAGATTCGTACAATTTGAATTCAAATTCTGAAAAGTTACAAGTTTTAATGCAAGTATTTTGGTTAAGGGTCAAGTGGGGGCCGTCTGGTTTCTTCACCATTTTATTACATTTTCTTGAACTTTCAATTGCTCAATGAATGGCCTAATTTGCCATGCCAGACATGTAGAAATATTGTAGAAAAAGTTACAGATACACAACTGATTTTAACGATGTCTTCACAAAAAAAACCTTTATATCTCAGCAGTTATAAGAGCTAGAAACTTATAGTTTTCAGCAAAGTCGTTCACAGTCATGTTCATTACAGCTTTGCCTAGCAAAATTATTTTGTATCTTATTATATTGAAAAAATAAATTTTGCATCTCACTTTTAGGTGGATTAATCTTTAATTTTCTGTTACCATAAGAAGGAGTGTTGTAACCCAAGAAACTTCTCAGAAGACACCTAGTACCTTTAATCAACCATTTCAGCGTAAATAAAAAAGCACGTGTTTTGATACCCTTGGAACCACTGTGCGCTACTGACAATCAAAGGTGGAACTTTGAAGCACAAGTGTTAGTGAGACCAAAGAAGAATACTAAGATGAAACTGTCAGGAGAAAAAAACATTATATTTTAGTGTCCTCTTTCTCGACCCCTTTCATCCAATGAATACCCCCCGTATGCAAGGTGTATTTGTGGTTATGCTGCACCCTCGGGAGAGTTGAAATTTTGCGCTTTTTTAATAAAAACAATCACACCCAAAATGAGAGATGTCCTATTTTTCCTCCAATGGGAGAGCAAAATTAGTTTGAAACTATGGGTGATGATCCTCTGGAGAATTTAATGCAAGGGGTTAGTCACTCAGCACAATGTGCCGAAAATAGATTCGGAACAGTTAGGGCATATTTATCGGCACATTATAATTAAAATAAACTGGAAGCTTACAAGGGTTACTGAAATTGCGTGGATCGAATTCTTTTCGTTAAAAATTTTTAAACAGTAAAACAGTATTAATTAATTAAAAAGGATCATTCCAATAAAGATGGGGTAAGTAACTGAGAAAAAATAGTTTTCTTCAAATAATATCATATGTTTCTGCGTCTCCATCGGGTTAAGATTTTTTTTTCTGGAGTAAGCTGGAGGAAGAGTACGGTGCGACAAACTTCCACGTCACATAAACTCAAAATCTTCGCTAACCACTCGTTCTTCCACATTCGGATATGCCCAGAATGCCTTCGACAGGGCCAAATACGAACCAAATACCCATTCGCTCTAGGGGCTGTCCACATTCCACGTGGATAAGTATTGAGAGGTTTAAGACACTAACCGCTGTCAATGTGGTAGCCCCCTATTAAATTTAACGTTAACCCCGGCACGTTTTATCCTTTGCAACTCACTGGTATTTTAAGGATTGTGATCGATCGAAAGTACATCAAGCTTCCTGTTCATACACATGATCGACCGTGAATCCCTAGCATTCGCACAATTTATCGTTCATTACCATAACGGCAACCACCGTCGATCCGGCTATCCGATCATTCAGCATAACCTCGTAAATGTCCAAAAAGACACGTTGCAGAGCCATCTTCACAGCGTCCCCGTACTCCGACCGTCTCGTCACAAACGTGTGCAGGTGCTTTCCAGGCATACTGGACATCACCGTGACCATGGATAGATCATCCTGTAGCGAGAAATCCACGGGATCCTACCTTGTAGTAGCCGTACTGGCAGAAGATATGGAGAGGTAATTCTCCTTCAGCGACTTTCAATAAAAATACACGGATAAGCTTATCAGAGATCAGAGCCAATAATCAGAATGAATAAACCTGGTGAACTTCGGTACGTACGATTATAGAAAAAAAAAACGTTCCACTTCCTTGACGAGATTCAAGGCCGACGTTTTCCACCACAGGACCAAATCTCTAAGCGAATTTGTACTTAGTACATAAACAGCTGTCAGAATCATCCTTACGGAAGCACTGTTGCCAGACATACCAGATCAATTTGTACTTGAACACTCATACACTTCAAAGGCACAAATATACTCGTTTGGCACAGTACCGGCAACAGCGTTTATACAAAAGCAGCTGTGCTGAGTGACTGACTCCTTGAGTAAATGCTTATATCGGCATGATATAACCGATGGTTCGTTAATCGATTGATCGATTATTCCAATGAAAATTGGACATCACTAGATGAATGTGAAACGTCATTTCATAAATAATGAGACAAATTGAAAGGGGCCGGGGATAATCACAAATTACGCTCCCATGGTTGACGGTTGGTAGACTGCTCATTAACAGTGACTGTGTGTGTGTGACCTAATGTCACCGAAACGAATAATCATTTTGCTCTACAAAATTTCACGGCAATTTGTATCCTAATCACAGCAAATCAGTGGTTTTCCAACTCCAAACCGAAAAACTTGTCATGGTGGATCAAGTAGAGGATTGAAACACGGATCGATACCTAGGAATTGGCGGCTTCCACCTCCGTTGAGTGAACTACCGTCATTCGAAAGCTGCTGAAAATTCAAGGATTCATAAAGAAGTAAGATCCGGTAACTACGTCGCGATCCAAAAACAGTACGTATTGGTTAAGAATATATTTCAATTTTAAATGTTGTCAGAACATGAAACCACCGGATAGTGATCCTCTGTATGCTTTAACAATTCTTGGAATGGACCGATTAGTCAATGACATGAAAATGGTCAGCGAGTACTGTGCCAAGTTGCCGAGCGTCACAACTTAACTCCCCCCGGTGTGGCCAGGTGCCAAAGCCATGCGGAACGGGCATGCATTTTACTAATGCACCATACAAATGCCCATAAATGCATCACTAAACAACTTAGGGAAAAGTGGAAGATAATTGTGAGCTAGCAACTTAATGATCGAAGGTCCCACCATCATTGTGAAAGGTATCATTGCCATAGTTTTAATTTTCAAAACAAATTTACTTACGCATCTGTTCAATTTCAGCTGGAATTTTACTCGTTGTCAGCATAAAGCAAAGAAAGAAACGTTTCACTTTTTACGACAATCATAACAAAATCAATAATTGACAGCTATTTATTTCTACCTATGTGGGTGAATTCACCCCATCATACACAGGTTCCACTTTTGCTCAGAAGAGGCCTTGCCGTTACTGTCTCCTGATTTTTGGCGGAGTTGTCAGTCTTCTTGATTTATAGTCTTCGCTTTTCCATACATTGCAATGGCAATCCGAAAAATATTGCTTCTCGCACCATCTAGCGTTGAAAAACGTCAGCAACGTTCATCCAATTACAATCAAGAAGAACGCATATGGCGCTGGAAGAACTCATGTTCTTAATTTGGTGCAACCGAAAATTGCAAGTGTGTGTATCAGTGACATTTGGACTGGCATCTCTGCTCTTCTAAAGTGCATCGTATGCACTTTCTTCCCTGTGCGCACACTGGGGCCGTGCTGTGGCCACAATTCGCAAAATTGAGACACAGCGTAGGAGTAAGTTTGAACATTTTTTGGTGCCGTGACCAGGATAAACGGTCGGTGGACACTACGGGACCGCCATTATTCCAGTCCGGAACAATAGAAGACCGGCTGAACGCGCCATTGCTGGTCGAAAGCTCGCTCAATCAGATTCCAGCACCTGTCTCGAAGGTTCGAGAACGCGATTGCCGCCATCCTTGATTGGGGCACACCACGTTGGCCATCCGGCGCCATCTTCGAGCTGTTTCATTGTGTGGATCACAATACAGGTCCGCTACTGTTCTTCGGTGGACAATTGAGGCTTTCTTCTGGAGCATTCTTCAGCCAAGCCACGCATTTTCTACATCGCTACGCACGTGCATCAAGCATACAGTTGCGTATTCATCGCATCGATTTTCATCTCGGCGGCTGTTTCGTCGAATACCTGAAGATTTTGATTAAATCAAGGCACGCTAAGCCTTGGACTAGGTGAGTACCTTTCCAAGCAAATATCTCTCTCTCTCCGGGTCTACCGTGGTCTTCTTTTTGACTAGTGCTCGTCATTCTTGGCTACATCCCGTTGGAGTTGGATTCGTCGCTGCACTATGGAAGAACCCAGGAGCAACAACAAAGCGCTGTTTTCACGGAGGGAGAGTCTTCTCGCTGCTCTGGGTCGGGCTGAGGCTTTTCTTGAGGCCTACGATGCTGCGAGGGACGCAAGGCAGGTTCAGATTCGGCTGGAACACATAGAAAACCTTTTTTGCTAGGTTGGAGGACGTGCAGACGGAGCTGGAGTCCATCGAGCAGGACGAACAAGGTAAGCGAATGCATGAGGAGGTACGTACTGCCTTTGAAGAGAGGCTGTTCGCAATAAAAGCCGATCTAACATCTAAACTTCCTGTTCTTTCTAATGACGCTCGAATCCCTCCACCTATTGGCCATAATTCCGCTCTCTCTGGGTTAAAGCTGCCCACAATTTCACTCCCCGAGTTCGATGGGGACTATATGCAGTGGTCGGGTTTCCATGACACGTTCTTGGCTTTAATTCACGCAAATCCCGACGTGCCAGAAATTCCGAAGTTTCATTATTTGAAAGCCGCAGTGAAAGGGGAAGCTGCACAGCTAATTGAAACGATCGCAATCAGTGCAGCGAACTACAACTTGGCTTGGGATACTTTGGTAAAGCGCTATGCGAACGATTATCTTTTGAAGAAGTGACATTTGCAGGCACTCTTCGATATTCAGCGCATGAAGAAGGAGACAGCATCGACACTGCACGCCTTGGTGGACGAGTTCGAACGCCACACGAAGACCTTGAGGCAGATGGGTGAACCTACCGGTCAATGGAGCAGCATTCTTGAGCATCTGCTCTGTACTCGGCTACATGACGACACTCTCAAGGCGTGAGAGGTGCACGCATCGACCGTGGAGAATCCGGACTATCCGTGCCTGATCGACTTTCTGCAGCGACGAGTACGTGTGCTGGAATCTATTTCAGTCAACCACCATGCTCCTCCATCCGTTCCAAGTTCGTCGCATCATGGGGCAAAACGACAGCAGCAATTTCGGCTTACTTCGTTTGCTTCTACTACCAAAGCGGGGGTCAAATGACCAGTGTGCTCGCAAGAGCATTACATCAGCAGGAGCCAAAAGTTCCTTGGTCTCTCGGTGGCACAACGTCAGCAACTTGCTATGAAGAAGCGACTCTGCCACAACTGTTTGAAAGGAGAAAACATAGCGAAAAATTGTTCGTCCGACATCAACTGCAAACATTGCAATCGACGCCACCACTCTCTTTTGCATGACGGTACTGGTGATGGAACCCAGGGAGCCACTTCTGACGCACCCGTCCCGAGTACATCTGCTGTGGTACAGGCTCACCAAAATCGTCCAACTTCTTCGATGGGGAATCCTATTCAATCTGCGGTCGCAGCCATCGAAAATGTTCCAGATTGTGAAGTCAGCGTTCCGATTCCACATCCCAAGGAGAACGTCTTTCTTCTGACAGCTCTGGTGAGAGTCGTTGATGCCTTTGGTCAGGGTCATCTGGTTCGTGCACTTTTAGACAGCGGATCGCAGCCTGATATCATCAGTGAGCGTATGGCCCGTCAACTACGACTGAAGAAAACAAACGTGGATGTGACTATACAGGGAGCCGGCCAGCTTGAGCAGTCGGTACGTGAGTCCATCGTGGCACAGGTCAAGTCAAGGAATGGAAACTTCGAAGCCGAAATCAAGTTCTTAGTCATGAACAAGGTAACAGCAAATCTTCCGGCGCACGACATCTCCATTGATGATTGGCAGATTCCCGAAGAGTTAGCCCTTGCTGATCCTGGCTTCAACAAGAGCCAGCGCATCGATATGGTTCTCGGGGCAAAACATTTTCAATCCTTCTTCCCCAGCGCCGTTCGCATTCATCTTGGTGAACATCGTCCGCTACTTGTGAAAAGCGTCTTCGGATGGGTGGTAACCGGTTCTGCACTAACACAGCCCAATCAACCACCCACTCCATATTCTGTCTCGTACAGTATCCTGAACGTTTCGACGGTAACGCTAGAGGAGAGTATCGAACGTTTTTAGAAAACGGAGGACCTGTCAATGAAGGACAACTATTCGATTGAGGAGCACTACTGTGAATCACTCTTCAAGTCCACGACGACCCGCACCGCTGAGGGTCGTTACATGGTTCGACTGCCACGAAAACCTGAATTCGAAGCCATGATGGGAGAGTCCCAGATCAACGCCTATCGTCGATACGAAATGCTGGAGCGGAGATTTGAGAGGAGCCCAACACTCAAGGAGGATTACCACAAATTCTTGAAGGAGTACCTGTCCCTCGGCCATATGCGGTTGGTCGAGTCCGACAACGAAGGCAATTCTACAGTATACTATTTGCCCCACCATTCCGTGTTGAAGGAGTCGAGCACAACAACGAAGCTCCGAGTAGTGTTCGACGGCTCGGCTAAAACCTCGACTGGCCACTCGCTCAATGAGGCGCTCTGTGTAGGTCCTTTAGTACAGGATAACGATTCTTTTAAGGTTCCGCACCTTCTTGGTTGCACTTGTCGCGGACATAGCAAAAATGTACAGACAAGTTCTGGTACACCCTGACGACACCCATCTGCAACGCATCCTGTGGCGAGTTTCTGCCAGCACAGTCATCCATGTTTTTGAGCTGCTTACCGTTACTTACGGTCTTGCCCCTTCGTCATTCTTGGCAACCCGTGTGCTTCAGCAGCTAGCTATAGATGAAGGCGATGCATTTCCTCTCGCCGGACCAGCGTTACGAAAAAGCTTCTACGTAGATGATTTCATCCGTGGTGCCAATTCCATAAAAGAAGCGATCAGTCTCCGTGAGCAATTAGAAGATTTGATGCAACGGGGTGGATTCGACTTGCGTAAGTGGACGTCCAGTCGTTTCGAAGTTCTGCAGGGATTGGACAAAGAGCACATCGGCACCCAGTCAACGCTTTGCTTTACCCCCAACGAGTCCATTAAGGCACTAGGAATCGTCTGGGAGCCCGAAAATGATGCCTTTCGATTTGATTCAGCGATCCAGCCACGTGACGCTCCACCTACGAAAAGATCGATACTATCGGATATCGCCAAGCTGTTTGACCCTCTAGGACTGATAGTTCCTGTAGTCGTACGTGCAAAAATCCTTATGCAGGAGTTGTGGTTGCTTTCTTCGGATTGGGACGAACCAGTTCCCGATTCCATTCGCATCAGATGGGAGAGTATTTGCAATGAGTATCCCCTCATCTCATCCTTCCGAGCTGAACGCTACGCTTTTCTTCCAAAATCCCGAGTAGAGCTTCACACCTTCGCGGATGCATCGGAATCGGCGTCGGAATCGGAATCGGAATCGGAATCGGCGTCGAAATCCGTAGTATCACCTCTCAAGCGTCTAACCATCCCTCGCCTGGAGTTGTGCGTCTCTGTCCTTGCAGCGCTCTTATATCACCTTATCAGACAAGCCATCGACATTCCCATTTCTGCAGCGTTCTTCTGGTTCGTTTCTGCTGTCACGCTGCAGTGGCTTCGCTCTCCACCCAACGTTTGGAAAACTATTGTCGCCAACCGTGTGTCTGAGGTGCAGCATTTCACGCATGGATGCCAGTGGAACCATATTTCCGGGGTGGAGAATCCTGCTGACCTAGTGTCCCGAGGTCTTTCCGTTGGAGAATTTCTGCGCAGCGATTTGTGGAAGCGTGGGCCATCATGGTTATCCGAACAGTCGAGTTCCTGGCCAATATCAAGACCACCAAACGTTCCTGAAGAAGCACTTGAGGCAAAGCAACTCGTCGCAATCGTTCATACAACCCCAGAGCCCAGTCCGTTATTCGTCCGCTGGAGTACCTACCGTCGCTTGCTGGACGTGACTGCCTACTGTTTGCGCTTCATCGACAATGCACGTATCAATGCCAGAACCCAACATATTCCCACCACTGAGCCAAGCCAAGAAGCAAACACCGTCGAGCATCTAGCACGAGCCAAATCGTTGCTAATCGGCCTTGCCCAGAGAGATGCGTTTCGGGATGAAATCAAAGCCATTAAAGACAGGAATGTTTTACCCAAACCTCATGCATTCGCCGAATGAATCCTTTCATTGATCCTGAAGGGATATTGAGAGTTGGAGGCTGATTAAACCTTTCGCAACTGCCCTATCAGGCAAAACACCCTGCCCTCCTCCCAGCCAACCACCCACTTTCCAGCCTAATAGCCAAGTACTATCACCTTAACCTTCTTCACGGCGGCGGGCGCCTTCTACTAACAGCCATACGTGAGGAATTTTGGCCACAGCACGGCCCCAGTGTGCGCACAGGGAAGAAAGTGCATACGATGCACTTTAGAAGAGCAGAGATGCCAGTCCGAATTTCACTGATACACACACTTGCAATTTTCGGTTGCACCAAATTAAGAACAAGAGTTCTGCCACACCTTTTATTTAACAACAGAAATATTTAGTTTAGGTTTTAGGTTTATTCACTTCGAGCTACTCATAATGACTGACTGATCTAAACAAATGATGATGGGAGGAAATGATGATCATGACGAAAAAAACCCGAATACAAGTAACCGAAGACATAAGGTTGCCAGTATAACTATATAATTTCGCCTGAACGGGCGAAAATGCGGTGCTGTATGGGCTCGCTACCAAAAACTTCACATTATGTTTCATCAGGCGCTTATAACGCAAAAATAAAGTCAAATTATTTTCATTAACTACATTTTTTTATATTACATGAAAATGTATCTGATGTGTCACTGTTGTCAACTAATAAAATATTTTCAAATTTCAAATTTTCATTTCGTTTACCCCTGGTGTAGATAAATGAATACATTGGTAGCCTTTTTGGCCATAGAGGCACTCTCATCGCTAAGAATTCGGTTCACCAGCTAAGGCTTGTTTCCTCGTGAGTTTCATCTAAGCCTCCCTAGTTGCGTCACGAACATGGTAGTAATTCACAAGTTCCAAGAAAGGGATGATCTTCCCTTTTGCCTTCCTATCCTTACAGGATCAACGGGTTCCAACGTTCCGTTTTGTTTTCTGTTGGGCTCGATTGCTTCCCATAAGTCTTCGACTTCAAGTTGGTTTGGACGGCGAATTTCCAAGTGGTCAAATTTTCTCTACCGACCAAACGCTCGATTCCCGAGATTCACACTATTTATTCGCCATTTCAACCGATTTTTATTCTGTTTTATGTTTGTTCTCCAGGTTATTACACTATTTAATATTCAAACAGCCCAACATGCTTTTCTTCAGCAAGAAATCCCTCCAATATTGATTTGGTCTTAACTGATTCATGTCAACTTTGTACACGAAACGAAAATCAATTATTTAATTCATGTGTTTCACTTATACATTTTTGCCAAAGCATCAGCCTTATACATTCCATAAGACAAACCACATAGGTCCTATTAGAATGCATAAAAGGTATGTGTGACCGCTTATACATTTCATTTGACACATGATCTTTATTAACTTTTTGCAAGGCGTCTGCTCATTAGTTGACTTATACATTTTATGAATAATCAGCAATGGAAATTTGCCAAAAGGTATAAGGAGATTTCTATCCGTGTAGCCAATTGGATTATTTATTTGTCGTCAATCAGTGTACACCGTTTTACGAAAGTTGCTTTAAGTGTTATTTTACAATGCTGACTTCGGTTCTGATCACCTTCCAGCAACTTTTGAAACATCCCAAGAAATAATTTCTAATCCCAACAGCTCTAGTTTCAATTACCATAGAGCTGATTGGGAGCAATATCGAACATTTATGGAACATAACTTTGATCCAAATATTCCTTTGCAATCCAAAGATGATGTTAACTATGCTCTTGAATCTCTGACTACTTCTATAGTTGAAGCAAGAGCTGCCTCAGTGCCAAAATGCGAGGTTAAATTCGATTCAATGATAATAGATGACGATCTTCCGGTCTTGATCCATCTGAAAAATGTCCGTAGTCGGCAATATTAAAGAACACGCAATCCTGCCATGAAAGTTATCTGAAGGGATTCGCTAAAACAAATTATAAAGCGGTTCTTTGCCCTGACAGACCAACAAAACTTTAAAAAATAATATTTCTCAATTGAATCCAAGTTCCATACCCTTTTGAGGCTCACAATATTTTTGAAGAAACCTTAACAGACTATTTCAGGGCTTAAAGAAGGTGGTAACATTTTGGAGGCCAATGCACACGATAAACCAAATCATCTCCCGAAAACTTTACAACAAATTAACAATTTGTCATCCATCCTTGTTCCAGCATCGATCAACTTTCCTGCAATCAAAGGTGATAATCGACCGGATTCAGCACCATTATTTCCACCTCTTTCAATTCAATATTTGTCGCAGCCAACAATCAATCCACAATTTATGATCATCCATAACAACAGCTCAGCGTCACAAAAGGATTCCAACACCCTTTTCAGACCCAACAAAAAACAGGTAATCAAACAGAGAGCAAAACTGTTACGACCCTTTGCGAAAGCTTTTCACACAAAATTGAAAGGGTTTCCCGAACAGGTAGACACGAACGGACGGGCGGACGAAGCCTGTAGGTCCTGGTAGGCCGTGAGAATTTTTCGCCAACTTTTTTCTTCTACGAAAGCGATGAGGCAAGGTGAGTTCAGATCGGCAAAAAAGGATGATTGCGGTCCCACATAAAGCGAAAGCAACCGAAAAGGATTATTTATTTTCCACCCCCGAAACCGACGCGCAATCAATCGCAAAACATTACAACCTTATACAAGATGCTCAAAGAATCGAAAGAATCGAAAAAAAAAAATTGAAAAATGATTCCACAAATCGAGCAGATTCAGCATCGTCACCATCGGATCCCTGAAACCTTTGAACACGCAGCCAAGTCAAGAAACCGTGCGAACTTGGGTCCTGGGTTGATCCTTTTTTTACGTTTTGGGATTGCGTCGCGTCCGGGAATCAATAAAATTGTTTACGTCCCGTCAGGCCTGCTTTGTGTTGCGAAGGGTTCTACTTTTTGGCAACTGATTTCTCTTACCTGTTGGATGCGGTGGGCTCTTTGTGGAAGGTGTCAGAAAATCAGAACCCTTCTTTTTCGGGGATGTTTTTTTTTTATTCTCTCGTTTGTGCCGCGACAGGTTGGAATTACGCCTTTTCCCATAAATTTTGATAATTTCCCCCCGATCGTCGTCGACGTCGGCCTTGGAAAACGGATGGCAACCGCACACAATGGCGAGGGAATGAAATGGGTTGGAAAAAAGTGCGAGGCTTTGAAAATTAAAAAAAGAAAAGATACCGATTCGTTAGTAAATCATTTTTATTGACTCTTTCGGATGAAAAGTGGCCTTTTTTCCTGTTCAAATTGGAAGGTGTTTCCCGAAGGTGTCACTTGGGTAACGGCTTTTCCAGTTCGTTTGAGCAGGCTCAAAATTGGGATCGTTTCGAGAAGTTGTGACCGAAATAGTAAATTTTGATGAAGTAGTCGAGTGAGGAAGCTCGGGGCCCGTAATAATCGTAAAATGTCAGTTTCTCCAAAGAAAACGGTAATAATCGCCCCCCACTTGCAGGGGGAACTCGGTGGGAACAACGACGGGAGACAATCGATTAATTTCTTTGGTGTGATTAGCCAACACTTAGTGGGCCATTCCGACCAATAAGATTTTTATGTCAATCGTTTCATAATAACCAAAACCTATTGCCATCGTAATCATCATCGTCAGCACCATCAGGAAATCATTCCAGCAGGCTCATCCAAGCATCCCGCGCGTTTCTATAGATAGATCGCACTCGCCCATAGTGACCAAAACAAGATTCACTCCTTCCATATATTCCAGCGCCTGCTTGGTCGTCGTCGTCGTCGTCGTCGACGGCGGGAGAACAAACGAGATAATTATTTACGACATGTTATTTAATTTAATAATGTTCCCACATAATTCGATGGCAGCTTGTGCGGACGGTCGGTCAGCTAACAACCTTTACCGATCGAGCTACATCGTTTTCATAGTCCGTTTGTGTTTCAATTCATCAATCCCGTTCCAGCAGCCACCACAACACGAAAGCGAGCGCTCCATACTTGTAACCGAGACGCGGTGCTCTGAAATGGGGAATTTGATGCAAAACTAGACGATTCATTAGAATTTTTATTTGGTATTCCGGTTCTGATTAATGATTCAGAGTGCTGAAACAAGTTAGGAACGAGGGATGTCACAGTTCCGTTATCTGAGATTTAACTTAGTGATACATTGGGAATTGGCTTTTATGGCTTTCCATAACCGATTCATGGTATTATCTGTCAAAAATCACTGTTTATAGATAATCTTATAGTTTCGGTGCGTGTGTTTTTTTTTTGGGCAAGGAGGAAACCTTCAAAAGGCCATCATGCCACCGCCTGACGACCGGGCTCACGGTCGCGGTGACACGGTGTGTGGGATTCTTACCGCACTAAAACCTTCTTAGACGCCTTGCCCTTTTTCCCCCGGAACCACTTGTCGTATTACTTCGGAGGGGGCTGTGCATTACGCACCTCATTTTACCTCAGCTAACTGGCGCTTCCAGTTCGCTGATCGTCTCTCCAATCTGTAAGTCATTTAGCTCCCAGCGTCACTTCGTACTCAGCTAACCCCCGGCGATGGATTACTCCGACGGAGAGTTCTCCCGGCTTCGACTTTCACTTCGCACTTGTTGTGAGCACATTACTACTTTCTAGCTGGTCCTCTCGCCATTTTCGCTGCAACGCTGACGTGATCTACGTTGCTGCTCTGCTGACGGCGTTAAAGGTGCCCCCCTCTCGACACATTTCTTCGGCGACATTTTCCGTGCTAAGGCCGAGCATCTCCTCTCGCACAGCATCAAATCTAGGACATTCGAAGACCACGTGCTTTGGTGATTCTTCCACATTCCCACACTCCGGACAGAAGGGTGACGTTGTGTGTCCGAACCGATGCAGGTACTTCCTGAAGCAACCATGACCAGAAAGTTTACTTCTCCATGCTTCCTGTTCACCCAGGTCCAAAGAATCGGTATTAGTCTGTGTGTCCATCTACCGTTCACTGTTGCATCCCACTCCTGCTGCCCACTCCCACTCCTACTGCCACCATTTTTCGTACTCCTCTGGTTTCTCTCGTCAGACAGCACTCGTAGTCCTCCGCCAAGGTGATGCCGATTGGGATCATACCGGCGATAACGCATACTGCCTCCATCGAAATGGTTCTGTACGCACTCACGACTCGCATGGCCATGAGCCGGAACGTACTGCTCAATTTCCTTTGGTTCTGCTTCGTTTTCAGCGCTTCAATCGAGGCTGGACCTCCGTACATTAATATCGATGAGGACACACTAGTCAGAAAAGCATCTTGCAGCTGTTTGGACCAGAATTGTTCGGCATGATTCTGGCTATTGCGTTGATGACCTTCGCCGCCTTCCTGCAAGCATATTCGATGTGGCTCTTAAAGTTTAGCCGGTCGTCGATCATCACTCCCAGATACTTCAGCACGCGCTTCGAACGGTGCTCTCCAACGGTGATTTCTGCCCGCAGCACTGCTTTGCAGTTACTGACCAACATCACTTCTGTTTTGTGCTGGGCTAACTGCAGCTTCGCTCCTTGCATCCAGTTACCAATCGTAACTGGCCTCGGCCGCCAGCATTTCCACTTCTTCCAGCGTCTCACCGGTTACCGTCAAGACGACATCGTCCGCAAAGCCAACGATCTCAACTCCTTTGGGCAGCTTGAGCGTCAGCACGCAATTGTACATTCCGTTCTACAGCATGGGACCCAGAATGGAGCCGCCGTGATTCTATGCGATTTCTGCCCCGTGTCTGTCGCGTAGACCAGGACCCGGTTCTGGAAGTAACTATAAGCCGAACGAGGGAATGTGATACACGACGAGAGCGAAAATAAACACGTGTGGTACATACGATTAACAAGTAGAGACTGAATTTATTTGTCAAAATATACACGGTTAAGTTCAACCACCAATTTAATTCTTGGGATTTACCCAGTGAATAGTTTGCTCTTCACACCTCTCCTCAAACAAGTCACGCTTTGATTCCCATGAAGATTCGGTGCTTGGTAAACGGCATCGGCGAAAGGCCCTTGGTGAGATTGTCGGCCGGCTGGTTGGCTGTCGGGATGTAGCACAAATTCGCCTTACCTTCTTGGACGCACTCCTTGATGAAATGTAATTTAACTTCGGTATGCTTGAGCTTCTTGGACGAGTCATCTGACTCGGCAATGGCGATCGTGGACTGATTGTCTTCAAAGATTTCCGCATGCTGACGTTCACGAATGTCCAACTCTACGAACAGCTTACTTATCCACAAGACTTCGCAAATACAATCTGCCAATGCATAGCACTCGGCCTCGGTCGAGGAAAGTGCCACCGTCCGCTGCTTCCTGGTACTCCATGCTGTTGTAGCGCCGTAGATCTGGATCAGGTATCCGGAGACAGAATGTCGATCGTTGATGTCAGTGGCCCAATTTGCGTCAGCAAATCCCACTATCTGACGACAAGCTCGATTACTTCTGGTGTACAGCAACCCGTATTCCGGCGTTCCTCTCAAATAGCGAAGCATTCTCTTTGCGTGCTTCCAATGCTCTTCTCCGGGATTACACTGGAACTGGCTAAAGTACGACACGGCTGCACTCAGGTCTGGGCGGGAAGTAACCATCAAATATGTTATACAACCGATCAGTTCCCGATACGGTTTGCACATATCTTGCTTGGTATCTGCTTTCTTCAGCTGCAAACCCTGTTCCATCGGCGTTGACGACGGCTTACACTCCTCCATGCCAAAGCGTCTCAGCACAGCATCCACGTACTTCGGCTGACGCAGCTTCATTACACCTTTTTCTCGATCTCTATCAATCCGAAGACCCAGGAACATCTGAGCTTCACCGAGATTCTGCATCTTGAATTCCATTCTCAGCATCCGTTTCACCGTCTTCACTTCGTCTAAATTGTTCGCGATGATCAGAACATCGTCCACGTAGAGCAGCAGGTACACTGGACCGGATTTGCCTACTAGAACGTACAGACAGCTATCATCCTCGCATCGACGGAAACCACACCATGAAATGAACTCATTAAAGCGGTCGCATATAGATGTCCTCCGTCAGGATTCCGTTGAGGAAGGCGGACGTCACGTCCATTTGATGGACAACAAGATCGAACTGGTTGGCAAGGGCAAGCATCGATCGAACGGTGGACATCTTAACAACAGGCGCATAAGTTTCCGAAAAATCGAACCGGAAACGCTGTGTGAAGCCTTTAGCGACTAAACGCGCTTTTCGCTTCAGAACGGACCCATCTGGGCCAAACTTGAGTCGGAAAACCCACTTGCAGTCCACTGCCCTGCGCCCAGCCGGTAAGTCCACCAGCTGCCAAGTGTTGTTTTCAGCCAGTGAATTCAGCTCCTCATCTATGGCAAGCTTCCACTCCGGCCAATCTTCCAGTTTCTGCAGCTCTTCGATGGTATCCGAAATATTTTCGACGTAGCTTTCAGCGTTAAGCGCATAGGCGATGCACAAGTAATCGTTCAACTTCGCAGGAGGCTTCCGAACTAGCTCACTGCGACGCAGACCTGCCACTGCATCACCGTTCCCCTCCTCAGCTGCATCACGATCCTCTTCAAACGACCTATCCTCCGCTTCATCATCAGATTCTTCTTCACCTTGTTGGGATTCTTCACGATCAGCAACGCTTCTCGACGAAGAAGGTCCAGCCAACTGACCGTGATTCTCACTCCGAACGGGAGCTTCCGGAACCTCGGAACCACAATCGACGATCCGCTGTTTAAGCACTAACTCCTCCACCACGACATCACGAGCGATGAAAATCCGCTTGCCGTCCCACAGACGGTACTCTCCGCCGCCGTATCCAACGAAATAACTGACCTTGCTGCGAGATTCTAGCTTCCCTCGCTTCTCCTTCGGGATGAGACAGTATGCCTTGCTTCCAAAAATCCGTATCCGCGATGCGTCTGGCTTATGCCCGTACCAAAGCTCGTATGGCGTGTTATTCGTTGTCAGCGCAGCCGTGGGACCATAGAGGTAACTCTAAGACCACTGGGTCCCGAAGAAAATCATTATTATTTTTGGCTCACTCAGTACCAGAACAACGGTCCCAAGCAGTCCCAAGCTATTTCACTCACCCCTGCATGTTCTGCATCAATCCACACACCCCTGATGTTATCTGTCAAACTTTCATAGCGAATCAAAACAAACATAGTGTAGTAATAGAATTTCAACTAGAATAGGGTACGTTAATCGTTTGCTTGGGACCAATAGGCTACTAAAGTGGTGAGCCAATTTAAAATCGTTAGTTTCGTATTGATTGTTGGTGGGACTCCGATTGGCTAGATAGACGGCCGCCAATACCGCCTCGTTCCACATATTCCGGTCCAGTCCGGAATCCGCTATCATTGCTCTGGCCTTGTCGAGAATGGTGCGATTAAACCGTTCACTGACCCCATTCTGCTGCGGGGTATACGGGACCGTGAACTCCATCTGTATCCCTTTGCTTCTACAGAAATCGGCGAACGCCTTACCTACGTATTCGCCACCGTTATCGCAGCGCAAACGACTAACAGTGGTATCGAAGTTTTAAAACAATCGAACACCTCATCTTTCGTGCTTAGGATGTAAGCTGCACAAAAATGAGTGAAATCATCCGTGAAAGTAACGAAATAGCGCTTACCATTCCATGAAGCCGGGGACATCGCACCGCAAACATCGCTATACAGCAACTCGAGAGGCCTAGAGCTCCGGGGAAGCGCCAAATCCTGGAAGAGTATGCGTGTCTGCTTGCATTCCATGCAAGGACCACACACGCCGCCACTGATCACAGCTTCTTTCTTCAGGGATAATCCTTCCACCATATCTTCACGGATCAGCTTCGCCAAACCACTCTTCCCAATGTGACCGTATCTTCTGTGCCACAGCTCAGCATTGTCAATTGCCTTCTGTGTCACTAGCAGTTCATATAGTCGATCCGATCGACTTCCCGTACACACAACCTCACCATTTCGCTTGATCACCGCAGTGTTTTTGGAAAAAAAAAATCACTTCCATACCAAGCTGTCCAACCCGACGGATCGAGAAGAGGTTGTAATTCAAACCCGGAACGAACAAAACGTTATCGACGACGCACTGCAACCGACGTTTCCCGACACGCGCGACGATATCCACTTTTCCTTTGTGGTGGCTTCGAAGAACTTCACCTGATGCAACCTTTATCATTACTGGTTCATTTAGCTTCTGCACGTCCCGAAGGTAATCACTCGAACAGATCATGTGATCTGAAGCGCCAGAATCCAAAATCCACTTGAATTCACTATCATCACACGATTCCACTTCGTCAACACAACTGCTTATGAACGTGACCTCCGATTCACTGACGTGCGCTTTTTCTTTCTTCCCAGACCTGTTTTCCTTCTTCTTCGGCTTTGCACCATTGAACTCGCGCCGTTGAAAGCACTTCGACCGTTTGTGCCCCAGCTTCCCACACGAAAAACACTTTAGCTTTGATTTGGCACTTTTACAGGCGAACGCCG
The DNA here is from genome assembly GCF_037179485.1 of Ochlerotatus camptorhynchus. NCBI lineage: Eukaryota > Metazoa > Arthropoda > Insecta > Diptera > Culicidae > Ochlerotatus > Ochlerotatus camptorhynchus. The sequence goes on along the minus strand of NW_027040802.1, from coordinate 481,918 downwards.
TTGATTCACCTCCGTCTGCATCGTCACCATGCTCCCGTTTTACACTTTCACTGAGCAAACGCACTTTGACGAAGTCAAGAGTACACTGGTCGGCCGACAGCGTTTCCAACACGGTAACAAGCTGCCCGTACGATGACGGCATCGTTTGCAGTAGATAAAATACTACCAAGCTTTCCTGCAGTTTAATTCCGGCTGATTCCAAATCCCGAACCATCCGCTCGAACAGAAGCAAGTGCGCTTCAAGAGAACCAGTTTCGTTAAACTTCATCGCCGACAGCTTTTTCAGAAGATAGAACTGCCCGGAGATTCCCTTTAGAACGAACGTATTTTCAAGCGTCGTCCAAATCTGCCGCGGGGTTCGCTTGCCCTTGATGCATTCAAGTTGCGAATCGGCAATATTCCGGACCAGCACCGACTTGCATTTGATGTCCTTCTTCCTCCTTGCCTGCAGTGCTCCTACTTCCTCCGCTTCACGTCAGCACTATCGATCATCAAAACCTGGTATTCTCCGCTTCCGCTTGAATGCACTCTACAAGGTCCAGCTCCTCCAGGTGAATTTCCATTCGGAAGCACCAATTGTTGAAGTTGGTGCCGTTGAAGAGATACAGTTTCTTTTCCGCCTCCATTTCAACGCAGTTCGACACGGTTCGACCGCCAACACCAGCAGCAAGAAAAACACTCACACACGCGGCTGTACTACCGCACGAACCGGAGACAAGCAACTTTTTGCCATTCGCCGCACGGCAGAAACTCTTCTATCGAATCGTTCCAAAAACGTTTCGTGACGTGCTGCTACTGTGATCACTCTCAAAAACGGGGCTCGGGCTATGCTGTGCCCATAACCTATAAGCCGAACGAGGGAATGTGATACACGACGAGAGCGAAAATAAACACGTGTGGTACATACGATTAACAAGAAGAGACTGAATTTATTTGTCAAAATATGCACGGCTAAGGCTCTGAACCATTTGGCGAATTATTTTAACTTTTGGTTAAAATTTGACAGATGGAAAGTTATCGATTAACCCTGCTATCCGAGCGTGGTTACTTCTGACAGACAAGAAGTTAAATTTTGACAACTGTGGCTCGAAAACCGGTCGATCAACAGCACGGGGATTTTCGAACATAGAAAATAACTTTCGAAATGTCACTTTTAACCACGAGTTAAATTTAACTCGGCAAATGGTTCACAGCCTAAGTTCAACCACCAATTTAACTCTTGGGATTTACCCAGTGAATAGTTTGCTCTTCACAGTAACTACTGAGAATCCTTCAGAGGTAGTCTGGAACCCTCATTCTATGGAGCGCCTTGGCGATGGCCTCCCAGCTGGCGCTATTAAATGCATTCTTCACATCAATCGTAAATCACGGCGCAGTATCGATTTCCTCTCCGCTTCTGTTTGGAAGCTTTCACGGCTCTGTCAATCACTGCCCGAATTGCATCCACCGTAGATCTCCCTTTACGGAATCCGAACTGCCTCTCCGACAATCCGTGTTCTCTCTTCGTGCATTTCGTCAGTCTGTTCAGGATGATCCTCTCCAAGAGCTTTCCGACAGTTTCCAGCAAACATATTGGCCTATACGATGCAGGATCCCCCGGCGGTTTCCGGGCTTCGGCAACAGCACAAGCTTTTGTACCTTCCACCTATCAGGAAGCTGACCCTCGTCGAGACATTTCTGCAGCACCATCCTGAACATGTCCGGGAACGTCTGGATCGCCGCCTTCAACGCCACGTTGGGAATTCCATCCGGGCCGGGAGCTTTTTTCGCCTTCAACCCTCTCGCTGCTGCTATGAGTTCCTCGCTGGAAACTTGTTCAACGTTGTCTTCGTCTTCCTCGCCATATGGGGCTGTTCATAACCTACGTAGACAGTTTAGGGGGGGGGGTTGTCAATTATCCACGGCCCATATAAAATTTAAAGTTTTTTGTATTGACAATTGTCTACGCAGGGGGAGGGGGGAGTCAAGAATCCCAAAAAAACTGTCTACGTAGTTAATGAACAGCCCCTATGGTCTAGGTTGCCAGGTCGTTGGGTCATGCTGTGGTAAAAGTCCCTCCACGATGACTTTCAGCTTGTTGGGACATATTTCAACCGGCATCGTTGGACCTCTGATCCTCGCCATCGCGACACGGTATGCATTACCCCAGGGGTTGGCATCGGTTGCTCAGCTTTATCTTTCCTTTCAGTGCAGCCCTGGCCTCTCGGAACACCACCCTGCGCTCCTCTCTGTCTGCTTCGGTTCTTGCTCTCTGAACGCGCCTTCTGGCTAGAAGACAAGTAGCACGAAGGGTGCTAATCTCCTCGTTCCTCCAGTAAGCTGTACGCTGCCTGTTCGTTGGCTCCAGTTTTCTCGGCATATTTGTGTCACATGCCCTTGCTAATGATTCGGTCAACTCGCTCGCGCTTAGGTCCGGGACGCTGCTGTCTACCCTTAGAGCTTCGAGCTTCGCATTTCCACCGGTGTCCGTTCGCCGATACTGTACCGGATCGCCTGATGGTCACTATGGGTGTACTCTTCGCACACTCTCCAGTTCATATTTGCCATTAGCGACGTACTGCAGAAAGTGACGTCGATAATGGATTCCCTACCATCTTTGCGGAAGGTGCTGATGGTTCCTAAGTTTACCAGACTGACGTTCAACTTTGCCAGAGCTTCCAGCAGGCTATACCCTCTTGCGTTGGTACACCTGCTTCCCCAATCCAAGCATTGAAATCTCCTGCGATGACGTCCAATGAGTTCTCCGGTGAGCCCATCTAGCATCTGGTGGAACTGCTCAATTGTCTATCTCGGGGGTGCGTAGCAACTACATACATAGATTCCATTGATTTTGGCGATCACGAAACCTTCGTATGAGCCCGCCACCACCTGTTTGAATGGGATTCCTGCCCATGATTTGTATGGCCGCCATTCCTGCTCTATCCGCCCCCAAGTTACCATTATCAAGAGGAACTCGATATGGCTCTGCTCTGACGATGATAGCATCGTCGCACTTTGTTTCCGTTGTCGACTGCCACAACAGTTGCTGTGCTGTGTTGCAATGATTGAGCTTTATTTGGGTTACATCCATTTTTGCTGGCCCACCATCGTCTTCTTGAATTCCCCTACCCGATGGTTGTGTTGATTTGTGTGGGTGTGCCTTGAATTTCCAAACATCATCGAGAGAAGTCATTGTTTACAATAGCTGTTACGCCCTAATTCAAGCTATATCATGATTTTACAAAATTTTACAAATTTCTCACTAAATGACAACTACAACATAACACATCTTACAAAACTCCCTTTATCTAAACGCCGTCGTCTTCTCAACGTCGATTAGGCATTCCACGTCCGTTCAAATTAAACGGCACACTAGACTTGCTCTTCCCCTTCTGCCGCACTTTTCCTAGACTTGTCCACTGCTCTAACCAAGCAGGCCGTTCTGCGCTGCCTACTTGGTCGTGTGTGTTTGTGAGTGCTTTATGATATTAATAAAACATCAAACAGCAATAATGATATTCATCGCAGCAGCTAGGCGAAAATGTATGTTTTAATTTGTTCGAAAGGCCTGTCCGGCAAACCGAGAAAGAAGGTGGCACTCCACCGAGGCGAGCAGCTTCGAACAAATTGACGAAAGAGGGAGAGGAAGGCGTAAATCAGCCATCAATTTGACGGAACCGAAGCAGCCAGAAGATGCCGGTCAGTTGTAGTCAGATGGATGCTTATTAATAGAGAAAGAGAGAGAGCGCTGGGTTGCTTCCTGTTTCGACGAGGGATTCCACTAAAGATCGGTTGATTTACATCCATCTTTGATCCGGCGATTCGTCCGCTTCGGTGATGATGGAGTGATGGAATGATTTGATTAGCGACGCTTTGTTAAACAATGGCTGATTGGGCGTTTCGAAAGAGTGTCGGTCGTCTAATTATGCTGGTGAGAATTATGTATGTAAGGGTCGATTGTGTTGAAGAGTCGAACGCACAATTGTGTTTATCGTGAGAACTGATCGTAAATAAGGTTCCTGAAATGGAGGACCGAATTCCGGTTCATGCAGGTCAGCAATCGGTTGAAAGATGGAAAGCTCAATCGAAAAACTGAAAACTAATTACTTACTCAAACATGACTCCTTAAGCCATGGATCGTGTCAGGGTGGAAGGATAAACCCTTGAATGCAAACAAAATCCTGTTCGGAGAACCAGCTGGTGGATCGGTTCCATTCGTTTGGAAAAGACGAAGGTCGGGCTCTAATCAGGCAAAAATCTTGCCAAACAATTTCTTGAAATTTCTATTGAGAAAACTGGAAGCTCGGGGAAAAAAAACTAATTACCAAGGCGAAAAGAAATGCAGATTTTCTTTGCGCAGGTGCGAACTCGTCAATCAAGCGTACCGAAAAAGGGAGTTTTTGAAATCCTTCTTCTTGGAGTCCAAGCCGAGCGTCTCTAGTTTCAAATTATGCTTACTTGATGAAGATGAAACATTTTCGAACACTGCTGCAATACTTCTGTGGACGGTGGTTGCGAATTTGAGTGCGGTTGAAATAATTGGCGGCGATTTTTAAAGATGGCGGCACTTTTGTCATCTCGCATATTGCGCATCTCCTTGCGTGAGTTGATAAAGTTTAAAAAAAGGTTCTGATTTCGAAAAGGAGGTTATTAGAAGTAAGCAAGTACAAATTCACGGATCCAAAATCCACGATTCAACCACCGCTCTCTGCTCGGTGTCTTCAGGTAGGAAGGATTTTTGTATAATCCTAAATAACCGCTTCCTACACACTTTGCAAGCCGATGAAATTTGACAACAGAAAAAAAAGCAAAACACCCGGACACGAAAAAGCAAAGTTAAACCCCGAAAAGTGTGTTCCTCTTCCAGAACCACCTTCAGGTGCGCGATCCGTTTTCGCAATCTTCTGCTTACATAAGCTCGACGGTTGCTACAATTACAATTGAATCGATTGTTTCTGTTTTCTTCCTCCTCCCTCCGCCAAGACCAGGATGAGGAAGAACCGAAAGGCCGTTCGAAAGGTTCCGATATTGCATTTCACCTTTCTTTTTTTTTTTTTTGACAATGCGTACAAAGGTCCGAAATTGGAGTGCGGACGATTCAGGAAATCAGCGGGCGGTTGCGAGCCCTTTTCCTGACCGGTTGAGATTAGACGATCCATAAAAAAAACTAGAATGAATCTCCGCTTTCACTTTGGAAATAATCCTTACCTTGAATGAAGTTATGCGATGTACTTCCGCGATATTTTTTTTTATCGGAAGAAAGGGAATCAGGTTTAATCCTGATGGCTATTAGAACAAGAGGAAGACTTAACCCAGTATGCCGACAACTTCAAAGCAGTGCTGTCGTGGTAAATCTAAAGATGGTTACTTAATAATTTTTGATTTTTGCACCCGCGCTCAACTTAAATCCATGCGCCCCTTTTAAGGGGTGTAATTTAGGAATGTACACAACATTTAGATCCCTCTAATTTAAACTAGGTTAAGTGAACGGTGGATCTAAACGCTCCGATGTGTTATGATCGACGTTTCAGTCTTTGGACTTGGCCTTCTTCAGGGAGTATAATCAACAATCAACTCGAAACTAACGGTTTTAAATTGGCTCACTACTTGACTAGCCTATTGGTCCCAAGCAAATCGATTGACGTACCCCATTCTAGTTTAAATTCCAGTACTACACTATGTTTGTTTTGATTCGCTACACGCTATTTCAAAACTACCCAAATTTGGGTAGAATCCACCCAGATCCGTCAAAACTGAACCTACCCAAAAATGGGTAAACTGTGTTGGGAGTGACAAGTTGACAAATGAACAACATTGACATGAATCCGATCGACGTTGTTCATTTGTCAACTTGTCACTCCCAACACAGTTTACCCATTTTTGGGTAGGTTCAGTTTTGACGGATCTGGGTGGATCCTACCCAAATTTGGGTAGTTTTGAAATAGCGTGTATGAAAGTTTGACAGTTAAAATGAGGGGTTCGTGGATTTTCCTATGTTTCGAGGGGTGCATCGATTAGCTTGGGACCGAGGATAGTACCAGAGCTGAGCCAAAAAGTTGAGCTCGTTTCTTCGAAACCTTCTGGTCTTAGAGTTACCTCTATGATATAATGAATCATGAGCAATTTCAGAGTTGCTTTTGAGGCACCTCGAGCAACTCACATTGCTCAGTGAGCAAGATCACTGTAATTCGCTTTCTCACTTTTAGTATCATAGCAACATATGGAAGTGCGAAGCCGAAAAGCAGCTGTCAAGCAAAACAACAACACAAGGCGAGTATGATTGCGATTGTGAACTTTCGGTAAATACATTTCCTTCGGTTTCCAGCTCCCGAGAATGCTCTTCAAATGGCCTCCGGATTTATTAAAAAAACAAAAAAAAAACTTGCGTGGACTGAGGGCTACAATCGACTCGTTTTTCTTGGCGGTTGCGGAGGCTGAATATGATTTGATCGTACTAACGGAAACGTTGCTTGATGAGCGGATCTATTCATCGCAACTTTTCGGATTACTTTATTCCGTCTTCAGAACTGACCGATCTCCCCTGAACAGTCAAAAATCGTGCGTTGGATTCGTTCTGATTGCTGTCTCAACGAGACTAACCAGCTATCTAAGTCCATTTCCAGTCTATTGGAACAGCTCTGGATTGTCGTGGAATTTCCCCAAAACATTCAGTATTTTAGGCGCTGTCTATCTGCCTCCCGACCGAAAAAAACGAGTGCACGATCATCCGTGAGCATGTGGAATCGTTAGGCTCGATATCGTCTCGATTGAGTTCGTGCTCACCTATTTGGCGACTACAACCAAGCTGGTTTATAGTGGCGCTTCACCGGCAGCGGCACACCATTCATTGACCCAGTGCTATCACATATGCCGGTGACTTTCTTTTTACTTTTCCGAACCGAAACGGACGTTTGCCCCCCTTGATCTTGTCCTGGCAAATGATTAAGAATTACCGGGCACTTCTGCTTCTTTGCCGGTCAAGCCACTGATCGGTCTAGATGCTGACCATCCCGCTCTCGTCGCGTCATTCAGGTTACCTACTACGATTTCAAATATACCAAGCTACATTGATCGATTCTCTTCATCGACTCTCTCTTTCGTAAATGACTCGGCTACTAAAACGTTTCCTGTCCTCTTTGTCGTATTAGATGCTAGATTATTGCTTCTTCCATCGATCTGTGTGTCAAAAATATCCGGAAATATCTTAACACGGCCGTGGCGATCCAATGAGAAAATCGATGAAGAGAATCGATCAATGTAGATAGGACCTATTAAAAACTGACGCGAGAATTCTATTTTGTTCACAAACAAGAATGACGCCAAATATGTGAAGGCAGTAAACGGAGTAAGCCGAGGAGTAAATTGACAGAAACATCGATGAACGTCAATTAAATTTTGAAGCACATTGAGTTAGTCGCGAGGTTCTCGCTGCAAAAGAGCAACTCAGAGTAAAGCTGTCTCACCCCTTGAATTTCTCGGAACATCTTGAAAGCTCCTGCAATTAATTAATGGAACTGCTCTGAAGTTAGCTGAACTTTCTGAAGTACTTGAAACATGCTTGAAAATAATGAAACTTTTTTCAAAAATGTCAAAACGTACCTGATGTTCTTTGGATTACCCTGAATTCTTGGACCTGAAGGGACAAACTAGTCTTAGGCCGAAAGTCCCTCTAATATAGATTTTTTTTTAGGAGCTATGCTGAAGAATTCCTAACTTCTCTATGTTTCTCGGGCCTTCTGTTACTCTACACTTCCCTAGAAGTAAATTGAACAACTTGAAGTTTTCGGAGCTTATGTTATCAAAGCTACCCTGAACCTCTCGCAATTATCTTGAAGTTCTCTTCTCCAGTAAAGTTCCCAAAATATGTTTAAAGTTTTTTTTTTATAATAAAGAGTTATGATCTTTGAAACAACTCCCAGAACTTCTTAAAGATCCTCGAATTATTTTCTGAAATTCATGGAGGTGACTTAATTTTATCAAAACTTAACTTCCCCAAAAGTCTGGACTTTCCTGAAGCTATTGGGCTCGCTTAGCTTCTATGATGATCTCTAGATGTAGCTTCTCTGAGGGTCTTAGAATTTAATTAAAGTTTTCACACTTTCCTCGAGTTCTCTGAACTTCTCTGATGGTTCCCAAACTTCCCTTAAGCTCTCTGAATATCCCTGAAGTTTTTAGACCATTAAGAAGAAGCTCCTGCAGTCCTAAAACTCATCGAACTGCCATGAAGTTCTGGAAAGTTCTCGGAGGTGGCAAATTTTTTAGAGGAGTTATCAGAACTCAGAACAATCAATGATTCTCAATCACTTCCGAAAATACTGAATCACTTCGGAATGTATTGAATTGATTCAGAAAAGATTGTAATCACTTCAGAGTGTACTGAATCCCTTTAGGTGGAAACGAAGAATTTTTTGATCAGTGTCACTGGCCAGAAAATTTGGCCAGCCTTCCTGGGCGTATCGGTGAACCTTCAAGGAGACGGAAGCAATCACGAAGTCTTGGTCGGGTTTCGCGTGGTGGTTGATGAGATGAGAGAGAATATCGGTGTGACCGAAATTGTCCATGGCCACGCACTCCGTGACGAGGTCGTACATCAACAGCGTTCCTGATGGTTGGCAGTATACACCGCGATGCCCTCCTTGCTCCAGAAGATGCGTAGTAGTGATTGTTTGTCGGTTTGGAGGAGGAACTTGCATCTGAATATCATGCGGTGGAACTTGGTTGGCCAATCCTTCACGGATCGTTTGGCTGTAGTTGCGCTCGGCCGGTGTCAAGACTCTTTGATTGTACCATCGGTCACCGTTTTCGACTGTTGGTCGCTCTCAAACCGATTGATGACGCATCGGTCGAAGCAATGATCTCCTGCTTGGGACTGTAATGGGTCAAGCGCAAGTCCGACGACAAAATGGTTTTGAACCTATCAAACGCCCTCTGACACTCCGCCGTCCAAGCGAATTTGACTACCGTCTTCAGCAGTTTGTCTAGTGAAAGTTTACGGCTGGCATTATATTGATGATTGGCTGGTTCGGGACGAACTCCATGATGGTCGAGTATGTGTCCGAGATATTTTATCTGCTGACGTCCAAAGGAGCACTTCTCGAACCGGACTGTGAACCCAAACTCTTGCAGACGCTGCAAAAGTGCGTTCAGTTTCCGCCAATGCTATTCCTCATCTTCTTCGCCGACTACGATGTCATCGGTTAAACTGCAAGTGTGCTTGAGACCCGCCTACATGGTGTCAACGATTTGTTGGAACGCTCCCGGCGTAGCTTTTGCTCCGGGAGCCAGTCGGTTGACCTTGTAGATGCCCCGGTGGGTGTTTATTGCGGGGAGCTTACTCGTTGGATCGTCGATTTCAAGATGATGCTGAACACCTTGCAGTTGGCAATTTTGACGAAGGTGTCTTGCGGCAATGTCAACGGGTTTTGGTGCGGTTCGACTTCCGAACGACTACAATCGGAGCAGCTCACTCCGAGTAGTCGATTGGTGTGATGATCTGCAAGGGCTCGAGACGGTCCAGATCATCATCGACGATCTGGTACATGCCCAACAAACAATTCAAAGTCACAAACAAGCATACACATTGAATAAATGCTGTATAACAGTGTACAATGATGAATAAAACAGGATGTCAAATTATGTGCTGAAAAAACCTCATTGAGATCGATAGATGCACCTTTATTCCGCCGTTTGCGCTGATACGATTAATTTCCTTATTAAAAGCTTTATAAACGTTAACTGTCTTCCTTATTCAGAACCAGAAGTTTGATCTAATAACAAACTGAATAAGTGTAATTTGCACATACATTGTCGCTTTAATTCGACTGTTTTCAATAGATTGAATAAAATGCTTTATTAAACGTCTTATAAATGTTTTGTAGCTCCATTATTAGATTTCATTGCATTGATTTACAATATTGCTGTATAAAGGTGAATACACTCAGCAAAATAGCTCTTATATCACCCAACAAACAATTCAGTGTCACAAATAAGCATATATATTGAATAAATGCTGTATAACAGTGTACAATGCTGAATAAAAAGAATTGTCGAATTATGTGCTGAAAAAGCTCATTGAGATCGATAGATGCACATTTATTCCACTGTTTGCTCTGATCTGATTAATTTACTTATTAAAGCTGTAAAAGTGTTAATGTCTTCTCAATTCAACGCCAGAAGTTTGATCTAATAACAAACTGAATAAATGTAATTTGTACATACATTGACACTTTAATTCGACTGTTTTCAATTTATTTTATAACATGCTTTTTTAGACGTCTAATAAATGTTCTCCAGCTCCTTTATTACATTTCATTGCATTACTTTGCAATATTACTGAATAAAGGTGAATACAGTCAGCATAACAGCTTTATACCACTATGCGTCCATGTTGTAATCACATGATTTGTAAATGCTTAATAAACGACGTATTAGATTCATTATTCGACAACACTGATTCAGTCTAACAACAAGGCAAAATCAGTAGAGTAGTGGTTACCGTTTCCGCTTTCCAATTAGAAGGTCGTGGGTTCAATCCCAAGATCAACTTTTTTTTTATTTGTGTTCTACGTCTAATTAATTTAAATAGTAATTATTGATCACATGATTCACGATAATGAATGCCATGATCTAGTTTAAAATATAACCGAGCATCCTTTCTTTCGACTTGGAGATGTGAAGAGGCAACATCGGTCTTATTTAAAACAACGATGAATGAATTTAATCATTCCCACAGGGCCTTGAAGGAGCTAGAGTTGCGATCGGGAGTGCTGATAGGTATTTACTTTCATGCAAGCTTTTATTGATTATTGAGTTGCCCATATGATGAATTCTAGGAGGCTGGTGATCGGAAGGTACATGGTTCGAATCCCATACAACGACATGTATAAGTATTTAATAAATTTTCTAAGATCTGTGTAGTGCGAGCCACGTCAGAAATAATGAATACAATTACACTTAAGAAACACACCCTACCCTGTCCCCCGTCCCTCTTATTTTCGGGTTAATTTCCCCACAGTTGAATAATCGTTTAATTAAATGTATAATAATGTCTAATAAAACGTTACTTCACATGAGAATCAAGCGTGTATTTAGAGCATCACTGTTTTAAGGAAGCAGTGATGTCTGATAAACGCTGAATAATCAAAAAAAATATCGTATGAACTCTGTTACAACTCATATAAGTCGAATAAAAGCTTCTCGACATACCTTATACAACACCAGTAGTTCAATGTTGTAGTTGAATAAATTCTCCAGATTTGTGTGAACAAAGCCTGAACAGAAGTTATTATTAAAAATAGTACAAGTACTATTAAGCATGCAGTTGAATAAAATGACCAAGAAATCGTTTCTTCAATAGACGATTGTTTATTGGGATGGCTTACGCCACGGGACGTTTTGGACGAAACGCTGGTCTTTGTCCTGGATTGAAGTCAAGCTTCGCTGTTGATTTGGTGCATCGTCCGAGATTGGTGCGGAATACGCCCTTGAGCAGCTCAACAATGGAGGACGAGGAATTCTTTAGCTGTCGACAGAAGATGTTCATCGGAACAGAGTCGAGTTGAAATGCTTCCACCAAATCCTAACCCAGGATGTGCAGATCTTGAGCGACGACGTACATCGATCCCACTTGGGTTACGTCATTGACGGTGATCGAGCAGTCGAACTCCAAAAGTAGCTTTAGATGACCGCTCGATGCGGTTTTCGCGTCACTGTCTACAGTCACTGTTCTCGTTCGTCTCTTCACCCGGACTTTGTTTCACTTTTGCAGTACCTTTCATTGTGTCCGTATTGGGTACACTCCGCGCACTTGTGGTCTTTATATCCACAGTCCCTTATGTAGTGCATAGCTCCGTACTTCGAATAGGGACTTGGTGGCACTTTTTTCACAAGCTGCACTACGCGACGAAGATGATGGACCGAAATTCTCCTGCCGCGATCGTTGCTACTTCCGGAACCGCTGCTCGCAGTGTCATGCTGAAGAGGCGTTGGCATTCGGGAAACAACTGCTTGAGGGTGACATCCGTTTTCTCCTCGATGCGCGCCAACAATCGGGTTCGGATCTCTGCAGCAGCCTAGGCCTTTTGACCGCACATAAAAATAAGCGCCTTAAATTGTTCTTCCGAGAGATTTCCTGGCCCTTTCGCAACTTGGAGGCATCGATAGTGTTTGCTGATAATCAGCACTAACAGACCTTTGAGGTTTTTCGGCAGAACGAAACTGCAATAGCGCTCGTGTTTCACGATGCCAAGTTTTCACATCAATAACCTCACCTTTGCTTGGTCATCCAGCCGGGAGGCATCCTTTGCGAACAGCTCTTCATAGCGCAAGAACCACGAAGAAAAAGTTATACTGTTCTCGGCGTCATACCTGAACTCTTTGACGTTGCTCGCCAGTGAATTGAGAATCGCTTCGGGATTCGACGGTAGCTGCACCTGAATGTTCCGGAGGGCAAAGCAAGACCATGCTGGAGGTGGCTGGGTTCGATTCCCGATCCGGTCTAGGAATTTTTCGGGTTGGAAAATTTCTTGACTTCCCTGGGCATAGAAGTATGATTGGACTTGCCACACAATTATACCAATGCAAAAATGGTACAGGCATCGAAAGCTCTCAATTAATAACTGTGGAAGTGCATCTAGAACACTAAGTTGAGAGCACGCAATAAGCTAATATGCAGTATGCAATAAGCTTGAAATGCGAAGAAGAAGAAGAAGAAGAAGAAGAAGAAGAAGAAGAAGAAGGATGAACGCACGCTGCTGCTCGTTGGCTAGCTGCTGGTTTTGGAGGAGCTGGGAGCTGTCAACGATGAACCCAGCAGGATAGCGATGGAACGCTGTGCTTCACAGGCAGTGCTCCCAGCGCTTCTGCTTCCGTTTCCCCAATACAAATGATTCAACGGTATACTTGTGTGACTTTTTTTATAGGTGAGTTCAAACTTTTCATAAGTCATTCAATACTTTCTAAAGCGATTCCAGGCCTTTGTGAAGTGATTTTAGCTACCAGAAATGATTCAGCACTTGCAGCAGTAATACCGAACATGTTAGTACTTTACAAAGTGATAACAATCTTTTCTGAAGTAATTCAGTACTTTTTGAAGAGGCTCCAAAAAATTCAGAATTGATTCAGTTCCTTCCGAAGTGATTCCGATTTTTTGTAAAGTGATTCAGTACTATCGGAAGTGACTCCGAACAATTCTGAAGTGATTCAGTACTTTTAGAAATGTTTCCTAATTTTTTAAAAGTGATTCAGTGCTTTCCGAAGTGATTTAGAACTTATCTGAAGTGATTCCGAGCGCTTCTGAAGGGATTTAGTTAGTTTAGAAGTGATTAAGAATTGGGGCCTTATTACGGGTGTCACTACACGGTGATATGGAAGTGATACTCATAATAAGAGCAGTGATTGCCGTACAAATCAAATGGGAATCACTTCACCGTGACGACAAGTGACAAGTTTTCACCGTGAAGGAACATCCATAATAAGCCCCTTTCTTTCTGAAGTGATTCCAATCATTTCATAAGTGATTGAGTACTTTCCGAAGTTATGACGAATTTTTCAAAAGTAAATCTGAAGTGAATTAGTACTTCTTGACTTGACTCCAAGGGGCAATCAACTCTGCACACTGTGCCGAAACACAGCATGATACACTGTTTGGCACATTAAGGCACACTTTGACAAATAGGACACATGCAATATAATATAAAACACTGTCCCAACACTGTGTTGATGTTTTGCCAATCGTTGCTATGGTTCAATACTTTGTTTACTCCCAAATGAAGCTAGTGAGAGAGTGTCATACATAAAACTGGTGATACAAGAATTGAATCAAGAATTTAAAAACAACAAACGGGTGTTGAAGATCGTTCAAAAATTATGTTAGTATTGTCTGAACATGAATCTCTTCAAACCAAGCAAAATTAAGTCCGTCTCTTCCGAATCACAGCAAAAATTCCAGTGGATCGTGTTTTCATCTAGAACAGCTTATATTCGGGCCTCACTTCAGTGGAGTTCTTCTACACCATGACCGGTCCAGAGCGTCGTGTCGATACGGCATTCAAGACGGGTTTCCTCTAGACGATTCGTTTTCGATTGATGATGAAATCATTGTGAAAAATTTCTGACGGTTGCCTTTGATGATAAGTTCGGAAGGCCACACCCACATCCCTGGCAAGACTAGTACTCGCTGAAGCCGTAACCGATTTTGGTGGTGTTAGTGTTGACAACACGTTTTTAAGCTACACTCATGTGTGCCGCATGGTTATATCGCGTTAAAAGTTTTTACTGGTGTGGTAATGCTGCTATCACATCCAATTATAATGCACTTAATTGTTAGGCAACGATAATTCGTGTTCAACACAGTAAACAGCGCCTATGATACAACAAAGATTTAAAAAATCCTTCCCGCCGCTCGCGACAAACGTTCCTAACAACGTATCACGTATGAACAGAGCTTGCTTGCGAAAATTTGCAGCAGCTGTCAAATGTTGACGTAAAATCGAACCAGAGAACCAGGATTTTTCGGCTTCACACAAAGTATATGGGAATGACATTTGTGTCATAGATGTGGCCACACCACAACTTTCATCAACATCAAGCAAATGGATCCCAAGTTTACGACAGGGATGGTGGAACACCTACAATATGATTCGTTATGTTATTCGTACGAAAAGAAGAGTGCCATGCATCCTAAAAAGATCGGATTTCATTCTAGAATCACGATTTTTTTCAATGATGAATTCCGTGCAATATCTCGAACTTTCCCAACGCTGCTAAAATACTCGCCCACATACTTTGCCCAAAGGTCACCCACTGGATGCCTTATTTCAGAATACACTTCTAATTTTTGAACTTAATATTTTATACTGTCGTGGGTGAATATCTCGAAGCGAATAATTAATAAAGAAAAAAATAAGCTTATCAGATTTGAATCCCGGTCTTTCCGAGCCTGTTTCCTCTGAAATTTTTCGCAGTAATTTGGTATGGACTTCGATGGGCTAACCACAGGACTTTATAGGGATGTCCATACAATTTTGAATGATTTATAAGTACTGCTATAAGCTATTGATGCTATTGATATGAATATTATCATTTCCGCGAACGACTCACCCCAGCTCTGCCGTCGGATCACTGTGACATTTTTATATATTCTGCTCAACTTCCATGCAACATTGTTTGCCACTTAGCGAGCTATCTTGTTTTCTGTGAGAAGCTCGAGAGATGTCGTTACTGAGATCCTATTGTTTAGCAACAATGTTTTCATGAAAGATTTATCCAAAGCTACGTCTGTTTGTCTGTGGTAAAACAAAGCCAATGAAATCCATAAATTTTGAAATTTTTTGAATCGGATCCCACTTCTACAACTTATTTCACAGGAAGTCGTTGCCAGAAATGGTTGCAAAAAGCACTCCCAAAAGTTATCTAATTCCAATAACGTGTCATGAAATGTCCCATTTTTTTCACGAATGTCAAATCATCCTGCCCAAATTGGGTGAATCGTGTTTTACCACGCTTTTGAAGTTCACTCGCCAGTCAGTAAACGTGAAATCGAGAAGTTTGAAAGTCACCAACCAAACTTAGATTACTTCCGGTCCTCTACAACACCGGCCCATCGCCCATCGAATCGATTTCCTCCAGCCTTACTGCACATTCAATCCTGGCTTTGCCGTTTGTTATTAAACAATTTCGCTCAACAATCGTTACCGAGTGAAATGAAAGTGGACCGATTGAACGATAGCAAAAAAAAAAAAAAACTTCCAAGCACTATAAGTGGATTATAATCTTTTCATCTTTCTTCAGATTTTTTTTTTTTATTATTTTCACGAAAGATGCCATTTCCAGACTCTTACCTACGCAGAGCCTCTTTCAGAGTGAGGAAGTGAAAGAGGTTCGCAATTTGACTCCCTGGATCGGTGGACGGCGGTGACGAACGCAATTTCCTCCGAAGCGGATGTCCGAAAATGTCATGAAAAGAAGCAGACGGTCCGAGTGCGAGAATAAAAAAAAAGGGGCGAAGGATTTGAAAAGGTTAAATCACCTTCCTTCACCATGAAGGACCCACCGAACAGAATGAACAGAACAAGCAGGCTGGGAGTTTGAGTAGGATCCGAATGTGTGATGTTGCTGTGATCCGAAATCCATCCGAAGGAAATTGCGCCCGGTTGCTGCGATTGATGGGTGAAAGGGGAGCGGGGGGAGGGGCGGTTAGAGTGAAGGGTACGACATTCGGAAAATAGATGATAATATTATTTCAACTGTCAACCCGCTTCGCTGGGGGTAAACGTTTCCGTCGTCATTCGGAGCTATTGGTGATAAGAGGCCTACGACTGTCGGAGAAAGTGTTGTTGACATTTGGTGGGATTGATTTTTGCCGAATGATTCGTCGAAATCGAATTCATATGAGACTGACAAAATTTTGAATGCCACCCAATGGAACGTGCCACCGAATCAACACATTGCGCAACAGAAGAAATGCCAAAATCGAAAGTGTAATCCGCTTAAAACTACTTATCGATTTCCCTCGCCTACTTGTCCACATGAATGCCCGCTTTCTTTCCGCTTCATTTTTTCTCCGAACGCAATTCAAACAACTTCTTGCGTAGCCGCTTTCAAAACTCGTAAGACCCGACGAAAATTTCCTTAAGAAGGGAAAGGATCCCGTCCAACCAGATGTGTGGACAGTGGACGACTGGACTGAATTAGATTTGACGCTTCTTCTTCTTCTTCTTCTTCATCTTACGCTTCTGTTTGATTGCAATTAAAACGCATCGGAAGGGTCGCCGTTCCCTCGAACAGCTGCCTTTGGGCGCGCAAATTCGAATATTTTCAGCAATTACCGAGGGATATTTTATGTTTTTTACTCGTCAACAAGTTTCGCTACATTTTTTTCCATTCATCGAAAGCGAAAGTCGAAGGTCAAAAAGGGACTTCCCCAAGCGCCCGGAGTCGATCATCCAAAGGACAGATCGCAGTAGGCGCTGCTGTGGGCTGGCTGTCAAGCATCAGCTGCTGTCAACGGTTGATTAGGGACGGGACATGCGAAGAAGGTGAAAATATGTTTCGCGAAAAATTAAAGTCCCATTTGGTTTGGCTCAGCAAACGAATGCTTCCCTCCGGTATTGTAATGTGATACAATTTTAATGTGATTTGATGTGGAGTTGACGTGTGAAAGTTTTAATCATTTCAATCAATTTGGAGTTGGGAAGGATTTTTTTCCCCACAGAGAGCGAATTTATTGACCGAGAAAATCTAGTTTTTCGCAAGTTTTGAAATTTGTTAAATGAAGCCTCGTTAAGGAAGTAATTGATCACGTTGAAGTACAGAAGGCTTGGTGCTGGCAGTTGATTGCGGTTTTATTTAAGGATGAACAAACCAGTTTGTCAGTTGAAGATTTTGGATTTTTGTGATTCGTGAGAATTTATATTTGATCACACAAAAATCAGGAATGTCAGACTTATTTCGAATGACATCCCTTTTAATGAACTCATTTTAAAGCGTATATTAGGGTGGTATTACTTCACACCCGCCGGCTCCAGCTCTCCATAATAATAGCTTATATACATATATTACTCTTATTCTTTTCCTGTAATAAATAAATAAATAAATAAATAAATAAATAAATAAATAAATTAATAAATTAATAAATAAATAAATAAATAAATAAATAAATAAATAAATAAATAAATAAATAAATAAATAAATAAATAAATAAATAAATAAATAAATAAATAAATAAATAAATAAATAAATAAATAAATAGATAAATAAATAAATAAATAAATAAATAAATAAATAAATAAATAAATAAATAAATAAATAAATAAATAAATAAATAAATAAATAAATAAATAAATAAATAAATAAATAAATCAATATATAAATAAACAAATACATAAATAAGTAAATAAAATTTTAAAAACTACATAAAATAAAATGAAATGAAATGAAATGAAATGAAATGAAATGAAATGAAATGAAATGAAATGAAATGAAATGAAATGAAATGAAATGAAATGAAATGAAATGAAATGAAATGAAATGAAATGAAATGAAATGAAATGAAATGAAATGAAATGAAATGAAATGAAATGAAATGAAATGCAATGAAATAAATGAATAAATAAATGAATAACTAAATAAATAAATAAATAAATAGTGTGCTCGCTGAAAGCCACTCCTCAGGTTAACAAGCAACTGCGATGTTTCAAGTGCATGAGTTTCCGTCACCAGGCGAGGAACTGAAATTTCCTGGCCGATCTGACATTTTCAGGAAATGCGGAGAGAAGAGTCACATTGCAAGAGGCTGCACGAAGCAGAGATCGATTAGGAGTTCCAGAAGGCTCCATCCTTTGTCCAACGCTCTGGAATGGGATGTACAACGGCATACTAACGCTGAAGCTGCCCAAAAGAGATCATTGGCTTTGCGGACGACGTCGTCTTGACGGTAACTGGCGAAATCACCGTCCGGGAGCACGTCTAAGCCTCGAAGCGCGTGTTGAAATACCAGGGAGTGATGATCGATGATCGACTAAACATCAACAGCCACGCCGAATATGCATGTGAGAAGGTTTCGAAGGCCATCAACGCGATAACTAGAATCATGCCAAACAACTCTGGTCCCAGCATTTACAAGAGGCGTCTTTTGGCGTCTTATCGCCGGAATGATCCCTATCAGCATCACCCTGGCTCCCTGGCGGAGTACGGAAAGTGGAGAGAGCGGAGTCGTTCGCTAAGTGATACCAGGAGTGGAACTCAGCTGAGAACGGTAGATGGACACATCGGTTAATACCGATTATTTCGACCTGGGTGGACAGAAAACACGGAGAAGTCAACTTCCACCTAACGCAGTTCCAGTCTGACCACGGCTGCTTCAGGAAATACCTGCATCGGTTCGAACCAGTGATGCAAAATATCATGACACTCACGTGAAACTCGTTTACGCATCAATCGACTATCGCTGACAGTACGTTTTGTCACTCAGCGAGAGATAGAGCCATGGCAAACAACAATCACCAGTAATGGTCGCCGCTCACAAGCAAAACGTTACACTCACTGCTGATGATGAAAAGCACAACGAAAACAGTGACGACTTCTGCAGTACGATGATGAGGAAAAGAGAAACGACAGAAGAAATGAAAACAATACCTACGCATTCCAAGTTCGTCTCGGCAGGCGCGACTGTGTCAGTTACAAAAAAAGCAGGCAAAATTAAATGGAAGCTGTTGGGCTCACTCACCAACACACTGACATAAGCAAGCAAAGCAGCAACTGCTTTAAAACGAACTCAGATGAGTGTCGTGATTTTCGGGAATAACCAGATCAGATCGGTGATGGATCATCACCAAAGACGACATTCACCAGTTGCTTTTTACTTATTTCGTCAACTTGTTGGATGGTCATGGGGAGAGCTTCGACGAGCACATTGATAGGAATGTACTAAGCGTTACTACCATCAGCTGTTTGACGATCGTGATTGTGATAGGTCGCAACTCTGGTTCGAACACGCAACGTGGATGAAACTCCGGAGCATGTGGTCTTTGACTGTCCAAGGTTCGCCGCAGTGAGAAGGGAGATGCCCGTCCTTAACGTGGAGAATGTCGTCGATGAAATGAGTCGAGAGGAGGGCACTTGGATTGCCGTCAATAGAGCAGCAACGCAAATTATGTCGGAGCTGCAGCGTAAATGGAGAGAGGAGCCGTGAACTAGCAGCGCACAGTGGTCCAGAACTGAGAAAAGACGGTCAATCTTGAGTGGTGTCTTCGGGAAAGTTTCTAGACATAAAAAGTCTCTTCTTTTGACATTGATAGATCAATGATTGATCCCCCTAGCAGTGAAATCCAAAATTTATTTTATAAAAAATTTCATATTCAGGATCGGTGTCTTGTGCACAGTTTTAGAAAATATCAAAGAAACTTTGCTGAAGACACTAGGTGTCTATTTCTCCACCTTCAGTAATTTCTTTAGCATTTCGTGTCCTATCCCGTAGCACGTATAAACTTCATTACTTTTCAGCTGTGTACCAGGCTTAAAGTAGAAAAACGTTGCTAAAAATATGTAAAATATTCTATAAAATATTGAGGTTGGCTAAAGCATATCACTTTAAGCTAGATTTTGGCTTGTAATTAACAAAATCATATATAATTGCTCTAAAGGATTTGATGTCTGGAGCAGCTTTATTCAGCGTAATCTCCTAGCAAACATTGTCGAAGTCTCTAGAATGCTTCGTTCAAACGGCACAAAACAGAACTGCATAAGCATGAATCAACTGAACTAAAATTGTTCATTCACAAAGTAGGCCTTGTATAGCTGAACAACTTTGCCCGAGACATCAAATTGCTACAACGTCATCCCGAGAAGCTATTAATTTTGACCAGCTAGATTAAAGATCTGGTAATGCAGTGGATGCTTTTTCCCCGTTTCACATTCAAAATCCACGCAATCTCAAATTCAAACACATTCAGTCCGTCTTCATCCCCACCAAGCGCACACGCAGACGCACACACATACACACATCACCAACGAATCTACTTGAAAAATTGATCAAAGCTCAAGTGCAGAGGCCCATCGGAATAATGTTGACATCCTTCGGCTCGGAATACATCACCATTAATTCAAGTGCCAAAATCACCATCCCGACACTACACGCTGCCTGACAACGATGACACATGGGAGGACATCGGACAGGGGAGATTCCATTGCTTCCTGAGATTTCCTTTTTTGCAGTTCTCGTTTTTTTTTTTTGCTAGGCCTCCTACGATCCAAGTTCGGAGGAAAAGTGATTATCATCGCCGGCGGTTCTAAGGAAAACCGATTTCCTCGTCCGCCAGTGCTGATGATGATGATAATAGACAGACTGAGGAGCAGACGAATCAGACATGGCTCCTGGAGGTAAAGGAGAATAAAAAAATATGATTTATTGCTGCTGGTTCAGCGTGTTTGGTCTAAATCGAAATCATCGGGCGTCGGTTTTTTGCGTCCTTTTTTTTTACTTTACAGGAAATCTTTTCAAACAGCAACCTTTTCAACTGGAGAATGAAAAAAAAAATGAAGGAGTTTTATATATTTTCATGCACTCCAATCCTCAAGTGGTGAATCTAATTTGCCTGTCACTATGCCGAGAGGTATATGAATTTTACGTTTTGGGTGAGCATAAAATGGAGGTGTCAAACTGCGTATGTTTGCACAGGTCTGAGTTAAGATGTCCTTTTCTTGTCAATTTCTGCTGATTCAAGTACGGGTTACATTGTGTGACAATTTGTCACGCAGCTTTGAACCTAACTCATTCATGAGACGATTGATGGTCAGTTGACAAAAGTGACACCTGGGTGGGAAGCAACCAATCAAAGCAACTCTCCAAAATCGAAGATCATCGCTGCTCGTTAAGGCGATTAAATCTTTTTCCACTAGCAATTTACCTTCAATCAAAACATACGGCGATCCCGTGTCCCAAGGAGGAGTTCTGAAGAAACGCGTGCGCCGATGGCATCCTTCAATCTACACGTGTCCAATGTTTTACAACCCCTCGAAAAAAAAAAAACCCGATGATATTTTAAAGGTGAAGAAAACTACCGAAAAGAACCCGCAGAGCACGCGTTCGCGATCATCTCCAACCAGCCGGATCCGATCGTCTTGTCTCACCTTATTTGCTCGAACGCAGAGCACTCTTTTTTTGTTATCCTCGTGCCTCATAATGCATCAGACGCAGCAAGCCAAGGCCAAAGGTAAAAAAGCTACCTCGCTGTTTGTTGTTCCTCCGAAGAAGGGAGAAGCGCAGGAGCATCACTTTTTATAGGCCTGGCCTGGCTCTCTGGGATCTTCCCTTCCGTAGATGACGCGCGGGACGACATGAGACGACAAGAAGCGTGTTGCATCACAAATTGATTGAGTGCACACACATGTTTAGGCCTACACCTTTCCTGAATATGTGTTTACGGTTCTGATAGTTACAGGGGGGATGGTGAAGAAGATCTGGTGACTAGACGGGATCGTTGGATGAAGAACTGGAGGGTAAAAGAAATGGCAGTGAAACGTCCCTGGCAGGTGGGATTCTTCGTATTGAATATGAAGTTATGAACGGGAACTAGATTCAAGCGAATTCCAGACATGGGAAAATCAAGAAAAATGGCATTTTTACAATTTGATAGAGAAAGTTTAAATATTCGTATTGAATTTTTAATGCATAATTAGGGGTTCTAACAAATTCTCGTCAATCTAAGCACCATCCAAGGTATGAATGTACGAGGATCGCAAAGGAGTTGAAAATGGCCAAAACTATGAGATGGATAATAACTAGGTAGGTCATGACTTTTCATACACAATTCCTGACAGTTCTCGATAACTTTTTCAAAGGGACGTGTCAGCTTTTGTAAACAATGCATTTGATCGTCGATTTGGCGAAACTGATAGCTCGCCCACGCATACTAACACTACCATCAGATAGGGGAAATTCTCCCCTACCTGTTAGTGGTGTTAGTAGCGGGTGCGAGCTACCAGTTACGCCAAATCGACGATCAAATGCATTGTTTACAAAAGCTGATACGTACCTTTGAAAAAGTAATCGAGAGTTGGTGAAAGATCATTTGGATTCAAGCTGCTGCACGGGTAAGTTGGACATTGATTATCTGCGTCGTGGGTGATTTGCCCATAATTAATATCGGCGTATTTTCACAAAAACCACCGTCTGCGCAGTGCTGAAATGTTTCAAGGAACGTTTGTCTGTTTCCCGGAAGATACAATCAAGGCGTCGAAGCGGTACAGTGTAACGGAAACTGCGTCAGAACGTCATGAAAGCTTTCAAAGCGAATCCAGAACTTTCGGACAAACTCGGTGCTGTTCGCAGTACAGTTCGGAATATACGCATTCGGGAAAGTTTCTACAAGTATCGGGCTATTAGGCAACCGAACCGGACCGTAAAGCAAAACATAACGAGCAAAACGCAAATTCAACGGATGGATCCTTATGGACTATGAAACGTATGTCAAATTGAACTTCAAACAGCTTCCGGGATAGAAGTATTATTTGTCAGGGGTGGCAGAGATGTTTCCAAGAAATATAAATTTGTTTTTGCGGAAAAAAATACCGGTCAGCTGATGATCTGACAGGGAATCTGCAGCTGTGGCCAGAAGACTCAAATTTTCATCACAACCAACAATATGAATGGACAGTTATACCATATAGGTAACTCTACTACCAGAAGGTCCCGAAGAAACGTGCTCAACTTTTTGGCTCAGCTCTGGTACTATCTTCGGTCCCAAGCTAATCGATGCATCCTTCGAAACATAAGAAAATCCACGAACCGTTCATTTTATCTGTCAAACTTTCATAGCGAATCAAAACAAACATTGTGTAGTACTAGAATTTCGACTAAAATGGGATACGTTAATCGATTTGCTTGGGACAAGTAGTGAGCCAATTTAAAATCGTTAACCTAAATGCCCCTAATTTGGGCCCATACATAATTTGAGCAATCGACTAAATTTTCAATAGTGACCATAAATATCCATTTGTACCGTCCCAATGACGCGTTCATCTACATAAAATTGATAAATAGCAGATTTTTAGCCATGGGCCCAATCCTAGATCCATAGGCCAACATTAGAGCCATTTCAGCCCCTACATAACATTTTCTTCTAATAACGTTTTATTCTAAACTAGAGAGGGTCTAGCTAAGGGCAAGACGGCTGTACTCAGGGTTAATTTTTTTACAGCGAGCAAATTTGAGTAACTCATATTTACTCAAAAGTGATCAAAGTAGTCTCGCATTCGTCAAGAATTAAAAAATTAAATCAGTATAAAAAATATTTATTATCTGTCAGAGTGTCAGGGTATCCGTATTTTATTTTTCTATTCTTGCATCAAATACTCATTAATCCGTGTGTATTTCTTTTCAGTATGAATTATTGTTATAAAGGGTGATACGGTCAAAATTTGGTCAAGGGAAAACGCGTGTAAATCGGTGAAATCGTTTATTTAAAAAATCAAATTAAATTTCTTTTTCAAGTTCAATTAGTATAAAATTCAGGAAAAATATTCAGTTAGGCTTCCGCTTTTCCAAATCCGAATTGCCGGGCCTTACGCTTGACTCCTGCCATCAGATTTTGTACAGCCACCTTGTCCACCTTCTTCGCCGCAGAAAGCCAGTTTGCCTTGAACTGCTGCTCGCCCTTAGCAGTTTTTTTGGTCTTCTTTAGGTTCCGCTTGACAATAGCCCAGTATTTCTCAATTGGGCGGAGCTCTGGCGTGTTGGGAGGGTTCTTGTCCTTGGGAACCACCTGCACGTTGTTGGCGGCGTACCACTCCATGGCCTTTTTACCGTAATGGCAAGATGCCAAATCCGGCCAAAACAGTACGGAACAACCGTGTTTATTCAGGAAAGGCAGCAGACGTTTATTCAAACACTCTTTCACGTAAATTTCTTGGTTGACAGTCCCGGGAGCTATGAAAATGCTGCTTTTCAAGCCACAGGTACAGATGGCTTGCCAAACCAGATATTTCTTTGCGAACTTTGACAGTTTCATGTGCTTGAAAACATCTGCTACCTTTCCCCTTCCTTTTGCCGTATAAAACTTCTGTCCCGGAAGCTGCTTATAGTCGGCTTTGACGTAGGTTTCGTCGTCCATTACCACGCAGTCAAACTTCGTCAGCATCGTCGTGTACAGCCTCCGGGATCGCGCTTTGGCCGTCGTATTTTGTTTATCATCGCGATTTGGAGTCACTACCTTCTTGTAAGTCGATAGTCCGGCTCGTTTTTTGGCTCGATGCACGGTTGTAGACGATACACCCAGCTTATTTGCGGCATCTCGGAGAGAGAGGTTAGGGTTTCGCTTGAAACTACCGGCAACTCTCTTTGTCGTCTCAGCGGCTTCCGGTTTTCGATTTCCCCCCGATCCAGACTTCCTGGCTGTCGACAAACGTTCCCCAAACACTTTAATTACATTTGTAACGGTTGATTTGGCAACTTTTAGCGATTTTGCCAACTTTGCGTGCGAGTAGCTCGGATTTTCGCGATGCGCGAGCAAAATTTTGATACGCTGCTCTTCTTGCTTGGACGGCATTTTGACAACTGAAGAGTGAATTCCAAAATCAAAATAGGAGCAACATTCTACACACACACACCTTCAAAATGAGGGGTGTTCAGGTTTTTTAAATGCAAAATTGAAAGAAATACGTCAAGTTGATATTGACCAAATTTTGACCGTATCACCCTTTATGCGTGGTCTCTACCATCGTGGGCAATAAAGTTGGCAAATCAGGAAAAGATATTTCCGATATAATCCGGAGAAACGATCCCATTGTTTGGCGTGCTTTATTACGGGTTGCAAAGGGTGTGTTCTTTTGATGGTTAATTTGTTGGTATTTGCTCTTATAATGATCATACATTGGAAAAGTGCTGATTAGACCTATTCCTAGTATTAAACCTGTTCAAGATTTGACTTAATCGATTAATATTAAGAGTTTAAACCACTTCAAATGTATGATTTAATTTCAGCATCTTATATAAATAAGTTAACATGAGCTGCGAATTCTAGTTTGAATTGTTCTGATAGAGCAGTTAATTTTTATATGTGACTAGACAATGAGCTTTCCAATAATCTCGGTTTGAACTTTGTGAAAACTGTAACTCCTCAATGATTATTTCTCTTCAAAGTCGCAAGTGAAACGCGATACAAAGGAAGAGAAAAACGACCATCAAAAACTTCAGTTTTCATTCGTGACCAATACAGTCCTGGAATCACAAAGCGGTAGTCTTTGACGTCTCGTGAAGTAAAACTTGTAAGGAGCACTGACAAATTTTGCATCTTGTTGGTGAGTATGCAATCTGTCAAAATGTGCATCATCAATACGTTAAATTATGTCAACTCCATATTCCTTTGAAAATCCAATTATTATCATCGTAAACCAATGATAAGCATACACAGATTTTGCAGGCTGCGACACGGTTTTTGTAAATGGCAATCCGGTATGTAATGTTGTTAAATGATGAACGTAGATTTTCCTCGTCTAACGTCTTTGCTTGATAATCGTGGAATGCAGTCAAAACTAACAGGTTGCTATGTCACCATGCATTGAATATTGAGCAACTCGAGTTGCTCATAGTTACTCAAAATTTACTCCAATATTACTCATTATCAAAAGTTGTCTCACCCCTAGGGGTTTAGTATAAGAAAGGAGTGGATTCAAAACAAACTGCCTTGGCAACCTATGCCTAAGTGAATTTTAGCAACACTGCCAGTGCAATCAAGATAGGCGCTGCTCGATTGGCTCTGGCTTTGACAGTTCGTTTGGCTCAAAACCAGGCCGGTCCGCTCTTCTCTTATACTAGACCCACTCTATTCTAAACCAAACAGATTCAAAAACATTCCGATTCTAAATTGGCATGACTTTAGAACCAAAAATAGATCAACAGTAGTAACCAGTGTCTGTTTTTATCATTTACCATCACAAGCAAGAAGTAGCGCTTCAACCCACCCAAGTAACCAACAAGCCCGCTAATTCGCCTTTTTGCAATATAAGGCTAATATGCCACTATTATAAAGCTTTGCATGCCATATGTTAGCCGTGTGTCAGCCTTATATTGCAAAAAGGCGAATTAGCGGGCTTGTTGGTTACTTGGGCAGTCAGTGTAGATGAATTGCGTTTCTTTTGTTAATCTTCGCTATCACGTACGAGCGAAATGAACAAATGAGCTCTTTATACATCAACGAATACGCGTTTGTTGATATTTACCAGTGCTTGATTATCCAACCCAAAATTGTCAAAACCCGAAGTGATCCTCAAAAGAAAAATAATCAATTTCATTTTGGGCTAAATTAATATTTTGAATATTGTCGACCCCAGAGCCTAAAACCTTGATATTATCATCAATTCAACATGAGGTAATAATTTCCCATCGATCTGTGTGTGAAAACCAACACAACTCGTTCCACAGCGCTATATTTGTGTAAAATGAAAATAATAATTTTGCAATTGATCCTCAAAATCATCCCCACCAAGATGAGACGAATATTAATATTGACAACAACACAGACGATAATGAAGAGTCATGAATGGGCAAACACAAATGTTGACTTCGATACTCAGAGGTTGCCTTGATCAAAAGAATTTCGTTATGTCTAAATTCAAGTTCACGCAGGTAGTTGGCCTATCTAGTTAAGGTTGTCTTCATTCTCAGCTAAGTTGAGTGTAGAAGAAATAATTTTTATCAGCACTGGTAGCAACAACTTCAAACCACTGCAAAATAAACTATCTGAAGTGCGATCCAAAAACTACTTGAATATGCATTTTGATAGACTAGCATCTTCTGTAAACAAATCGAACCAACTCGAATTCCCGAAACGAGTAGCAATTAACGTATCACCAACCAAACAAAAGACCGAAAATGACCATGACATTGAATTAGAGTTCTTGCTCGGCTAATGCACCCTACTGCGTGATCGTGCTCCACACAGCCGGAACGCAGCGCACCGCAGCAGAAACAGCAGCAGCGGGGTAATCTACACAAACACAAACGATTAGTCGACACACCGTAAAGTGGAAAAGAACTGACGACTGCTGGAAGAGCTCTTATCGCACAACAGTCGTCGTAATAGCCGAAATTGTGTGCATCGCTTTGCTTCGCTCGCCGAAACAAACAGCCAAACCATGATCACCCATCTCCCCTTTGTGAATGCACCAATTTACATAAAAGAGCCACCCTTATCTGTCAGGGGAACACGCTACCGGCAGCAGCAGCGCCTACTGCGAAAGACGGTGTAATTTGAACGAAAATTGCTGTCACAACCACCGCGCGCTTGCATTGTCAATAGTTTTTTTTTTTTTTGAAAAGTGCATCTTGTATCAAAGCGAGCGTAAACCACCGAATCGCCGTCGTAATGATGGCGCTATTTTATGGCAAAAGACGCGTCGCCTCCCCCGGGGCGATGTGCGATGGTCTTGGCTCCCTGTGGTGGACTTTTGAGTAGCTCTGTGGGTATTTCCAGCACACCTCGAAGTTTTGGTAATTGTTGCTGCATCAAACCGGAGTGGGGGAAAACTCACAAGTGAGTAGTTTGAGAGTTACTCATCGACCTCTCCCTAGTTAGTTTGTATGATCGGGGTTCGGTGCGGTGGCTGCGGGAAGTCATTCAAAAATTTCGAAAATATTGAATCCTTAAAACGGGACCAAAAAAACATCAACATCAAAAAAAAAACAGACGCAACCAGGAAGAGCTTAGCCACAGAACGTGTGTCGAACACATCTGCCACTTCGGTCGCTGGCTGACTGGCTGGCTACACACAGCGAGAAGCGGTTCTGTTTCCAGTTTTCGAGTTTGGGCACTTTTTGCATCAATTCGAGATTTTTTCTTTTTTTCTTTTTGGACAAAATGCACTTTTGATGAACTCAGAGGAGATGTAACCAGGGTGATGCGAAGGACAGTATTTTGGCTAGGCATTATGTTTTTGTTTTGATTTTTGCAATCATCGTAAAACGCCAGTAAATTAATTGTTTAGGCTTCCAATTAATCAGTTTACTGTTCCTGAGTGCTCATTGTCTTGGAAAAACACTGAAGACCGATTGAAACATTGATTTGTATATCGAAATTTAAAAACTATAGTTCATTTATCTTAAGGTTAGGGTAAGCCAACCAGGAAAGGGTAACCAAATTAAATGTGAGGTTGATGTAACAATCAGGGAATCAGCGCATAATGCTTATTAGTTAGTACCGTTAACTCGAGATAAGAAGAATCAACTACGCGGAGAACCAAAACTACCTAACGGTTGAGTTCTTTAAACATACTTTTGAGTTGATGGCTCTCACTTGCTCTTTTGTTGTTGTTAAAAACGAAAAGAGCAAAAAACCCAAAATTGTGTTCTATTCACCCAACTCGACAGCTCCGCGAGGGTCTTGGTTGGTTTGGTCTAAAAAAACTACAAGGGACAGCCCAATGGGGTTGTACGAATAGTTGACGTAGGACTACGCTCACATATGTTAACTATTTTGAACGAACGTTATTTAAAATTCCCGATATTATTATGACATCGGCGAATTTCTTCCGAAGTGTAATAATTGGTCAGTGTCCATTTTCCGGTTAATACTAATAATATTCTTTTTCAGTTCATGTGTAATTATTCTTGTGTTAGAAAATATTCCAAACTAACTCTTTCTTTGAAAATTGTGGTGGCTCTGAAAAGAGCCGTTTTGATGTTGCAAGGACCGTTTTGGTGATGTGGTTTTAAAATGAACGGTATGTAAGATGACGCTGTTGTAAAAGGATACTGTGAACACCCAATTCAAAAGGGAAGCATCCTACTGCCACTACTGTGTCGTCGGTGGCTATAAAATAAAGCAAATGATCAATTATTCCGGTATTTTCCTTGCAAACATCAAATCGATGCATGTGCCACTAGACTGATGCAAAATTTGACTTTTTCGCTCCACAGTGCTTAAATGGTTTCAAATAGGGTCCTGATTAGCCTCCCAAAGTTACAACTCATTTGGTTAGAAACAGACTTCGCACAAGCCATTTGAAGTTTACATGTAAATTAATATGGGAAATCTCAACTTTTTGTTCATTGTCCTCTAGTCTTTTTACATATTGAGCTGCGAAACAGTTCGATAGCCATTCATATAGAAAATTTTCTCAGCTACAACTTTACCGAAGATCGTTTCTATGTAAAACGAGACAGGAGAAAGTTATTAATTATTTAAGAGATTGGTAAACTTATGACATGATCAAGCAGCTGCTCTGTAGGCAACACTGTATTATGCAGTGTGACATAGTAGCCATGATTTTTGTGTCCTATTCAACGCCCCAGAAACACCAATGTTGCCTGCTGAGCAGTTGATTGAGCATGATCATAAGACATCAGCGCATTGAACCATTGAAAACTTTCGATCCTTGCATTTAATCAAAAAGTGGCCTTCAACAAAGTTGTAGCTGGGAAAATTTCCTACAAGTACAGTTGAAATCTTTTGAAGCAGACCGATATGGTGAATTATTAGATAGACATGAACAAAAATCTTGGTTTTACCATAGTAATTCCCATACAAACTTCAAATGGTTTGTGCCATCTCAGTTTCTCACCAAATGGGTTCAAATTTTGAGAGGTTAGTCAGGATCTGATTTGGAATCGGTTAAGTATTGTCGAACGAAAATTTCAAATTTTGCATCACTCTAATGTGCCACCCAATGTAGTCGGCAGCTTAGGGTCTGATACGAGATCGAGTTGCAGATAATTCTTCATAAATTTTACGAATCCGATATTCTCAGCTTTCGAGACCTCTACGTTGAAATCCCCCGCAGGTGCTGGTTCTAGGAATTTCATTCATGCCAAGTTTAGTAGAACTCCTAAACCATCTCTTTTGAAATTAGTTATTGGCCCTGAAAAGGGCCGTTTCAGATAGGCAAAATGAACGAAGCTTAACCTCCGAAACCATACAGTGTGCATCCCTGAGATACGCATTATCACGACGAGCCTGACGACAGTCTTGGAGTTAGTTTAGTTTAAATGATCTTTATTTCAGTTCAACTCGGATGATTACCATATTCATTTTTCTAAGTGATTTAATTGCTTTCTTCATCTTTAGGTATGGGCAAAATTCAAAATTTGTTTTACAGAATTAGTCCTAGACTTAGTACACGGTCGACCACCTTGGTGGGATTGGCTAAATAGGACCTAGATTATTTAATACACTAGTAACCTCAACTTCTGTCACAATGTTTCATTGTGACTAATCAACACTCAATGGGTAAAATATCAAATTTGCGGTAAATTTGAAAAAGGTAACTTGGAGTGTAGAGCGCACTGCCCACTGGACGACTCTGAAGCCTGACCAATATATATAGATACATTCAAACCATTGGCATTTTGTATTTGAGATAAGACAGAGACAGGATGCGGAGGGCCCGCTTAGGGGGAGCGTAACCCATGTTATGGCTTCCATTTATTAAATAGTTCAGATAGGCTGGAAATGATAGATTCATGTTGAGAAAATGTAACATATAGTGCCCGTTCACTGATCAAAATTAAATTAGATTCAAATCGTCAGGCCCTGCCCTGTAATAAGGGGATTGACGATGATTTGTCAAGTTTCATTTTGCATTTGCATATAATTGTAAGTTTAGGTTTGCTTTTGTAATTGTAAGATAGATAGTTTGGCTCAATTGAAACATTGAGTTGTATAAACTTGACGAATCATACCTCTAAAATAGTAGAAGTTACAAAGCCGCATTATCTAACAACCACTGTCTGCAACTAATGTTGGATGGGTCAGCAGGGCTGATTACGGATCAAAACTAACATAACTCTAACACTGAAATTATCCCGAAACTAACGCTCATTCATTGCACTTTGAGTCATAAAGTAGTTTTATTTATTTTCCTACTAATCTATCTACACACTTAGTTTTTTCTACCGAGCTCGGCTGTGTGGGTCTCGGCGGGGAGGGGGTTTCGCTGAGATCTCGGCGGGAGTGACATTTGATTGCCGAGTCTCGGATTATGCCTTTTCTAATAATCTGCCTACGTTTCTTTTATATGTTATCTACTTCATCCCTTTTTTATTTGTCTGCTCTTCTTTCCTCTTCTTTTCTTTTGTTTTGTTTGTTTACATATAACTAATACTAATACCTCCTTGTTTCTCTCTAATTTGTCTACTATGTCCCACCATCACGATGAGAGATGAGCTACCGTACATGGTACACGCTCATATACACTCCCAAAATAGTATGCCGCAAGTAAGTATATCACAGAGGCAACTAAAGATCCAGAAACGAAAACCGATAACGCTGAAGATAATGAGTTGTGGTGATTTATATGACTAAATAGTATTATTTATTTATACTAACCTAAACACAACGTGGGGTGACCCAAATCCAAACGATCACTAACCAAAATAATAGACTTATCTTTTTTCAGCAGCACTACACCAGCCAGCAAAGTTCAACAATCCATCGTTGCTTATGCCTTTGTTGTCGTTTGGAACCAGTTTTGCGAGGTAGGCGACGATTGTGCGTATTTCTCGCGTAACTTTTGAAAAGAGCCTATTTATAGCCTGAACAATACGTAAAGAGCAAATTGAAATATCGCGTGAAAGTGGAACTTAATGAAGGCCTAAGTACTTTTTCGTAGTTTTTAGTTTTCGGATTTGAAACATCGTCGGTTACAGTGGCCTGCTTACTGAGCAGAAAAACGCGGTCCCAGGTCCTTACATATCAAAGAGATTTATGGTAAAATCGCTTGTGTATCGTGTATTTTGCGAAACTCGTTGTTGTCGTTGGTTCCGGGTTTGAATGGATACAAAAATTTGAGCAACGGTATTATGTGATATGAGGGGCTCGGTGGCCTTAGAGCAACCGTTTTTGCTTACTGAGCAGAACATCATGAGTCTAATCTCAGGCCCATCCACATTCAAGATTCGTCAATCGTTTTATTTGTTAATATGACTACATGGTAATAATAGCAACTCGGTGATTAAAAAGGTGCTCGTCTGCCTAGTGGCAAACGTTTTTGCTTACTGAGCAGAAGACCGTGGGTTTAGTCCCAAGCTCCTTCGCGTTATATGATCGTTAGGACATCAATTCAGCTTATCGTTTACCAAAACGAACCCTGCTGCAAACCCAACCCTCTTATCCAACATCCCAGTGATTCCTCGTGGAAGTGCAGAGGTGCTCTCGGCTTCCATCAAAGCGAGTGTCATGTCAACACAATCCTTCCCATTCCTTTCTTGACCTGTGTTCGGGCGCGGCCGGCGCTGGTATTGCCTAATTTAAGATCACCAGTTTTTACACATTGAGAATGATTGCTAGTCCCAAGCATCGTCTATTGGTTCTCTGTGTAATTACAGCTGATCTGGCAATAACAGAGTAGCAACCGTGGGCGGTCAATCAAGCTCAAGCTCAAGCTCAAGCTCGACCACCTTGGTGGGATTGGTTCGTTTTGTTTTTAGAATTTGAAGAGAAACTACTTAATACTACTATTTACAGCTTAAAACTAACCTACTCTACTATATACACCTAACCTGCTATGTACAAATTGCTTATTAAAGCATGCTCAGAAAGATTGCATTTTTTCGATAAATTTGGTTGTCATATCCTCAATTTTGGAATCTACTTTGGGTATTTCCACCTCTTGATGGAGGTCTGCTATTCTTGTGTCGAATGGACGATCTAGGATTATCCTCAACACTCTATTCTGTGCAACCTGGATTTTGTTCCTGTGGGTCTGAGCGCACGATTCCCACACCGGGGCGGCATAGAAGATCGCGGGGGCTATGATCTGTTTGTAAACAGTCAGTTTGTTTTGCCTTGAGAGGCGGGATCTGCGGCAAATGAGCGGATACAAACACCTAACCAAGGCGGAGCACTTAACTAGGGTTTTCTCTATGTGCGAGCGGAACAGGAGCTTCTCATCGAACAACATCCCGAGATAAGTAACATCAGCGGACCACTCGACCCTTGTACCATCCATGATTACGGTACAGGAGGGAGACGGTTTAAGTTTTGGCGATTGTCTGTGAAGGAACATGATCGCTTGGGTTTTCGAGGCGTTGATTTTGATTTTCCACGTGGTGGCATAATCAGTAAAGGTGTCAAGGCATCGTTGGAGCTTGTTCGTAATATCACGAGGCATCCTACCCTTGGCGGCTTTCGCGGTGTCATCTGCGAACAGGAAGAACACGCCTTTTCGACGTCTAACAAGACCGTGGCTGTGGACTTGGATACAGCTTTGTTACTTCGGATGTTATTCATCACCCGCACTAGCTGATGATTGGTGGAATGCCCCTTACGGAACCCGAACTGTTCCGGAAGAAGAATGTCATGTTCCTCCACAAACTTGTTCAGTCGGCTGAGGATCAATTTTTCGAACAGCTTGCTCAGCGCTGAGAGCAGGCTAATCGGTCTGTAGCTTGACGGTAGTGAAGGGTCTTTCCCAGGTTTGCGGATCGGGATGATTTTTGCCACCTTCCAGATGCTTGGAAAGTAGTGCAGCTCCAAGCATCTGTTGAGGATGGCGGCCAGCAGCGAGTGCACCCTCGCGCTGAGATTTTTCAACTCTAGGTTGAATATTCCGTCAAACCCGGGAGCCTTCATGTTCGTACTGTGTTTCAGCGCTGAGCAAATTTGTTCCTCTGTAATCCGTTCTTCTGGAGGGACGGCACAAGGGGAGGCATCTAACGTCTGGACGCACTGCACAACCTGGTTCTCGAGTGGACTTGGGATTGTAGAGCCAAGCAAATGCGACTGGGCAATGTGCTCCCCAATTGCATTGGCCTTCTCTTCGTTGGTGATAAGCCGTTCGTCATTGACTCTAAGTGGTGGAATGGGCTTGGGGTGAGACTTCAGCACCTTGGCAACCTTCCAGAATGGTCTGGAACGGTCGTCCAGGTTCTGAACGAGCCGCCCGAAACTCTCGTTCCGGATTGAGACCATTCTGGAAGCGATCTGCCGATTCAGATCGACCATTTCGTATTTACGCTGCAGATCCCCAGTCCGCTGAAACTGGCGTCTACGAACATTTCTGAGCCGAATCAAGAGTTTGGTGTGGGAATCAATTGCTTGGAGCTTACCCCCCACAGGAACTCGTCGAACGCTCTCTTCGTCAGTCACGGATATGGCTTGATGGAGACCCTCCAGGGCCCAGTCGATGTCCTCCACTGTGTCGAGCGGTGGGTTGTCGTCGATGTGGCGGTCGACCACGCGCCGAAACTGGACCCAGTTGACTCGATGGTAGTCCTTCCGCAGACACGGCGCAGGGGCCACGTTGCAGCCCTGCTCGGTCAGCACCGGTTGGTGGTCCGAACTCAGGTCCGGTGTTTGCCAAGAACAGGTCCAGCGTCGATGGGTTGTCCGCCGGTGATGTGAAGGTTGGTTCGTTCGGAAACCAGACGGAATAGAGACCATGCTGGGAATGGTCGAATAGCAGGCGGCCGTCCTGGTTCTGCTGGTAGTTCCGCCAGGCCTCATGCCGGGCGTTCAGGTCCCCTCCGATTACGAAGCGGGCATTGGTGCGGGTTATGATGGCAAGGTCGTTCTTGAACTGCTGTGCTGTACCATTGCTAACGGTACATTGCCGGGGGCAGTAGGCGGCGATGAACCGGACGTTTCCGGTCGATGTTTCTACCTCTACGCCGACGGCCTCGATGATGGAAGTGCGGTAGTGGGGTAGGGTGCAGTACTTGATGCCTTTCTTGATGATGACCGTGACACCACCCTCCCCCCCCCCCCCCCCCTGGAGCTGGTGCGATCAAGTCGGACAATGCTGTGGTCAGGCAGCCAGAAGCTGTCACCGGTCTTGAGGTGGGTCATTTGTCAGGCGTTCCAGTTGGCGATCTTTATGGCTTCACGGTCCATAATTAGCGACGAAGAAGATGATAGCTTGGAGCTGTTGTGTTCTTGTAGCGCAGGTGCGCTTGATGGTGATGGCCTGGGCCAACAGTGTGACGATCTCATCCGTTGACAGCGGAGAATCGTCTGTAGCTTCGCCGGTTGTACCGGCCAATCCCGGAGCAGGGGGATCCGTCGATGGCCCGGAAGCTTGACCGGGTACTGCAGCGGCAGCCGACTGGGCAGCAGCCAACTGTTGGTTGAGCGGGAGCGGCGGTAACACTGGAATTGGCCGTGGTTGGACCGGTGATAACGGAGGAAAGTTCTGCGCGTTGTTTTCCGGAACCTTCTTGCGACCGGGCTGGCTGTTGGACGAGGCCTTCTTCCGGATCTCGGCGTATTCGGCCCACTTCGGACAGGCCTTACTCGTGGCCATGTGGGCGGCACCGCAGTTGGCGCATGTGGGAGCGGCTTCCTCGATGCTGTCGCAGTTGTCGATCTTGTGGTTTTTGCCGCATTTGATGCAGCGGCTGGCCATGCGGCAGTTCCTAGTGCCGTGCCCGAACAATAGGCAGTTCGAGCATTGAGTGACGCCACGGTGGGTCGGCTTATACCGCTCTCACTTGTGGATTTCGACCGGCTTGAGGCCGTTCGCCTTAATCTCGTTCATTAAGGTGGTGGTGTCCATGTCGTGGAGCCCGCGCAGCACCACTTTCAGCGGCTTGGTGGCCTCGACGTCGTGGGAGAAGTACTCCAGCTTCATCCTGTCCAAGAGGGCCAAGACTGCGTTGTAGTGATTTTCGGCCGAGACCATCAGTTTGTAGCCTTCCGTGCAACGTTGAATGGTGCAGCGAAGGCCCTGCTTAATGTAGAAATCTGTGGTGGATACGGCCCTGCGCAAGCAATGCGCAGACGGACGATAAAATGTATGTAAACAAAAAGATCAGCATAAACGCGATCACGCCACTCGGGCAGCGAACGCAGTTTGTGCTGATCCAGCAGAAAGGGTCACGTCCGCCACCGCTAGGTAGGTTAAGTTAGCATAAGAGAGAAGTAATAAAATGATTCTTAGTTCTGACACGGAGGCGAGCAGTTGAGTTGATTTTATCATACCGAAAGCCAAGTGGCTAATACTAACAGATAGAGGAAAAACTTTTCATGGCGATCCTGCCAGGAGCTCTAAGGAACAGTAGATGAGTGCTGCAAATTGTGTGCCGTTAATTGAACGCTACCGCCGCCGCGACGAAAAGTGATAATTAATGACGAACACAAAGTGTGTTTGATCGAGTTCGAACAGCGAGTGCACTGCGATGCGATGCGGCAGAAAACCAACCGGTCGCGAAAAGAAAGTTTCTGTGATTAACAGGCCAATAAACTACAATTACAACAGCCAAGCCTGATAGTCGTTAAATTAGTGAAAACAGTGGAAAAAATTTAGTAATCAAACGAAACCGCGAGTGACAATATGGGTTGGTTCAGTGCGGACGAAATCGTCGCCGCACCAGCCGCCGCGAGTGGGGGACAGCCACAGCCCCAGTGTGGACATCATACAACCCAAACAGTGGCTCTGTGTGCCATGGCGGTCTTTGCCGCTGGCTATTTGATTTTCAAAGGAGTAGCGAAGATCAACCGCCACAACACTGAGCGCGTTGCCGAGAGGGCGGCACGCCGTGTGAATGCGCAAGTTTAAGGTTTGAAGACGGACTCCTCTCAATAAGTAAATTGACAAAACTTTGACCGATATTCAAGTGCAAGGAAAAATATTTGAAGCCACTGCTGGGAAATCTTACGAAGTGCTATTGGAAGTGCGGCTAAAATCCAGTGGAAGCTGAAATTTACAATAAACCACCACCCCACGAGTGCGCATGGAAGAAAAAAAAGGCGAACCGTAAAAGACAAAGTGAACAAAAATTAAAAAAAAAAAAAAAACATTGAACATGTGGACAGTATCGATTTCTTTATAGTTGCTCAAGCGATAGAGCAATTTGAACGCGAAAAAAAAGTTTTGGGAACGAATTTCCCGTAGAGACAAAAAACTATCTGTGGAAGTGATGGCCGCGAAGCGTGCAATCTTTGAAGCGGTATACAACCTGGCAGCAGGAGCTGCCCTGAGGATAAGGTCGGCAGGCCTCATCGAGGACTTAAACTGGGCCTACAACGGCCTCAAGATGACCGTAGATGCTGTGAAGCCCTAAGTGAGTCGCCGTGCTGTAACGACGAGAACGTAGTCGTCATCGTCGTCGTTGCCGGTTTGCAGAACAAAAAGGGAAGCGATAGTAAGTGCCTGATAAAATGAACTGATATCGGAAAACATAATCATATAATCAAGTTGCATAACACTAGTAACAAGTAAGGTGTGTTCTAGAACCTTTTCCAATATTCAATGTTTACAAGAAGAGAAAAAAAAAAAATAATCTCAATGCATTCAAGTGTAAATCTAATAGAGTTCTACTAATAGGACTCCCAATATTTATATAGGCAGTGGAAATTTTTGTTTTGTGCATTATAATTACTTATTTACGATTATATCGATCTACATGATTCTCTATTGCTTTACTCATTTGTCGATTTTCTTGCTAATGAATTGAGTACATGACTAAAAGAGCGTAAATTTGCATTTAAAGTTGGAAATTTTTCCGAAACATACATTGATATCACATAAGAAATTATTTCGAGAAATCAGGTCGTCACTGTGTTCCCTAATTGGTATTAAAGTTCTCCATTGTGGAAGATTAGCAAAGCAAGACGAACCGAAGCCATTATTTCACACTATGAAGCTATTTTAAGATATTTTCTGAAAACCTTCTAACTTCTTGAGTCAAATCCTCTGAATTGTCTATGTTAGGTCACATTGTAGGCATACATGGACCAATATGTAGAAAAAGAGACAGTAGTGAAAAATTTATTAAAGGCTGTTGCCACAGTTAACGCAACGAGCCCCCAATATTCCAAAAAGAAGGATACGGTGCTCAGACACGTAACTTCACTGCAAAAGTTTGTACTGTCATTAGCAAACAAGAAGATTGACAACGCGTTCGCAGCATTTAGGCTGCAAGTTAACCAATTTTTCATAAGAAAAGAGGAGGAAGACGGAGAAGAAGGAGAAGAAGAACAAGAAGCAGAAGGTGAACAGGAAGAAGAAGCAGAAGGTGAACAGGAAGAAGAAGCAGAAGGTGAACAGGAAGAAGAAGCAGAAGGTGAACAGGAAGAAGAATCCGAAAGCGAATCTGACGAAGAAAAAACTAAGCCCATAATGCCGCCCAAACTGGATCTTAGCTTGGCAATCCGCGTCGTGGATAAATACGACGGGGATGCAGCCACGCTACAATCCTGGTTGGATAGCGTGCAGGTTCTTCGGGAGGACGATCCTACCGTCCCGGAGGCCAATTTTATTAATTTTTTGAAATCGCGGTTAATTGGTGCCGCGAGGGGATCCATTGATGGAACCCAAACACTGGCAGATGCGACAACTGCCTTGAAAACAAAGTTCGCAATTCAACTTACACCTATTGCGGTGGAGGCTGAATTACGAGCTTTGAAGCAAAAGAACAAAACAGTGACGGATTTTGGCAGCGAGGTAGAAAAGCTCGCTACCAAATTAGCGTCCGCATGGGTTTCGAAGGGTGTGCCCTTCACCACTGAGGCCTCAGCGAAGCCAGTAGTGGAACCCATAGCAGTGCAAACCTTCATAAACGGTCTTAAGGATCAATCAGCAGCTTACCTAGTGAAATCTAGGAATCCAAAGACGTTGACTGCTGCTATTTCGGATGCATTGGAGGTGCAACCTCATGCATCCGCTGAGTCCGCAATGTGGGCTCAGGGGGGTTATCAACCTCCATTTTTCAACAGGGGAAACCGTAGAGGTAACCACCGCGGAGGCCGTGGTAACAATTACCATGGTAATCGTGGCGGTAACCGAAACTACGACGGGAATGGTCGCAACAATCGACCGCATCAAAACAACAATGGTTATCGGGGTAACCAAAATAATCAAGGTTACCGTGACGACCATGGAAACAATCGAAATCAGAATCACAACCGTGGTGGATATCACGGAAATAACAACAATAATAGCAGTAACAACAACAGCAACAACAACAGTAACCGCAGAAGAAATGCGAACGTGGCTGAAGAACCACAGCCGTCGCAACAGCAACAACCCCGAGAAGAAGCAAACGTAGGGGAGTTTTTTCGCTAATTCGATCAATACTAATAGAGCATTACGGTTAGATTTTCTAATCGATGCCAAAAATTTTAAGTTGATAGTGGACAGTGGTGCATCATGCTGTCTCATAGATCAACGTTATTTAACAAAAAATTTGAACAGATGCATTGATCCATCCCGTACCATAGAGGTGTATGGTATAAATGGAATTACCAACACCTTGGGAGCGGTTGATACTTATTTGGAATATAAACAGTTAGTATATCCTATAACTTTTCACGTGGTAGATCATTTACCAACCAGTGTAATTGGTCTAATCGGCACAAATTTTTTGAAAAAATTTGGTGCGAAAATCGATTTTGAACATTCTACGCTATCGCTAAGAGCGCCTCGATATGAGGAAAACTTCATAGTACCTCCCAGAACAGAAGTCGTTACCTTCATAGACACCCGGTATTCCAAACCGTTGGTGATTTTGAATGAGGAAATAAAGCCTCATGTTTTTATTGCGGGTGCAATTGTGCAACCGGTGCAGGGAAAGATCCCTGTCCGTATGATGAACGTTAAAAATAAGCCTGTAAAAATTGAGAATTTAACCATTTCAACAAAGCCTTTCGAAAACTATGATGTCATAGAAATCGAAAGCGCTTCCAAGCATAATGATGCGAGAGTGGGCGAGCTTTTATCGGAGTTGAACCTTGATGGGATCAACCCGAAAGACCAGCCAGTTATTCAAAAGCTGTGCATGAAATATAACGATATTTTTTGTCTGAAGAATGACAAATTATCGGTGACAAGAATTTACCAGCCATCACTCACGGTAAAGCCAGATGTACACCCAGTGTACACCAGGCCTTACAAATTACCACAAGCCCAAAAGGAGGAAGTCCAAAGGCAAGTGGATAAAATGATCGATGAAGGGATCATTGAAGACGCCGTTTCAGAATGGAACAGCCCGTTGTTGCTAGTTCCAAAGAAATCGACCGATGATAAAAGAAAATGGCGATTAGTTATTGACTATCGCAAGCTCAACAACGCACTGCAAGACGACAAATTTCCACTTCCTAACATAGAAGAGGTAATTGAGTCGTTAGCCGGAGCGAAATATTTTTCGCATCTGGATCTATCTCAGGGTTACTACCAGTGTGAGTTAAGACCTGAAGATAGATCGGTGACAGCTTTTAGTACTAATAGGGGTCAGTATCAAATGACTCGTCTCCCTATGGGACTAAAAGTAAGCCCTTCAACATTTTCCAGACTAATGACCGTAGCAATGTCAGGTCTCAACATGGAAAAGTGCCTTGTATATCTGGATGACATAATCATCTTTGGAAAAACTTTAGAGGAACACAATAAAAACCTCGCGGAAGTTTTTGAAAGGTTAAGACATACCAACCTAAAACTAAATCCGCAAAAGTGTAATTTTTTAAAGACCGAGTTATTATATTTGGGTCATCTAGTATCTGTCGAAGGAATTAAGCCAGATCCTTCGAAGATCGAAATCATAAAAAGGTGGAGTAGTCCTCAAACAGCCGACGAAGTAAAGCGCTTCGTAGCGTTTGCGAACTACTACCGCAAACACATAAAGGATTTTGCCAAATTATGCAGTCCTTTGAATAAACTAACGCGGAAAAATGTGGAGTTCGTCTGGACAGACGAGTGTGAACACTCCTTCCAGTTTCTGAAGGAATGCTTCATGAACCCGCCTGTCCTTGACTACCCTGATTTTTCCCCGTCAAACATTTTTTCTTTGCATACAGATGCATCAGGTAAGGCATTGGGTGCAGTCCTAAGCAACCAAAATGCTAGGCCAGTTGCATTTGCAAGCAAAGCCCTGAACAGTGCTGAAAAGAATTACAGCACCATTGAAAAAGAACTTTTGGGTCTAGTCTGGGCGATTCGACATTTTCGACCATATCTGTATGGTAGAAAATTCGAATTGTATACAGACCACAGACCGCTAGTATATTTATTTACATTAACTGACCCTTCGAGCAGACTGACCAAGTTTCGTCTCGCTCTGGAGGAGTATAAGTTTGACGTAATGTACAAAAAGGGTACGGAAAATGTGGTAGCGGACGCGTTATCACGAATTTCCGTAGAAGATTTGAAAGCTCTCACACCGCAGACTGGTTTGGTGTGTACAAGAGCTCAAGCCAAGAAACAGCAGGCGTCAGATGAACTAAAGGCAGGAGATGAGAAAGAAAAACTTAACTACATAGAAATACAAATTGGGCCCAAAAACAGCGACAAAAGTAGCCAAGCTACAGAAACAACAATTGATGAGCAACTGAAGAAAGGAGTTCTCTCTATCGAGCCTAATACGTCATTAACTCACCTACGGGGAGTGATGAAACGATTGGTGGACTTCGCGAGAGCAACTAAAATTATAGGCCTTACACTGAAATGTTCGAACGAAGCAAAATCGTTGAGGGAAAAGATTGAAGCCCTCCAAGTTAGTGGCATGCCACCTATTTTTATAATAGGAAAGAAAATCACGGAAATTACGAACAAAAAAAAAGACCAACAGGTTGTAATAAACGATTTCCACGTATTGCCAACTGCAGGGCATGCGGGAATCAAGAGAACAACCAACACCATCAAACAGCGATATCACTGGAAGTCCATGGATAGTGATATCGCATCCTTTATCAAAAATTGTCCTCAATGCCAAAAGAACAAAAGCCAAAATACTAGACAACCAATGCAGTTGACTAGTACGGCCAGTTCGGCGTTCGAGAAAATTTTCTTGGACCTTGTAGGTCCTCTTCTACCAGACGCGCAAGGGAATCAATATATTTTGACAACCCAATGCGATTTAACCAAATACATTACGGCAACACCAATTTTGGACAAATCGGCAGATGCTGTGGCCAAAGCATTCGTCGATAATGTCATTTTAAATTACGGTGTTCCAACGCAAATCTTAACAGATAGAGGGACAGAATTTATGTCTGCTCTATTTGTTAAAATATGTAATCAACTAAAGGTAGAGAAGTTGAACTCTACCGCCTATCATCACCAAACAATCGGATCGTTGGAAAATTCCCACAAAGTCTTGGGAAATTTTCTTCGTATCCAAACGGGAAACTCATACGGAAATTGGTCTGCCTGGGTACCGTATTATAAGTTCGCTTATAATACAACGGTACATAGTGCAACGGGCAAGACTCCATATGAACTAGTATTTGGGAAGCTTTGCACACTTCCATCAAACCTAACAGAACAGAATGAGACCGACCCTGTCTACAATGTAGACGATTATGCTAGTATTTTGAAATTCCAGTTGCAAAAGTCCCAAATAGAAGCTAGAAAAAGTCTTCTGAAAGGGAAAGCAACTAGGGTAGAAAAGAACAAGCAAGGATGTAGAGACAAAATTTTCGCAAAGGGACAACAGGTCCTGGTAAAGAGAGAAGTGGGGTCTAAATTGGAGCCTAAATATGAAGGGCCATATCAGGTCCTTGAGGAGTTAGGTTCCAATATAAAGATCCAAATAGGGAATAACACGGATATCATTCATAAGGATAGGATTAAAATTTTTTTTAACTCGAAATAGTTTCTTAATGTGGAAACAACAATACCGAAAGAAAAAAAAAAAAAAAAAAAAAAAAAAAAAAAAAAAAAAAGAGAAACATATTACAAACACATTTTCATAACTAATACATCTATATTACAATTATATACAATTATGTTACACACATTTATATAGTAAAACAATTATATTATACAATCTTGATACAAAAAAAAAACTCAACATAAATAATTCAAAAACAATTTAAAAACTTATTCTGTTGAATAAATTTTTAAATTTCATTCGGATAGGGCGTGTGGTGGATACGGCCCTGCGCAAGCAATGCGCAGACGGACGATAAAATGTATGTAAACAAAAAGATCAGCATAAACGCGATCACGCCACTCGGGCAGCGAACGCAGTTTGTGCTGATCCAGCAGAAAGGGTCACGTCCGCCACCGCTAGGTAGGTTAAGTTAGCATAAGAGAGAAGTAATAAAATGATTCTTAGTTCTGACACGGAGGCGAGCAGTTGAGTTGATTTTATCATACCGAAAGCCAAGTGGCTAATACTAACAGATAGAGGAAAAACTTTTCAAATCCAGCTTCGATAGCAGGATAGCAACTTCACTTTTTGATGCTTATTTTGACCATGAATACCTACCTCTTTTATACCTACTCGAAGTTTAATTTCTTCTTGCAAGTTGTTGCATTTTTGTTCTTTCATCGTTTATGATTGGTTGAACATAACAAAAGTATGTTATTAAATAGAGGATAAAGCGGTTGAATTAAAACAACGTGTTCGATTCATCGTATCTGCACCGTAACTAAGCACAATGGCTCTATCTATGGCATTCTATCCAATAATTAAAAAAAATAAAAAGTTAATTCCTGGATTCGAACCCGTGTATTCGGCATGTGATCTACGATTGCTAGCCACTGCGCCACAAGAGTGATGGAATACCATGCGGGCAAACACCAATTTAAATTCATCAAGGTGTTGTGTTTCGTATTCAAGTCAGTCAGCTGGCTCA
Organism: Ochlerotatus camptorhynchus; assembly: GCF_037179485.1. Lineage (NCBI taxonomy): Eukaryota > Metazoa > Arthropoda > Insecta > Diptera > Culicidae > Ochlerotatus > Ochlerotatus camptorhynchus. Next base: position 437,936 of record NW_027040802.1, on the reverse strand, counting down.
GAAAACTCCAACAATAGGCGGGACAACAGCTCACTTAAATATATTTCAGATGACGAAGTGGTTCGTGCTGAGACTCTCACGCAGAAGGACTGGGTTTAATTCTTCCAACAGCTCCATTACTACCACTAATGCTGATTAAATCAATGCACATTAATACCTGCCTTTAGAAATAACTTTCATAAAAGTGCGAACTAAAAATAGAATTCGTGTAGAGGACAAAAACCTTTTTTAATTTATTTTCTAAAAGTTCCGTTCAAGTTCCGCCAGAGGCTGCTTAGAATGCTCTTCAATTATGGCACCGGAACTTTCAAGTTCTTATAACGACTTAAAAATGAGGCTGCTTAGAATTCTATAGACCACCTTCAACCAAGGTGCTTAAGCTATAAATAGCCTTTTATCCGAACTTTTGGTTACTTGGGATGTTGCTTTGTTTTTCTTTCTGTGATTATTTGACATGTAATTTTACTATTATTATTATTATGATTAGTATTATTAACATCATTTGGGCTACAGCCAGCCTGTTGATGTATGGCAACAATAAACAATAAACAATTTAAATTCGTATCAGACCATTTGATTTCGATTTGTTGTAGGATTCGTTTGGTATAAATATTGTTATAGTTTATCATTGGAAAACTATTGAAAGTTTACCAAACTATTTAGCCGTAATCAACCAACTACGTGCTTCCTTCATGACACATATACAGATTTATCTGTAACCCTTATTATTATTTTTTTTTTCAATATTCTGATGCCGATTACAATTTTTTGAAAAATATACAGAATTTTCAAATAAGATTTTTTTTAACAGGCTGGAACGCGCCAAAATTGGTCGACAAAAAAAATCGCTTCTTTCAGTCAAAGTTCATATCATAAAAATCTTTTTATTTTTTCTTTTGGTAGTTCAATTCATATATTTAAAAATGTTCGTTTATTCTTTTGGTTTGCCAAATCCGAACTGCCGTGTCTGCCGCTTAACCCCTTCCATTAAATTTTGCACAGTGGTCTCATCGATCTAATTCGCCGCCGAACGCCAGTTAGATTTAAACTGCTGCTCGTTTTCCATGGATTTATTAGTTTTTTGAGATTCCGTTTGACCAAGGCCCAATACCGTGCGATAGGGCGGAGTTCTGGGCTGTTGGGAGGGTTGTGGTCTTTGGGTACCACAAACACGTTGTTCGCATCGTACCACTCGATTGCCTTTTTCCCATATTGACAGCTCGCCAAGTCCGGCCAGAACAGCACAAGTCTATTATGTTGCTTTAGGAATGGTAGCAGCCGCTTTTCCAAGCTCTCCTGGACGTAGATCTCTTGATTTATGGTGCCCGTAGTAATGAAAATGCCGCTTTTTAGACCACACGTGCATATGGCCTGCCTGACGAGATATTTTTTCGGGAACTTCGATAGTTTGATGGTTTTGAAAATTTCAGCCACCTTCCCTTTTCCGGGTGCGGTATAAAACTCCTGTCCCGAAAGCTGCTTGAAATCCGCCTTCACATAAGTTTTGTCGTCCATGACGACACAGTCGAACTTTGTGACCCGATTCGTATACAACTTTCGGGACCGCTGCTTTGCCTATGTGTTTTGTTTGTAATCTCGGTTCGCCACCTTCACCCTCTTAAACGTCGACAACCCGGCTCGCTTCTTGGCCCGCTGCACAGTAGTATGGGAGACATTGAGCTTGCCAGCGACGTCCCAGATGGAGAGGTTAGGATTCCGCTTATATTTCACCGCCACCTTCTTCGTCGTCGCTGTCACGTCCGGATTACGATTGCCGCCGCTTCCAGGCTTCCTGGCTCCCCGAACACGATTAAAACGTTTGTCACGGTCGATTTGGCCACATCCCGCAATTTTGCCAACTTGGCGTGTGAGAACGTCGGATTCTCTTGCTGTGTGAGCAAAATTTTGACACGCTGCTCCTCTTGCTTGGACGTCATTTTGAAAACTGGAAAGCAAACGGTGAAAACTCATCAAAGCATCCATTGTATATACACTCCACTTCCAAATGCAGCATTTCAGGTTTGTTTTTATCAATTTTTAACAGAAATACACCAAATTGATGTTTTGCGCGTTCCAGAGTTTAATTATTGATTCTGATATATAATCATTTCTTCCTTCTGAGCAGCTTGAATTCAATCTATGAGCATCAAACCCAAAGCAAATGTTTCATTAGATAAAATATGATTGTATTGTATTGTCGTCGAAAGGACTTGGAATCTTTTGAATGGACCCTGGAGATTTGTCTCTGGAACTGAATGTTTTGTATTTTCAGACGTGTCAAGAAGCGGATCTCTTGTTTCATGGGACTCTGACAATCGGGATTTTTACATATATGTATGGCTGGCAGCCCGAAAGCTTCAATTAAGATGGCAGCCCCATCACGGTTGGAAAGAAGACTTAAGATCAATCGCATACTGTCTCCGAAATACGAGAACTCATAGAACGAGCAACTTTTCACTACCGATTCCTACTTTCTTAATTAACTTTCAGACTTTTGGCAACCCTGCCACTGACAAAGATGCTCGGTTCAACAGCACGACGCAACTGCATAAAAGCACATCTCTCATGCCGTATACGAATGATGGAGTTTACTTTTTTTTTTGGGGAGCACGCGTCCGCAACTGGATGGACTCATCTCAATCATCCGATTTGCAAATTCACGGGATCACAGAGGTCGGACAATGCACTTTGTCGGGTTTTATTTTCAAGTCTACGTCAAACTATGTTGCAATCCGGCAGGCAGTGCAAGTGTTAGCTTTGGCAGCATACTCGCTCAACCCGGACGGACGGACGGACTCGAGACCATGAAGGATCGCTTCGCTTATTTTGGTTCGGTCGGTGGCGATAAGCGATTATTCGAAAATGCATTACTTTGAAACGCATGCATGCTCCCGATTTCGGATGAATGGAGTGTCAGTCGCTTAAGGCAAACACACGGCTCTTCTTGATAAGTCCCTTCGCTTCGGTACTTATTTGCTAGATGAGAGGGATTATCTTAAATTGTCTACTTGTTCAAGTGTACTCAATCTTCCAGCAGTGAATTCATGCCCATTGGATTGGGAGGCTGACTTCTGGCGATAGCCTCACGGTTACGGAAAGTGCAAATATATTTACGTCGAACTCTTGACGTTCGGCGATAATGAATTTTGAAATAATTTTAATGCTATAACCATCGACGGCAGCCCTGTTTACACAAGCGCCACACTCGTCAATAAGTGTTCAATAAAAACGTCAATAATTGCTTTCCGATAGGCCTCCCTCGACCGACTGGGTGGAATGTTGGTCAGTGATGCAAAGGCCGTTCTGATAGCCGAATGGTTCCACAAACGCCCAACTGTGCGTGACATAGCAGGCGAGTTGTGTCATCGCATAATCTGCTTGCTTGGATGCGGAATTAAATTTTCCGTTAAAATTTCGAAAAAAAAAGAAAACTTCCCCTACTTTCAAAAAACTCTGCTCAAAAATAATGATGAAGATGACAATGATATTTGCGCATGTGCCTAGAACAAATTGCCCCTGCTTACAATGGGAAACTGTAAACCGACGCAAAAGAATATCTTTTTTCAACACATTCAACGCGATCGAAAATTGAAGGGGGAACACACAACTCTTTTCCCCCTTTTTTTTTTTGAAAATAAAAGAAAGAATTAATTTTTCAAAAAAACTGTAACCACTTTCAATTTTTTTTTGCTTTTTGGCTCGTGCGCGGGATTGACAATAGCTGCCCTAAAATGTGCGGGCATTGATGTTTTCCCATCATCCCTTTTATTTACTTGTGTGTTGTTTTGTTGCGTCACTCTCGAAATTCTGAGCTGTCAATTCCCTTCTTCTCACTGCCTTCCGGAGCCTACTTCGATCGATCGATGGGAAGGATTATGCTTGGATCTGTCGAGTGTCGAGTTTGCCGAAAATGGATGGGGTTGTGAATCGAACAACCCCTTATTCTTTTATTTTTTTCGAAAATACAGAAATCGAACTAATGTTACAATTCAATGAATCGTGCTGCGCGAATCAAATTGCGACCAATTCCGTGTGGGTTTCGAATTGATTTATCGGAAAGTAATTCTGTGCGTGATGGGAAGGATAGAGCGCAAATTTGTCCGTTAATGTCGTATTGATAATGTGGTGATAATTGTTACCGGGTGCGCACCGTCGTCGGCTAGATCTAGTTCGAACGGGTTCAGCCCGGGTTACACTTTTTCCACGATCTGAACAAATTAATTATTTCAAGCATTCCCTTATCGCCGGGCAGTACTGGCTGAGGCAATTGCAGTTCTGGAGTAAAATTAAACACGGCAAATCAAGTCCATTCGCGGCGAAATAGAAGCAAACCCCCCAGGCTTATCACCCGTGCCCCGTTAATGGCATTTTAACTCTTGTCCGAAATTGGGCATGCTCGTGCGCTGCAATCAAAGAGTGGTTTTGCTTTCGGGTTCGGATGACTTGGCTACGTGCTGGGATGATAAGAGAGGACATTGAATGTTGCCGATCTTATTTAGACGCTGATGCTGCTGCTGCTGCTGGCCGAAAAACCGGGTCAATGCATTGATGCATCCGGCCTTATCGGGCCGAGAGGCTGTGGCAAATTGGCATTGGGTGCGATTTTTCATTTTTTTGCTGCGTGTTTGGTTGCTGCGGTCATCTTGGTGGGAAGTGGTGCCAGCGCAAGCTAATTTTGCTCTGCATCGTTTTTTTTTTCAGATGATCAACAATAAACTCTGCTGTTATTTTAAATTTCTTGATGTAGGGTAAACTGGTTGCTGATGAAAAGCACAATGAATACAGTGAGACTTCTAAGAAAAAGCGAAACGACAGAAGAAAATGAAAACAAACGTCTACGTATTCCAAGTTCGACTCGGCATGTGCGACTGTGTGAGTTGTAAACAAAGCAGGCAAATTAAATGGAAGCCGTTGGGCTTACGGTTGCAACTGCATCAAAACGAGCACATATGAGTGTCGTGATTGTCAGGAATGACCAGATCGGTGATGGATCACCGCCGAGACGACATTCACCAGTTGCTTATAACTTCTTTCGTCAACTTCGTGCGTGCTCATTAGAGTGATGCAAAATTTGAAATTTTCGCTCCACAATACTTAAACGATTCCAAATCAGATCCTGACTAACCTCTCAAAATTTGAAACAATTTGTTGAGAAACTGAGATGGCACAAACCATTTGAAGATTGTATGGGAATTACTATTGTAAAACCAAGATTTTTGTTCATGTCTATCTAATAATTCACCTTATCGGTCCGCTTCAAAAATTATCAACTGTACTTGTAGGACATTTTCCCAGCTACAACTTTGCTGAATATCACTTTTTAATTAAATGCAAGGATCGAAAGTTTTCAATGGTTCAATGCGCTGATGTCTTATGATCATGCTCAATCAACTGCTCAGCAGGCAACATTGGTGTTTCTGGGGCGTTGAATAGGACACAAAAATCATGGCTACTATGTCACACTGCAAAATACAGTGTTGCCTACAGAGCAGCTGCTTGATCATGTCATAAGTTTACCAATCTCTTGAATAATTAATAACTTTTTCCTGTCTCGTTTTATATAGAAACAATCTTCAGCAAAGTTGTAGCTGAGAAAATATGGAAAAAAGACTAGAAGGCAATGAGAAAAAAGTTTAGATTTCCCATAGTAATTTACATGTAAACTTCAAATGGCTTGTGCGAAGTCTGCTTTTAACCAAATGAGTTGTAACTTTGGGAGGCTAATCAGGACCCGATTTGAAACCATTTAAGCACTGTGGAGCGAAAAAGTCAAACTTTGGATCAGTCTAGTGCTCATGTAGAGAGCTTCGACAAGCACTTTGATAGGAATGTACCAAGCGTTACTACCATCAGCTGTTTGAGGATCATGATTGTGATAGGTTGCAACTCTGGCGGAAGCCTTTGATCATGCAATTTGTTTTACTACTTCGCATTATTTCGAGTCCATATCTAGCGATCTGTTTAGTGGATGATCTGTACTGCTTCTGGATAACAAGATTTAAGCCTTTGAACGGATTCCGTCAATCAAGTCCTGAAGGTATTTAAACTACAGATCTCGCACAAGTTGTGTAGCAGATTCAGCGAAAAATATCATCTTCAAAAAAGGGTTCGATACGCTTCCAGAGATTGTGATACATGATTCTATTTAAGTAGAACTTTCAAAAATTCACATTCATTATACCTGTAGTCAAATCATCATCTAATATTCACATGACATCAAACAAAGAAAACCGAAACCTTCTGTCTCCTGTCGGCACAGTCATCATCACCACCGCTTCAAATTCACCCCTTTCTCCTAATCCCAGCCGTGTCCCGTAATCCCGCTGCCGCTGTGCCCGGTTCTCGAGCACATCCAAGACAAAGCAAAGAGGGAGGTCTATTTTGTCAAAACAAATATAATCTGTTAGCAAAACAAATACTTCTGTGAAATCATCGAGCCAAAATTGTTACGCTACCTTACCGAAGAGCGGCCCAAAATTCCAACTTTCAGGTCGGGATGGCAAAATGACCCTTTTACGGTGTGCCGAAACGCCCCCCCAGCCCCGTAAAATCCAAGCAGGCTCTGTGCAAGGGCATAATGATTTTTGCAAACATTCATAATTCGATCCATTCGAACGGGACTCTGAGGGGGCGTTACTGAGACTCATTTGCATTTCCTAATGATCGGACCGAAAATGCTCCAGTTTTTGCTACCTCAAAACGAGAACTAGGTCTTGAAAACAAATACCCTTAAACGGACAAGAGAATTGTTTTACAATGTTTACATTTATAAAGGATTTTTTACGGCCGTTTTCAGGGACACATTCTGTTCAAACGGGACTAGAGAAAGTGAAAGAAAGCACTCACACAAAAGAGTTTGTGTTACTCTTTACGAGCCCTGGATGCGACTGCAGTGCCGTTTACGAGCTGGAGCAACACTAGACTGACAATATTTATTTTTTATTGCACTTTTTAAACACTACCGAACTAGAAACTAACCTCCCCAGGCAGACCAGCCATGAAAGGACTCCCGTGGTTGGGCAGTGTAATTTTTTATGATTTTTTACTTTTATACCTCCTCGGTGGACGAAAGTTTTGCAAAAATTTTGACATTAGCAAAATTTGACATTTGATTTTTACTGTCACTTTTTATGAGGTCCCAAATGTGCGTAGACTAGTTTTTATTGTTTTACGTTCGTTGGGTCTGCTTTGGGCCCAGAAAAATAACGGTCGCTTGGTAAACATTCCGTTCCGAATGGTTGACCGTTGTGACAGTTATGCAGCAAAGCAGGCGGCGTGATGTTTGCGAAATTTAAAAATTCCAGCCTACCTGGATTAACTCTTTCGCTCCCAGAGAAAGGGAAACCGGCAATGACCACTCATAAAACGGGGTTGGCGGATCAATAATTTAAACCGAAAACACATTGTCCAGCTACGCTCGGCCGGTCAAACGGTGCATGATTACAAAGCAAAACAAATCGGACTGGAAACAAAAGGACGAAATTAGGATTAAAGTTTCACTGACAAACGAACGACGTCCCAACATGACCTCACCGAGGAGGGGGCCGGACGGACAGGATGGGATTGCTTTTTTTTTGACCTGCGAATCCGCTACCCGGAATCGCTGCGATTGCTTCGACAGTTTCCCGGAATGAAGGAATCGGAGCGGGTGGTGGACCCGGAGAGGATGTGTAATTAAGGCAAATAAGTCATAAATGCGGATCGAGGGAAGAACAGTTTATGGGCGGTGAGGTTATGTCGGCAAAAGGTGATGCGAACCGAAATTCGGACACAATCGGTGCAATGAAAGGAAATATGATTTGTCTTGGTGATGGTGTTGTTGCTGTTGTTGAACTAGGTTAGGTAATTTTTTCCGTGGTTTTGGAAAAGACAAGTTTTGTTTGATCCGGCCTTGGACGTGAGGCTTGTTGACGTAAGATGCAGATGATTTCCTGGATGGTGGATGGAGGGCAGATGCAGTGAAGTGATCCCCTACGAACACTAGGTAAAAGAGATATGGAATAGCAAATGCGTCATTTGAAAGTAGCTTTCTACTGTTCTCTGAGAAATGCAGATATGTACAAGGAAACCACACCCAACGGAGAAATGCAAGATTCTATTACAAAAGTATGCAGAATTTGTATTGTTTCACCGCATGAACAGTGCGATCGAATAAGACATCGGCGTCTTGGAGCATCCAGTATCACATTGTACACCACGTTTCCTAAGAAGTCTAACACAGATGCAACTCGGTTGAAAAATCTTTGAAGACTCAAGATCACTTCGCACAGCGATTCCCGTCGATTGTAGAATTGCAGGATCCCTCCGGATGATTTGTGTGACCAGTCTTCACGAAGTCTTCTGATGCGTTACTGGCAAAGCTGCAACGGATTCCGCTTGTAGACAACGGACATCTGTTTCAAGCTGCAGGCTGGCGATGACGTAGTCTTCATCTGACTTGGAGTGTTCACCAATCAAACGAGAGAGCACATCAGCGTATCCAAAACTGTTTGTCGCCTTGAACTCGATCTTGAAATCATACTGCAACAATGTGAGCGCCCTAGGGTTATCCCACTCTAAACTTTGTAAGTCTCGCTTTGTACATATAAAGTTCTTATTGATACGTAAGATACCAGGAAATACTTGAAAATACTTAAGAAATATTTAGTGTCAGATTGTTACCACCGTTGCTAGACAAATTTAATTTATTTGTTTACCCGTAATAACAGTTTAGCTGTGGAAAAAACTGTGATTTGGATATTTACATTCTGAAAACAACATGTGTTCTTTTTAATAGTGTTACCTATACCTTGAGCCATACACTGATAGGCAAAATAAAGTGCCCACCCCATCATTTTTTGAATTTCTCTCATTTATTTGGTTCAAATTAAAGTAAATACACTGTAGTATTTTTTATATCTTATTCTTTATATTCTTTTTAAGTTTCACTTATAGAATACCAGATAAAAAGAAGAGACTGACTCGAAGAAAAAAAAATCAAAATGGGTGTAAAAAAGAACAGTGACAAAAAAAAGTGCCCACTGCATTTTAACTCCAGAAAACATAAAATAAAGTAAAAGAATACCAGCCTAATAGTTAATGTGTCCTCCTTTGGCCTTCAGGACCAGCTGCAGGCGCTTCGGCATGCTCTCCACTAGATTCTTCAGGTGCTGTGGATCTAGTTCTTCCCAGGCGCGCTCCAGGGCTTCAAAATAGTTATTTTTATTGGTAACACCAGTTTTGTCAACCCTGGCATCGAGAATCGCCCACAAATTCTCGATGGGGTTGAGGTCCGGGCTTTGTGGAGGCCATTCCAGTGGTTTAATTCGACATGACCGGAAGAAAGACTTAGTCTTCTTGGCAGTATGCTTCGGATCGTTGTCCTGCTGGAATACGAATTTCTCCTCAAGGCCCGTCTGGATCAGCGAAACTTCCAGATTTTCCCGCAGGATGTCGATGTAGGAATCTGCCGTCATTATCCCGTCGATTTTCACCAGGCTTCCCACTCCACCCCACGAAAAGCACCCCCAGACCATCACATTTCCTCCTCCATGCTTCACCGTGCCTTGTATGTGGCGCTCCTGAAGCTCCTCACCCGATCTACACCACACACGAACCCGTCGCTTCCGGTTGAACAGTTCGAATTTTGATTCGTCCGTCCAGAGAACCGTTTTCCAGAACTCTAGGGGCTTATCAGCATGCTCCTTAGCAAACTTAAGCCGTTTGACTTTGTTTGCCTTGCTGATAAATGGGCGCTTCCGAGCAACTTTGCTGTTCAACCCCTGTGCTACGAGACGGCGACGAACAGTTCGACTGGAAACTGTTAGCTGAAGAGCCTCCTGGATCTCGCGGACAGTTACCTTCGGGTTCTTCTTCACTTCACGCATGATCTTGGTGTCCGTTCTCGCATCCGTTTTGCGCATCCTGCCTCTGCCAGGGCGATCCACCACTGATCCGAACGATTTCATTTTCTGCAGAATTTTCCCGACCGCTGTTTTGCTGATATTGTACTTCCTAGCGACAGACCGGTGCGATTCACCGTTTTGCACATCACGAACAACCAATTTTCGGATACACACGGGAATTGCTTTCGAAATCACTACGTCCTCCATTTTTTTCAACTGATTCAAATGCGATCACGTGTACAAATGCACCAGTTCCACCCGTTTGCTTCAATACATGTCAAACTTTCAAAACAAAAACAATCGAGGGGTTTTCCGATGGAAACTTATCGAAAACATACCGATTTTTGAAGTGGGCACTTTTTTTTGTCACTGTTTTCTTTTTCAATCCAAATTGATTTTCTTTTACTTCAAGTAAAACTTTATATTTTCAGTATTCCATAGGTGTAACTTTAAAAGAATAATAAAGGTAAGACATCGAAACAGACTACGGTGTGTTTATTTGAATTTGAACCAAATAAATGAGAGAAATTTCAAAAATGATGGGGTGGGCACTTTATTTTGCCTATCAGTGTATGTACTTTGATATTTTTTGCAAGAATTGCACTCATTTCTTTACCTCTATGCAGCCCAGAAAAGCGTAATTGTCCCATCTTTGCTTGAATTCCTAATCATATGTGACAGTTATGCTTTTTATGGCGAAAAATAGTATTTTCGACCAAGGCTCCTATTTAGGAAACCAATTGCCAACGTGGGTCTTTTGCATTATGCCTGATATCACTGATCGTATCATGGGAATCTTTAAGCCGTTGCTCATTCTGTGGGAGTGGGATGCTCTTAGTGAGCGCCCCTCTCTGGGGTCGATTTGCAGTGCGGATTTCCACCCTTCTGAAGACGGAGCAACCAGGTACAACCGTTTTCAATCGTAGCAGTCTAGCTTGTAAGGTACTATTCACAAAGTACGCTACTCTCAACAGTAAATATAAAGATTGGATGTAAACATATGACGTCATTCCTATCTTTAGGCAGCGCTGACCGTAGTAACGCGAATCGTGAAGTGCAGGTTTCATTTCTTGAAAATGGTGAAGTGCGCTGTTATTAATTGCCAAAATTATGAAGGGAATAAACTGTGGTACAGTTAAAGTATTTTTGGTTTCCACGTGAAGAAAATTTGAAAGCAGTGTGGTTGAAAGCCTGCGGTAGAGATACAAATTCGCAACAACATTTGAAAATTTGTTCGGAATCTGCAATCTTCAGAGCAATACACGAATGCCTCATTCGAATATTCTCTCCATGCTACCTCGGCTTTAATTTGAAAAAAAATGTGGCTGTTCACCCGGTTATGTTTCATGACGTTGGTGTTGAATCTGGTAGTTGTTCAAACGGGGTAATCAGTAGATCGACAGTTTCTTTAAAAATGAAGTTATGTGATACTAAAACAATACTTTTAGGAAAATTTTGGAAATTTAATTGAGAAGGAAGAATTTGGAGTTGAAGAAAAAGCTCAATAAAGAGAACCGAAAGAATAAGGCGTACATCTCCCTGATGCGGAAGTCCAAAGCATTGAATGGTAATGTTTCCAAGCTATTTTCAAAGGGGCAACTGCGAAAATTAAGGGATCCTCATCAGTGACGGGTTCAGTGGACACCTGATGACGTATCTCGTGCAATATGCTGTTGATGCCAAAGCATACCGATTGCTTTTGTCACGAGGATTTCCTCTACCTGCAGTTTTGACTCTCAAGAAATGGGCAGGGAAATTAAAGCTTACCCCAGGTATTTTGAAACCAGTGCTGAACCTTTTGGAAAACAGTGAATACTGCGAAAAAGAACGGGTTTGCGCTGTGTAATTCGCTGAAATGAAAAGCAACTCAGTTTTAGAGTAACACACCGGAGTTGCAATACATTTTTGAAACCATCGAAGTACGACCAAGTATGAATGATTCGTGGAGTGTACAAAATTGGAAACAAGTGATTCTGCTATGACCAGGGGTAGAAACAGTTGACGTTTTTTACTACACTCGCTTCGCTGTCGTGCGCGACAGTCTGTTTGTATTCGAACACTCATGCTCTACCGTCGCCTCTCTCACACAACACGAGCGGTAGAATAACATTCGAGCTAAAAGTAAATTATCAAAATAGCTATCATATGGCATGTGTGATTTCGTTGTAATTCCTCAATTTGGTGTAAATCAAACCACCATAATAAAGGATATTATCAAAACACTGGATTACCTCCAAGCCAGCAATCGAGTTGTTGAACCTCCAGCCAAATGAACTAAAGATTTGCCATACAATCACGTTAACCCATTTGGATATCAAAGATGCTGCCCGTAAAATAGGCGGTACAGCTATTATCAAATTCCGTCTCACAGGCAATTAGGAGAGCTAACATATCAAGATGCTTTAATAACCAGAGATTTCATAAAAATAATGCATGATTGGCTTGATTTGTTCAGTTCATCGTCGGCGACGAGGGGTATGAGAGAAAGGCTTAAAGCATTCGATCATACAAACCAAAAATCATAAGTGATTCAAATGAATTGATTTCGCATCTTCGCATCAAGCGTGCTCTTCTACCATGCCAGAAACGTATTCTCATGAACAACGTAGCACTGGTTGGTTTGTCAGAATGGCTCCAAACCACTTACGGTAATCCCTACATCTTAACAAGACGAATACAACAAGATGATCTCGAGCGTTTCTTTGGTACCATACGCTCAAAAGGGGGATTACATGATCATCCAACTGCCTTGGAATTCACCTACAGGTTGAGAAACAGCATTTCAGGTAAAATTATTTTATACTTTTCGTAGTGAAACACTTGAAGTAACATGCTTAGTAAGCTTAGACAGACTATGTTAGATTAATAAGTGTACATAATTAATTATGCGAAAATTAAAACAAAAAAATGTTTATCAGGTCGTTCTGATGCAACTCATCAAGTCAACAGCAGTAACTTAGAGGAATCAAATGAAGAGTACGATGAGCAGCACTTTACTGGATGTTTGCTACGGAATATTGCCATGATATAGTCATGAAGTAAAAGAGACTGGATGTAAAGGTCCGCTAGACGACAAAATCAGTGCTGATTTGGAACAGGAAAATGTTTCATTACGCTTCTCGGAGTTTGGAGAGGATGCGATTGAATATATTGCAGGATATGTTATCAAAAACCTCAAACTTAAAATTTCACCACCGGACGAATCCGTTTTCACTTGGGTGGATCAAGTTTCCGAAGGTGGTTTGATAAAACCAGACCGTCAAGATGATGTCATTAGACAACGTATTCAAATGAGTTCATGGCGAAACGTAATTGATTATGCCACCTTGGAAGAATTTCTGACATGCATCATACTGGTGACGTACCTTATAAACAAAACCAAAAATCTAACCGTCGCTTAGGATTTTAATAAGCTGGCTTTTCATCGGAACTACACAAATATAAATCGGCTCCCTAAAAAAATAAATCACTATTTCAAAACGGTTAATCGTATGAATTTTCATCATCATGCATCATAAAAACCAGTGGTGCAGCATTTAAATTAAACGTACCAGACACAAATCACTATATTTTCCAGAAAAAAAATTCAGGCATAGAATACAACATGAAAAAAAAATTCAATTCACTAAGGGAGCATGCATAAATGACGTAGCATTTTAGAGGGGGGGGGGGGTGAATTTTAAAAACACATTTATAATTCTCCACAAACATGTAAACAGCAGCCAAAGGCCCTTCGGCAAATTAAAACACATATTGACTCAATTATTTCACATCAAGATTCACACATACACGGAGAACCAAAACTACCCAACGGTTGAGTTCTTTAAACTTACTTTTGAGTTGATGCCACTCACTTGCTCTCTTGTTGTTGTCAAAAAAATTACAAAAATTGAGTTCTATTCACCCAACTCGACAGTTCCGTGCGCCAAGTTAAAATTGAGTTAGTTGTCTAAAACTCAATTTTGAGTAGAAGCTGAACATCGACCAACTTTCCGGTCGTTCATTTCAGAGTTCAATTTTGAGTAGTTTGAACTTGACGTTGAGTGAAAACAACTTAAAAGTAAGTAGTCCTGTTAACATGCGAGCTAATGACAACAACTCAAAATTAAGTAGGCGCTAGAACTCTAAATTGAGTTGGCGCACGGAACTGCCAACCTGGATGAAAAGAACTCAAAATTAGGTATTTTTTTCTTTCCGTGTAGCTTGATATATTCTGACAGTTCTTTTGTTATGACGAGGAGGCAAGTGAGTTGAATTCAACTCACCCCTGATCTGATTGAAGACGTCGAAGTGACTAGAAAGCGAACACAAGAAGCTCGACATCGACCAACTTTCCGGTCGTTCATTTCACAGTTCAATTGAGTAGAACGCAGTCTGGAATCGTCTAAACCGGGCTTTACTAGCAGAAATAGTGAAAAATACTTTTTCGTTAGCAAAGGCTAGTAAGTGTATTAGATTATTTGTTTGCGCATTGATAAATCTAATCGATGTTTTTTTTAAACAGAGTCATGGATCGGACGGAGCTATACAAGCAACTTTTTGCAGTGCATCTGAAAGCTAACCCTTCAAAGCAGAAGGTATTTTTTCAAGGCGAAGTAAATGGCATATAGAATTCGGCCAAGAAACAAGCGGATTCTTTTGAATCGACTATCAATGAAGCTATCGAAGCTGATAAGCAAAAAGCAATGAAGTAGAAAGCTACTTCAATGAAGTTTTGGGTCAATGCCTCGACCAACACATCACAAAAAAAGGACAGTTCAGCTGCAGGAGCGAGTTCATCGAAGCCCGAAGAAACCTCAAACAAGCATCTCTCGTTGACTACCGAAAAATCCTCCACTGACTCTCCAGGTATCTATAATCTAATCTATTTAATAATATACATATATGTATATAACATTTAATTATAAATCAATGGTCCAGCGCCGTCACCATCAACAACGACTTCAAAGCGGCCAACTCCAGCTCAAGAAAAAATTCGCACCATGCTTGCTAACGTCAACGAGGAGCTGTTGATGCTTGTGGCTAGAAGAGCTCGTGACCTCATGACAGATGACGACCAAAACCGGATGAGGAAGTTGAAAGCCGAAAAGAAAAATTTGGAATCCGAGCTGAAAAAGAAAGTTGGTGATCAGGAACGTTCAAAAAAGCGCCCTGATGAAATTAAATACTCCCTGAACGAGCTGAAAGAAAAGGTACCGGAAGCAAATGCAATTTTGAACATTCGACCAGCAGCGGGAAGGCCTCGTATTGAACATACGCAGCCAGAGCTTCTGAAGGCAATAATCGATATTGCAATTCACGGATCAGCGGCTCAAGATCGAAGACGTGATGAAAGCTTTCGTAGTGTCAAAACTCTTGACGAACTCGTGGAAGCGCTTAAACGTAAAGGATTCCAAATCAGCAGATCTGCAACATATCTGCGACTGCTTCCACGACGGGCAAACTCTGAAGAAGGTCTGCGGCACGTTAAGACGGTACCTGTCAAGCTGGCCAAGCCCGAAAATGACAGACATTCGCAGCATATGAATGGCCACATTTGTACAGCTACAATATCGGAATTGGAACAATTGGCATCGTTACTTGGACCACGAGAGGTTTTTTTTCCTTAGCCAAGACGACAAAGCACGGGTTGCCATTGGATTGACTGCAGCAAACAAACAGGCTCCTATGATTATGCACCTTGAATATAGAGTATCTTTGCCTGATCATGATTTTTCCATTGCAAAAGGTCACAAATTAATACCTTCTGTGTATGCAGGTATTTCCATAAAGCCAGATAGCTTGGGTGTAAAGGATGCAGTTGGATATACGGGTCCGACGTATATTTCCATTCGTTCGGTGAAGCATAGCTCATCGACAGCATATTCTCATGGTCTCGACTATGCAAGATTACTCCATCTTCCGGAATTCGAAGAGCAAACAAAATCTGATGGGATCATCAAACCAGTGCACATTGTAGTTTCTGATGGGGGACCAGATGAAAACCCACGCTACCAGAAGGTTATCAGAGTAGCAGTGCATAACTTCATTACGTATGGTTTGGATGCGCTTTTTGTAGTCACGAATGCCCCTGGAAGAAGTGCGTACAACCAGGTAGAACGCAGGATGGCACCACTTAGCGGAGAATTGGCTGGACTGATTCTTGAACACGACCACTATGGATCCCACCTCGACAGTCAACTCCGTACCACCGATGACCAACTTGAAGCACAAAATTTTGCTGACGCGGGAAACACACTAGCTTCCGTATGGAACAGCATTTGTTTTGATGAATACCCGGTATACTCTGAGTACATAGAACCACAAGCGTCGGAACTGGAAGAACAAGAGATTGTTGAAAAAGATTCGGAATGGTTTTTCAAGCATGTCCGCAGCAGCCAATATTGTCTCCAGGTTGTGAAATGTTCTAACCGAAACTGTTGCGCCAAACCTCGTAGTAGTATTTTTTCTGTGTTGCACCAACAATTTCTTCCTCCTCCTGTTCCGATTATTCAAACCGAATTTGGATTGAAAGCTCCTAGTCCGGCCAATGCTGCTGGTAAACCTTTTGCTCCATTATACGTGATTAATTCATTAAGAATGACAGATCTCGTACCAAACTCAATCTCGTGGAATGAGCAAATGCCTTTTGATACTTATTGTCCCTCGGTTCAGAAGAACATTAAGGATCGAACTTGTAAAGTATGCAAACTCTACTTTGCATCAACTGTCATATTAAAACAACACAGTAAAATCCATAAGTGCTGCGATTGAGAAAAAGGTTCGCGCAAAGAGAGTTGTTGCCAAAAGAGGAAGAGAATTGTTGGTAGTAACTGAAGAGGAGACTATGTGGATGGATGAAGATGTAGTTGAGGATGCTTAAGATCAACAGGAAATCGCTTCCAACGAGGAAGAATGCTTTCAAGTCGTTTCAATTGATGAACACCTGAACACCATTTGGAAAGATGAGTATAATTAATGTAATGAAGAAGTAAGGTACAAGTGAATGGAAATAAAATTCAATTCTTGTTTTTTTTTATTATACCAATCTATATTTTTAAATTCTTTTCATGATATTTGAGGATGCGGGGGGGGGGGGGTGTTGTACCGAATTGCTACGTTTTTATCAGGGGGGGTTTGAAGCTTTGTGACCTAATGCTACGAGGGGGGAGAGGGGGGTGCTGAAAACGTGAAAAAAAAAATGCTACGTCATTTAAGTATGGCCCCTAACTACGCTTCTATACTGCTTCCTCTTCTGCTTGTTTTCGAGATGGATATCATTGACGTCATCACGCAAATGTCATTTTCCGGAATATCTCACCTCTATTAGTGTACACCGTGGCACTATTGTTTTTCACTCGAGACGCCACTGTTATTCCCAATCCAAACTTCGAAGCATAAAGTCGTTATTTCTCTCAAACTCGAAACGATGTAGGGGAAATGGATGTAATGTCTGCCCAAATACCCCTTATTTAGGCCCATACATAAATTCAGCAATCGACTCAATTTTCAATAGCGACCAAAAATATCCATTAATCTTCTAGATAAAATTGGTAAATAGCAACTTTTTAGCGATGGGCCCAATCTTAGATCCATAGGCCAACATTAGAGCCATTTCGCCTACATATTATAAAAGTTTATGGGCACCACGGCGAATACTGCTGGCGGTATTTCGCAATTCAAAGGCGGACCGGATTTCCAAAAATGGAGCTTCAGGGTCAAGATGCACTTGGATTCGGTCGGCGTCCTGAATAATCTGGCGGAAAACGCACCGAAAGCGGCGGCGGAAAAAGTCAAGTTTGAAGAGGCGGATCGCAAGGCAAATGCGTTGATCGTAAGTTTCCTGGCCATCGAATGTTTGAAGGTCATCCGGGAGAAGTCGACGGCCACTGTGGGCAGCCCTCGAAGTGACATTCGCAACCAAGTCTATCGGATCGCAGCACCTGATCCGGAAGCAGCTCGACCGACTGAAGCTGAAGGAAGGTGATCCGATGAGGCCACATCTACTAGCGCTGCCAGATTCCTACGACCCTCTGATACCGCTCTGGAAAACGTTCCGGAGCTAGATATGAAAATCGAAGTCGTTAAGCAGCGGTTGTTGTCTGAAGACATGAAGCGTCACGAGCGAAATGGAGCAGTTGGCGAGGCCAAAGGGACCGCTTATTCCGGTGACAAAACGAAGTAACCCTTCAAGTTTCTGGGTAAGTGCCATAAGTAGTGTGGCAAGCGTGGTCACCTCAAGAAGGACTGTCGACAGAAGGTCGGTGGTGAGCCGAGGAAACGTCAAGAAGAAGCTCGTGTTCAAGATCGAGTTGGGATCCAGTGAGCACCTCATCAACGATAGCGGAGTCCGAAAACTGAAGCAGCCGATCGTGATCAACGTGGCAAAGGAAGGACAATCCATTCATGCGAAGATGGTTGGTGAAATCCTACGCAACAGCAACAAATAGTTCCCGTTGCACATGAGCACATGTACATCCCGGAGTTGCACGACAATTTGATGTTCGTGAAGAAGCTCGTCACGGCCGGCGTGCAGATGAGCTTTGTCGGTAAGATCGCAATGTTGTAGAAAGACGGGGCAATTATCGCCACCGCCCAGCTAAGAGGTGGCCTCTACGAGCTGCAGATTGACATGGATGGCCCAATCGCGTACTTGTACAAGTCGGAGACAGATGAGCTCTGGTACTGGCAGCTCGGACACTTGAGCGAGCAAGGAATGAAGGCGATGGCATCAAACAACCTGGTGACAGGTGCTGAATTTCGTGGGGACAAGCTGAGCGTCTGCAGCGCTTGCGTGCAAGGGTAGCAATGCGGTGACCCTTTCAGCGGAACTCGTGATCGAGAGACCAGGCCTTTGGAACGGATCCCGATATTTCGTGAACTTCATCGATGACCATATCCACTTTTCGATGCTTTACATGAGCGGAGGAAGCCCGAGGTCTTCAGCAAGTTCTAGGAATATGAGGCCATGGCGACGGCGAAAGAGAAGTTCTAATTTTCCATGGGCTAACCCTTAAATGTGCCGGCGCCGGTGGTGTAGTGGTAAGCGTGACTGCTTTCTCACCCCAATGGGTCTGGGTTCAATCCCAGCCGAGGTCGGTGGGATTTTTCTGAGGCATAAAAATCTCTGGTCACGTCTTCCTTCGGAAGGGAAGTAAAACCGTTGGGTGCCGATATCCTACGCAAGTGTGGAAGTTGCCTTCCTGCACATTCGATTGCCGTCAATGGATGGCAATCGATGTCCGTCGGTGATTGGCACTAGATTGCGGAACAGAGACCGACGTTAAATAAAGGAAAGAAGAACCCTTAAATGTGTACCTTTAGGTGAGAAAACCATTATCCGAAAGTTTCAGCTCATTCGGGTGTAACATGAGCTGGCGCTTTTGATTCAAAATAAATATGAGGACATTGGTCGAAATGTATGGTTTCCCGTTGAACAAAATTATACAAAATATCCCCCATATAAATGTGGGCCAATCTAATATAGCTTGATCGTAATTGGTTTGTGACATACGGAGCTCGGTGGTCTAGTGGTGCTCTTTCGCACTATGGAGCTGGTAGGACATCAATTCAGCATATCGTTTACCAAAACGAATCATGCTGCAATCCCAACCCTTTTATTCAACATCCCAAGTGATTTATCGTGGAACTGCAGAGGTGTTCTCCGCTTTCATTAAAGCGAGTATTACGTCAACATATTCCTGCCCATTTCTTTCTTGACCAGAATTCGGACGTGGCCGGCACTGGTATTGCCTTGTTTAAGATCACCAGTATTTACACATTGGAAGAAGGGAGTGAGCTCTGGCCGCGAGTCGACGTGTATGATTTTTTCAGTGTCATATTTTTCGCTAGTATCAGCTAAAATTTCTGGACAAATATATAGTTTTGATTGGTGATAAACAAATACAGTCAGGAATTCTTATTGCCGGGGTAACGGGGGCGTGAATAAGGAACCGCGAACAAGGATACCCACTAGACTGATGCAAAATTTGAAATTTTCGCTCCACAGTGGGTCCTGCTTAGCCTCCCAAAATTTGAACTACTTTATTATGGCACAAACCATTTCAAGTTTATATGGGAATTACTATTTGTTCATATCTATCTAACAATTCACCACATCACTATGCTTTCAAAACTGATAGCAAGCATTGTAGCAAATTTTCTCAGTTACAACTTTGTTGAAACCCACTTTTCAATCAAATGCACGGAACAAAAGTTATTAATGATTCAAGTCACTGATGTATTATAATTATGCTCATTCAACTGTTCAGCAGGCAACATTGGTGTTTCTGGTGCGAAGAATAGAGCACAAATATCATGGCTACTATGTCACACTGCAGAATACAGTGTTGCCCACAGAACAGCTGCTTGATCATGCCATAAGATTATCAATCTCGTGAACAATTAATAACTATTTAATTTGACATTTGGCTGAAAAACGAAATTCTGCAAAATTGTAGCTTAGAAAAATTCCCGTAATAATAGTTATAGAAATGTTCGAAAAATCAATACGGAAAATGGGTAGAAGACAATGAACAAAAAGTTTGGTTTTCCCATAGTAATTTCCATATAAACTTTGAATGATTTGTGCCAAGTTAGTTTATTACCAAATGAGTTTAAATTTTGGCAGGCTAATCAGGACATGATTTGAGGCCGTTTGAGCACTGGAGAGCGAAAATTTCAAATTTTGCATCAGTCTAATGCTCCAGTGGTGTTGAGCACCCATGAAGTCTGCAAGTAGTAGACGAAATACGCGTATCTGTCAAAAGATAAGCAATTATAACGGAATTAAAAAGAAATAAATCAACACACTCAAAAGGCTCTTCATACAATTAGAGGTTATTGAACTTGATCAATTCGAACAACGAGGGTAGTACACAGTCTACCGACAGTTATCTTGCTACAGTTAGTGGTAGTTCCATATCATCATCAGCTTTCACAAGCAGCTCGTACTTTTGTTTAAATTTATTTCATCCAAATTTTACGCTCATAGGAAACAGGAGCTCTTTTGATTAGTATTAGGATCCCCAGCAACTGTGATAAATTTGAATGAATTCGGTTACGATCTGGAATTGCGGAAGAGCTTTAAATTTTGTATGGGAAACGGAACAAAACTATTCATTTGCATGACAAAATTACAAAACTTCTAAATTTTCACCAAACCTGGAACTTAGTTTGAGAAAGCTATTCAGAACAACTTTGTCGAGGACCGCAAATCAATTCAACTTCTGTGCTAAAAAAATAGTCTTTTTACTATCACCCTGGGGCTCCGCGCATACATACAAGCACATGCACCCCAGTAGGTATTCGACGAAATGACCTTGGGAGAAATGACAAAGCCCCGTCTTCCGACCTTTTGTCTTTCGACCGTTTGTCATAGATTCGACAATTGGCCTTAGATCAAAGATGTGTTTTCAAGTGATATTTTAGTCTTTCGGCATACCTAACTGTTCGAGTAAGAGACAAAGGTAAAATCCGCTCGGCTCTTAGGCTGTGTTCCATTTGGTGAATTTTCACTTAAATTTGACAGATGGAAAATTGTCAAATAAAGCTACTATTGTACCAATTTGGCAAACACCTTTACACATTATTCACATTATGATTTATTTTCAAAGTGTCAAATTTTAGTAAAAGTTCACCAAATGGAACACAGCCTAGGGGTATTCAACTCTGCACACCTTAGGCTCTGAACCATTTGGTGGATTATTTTAACTTTTGGTTAAAATTTGACAGAGGAAAAGTTATCGATTAACTCTGCTATCCGAGCGTGGTTACTTCTGACAGACAAGAAGTTAAATTTTGACAACCTTGGCTAAGTTCTTCTCGAAAACCGGTCGATCGACTGCACAGGGATTTCGAACATAGAAAATAACTTTCGAAATGTCACTTTTAACCACGAGTTAAATTTAACTCGCCAAACGGTTCACAGCCATAACATGTGCTGAGATTTTTAGCTGTCCCATGCGCTAAGCCGAACGTACCGAAGTAGGCCGAAGTTTGCCAATCAAGGTGTCAATATCCCACGAGCTTGGCAACCCTGAGGCTATAATGACATCTGTGATTGTGTTTAACTTTTCATTTTCGGAGCGGGAGGTGAAAGAGAAACCGGAAGTTATCAAACCCATACGGTGTTCAAGCAAACTCGACTGATCCATAAGATTCTGACTCGATTTGAATTATTTATTCATTTCAGGTGTGCAGAAACGAAGTCGTAACCTGATCGATGGAGGAAGAAATGCCACCGCCATCCTTTGAAATCCTCTAAAGCAAACAATCAACTCGAACGGACGGAAAGATGAACGACGGTCATGTAATCGACGCGTCGAGTTCCTAGTGCGAAATCAGAGCCACACACTTAAACATTACTATTTTTACACGAGACGTAATCCATCTTTGACGTAAATTATGGAACGTAAACAAACATGTAATGTAAAATTAAGTGTTCCCAAACTGAAACATACGCAACTCAACGAAAAGTACGATTGAATGAATTTATTTTCTCGTTTCTTCCAACTGATTCTTGTGTCATTTGGGCCGCTTGCATGTGTCGGTCTCAGGGCACCGAAATTTACATGACTTTTTTGGTAGTGTGCATCCGTGCAAGAAGATAACTCGTAATCTCTGGATGAGCCGAATCTGGGAATCTATGTTGCACAGTGTAGTTGGCTCATCTGCACGTCCATAGGATATTGCGAGCCTTTTGCTAAACAGCAAATTGCTTAGGGTCTTCAACCGGGAACCGCTGAACGCACCAAAATTCACTCTGCAGCGAGCCAAATGTTCTAAATTCAGCAAAGCTTTACAGTTGTGCGATCGGAAGGCCACCCATCGCACCGGGGCCTCTTGCAATGAACAAGTTGAACTAGTGAGGTGAATCTCCGTGCAAATCAAATAGAGAGTCACCACACTAGCAACAGAGAGTCGCACGACTCGTAGAATAGGCCTGGGAGAGTCACGTCACACGACGTGACTTTGGTCATCTCACAAGTAACAGAATAGGCCCGAATGGCAAGCGATAATATCTGAGGAAACACTCAGGGGAAAACGAGAAAAATTACATACCGGAAGATCCTCGGCAAAACCGATATTCGAACCTTACCGAAAACCCCTGTGATAACCGTTTCGTCTTTATTGATTATTCGGTGTTGGGTCATTAAGCCGGATTACGTTAGGCTGGAGGTCGATAGGCTGATGTACATTTATCAGTTATTATACATAATAAATGTGTAAATGTAGCTCGATTCTCATAGAATATCTTGCCCTATCTTTTGTTTCAAATATAAATTTGACCATCGCATGAAGCAGGATATTTTTCCGGCCGTTCCCATTTCGGTTATGGCTTTGTTAGTTTAGTTTAGTTTTCTTTATTAACAAGACTTTCAGCCAATATATGGGTATGGTGTACGTTTTGCGCACCTGTGTCAGGAACATCTCCATTTGTAAGAAATTAACTGCAATGGAAAGCATAATTTTCAAGGGTTGTTTGGAAGAAAGAATCGACAGACTTCTTCAAAATGTCTTCTACAGCCGGCACAATTCAGTCACCGTTCAGAACAGATTTGTCCCTGCAGAGATACGTACTGCAAACGTGCATAAACTGACAGTTTATTTTTGAACTCCATGTACTTACCAACCTGTTTACATCAACGGCAAACTTAACGATTTCGCCGATCGCATTCCGAACCAGATCTTCGAGTAGGCAATGAGCAACCCTCGTTACGGCCGTCTTGACAAAACCACGAGCCGCAGGTGTTTTCACTGCGAATCAAGTGAGATGGACAGAGTTTTGTTAGTTTGATTGGATTCATGATGCAAAAAATACATACAGATTTTCTAAATGTGACATGTCACAATCCACGAACTTATTCGGCTTTACATTGGAGTAAACAAAGGATTCATTCTTAGCAACGATTAGCAAAACGTCAACGCTTGACAGTGATGCCATTTTATATCATATTTTATGTATTCTACTTCTCAACGTATGCCCTAACGTGCCGAAAAGTGTGCCAAGCTGTGTTTCGGCACAGTGTGAAGAGTTGATTACCCCTTGAACACAGCCTTAGTAGTCCCTTCCACCGCCTACTAGTATCCATAAAACGTCTTCCCGCTTGTATGCATGTCGATGAAGACGACTCGTTACTAACCTCTAATTAGTCACCGCATTGTATCCAATCATCTACTTCGGAAGAACGCATCAGTTGAAAGTTGATCGGCTGCATTCTCGAGGGCAAACTCAAGGGCATGACTAACAATTTTCGAACATCGCATTCTTCATCCCGAAACTGAAAGTCCCATCCATGTCAACTGTTTCGAGCGATAATTCCAAATTTCAATTCCTACATGTCAAAGTACCCGGAAATCATGTAAACTTAATCCAGTATTACCAAACGGGCGACCGTCCGGTCCATCGAACGCAGAAGCAATAGCACGTACAATAGCTCCGAAAAACTGTTATCAACCCTCACGTAGGCCCACATAATAACCGAAAGCGATCGCCATGCTCACGACACGACAAAACCTTGAACGGATCCACTCTGCAGTGGCGGCCAGCGGCTCTTTAATTAAAGCCGAAAAACCCATACCCGATAAGCTCCACCGCTCGACCTACCAAAGATAGGCACTTACTCAATGCCATTCCACCGCCTCGATCGCTCGAAGCTCGAAAAAATTTCCGATAGATACCCGTACCACTTACAACATTACGTCGACGGCGACCAGAGCAGGAACAAAGAATCGCGCCCAATCGGTTATCGCACCTCGATCATTTCCCCCTGCAGAAGCGAAGAAGCAGCAGCGGTGAGAAACCAGAAATTCCACCCCTGCAAGCGAATCGACGACGACGACGACGACGACCGGCTGTCGGATCGAATCATGAAAGCGCAACGCACTCGACGTCGCTTGCTGCGATTGTCTCGATCGATGGTCACTTGGATTGCAATCTTGGCGGTCCGGGATCCGAGGGGATCGCCAATGGCAGTTCGAATCAAACGATCATAGTGCGGGAGGGGGTGGGGAAAATTGCGCGAGCGGTCCTATGTCCGGAAAGGATACCTACCCAGGCTCGCGCGCTCTCGCTTCGGGTTCGTTCCGATTTCTTCAGGAGACACACAAGGAAAATACGAGGCAAAAGGGCGCAAACGGAGTAGACCGGTTGCGTTATGAGCGGCACACGAGAAGGAGAGGGGATTGCCATCTAGCCACGGTGAGTTTGGATGGGAGAGCGAGATGACAGGAGATCCGTACCCGGGTGAAGCTGTCTTGCTTTATACCCCTCTTGTGCAGTTGGTTTTCCAAGGGATTGATGACGGGAGAGTTGATGATGGAACTGGTTGTTGCTAATGATGATGGGCTGCTGCGTCCGTACGAGGCTGTCGGGGGGTGTTGCGAGCAAGAGAGAGAGAGAGAAAGTGAGAACTGCCATCATTGATGATGATGGTGGTGACGGAAAGTGAAATCGGAGAGGGAGAGCACCGCGATTGTGATGAAGGAAGGAAGTGAGAGAGTTTTGTACAAGGGGTGAAAGGCTGCGCAGGAGCGGGTTTTTTTGGGTTCTGAGAGAAGAACGTGTTGTGCTAGGTCAGCAAACACCACCACCACTGCAGGGAACGAAGAGGATCTTGCGAAGAGAGCGAGAGAGGATCGTTGCTTGTTGGTAGCAGCAGCAGTGGGCGAGAGAGGATGTAGAGCAACGGTATCGAACGTGACGATAGGACTCCGGTGTGCGGTGGTATTGGTGCTCCTTGCGGTTCATGATGGAAGTCATGTGGCAGCAGGATCCGTGCGGACCACAGTGTCATCTCGTCATCCATCGAAAGTGAAACTCGTTTCGGAGCAGGACGGGAACTGATTCCTTGCATTTTTTTTTTCATTACCAGTTACGTTCCGGTGATGTGCTCTGATTTCGTAACTTCATTCAACTCTCATCTCATCGCGTGCCACCACTACTGGCAGCCTTTCTCTCTCTTTCGCTCTTCGCTGATACAGTCCATCTCAGTCGCACCGTTGTCGGTCGGATTGGCCGCTGCTGCTGCTGCTGGACATCAACAACCACGCGACACCTCATCATCCCTCCTTCCACTCGCATTCGCGCTCCGGAGCATTGAGCATAGTAGTAGTAACATACTGGTCGCTCATCGAAGAAGGCGGCGGCGGTGCGACGTCTTCAACAACAGATCCAAAGAAGCGACAACGGCGGCCAAAAAATTTTAATGGTTACTTACCTCGCGTGCCATCGACGACAACCGTCAGTCGTGTATTGATTTTCCCGCCGTTCAGACGTGTACGACGTTCTCCGGTGCGCCTCAGTAGCAACTTGTTCCGTGTTTGAAAAACAATTACAAAACAGTGAATTCTAGTGTGATCGGAGAAACAAAGCAAGCGACGTAAAATTACAATTAATCAAACAAAAATTATAAACAAGGCACGGCCCATAGTTCCTCCCGCGAAAATCGAAACGAAAGGAGTAGTACCTCCTGTTCTTAGTAGTCGGTAGTAGATAGTAGCAGCACCACCCGCCCCAAACAGTTGAATGTGATACGGTAGCAGCAAGTGAACAACCCTTCCTCCCTTCCCTCAATTGAACAAGCGGATTAGAAAACTGTGAACAACACAAATGACAACAACGAACGAGCGGCAGCAGTGCGTGTTTTCGGAACCGATATCGCCGCAGTAGGCCAAACTGATAGAAGTCGACTGCCGACGACAGTGAGCCAGTTAAGTGAGTGAGTGAGAGTGAGCATTAAAGACGGAGCCTAATTTGCATGCGGCTGCCCGGCTGCTGCAAGATACGATAGAGAAGCTGATTTTCCACGGTCCATCCAGGCAGGCGATGGCCTTGTCATTGCTGCAGGAAGCCCAAACAGCGCAAGGTGAGTTGAGTGCTTCCCTTCTTTTTCCCCTGCGATTTGGGGGGAGTTTTGATCTAGTAAGGCTTGGCGCGGAATGGTGGACGATTGGTTAAGGTTGGGCTACACTTGCGGTTGGATAGAGGTGGACCACTTTGGCAAGCAGTTTTGGCGTGACTTACTACGATCTCGAAATATTATTTTACTTCAAAGCTCGAGGGGTAGTAAACGACATTTTAACTGTTCGAATTGAGTGGTTAATTGCTTGACTTACGGAGTAGATAAATTCGTTGAAAAAAGATGCCAATTAAATAATTGTCTATGTTTTTGATATTTTGTTAATCTAACACTTTTGGTTAAAAATTCAAGGTTTGATAAACCTAGGAATGAAATGTTAATCAACTGAATTTGTAAAACAAAATATATTTGTAATCAGCAAACACAGAATAACTTTCTATATGAAGCCAAATTTAACATACTCTTTGGTAAAGTGTGCTTTTGAGTATGATATGATCTGAACGTTGAGGAACTAATTGCAGATTATGCAAACAAATACCGGCATACAATTCAAAGTAAATTCCTCCAAACAAGTATTTTAATCTTCAAAATACGGAATATACTGTGGAAAGCGACCCAAATTTAGCAACAGATACGTATTTCGTTTACTGCTTGCAAACTTCTTCAGTATCTAGTCATAGACTTGACTAAGGATTGTTAAAAGTGTTTCTAAACGCAAAACAAATTTCTCTTACTTCCAATGCAAGTTTGGATTTATTACATCCTCTGCATATGTTTCATACAACAAATGTAACGGCAGTTCATGAGATGATTTTCAAGGCGGGATGCATTTGGCGAAACAAACTTTGTTCGAATAATAAGCCAATATAAAAATAACAAAATTATTATAAAAGCCTTTCGGTGACTACATATCACGAAACTTTACAAAATCGGCATACTTTTCAAGCAAATTTGTAATAGAATCTTACATTTTCTCTTTTTTTGTTATAGTTCAGATAAATACGAAAATGTTGGCATCCAATTTCTTTGAACCAACGTTTTGAACAAGAAAATCAAAATACTTATCCAAATTCGAGTTTACAAAGTGTAACTGGGCCTTAATTTCAAGCCAAATGAAGAGTGTAGAATTGCATTTACACCTTTTTAGTGTCACGAAAGTGTATTCTTTTCCTCATTGGCGTAACTATGGGGGCTAGGAGGAGTTATACACCCCCTAGGAGTAATGAAGACCCCCCCCCCCCCCAGCCCTATAACTAATGCAGCCCCCTCGAGAACTTAACTGCAATTACTTATTTTCCTTACACTTCAAAATTGATCGCTGATTGTCTAATTGTGAAGTTCGAAAAATATATTTAGCACCTTCCCCCTAGGATTTTGCCTTAGTTACCCCAATGCTTTTTCTTCAAAAATGATAAGTCAAAAAAAAAGAAAAAGAATAAAATCCCAACCGAAGGAATTACATAACTAACATGGTTTCCTTTGGTGATGCTGAACATCAAATTTACCGACGGCAATCTAGTGTTGGGTTCAAGAGGAGCCAAATTGTATCACTTTTTCAACTTGTCTTCTATTGCATCCTGATGAATGAGGGCGTCTTAGTGGAATACCTGTAGAAAGAGAAAGAGAGTGAGATAAGGATTAGTAATTTCCATTTAATTCCACTACCTTATTTGCTTATCCTTTACTTGTATTAGTACAAGACGACAGTACGACTTGTATTAGTACAAGACACTGATGAAGTCTGTACATTGTAGACGAAATACGCGTATCTGTCAAGGATAAGCAAATAAGGTAGTGGAACTACATATAAATTACTAATCCTTTTCTCTCTCTCTCTCTTTCTTTGCCTTCTATTGTCTATTATAAGATTTGTGAGCTAATAATGTCGAGAGAATTAACAAATTTAAAACCCCATTCCAAGGCTGCTGGCATTGGATTGGATTGGTTTCATGGAGTCAACATTTTATGATCGGTGAATAATCACTCATCATCAGGTATGAAGTACTCACCAATCATAAAATCGCTGATTGTGAATCTCTAAAAACGAAATTGACTGGTTTCATGAGTCATACACATTTTGTACAACCTCTTCTTGTAGCTTACAAAAGCTTCAAAATATCATCAATATTATGATTTCCTAAGTTTGAAAAAATTGTCAATCCAGCTTTTCACGAATGAGCGCCATAAAATTTGGATCACCCCTTTCTGACATATGAGGATTACCATTTATGGCAAAGACCAAGATGGCCATGATTGAAGAAAATTTTCAGCAGTTTGACAGCGCAAGCAAAGCAAATCTTATTTCAATTTAGGTTGAATCGATTTCGTGGGGCCTCCCTTAGCTCAGTTGATGAAGGAACAGCTACAAAGCAAGAGCACGCTGGAGGTGGCTGGGTTCGATTCTCGGTCCGGTCCAGGAATTTTTCGAGTTGGAAAATTTCTCGACTTGCCACACAATAATACTAATTCCAAGAAGTAAGTCACTCAGCACATTGTGCCGAAATTAGATTCGACACAGCTTGGGCACATCCTTCGACATACCTTCGGCACAATCTCGTAGGCATTGGATTGTTGTAAATAAAATGGGAGCACTGCTGGACAACTGTCATTGAAGTTGTTCACAGCATTACGTGCTGTTTGACTGTATATTCAGGAATATCCTCTAATTGAATATACCAGAGGAACTCAGAGACCAGCAGTTCACTTAAAGATCTAAATACGAAATGCAGGTTTTAGAGTGCGCTCAAGAGAAAGAGGCAGTTAATCAAACCCCATTAGTACCCTTAATTCACCAAAATTTTGCACACCCGCCACTTCCCGCGTCATTATCAATGCGTTTTATCCTAGCGATTTCAAACCAAAACATTCAAGGTGGCAGAAATACCGGGTTGCCGGGATGGGTATTTTACAAACAATCGCAGCTTACTCTATGACCGGCACAATCGGCACACCTGCGGCACACTGACAATAACGATGACCCAAGATTCGTGTGCGGAGTGACCTACCCCTTGACTAATTCAAACATGGTACAGGCATCGAAAACTATCAATTGATAACTGTGGAAGTGCATCTAGAACACTAGAGCACGCAATAATCTACTATGCGATAAGCGATTTCGTGCATAAATTAATTTTAATCGTCGTTTAGCAGTGTCCTAATTTCTTAGGAAGGACGAGGACATTCAAGTAGTGATTTGATAAAGGGCAAGCATTAGGGTACTTCATTTAAAAAAAAAAATGATTGTCTGATAGGCCGCCCTTACATTTTCAATCCCTTCTAAGGATACGGAAAAAGTATCAAGTCCTGCGTATTGCTCTTCCAGAGATTTATGTTCCCTTTGAAAGTCCTGCATGGAGACCAAAGCGAAATGAAAATCTCATACAAAATACTACATTTTTCACCTGCGTGAAAAACGTAATTCGCAAATGTTTCACTTCGCTTGGAACCAGATACGATCCAGCGAAACCGAATTTTGTGGATCGCATCTTTTTCGCTTACGTTTACTTTTTTCACGCATTCAGCTGCTTGTGAAAAGAAACAGCAGCTAAGCGAAAAGTTGACGTTTCAAGAAGAGCGTATCTGTCAGATGTTCACCTCACTGCACTGAACCAAAGCATCATCCTTTGATCGAATGATTATTACTTCACCCAAGCCCTATTACTATTATTAGATGATTTTGAGATGATTGTCATTCAGTTCTTCTTCTTCTTCTTATTCGCATTTCAAGCTTATTGCATATCGCATATTAGCTTATTGCGTGCTCTCAACTTAGTGTTCTAGATGCTTTTCCATAGTTATTAATTGAGAGCTTTCGATGCCTGTACCATTTTTGCATTGATATGATTGTGTGGCAAGTCCAATCATACTTCTATGCCCAGGGTCGAGAAATTTTCCAACCCTAAAAATTCCTAGACCGAACCAGGAATCGAACCCAGCCACCTCCAGCATGGTCTTGCTTCGTAGCTGCGCCTTTACCGACTGAGCTAAGGGAGGCCCCATTCAGTTCATCATCTGTTAAAACCACAACAACTTGGATGCTTATCATCCTAATCTAGAATGATTTAAGTTCAATTCTTGAGATCTAATTAAATACTTTTCTTATTTATATCGAGCGATAGTTGTAGTAATATTGACTATTGAAAAGAGGTAATACTTTAAATATTACAATGCTTTATTTTTATATAACTATAAGTTGAGTCGATCTTACAGTCCGTGCACCTCCCAACTGGAGTAAGCATTGGATGTGATTCCTATTCGCGATCGGCTTCAATCCAGTTGCACCCTCCGCTCCGCTCCCGCAGTTCGTGGTCCCCGTTGTTATCGGTGATCCTGATTACCGAACACCGATCCCGTCTGCAGTGCCTTTAGGAAACTGCCCATGACACGTTCCCGCGTCCGAACGGCATCGTTGTACCACAGACAAACAGACGTAACTCTTCATTGTGTATCTTTGTTGATGCATTTAACGGTAGATTTGAATATTATCAGTTCCGCGATCTACTCGCCGCAGCGCTAGCATCAGATCACTTTGACGTTCCTATACATTCTATAGAACTTTCATGCAATATTGTTTGCGAGGTAGCGAGCAAGCTTGTTTTCCGCGAGAAGCCCGAGAGATGTCGTTACTGAGGTCCTATATTTTGATATACTATGTTATCAAGAAAAACTTTTTCAAAGAGTTACGTCTGTTTGTCTGTGGTTGTACACCAACTTTCGTTGTTACCGTTCCTGCATCTCCTGCTGGGAACGTTCTTCGGCGTCTTCACGAAAGTGGTTCAGAGAACTTCTTTCTGTGCACAATTATGTGGCGAACAATCACCTGCACTGCACTGTGGTGTAATTATCGTAAATTGAAACCATATTAATTAATTTAATATAAACCAAAGTATTAACTAATCTAACACTTACCCATCGTTGAAGATAACAGCCTACAAAAACTCAAAATTCAATTTGAAAAATTAAAGTTTCGTCCTTTTAAACATGTCTGTCAGATACGTCGCTGTCGACTTTGCATTTTCAATCACATTTTTCATACAGCAACAGTTCATGAGGAAAATGAATGATTTTCGTTATGGGCCTGCGATGATACATTTATCTCTCAGATTTAGGATTATGTTCGTTTGGTTTGGTACATTCCGGAATCAATATTTAATTCATACAATTTTCATATCCATTATCATCTACTTTAAAAATGATTTTCACTTTATGCTAGGCATCGTTTTCACTTGTTGCAGGTTTCATTCGAAAACAAGAAATTGGCATTTGCTAACGCACCGTATGACGAATCATTCGATACATGGCAGGTCTTTTCTTACAGTGTGGAGAGGAAATTGCAATATGTTCCACAATCATTTTTTCACAATCTTTTTCGCTAGCGTTATTTCATGATTTTTCACTTGCTTCAACTTTCACTTCGCTGTCAACTGTATACTAGGCTTCACGGATTAATTCCAAGAAGAAGAAGAAGATCCACCGCAGCTTTCAAATAAGCAATTTCCAGTTAGGCTGTGAACCATTTGCCGAGTTAAATTTAACTCGTGGTTAAAAGTAACATTTCAAAAGTTATTTTCTATGTTCGAAAATCCCCGTGCTGTCGATCGACCGGTTTTCGAGCCACGGTTGTCAAAATTTAACTTCTTGTCTGTCAGAAATAACCATGCTCGTATAGCAGGGTTAATCAATAACTTTCCATCTGTCAAATTTTAACCAAAAGTTAAAAACATTCTCCAAATGGTTCAGAGCCTAAAAATGCTTCGAATTTGTCAATGCACACTATGTTTTTTCAGTAATCAGCTCATTTTCATACTGCGGGAAGAACTTTGACAGCTGCGGTGGAACTCTACGGCAGCGGCCGGATGGATTTTTTTCTTCTTAAGATCCACAATATCATATCCTCCGTCGGTGCTCGGGCCTGGTTGTTCAGAATCGGACCCACTCGGGCATTCACTTCACCTATAATCGAACGGATCTGATTTCGCAGCAGCGCATCAACGTAACCGTAACGCTGAATGGTGCTTCCGGAAGCGATCTGGGGTGCACCTCCCGGTTGCTGTTATGTAACGTGCCGTGATGGTACACCTCCTTTCCTGCAAAAAGGTGGAGAGCGATGCGAGTAGATGGGTTTAGATGCAAGAGATGAAAAAAGATTTTCCGTAGATTAATTCGCTAGTGTGAGCTTTTTCGACCATTTAAAATCGAGAACCACTCTGAACCGAGAGCAATCCGAGCTTCGTATTGAACGTCCGGAGCTGATCGTGGAGTCGCCAAATCTGTCTCAACTCCCGAGCGTTGTAATCTTTGAACCAATTCTCCAAATCATCCTTCCACAACTCGGGATGTTCCCTCCGGTATTCTTCCTTTTACCATTTCAAGTTTCCTCATTTTCCGGCAGATTTTTGAGGTTTTCCACAGGAAACCATGAGGCAAATTTCCTCATCGCTGCGTACCTGCACTTTTGTCGATTATGAGTGAACTAAACTCAAATTTGAGTCGTTTTCATTCGCCGTGTGGATAACTAATGAATGACAGCAACCTTGTCCATTATTTGAACTAAAGCAAAACAAAATCCTAGTCCGGACCAGGAATCGAACTTAAAATGGTCTTGCTTGCAGCTGCACCTTTTCCACACTGAGCTAAATGATGCCCCTATTAAGGCTAGGACACGGAATAAAATTATAATTAATTACCAGCAGTAATCAAGAATTCACATGGCCAAAAATATAGATATAGTAAATTTCTACCTTCTTCTTCTACATCAATAAAACAGTTCATTCCGATACATTTTACTAACTACCTTCCTACCAAGAGGGTAAGGTACTTTGTCTCTCACACAATTCTTCCTCTCAAGAGCTCAACCTCTCAACATGCCATGTATTTGACTCACAATTTGAGATTTCCCTGCCTCAGACTTCAGGAAGGAGTAGTTGGCACCCTAATTAATTATTAATTAACATTCGAAGTATCTGCTTTTTTGCATTTTCGGCACAAAAAAAAAATCTTTTTAAGGGAGGGACTTTGGATGTTAATCGATGTGCATATATAGATGTACCCGAAATGTTTTGCAGTGTCAGGTAGTCTGTTTTGTAGTATGTGAAAGGTATTTCTAGGAATGTTGACTGCACTGCCCTCTGTTAACAATTGACAGAAAGCAGTTTATGTGAAATTTCCGACAGATGTCATCACAAAAGCATTTCCACCGGCTCATTGAGAGCTTTTCACTAGTCTATTTTCAGTGCTCCTGAGCAACTATGATCATTTGAAGTGGATGGGTGAAATCTTCATGTTTAGCTCGAAATCTAACAAGCCTCACTAGAATTGGGAAACGTGATTGAAATTAACGGAACTCGATACTTAGGATGTCACTGCACGTTCGAAGAGACTAACTCGGAGTGGGCGTGACACTTTTACTTGTGGTATTCGAACTTTTTGAGTAAAAGTGATTCTCTCTCTGAGTTAGTCTCATTGGCCGTGTGGTATTTCAATAAAAAAAATAGACGAGAAGAAGTGACCGATTACTGAAAAACATAATTTTCCTTCGAAACCGTCTAGGATAAGAGTGGAGTGGATTCAAAACAATCTGCCAACCTATGCGTAGGCGGCTTCTGGCAACACTGCCAATGCAATCAATGCACTGTTCGATTAGCTCAATGCCAGCCAGTCCGTTCCTCTCTTGAACTGTTGCTGTATACCTTCTATACTTTTCATCTAGAATTTGCATTTCGCGGTTGTGGAGGATTTGAACTTCTAGTCGTGAAAACCGCAGAAAGATTAAATGATTGCGGAATGTATTTTGATGGCACGGTAGTTTTTAGAAGAAAAAAATTATCATTGACATGTACAGAATAACTTCAATGACAGTTGTCCAGCAGTGCTCCCATTTTATTTATAACAATCGAATGCCTATGAGATTGTGCCGATGGATTTGCCCAATTCTAATTTCGGCACAATATGCTGAGTGACTTACCCCTTGGTAATACCTCATAATTTAATGAAAACTCTATATTTTTCAGTATAAGTACATCGAACTGATTTTTCCCTATAGTAACGTTACTTTTACATGATAAATTATATGATAGCTCTAAAGCAATAAATTCCGTAAACAACAATTAATAAATGCAGGCCACCGTCATGCGCAAGGTTTGTGTGGCCGTCTTACCCAATTTAAAAAAAAAAACCAAAATCAACCGCGTTACGAAAAGTGGTTAGGATTTGACCACTTATAACTCTGTCAATAGCGGATGGATACTAATTCTAAACAAGCCAATCGATTGGAATGTCATCTACGAATCTGCTGAAATCAACAATTTATCAATTTCCAAAAAGTCTCTATTGAAAATTGCACGAATACGCAACTGTCGCTATGATACTTAAAATTATCACCGATTGACTGCGAAAAGTGCTTTCCCCAACACAGATTTAAAAATCGAATTCACTCCGGTCTCACCGAACGGTGTTAATTCAATCACTGCGTGTGACGAGTGGCAGGTTTTCCACATATACAGATTATTCGGTATGTTACAGATTTTCTGGTTTATTTCAGGACCAAGAATCTGTATATACAGATTATACAGGTTTTACTGAATTTCAAACAAATGTATTCGTTACTTTTAAATCCTAATATGATTAAACTTTTCATTGAGCATAAATTGAATTCAGTGTGCACAAAATAGGTAGTTTTTGATGCCGCGGATTTCTTTTAAAGAATCGCCGATTTCGCGGATCAAATTTTGAAAATCTTGTAACAGCTCTGTTAACTGTAAACTGTTAACTGAAATTAGTGTTACACTGACACTTTAAATCCGTTGCAAGTCCATCAAATGGAATCTAGTACCAACAATTTAGATAGGGCTTAGATCTAATTTTGGGGCTACTAAGCCTTTTCCTTTATTTTTCGAGTGGATTTTTTTTTTTTCACAAAATGGAATGTTTTCACAGCAGATGACTTTTAATTTTTTAACATTTCCGGACGTACCGTAAAATTTGATAAAGAGAATCAAATTGTAAAGAGATATTGTAAAAAATCGGGTATGTATATGTATGATAAATGTCTACCACTCATTGTAGCACGGAAACTAAGTTCGATAGCAGTAGTGGGCGCTCCTCACTGTTTGATTTGATCAAGCTTAATAACCTCTGATTGTCCTCAACATGTCACTATATGAAGGGCCAAAAACGGATTGGGTGAATCGATAGGTAAATAGGTAGAGAATCAAAAGGTAGAGGTCAAAAAACGAGCCATCCGAGTGTGGAGAAGAGCCCGCCCTTTTTCCACAAAATGTTAACAACAGGGAGTTGACAACTTCCCTCTCCCCATCGAAATCGCTTCAATCGGGTGCCCTGATGGTCCCTCCCAATCCCAGCATTGTTTTGTATATATGAGCAAAAAATAAAAATTTAAATCGATCTCACCAACTTTCGCTGTTTCCTCACCCTTTTGTCCAATTTTCGTGCCTATTTGTGAACTTTTTGTCCTTCTCTGCATCACTGCTAGTCGCTACTAGTCTCCCAAAAATCTCCCATGTTATTTCTGATGTGTTCTACGATATTTCGACGTCCATTATTTTTGTATGATGATCTTGAGTTCCTAGTTGTGTCTTCTAAAACCGTAACACCAATGTGGAAAATGGACAGTGTCTCCGGGTATTTTTTTAACGAGCATCACTCCATTGTCGTATTGCATGTGCTCCATCTTTCATTTTTACTTTGGTGCCTCCATGGTACCGGATAAGATATAGATATATTCATTATTAGCAATGATGTGATATAACCACAACGGGATGGCCGTTCAGAATGGTTCAATGGATGTGAAATGAGGAAACATTCAAATTTAACACGATTTAAAGTTGTTCAATGCAACATTACATTTGTCCACTAACAATTAACACCTTTTCCAATATGTTATCTTAACTAATTTCTGGAAGAATTTACTTACGCTTTATACAATTAGTATCAATGTTCCGTCATATCGTATCTTCAAGTGATCTTCGCAAGCGCCACATTTCGTTCAGGCTCTTTGAAACTACATGTGATGAAATATGAAACGCAACTTTTAAAGTGAATTACACATAACAATGTTCATCACTTATTCACACATGAAATATGTCTCGATCAATCTAGCAGAACGCGCCCTAACCCTCGCAGAACCAAAGGGCAGGGTTAACATTGGTTCTTGACCCCAAACTCGGCCTACGGATTCTAAATTCAAACGCCTTTGAATTCACAGGGAAAAATTGATTCAGTCGGAGCGTTTCCTTTGTTTTTGAGAATAATAGGTGTAAACATTCATATCACACGTTCTCATTGACTTCGTTCGGTAGCTTTTGAACTACAGTATCGTACCATAAGCATAATTTACTTGTTGTTAACTCTGAAATCATGGATTTATTTGATGTTTTCTCTACTGAGTTTTGACAGACAAATGACCTTACACATTCCTAAATTGTTGACCATGTACCCCTCTAACCTCGGCTAAGCCGCGAGTATTCGGTCCAAATTCTACTATTTAGATGTTAAACACGATGAACAATGAAGTATCGGCTTCGTAATGCTAACGCAATTGAGCCTTCCAAATAAACGAACTATATATAAAGAAAATGAGAAGCTTACCACCACGTTTAGATTTTTCTAAAAAAAATGGAAAAGGATACAAAGAATCCAAGAAAATCAGTTTTTTTTACAGATTCCTGAGATAATTGGGTTGTTTAACTTCGAAAAATATACCAATTTTTATACATCATCTGATAGAGCTTCGTTTTCTGAGCACAACGATATTTTTATCGATACCGTAGACATTCATCTGGATTTTTAAATCAAGGTTAAAATTTTTGATCGTTGACACTAAATCTATTCGTTGACAGCTCGATCCCATACAAAGTCCGACCAAGGGGCGCTAAGATGATGATTTTTGCTAATGTAATCGTACTTATTTAAAATAGTTACAGTGTACCAAAATTGATGAAATTTTGGATTTCGGTTCCATTTTTAATGCAGATACGGAATATGTATTTACCTCAAATTAAGGTAAATACATATTGCGTATCTGCATTAAAATTTGGGCGTCAAACAATTTGATTTGTAGGCCCTACAATTTTGTTTTCCACCCATTTTTTTTTCAATTATTAAGCTTAAGTAAAATTCTCACACGTAAATTTTCTTTGGAATCTATGAAAAAAAAGCAGATTTTCTTAAATTTTTGATAGAGGAAATGGATGTAATGTCGGCCTAAGTGCCCCTAATTTGGGCCCATGCATAAATTCAGCATTCGACTAAATTTTCAACAGCAACCAACAATATCCATTAGTACCGTCGCAATGACGCGTTCATCTAGATAAAATTGATAAATAGCAGATTTTTAGCAATGGTCCTAGTCTTAGATCCATAGGCCAACATTAGAGCCATTAACCCTATTTTTTCCAATATTTTTAGAAAAAATCAAAACGTGTCTAGTTTTTGTTCGATATGGTAGCTTTACCTTATTCAAATGAACCAATTTTGTCGCTGTAGTAAAGATTTCATTTTGTTGTAGCTTTAAAACAATTAAACTGAACTGCCTAAATTTTACCTGAGATTTCAGCAAAAACTCCCAAAGTCCACAATCAGTTCTAAGTGTGTACACTGAAATTTGTTTCTGTAAGCGGATATTCTATTAAATGCCATTTCAGTTACAAGTCCTTCAATTCATGAACTATGAGCGTGATTCAATGAAAACTAGATTACATCACAATTCAGTTGATTGATTATCCAACGATGACAGTTAAGGCTGGATTAGACTTCGGAAAATGGACCACGCGATTTGTGTTTTGTCACTGTAAATGTAGGTTACCTAAAAATTCTTTCATTATATTCAATACTCGGCTGCTTCATATTAAATTAACATGACATATCGGAACTGTATTTGATATCTAATTGCATAATAAATTATGTAAAGGAAACATTTCTAAAAGAGAACTTGGGGTTATTATAACCCGAAAATAGCTTACTGTACCGTGGCTGCAATAATATCCTGTGACATTGTTTCCGAACTGTAGCACATAGATAACAATCAACAAATAGACAAAGTTGGTTGGAAATGCAAAGTTGGTTGTTTATTTTGGAATTTTCAGATAATTCTCTAGCTAATAAATTATCACACTAAAGCTTCATGTTAACCAACTTTGAAAATCGCAAACTTCGCGTATGAAGTAACATAAAAACACTGAATGAAAACAGACAAAGTTTGATGCATCCAGATTGTGTGAGCGGTGCTGAATTTTTAAAATCCTTGGGGATAGTAACCAGTGCTGTAAATTTTCATATCATTCGATTGAAGATGAACCACTACAACCATTCAATCAATTCTGTGTAAACGAATTCTCACATGACCATAATTTGAAGAGCCCTTTTCTTATTCGAAGCTCATTGTCACTGTCAATTGAGTCACTCAGTATCATTTGATATACGACAGTGGAGTATGGAAGAAATCCAGAAAAGACAAGTCGACCCGATGTTGGATCAATGTAAGGCTAATTTAAGGTCGATGTCGACCCAATGTCGTGTTAATGTCGGGTCAATTTTGGGTTTATGTCGGGTCAATGTCGGGTCAACATCGGGTTGGGGTTTGATAGAAGTCAGGTTGGTGTCGGGTTGGCTTAGCTTTTTCGCCGGTATGTCGACCAGAGCTCCGTTTGTGTGTAGGTTACACTCAATCGAATGATATATAGCGTTTCTCAAATGAGAATGATCCATGCCTTCGTCAAATGACTAAACAACTGATATCACCCATTCGGAGGAGGTCCCCTTTGATAGCGAATAGCTACTTTTCTCATTTTCATCAAAAATGTTCAAATGATTTTGAGAATTTACAGCACTGATAGTAACTCAATTTACCTCAATATTTAATCGACGTTCATCGATTTTTTTCTCTGCTTACTCCGATTACTCCCTTTAAGAATATGTTTCTCATATTAGACGTCAGTTTTGTTTGTAAACAAAGAAAACCCAAGTGAATCCTGAGGCTTTCGAATAGCTTGAATATTATGGAAGAACCTGTACCGGTGCCTCTGCTTACTACCAGCAAGAATTTACAGTTCCAGCCAGCTTTCAGCAGTTCCTCCTCCGCAGTCAGTCCCAGTTATCACTTCAAAAGGATCATCGCTGATCAAACAAGCTATCCAAACAGCTATACTTGTAAACACCTGGAATTTCACCTATAATGCTACGACCCCATCAGCATCGATTGATCCAGTAGTCGTAACAGCAGCCCCATTGAAAATAATACAGTACTTGTTCGCTAAAAGTATAGTCCAGTTAGCGAATTCCACTCGCTAACTGGGCTGGCTTGTCAAACGTCAAAAAACAATGAGGGAAACTTAAATGGATTGTTTGGTCGGCGTTCAAAATTTCACGTGCATTGAAAGTGTAAGTTGATGCCAAAAAGGGGTTTTGGCATGTTGAGTTGGATGAACCTAGCAGTAAGCTCACAACGTTTTGGACACCGTTTGGAAGGTACCGATGGACCCGTTTGCCGTTCGGTATTTCATCGGCCCCCGAGATTTTTCAAATGAAACTTCAGGAAGTAATCCAGGGCCTTGCTTGCTTGTATTTGGAGTCGGTGGTATCGGAATGGTCAATTACCTGAGCAGGTTCATACCGAACTTGAGTGCCATCTTGACAAACCATCGGAAGTTGATATCGGAGTCGGTTCCTTGGAGATGGACGAAAGCGGAGGACAACGAGTTCAAATGTGTCAAGCTATTGGTTGCTGATGTTCGGACACTACGATATTACAATCCCAAGAATCCTCTGACGATCGAGTGCGATGCTAGCTGCTTTGGGCTTGGAGCTGTTGTGTATCAGGATGAAGGGGTGATTGGATATGCTTCTTGGACGCTTACTGCTACGGAGCGCAACTACGCGCAAATTGAAAAGGAATTGCTGGCGATATTATTTGCGTGCGTTCGGTTTGACCAGCTGCTGGTAGGCAATCCGAAAGTAACGATTAAAACGGACCACAAGCCTTTAATCAACGTATTCCGCAAATCTTTGTTGTCTGGGCCTAGACGGTTGCAGCACATGCTGCTAAATTTGCAACGATACAATCTGTGCATCGAGTTCGTCACCGGGAAGGATAACGTCGTGGCCGACGCACTGTCTCGAGCACCGTTTGATGATAATGGACTGAAGACTGAATATAGGAAGCTAAATACATACAAGGTTTTCCACGACATCGAGGAGCTGAAGCTATCCAGTTATCTCCACATTTCAGATAGCGGTTTGGACGAAATAATGGAGGAAACCGAACGTGATTCTACGCTACAGTTGATCATGGATTACATTCAGTATGGGTGGCCAAAATCTTCGAATCAGCTGTCTGATGGCGTGAAAGTCTATTTCAATTATAGCAGCGAACTGTCAATGCAGAACGGTATCGTGTTCCGGGATGACCGAATTTTGGACCCACACAAGATTCGACGCAAGCTTATTGACAAGTGTCACACCAGCCATAACGGAATCGAAGCAACTCTAAAGCTAGCTAGAG
Organism: Ochlerotatus camptorhynchus; assembly: GCF_037179485.1. Taxonomy (NCBI): domain Eukaryota; kingdom Metazoa; phylum Arthropoda; class Insecta; order Diptera; family Culicidae; genus Ochlerotatus; species Ochlerotatus camptorhynchus. The sequence continues at coordinate 396,696 of NW_027040802.1, read as the reverse complement.
CGAATTTGTTCTGGCCAGGAATGAGCAGCCAAATTAAGGATGTGGTAAAGCAGTGCGACGTGTGTGCAAAATTCGCTTCTTCTCAAATAAATCCTCCTATGTTGAGTCATCGTATTCCGGTTTATCCGTTTCAACTGGTTTCGATGGACGTTTTTTTCGGAAAATATCGTGGCCGGGATAGGAAGTTCTTAGTAACCGTCGATCATTACTCGGATTTCTTCGAGGTAGACATTCTGAAGGACTTGACCCCGGAATCAGTTATCGCCGCTTTCAGCAGGAATTTTGCTCGTCATGGGAAACCGCAGTTGATCCTCACAGACAATGGCACCAATTTCGTGAGCAAGAAGATGGCTAAATTTACTTCCGACTGGGACATCGCACATACTACTTCAGCACCGCATCACCAGCAGGCGAACGGAAAATCCGAGGCCGCGGTTAAAATCGCTAAACGTTTGCTGAAGAAGGCTGAGGAAACAGATGCAGATTTTTGGTACGCGCTGCTCCACTGGAGAAACATCCCGAACAAGATCGGTTCCAGTCCGGCAGCTCGTTTGTTTTCCCGTGCTACCCGGTGCGGTGTTCCATCATCTGGTGCAAAACTGGTCCCAAAAGTGGTGGAAAATGTTCCTGAGGCAATAGAAGAAAGTAGAAGGAACATCAAATGGCAGTATGATAAGAAGGCACGACACTTACCTGCTCTCCAAGTTGGTTCACCGGTTTTCGTGCAGCTGAATCCCGAAAATTCCAAACAGTGGACTCCTGGTAGAATTTCAAGTCAATTCAACGAACGCTCCTACATGGTTAATGTAAATGGGTCGAACATTCGTCGAAGTTTGGTACACCTGAAGCCGCGTAAGGAACCCTCTACGTCGCCTGACCGTTCTACGCCGAAGCCGTTGCAATCTTTGCAGCAAAAGGAAGATAATCGCAACCATGAAGCTGAAGTTCCAAATACCGGATCGAAATTGCAAGTAGATTTTCAAACTCGTAAGCAGGATAAAATTGTTGAACCGTCGCCTCCTTCGATTGTTGATGCGGAAATTGATCAGTCGCCGCCAAGAAGGTTGCTGCAGTCGCAGGTGTCACAAGTACCAGATGTGGCGCCAGCTATTTGTGAGTCACCGAAACAGATTCTGAAGCCAACCGTGAGTGGATCCCGACCAAGAAGAGCAACACGCTTACCAACTAATTTGAAGGATTACCAAGTTATGTTATAGTATTTGCACACCCCTAGTTTTCACTCCTCTTGGCTCCACCATTTTGTCATGAATGATTACTGAGTAGTAAGAGAAGGTGTTCGGATCTATCCTGAATAAAGGTCAAGTTAACTGTTCGTACTGCGTTTTAATCGACATAAAACAGCTTGTTATTGCTATTTTCACAGCATTCATACTCGCGAATTTTAAAAGGCTTAACGCTTTCGCTAAAAATGCTTTCAAGTCTATAATTCAGAGTGAAATGAAAATATTTTCAAATTTATTTATATTAAAACTTAAATTTCCATTTGAATGCCCCTCACCAATTATGACAACGAAATGTCAAACTAAATGTGACGTCTATTGTTGACGTATAACTGCTTTTTAACTGGGCTGCAGCCCAGTTATCGAACGCCCAGTTAATAAGCAGCCCAGTTAAAGAACGCCCAGTTAGCGAACAAGTACTGTAGTAACTTACTCCGATCCCCTTCTCGTTAGCACCATGCACGTTAGCTACAGCGTGAAGATTCCATCACAGCACATCAAACATAGCGTGGTGAGCAATATTTCAACCGTGGCCCCTACAATAAAATCCACCGCTACAGTTTCCGATATAGAAAACATCTCCCCGGTGGGGCAACAACCGATTAACACCCAATTCCAGCTCCGACCCCCGCGGAATGTTCAGCCGCCGTTATTTCCGAAGCTGAAGAGGAGGAGGACGTTGACGTAACCGCTACCAATGTTTCCGGTGAGTGCGATCATCGTCCGGACCCATCAACGATCAACCGGCCGAAATCGAAGTGAAACCCGGTCAGGAAGACGAAGAACAAATCAAGCTGACAGATTGTCTTCGTCGACTTTCTCTTTGCATTCCCACGGTCATGTTAAGACCATGAGACGTGATCAAGTTCACAAGATCGCAACCAATCACTTATCGTCCGCGCTGTTCATAAAATACATGGAGACGAACAACAAATTCTATACCTGGGCCGCTATGGACTTGGCAAACGAGGAACCGAAGAACACACGTATGTAGTGATGTTCAACTTTAAAGGAGACTGCCGTCGACGGCCGCAGTAAAATCATGGTGGCGTATCGCAGAAACGGGACCGTATCTCGATCATCCGGAAGGCACAGCAGAAGCACCAAAAGACGAAGGATGGATGTCCACCGTCAGTAGAACGGCACAGTGGTAATTCAGAGCTCGGTTCGCAGTTTCATCCAGTGGCAGTTTGCCAAGCCATGGGAACGGGATTGCTTCGACTAGTATTGCAGTAGGCAGATCGAGTTTTTCCACCATATCAAGCCGGACAAGCATTCACCCTTGGTAAGTGTAAAGCAGCTAGGCAGCAATAGATACACCTTCAAATGTTGCTGTGATGCGAAAAGTGAGAAAGCAAATGACAGTGATCTTGCTCATTGAGCAATATGAGTTACTCGAGGTGCCACAAAACGCAACTCAGAAATTGCTCATGATTAGGAGCTGTCTTGCCCCTTGATAAAATTTAATATTCGAGGAAAAGTCAACCCAAACAATAACATCATCGAGTTTGGGTCGAAGTCAGTCCGAAATGTCTTCAGATGACCGAGGGGAATCCAATACGAATTCAATGAGGAGCAATGAATTCTATACAAAATGTCAATCTCCATAAGTGTTAACGGGTGCAAACATACCTCAACCACCATCGATTATATATAGTCAGAGGTAATAATTTAATTTTGTGTTCATCATTCAGACCGGATCACACTTAAACGTCAAACGTCACACTTATTGCAAGAGATGGTTACGTTCAGTTTACAGATTACCTTGCTAACGGATTCCCAAGCACCAAAAATAACAACCATAAACAAACGATTACCCGTTTGCTTTGACATCCGCCATTTCGAAAAGTGTCAAATTTCACCAATTCTGCTCCGACGAAAGACATTTCACTTGTACCCTGCACAACCGCCGATGGCCGGCGGCAGCCGGTCATACACGACCGTAAATCAAATTAATGCCCCTTTTAATTATTCAAACTTGTGTTCTCTGTTGCTTTCTTCTCTGGGGGTTTTTAATCAAACGCAGTGTCTGAGATGGCCATTAAAAGTGGGGGTTCAACCCGCCTACTACACACTCGATCCGCAGTAGCCGCGCTGCCGCCGCCACCGGCGGCTTGTTACGATTCAAAATCAACTGGTTTTGATTAAATCAACAGAGAACAGACAAAGAACGAACCGGTGCCGACTCCGCTTGCTGGACCAGGCGATCGATTTACATAATTCTCGAAATGTTGACCTCTTGCCTCTTGCCCGACGGTGGATTCCACGAAAAAGTACAGCTTCAAAACGCCATGCTAATTTCACCGCTGCCGTCTTTGCATTTTTTTTTTCTTTGCCAGCTTCATCTCCAGCTCTACAGTAACTACATGTAAAATGAAAGGAAAATCCGTCAGCGGGGACCGCGGGGGTGAAAGAAATAAAAATTTAAATATCTTTTTTAAAATATATAACCCATTCTGGTGCTCCGCAGTGGGTGGTGGTTAAAACACCCGGCCAAAATCCCGCACCTACTTACCAGCCAACCATCGTCGACCCTTTTTTCTTGGCGAAGAAGAAGACGACGACGACGACGGCAAAAGCGAACGGCGTAATTAGTTTGAATAAGGGTTATTTTCTTTTAATCTTGCAACCGCTCGCGTATTTTTTTCCCTGGATTACATAAACCAGGGCTGGCCTGCGGAAAGGGGTTGGGGGGCGGGGGGGGGGAACGAATCCAGATCCCGTGTACCAGCTTCCTTATTTCGTTTTATATACAAAGAGGTGGTGGCAGCAGAGACGAATTTCACCAACGACAAGAACGACGACGGTAGAAGAAAGGAAAACTCTGGCTTATAATGAGGGCGTCGTCCAGGGGAAGGAGTAAGCCGTACGGAGACAGAGGCGGCGGTGGCTGATTTACGCGTTGGGGGGGCTTCGCGAAAATTTTCGCTTTTATCCCTTTCTTCCCGATGGCTCTGCTGGCTGAGCTCGGTCGGTTTTGAAGACGCACAGCAACCCGGGAAAACGGGCCCAGGATGATTGATGGAATGGGAGAATAATAATCAAGGAGGGAGGCATTTTTTCTTCATTTGTTCGCGTGCCACACACCGGTCTCAAGTGAAATGAACTCTTTCTTTCAACGCTTGCTTGGTTTCTTGCTCGGGGGAGGTAAACAACCGAACGCGAAGACGCTCGGTTCGGAGGGAAAAGCTCGTGTACCATGGAGAGCCGAAAAAAAAAAGAAATACGGAAGAGTAAACACTTTCACAGAAAAGCCATAAAAAAGGGGTGAAATCATAAACACATAATAATAAAATTATAAATAAAGGATTAGCTTCGGGTTTTTTTTTCGACGGTGCCCATGTCCCGCAGCGCCATCCGGAACAAAGGAAATCAATAAAAATCGAATCGGTTCAGGCCGGGTTACACTGGGGCTCATCGCACTCGCTACCTGCCAGTTGCAAGTGCCGACGGCACTTGGTCTTCGCTTCGTTTTCCCACGAACCGTGTGCAGGAAATAGTGACTCGAGTTGCCGTATCGTAATCGTAAATAAAACATATTTTACCCCGAGTGCATCCTTTTTCGTTCGGAAGAGTTCGCGCGATTCAAAACAAACCCATGTGTGTACGAACCGGCATTCATGAAAGTGAAAGTAGACCCCCTGCCCCAAACCCCGAAACTCCGACACGACCGGGGGGATCCTTTCGTGTTGCAACCCTACACAGAGAGTAGATTGTAGGGAGGGAGGGAGGCAGACATACGAATACGAGCAAGAACGTGCCAGCAATTCAACCGTCTAGCCGTCGTCGTCCTCGTCCTCGTCCTCGCCTTCGTCGACATCCAAGCGAGGAAAATCGTTGCGGGGAGCCCAACGGAGAAGGGGTTTTTGTTTTGCTTCCTGATTTCGCGCTCACACTCATGTGTGATGAGGATGAGGACTTCGTCTCTCCCACACACACACACACACGCACGCTCACTCACAATCGGATCCGATGGAAAAAGGGCTGAGCAGAAGCAGCGGCGAGAGCGAAAGAGCCTGAAAGGGAGAGAATCCTTTCACATATGAGGCCCGGCAGATCGTAGTAGTCGGTTTGTTTACGTTTTCATTCATCTGTTGGAAGTGGGGTGAGATCCAAGCACACGCGCTTGCTGCGATCGCGGCTAATCACATTGTCAAATCTCGAGCAGCAGGGGTGGGGCAAACTCCGGCGGGACTTCCGACGCGGGAGAAATCGAAATCAATATTGTCACATTTCCAAGTTCGAATGCCCCGCAGTCAGCGGGGAGCGAAGGTAAACACACACACTGCTTTCGGATTGAAGGGGAAAGAACTATAATTTCCAGCTCAAACAATCAGCTGGCTCCTGCTCGTTCATATATCAAATATCAACCCAACTGCTTATTTTGTTAACTAATTCAATCTCGAACGCACTCGACGCGACGGTTCGAAAAAAAATCAATAGCTTTTTAGTCGCTTCGATTCACGTTCTTCGCTTTCGCCCGGACCAAATCAAATTATTAATTTCTGTTTTCCGTTTCTCTTCCTTCGCTTACAGGATTAGCCGCCGTCCGCAATAGCCTGCAGGGAATGAAACGGGAAGAGGAGCGCAGCATGTCGGTGTCGCCGCCGCTGACCGGTCAGCACCACCAGCCCCATCACCTGAACCTGAACATGAACGTCAATCACAGTCCTACCATCTTCGGTGGCTACCCGTCGTCGGGTCCATCCCTGGGAATGCTGGCTCCCCAGCTCCTGGCCGCCAACCAGACGGCGGCAGCTCTGATGGCCGCCGGGCTACCCATGTCGCTCCGGGCCCATCTAGCATCGGGCCTTTTCCCACCGCATCCGGCCCTCTTCGGAGCGTGGGCTCCTCCCACCCCTAACAGCAACAACAGTAGCCCACCGCCTCCTCAGAGCCCCATCTCACCGGCCCTGAGTCACAAGAGCTCCAAATCCCTCAAACTTACCAACAACAATAACCACATCGTATCGACGACCTCCGAGATCCTACCTCAGCAGAAGAAACCTGCCAAGCGAAAACAACTGTCAGTCAAACCGGACGCCGCGCTACTTCAATCTCCGGGCCAAACCATGCCGGCTGACATCACGGACATGGTCAGCCCGGGTCCCATTTCGCCACCTACCTCAGGCTCGTCGCCTCAATCCAACGGGAGCGTCGACCTACCACAAACCATCACTACCTCCACCCCAAGGGATCCCTCGCGGGACAAGGTCTTCACCTGCAAGATCTGCAACCGCTCGTTCGGCTACAAGCACGTCCTCCAAAACCACGAGCGAACCCACACTGGCGAGAAACCCTTCGAATGCCCGGAATGCCACAAACGCTTCACCCGGGACCACCACCTCAAGACCCACATGCGGCTACACACCGGCGAAAAACCCTACTCTTGTACCCACTGCGATCGCCAGTTCGTCCAGGTCGCCAACCTCCGGCGGCACCTCCGGGTACACACCGGCGAAAAGCCCTACGAGTGCGAAATGTGCCAGCAAAAGTTCAGCGATTCCAACCAACTGAAAGCTCACATGCTCAGCCACAACGGCGAGCGGCCATTCCACTGTGATAAATGCAACGCCAGGTACCGCCGGAAACACCACTGGTACCATCACAAGTGCAACGTCACCAGCCCTCCAACGCCCGCCATCAGCCCTACCATGTCCCTCTGCGACCAGAAGTCCGGCTGTTCCGAACACTCGGACCTCTCCATGGAGCTCAAATCCTCGGTCCTCCTCCACCAAAAATTCCCCGGTCTCACCCTTCCCCTGGACTTCAGCTCAGCCGAAACCCGGCATCACCATCCCGCTGGAGCCATGGACCTCCGGGCCGCCATCCGAAGCACCCCCACCCAAATCACCCACATCAAGTCCAACATGCCGGAGCAAACCGAACCGGAAGACCTCAGCATGCACTCGCCTCGGTCCCCCGTCACGATGGAGGAACTCGAAGAACTGGACGACGCCGCCTCGCTGTACCTGAAGCAACGCCATCATAAGCTCGCTTTCGCAGCGGTCGCCGCCGCTGCCGCCGCCAGCCAGCAACGTCACGGTATGGAATCCTAAATCTCACTCTATATCTCTTCCCCCCAACCCCACCCCCCACCCATCGAATACGAAGAAAAATCCCACCCCTGAACTAAAACTAAAATCAAATTTGTTGTTGACAACGGATACCAAATAATCGAAGGATGCCAAGAGAGAAAAACAAATGCGAAAACTATTCAAAAACAAAAACAAAAGTAGCTTAGTGTAAGTGAAGAAAGCCATCTATACATATATGAAACATATATTTAAATACGAATCTATATATATATATACTGCTGGACTCCCGCCTACCCCCTTCCCGGTAAGCTCACCGCCATCTTGTTCGCAGCCATCCGCCAAAAACCGTGTAAATAACCGATCCGAGTGTGTACATACCTTAACTCCGAAAAAAAAAGAAACAATCACAAGATGGCGACCGTGAGTCAACACAGTGGAACGCAACGCGTGTACAAACAGACGGGTTCTGCATCCAAATTCAGGGAATTTTAACTACACAACACTGTAACTGTATTTTAGAAACCAAACCAACCGATTCTTCAGTTCGTCGCAGTTCCTCCGTTCCGAGTAAAAAAAAAGCGCGTGCAAGAAACTAAGTAGTATGGTATGCAATGTTCCTCCTCAATAGTGAAGAAAACAAACAAACAAACAAAATGTGAAATGATTGCGATTTAATGGAAGGTGATCTCCGAAAACCTAATCAAAAGAAGGAAGCAGAAGAAGAAGAAGAAGAAGACACAGATGAATTGCCAGCTAGGGCAGGAGTTTTTTTTTAAATAGTGAATTTTCGGTTGTTGAATATTTCGTAAAAAATGTCTTGTCATCTAATTTGGTTGCCATTTATACCGGGTTGTGTTTCCTAATTCGCTGTGGTCTCTGAATTAGGATTGCTATTATTATGATAATTTTATTCAAGCTCGATAGTTTTCTTTTTTTTTCTTTTGTTAGTGTGGAAGTTGAAGCGAAAAATCAAAATTCGACGTGTAAGGTTTTAGGTTTTTTTTTCTTGTTCTAAGTTTTGGTAATAAGGCAAACGCGCGGTTCTCGTATAGCGTATAAATTGTATATTATAATTTTTTATGATTTGGTCAATCTTTGTGTAGGTGAATGAAACAGTTATCGGAAAATAAAATATTTAAATTTATTATCAATGTGAGTGGTTCGTTTTTATTTGTGCTAGGAGATTTGAATTATTATATCACATATCGTTTCCCTTATCTTGCTTTTTTATGTGTGTGTTTTTAGGTTACAGTTTTATTTTGTTTTGTTATGTTTTAAATCATACTTACAAGGCTGTTCAACGTAATTGAAATGGTTTTTTTACGCAGATAAAGGTTGAACACGAAAATTCCGGATATGGAAATCATGTTGGGGTTTAAAAATGCCTTTTATTTTTCATAGTGCAGTGTAACCAAGGAGTAGGTCTCTTCGCACACCAGTCTTGGGTCATCTTTTTTATCAGTGTACCGCAAGTGTGCCATCTGTGTCGGTCATAGATTGTTTGTAAAATATCCATCCCGGCAACCCGGTATTTCTGACACCTTGAGTGTTTTGGTTTGAAATCGCAAGGATAAATCGGATTAAGTCTGAGTTCCTCAGTCAGTCAAACAGCACGTATTGTTGTGAACAACTTCAATGCCAGCTGTCCAGCAGTGCTCCCATTTTGTTTACAACAATCCAATGCCTACGAGATTGTGCCGAAGGTGTGCTAAAGGTATGTCGAAGGTGTGCCAATAGATGTGGCCAAGCTGTGCCGAATCTAATTTCGGCACAATGTGCTGAGTAACTTACCCCGTGAGTGTAACAGTTATACATTAGTAGGTATTATGCTAATTGTAAGTCTTCCTTCTTACCATAGGCAATTGCTCGAACTTTTCTTCGTACACGGCCCATCATTTTTTGCACGAGCCCTGTTCCCACTTGTTTGGCTGCCTCATTCCATTTTCGCTTGAAATCCTTCAGGTCAATTCCAGTTCCACCCTTCACAATTGACCAGTATTTCTCAATTGGCCTTAGTTCCGGAGTATTTGCCGGATTCATCTCCCTGGGACGCCATTTTCGCTGTACCATTTTTTGGTGGAATTTAAGTAGTGGCAGCTTGCAAAGTCCGGCCAGAATAGGCAATCCGCTTCATGCTGCTCCAGAAAGTGCAGTAGTCTCTTCCGTAAGCATTCCTCCTGGTAAATTGGGTTGTTTAGGGGTATTGAGATAAATACGTATTCGTTATCTACATTAAAAAAGGAACCGAAATCCAAGATTGCATCAATTTTGGTACACTGCAACTATTTTAAATAAGTACGATTACATTAGCAAAAATTACCATCTTAGCGCTCCTTGGTGAGACTTTGTATGGGAGCGAGCTGTCAACCAATAGATTTAGTGTAAACGATCAAAAATTTATATCTTGATTTAAAAATCGAGATGAATGTCTACGGGATCGATAACAATATCGTTGTGCTCAGAAAACGAAGGTCTATCAGATGATGTATAAAAATCGGTATATTTTTCGAAGTTAAACAACCCAAATTGCTGGTTCTTGGTCCCAGAAGTAACGAAAGTTTCGCTTTTCAGCCCACAATTGCAGATTGTGTGCCAGACAAGCAACTATTTGGGGAATTTCAACTTCTTCTTGATTTTACAGTCTTCCGGGGCACTCTTCCGGTCAACCGAGGTATAAAATTTCTGCCCAGGAATTTGATCGAAAACTGCCAGAAGCGGATGGATTGGGATTTTCGTTTCGTGCAGGATCGAATCGTGACGTGCTTGCTCCGGTGAAGCCATGATGTAAACAAATGAACTTATCCTGACAATCAATGCCTACTGTGAATCTATGCACTTTTAGCTTGATTCAGTGAAATTGTGTCCGGATTTTTCCGCGTTCAATTTTTAAAACAGCTAGAGAAAAAAATCCTTATTCCTTTAAATTTGTTGAACCTCTTAACGGAATCCCTTTATGAAGAGCTTTGAGTGGATTGGTTTATTTCCATTAAATTCCGTTATAATTGCTTATCTTTTGACAGATACGCGTATTTCGTCTACTACTTGCAGACTTCAACAGTGCCAAGTAGTGGTGCTGAGTACTTGGCACTGATGAAGTCTGCAAATAGTAGACGAAATACGCGTATCTGTCAAAAGATAAGCAATTATAACGGAATTTAAAGGAAATAAACCAACCCACTCAAAGCTCTTCATAAAAAAAACCTGTTAAATTATAGCAACATAAATGGCCGTAAATTATACGGGAAAATTCTGATTCATTATACTTCATACAGAGTGTCCATCAAGATGCAAGACAACTGTACTCAGATATGTTAAGTAAATTTGTTACTAAAGGCTCAAACGCAATGTGGACGGAAGCGGAACGGAAACGGAAAGTTTAACAGTTGTCACAAATTACATCAAGAAGTCTAACCGATGTCAATTTGGTTCTAAATAGTTTTCAATCTGACAGGTAGGCTTACTCAGAGCGGGCTTTTTCCGCTGCCGATGCCGTTCCGCTTCTGCTGTCATTGCGCTGGGGCCTTTATATTTACTCAAAAATAAACAAAGTAGTCTAAGTTAGATGGATCTTGACCAGATCAAGGATGTTTAGGCCTCTTTTGCTTCCTAGGGACCGATGGCAAGTTTGAAGTTTTTGGTGATGTAGTGGTGTTGGTGTTTCCATTTCCCAGCCATTTCTAGAAATTTGAAAACAGCTAAAGACTCTTCCCGGGAAATTCGCCTGGGAACTTTGCCAGGATTTCCACTGGAAAATTTTCCGACACTTTCTGGAAGTTTCTTCCAACTTCCCCATGAAGGTTTTGACATAGAGGTAACTCTAAGACTAGAAGGTATTGAAGAAACGTGCTCAACTTTTTGGCTCAGCTCTGGTACTCACTTCGGTCCCAAGATAATCGATGCACCCCTCGAAACATAGGAAGATCTACGAACCCCTCATTTTATCTGTCAAACTTTCATAGCGCATCAAAACAAACATTGCGTAGTACTAGAATTTCTAATCAAATGGGGTACGTTAATCGATTTGCTTGGGACCAATAGGCTAGTCAAGTAGTGAGCCAATTTAAAATCGTTAATTTCCACCGGTTGGTTTTGACCAGCTTCTTCGGAAGGATTTTTATGATTTCTCTGCCAGGGTTCGTCTGACTTTGCATGGAAGTTTCTTCCAACATCTCCTGGAAATTTTTTAAAATTTGCCCTTGCAAATTTCTTCCATCGTTCAACGGAAGTTTCATCAACATTCCGTTCCAACAGTATCTTCAAATTACCCTCAGAAGTTCTACTGGCGACCCACTTCACTCGAACTTCCCATGGAATTTTTTTCATAATTATTCAGCAGCACTGAAATTCCCCCTAGGCTTGTTCCGGATCTCTACTGAGACTGTTATAAATCCCCTTTGTGATTGACTGGAATCCTCCCAGGGATTTTACAGAATCCCCCCTGGGACTGTCATGAATCCTATTTGGGAATGTCCATCAGAATCCGTACTACGCCGTTGCTAATGTTTGCAGTACCCGAACGTCATCGGCATGGCAGTTTCGTATGGTCACCATAAAAATCTTCCATACATTTTGAGGGATCAGCTTATAGTTACTTTCGTACACGTGCCATACGAAAGTGCAATTGCCCTTCCATTGTCGAAAGATCTTCCCGATTAAATGGTTCACATACTATTTAAAAACTAACCAACTTTAGGTTCAATCCACCCAGATAGGTCAAAACTGAACCTACCCAAAAATGGGTAAACTGTGTTGGGAGTGACAAGTTGACAAATGAACAACGTCGATCGGATTCACGTTAATGTTGTTCATTTGTCAACTTGTCACTCCCAACACAGTTTACCCATTTTTGGGTAGGTTCAGTTTTGACCGATTTGGGTGTATTGTACCCAAATTTGGGTAGTTTTTAAATAGCGTGCACCGTTTAAAATCCACACACACTCAAATTGCTCTAACTTTTGATCCGTTGAGTAAAATTAATTGAAATTTTGCGTTGACATAGTTTAATGTGCAGTGTTTACACTCTGTGAGTTGATTTCATCGATGCTCAAAAGTTTTCAAAATGGCGACGAAAGAACAGTGCGTGCGCGAAAATGTTTTGCACGAGTACTTTGAGAATAAGGATCTGTAGCATCGTGCCATTGAAAAAAAAAGTTGGGAATCGCAAATTCCACGGTGTCTGGTATCATAAAACGGTTCGTAGAACGTCTAACTGTTGATCGAAAGTCGTCAGGTCAACGAAAACGATCACAAACGCGTGGTTGGGGCGAAAACCGAACGCCTCAGTTCGAGATGTGGCTAGAAATGAGCAAGATTTTCGTGCAGAATACCAAAACTCGAGCTGGACTACGTACGTTTAAGGTTCAGAAGTCCGCAAACCGTGACGAGAAACAGAATACGGTCACAAAAAGTTAGCGCATTCGGATATAAAGGCGAAATAAATTAAACGAATGATGCCAAAACTAACTTTAATTGTCTTTTTTTACTCGCTGGCAATTTGGTGATAATCGGATAAAAACTCGAATTTTGAGAATGAATTTTATATAGGGTTAACTACCCCATTTTTGGCCTATTAAGCACAACCAGCACTTAGTATTTCTGAATCTAGCGCAGTTTAGCACCAAACGGAATGTTATTATTACTGATGGCTTCCAAATTTATTTACCTTTCTGTACGTACCGTAAGATTTGGTAAAGAGGAACCAATCGTTGAGATATTGCCAAAAGTCTAACACTGCTTCTTGATGCCAAACTCGGCCTACGGATTCTAAACTCGGCCTAACGCATTGAAATACCATTGAAACGCCAATGAATTCACTTCGGCCTATCGGATGAAGATAAAAATTGATTCGGTCGGAGCGCTTCTTTTGTTTTTGTGAATTATGGGTGCAAACCTTCATATCACGCGTTCTCATTGATTTCGTTCGGTAGCTTATTAACTAAATATCGTACGAAACTCATAATTGACTTGTTAACTCTGAAATCATGGAATTATTTTGTGTTTTCTGCACGATAGGCCCAAAATGGGCGATTAGGCCGAAGTAGTTCTCTACCCTATGCGGATTTTGAACGGTACACCCTTTAAGCATTACAACCGCATCGTTTAAAATGTTGTTGAAACACGTAAATTTGCTTTGCTTGACAGTATCGGATGCTATGGGTATTTGATGTTGAGCAACGCGAATTACTCAGTATCTTTCGACTCCGGTGTAAACAATACACGCTGAGGCCATCTCCTTCAAAATTTCATTAAAATTAACCCAAAGGGCACAATGTTACAGCTGTTTGAAAGTGATGCAATTTAACTGTGGGCACCCTTTAGTAAGTAAGTGATAGGAGTCTCCCTAAGTCCAGTCCATATAGGCACAGTCAGGGATGGATCCACCTCAGATCAGAAAAAAAGTAAAATAAAATTCCAACTTCACTCAGTTTTCAATACCATGCGTTCTTCTCCGCTTTGCTTGGACTTTCCTGTTTACAACTAAAGATGGCTGTTCGGATGGTCTCCACAATGTTTTAAAAACTGAGAAAGCCACAGATTAAAAAAAAAACACGTTTTTTCACAGTTTCACGGATGATTCACTTTTACGGATGATCCGGATCTTCTGAAGGATGGCCATCTAGGTCCTTGTTGATGTCTAGACCCTAATTTCTTTCATATATCACAGTTCGAAGTGTTTTTGACAAAACTACGGAGCTCTAAAATAAGTACCATGGATGGACCACTTTTATGGATCTTCCGGAGGACGGTCCCATGTCCGGATCCATGTTTACGTTAAGACCCCAAATTCATTTTAATATCACAGTTCCACGTGTTTTCGAAAAACTACAAGGGACAACCCTATGGGATTGTGCGCAATGGTGACGTAGGACTACGTGGTCTTAGATAACGAATCTTATTTGTTAACTGCAGCAGGAGCTTGTGTTTTGTGTAGGAATATGAATTTAAGCGGGATTCTCTCTGTTTATACTCTTAAGTTTAGTTTAGACCCACAGCGACTCACGAAGAGCTACTGATTCCGATCAATAGCGGTGCGGTTTCTTCTTCCTTCTATGGATGCTCACGTGGACTGCAGCTCGCTGCTTGCAGGCAGCCTTTCGTTGTGTACCGGAGAACAATGTTCAACGCCGAAAGCACTGCTGCTGCTGATGATGCCAACGACTGGACACCACCACACACGGTGATTGGAACTGAATCCGATCAGCGGTTGAGGCCATCCTTGATAGCTAGCTGCTTGCGGGGAGCCTTTCGTTGTGTACTGGAGAACACCACCACTCACCACGCGGTGATTGAATAAACACCGTTTAGTGAGACTGGATGGAATTCAACTTTGAAATCTGTGTTAGGGAAATCGCTTTTCGGTGATAATATTAATTATCAAAGCAACAATGTGCAATTTTCAGAGGTGAAATTTAAAAAAAAAATGAAAATGTCTTAAGCGTAGAAATATTTCTGATCGATTGGTGATAAAATTGTTAAATTGATCCAGGGGCAGCTGAGTTATTAACGTTCAAAATCTTTCATAATTTTGATACATGTTCCATTTTCGGTTTTCACAAAGTGTACCCCATATAGAAATCACAGACGTAGTCCTACGTCAAAAACCGAGGAACTCTTTTATCAATTTTATGGCTTGCTTGCTTGCAATCAGGCTCAGGCCTTGTTGTCCACTGCAGTCGGAAAAAATCGTCTCCACTTTACTAAATCCATGGCCACTCTTCGCCAGCCTCGTAGTCTGCGAAGGGTCCGCAGGTCACCTTCTACTTGGTCGATCCACCTTGCCCGCTGCGCGCCTCTTCTTCTTGTTCCTGTTGAGGCGCTTTCGAGAACCATTTTCACTGGGTCGTCGTGCGGCATTCTTACGACGTGCCCAGCCCACCGTAGTCGCCCAAGTTTTGCAATGTGGACGATGGATGGTTCTCCCAGCAGCTGGTGTAATTCGTGGTTCATTCGCTTCCTCCACGTTCCGTCATCCATCTGCACTCCACCGTAGATGGTACGCAACACCTTCGAAAACTCCAAGGTCGCGTTGGTCCTCCTTGGACGAGTATAGTCCAGGTCTTGTGGCCGTAGAGGACCACCGGTCTTATCAGCCCCTTGTAGATAGTCAACTTCGTGTGGCGGCGTATTGTATTCGTACGGAGCGTCCTCCGGAGTTCAAAGTAGGCACGATTCCCTGCCATAAGGCTCCTTTGAATTTCTCTGCTAGTATCATTTTCGGCGGTAACCAGTGACCCCAAATACACAAACCTCATCGACCACCTCGATTTCATCACCGTCAATCTGAACTCGGGGTGGGAGGCTATTATGGGCAATGATTAATATGTATGCTAAAATACGGCCATTTTGGGTCTTGAAAACTTTTCAAAATGACTTCTTTGATTTTTTTCAAAAAACTGTAGCGTGGAATCAGCAATTGTATAGAACAAAAAAAATTGAGAAAAATATACAAACAAATGTTACATAAATTTCAAGTAAAAGATTTTAAAAAATGTTTAAAAATGTACTAGTTAGACTTTTAATTTGAAACAAAAAAAAAATGAATTTAAAAAAAATCGTAGAATAAGAACTTTTGGTCAAATTTCTAAGCTTCTTTTAAAACGTTTTTTTTTTTTTAAGAAAACAATGAGGCATTTGAAATCATTTGCTGTGAAAAAATACACAGAAAAGCGTACTAACAAAAAGTTCAGACATGTTACCAGAATTTCTTCTTGTACAAGTTTTGTCAGTTTTTAAGTATCCATGCTTTTTACTCCTCCTTTGGTTTGTTTTTTCCGTCGATCTTGTTTTCCGTGCTGAGCACCAATGCTACCGACGTGCCAGGAAGGCAGCTCCCACACCTGGACCCTACCTATCGACCCATCAACTCATGAACCGGGGACCAACGGCTTTACTTCCCATCCGAAGGAAGGCGTGATCAGAGATGTTATGCCTCAGAACATCCCGGCGGCGCCGACTGGGATTGAACCCAGGCCTGCTGGGGTGAGAGGTAATCACGCTTACCACTACACCACCGGCGCCGTTATCCATGCTTTTTGAAATGTTTAAATGTTTGATAAGCTTTTTTTTTTCCTTGATTTGTTTTCCGTCGATCTTGTTTTGCGTACTGAGGCAGGTCCCATACCTTACCTATCGACCCATCAACTCATGGACCCAGGCTCTTTGGGGTGAGAAGCAGTCACACTTATCGCTACAAACGGTACGCTAAGCTTTTAAAAAAATATAAAATCGGGCAAAGACATTTTGAAATATATTTATAAGGGACACAATACTTAAATTCTGAAAAATTTCTCTAAAATGAGAACGTTAAGAGAAAGAGGTTTCTTCCACAGAGTTGCTTGAAACTAACTCGCGCTACAACTTTGCTCGCGAGTCGAAGCTCGTATTTGACATAATTTTTTACTTTCGTAGAACTGTATAAAAATTGATTTGAAAATTTCATGTAGTTTGGTAAAAGCTATTGCAGTTAAAGTGTGTCCAATTTTAATCGTACACAAACTGCAAGTATTGAACGAAATCTATTGAAGTTTCTTATTTTTTTTTAAATTTCCCGTTTCAGGGAAAACATTACAACGCAACTGACAGTCGTATTATGCTATCCAGCTTTCCATGCTCGGTAATGGCGGCCTGTTTGTATGAATAAATGCATCCTTCACTGTGATTTTTGACACTATCTGAATGTTCAAATTTTGACCCCTTTCTTTCCCTCTCCCAGGGACAGAAGAAAATGGAACAACATACGCCCTCCAGGAGGGTGATGTTTCATAATGATAACTTTTGAAAAACTGCAAATATTCCATGTGGCATGATTTGCTCAGGCGTATCCTATTTGTTATGCTTTCAATAGCTTATTAAAATCATGCAATGGAAACTTTCCATAGTTCCTACTTACATTGTGCCATCTCCTCTAAACTCAATATATTCCTAGGACATGCCACTTCCAAAAATTTGCGTTCCATTTTTCAAAATTGCCTCTTCAAAACTAAACAGTCAAGGATGATCCAACAACCGTTCCGAGTGATCATTAGCTACAACAGAATCGTTTAATGGGGGAAAAGGTCACCATGTTCGCAAAATTACCCAAATCTACGCAATAATCTGCATAGCAACTTTCACTAACTCTATTTAACTGTAAAATGTCACGACTTCGACCCGGCATAAATCACGTTTTTTGAGCTCGGATTTTACAACGCCTCTTCTTGCTCGACCCTGAACCTCGCCTTTAAGGTTACCAAAAAATACAGAACAGTAAAAATTTGCAAATTACTTCTCTTTCGCATCTCTTCTGTGAACCCTTCGCAAATGTTGCCCACCCGAATTTGCGAAAGTTTGCTTTGCCTTCTTCCTCTGAATGCATATACGGTCCGACTGGAATTATGGTTCTTCTCTGAACCAACGTACAATGTACAATTGTTACTTGGGTTGGATTTCAGTAAAACTTATTTCCGAGCACAAGGCGGTGAAAATTTTACCGAAATTCGACAAACAAAACCGAACAATCGAACCCACCACCTTCGGCCTGGTATGCTTTAGAACTGCATCTCACTTCAGGAACGACTATCCGGATGTTCTCTGTTGCGAAAGTCGACCGATTCACTGCGTGCAGTTCCTTTCCTGCTCCAGTTGTGGCCATAAATAAACCATAAACCACCGTCAGTCACTCCGTCAGGGACAAACGTAGTAGGCGACGAGAACCCCGAAAAAAATTTTACAACCCTTCAGAAATTGACCTCAAGGACAAACAACATCAGAGTGCGGTGCACTATAGCTGCTCCTTTGCTTTTCCGGCTGCACATTCCGTCCATGGACTAGGTAGATAGAGCTAGAATAATTACAAAATTATCCCAGTTCATTTAAACTAGGCCACTTTTTGTCGTTTTCTTCGGTTTGGATTTTTTTTTCAGGCTTCCTTGAGAGATGCTTTTGTCGAGTTTTATGACCTCGGAAAAGAGCCAGTGGAATGGAAGTTATTTTCATTTTGAAAAAAATACGGTGCCAGTTGGCACTGAAACTGGAACAGTTCACGCGGCAGGAGGCTTAGCCATTTTTCTACCATGTTGGAAGATGACAGTTTTGTCCGTTAAGAAAGTGAGAACCGTAGCGTGGGAGACGAATTGCGTCCTAGCATACTTGGATGGGTCAAGCATAAAAATAAATCGCAACCCTAGAATGAAAAGATGATCACTCAGATAGGATTTCAAAGCGATCAAAGGATGTGTGAAAGAACAAGAGAATGCACATCCTCTGACGCAAAACAAAAAAATCTCTGTCGTCCCGTAAATATTTTCATCGGTCCATAATTGCTTCCAAATCAACCCTTTTCCATCCCTTTTGGAACCGAAGAAAAAACCCGTTCCGGAGCGGCTCAATCCTTTATCAAGTCCCAAACCATCCGGACATTAACTCTTGACCGGAGTAAATTACGGCCATCCGCCGACATTCATCCTTTCCACTCCTCGTCCTTCTCTTCGGCGGGCAATAGATCAACCCTTAAATCTAATTCGCATATTGAGAACCCACATCAAGCAGTCACTAGCTCAAGTCTTTCACCTCGACCGTGACCTTTTTTCCACTCTCTCGCCTTCCATTCAAAACCCACATCCAGGAAAAAAGGGTACAGGCAAAAAAAAAAGGATTGATATCAATAAATTGTTATTTTATATTGCTGTTATTGAATCACACTCATCTTGGACGCAAAAGGGAGTCGGTTTGCACTCCGGCTCAACCCAACCAAGCAAGCGTTGATTGTGAGGAATTTTCGAACCGCCGGGATGGCATGCTGAGATCGACATAACCTTTCTGCCGTGGTCCAGAACATCCTCAAGAATGTATGCGAAAATAATCGGAGCAAAAGTTCCCTGGCCGAATTTGTCCCTTTAGCCTTCGGGGTAAATTTTCACTTTCCTCCTCCGCCCTCCTTCTCGGATGACGAAGACCACGACGACGACGTGCAAATCTGTTGGACGAATTTGATCTCATCCTCCCCGGTGTTCGGTGCTTGGTGTGCAGCAACAGCCGACCTACTAGGATTCGGGGAAGGGGGCCAAAGTTTAACCATATGTAAAACATGGTCCGATTTGGTGTCGGAAAAGGATGTTTTAGCAGGAATCACAACAAAAGGGATAGTTTGGATCGTCGAGTTTTGGGAGAACCCACCGGAAATGAGGAATCGGAGGGGATCTCCTTTGGATTTTTTTTTTTGAGAAAGAGGCTTTGTGTGGCGATGACATTCGGATAATACCCGGTTTAGAGTTGATTTCTGCTGAAAGACTGTTTTGGGGATCCTCTCCGACTGACTATTCATGTCGGACAAAGGATATGAATGATTACAGCTTTTTTTTCTTCTTCTGGTGATTGAAATGGGTTTCTGATCAAGGTTGGAAGGGGATTTACTTTATGCCGGGACAAATCATCGCATTGAATGTGAATGAATGATTGAATGATTTTCTGGTGATGGAATTTACGGGTGATTTGAGCAAGAGTCTCAGCAAGCTCGTTCAGTTTTTTGAAAATCTTTAAGTAAAGATGCCTTTTCGTAAGTAAAATTAACTGATTTTTATCATACCACATTACCAAAATTTCAAACTGAAATTAGAAAGAGGTGTCAGATTCAAATTCTTCGGTGCATACCAAGGGGTAAGACAGCTCCTAATCATGAGCAATTTTAGAGTAAATTACGGCCATCCGCACCTCGAGTAACTCACATTGCTCGGTGAACAAGATCACTGTCATTTGCATTCTCACTTTTCACATCATAGCAACATATGAAGGTGCGTAAATGTAAAGCTGCTGTCAAGCGGAACAACAACAAACAACCGGCTTGATGTGGTAGAAGAACTCGATCCGCCTGATTAAATACTTCAGATTCGGCAAATTATACCCTGCCGGCCGCCGATACTCGTCGAAGCGAGTCCGTTCTTATCGCTCAACAACCTGCCGTTTTCTGCGAAACACCACCGAGATTCTGCTGCGGCCGTCGAAGGAAGTCTCCGTTGAAGTTGAACATAACTTATTTAAAAAAAAAAAATCATCCAGGAAAAAAGTTGTTTTTTGTTGATCCTGTACTTGGTTGGATCGGATTTACTCTTGAGAATCTTCAGATCGCCAAGAGCCCATTCATTCCACTCTTTCTGAACCATCTGCTGTAGCTTGGAGCGAACGCAGAACATTTGTTCTTGGTCTTCCTCACCGGTTTTCACTTCGATTTCGTCGGGTGGATCGATGATGGGTTTGAAGTCCGGATGAGGATCGTGCTCACCGGAAATATTGGGAGCTGTGTCTTCATCGTCCTCCTCCTCTTTGACTTCAGCAGTGTCGACTGTGTTGATGCTCTGGCTGAACATTCTGGGGTAGTGGTTGGCAGCGTTTCCTTCGGAGCTGGAACAGGGAAAACATTTCCTATATATGCCAGTGATTTCTCACAACGATTTCACGTTCTCCTCGGTGGACATCTGAATACGATTCCTGAGGCTATTTTACGAGAACAAATCGCACATGTCTACTGACCTACAGTTAATTCACATTCAACGTTTTGAAACGGAGGAATATTAACAAAAAGCACCTCCAAAACAATAACAGCAGCAACAGCAGCCAATCGGCACAGAGAAGCAGATGAAAATCCATACCAATCTGCCGCCTTTCGAAGCTTTTCCGGCATCGTTCAAGCCATTTTCTGAACAAAATCTGGAATTCGCATCTTTTCAATACCCGAACATTTCTATTTTGTTTACAAACAAGACTTACGTCTAATATGTGAAAGGGATAAACGGAGCAAGCCATGGAGTAACCAGACAAAAACATCGATGAACGTCGACTACATTTTGAGGCACAGTGAGTTACTCGCGAGTTAGTCGCTGCAAAAAAGCAACTCAGAGTAAAGCTGTCTCACCCCTTGGTGCATACAGTGTAAATATTTACTTTTTTTTTTATCAATTTCAGATAATCATGCAGTAGGCCTCTTCTTTTTATTTGCGTTATTTTGGTCTTCGAAAACAACGTAAATGAAAAATAAAGAGGCCTACTACATCATGATTACCTAAGATTCGTCAAATGATGTAAATATTTACACCTCTTGCATCAAAGATCTTCTGGATTTGGAGGAAAACGGCTCATACTTAGTTGTCAACTAGATGAAACGCAGACTTGAACCATTTTTAAGTGCGATATTTGACATCCTCACTTCCACTCCAGCCAAAAAGTTGATTGTTATCTTCATCTTCGGACTATCAACGTTTGGCCACATTTACGCACTAACTTGTATCTACGCATTGAGAAATAGGGTTAATGTCCTTGCGAATGAAAGCAATTTTTGTCAATTCTTCACTAGTAATTAAAATATCCATTTGTATGTATTGTCCAGATGACACTAGACATTTCAATCGATTGGTCCAATCTTCAGATCCATTAGCCAACATTAAAGCCATTTACCTTGTATAAATATTTGCAATATTTGTTCTCTTCTGAACGGTGATTAAATTGTGCTGGCTGCAGTAGAATTTTTGAAGAAGTCTGTTTTCAACAGTTTTCGAGCAGACTTCCGGAAATAGTGTCTGTAAATAGATTCGTAACCCTTGAAATTAATACTTTCCATAGCAGTGAATTTATTACAGGTGGAGGTTCCTGACTCAGGTGCGCAATACGTACAACAAAACCATAACCGAAATGGAAATTCCCGGAAGAACATCCTACATCGTGCGATGGTCAAATTTACATTTGAAACGACGGATAGGGCAGGATATTCTAAGAGAGTCGAGCTACACTTACAAGTTTGCCATGAACCTAGAATGACTGCTTAATGTACATCAGCCTAAAGTCCTTCGGCCTAACGTACTTCAGCGCATGACCCAGCACCGAATAATCAATAAAGACAAAAAGCTTATCATAGGGGTCTTCGGCCATGTTCTATTATCGGTTTTTCTCATTTCCCCTGAGTTTTCCTCAGATATTCTTGCTTGTCATTTAGGCCTATTCTACCAAACGTGTAACTCTCTGTCACAAGTGAGGTGACAATAAATAGTCACCTCGTGTGAGGTGACTCTCCATGTTTGATTTCACGGAGAGTCAAATAACTATTGAATGACTTTTGTCACCTCACTAGTTCCCCTTGTTCATCGCAAGAGGCCCCGGTGCGATGGGTGGCCTACCGATCGGCCAACTGTTAGGCCTGAATTTATAAAATTTGACTCGCTGCAGAGTGAGTCAGACTACGACCTTGTTTCTGAACACCTGAATCAGTATTTCATCGAGTCCGAATCTTGTGGAACGGTCAAATTTTCCTGAACACCGTATAGGTTTGATAAATTCCAGTTTATGTTCTACCTTCCGTTCCGAAAATGGGTTGCCAAACTCATGGGATATTGACATCTAGATTCGTCCATTTTGGCCTACTTCGGCACGTTCGGCATAGCGCTAGGCACAGCTAAATCACTCGGCACAGTTTGATGTGTGCAGAGCTGAACGCCCCTTGAGTTTCCGTTAACATTTCTTAGGAATTCCTTCAGGGCATGTTCTCTATAGCCCTTTGCGATTGCCATCGAAAGTCTTCTAAGAATTTTTCACGAATCTTGGAGTTCCACCATTGAAATGAACTTTGCACAGAATTCCTATGTAATTTCACCAGTAATCCCTTCTTATTTTTCCCGCTGAATTTCGGTCAACAGAATTTTCCTGGAATTCCCCAAGAAACTTCTCTAAAGGACTTCTTCCAAAATATCTTATGAAATTCTTCAGAAATCAATCTACGGGATACTTCTGGTATTCTTTTCGATATTTTTTAAATCCCTTTAAATTTTTCAGGGAAAAATCACAGAAATGTGAAAATTCTTTGCAATTACTATAGAAGTTTTAGTGGAATTTTCCACCAAAACATCTATGCAATATACTTCGTGGCTTCTTTTAGGAATAACGATGGATTCTGCTAGGACATTCTTAGGAATTTCCCTCTGAACTTCATGAATTCCCCCAGAATCTCTCAAGCATTCCCTATGGAATTTCTCCACGGTTTTTACACTTCTTACCGGTAGGTTATACTATCGCTTTTGTATATTTTCAAAACAACCAATAACTATTGAATATAATTGCGATTGGTCTACCAGTTCCGGAAAACTGACCGGAACATTTCAGGGTAGTTAGTTGTCACAAATAGTAAATCTAAAAAAAAAAAAAAAATTTAATATTTAGAATATTTCAAATAAATCTCCGAAAATTAGAATTAATCACCAACGGGTCAACAAAAAATCTAGACTAGCTTTCCAAGCCTCAGTTGCTACTTTTGGATGTGTTCCAGCCACCAGACATTTCGGGCACCCCCGAGGAAGTTACCAGAAGCTGTCTTGAACCAAAACCCAAATACGAAAGATCAACTCACATAAGAACTCAATAGCCACACACCAAACAATTCTGAATTTTAGTGTCGATGTAAACATCCATGCATGCAAACATTCATACATGTAAACTTCCTTTTCACGTAAACTAGCAGCTTTCAAGAAATGTTGTAAACAAAAGTGGACAGTTGCATACAATATATGGAATATTGCATGACATGTCTCATAAATTTACACGATCTATAATCTAAACTTGTATGATATATGACGCTCCATTTATGTGCATCGTAGTAACGGAAATTTACACTACTTTTTTTTAGCTGTGCAAATCAATTATGGTCATATTGAGTGCCTAGCGCCACATTGGCCACAGTCGGGCATGTTCGGGGTGCCCCCGGAGAAGGGGCCAGTTTCTTTTTAGGGCCAAAAGCCATCATGCAACACCTTAAATCACGAGAGATTGAAAAAAAAGGTCGATGGTAGTCATGTCAAATGCCCAGGACTAGGCAGCTTACATTTATTATTACAAAGCAAAAGTCCTTTAAGTAAAATTGTGGCCGTCTGTCAAACGTCAATAAATGCATTTTTACCCATAAAAAAATTATTGAAATTTGTCAGTGCATTTTTTGATGCGTGTAGCTACACGCTATTTCGAAACTACCTAAATTTGGGTTGAATCAACCCAGATCAATCAAAACTGAAGCTATCCAAAAATTGGTAAGCTACACACTTAATCTAGCTCGGTAAAATCTCCAACAGCCGATTACCTCGGCATTTACTTTTGCTGATATCTCTTCAAAATATCTGTTTGTTAGCTGAGTCTCTGCAAATGTTTTACTGAATCTCAGCAAAATATATTGCAGAACTACTCGGCTGTTGGAATCTCAGCGAAAAAATTTAGGTGTGTATGTTCGGAATGACAAGTTGACAAATGAACAAAGTCGATCGGATTCATGTCAATGTTGTCCATTTGTCAACTTGTCACTTCCAACATAGATTTTTGGGTAGGTTCTGTTTTGACCGATCTGGGTGAATTTTACCCTAATTTGGTAAGTTTTTGAAATAGCGTGTAATACCGAATTCGTTTATTATCGTCGAAACCGAACTTTTTGTCAGTACGAACCTCAACCTGAGCTGGGTTTTAAAAACAAATAGGTTGGAACTGAATAATAAACAAATTCGCTATAAGTGACAGCTCCTACCAATACATGCTTTATTATCTTTCTTTAGAGGCTTTCCTGTATGCATGAAAGATTTCGTTCTGTTTTGTTGTCCGCCTCGGTTTGTTCAAATCCACACTCCAGAAGCTCCTCGACCGAAGACGCGGAAAAAATATCCGTCGAATTTCCTTAAAATTATTGGCAGCATAGTAAATCTCCAAAGAAATTGTGGGGATGCTCCCCCGCCAAAAACGTGAGAAAACTCCGACGCAATTTTCTGGAAACTCCGCGAGAAAACTACCTGAAACTTCCGTTGACAGCATCGGAAATTTCCATCGAGAAAGCGAAAAAATTCGTCCAACTTCTCTTGAATCGCTGGTAGTATCGGACGCTATAAACTCTATCAAAACCTACTGGATAGCTCTGTTGCCAGCATAGGAGATCTTCCATAGAATCGTGCAGAAACTCCTCCACCGAAACGCAAGACAACTCCATTATGTCTCACTGAAACCACCGTTGGCAGCATCGAAAATCTCCTCCAAAATCGCCCGGAACCCTGCCCGCTGTAAACATGGGAAAACTCCGTGGAACCTTCGCCGGTAACAATGCGAGAAAACTCCGTCGATCCTCTGTCGGCAGCACTGGAAATCTCCATCGAAATCGTGCGGCAGCTTCTCCACCGTGAACGCGAGAAAACTTCGCCGAAACTCGCTAGAACCTTCACTGTCAGAATGGGAAAATTTATCCAAAATCGTTCAGAGCCTAGACCGTTGAGAACGTGAGAAAATTTGCCGAAACTCGAAGGAACCTCCGCTGGAAATATCAAAAATCTCCACCGAAGCCATGCGAAACCTCATCCGCCAAGAACGCAAGAAAACGCAATCGAAATTTCACATTTTCGCTCATTTTTTATGGACCATATCAGGGGAAACATGTCAGAAGGGTCTAACTCGAAACGTAAACAATGACTTGGATCGTCGGTTTCTTACGAATGACAACACACCCACTCAAACTAACTAAATCATCTGACAGAGAAATCTTTGTTCTATGAGCTGGTTTAGTCAGATTCCGTGGGTGTGAGGTCATTCAAGAGAAATCGTTCACGTTCAAAGTCATTGTTTACGTTTTGAGTTATACCTTTCTGACATGTTGCTCCTGATATGTTATTGTAATGTTTTACTCAAACATAATCCTGGTGGATGAACACTTTATCAGGACTTGGAAAAATGTCCTACTGTTGGCAGCATCTGAAATCATGCAGAATATTCTCCACCGAGAAGGCAAGAGTAGAAGCTCAGCCTAGATCCGTATACTTCCTTCAGTTCCGTCCTGTATCGGTATTCGGTTTTATTGGGCTGTGTTAGCTCCGGCTATAATGATACGCGTCCTATTTAATTCGAGTCTCCCTTTCTCCTCCTTCTCACAGTTATACTTCAAAAGCCCCCAGCTGTCATCTTCTCGCTCTTTTAACCAAGGTTCTTTCAAAGATGGTTAATTTTAAATGTATGTACGAATGGTACTGAATGCGACGGCGACTACGACGGCGACTACGACGGCGACTACGACGGCGACTACAACAGTGAATTTGGAACTTACCATTTGCCTAGGATATAACACCTTTGCCCGACACCAGCACTGGATCTTTATGTCCACTCTCTGTCACTGTTTGCCAAAATATTTAACAGCAATTACCTTTGTCGTAATGGTTCCTTTACCGAAAACATATTTTCTTGCACTGCCATGGTCATCTGGGAGGAGGTTCGCGTCAAGTGCTTTCCCCAGGAACCGTTCGCGGCCACCAGCTACCACCCGTCCAGTCTTGGGAGTATCCAGCGAGGCATCCTTCAGATTGCTTGCACCAGCGATAGTTCAGCAGCCGAGCAGTTTTGCAAGCGGAAAACTTGCTGGTTCACGGCAACGTCGGCCACCGAATCACCACCAAAACTCACGACGGACGCATTATCAGCACTTTCTCGGGCTAATTTGCCAACCGAACCGGGCTCAAACTCGCCCACCGTGACGAGACGCTCGATAGAACTCGGAGAACCGGGCCTCCCGGGAGACAATCCACTATAGCACAATTTCATGAACACTTAAATTGTTTGATGCAAAAATCAAAATCCACGTGAGAAAAACATGCAGCAAAAATAAGCACGTCATTTTTCAAGCGCGGCTTACTGCGATCCATCCTTCGCATCGGGACGTCCTGAGACAAACTAGTTCAACAGATGGATGATGACAGTGATGTTTCTGCAAAATTACCGGATCGTTGATGATTGGTATGTGCTTGATGTCGGACTCAAGGAATGGAATGGAATGGCATTGATCTGTTCCTACTTATTAATCCTATACTATTGCCCTAAGGCAACTGTACATAGGTCCTGATCTAATGGAATATTTGAGGTTAACGTATCGAAATCTCCCAGCAGTACAGGGCCTTCTATGGAAATCCCTATAAAGTCTTGTGGATTTCAATATATCTTAGGATAAGGATAAGAATGAACTGTTGAAAATGATCATTAAATGAAATCTTTGTTCTGGTTCTCTTGTTTGCATCATCCCTAATTTGACAGTTTTATCAGCTAAGTGTTATGATTTAGAGAGGAGTTACTGGCATTATTCTCAATACAACAGCAAGTGTAACGTCAAACTTATTGTGCAGCTATTACGTCTATAATCAATCGAATAAAAGGGACAACTTTATTCATTTTGACACCACCTGTCCTTCACATGGAGTTAATTAATATTTGAAGTAACTCATATGAATTTAATCGGTGTTAAAGAAGAAACCTTCAAAAACTTTAACTTGCACGATGTTTAAGAGATCCGATAAACCATTCAAAAGATACTGCTCACCTATATGGATGCAGCGGTTATGAGCCGTTCACTTAAGTGATCCGTTTTGGCCACCTCTATTGAGAATCATGTCGATGTTCAGATGCACATAAACAACACGGCCAATGAGAGTAGTCTCAAAATTAAGTGGACTAAAAAGTGGAAAAATTGGAGTTGCTCAGTGGGGGTAAACTGGTAAAATTTTTCTCATTTTTTCGGGAAAATGCATGACATACCATACCAAGCAGGCTAAGGCCTTGTTGTCCTCTGTTGTCCGAAGAAGTCGTCTCCACTCTACTCGATCCATGGCCACACTTCGCCAGCCTCGTAGTCTGCGAAGGGTCCGCAGGTCGCCTTCTACTTGGTCGATCCACCTTGCCCGCTGCGCGCCTCTTCTTCTTGTTCCTGTTGGGTTGCTTTCTAGAACGATTTTCACTGGGTCGTCGTGCGGCATTCTTACGACGTGCCCAGCCCACCGTAGTCACCCAAGTTTTGCAATGAACTCACGAACTCATCGACCACCTCGATTTCGTCACCGTCAATCTGAACTCGGGGTGGGAGGCTAACATTGCCTTCCTTAGAACCTCTTCCTTTCATGTATTTTGTCTTTGATGCGTTGATGGCAAGTCCAATCCGCCTAGCTTCAGCATTCAGTCTGATGTACGTTTCCACCATCATCTCAAAGTTCCGTGCCATGATGTCAATGTCATCGGCGAAGCCAAGAAGCTGGATAGACTTCCTGAAGATCGTGCCACTCGTGTCTATCCCAGCTCTTCTGATCACACCTTCTAATGCGATGTTGAATAGCAGACACGAAAGTTCATCACCTTGCCGTTACCCCCTTCGAGATTCAATGGGACTCGAAAGTGTCCCCGATACTCGAACAACACACATCACTCGATCCATCGTCGCCTTGACCAATCGCGTCAGTTTATCCGGAAATCCGTACTCGTGCATAATCTGCCATAGCTGATCTAAAATGCATGAATATGAAGAAAATCGTGGGACTCAATGGGTAGGTCGCTCCGCACACCAATCTTGGGCCATCTTTTTTGTCAGTGTTTCGCAAGTGTGCTACAGGTGTGCCGATTGTGCCGGTCATAGAGCAAGCTGCGATTGTTTGTGAAATGCCCATCCCGGCAACCCGGTATTTCTGACACCTTGAATGTTTTGGTTTGCAATCGTAAGGATAAATCGGATTGAGGAAGACGCGGGAAGTGGTGGGTGTGCGAAATGTTGGTGTTTTATGTTCATAGGATGATACAAGTCCTATGTTTTATGATTTTATAATGCCCTTAAAACCATACCAGAAACCTAGCCCACCGTGCTGTGAAAAGCAACGGTCTATCAGCGGCCGGAAAGAGATGGAACCGGTGGGGAACATTGTTGGAGACCGACTATAGAGGATGATGAATAAACTTCTGTAGTTTATTTTGTGTGAGTTGCATAGTTATTTGAATTAAGGGTGCGAATGGGGCTCGGGGCAAGACAGCTATCGATCATGAGTAAAACCGAAGCTAGTTTTGAGTAACTCACGCTGCTCAATGTCTTATATACACACATTAACCTGATTGTTATATTGAAAATAATGTTGAAACCGATGCTGTCAGGCAAAGTAAGTTGACGTGCTTTCTTGGAATTTCTGTGTAGGGACTTTTGGGGCGGTTCGACAGGTTCGGATTAGGCTAAAATAATTCAATAAATTCAATTCTTAGAGAAATATAGTTTGTGGCACTGCTGCCATCTCTCCTATTAGTGTTGAATTCAATCTTCTATAATTTTTGACGTAGGATTACGCCTTTCAGCAACATATTGGGGATGCAATTTCAAAAAACAAAATCGACCGCGTTACGAAAAGAGGTCAGGTTTTGACCACTTATAACTCTGTTAATAGATAATGGATTTTAATTCTAAACAAGCCAATCGATTGGAAATTTGTCTACGAATCTGCTCAATGAACACTTTATTCATTTTCATTAGGTCACTATTGAAAATTACACAAATGTCCAACTGTTTCACAGTTGTGTTTCCCTAGCACAGTCGCTGAATATTGATACTGAGCACGTAATTCTACGTCAAATCTACGGTCGTGTCTCTGATACAACTTGTTACTTTTTTAATTGGACCGCTAAAATGCCTTCAATGGTCGTTTTTTTTATTTATTCAGATTCAGATATTTATTCACCATTAAATACATCCACTCATCCATGTTAATGAATCAAACTTCACAATTGCTTGTTTTAATAAACTTTAATTCATTGCTATAGGCAATACACCTGGAAACGCTTTTTCAATGATACATTTACGATTGGTGGCAAAGCGCTAAACTGGAAGTGGTTTTTGTTCACTGGTAAAGCTGGCCAAAGCTGACCAAATCTGGCCTAGAATCAGCAGCTACATAATATACCACAATCAGCAGTCAAGGGCCAATTCTATTGACCACGAAGGAAGTTTAAATCTCAGGTTGTACCTCAGGTAACCGAAAAGGAGCATTCCTCTTTTGGAATGGGTCACTCCTGTATCGTCCGTGTCAATCCTCAACAACGAGGGAAGGCGCCTGAAAGGCATCCAAGCCACACACGACCGACAAGCCCCGTAAAACCGTCGTGCATTTCGTTTGTCCACAATTCGATTTGTTAAACGAGTGATTCGATCTGTCAAATGAGCGAACAGATGCTTCAAACGAAATATGCTGTCAGACAATATTTTTTTGATCAGAAAATCGAGACTACTTTGATCATTTCGGAGTAAATATGAGTAACTTAAATTTACTCACTGCAAATATATTCACCCTGAGTGCAGCTGTCTTCCCCCAGGAATGGGATCTGAATTACTGCCTCTTTCTCTTGAGCCCACGCTAGAACCTACAATTCGTATTTAGATCCATAAGTGAACTGCTGGTCTGAGTTCCTCTGGTATATTCATTTAGAGGATGTTCCTGAATATACAGTCAAACAGCACGTAATGTTGTGAACAACTTCAACGCCAGTTATCCTGCAGTGCTCCCATTTTATTTACAACAATCCAATGCCTACGAGATGGAGCCGAAGATGTTCCAAAGGTTTGTCGAAGGTGTGCAAGAGGTGTGCCGATGGACGTGCCCAAGCTGTCCCGAATCTAATTTCGGTACAATGTACTTTTCAAACTGATCTAAAAAAACTTATAACTCATTTGCTTACTATTTCATAACTTACTATTTACTTAAATCATCAACAACTGCTCTAGCTGGCCAACGCATTCCAGAAGTGAAATAACAAATCTGTTGCAAACACAACAAAAAACATCCTCCGGTCCAGAAAACAGAAAACAAAATCCATTCAAACGTGTACATAGATGTCAAATAGCTTTCAACTAAAGTGTATAAAAATTCGATAGTATCATTGTTTCCTAACGATAAAATGTAATCTGAATGTGAAGAAATATGTTGTTATAATTGTAAACAAAGAAAAAATTCAAAAAAATACTCGATGAAAACGTGCAATCTTAGGTTACGATCGCCAATTGAAATAAAAAAAAAAAACAAGTGCAATCAACTAGAAAATTTACTTTGTAACATGGAAATTTCCGGTTTTCGTTGAACGACTTAAAAATCAAGGACAAAACCGAACAAAAATCTTAGGGAAATCGTCAAACTTCGGCTCAACTAAAATATGATACACACTGTTAATCCACAGTACAAATTTTTACACTCTAAAATCAAAGAACCATACTGTAGTTGAAAAGTAAAATGATCGAATTATAAACAAAACCTTTAAAGGACGGAAGTGAACGAAATCTACCTCAGCATCTAATATGTAATAGAGATTTGTAAACAGAAATAAAAAACTTCTAAACCCGAAATTTTGACATTCTCATAAGTTTAACCATAGCAAGACTGAATCACCCCTCGAATGTTTTGCGGGCTCCAGATCCATCCTTTGCTATAAATCGCCCAACAAAAACCTTGGCGAAAGCAAGTGGAGAAATAATTAAATTAAGTAGGAGGAGATATAAACGTGAAAACAAAGCATAAGAATACAAAAACCAACAAAACATAAGCAAATCTTGTTACCTGAGACGGCTTTACTCTACCATTAGGTCACTCCGGCACCAACCACACTGACTCTGACACTGACTGCGCCGACTGACTTGAGATGTTCACCACGGTTGATGTTGAAAACGTAAACAAACTCGAACGCAACTTTGACAACCCTACGCGTCATGGCAAGCTTCGATGGGGTTTCACCGACGGAAAAGCTAAAGGATAACAAACGAAACCTTTCAAAAGCTAAAGTAAAAACAAAAAACTGCGCACCGACGATGATGGAACCGAGCGGCCATTTAATTTTAATGCTACGCTTTCGTGAAAGGTTTCCCCGGTGCGTCCCGGTCCTCTCATTAACCACTCGCACCCGTCGGAAGGAGTGAGCAATTTTATCCTTTCGCTTTTGAAATGGGGGAGGGTTATGCCCCTTTCCGATGCGCCTGCTTTGTTTACCACACCAATACCACCGCGACTGGCTGAATGCGAATGCTGAAGCAAAAACAAAACAGCAACGGGCGTTAATGAGATTAATGTGTTCGCCACGTAAACAAACACCAGCTCCCCCTCCCCCAACCCGTCATCTAGTCGCAGCCAGCCGCGTGCGAAAAAACGCGCACCAATACACTCTCGCAGGCACACGCAGTCACATAGGAATCACGATACTCGCATTGTTTATGTATAGTCTCCTACAGAGGAGAGCGCCGCGGAGAGCAAAAGAGCAAAAACTCTTTCACTCGGCTCACTCCGGCACCGTGCTCTTCAACGCGGACAGGATACTTGTTACTATTATTATTATTGCTATTATTGCTATGTTTGTTGTTTGACTGACTGACTGACTGGCCCCCCTCCTCTCATCTTTTGCTTTTCTGTGCACCCAAACCGGACTACTATGTTCATTATCTGCACGTGGTGCCGAGTCGTTGCACACTTTGACATTGACAGCCGCCGCTCGATCGTAGTATGCGTGTAAATTTCCCGATCATTGTGTACTCCGATCACGTTGCCGCTAATGAAAAGTAAATAGAACACAGGCACACGCACACACACACCGACAGACACGGCGACGCACCCGAATGTATGTATGCAAATAAGGCAGGAGGAGAACCGGGAAAGCAGAAAGAGTTTTCCGCCAAGTTTTCCGTCTTGTTTTTTTTTTTTGCCTTCGATAAAAGAAAAGCCGGGAGGAAGGGGTCTGCTTCCTTTCAAATCTCCCGGGAGATTGTGAAAAGCGACGTGCTGCCGTCGTCTGTAGGTGTGTGCGCTGCTGCAAGGAAGTGAATCTTCAGGAGTCATTATAAAGGAAATAACCGGAATCGTGCGCCGGACAGTGTGAAAAGAAGCAAAAATCGATAATTGATTGATTATATCATTAAAATACATAGAAGAATAGATTATCCGTTGATGTTTGTGGACGTGGAAAACAAACCGAAGCTAGAGGGAAGGGATCTAATTAAACATAATTGAAACTCTCTCAGTCTACTTAAGCGATGTGTACATATATATATACAGATTTGAAATGAAGAAAAACAGAAAACAATTCAAATCAGAAATGGAAATGGAATCAAAGTTTCGAAGAACGAACAATTAGGTGTAAAATTTATTGTTCCCCCTCACCCGGTCCATATAATTGGACACATCACGACAAAGACAATTAAGCTAATTGTACACTGTCCGTCTCTGTCTCTCCCGCTGATCGAAGAGAGCTGAATTTAAATAATTAGATGTAATTAATCTCCCTGCTAAAATACCTTGAAGCAAGTACCCTGAACAACTGAGAATTTGAAGAAAAGCCCCAACTGCTACTGCTGGCATTGATTCGACCGAGGTCGATAGTTAAAATTGTATGTATTTAGAACTGGAATGAGTATAATTAAAATGATGACAAACAAATTGTAAACCAATTATGCTGGACAGCTCTATTATATACTTGATTAGTGTAGTTTGTAATTTTTCTCCCCTCAAGAAAAAGAAAACAGAAAAAAAAGATGGAAGACTATTAAACAAAAGAAGAGGTAAATCGAATATCAAACTATGAGTCAAAATAAAGCCAAAAGTTCAAATATTAAGCACACGTGGTATGATTCTGAATATTAATGATGACAGCAATAATCTGCCCGAATCAAGGGGTACTCAACTCTACACACCATAATTTGTGCCGAGTATTTTTACAGTGCCGGATGCTTTGCCAAGCGCTGTGCAGAACGTGCCGAAGTAAGCCATGATTTTGGCAACCCTAAATTTATAATAACTTTTGTGATTATTTATGATTACATATATTGGTTTTCTGGTTGGAGGAGTTTAGAAAATGTTGAGGTAAGTATTATTGCTTTGTAATTCAGAACTCAATTGAATCAATGCATTTTGTCTGTATAAAGCTGAAATTAAGGGGCATACCATGACAATTTCACATGGCCGTCCAAACCAGAATCCCAACTGAACTGTGTGTTCATATTTACGATGACATTCGTCCCTGCATTCTCTCGAATGTTGACGATCATCTTCCAGTCGAAGCCGATTACCCGGAAGCTCGTCGACTGGAAATTATTACTCTAGGAGTGTTAAGTTACATGCATCGTAGAAGATCACAAATCATCAGAGAAGGTCGGAACGGGAGCAGTCAAGTTCATTAACCCTTTATCTGACCGCTGTCAAAAGACTTGGATCCAATATTCAATCACTTGCGCATTAAAACTTCGGCTTTGTAGTTCTTCTGGTTAAGTTAGATTACTTCTGGAGAAACTCCCAGCGCTTAACAGAGCAATATCTAGCACAAAGGGAATCGTGACATGGTTGTAGATTACATGAAGAGGCAACTTCGCCTTATTGGTATTTTGTTCCTCTTGCTGCTGCTACTTACGTGGATCAACACCGGTTGCGAGTATCCTTTTCAGCCGACTGAATGTTGCGATTTCTGTACCTGCATGATCAGATTATTGGGGTCGGATTAGGGGCCTCCCTTAGCTCAGTTGGTAAAGGCGCAGCTACAAAGCAAGACCAAGGTTCAATTCCCGGTCCGGTCTAGGAATTTTTCAGGTTGGAAAATTTCTCGACTTCCCTGGGCATAGAAGTATCATTGGCCTTGCCTCACAATTATACCAATGCAAAAATAGTACAGGCATCGAAAGCTCTCAATTAAAAACTGTGGAAGTGCATTTTTTTTTTATATATATCTTTATTAAGGAGACTTTCAGCCGTTGGCTGGCTCGTCTCCGAATACCCCAGAGGGGGGAGTGGAAGTGCATCTAGAACACTAAGTTGCCTTGTTTTTCGTCGCTCTTGTTTTCCGTGCTGAGCACCAATGCTACCGACGCCAGGGAGGCAGCTCCCACACATGGACCCTACCTATCGACGCATCAACTTATGAACCGAGGACCAACGGCTTTACTTCCCTTCCGAAGGAAGACGTGATCAGAGATATTATGCCTCAGAACATCCCGGCGGCGCCGACTGGGGGGCAGTGTTGCTGTTTTTTTAAATTGTTTGTGCTATAGTTGATAACGTGTGCCCTTACGTGC
The DNA here is from genome assembly GCF_037179485.1 of Ochlerotatus camptorhynchus. Lineage (NCBI taxonomy): Eukaryota > Metazoa > Arthropoda > Insecta > Diptera > Culicidae > Ochlerotatus > Ochlerotatus camptorhynchus. Next base: position 361,564 of record NW_027040802.1, on the reverse strand, counting down.
CGAACCGTTTGCCATGCTGTGTTTCGGTACAGTGTGCAGAGTTGATAACCCCTTGGCCCGAATAAACAAATAGAACACTGACATCGAAGGAACCTAGAAGCCAGAAGCAATCGTTAAAATCCATCTCAGTAGTCCTGCTTATTTCACTTTTCATTTCATTTGTGAGGGCATTCTCTCGCGAACCGAAGTCCGCAAAGGCAAACCAACATAATGAACAGGTAGAGGAAATTCACCTCTACCCGATTGTGGTTTAGGTTTGCGAATGAAGGTTTCGGTTCGCGAGAAAATGGCCTTACAAGGTTCGTTTACAAAATGGAGTTAAGGCCATTTCAATTGTTGGTCTTGATTTGATGTCACAAAATTAAACTGCTCTTCAAATAAACCACACGTTAATTCAAAGAGCTCTGCATTAACTCATAACAGTTAATGGACACCTCTACGAGAGAAGCTGTGTGTGGCATTCCGAAGTTCAACGGTGGTGCGGGATTTCAGCACTGGAGCTTCAGAATAAAAATGTTCCTGGATTCTGTAGGAGTACTGAATACATTAGCTGAAGAAGCACCGGTAGCAGCAGCAGGAAAAGATGAAGTTTGAAGAGGCAGATCGGAAGGCCAACTCGTACATTGTCAGTTTCCTGGTGAACGAATGTTTGGCGATCGTCTGTGAGAATAAGACGGCCAAGGAAATGTGGAACCTTTGCAAATTAACACTCAAAACATGGTGAGAAAGCTGATTCGATGAGAACGCACTTACTGGCGTTCGAAGACTTGATCCGGCAGCTGAAAACCGCTGGGCGAAGGTCAAAGAAGCTGATTTGGTCATTGTGCTGTCCCAGACACTACCGGACGCATATGAACCATTAGTGACGGCATTGGAAAACATCCCTGAGGAAGAGTCTAGGGGTGATCACTCTACACATTTATGTTGTGTTAGAGTTCCTGGCCAACTTTGCTTGCTTGTGAATAAAGCCAATGAGGTACAGAGAGAGGTGAAGCAGATCGTAAAATATTATTATATTAGTAAACGAAAAAATCAACGTAAACGCAATTAGTGACGTCACTAATTGCTTTTATCGTAAAGAGGTTTCACTATAGAGATAACTCTAAGACTAGTAGGTCTCGAAGAAAAGTGCTCAACTTTTTGGCTCAGCTCTGGTACTCTCTTCGGTCCCAAGCTAATCGATGCACCCTTCGAAACATAGGAAAATCCACGAACCCCTCATTTTATCTGTCAAACTTTCATGGCAAATCAAAACAAACATTGTGTAGTTCTAGAATTTCGACTAGAATGGGGACGTTAATAGATTTGCTTGGGACCAATAGGCTAGTCAAATAGTGAGCCAATTTAAAATCGATAGTTTCGTATTGATTGTTGGTTTCACTCGCACAACTTAACCGATTGATTCACCTCGGTAATCCATCCCATTGATCTAAAGCCACCCCAGCTGGATAAGCTGATACCGGGAAAACTGGGGCGCCCCTTCAGAAGGCGATCGAGTTCCTCCGAGTGCGGCAGATGCTTGACAAAGAACTCAACAAAGACAGCATCGAAGCGCATCTAATGGTATTTGGAATCTGCAACCGCCGGGACAAGCTGCTCTTCCGGGATCGAAATCGACTGAGTTTTTCATCGATGGATAACTGATAGCAAACCAAGACAACTCGTATGCACGGTTTGACGTGCTCAATGTCATGAACGATCAGCTCTTTCAGCGGTGTCATGCGATTATGATCATTAGCGGTTGTCCAGTTTTGGTCTGGTTAGCGCGGGATGAATTACTGTTTCGGACAGGGATTAGCATGTGCGTTGTTGGGGAATCCATGCTGGTTATTGTGCGAAAATTCACGGTTGTGGTTGTCCGAACTAAAAAAATAATAATTTGCGTATACATTATAAAATATAATAACAGAGCTAATCGAACTCCTGGTATTCAATTTTACCCGTACACGAAGATCACATCTTCTCGTAAGTTTATTGTGACAGCAAGTTTCGCACGTCCTTGTGCATTGTCCTCTGCGCTGTACATTTAGCAGCGGGCGTGCTGATGTGCTTTCAGGCACTTGTTGTCATTTTTAACAATTGTGACATCCCACTTTTGCTCCCTCTCCTGGATTACATTATCCTCTGATCTCCAAAGCTTCAGCGCCCTTTACTACACCTGCAATATCGGTTTCCGTCCAGGTCGCAATCCTTCAGTTTCTTAACCGAATATCAATAGGCATCGCAAACCATCACTTTGCCAAAATATACGAATCCGCAAAGCGATCCCACACTCCCAAAAGTCATTGTTTACAAAAGCTGTTGTTAGGCCCTAATTTGTAATTCTCGTCTAGCCCGTGGTTTAACCACTCAGGCAGGCTTGCTCGAGGAGGACTCAGAAACAAAGTGGACAAAGACATGTCGTCCTTATCATTCCTCGCCGATAGCTTGAAGTAGCCGGACGTAGTTTGTTCGTGTCTCCGTTGCGGGTATTGGTTTCGTAGCCGGTGGAGTTTTTTTTTTCCCACCATAGTGGTTTTTTTATATCGCGCGTTTTACCTACCGTGGACGAAGTTCAGTGCCCAAGGCAACCGCCGTCAGCAGAGGAAGTAGCCACCTTTAGCGACGCTATAGGTGGACTATCATCTCACCGTCATCGTCTCATCACCACTCCAAAGCAGCAAGCAACAACAACAAAGCAGCAATCGGAGTGGCTGCACCAGCTCACACAGCCGGCAACGGCCGGTGTTAAGTATACTATACAATAGTCTTCTCTAGCCCATTGCCGCGCTTTTGTTATAGAATTTTGCGCGTGGCTTTGCCCTCTCCCCTGATAGGGTTGTGAGGGCTATAGTGGTGCAACTTCTTGCAACTAGTAAAAAGTTTTTTTTTTTTTTTTTTGTAATTTTGTTTTTGTTTTGCTTGGTTGTTCATACACTGGGCAACAAAATATTAACAACTAGTAGTTAAGTAGATTAATTGGTGAAGGTTTTTTGAAGTATTTTTTTTTTTCCTTTTTAAGCGGTTGTGCACCGCGTTTGCGCAACACTTATGGCGTCTTCAGATACCTACGTTGCGCGAACTAGATACTATCAACCGTCTTCAAAAGGACCATGGGTTGTCTTTTTTCGGCCTAAAAATAAACCTTTGAAAACTCTCGACATTTCAAGAGACTTGCTGCGTAAGTATCCGGGAATCTTGGTACATAAAGAGAGATTCAATAAACTGCGTGTAGAAGCACCGACTTATGATGTGGCAAATAAAATTGCTGAACATGAGCTGTTTAGTGTTGAGTACAACATCTACATCCCTTCTCGAGATGTGGAGATAGAAGGTGTGGTCTCCGACGCGAGTCTGAGTGTCGCGGACTTAAAACGAGCATCGGGTTGCTTCAAAAACTCGAAAATCGGAGATCAGGTACAGATACTGGATGTCAGGCAACTGCATTCAGTATCTTTGCAAGATGGCATAAAAGTTTATCAGCATTCAGACTCGTTTCGGGTGACTTTCGCTGGTTCAGTTCTCCCAAACTTTGTTAAAGTTGATGGTGCTTTTTTTCCGGTGCGGTTGTTTGTACAGAGGGTATATAATTGTACCAACTGCAAAAGGCTGGGACACTCGGCCAGCCATTGCGGCAACAAAACTCGTTGTGGCAAATGTGGTGAAAACCACAAAGAGGATTCTTGCCACAAAGAATCAGTAAAATGCGCTTATTGTGGCGAGAATCCTCACCCCTTGCAGGAGTGCCCGATGTACAAGCAGCACTCCGATAAAGTGCAGCGTTCAATCTCTGGACGCTCCAAGCAGTCATATGCACAAATGGTGAAGGCTGCATCAGCCGTCCAAGATGAAAATCAATTTTCGATTTTGTCAGCTGAAGAATCGGACTCTGACTCATCCGATGAGGGTGACTCTACGGTGGTACACGCACCTTTGAAAACGAACGGATCCTCAAAACGAAAATGCTCCTCCCCGAAAGTGCGCCGTAAGAAAACTAAAGTCACTCCCAGAGGATTGCAAAATTCCCAGGGTAATGGGGATGAAAAAATTAAATCGAAGGCTCCTACTGCTCCACTTCCTGGCTGCAGTAAGGATTTTCCGCCATTACCCAACAAAGATAAGAAAAACAAAAAAGCTGCTCCTCAAACTTCTCAAAAGAAATCCAAGTCCGAACGAGGTTTGCTAGCTTTTTCGGACATTGTGGAATTCATATTAAATATGTTCAACATACAAGACCCTCTTAGAAGCTTAGTTTCTGCCTTGCTTCCAACGTTAGAATCATATCTTAAGCAATTGACTGTTTCATGGCCCCTCCTTGCATCAATCATATCTTTCGATGGATAATTCGTCGAACGAGGTTGAAGATATGATCACTGTGCTACAGTGGAACTGCCGTAGTCTAGTGCCTAAACTAGACTCGTTCAAATTTTTACTTCACAATTCTGATTGTGATATATTTGTTCTCTGTGAAACATGGCTTTCTTCCCATAAAGAACTCAACTTCCACGATTTTAACATTATACGCCTGGATAGAGACGATTCTTATGGAGGAGTACTTTTAGGGATCAAAAAGTGCTACCCTTTCTACAAAATTTCCCTTCCTGCTCTATCAGGCGTCGAAATCGTCGCTTGCCAAATAAATGTGAAAAACAAAAATCTTTGCATAGCTTCAGTATACGTTCCACCAAGAACCTCCATTAGCCGTAGTCAACTCTGGAATCTAGTTTCGATTCTTCCATCCCCAGTATTATTTCTGGGTGATATGAACTCCCATGGTACTGGGTGGGGCGATCCATATGATGACAATAGAGCGGCTATTTTTTACGATTTATGCGACGATTTCAACTTGACTATTTTGAACACTGGTGAAGCGACACGTATAGCAAAACCTCCGGCTCGAGAAAGCCGACTCGACTTATCTTTGTGTTCAAGATCGCTATCACTGGATTGTCTGTGGAAGGTTATCAATGATCCCCATGGTAGCGATCATTTGCCAATCATCATTTCAATTAAGTGTGCCCCTCACTCTGCAGAACCATCTCGAGTTCCATTTGATCTTACAAGGAACATAGATTGGCATAAATATGCAACGGCGGTGACAATCGGTGTCGAATCAATAGATACGCTTCCACCATTGGAAGAATATCGATTCCTCGCCGATTTGATATACAAAAGTTCACTGGAAGCACAAAAAAGAAAAGTTCCAAGTGCGCCCTTCAAAAGGAGACCAGCCACACCTGGTTGGGACGAAGAATGCACAAAATTGTATGTAGAAAAATCTGATGCTTTCAAAGCTTTTCGTAGACACAAAACTTCCACATATTTCGAGGAATATTCAAAGCTTGAGACAAAGCTGAAACAATTAGTCAAAGAAAAGAAACGCGGTTATTGGCGCAATTTCGTCGAGGGACTCTCACGAGAAACCTCAATGAACACCTTGTGGAGGGTGGCTCGGAACATGCGTAACCGCTCATCTTCTAATGAGAGTGAAGAATACTCCAACCGATGGATATTCGATTTCGCTAAAAAGGTCTGTCCGGACTCAGCTCCAGCACAACACATTCTTCGAGAAGCGTCTCCGAGCGGCAGCTCTCTGGATAGACCATTCACAATGCTGGAATTCTCTATGGCTCTTCTTTCATCGAACAACTCCTCACCGGGAAGCGATATGATTAAATTCAATCTTCTGAAAAATCTCCCAGATATCGCTAAAAGACGCTTGCTAGACTTATTCAATTCCTTACTAGAAAACAACATTATACCGCCTGAATGGAGACAGGTCAAAGTAATAGCCATTCGAAAACCTGGCAAACCAGCGTCTGACCATAACTCATACCGTCCGATTGCGATGCTTTCGTGCATTAGGAAATTGTTGGAGAAAATGATCCTTCGGAGACTCGATCGCTGGGTCGAATCAAATAACTTGCTATCAAATACACAGTTTGGGTTCCGCAAGAGCAAAGGAACAAACGATTGTCTAGCGCTGCTTTCCACAGATATTCAACTGGCCTTTGCGCACAAGGAGCAATTGGCTTCAGTATTCTTGGACATTAAGGGGGCTTTTGATTCAGTTTCCATTGAAATTCTGTCAGACAATCTGCACAGATGTGGACTTTCTGGAATTTTAAATAATTTCTTGTACAATTTGTTGTCAGAAAAGCAAATGAACTTTTCCCTTGGACAACTGACAACTTCCAGAATTAGCTACATGGGCCTACCCCAAGGCTCATGTCTCAGCCCTCTTCTTTATAACTTTTATGTCAAAGATATCGACAACTGTTTGGCAGAACAATGCACGCTAAGACAACTTGCAGATGACGGTGTGGTTTCCGTAAGAGGTCCACATGCCATGGACTTGCAAGGACCATTGCAAAGTTCCTTAGATAACTTGTCTTCTTGGGCTAGAAATCTAGGGATCGAATTCTCGCCGCAGAAAACTGAACTGGTAGTGTTTACTCGAAAGCGGTACCCAGCCCAAATGCAACTTAATCTTTTGGGCAGAAACATTACCCAATCATTGTCTTTCAAGTACCTTGGGGTCTGGTTTGATTCAAAGTGCACTTGGAATACCCATATTACGTATTTGAAGCAAAAATGTCAGCAGAGGATCAACTTTCTCCGTTCAATTTGCGGCACATGGTGGGGTGCTCATCCGGGAGACCTCATAACGCTTTATAAAACAACAATTCTCTCTGTTCTAGAGTACGGCTCTTTCTGCTTTCTCTCGGCAAGAAAATGCCACCTTATAAAATTGGAACGAATTCAATATCGTTGTCTGCGTATTGCTCTTGGCTGTATGCATTCAACGCATAACATGAGTCTCGAGGTTCTGGCAGGAGTAAAACCCCTCCAGAACCGTTTCTGGGAGCTCTCTCTCAGAATACTAATCAAATGCGGAGTGACGAACACACTTATAATTGCAAATTTTGAAGAAATTTTTGAGCTGAACACACAATCTCGATTTATGAGAATCTACCACCACTACATATCCTCGGATATGTGTCTTCCTTGTTATACTCCAGACCGTGCTCACTTCACCAATCGCAGTTCCTCAATTGAATATGATCTATCCATGAAACAAGTGATTCACGGGATTCCAGATCAACTTCGAACTATTATTATCCCACGTATTTTTACTGAAAAGTACCAACACGTCAATTGCGTGAACAGATATTTTACAGACGGGTCTCGTCTCAGTGGATCCACTGGCTTCGGTGTCTTCAATGAAAACTCTAGCGCCTTCCGCAAACTTCAGGAACCTTGTTCCGTTTATGTTGCTGAGCTGGCAGCAATCAACTTCGCTTTGGGGATGATTTCCAACATGCCCGCAGACCATTACTTCATCTTCTCGGATAGTCTCAGTTCTATTGAGGCTATTCGGTCGATGAAACCAAGTAGGCACTCATCTTATTTCCTTTCAAAGGTAAGGGAGCAGATGAGTGTGCTGGTCGAAAGATCATATATGATTACCTTTGTATGGGTCCCCTCACATTGCTCAATCCCAGGCAATGAGAAGGCGGACTCTCTCGCAAAGGTGGGCGCGCAGGAAGGCGAATTTTATGACAGGCAAATTTCACACGATGAATTTTACCATTTAGTGCGTCAGAGTACCCTTTCGAGTTGGCAAACCGATTGGGACACTGGAAATCTTGGACGGTGGTTACATTCAATTATTCCTAATGTTTCTTCGAGAGCGTGGTTTAAAGGCTTGGGCTTAAGTCGTGACTTCATTCGCGTGATGAGTAGACTTATGTCCAACCACTACTCGCTAGATGCGCATCTCAATAGAATAAACCTCGTGGACAGCAACATATGTCGGTGTGGAAACGGTTACGACGACATCGATCACGTAGTTTGGCAATGTACGGATAATGACGCCGCCAGAGAGCGACTTTTGAATACCCTCGAGGCCCAAGGAAGACAACCCTATATTCCTATCAGAGACGTGTTGGGTACCCGCGATCTCTGCTATATGCAGTCGATTTATGTGTTTCTGCTAATGTCTAGTATAAGAATTTAATTCGTTTGTCTTTTGTCTCTCTTTATTAGTTTTTGTTTGTCTTGTCCCCCGTCTCGATGAGTCTCATCGTCGCCCACTGGTCACCATAGCCGGTCGAACTCCAGACGAATCTAGAACCACACTACCGTTCATACTGGCGACATCACTCTGATGAGACAACGAAACCCTACCCAAGCTCCTCCCCTTTTCCTATCCTTCGACAATGTACCCCTCTAACCTCGAGTAAGCCGCGAGTAATCGGCCCAACTCCTACTAGACATAGAATTAAGTGAATTTTGTTACAAACAAAGAACAATGAATTATCGGCTCCGTAAAGCTAACGCGATTGAGCCTTACAAATAAACGAACTAGATAAAAAAAAAAATGTCGTCCTTAGGCTCGGAAAATAGAAATAAAGTTACAAATAGAAATTTGACTTAAACATTCTTAAATTTTATTCCAACAAGATACATAGGTTGGAGGGTGAGCTCGTTGCGGCCGTTGCTGCATCCGATGGGGCCCTTTGGTCCGTTGCATGCGAAGAGGAGGAGGAAGGAAAAACTCATACCTTTGTTGAATACAGGTTACATGCCAAAAACGTGGTCTCCGGGCATTTGCTATTTGCAAGAGAGTACGTGAAACTAAGGTTATCTGTCATCTTGCCTTTGCTCTCAATTTTGATATTTTAACCGTTAAAACGACCAAAACGATGGCAACCTGAGTAATCACTACCAGTGAAATCACAACATCAAATTTAGTTTTCAATTGGATCTCAGACTTTGCTCGGGCTACGAATCAATTGTTTACGTTTGCGACATTGGTACTTATGAACGCGCAGTGTCGATATCATGAAAATCTTATTTTGACTGATAGATGTCGGCAACATGTTATACGGTGACAGCGGGCCCAGCACAGCAAAATAAATTATTTGAGCCCGGGACATGCTGCCTACTGTCAAACGCTGCTGTTGGTATAGGCCTTGTCACTGGTCTGAACTATACCAGTTATGCAACACAAAAGAGGGGTCAACTTTTTGACATCTTTTTGCATGAAGTTCTATATCTAGATAGAGCTGGAATTTGTTACCGGTTCAATACTCGGCACAATATGCATGTCCAAGGACAAGTTATACCAACAATCAATAGCAATAGCGTTGAAATCACCGAAAACATCTTCGCTCAATTCTCACTTGTTTCGACTTATTCGATGACAATCACATAAACGTTTGGTTCTGTTCTGCTCTAAGACACACGAGACTACAAAAAAAAGTTTCATACACTGATCATGAATTGTGCTTACGACTGAAAATAAAAAAAAAACGATATTTCTCGCTGGCATCACTGGACTTCCTTTGTCACTAATGTTAATTTTGACGTCGGACGCGCGTTCCGGTTTGGTGGGCGCGCGACAATAAGATGAATTTTAAGCTTGGATTTTATTTATTGTAAATCATTTCCGAATTCACCCTATTCAGATAACCCTTCTGAAACTTATGAGTTTGACAGAACCACCAGCACCAAATTGCCGGGGTACATTGGCAATGTATTGGAGTTGTCAAGTTGCCCCCGGGTTGGACCTCACATTGAAAACTATTTCTGCTATCAGTGAGAGCAAACTGAAAACTCAATGTGATGTACATTTTTCCTGTTGATAACAAAACAAGTATTCAATTTGATGTTATGCTAAGGCAATGAAAACTAACCCGCAACAACATGTTTTTGAAGAGCAAGCCCGTGTGGAACGATACCACAACGCATCTCTTGTAGAGCAGAAAAACGTACCACATTTTGTTTCACCGATTTGTTTGCTCTTCGCCTTCCGTTCTGTGTAGCAATTCTGTCAAATAGGGGAAAATCTATATATAAATACCTATAAAAATCAAAATTTCACTAGCTCTCTGATGTCAGTATCAGTTCACGGAATTAGAATATCAGTAGCATTCCCCTCAATTTCAGTGCATAAATGACATTGACACAAGCATTGACATCGTAAAGGGACCACTGATATTCAAAGTTCTGCCTCAAATTGTTAAGGGGCTGTTCATAAACTACGTAGGCAGTTTTTTTGGGATTCTTGACCCCCTCCCCTCCCCCAATACAATAGACAATTGTCCATACAAAAATTTTAAAATTGGTATGCGTCGTGGATAATTTTCAACTCCCCCCCCCCCCCTAAACTGTCTACGTAGTTTATGAACAGCCCCTATTATATACGCCAGCTTATCAAGTTCCGATCTTAAGAAAACTCACCAGTAAACAACCCACGTAACATTGCAAGTTTTATCGAGGTTTTAAAGTATTCAGAAGCCTCATAAAACCAGAATTGCTACTTGGGAATGCAACGGTTGTACAAAAAAGTTGATTGGGATAATAGTAAGATTTTCAACTATTCCCTAGTGATATTCATATGGCTAGTAATGTCAAAGTCTACGAATATCAGTGTCGGAAGTGAAATTCAGTGTTCCATTCTTGACAGACCAATAACTATAAGAGTATATAGCATGAAACACTGTCAAATGTCAATTGACTAAATGTGTATTCCATCGAAGTAGCCACCAATTAAAGCAACTTAGAGATATTTATTAACGATCACGCGGTGAATATCACCAGAGCCGCAGTGATATTCATGTCAGTGATATTTATGTTAACGGCGCCGGTGGTGTAGTGGTAAGTGTGATTACCTCTCACCCCAGCAGGCCTGGGTTCAATCCCAGTCGGCGCCACCGGGATGTTTTGAGGCATAACATCTCTGATCACGCCTTCCTTCGGATGGGAAGTAAAGCCGTTGGTCCCCGGTTTATGAGTTGATGGGTCGATAGGTCGGGTCCAGGTGTGGGAGCTGCCTTCTTGGCATGTCGATAGCATTGGTGCTCAGCACGGAAAACAAGATCGACGGAAAAAACAAACCGAAAAAAAAAATATATTTATGTTGACACTGGCAAAATGATTTTCACATCAAAAGGCTTATAAAATGCAGCATTTTGATGGAATTGAATTGATATTAACATTTTCAAACACTGGTTTATAGAGGACGGAATGAGGTATTTAGCTTTCGACACTCGGTAATGGCAACAATCAATACGAAACTAACGATTTTAAATTGGCTCACTACTTGACTAGCCTATTGGTCCCAAGCAAACGATTAACGTACCCCATTCTAGTCGAAATTCTAGTACTACGCAATGTTTGTTTTGATTCGCTATGAAAGTTTGACAGATAAAATGAGGGGTTATTGGTTTTTCCTATGTTTCGAGGGGTGAATCGATTAGCTTGGGACCGAAGAGAGTACCAGAGCTGAGCCAAAAAGTTGAGCACGTTATTTCGGGACCTTCTAGTCTTAGTGTTACCTCTTTGGTAATGGTGGCCTTCGTGTGCATGAAAAGTGCCCTTCATTATTGGTTTTTGACAGCTGATGGATGTAATACCATAGCGGTAACTCTAAGACCAGAAGGTCGCGAAGAAATGTGCTCAACTTTTTTGGTCAGCTCTGGTAATCTCTTTGGTCCCAAGCTAATCGATGCACCCCTCGAAAATTAGGAAAAATCCACGAATCCCTCATTTTATCTGTCAAACTGTTATAGCGAATCAAAACAAACATAGTGTAGTACTAGAATTTTGACTAGAATGGGATACGATAATCGGTTTGCTTGAGACCAATAGGCTAGTTAAGTAGTGAGCCAATTTAATATCGTCAGTTTCCACCGGTTGGTAATACGCTGGTGAAATGTGGTCCCTTTCCATCTGTTCCACTGAGAGGCGAAGAGGGGAGAAAATCTTTTTAATCAGCAGCTGTCAAACATTGTAAAGAACACTTTTCATGTACACTCAAAAGATATTCAAATCTAAATAGATTAAAAGCTACGCTAAATCACAACTCTCTTGACCGTCGCATAGATCCGTATAAAGAGAGAGAATGCGAACTTAGTATAAAAATGGTTTATGCATGAGAAAGTATAAACAGCGAGTATGCGAATGATGTATTAAAGGGATTTATCAGCGAAAATGTATTTTCGTTGGTTGTTGTTGTTGTTTCTTGTCAAATTCACTTTTAAAATTGCATATCTATGAACATCAACGAATAATGTGTTAATGAAATTTGATGATTACATAAGTTGATATTAAATCTTTAATCATTGTGCTTCATTTCCCTCGACCTTCAACTGGAAACCGCTGGATTTACTGTTCATGGAGAATGTTGATATGTGATTGGATCTGCTGAGCTCGCACAGGCTCCTAGTCAGACTTGTGTGTGTCCGAAGTGGACGTTTTAGTGCGTAGCAATCACTTTGTAGCCCCCCGGCTGCGTGGCACTGAACGTCCAGAACAGGAAGTGACGCAGGACACGTTCGACTCGACTAGAATGAACCAAGGAATACAGGAATGCGTTAAGTATGATCCATGTCATCGAATAAAAAAAATACTTCAATTTTCCGGCCGTTTCATTTTGTAGACAATTTTCAGCTAAGATTTAGTCAGCGAAAGAGCGAACATTTAATCACAGACAAACAGACGTAACTCTTCATTGTGTATCTACGTTCACGCATTTAACGGTTGATTTGAATATTATCAGTTCCGCGAACTACTCGCCGCAGCGCTGGCATCGGATCACTTTGACGTTTCTATACATTCTATAGAACTTTTATGCAATATTGTTTGCGAGTTAGCAAGCAAGCTTGTTTTCCGCGAGAAGCCTGAAAGATGTCGCTACTGAGGTCCTATGTTTTGAGATACTATGTTTTCATGAAAAACTTTTTCAAAGAGTTACGTCTGCTTGTCTGTGATTTAATCGTCAACGGCCCTCTAAATCAATCAATACCATATATGAAAAATTTGCGTTCGCTCCAACGGTCCAGCAGTTGATGAGTGACTCGATATTCCTCATTTTTTTCCAATTCGATCTCATTGTTGGTTTTCTTCGTCTAAAGCTTATTTCTCGGCTTATATTTGTTTCTTGTACCGACTGTTTACGACAACGAACTAGCAACTGATTTTTCACGCGTGAAGTGTTTACTAACAAACTATGATAACCTAGTATAGAAATTCAATCTTCTATAGATTACCTTTAAATCTAAGCGCTGTATATAACGAATAAATCCGAAAAAGGATTAAATTTTAATCTATTTCAGCATAATAATAATTTTGAGTGTACACGAAGACCGCCATTACCGAGCTATCCTATGAAGTAATGTTACAGACAAACTGACATGAATTACCATACAAATTACCATGACATTTCTGATCAAAGTTCAAAACTGACATCTGCCGCTGTGTTCGCGGAAATTCTTCATCCTAGCCACGAAAACGGATACAAAATTTAGGAGTTGGTTCGTGTCTAATCTACGCCGGACAACTATTTTTATCTAGATGGATACTATGGTTTTGACAGATGAGATCACTGCACATTTGAATCGGCCATTATGGATTCTCGATCAAGATTTAAGTTCAAAAAACGCTTTGGAATGCATTTTACCCGGTCACATGCATTTGCTTTGAACTGAAGTTCTTTTCTAAAACTATGTTATCGAGTGGCACATTGTTTCAAGTTCAAACGCGATGATTCCGGACAAATTAAAACCGAAAATTTGACACACGGAAATTTTTCGTGCTTGTACAGAAGCAGAACACACTTCGATTCTCTCGCAGGATTGATTTCACTCATTTCGCTATAAAACCTGTTTTTTTCGGGATTATGAAATCATTAGATGTAATAATGAAATGTTATACTTTTAAGTTACATGAAGAGGTTGTGAAGTATGTGTTTGATACATAAAACCTGTCAATTTCGCTTTCAGAGAGTCACAATAAGCGATTTTATGATTCGTCAGCTCTCACATAGAGTGAACGCTCACGCTCAGTGGGTACGGAAAGTGAACACGAAAAAATCCAGACACATTAAAAACGCTGTAATTAAGCGACGCCGGTGGTGTAATGGTAAGCGTGATTGCCTCTCACCCCAAAGGGCCTGGGTTCAAGCCCAGTCGGCACCGCCGGGATTTTCTGAGCCATAAAATCTCTGACCACGCCTTCCTTCGGGAGGGAACTAAAGCCGTTGGTCCCCGGTCCATGAGTTTGATGGGTCGATAGGTAGGGGCCTTCTAGGCGTCTGTAGCATTGGTACTCAGTACGGAACACAAGATCTACGGAAAACAAATCTAAGAAAAAAGGCATCTTTTGAGTAAAATTATCAAAATTTCACTGAATCAAACTTAGTAGGCATTGGTTGTCAGAATCTAAGAGAAGAGGAGACAATACGGGGGCGAAAACGAACCACTTTTCTGTCAAACGCGAACCAGCTGATTGGCTGATTTGTAAAAAATGCGTAAGATAGAGATAGAGAAAGATAGAGGTAGATATAGATAGAGATAGAGATAGAGATAGAGATAGAGATAAAAGAGTAAGAAACCAGTTGTTTCCTCTTCTTCTTAGGTCAGAATAAGTGAATTTGTTTACATTATGGCAAGCACGTCGCCATTCGATCCTGCACGTTCGAAACGAAAATTGACGAAACGTACTGGCTGGCAGTTTTCGATCAAATTCCTGGTCAGGAATTTTATACCTTTGTTGACCGGAAGAGTGCCCCGGAAGAATGTAAAATCAGAAAGAAGTCGAAATTCCCCAAAAAGTCCCTTCGCTGGCAGGCAATCTGGAACCATGAACCAGCAAATTTACTAGAAGGAGTGCCTAGGGAAGAGACTACTGCATTTTATGGATTGCCTATTCTGCCCGGACTTGGCAAGCTGCAACTACTCAAATTCCACCAAACATTGGTACAGCGAAAATGGCGTCACAGTGGTTGTCAAGGAGATGAATCCAGACAATACCAATTGAGAAATACTGGTCAATTGTGAAGCACATACCGAAGAAAAAGGATGGAACTGCTATTGAAAGGAAGGATTTCAAGCGGAAATGGAATTTGGCAGCCAAACAAGTGGGAACAGGGCTCGTGTAAAAGATGATGGGCCGTGTACGAAGAAAATTTCGAGCAATGGCCTATGGTAAGAAGGAAGACTGAAACAATGGTCTTACAATAATCTTAATACCTACTTATGTGGTGCAATGACCGGAATAGGATTTTTTTGTTAAGAATGTGAGATAGACATAAATAATTTAAAGAATTTAGGGCTAGTTAAAATTTAATTATTCAGAGACTTAAACAAATAATCCAATCAAGAAACTTAAACAAAATGTAAGATTATAACACTCAAGCTTTTTATCCATAACTTAAACTCATTTTTATAATCTTGGTCTTATCCAAAAGTTTATGATTCCGAAACTTGAACTTATTTTTGAGATCGTTGACTTGAATACATTCAGAATAATTACCCTAAAAAAATAGGCTAAGGCAACTTCCACAAAACTTCCCAATCCTTGCAAAACGAAACGCATCTAATCACGTGCCGCCATCACGTCAAGGACATTAAAAATTTAAATTAGAAAAAAAACCCGACTCGCTTCACTTGCAAAGTTAACCCACAACCGAAAAATGTAAAATCCCTTCACAAGAGAGGTGATTCCGAAAAGGTATATAAAATTTAAAATTACCGAAAATTACGCGCCCTCGGCACACAAACGATACAGTCACCAGTCGTTGGCGCCGTTTGTTCCTCACTTTGAAGCGGAATTACACACTCTTTTCCTCCGAGCTCCGTCTCTGTCCCTCTCGATCTCGTCGCTTAATTCGTCTTATCGCGTTTCATTTTTATTAGAATTTTAATGTATCCCGACATAAATTAAGGATAACACAGAACGGAAAACGCGAAACTCCCGTGCTCCCGTGCCGCGTCCTGCCATCCACCCTCACCGTCCACAGCTCACCGTCAAGTTGGATGGTATATAAGGGGTTTCGCGCGATGAGCAGCAGCAGCAGGAAGGGGTTGCCGATGAAGAGCGCACGGATGCTGTGGGCGAGGGGGGAGGGAAGTACATAGCGAAAGAATAAGAAAAATCACTCTAAAATTTAAATGAAAATCGTGTTCCAGTTCGCTTCACTGCGTTGGACCCCCCTTTTCCTGAGGTATTATAATTCCCTTCTGGAGGAAAATAAAGGGAAGGACTACGAGCGGGAAATTTTAACTTTTTAGCTTTGGTCGTTACTTTATGCTGATGGTGGTGGTGGTGGTGGAGATGGGGTGGTCGACGCGCTGAAAGGCTGAAGGCACCGCAGAGCCTACTACTTGGATGGCCATCTCGCCGCGCGGTAATCACCCGCAACAACAACGACAGCAGCTGTAACCAGGCAACCACTACAGGCAGACCAACAAGTCAGTCGGCCAGCCAGCAGCGGTGCTCATCAGCGCAAAGTAGGCTTTGTGCAAACGTGTGCGTTCGTTTACTACGGATGGAGCTCCAGCATTTTTAGGGGTAAAGTACGCGTCGAAGCTGAGTAAAATGAAGAAGAAAAATTAAATTTATTTGGGGTTTCGCGAAGAGTTGTTGCTCCAAGGGTGGAGGGACAGGGGTTTCTTCGGAGATGATGGGGTGGTTCTTCGTTAGTACATAAAGTAAAAAGTTTCAAATATTTCGCTGACACGGTCAGTAGTGGACAATTTTCTGTTCAATTAAGTCAGAAAACCTCGCAGAATTTTTACCTTCACTGTCGAAAAACATCAACCGAAATTTGCCTATCGTATTCCATCGAAAAGAAAAGATGATAATGTTCATTAATTCTCCTAAGCGAACCACCCTACCGCCAAAACAGTCCACTCGAAAAATTCTTCCTGAAGTGGAAGCCCATCAGATGAGACCTTCCACCCCCCATGCCATCGCCGTTGTACACTTTTCGTCCACCAGCAGGCTCCAATTCCGCCGGTCGACGCACGATGGTGGTTGGTCGGTCCAAAAGGCCGCGTCTGCTTCAATTTCAAAGTGCGTAGGTACCAACGCTGTGGTATATAGACGCACTTCTTCCACCGTGTTCCATGATCATCTACTCCGCGACGGATGGCCAGTGCTCAACTCAAGAGTATTGGTAAGCAGGGCAACCCCTTGGCCTGCTGCCACGACCGACGGCCATACGCAAATGACAACCAAGACCAACAAGCGCTCAAAGAAACAACACAGGCAGGCAGGCAGGCAGTTTAGTCCGTCCGTAGCTGGCTGACTGCTGGAACGGGATGGGCTCGTGAAAATGAACCTAGGGATGCTGCGGCGCGGAAACGAGCGGAGGAAAATTAAAAAGGGATTCACGAACGATATTCAAATGAGCAGCGGCAGCAGCCTTTCGTTTGAGTGCGTAAAGACGACGACGACGACGACTGAAGCAGTGTGCGACAGAAGAGTTACGCTGGAAAGGGATGGATGGAAGCAACAGGATAGAACGAGAGGTACGAGCGCGGAATTCCTGTTGTAATGATGATGAGGGGACAACGTGCGGAAACTGCGAGTCCTCATCTAACTCCCCGTCCCCCCATTCACGGTCGGTGGATGCCAGCAAAGGATGGCGTCGGCGTCGTTGAAAAAAAAACGCTAGCGGAAGATAATTTGAGGAAAGGGTGATCGGCGATAGAGTGGGTTTAGAGATGAAGGTTTTTTTGCCGGGAGCAGCCTGCGGATTGTTTCCCGGAAACGACTTTGAAAAGTTTGAAGGACATCGTGCAGCTATTAGGTAGAAGTGGAATGTTGGAAATTTTTTAGTCAATTCATTGGAAAACTAATCTAGAACATTAGTAGTATTTATGCCCTGACTATGGATTATACACACCTTACCATTCAAGCTAAGCCAAGTTGTACAAAGAAGAAGTCACCTCAGAGTTACCGCCATACAAAAGTGTTTTATGAGCCCTCGGAATTCAAGACAAAGTGTTATTTTGGGCCTCCCTATTGTTTAAGCACCGGAACTTCAAACTTTTTCATGAGACCGAGATTCATAAAAATACTCATACTTCTTGAACTTCTTGTTCTTGTCCTGCGGCCATAGAAGAATACAGCGGATTGTGCTCGAATGAAATAGTTAATTTCTATGCTGGTTTTATTATCGGTGAGCCTAAATGCACGAACTCATCGACCACCTCGACCTCATCATTGTCAATCCGAACTCCGAACTCATGGCGGAAGTCTAACACTAACTTCTCTTGAACCTCTTCCACTGATGTATTTAGTCTGCACGCTATTTTGAGGCTACTCATTTTTGAGTCGAAGTTCCCCAAAAATGAGTAAACATGATTTTACACAAATTTGAGTAAACGTGCTTATGGAGAAAACTGGGTAACGGTTACTCAGATGATGACATTTGTCAACTGAGTAATCATTACCCATTTCGATAGAAGCGAATGCATGGCCCATGAATGCTTTATATATAAATTATTTCGTCCAGGAAGAATATTAAAAAAATATGAAAATGTACACTCTGTATTTATTGATACCAACCTATTTGTTAGAGTTGTATTCTTCATCAACTAGCTGGTGATAGCTTTCGCCATCCAGGCTATTGAGTAGCTATTAATTTTCATAGCTTCACATCTAAAAACAAATTTTTGAATCACTTTGCAAAAATCGCCTGCTCACAATTTCAAAGTTTGCCATTATTAAATTGATATTAGAACCATTTACCCAGAATCTGGGTAGATTTCACTCATAGGAGCAAAACCAGTTTACTAATTTTTTGACAACTTCATACAGCAAGCAAAACTAAGTTCGATCTACCCAGTCACTGAGTAGCCTCAAAATAGCGTGTGCAATGCATTAGGGGGTTGCATTATAGCGAAGACAACAAATCAAGAAGACTGGCAACTCTTACATTTTCTCACACGAACGCTATGAGACAGGTACAATCGCGTCATCTGCCACTCAAAGGTAAAAGCTTCGAACGAATTTGTTGTCTTCGATTATAGATACTATAGATTCCATAGATAAGCGGAGGAAAAGTATAATGTAGCCAAACGAACTGTCAGTTAGTGTAGCCAAACGAGCATGACGTCATCATGGTGTTGTTTGAGGGAGAAGTATTGTAATATTATGAGCACAAAACGCTTTCCACACTCCACATTCCGCTTTATTTCGCGGACAACGCAAGAAGGAAAGATAAAGCAAACCATTCCTCGATACATTGTTGCAAATATCAGTGCTAACATTTGAAAACGGCACAAAAGCCATTTGTAAACAAATGGTTTGTGGGCCCTTTACTCACTACTTGAAGTACACCCACGCGACACAACAGCAACATCGGGTAGGGGAAATTTTCCCCTTCCTGACGATGCTGTTGGTTTGCGTGGGCGTTCTTCGGGTAGCGAGTAAAGGGCCCACAAACCATTTGTTTACAAATGGCTTTTGCGCCGTTTTCAAATGTTAGCACTGATATTTGCTTTGCACTTCATTTTGAACTTTTACGCACGAAACAAAACAAAACTGCACAGCGAAGAGCTCTATGATGGCATGAACTTTTTCACGGATGCCAGTAAGATCATTTATTTTTCATGGTTGCCAAAACAACTTTTTTTGCCTCCGCTTGTCTATGGAATCTGTAGTATCTATAGGTTGCATAGCACAAAAGGTCGAATAGACAAAAGGTCGAAATGAACAAAAGGTCGAATCAAATGTATAAGGACATAAGGTCGAATGACATTTAATGCAACAAGCGGTCGAATGATATTTAACAGAAGATCGACCTGGGTGGGCCTCCTTTAGCTCAGTCGGTAAAAGTGCAGCTACAAAGCAAAACCATGCTGGAGGTGGCTGGGTTCGATTCCCGGTCCGGTCTAGGAGTTTTTCGGGTTGAAAAACTTCTCGACACCCTGGGCATATGATTGTACTTGCCACACAATTATACTAATGCAAAACTGGTACAGACATCGAAAGCTCTCAACTAATAACTGAGGAAGTGCATCTAACCTACACACTTAGAAAAAATCATGTAAATTTAGGTGCTCTGAGAGTGACATATACGAGCGTCAATTTTGACATAAAGTTGAGTCATAAAAGACGCGAAATATAGCTCAATCAAACGTACAACGAGCAACGAACTTTTCAGTATCGGAGTACTTCTAAGTGTGTATGCATCACCAATCATAGCAACCCTGATGTGTACAGAAAAAAATTGACAGCGTTATCAGTTTATTTGCAGTAGTCATAGCGAAAACAGTCAAGCAACTACGCTTTATGGTTTATGCGTACTTGAAGTAGCGAAGAAGTTGGACGTCGTGAGGCACATCGTGTCCGACGGATATAGCCGATCCGGTAATTACAACATCCTCTCCCTTCTGCAGACAGGGGAGAGCGTCAAACGGAAGCCTGGTTCCGGCCGCCCGACGGTGCTGCACGACCATAAAGTGCAGCAGAAGCTGAAGAGAAAGACCGAAAGTAAGGTGGCCTCATCGTTCCGCGCATTCTACCGGGAAGAAGTACCCGGACAAGATGGCCATTGTTATGCGGAAGCATCAGTCGAGACCGGTCGTGTCCGAGCAGCAGACAATCACCCAGAAGGAGCGGTGGAAGCTGCTGATGAACAACATCTTTCCGGCGAAGCACAACGTCGTGGTCTTGGCAGATCCCCAATCCTCCCAACGTCCCCCAGCTGCGACCGATAGAAATTTTTTAGGCGGAGCTCAAACGGAGGATCTATTCCAATAATTTCGTGGCCAACACGGAGGAGCAGCTGATCGCCAAGGACACGAAAGAGCTGAAGAACATGCCGACATTCAAGGCCGCCCGGCAGAGTACTTTATCTGTGCCGAAAGCTAGGTCAAGCGTTGTGCCGAACGTGCCGAAGTGTGGCAATCAGTCTCAATAACCGATGAGTTTGGCAACCCTGCACTTATGACGTTTAAGATTGTGTGTTTACATTTTCAAGTCAAGGACGGAAAAAGGTCGTGAAACTTAATCCCAAGATAATATTCACCGAGCTGGTTGCCGGTCATACGCTTCAAGGAAGTGGCACTCGAAGATTAGCCCCTCCGCGAGAAGCAGAAGGATGACTGATGGCAAAAGCTGTCCATCCAGGAGAAGACAGTTCTCAATGCCCACCGGCGGTAGTAGTAGCAGCAACAGACCTGCAGTAGCATCCCAGTGTCAGCAGTCGTGATTAGGTACTAAATTCGTCTGACTCGATACTGGTTGCAGTCGTTTGATGACTACCTTGTTGTTCCTTCATACTTTCTATCCTTTGTCATGCCGGAATCGCATATTAATCTCCCTGAAACTGCTGCCAGTTCCGATTGCGTTCATTAAGACCGCGATTCAGATTGGCTCTGTTACGTCCGGTGTTCTGTTAGCAGCATCTTTCTTAATGTTGCTGTTGCCATCGGTGATACAAACAGTTGCGAAAGAGCTTAGCGAGACCTCCACAGTCAATCGAATCCGAGTTGTATGGCTGATTGATTGGTGAAACACGCGCGGGAGAAACAGCTGCGATTTTAGGATACATCTGAAGAATGGTAGGATCGTTCGGCACTGGGGTATTGTTGACACCGCACATTATCACTGCAATGCTCCTTACCCATACAATTGACCCTCGGTTCGGATCCTATGGTTAATACTTAATTCCAGTTAATTCTGGCTTATTCTGCGGGGCGTGGTGACTCTGACTAGTTTGTTTGGACTTCACTGAAACTATGGACATCTCTCAAAAGCCGTATTGACTTTCTGCAGAGGTTCTTCCCCCAGAAGGCATAAGGACAAAGAGAGTCTCGTCAATTATACAGTCTCTTATTATGATTAGGGACAATTTCGCTGGAAAATGGCACTGACAAAAAAATCCGAAGAAGTAAACCTTACACGGCAAGAAAAAAATACCTAAAATTAAGTTAAAAAAATACTCAAAGTTGGGTTCTATCATTTGAGGTCCGGCGTTGAGTGAATCAGAAAAGCGGCGTTGGTTAAAATTTACTCAACTATTGAGTAATAATAAATGAACTCAAATATAAGTTTATTTTCATTGAGGTTGCTCTTATGCGCCTTTAACCATTTCATTTTCACAAGCGTTGATAGACGAGTGGTCAACACACGGGCCCCGTAATCTCAACGTCCATGGTTCGGTTCCAGTCTGCTCCGTTTTATTATTTTTTTGTCATGATCAGGATTACTCAAAATTGAGTTTTCTTCTTTAACTTAATTTTACCTAGCCCCACGGAAGCCACGTGATGAGTGAAAGGAACTCAATTTTGGGTACTTTTTTCTTACCGTGTAGCAACGATTGGTAAACTGTCAACACAAAACAGTGATGCCATTTTATATTATATTTTGTGTCATACTTGTCATCGTGTGCCATGACCCACCGATTAGTGTGCCACGATGTGTTTCGGCACAATGTGCAGAGTTGATTACCCCTTGGTCGAAGCATTTTTGTAGAAGGCTTAATGAACGTATTTGTTCCATTGAAGTACCTTTTGTAGTTTTTTTCATCGCCATCCGAAATTTGTCCGTTTTCTAATGCATACGTTAAAACACTAAGTTGAGAGCACGCAATAAGCTAAAAGGAATAAACTTTAAATGCGAAAAAGAAAGTCGAATGAAATTTAACGGGAAAAGGTCGAACGGACAAAAAGTCGAATAAAATTAAACGGAACAAACGGTCGAATTCTCAAAAGTTTAAAAAATTTAACTACATTTTAGTGGATCAATGAATACAAATAATAAAATGTCAGAAAGGAAATATGCTATGTAAACAAGTAAACCAAGCTTTGGCTTTGAGTAATTATACTCAAAATTGCCCAGTATTTTTCGATTGGTCGAAATTCCAGTACATTCGGAGGATTCATTAGCTTGGGGACAAAATCGATTTTGTTGGCAGCATACACCTTGGAGTAGCGGCAGCTGGCCAAATCGGGCCAAAGATGACTTTGCCCCTAAGCTTGCGGACACGCTGCGAGGATGCGACGAATAGTTCCGTTTTCAGGCCACAACAGCAAATCGCTTGCCAAAGCATGGCCTTCATCGCGGCACATCCCCACGTCCAGTCGCGATGTAAAACTTTTGACCGGGAAGCTGCTTAAAATCGAGTTTGACGTATGTTTCGTCAACGATCAAAGTGCAAAACACTGCCTTGCACGCTTTTTGACCACGGAGTTCTGCTTCATGTGCCGGTTCGGATGTTTACTGGCTTAGTACTTCTTATATCCTTCCCTGACAAGGATGTTCCGAACCGTTTGAAAGTTGACGTTGTACCTTCTGGCCACATCTCGGATCGAAAGACCGGGGTTGGCTTTAACGCACCTCAACACCTTGATGCGCAGCTGATGATCCCTAGTTACAGTTTTTTCGTAGGTCCGCTGATTCCTTTCCACACTCAGGGTTTCCTTGTGGGTTTTGAGCACTCGATAAACTGTTGTTTTCGGCATCTTTAGCACTTTGGAACCGGACCACTGCGGATTTTCCACGTGTTTGTGCACACGTTCTTCTTTCGAGTTCCATTTGACGTTATTTCTGAACGCGATCGACTACTTTGATCAAACATGCACCAGTTGTTCTCTATAACAAACCACTGTCAAAGATTTTCGATTCCCAACACTAGAGGCGTGCTAGCGGCACGCGAGGGGCGTACAAATTTTCTTTTAGTAAACCTTTAGTAGAATACCTTTATAAAGAAAGAGATAAGAATTAGTAATTTAGATAATTTAGAAAATAATAGGAACCATCGTCGCTTACCGAATATATATATTAACATAGGTCAAGGGGTATTCAACTCTGCACACCTTAATCTGAGCCAAGAGTTTTGGCAGTGCCGAAAGCTGTGCCAAGCGTTGTACTGATCATTCCGAAGTAAGCCGAAGTGTATCAATCAAGGTGGCAATATCCCATGAATTTTGCAGCCCTGAAGTTAGACTTTTGTGATTGTGTTTACATTTTATACCAGTCCACAAGAAACAGACGGTGGACGGAATTTTCACCAGCTGTCAGTAAACTGCTCCCCGATAAAATCAAACCCAGAACTCGAATAGACGAAAGCTCCCACCTTAGAAGCAACATCCTCGAAACAGTTCTGATCGACTCAGAAATACATAACCTCGTCGTATCGCAGATTGTGATGTCTCATACCATCACCCAATTAACGTTCAAGCCTATCAAGTTCACGATCCTTTACAGATGTGATGCCTTCCACAAGGTCCCACCAATCAAAACCAATTGCCAATGTACTGCCGATACTCGCATAATTGTCCCATCTTTGCTTGATTTCCTATTCATATGGGACAGTTATGCTTTTATGGGCAGTGTACCACCAGTGAAAACCATCAATTGCCCTCCACTTCATATTTGTCATACCTCGGAAATGGCACCATCGATCCAGATAAACTTCGCATCTGCAGTTCAACTGTACCCTGTGGTTGTTGTTGTTCATCTGCACGCCCATGGGATCTTGCCGAACAGCAAATTACTTAGTGTCGTCATGCGTCATGCACTTTCGAGATTGAGCAAGGCTTTATAAGATGATCTAAAGCAACAGAAGAGTGCAGATTGGATCGTTGGTGATGGGGTGTACTCACGAAATAGAATGTAATTGCATTTTTTGCATTGCATTGATCTGTTCCTATACATCCTATACTGTCTCGCTAAGGCAATCGTCCAGACCTGATGGAATATTTGGCATTAATGCGTATCGACATCCCCCAATAAGTACTGGGAGTTGTATGGACCCTATGAATCCCTATGAAGTCCTGTGGATTTCCCCCATAGATCTTACAGGCCAACCGTTGCCAAGTTGGCCATCTTGACTGTCGTATAGACCCTCTCGACCGACCATGGTGTGGAAGAACGCTGTTGTGCGTGAAGCTATTCTGGACGAAACCACGAGCCACTGGGATCTTCGCTACGAATCGGATGAGATAAACTTAGTTTCATGGTGCAGACACGTGCAGGAAATACACACAGTATTTTCCCTTGGAATTCGAACCCAATGTGAAGCCCAAGACAGTGAAGACAGTGATGCCATTTTATATTATATCGATTGTATCCTATTTGTCAACGTTTGTCCTAAAGAGCCGAATAGTGTGCCGTGCAAGGGGTCGATCACTCCGCACACCTATCTTGGGTCAACATTTTTCTCAGTGTTCCGCAAGAGTGCCGGAGGTGTGCCGATTGTGCAGGTCATAAAGCAAGCTGTGGTATTTCTGACAGCCTGAATGTTTTGGCCTGGCTGCTAGGATACGATCTGACCGATACGATTACGGTGCTGTGTGACAAGTCCAATTTATTCCTAATCAACAAGAAGAAGATCGAGGAGGACATTCCGTCGGTGTAGCTGTTGGTTTGGGATAAGAACGACAAAGACAAGGCAAATTTTGAAAAGCTGCTGGAGGCGATTTGAACATTTGAAAGGGTGAAAAAACTACACTACAAAGTCGAACCAGGTGCATCCTGTGAATGTTCCTGATCAACCAGCAGGAGCAGGATTCATTCCTAAGAATGATGTTGATTTTACAGTCCACCGTTGAATCGCTATCCTATAGCAAACTGTATGGACCGATGCGGAGTATCCACAGAGCAGTCATGGTTATGATCCAGATCCCACACAAGGACACGAAACGCCGTCAAATTGAACTCCAGGGTGTGGGTCCGGACGTGAGTCTACAGGAGAAATAAATTATTTTCCGAACAGTTAAACGGCTTCGGTGATGAATTTACCAACGAGTGACGGCTGACTTCTTCCTCGTTTGGAAACGAACTCGAACTCAAATATTGAATCGAATGCTGGAATATGTGCGTCTTCATGTGGGTTTTCAGGTTATTCGATTTGGTGAACGTTTTCTGGCAGATCTGGCTTGTTATTATTGTGCTACTTCACGTGATCTCCCATATCGTCCACATTCATAAAGACTTTGATACAGCCGGTACAGGTGTTGAACTTCTGATCTGCACAGTAAATCTGGACATGTATGGCCAGTCCTGCTGGATGATACAACCATAGAGGTAACTCTAAGACTAGAAGGTCTCGAAATAACGTGCTCAACTTTTTGGCTCAGCTATGGTACTCTCTTCGGTCCCAAGCTAATCGATTCACCCCTCAAAACATAAGAAAATCCACTAACCCCTCATTTTATCTGTCAAACTTTCATAGCGAATCAAAACAAACATTGTGTAGTAGTAGAATTTCGACTAGAATGGGGTACGTTAATCGTTTGCTTGGGACCCATAGGCTAGTCAAGTAGTGAGCCAATTTAAAATTGTTAGTTTCGTATTGATTGTTGATAAAACTACGTTCGATAGACCGTGAAGACGAGTGAATTAGTTCGCATGTGGGTTGTTGGACTATTCTTCTCGTTGGAAAGCTTTAGAGTAAGGGACGTTCGTTCGAGTGGGTCCTAAAGTGAATCTAAAGTTGAAAGCCTTAGCTATTTTTCAAAGTTTTCACACTTGTACGACTTCTGTCCCGAATGAACCAGCATGTTTTGAAAAAAGGTTTCATACACCAGGATTACATCTGCAAGGAAATGACCTTAAAAAACATCCACCGAATCAACATAAAAAGACTATTCCTTTTCAGAGCTTGGTGGTGTACTGTTAGCTTTGCAGCTGTCTTGAACTTCTGGTATACAATGTAATCAACCAGTTTTCCATCTCCCTGCGTTCGATGGTTCCGGATCCTTTACCGTTACCGTCAGTTATTCCCACCTGGTACAGCGTTCGATTGTGAAACTCATTTTGAGAATGTCAATGAAAATAGCTGTAGAAAATGGGCTAGATGTTATGGAATCGACGTCAAAAGAATTCTATTTTTATCTCACCTCGTCTCACCTCAGTCTCACGTAGTTTTCAGCGCTAATGTCCCACAAGCGGACATAACGGTCTCTCAATCCGTTCTTCTCATTTCCCCCGTACTAGTTCCAAGTATTGATTTAATCAGTAGTTGAGGCAGAAGAAGTAGACTGTGGTGCTACCGGACGAATGGATTCAGATTCATCAACGGCATAATACCAACAATCAATACGAAACTAACGATTTTAAATTGGCTCACTACTTGACTAGCCTATTGGTCCCAAGCAAATCGATTAACGTACCCCATTCTAGTCGAAATTCTAGTACTACACAATGTTTGTTTTGATTCGCTATGAAAGTTTGACAGATAAAATGAGGGGTTAGTGGATTTTCCTTTGTTTCGAGGGGTGAATCGATTAGCTTGGGATCGAAGAGAGTACCAGAGCTGAGCCAAAAAGTTGAGTACGTTTCTTCGGAACCTACTAGTCTTAGAGTTACCTCTATAATAATACACTGCGAGTATACTGATCTACACACTTAGTTTTTTCTACCGAGCTCGGCTGTGCAAATCTTGGCAAAAAAAATTTCACTGAGATCTCAGCAAAAGTGACATTTGATAATGCTTAGCTGAATCTCAGCAAACAAATGAAATGTTTGCTGAGATCTCAGCAAAACTTTTTTTTGCCGAGATTTGCACAGCTGAGCTCGGTAGAAAAAACTAAGTGTGTATGAATTATTCCATTAACATTTTATTCTAAAGTAATTTGATCACTTTTTTCACATACTAAGCGACCAGAAACCGATATTTACTTATGTAACTACCGATTATAATAATGTCCAGCAAGATGTCGATCTCCTATGGAACGAGAGAAATCATACAAAAATTTTGAAAGCATGTCCAAGAAAAATCAGCGATTTAGACTGAACGAATTTTTTGCCATTATCCGGACTTAGTATACATTTGAAATAAATTTTAATCAAATTAAAACATAAAATGATTAAATTTTAATCATTCTTTAATAAGTAATATTTTTGAGAGAACAACTTCAATGACAGCTGTCCAGCAGAGCTCCCATTTTATTTAATGAACAACCCAGTGCCTACGAGATTGTGCCGATGAATGTGCCCAAGCTGTGCCGAATATACTTTCGACACTGTGCCGAATCTACTTTCGACACGACTTACCCCTTGACATAGGTACATTTTCACTTACACTGAAAAAAGTTTTCATATAGTTTCTATTGGGAACGCACATGATATTTTTCCAAATTAAAAATTAATTATTTTTACCTGAAATTCACATAACATTCATATGATCACATGAATACTATGTGATAAATCACATAAACTTCATTGGACACATAAGGTTTATGTGATTTCGTGGTGCGATTCCCAATTATGAGATCACATGAAAGTTATGTGAAATTCTAATGGATATTTTCCATCGGAAATGTGATTTATTTTTTGAGTGTAGAAGATAGTTAAACTTAAATCTAATCTCCTGTGCTTACTCGTTGGTTTTGTCCTAGGTAGTAACTTGAAAAGCCATGTGTGTTCGTTTCCTTGATCCCTATTGAGTAAAGAAGAATCCCATTTTTTGTTGATCTCGAGGCTCTCTCTGAGGCTCTAAACTACATCCTTGTAACATGATCCGTTTTTTTAGAGACCATAGGGTTTTTGATCTATTTTCCGTCCTACTAAGCACAACCCGTGCTTTACCTCTCTTTTCTAAACGAGTTTAAACAAAAAAGGAAATATTTCTGTCAAAGACGACTTCTATATTTATTCACCTTGCCATACGTACCGTTGGATTTGATAAAGAGTTACAAATTGTTGAGATATTGTTTAAAATCTAATATTGAGTGCTTCTTTTGTTTTGAGAACAATGAGCGTAAATATTCATACAATGCACTCTAACAGGATTTATGTTGTAGCTAAAGAACTAACGCATCGGAAAAAATAACCTATTATTGATTAGTGCACGGTGAAATCATTGATATTATTGATCTTTTCTGATCGATAGAACGGAAATGGGCGATTACGATGAAGTAGCGCTCTACCCTACTTTAATTATGCTACGCAAGGGGTAATCAACTCTGCACACTGTGCCGAAACACATCGTAGCACACTGGTCGTAAGGGCACACGATGACAAGTACGACACAGAATATAATATAAAACAGCATCACTGCTTTGTGTTGACATTTTGTCAAGCGTTGCTAAGGTTTACTACTTTGGTTACTTCAAAGTGAGGGGGAAGTTTTCTGTTTTCAGTTTAATCTTTTTTGTCGATTTTCCAGTGAAGTTGTCCCAAATCATAATAAAAGATTGCACAATTGACGAGACTCTCCGTGCCCTGAGGATGGACCTCTAAAGAAAGTCTGCAGGGTATTTGACGGATGTCCATAGTTTCGAAAGGATCTATGTTTTGGGGGAAACCCAAAAAAATTAGTCAGAGCCCCATGCCGCGTAGAAAAGGGCCTGCTAGCCCCAGACCTTTAGGGGTAAAGAGAATTGCAGAATCCAGTTCCAATTGCAGCATTGGTGTATGGTATCAACAAGAACCCGGTGTGAAACGGTCCTGCCATTATGTAGATGCATCTGCAACTGCAGCAGTTTCTCCCGAAGAACCGCTAGCTACAATTGATGGTCTACCAATCAGCTAATTCTATGGACTGAACCATCTCGGAATTTCGATTGTCTGTGGAGGCTGATGGAGTTTGTGACTATGGCATGACCAGACACTCCCGGGTAACTAGCTCAGTAGCATGAGACCCCTGAACTGTGTCGCAGGGCCGGCATGTTACTGGGTATTCGGAGGGGCTACGCGGACAAAGTATGAAACACAGGAATATTCATATTTTCTAAAACATTTATTTGCCCTTTTCTGTAGCGTGTGGGTGTGGGTTTTCACATATATGTGGCGTGTATGTGAGAGTTTATGAACGGTACGGTACTCACTGTGGCAGCAGACTCTCCTTCGGCGTCGCGACGCTGGCGTTGGCCCACACGGCTGCTCCTGCACTACCGTGTGGCCGGAAACTTGCGGCGCGGGCTGCAGACAGTGTAGTTGCCGCTTTGGGAGAATGGCGGATCTGGTGGCGTTCATCAGCCACATACGGCTCAGCAGGCGTTGCTGGCTCGTTTGGCTGGCAGGCGTCTTCCGTCGTTGACGGCATCGGCTGACCGTGGCATGGCCACCTTGGTCGAGCCGAGACGGGACCCTCCTTGGCAATTAAGGCCACCGGTCTGAGGGAATCGTCCCTGATGGACGATCGAGGATCATTTACTATTAGGCTCGGAAGCCATCTTGACTTCCGAGCCGAGCCGTGTAAGACCGTTTTATTTACGGTACGAGGTCCTGAGAATTATCAAATTCAGTCAGGGAAATTTCCGTCAGGATAATAAAAATCAATTACGGAGGCAGTCCAACATTCCAGAAACCCCACAAGGGAGGGGGGGGGGTACACTCAATGGCACTGCACTTTACGATACCGGTTTACACGGACGCCTGATTACTTCTGCCAATTAGAAGGTTTTTTCTTTTAGAAGATGGCCACTCGCATGCCTTTTGCCGATCATTCTCCATTTTTAGCTTAAGACTACGATTTTCCTCCCTTTAGTTTCGTTCGACTGTTTTTGCAGCGGTACTAACCCTCTCGCTGCTGTGTGTTGCCTTCTGTCTTTGATACTAAAATACGTGAATTTTCCAAACAACAACAACTCATACAAACGAAAATCCACGGATTGTAACCAACTGGTTACAAGTTAGTGGATCCCGTATTAGCTAAATTAACTGGATGTAACGAAATCAAACTGAGCTGCGGTATTACCATAGAGGTAACTCTAAGACCAGAAGGTCCCGAAGAAACATGCTCAACTTTTTGGCTCAGCTCTGATACCATCTTCGGTCCCAAGCTAATCGATGCACCCCTCGAAACATATGAAAATCCACGAACCCCTCATTTTATCTCTCAAACTTTCATAGTGAATCAAAACAAAAATACTGTAGTGCTAGTATTTCGACTAGAATGGGGTATGTTAATCGATTTGCTTGGGACCAATAGGCTAGCCAAGTAATGAGCCAATTTAAAATCTTTAGTTTCCACCGGTTGGTATTACTAAACGCAATCGGAACCGCCAGCAGTTTCAGGGCTATAAATATGCAATTCCGGCAAGACGAAGCAAGGATGAAAAATATGAATGAATAACAATCAGATGCAAAGCGGATCAAACGTTGGCAACCGTTATCAAGATCCTGGACCAGCATTTGGATGCTGTTGGACATTAGTCGATGGAAGATGTGGATGAACGGATTGAAAGTAAGATGTTGAGAGCGATGAGAAAGACGAACAAGAGCAACACTATTAAATTTTAAATTCGTTAAGGAAATGGTCCCAGCGGTTTCGGACCCTGTATATTTATTATTCAAAAGTTCAAAGTCGTGGAAAATCGCAGCCGTTAGACTATCTCATCAAAAATTGTATAGCTCAGTTAGACGAACTCAGTACACAAACAGCGACTGCTGGCATTAGGAAGCTACTGAAGGTCTATTGCTGCTTCTACTATGCCGGTGCAAATTTTAGGGCGAATCCTTGCTGATTACCCTAGTAACATGATGATAATCTAGAGGCACCTCTTCCACTTGCCAGTTGAGTACTTGTGAAGCAGGATTCGGTGAACGTCTGCCAGAATGACACCCGGTACAGAACTTTCTTCTCATGGGTGGACAACTTCTACCATCAGTCACCATTATCCTTCTCGTTGAGGGGCAGAACTTCGAAGTTGGCAACGATCAGCGTATACAGGCGAACAGTTCCAGCAGTGGCCAACGATCCAGCGCTTGTCAATCTTCTCATTCGTTTGGCATAGTTGAACCCAGAGCACAGTGGTTCAAACCTACCGAAAACGTGCGTTTTTTATTTAGGGTATATAAACGACATTTTGGAAGGGTAGTGTCTTCAGAGAAGTTGTTAGATACTTTGTAAGCTTTGTTTTGAAGTAAGTAAAATTAGGATCTATCCAGCAAAGTTGTAGATAATTCAAATATTAGCAATTTTGCTGAAGATGTCAATATCGTATACTCAATGTATGATGAGTTAACTGACGTTTTTATGAAAACTCCCTCAAAAATCATTTTTTGTTAGAAAAATATTCAAAATTTTATTTTAGCAGTATGATTTGTTCTAGAAAGTTGTTTTTATCATGGCTTGCTAGGATCATGATGTGTAGCTGAAAAAGCTATACAGTGTTGTTTGAATGAGAGATGACGTGTTGTGGAGGTAGGATGTTGTTGATAGTATGGCAAATGTATTTCTAACATGCCAAGCGTAGAACCTCTAATGAAACCACTTGTATTTTGTAGTTCAAAGGCATACTTTTTGAATGAAGGTGGTTTGGCTTGTCCGTATTTGCCCGTTCTCCAGATATTTTGCGTAGAAAATGACCTATTCTTATGTTAAAATATTGAATAACTTTTGATAGGTTCATTATAACAACCTAATGTTTTGTAGTAAAATACGTGTTTTGATGATATCTACAACTTTTTAGAACAAATCATACTGCTAAAATAAAGTCTTGAACATTTTTTCTAACAAAAACTGATTTTTGAGGGAGTTTTTATAAAAAACGTCAGTTAACTCTTCATACATTGAGTATTCGATATTAACATCTTGAGCAAAGTTGCTAGTATTTGCATTATCTACAACTTTGCGAAAGATGCCAACCACTTTTGAGCATGTTTACAAAATTTGAATTTTCTATTGCCCTTCTTGGTGGATAGATCCTAATTTTACTTACTTCAAAACAAAGCTTACAAAGTATCTAACAACTTCTCTGAAGGCACTACTCTTCCAAAATGACGTTTACATACCGAAAATAAAAACCGCACGTTTTCGGTAGGTTTGAACCACTACTGTGGCAGAGGAATGAATATTCCACTGACTCACATGCGTGTTATTTGATGCTCGTTTTACTTATAAACAGAACAGCAACACTGATTACCTTCGTATATAAGTTAAGAACGAACCCTCTTGGACCACAACCAACCGCTTCATCGGTGCATCTCTCTTATCATCATCACCGTCATCCATACCATCAGCAACAACAGCAACTAATCACTTCATTGGTACATCCCTATTATCGTCATCATCGTCATTATCCATAACAACCACAACAACAACAACAACAACAACGACGACGACTAAGACTCAGCAATCGGCATAGCAGCCAGCACGATCACTACCCAGCACCCAAGTCCAAACATCAGCAATTCTTCCCCAGCAACACAAAGGTAGCACAGTAACGAGCAAGGCATATTCCTACATCAGCAAATGGCCATCCGCCAGCCAACGCTGTCACCAACCCTTGGACCCGCCAACGACGGTAGACACCTCAGCAGTTTGGTCACCTTTGCAACAGCAACACGGCGACCACGTTTCCTCTCTTAATTTATCTTACTCAGCTGATTGATAGGGCTTCAGTAAGTTTGGTTATAATAGAATTCAATAAATCAGCCTCAGTTGGTTTAAGACCTCAGTAGAGTTAACTAGTGTTTTTTTTTAAACTTAAATCTGGATGACACAAATAACTCGTTCAATCCAAGGGCTGGTCACTATACACACTTATTTTGCGCCAACTATTTTCTCAGTGTGCCGCAGCTGTGCCGGCAGTGCCGAGCAGTCATTGAACTGACTTTTGTTTGCTTGTGAATAATACCTTGTTTGGCAACCCGGTATTTTAACAGCGCTTGTTTTTGTTTTGTCTTTCGAAACCTGAGATGACTCGGCAGTAGGAAGGACATTTCCGTACCGGGATACGGACCTTGCGGGTGAAGTTTCACCTAGTACGAGTCTACGTTGAATGAGGAAAAGTTCCAGGTTTTTCAACAGTGGTTATTATCGTAGGCTGTCCCGAGTGATAAGTGAAGCATAGTGAGGTCGCGACATTTTCTCAACCCTTCCTTCCTCTTTGCTTGCCGTGTGTGCTATTAAACAAAGGTCAATTTCTAATGAGCATGGCGTTTAATGGAAACGGTGCCGGCGGTGGCCAGGACGGGCCGCACAACAAGCACCTCTGTACCGGCCAGAAGATGTTCGAGACGGTTCCGCTCAATAGCCGGGACAACAACAACATCAACGTAACAGATGAGCCTCGGCGAAAGCGCGAGGTAGCAACCCGGCCCAACCATATCCTGCTGTTCATCATTATAAATCCAGTCTATCCTATTACAGTGGACGTTCTACACACCATCTGCTCACCCAACAGACAAGTGCAACGTATCAAGATATTCAAGAAGAATGGAGTCCAAGCTATGGTTGAGTTTGGCAGCATTGAATCCGCCGCTAGAGCCATTGAACTACTCCGTTTGCTGCACACAGAAGATCGACTATGCCAAGCCAGAAAAACTCAATGTTTACAAAAACGACACGGACTCCGTTGGGACTACACATCTTCGGCAGAAGGCCCACCCCGTACAATGACCGTCAATCATTAGTCAACCATGGTCCTAAACTATCTCTTCTGGGAGCCGGTGGAGGAAACGAATTTGTATCGAATTTTTCACCGCCCGAGTTTCATCCGTCGGAAAAATGGAAACCGACACCGACCGGAACACACGTCGGACTGATGAAGGAAGCACCGCTGACCCGAAACGGACCAGCTAACTTCATTCAACCGGTACAGCAACAGGGCGCAGTGATGATGGTCTACGGACTCGATAACAACACAGCCATCATCGATAAACTATTCAATCTGTTCTGCCTGTACGGAAATGTTGTCAGGATATAGTTCCTGAAGACCAAAGAGCATCCAGCACTTGAACAACATTCCAATCGGAAATGATGGTGGCAAAATTCAGATTGCATTTTCCAAGCAGAACTACTTGTAAGAGTCCACCCTGCCGTACAATTCGATCAGCTTCAAAAACTACAGAGCCTCCAAGAACAATCGCTTCCTTTCCCGAGCAAGATTCTCCACTTCTTCAATACCCCACCCGGTATGTCCGAGGATCTGCTGCTGACTGCATTCACCACCACGCAAGTGCGAATGTTCCCGCTGAAATCGGAACGTTCCTCCTCCGGATTGGTTGAGTTCCCGAGCGTTGCCCATCATGAAAGGCACAAAATTCCCGTTCATTATGAAGCTGTGCTTCTCCTCGTCCAAGACGATGAAAGGTGCGTGGAGCAAGAACCTGGAACAACCTGATAACCCAATTTCGACAGCGGCCGCGACAGCCTCCGCCGTTGCAGCAGCGTCCGGTGGTTTGGCGCCCATTTCGGTGATGGGCGAATGTCTCAAATCCGAACACGGTGAACCAATGTAAGATGGAGTCCGTGTCCTTTGAAGGAAAGCAAAAGCAACGACGAGACTTGGTGGAGATTCAGGGTTGTTTAAAAAAAAATTATATTGTGGCAACATCAATAACAAATTTTGACACATTCACATTACGCAGGTGCAGAAAAAGTTCAGTGTTGCCAGTAACTTTAAAGATCAGAAAAATTGTAACCATGTCTAATGTCATACCATACATGAACCATACATTTTAGCACACTGTGTGGAGTGACCAACCCCTTGGTTCAATCATCCGTGAGAACTTGACAAGGTAAACAAATAATCTCAAAAGTCATAACTGCAGGGTTGTCAAACTCATAGGGTACTGAGACCGACAGCTTGATTGCTACACTTCAGCACATTCGGCACAACGTTGGGCACAGCTTTCAACACAGATTAAATATTCGGCACAGATGGAGATCTGCAGAGTTGATGTAACGCCAAATTGAGGAAAAATTTGCCACCCCTCTTTCCCATTTCATCAAGTTTTTCCTATACCAAATGGCTTGTTACATTATCTTCTTCCCCCCCCCTCTCACCTCTCTTAGGGCTTGACATAATATGATGCAAATTTTGACATTTCCAATTACACTGATTCAAAATTTGAACTTATTTGATCAGAAACTGACTTGGCACAAACCGTATATGGACATAAAATATAACGATCGGAAGCCAAATGTTCCCAAACATTGCTCATTTGTCCGCCCAAATATCCGAGAAATATTTTCCTATCCTCCTTGACAGCCGTGCATTGTATTAAGGTATGACCATTTTCTTCTTATTCGACAACCGCTTCCAGGTGCATAATCATTTTGTTAGGCATGCATTCTTCGCTTGATCTTACCTTTTACTTGAAGAAGTCTCATTTTTCTTCCTCCCCTTCTTGTCCTCCTCCTCCTCCTCCTCCTCTTACTCCTCCAGGGTTCAATTGTTCAATCGCCAAATTTAACGGAGACACAGAAGACAGAAAAGGACCCAAAACGCAAAATGTAAAGAATGTAACATTACTCAAGAACGGCCCCGGGGTGGTGGTGCGTGCGTGCATGGTACTGGAGTCTGCACTCGGAACGCTGCCTCCGCAACAATGCTGGAAGAAAAGGGAAAAGATTTATACAGTTTATAGTGCATTATTATCCTTTACATCCCTGGTGTAAGCATATCCTTTTTTTTTCTATCCGTTCATGCCAACTTCGTTCACCATCATCGTCATCATCGTTGGTAGTGTTTGTTTGACGCTCACTCTCATTGTTCATTGTGCGATAGATGGATGGATGTTTGCTGAATGACATTAGAAACCATACATTTATCCTTTGATTTTCGACTATCATGGATACAGAACAGGAAAGTTCAGTTTAATGTCTACTCAATTTGAACAAAGTCCATTGACACTGTATTCGGCGTAAGCTGTCAACTCACTTTCTTGATCAGTTTAGATATGAACAACGTTATGCATAGTTTCAAACACACCTACGCAAATGAGAAACATCCAATTTTTGATTTGTAATTATCAGTGAAACCACAATACTGTTCTACAAGTTAAAATTTTTTGCAAGGATTTACAATAATTTACTAAACCGAAACGATCACCAAGTTTAAGGATAGCAATGTCTCAAACAATGATAAATCCTATACATTGAACCACCCACGCAGCTCCCATTAACTGAATTGTATAAAACCGAACCTAACGGCGGAAGACACGGCAAAAGGATTAAATATCCTTTCACCAACGACGGAGAAAGAAGATCGATACCTGTTCATTTTCCAAAACTCGTACGAAAATGGAATCAGGAAAGAATTTCTTGCACAACAATGGGTTAAGTAAACGATCGGAAAAAAAGCAACAACTGCGGTAATCAACCAGAGAGAAAGGAGCACGCAGGTTGTGTTTTTTTACCCCTAAGTATAACCCTTCGGATTCAGGTTATGTATTATGTTTTTTTTTTTTGCTGAGCCGCCCTAAAAGGATTAACGTGAAATGTAATTATTACCTTTCTTCCTTCACGCTCGTCGTCGGGTTTCTTTATCGAAAGAGATGAGGAACGGTGAAGGATTGCAGTAAATTACTGCGGCGTGTGTGTGGTTTAGCCTTTTAACCATTTTACCGGGTCCTTAATTTAGGGGTACCGTCTTGAACTCGTTTTTTTTCTATTTCGAGAAATTCAATAAATCAACAGTAACATGTGATATCAATTGTGGACTTCCCTTTGCATTTCCGAAACCGATGAGACCCTCGCCTACTGAGCGGCCCTAATGGAAAAAAAAACCAGGACTGTCAGAAATTTGAATATCAAACGAAAGATGAGTACATTAGCCGGGGCCGACCGAGGTGGTGCTTAAGTGCTGCACAAGAAGTTCCCTTTCTTCGAAACTCCTTGACAAATTACGACACGCGCTGCTCCAGTAATTAGACGTGTGCGATGCACCGCACCGTCATCGCCATTCACCCAAGTGGGAGGATTCTTCTGACAACCTTTTGTCAAAGTCGGAGTGCTTCCATTTGTCTCCATCTCTTGTTTCGAGCAAGGTGCATCTCGCCAAGGCAAATTTGACAGATGAATAAAGACTATATGCTGAGGGTAGGGGGTCCAGCCACTTTTCCAAGAGCAGAGCATTATTTTGGTTGCAATGGCGGCCTCGTCGCCATCATCGTCTTGGAGTGACTGCAAGGTGGCCCCATCATCATCGCGAAAAGCAGCAAGGTAATTCACTCGTAAAAAACAACAACCGACCGCACCGCTAATGGACTTGTAATGGCCGATCGTAAAATCCATTCAGTTAGTAGCAAAGTCAGCAGCAGTGGAGCGGAGCAGTCAAGGTTTACGGTGAGATAAGAAGGATGGAAGGCCGGGGGGAGGTCAGCTAAGCAGTTGCATGTTAAGGTGAGCTACCGCGGAAAATTGGGCTGTCAGGAGTTGGTGGCTGCAGGAATTATGAAAGATGCGTTGAACAGTATTGTTCTCCTGATCAGTTATCAGGAATACCTCAGTTATAAAACCATTTAAACGATGCCTTGAGAGCGGAATTCTTTAGTAGAGAAGAGATTTATGCCTCAAAATAAATTCAAGCAGGGTTGGAGGGCGAGCATTCAGATTTCCTGACAAATTGATATGCTATCTCTCAACGGTAAAATGACAAATACACCTTTTTTTGGGAATGGTCCCTTAAACTTTGGAAAACACTCAATTACTGCTCAATGCTGCTGCCAATTGCTTTTTAATCTAAGTGATGGATAAACGTACTCCAGAAACTTCTTTTAGAAGCTCCTATTAGTAGTTTATTTTAGAAGCGTATTTTGTAATTTTCTTTAAGAAGCTTCTATTAGATGTTTCATTTAGAAGCTGGCGCGTATAGGTCGTAATTCGATGCCCCATTCTAATTTGCAATGCAACACGAGGACTTCCGGTTTCCGCAAAAGTGATCGATATGATATATGAGGGGTGCGCGACGTTAGGCATACGGTCGTTAGGCATACAGACGTTAGGCATACGTACGTTAGGCATACGGACGTTAGGCATAATGTACGATAGGCATAATGGACGTTGGGCATAAAGGACGTTAGGCATAATGGACGTTAGGCATAATGGACGTTAGGCATAATCTACCGGATGAATTCCAAAAGGATGATAATGGAGACCGTCTATTGATTGCTGACTTCGGTGACAATAATGAAAGAGCCTTAATTTTTGGAACTAATGAACGACGTCTTGGTCAGGCAAAGAATTGGGTTACAGATGGTACGTTTGCCACATTTCCTTGTTTGTTTCGGCAACTCGTCACTGTTCATGGAAGTATCGCTCCCTCACATCAGCAGACGATTCCGCTAGTTTTCATTCTGATGACAACAAAATCAGAATCGTTGTATCGAAAAGTATGGCAGGAAATCCTGGAAGCATCAGGTATGTTTTTTTGTTATTGAATGAAAAACCACAGAATTAACCATTCTTGATTTCATGAGCTGTTCTTTGGCATCATATTTTATTGAACCTTGGCTGTTTTTTTGTTATTGAGTGATAAATCACAGAATTCACCATTCTTTATTTCATGAGCTGTTCTTTGAGGAAAACCTTTTCTTCTTTGACTTTTGCAATATGTGTGTAAGAATATATTACAACAAATGTGTGATTTTTTTTTATTTCTAGATGCGATTGATTTCAAGATATAGTTCAAAACTAAGCTGAGTTTTCATTGTAAGATTACTTAACCACTATCGCTACTAATCATGGATCTAAGTAAATATGTAGATACGTCACTTATGATTTGATAAATAATGGATTCCAAACTGTGCTTATTAAATAAACTATGTTTGTTTAACTTGTATCATTTTTTATTCAACGCTAAGCCTAATATAAGCACTGTTTACAGGTTTACAGGTTAAGCAGGTTTCTAGAGTTGCACAGCAGCAAGGTATTTTATGCCTAACGTCCATTATGCCTAATGACTTTATGCCTAACGTCCATTATGCCTAATGACTTTATGCCTAACGTCCATTATGCCTAACGTCCGTATGCCTAACGTCCGTATGCCTAACGTATTTATGCCTAATGGGGTACACTCATATATGAGTATGTACGAAAAGAAGGCAATGCTTAGAGACTGAAACTCGATGCTCAATGCCTTTTTACGACTTAGCGCTTCAGTTAGCCTAGATTCAGTTAAGAGACGGCATAACCAAAGATGGTGGGTTCGATTCTCGATTCGGTCTAGAAAATCTTACAGATTGCGATGAGAGTTTTGAGTTCAAAGAAAACTTTGAGAAGAATTTCAAAATAATCTAATCCCATAAAAGATGCAAAATAATTTTAAGAAGGATTCAGTGGAAATGCTTAAGGGAGTTTAAAGGGAATTTCAAAGATAACTCCTAGGGAACGAAGACGGTTAAGTTCAGTCCAGTGTTGGCAAAATCAGCAAAATCAGATATCAATTGATATTTTTCCGCTCTCATGCGTTCGCAATATCACGCGTAATATTGGAACAAAATATCATGCTTGATATTGATTTTACAAGCTCCTTTAATATTGCGAGACTATTCACAACGTGTAAAAATCAAGCTGAGAGTTGACTCGACACAAAAATGATTCCATTGCACATCGTTTTTTTTTAGAAAGAGAAAGCATAGTTTGCTATCTCTTTTTAATCTTCACCGATGGCAGACGCGAAGGGACTGCTGCAAGCCGTTATGGAAGTTTCGGTTGCATTCGGGTGTAAAGCAAAAATCATTAAACTCAATCTCACCACAGTTTGGTGAGATTTGCAGTTGGTGAGTGTTGGGTACCCCCCACCGATTTCACCACAAGGCCCAAGTAACACAAATTCATAGAATTATGTTGAGTAAACTGCTATACAACCAAAACCAGTCATACAAAGGTTATATAAACTGTTATAGAACATGTGTGCTGCTTGGGGGGCTCGATGCAACCACGGATGTATCGGTGATGAGCTGTCATCATAAAGATTAGAAGTTTGCGATAGCCGCGATTTACACGCATTATGTACTAGCCTTTTAACTAATAAAAATAGTTTTTAATTTGTACCGTGAATCGTGCGTTTCTCTCCCTTACTCAATATCGCAACAGTTGGCGACGAGGAGGAGGAAGTTTTCGTGAAAACAATCATGCGCGACCGTTTCATAAAGCTCCAGTAAAAATCGTGCTTAGGAGGACACCGTGATGGCGCAGAACAATGGTGTGCCGCCGAATGCAGGTGCCGGACAGATGCCACAACCACCGAACATTCAGGATCAGGTGATGCAGATCCTCACGAATCAGCAGATGTTGATGGCGCAAATGGCACAACAGCTGGCCGCCACCCAAGTTGCCATCAGGAATCTCTCCCCCGATGAAAGAGTGCTGGACTCGTTATCGAGTAACATGGCGGAGCTCGTGTATGACAAGGACAATGGTCACACGTTCGACGCATGGTTTTCTAGATACGTCGATCTCTTTGATAAAGACGCTAGAAAGCTCGATGACGCGGCAAAAGTGCGACTGCTTCTAAGAAAGCTAAGCCCACCCGATCACGAGCGCTATAAGTGAGTTCTGTTTCAAAAAGACCGTCCAAAAGTTAAAGTCTCTATTCGGAGCCACAGTATCTGCTTTTCGCCGCCGATTCAATTGCCTTCAACTCGCAAAGGAGGACAGTGATGATTACCTGGCATACTCATGCATGGTTAATAAGGCTTGCGTCGATTTCAAGCTTTCGGAATTGACTGAAGAGCAATTTAAATGCCTTATTTACGTCTGCGGTCTAAAGGGAAAGCAGGATGCTGAAATCCGAATGCGGCTTATCAACAAGTTAAATGAAGCCGTCGATCTTACGCTACAGCAAATCGTGGAGCAGTGTCTCGTCAACCTAAAGCAGGACACCGTCCTAGTCGAGAATCCGTCGTCCGTGGTGAATGCCGTTGCTTATAATAAGTGGCCGAAGTCGAGACGTCAGTCAGCAGTATCGAATTCGTTCCATCCCCATCAACGTGAGTAACCGAAGACTCCCTGCTGGTCGTGCAGGGGGATGCATTACAATAAGGACTGCCGATTCCACGACCGCAAATGCAACGAGTACGGTAAGGTTGGGCACCGCGAGGGCTATTGTGCCTGTGTCCAATCGAGGCACACTGTTTCCAAAGGTGCAAAAACGTGATCGAAATTGTTTTCGTCGATTTTTGAGTGTTTGTTTTTACATGCAAGGGACAGCGAGAGACAAACGGTTATACATGGATTCAATAGTGATTACTGTATAGTTTCTTATGTAAATGGTTTCATCTGCGGAAATTTGCGGCTTGTAGAGATTTTCAATACCAAAAAGATGCGTTTTTTAGATTAAAATCTTCAATAACTCAATAAGTATGAGAGATAAAAATACACTTTTTCCGTAAAAGTTGTGTATTTTTTTGAGTGTGACAAATTTGTAGAACATTTAAAAATTGTAGAAAATTACCAGAAAAAGTTATTTTGAAAAAAACTAGTTTTTAGGGGTGTTTCAAAGAAAACTCCACAAAAACCTATTCTACTCAACAGATAGACGTATGGTGTCTTTGGCAAAGTTTTTTCTAATAATATTTCCTACAACTTTGCCGAACAAAGCAAATTTTTATATGCAAAAATAGGAAAACGAAAATTTGCATTTCACTTTTAGGGGGATCAATCACCAAACTGATACCTCTATAATAAGTGAAATATTTCATATAAAAACTTTGCTGAAGACATTATAGCATAAAAATCAAGTTTAAGAGGTCAAAACAATTTCGATCACGTTTTTGCACCTTTGGAAACAGTGTGCGAGGGCTTCGTCTAACGCATCGACACACACTGCATCGAAGAAGAAGCGACCCTCGGCGAAGACCGTGACCATCCACAACATCAGCCAGGTTAGAAAATTCGTCGAGCTCCAGGCTCCTCTTCGATTACAATTGGACACAGGATCCGATATATCCATAATTTCGTGGATCGTGGATCAAAATGGGTCAGCCGAAAACGAAACCAACGGTGTGCACCGCACGAACGGCTTCCGGACATCCACTCAAGCTGGTTGCCGAGATGTGGTGCAGCATTTCCCTCAACAACGTCACCAAAGAGGGTAAGTGCTTCGTTGCCGCTCCTAACGTCAGTCTTGATATTTAAGGCATCGACTGGATGGATTTGTTTGGGTTATGGAACCAACCTATCGCATCGTTTTGTAATCAGGTCAGCGCTCAACCAAATAAGTCGCTGGCTACTCTGCAAGCCAAATTCTCGGAAGTATTCAGCAGCAAGGTAGGCCTCTGCACGAAGGCTCCTGTCAAGCTAGTACTTAAAGGAAACCCGAAGCCAGTTTTTAGACCAAAGCGTCCCGTAGCCTACTGTGTGGAAGGTGTGGTAAAGGATGAAATCTGTCGGTTGGAGTCCCTAGGCATCTTGAAGAAGGTGGATTTCGCTGAGTGGACCGATCGTAGTGGTTCGGAAGTCCAATGGAACCGCCCGAATCTGTGCTGATTTTTCAACCGGGCTCAACAATGTGCTAGA
This sequence comes from Ochlerotatus camptorhynchus, assembly GCF_037179485.1. Taxonomy (NCBI): domain Eukaryota; kingdom Metazoa; phylum Arthropoda; class Insecta; order Diptera; family Culicidae; genus Ochlerotatus; species Ochlerotatus camptorhynchus. Next base: position 318,639 of record NW_027040802.1, on the reverse strand, counting down.
GCCAAATCAGTACCCCCTACCGCTGTCCGAAGACATCTTCGCCAGAATGTCCAGTTGTCGGGTGTTCAGTCACATTGACCTTTCCGATGCCTACTTACAGGTCGAGATGGATCCAGAAAGCCAACAATTGCTCACCATAAACACCCACAAGGGCCTCTTTCAATTCACCCGCTTATCGCCCGGCATCAAATCCGCTCCAGGTGCATTCCAACAGCTAGTGGATACGATGCTTGCCGGTCTCACTTGTACCGTTGGGTATTTGGACGACATCGTAGTGGGTGGTCGAACGCAAGAGGAACATCAACGCAATCTTCACCTCACCTTGCAACGGCTGCAAGAATTCGGCTTCACGGTCCGCATCGAAAAATGCAGCTTTTACATGCGGCAAGTGAAGTACCTCGGACAAATACTTGTCTCGCCTGATCAATCGTCATGTTCGTCCGGAAGAGGAATTCATCATTGCCAACGTCGAATTCGAAAGCAGTATCCGAAGCATCATGAACCAGTCGCTGGAGGCGTTGCCAGTTTCGTTCAAGATCGTACAAGCCAAGACCCGTAAGGACAAAACTCTGCAACAGGTAGCCCAGTACGTCAAAACAATGTGGCCGGAGAATAAAGCTAGCATCACGAATCCGCACATCCAGGAGTTTTTCCATCGTCGCGAGGCTCTCTCAATCACCGCTGGCTGCTTGATCTACGGTAAACGATTAGTGCTACCAGTCGTTCTTCGAAATAAAGTGCTTGCACAGCTACATAAAGGCCATCCAGGTATCGACCGAATGCGTTCTCTTGCGCATCAGTACGTCTATTGGCCCCATATCGATAAGGATATCGAACACCTGGTGCAAACGTGCCATGAGTGTTCGAGTGTAGCGAAGACGGATCGTAAAACCTGCCTCGAGTCGTGGCCAGCCCCGGAGAAACCCTGGCAACGAATTCATCTCGATTACGCCGGTCCTATGGATGGGTGGTACTACTTCATCCTAGTGGACGCCTACACCAAGTGGCCGGAAGTGGTCCAAACAAAATATATTACATCTGCAGCGACGCTTCGAATCCTACGCAACATTTTTGTCAGATTCGGGTTTCCAGAGACGGTGGTGAGTGACAACAGGACTCAATTTACGAGCGAAGTATTCGAGGCTTACTGTGATTCCAACGCTATTCTGCACCTGAAGACTGCTCCCTATCATCCGCAGTTGAACGGGCTCGCTGAAAGGTTCGTCGACACCTTTAAGAGGACGTTGAAGAAAATTACCGCCGGAGGAGAAACGCTGCAAGAAGCTATCAGCACTTTCTTACAGTGTTACAGGTCAACACCATGTCGGAGCGCACCCGAAGGAAAGTCGCCTGCCGAAATTTTGCTCGGCAGACCAATTCGCACGTCGTTAGAACTGCTTCGACCACCAACTCCAACGCACAAAATTGAAAACTCCAAGCAAGAAGAGTAGTTCAACCGGAAGCATGGTGCGATACCAAAGAGCTACTCTCATCAGGACCTTGTCTGGGCCAAAGTGTTCCGAAACAACAAGTGGCACTGGGAAGCAGGAGAAGTGCTTGAACGTATAGGCAAGGTCATGCACAACGTCTGGTTGCCTGGAAAGCAATCTCTGATAAGGTCCCACAGCAATCAGTTAAGAACCCGTCATCTGTCCGACAATCAACTGCCTGCGTTCGAATCACCAAGGGATCAGCAAACTCCGTTGAGTATCCTGCTGGGCTTCTGGAACCTGAACGCTTTAACGCCCGAACTGGATGATCTGCCTCCTCTTCCTCCTGAGCTGAATGAAGATCTGCCCCCGCAGGTCAGTCATCGTCAACAACACAGTTCTCCTCAACAACAGCAACAACAACCAACAGCAGCTCGCACGTCTTCGAGGACTCGAAGGTTTCCTGCGAGATATGAGCCTTACCATCTGTTTTAAAAAGGGGGAGGTGTTGGGTACCCCCCACCGATTTCACCACAAGGGCTCGTCAGCTGGCAGCCGTCAGCCTGACAGATGCAACCACGGATGAATTGGTGATGAGCTGTCATCATAAAGATAAGAAGTTTGCGATAGTCGCGATTTACACGCATTATGTACTAGCCTTTTAACTAATAAAAATAGTTTTTAATTTGTACCTTGAATCGTGCATTTCTCTCCCTCACTCAATATCGCAACAGTGAGTTTTGTTAGCTTGATATTCTGAGCTGCGATATCACAGCTTGCAAAATCAACCGCAGTGGTTTGCTTGTTGATTTTTGTCTACGAAAATCAAGTGTGATCTTGGGCGTTGGTGAGATTTGATTTTTTGATATTTTCCTGCTTATACTGGACTCCACTGAATGGGAATTAATGCGTTCTCATACAAGCTTAATATTAGAATCGCAGTAGGCCGCGCTTGAAAGCTGACGTGTTTTTCATTAGCTGCGTATTTTTCGTTAGCGAATTAAAAAAAATTGCTTTAAATTTGTTAATTTGTGTGCTGAAATTTTGTTTCAAGTGTTCATAAAGTTATCATTTAGTGATATACTGTGTTTGCCTAGAGTGACTCGGCTGACCTTGAATGTAACCTCCAAAATCTACGACGCAGCTTCAGTTTCATTATTTGGTGTCAAAAATTGCCTCCCGGGAGCCCGGTTCTCCGAGTTCGGTTGCCACATTTTCGACGTGTAGTTTCTGTTCTATTGAGAGATTCATCACCGTGGACGAGTTTTAACCCGGTCCGGTTGGTGAAATAACCCGGAAACGGGCTGATAATTTGTCCGTCGCGAGTTTTGGTGGTGATTCAGTGGCCGACGTTGCCGTGAAACAGCAAGTGTTCCGCTGTCGATATCGGAGATTGTGAGCAATTTGAAAGATGCCTCGCTGGATAGGCCCAAGATTGGACGGGTGGTAGCTGGTGGCCGCGAAAGGTTCCTGGGGAAAGCACTAGACGCGAACCTCCTCCCAGATTACGACAAAAGTGAATACGAAATGAGATGCAAAGCATAGAGAAAACTAAACTACTGAACCCATGGATTTGCAGGATCAAATTAACATGGTGAGACCAGTCCAAATACTTTTAACAATTAAAAAAAAAAAAAAACACAAACTAAACACGTGCCAGAACTCAAAAGAACATTTTGAAACTGAAAGTGTGTGTGTGTGATAGAGGTAATACATACGTGCGGGGCTTATTGTAAGTGAAAGTAGCCTCGGAATAGGCATGGCTCTCCAGACATTCTGAAATGGGTTGCTGGATCTGCAACCCTAGTAGCACGCTTGTCACAAATCAATTGTAGAAACTTATATACGACTTATTTCATTCATAAACAAGTTGCTGTAACTAATTGTGATGAAAGTGTGCTGCTCGGGAATAGAGCTAACTCCCGGACTAAAGCTGTCTACAATGTCTACAAGCCAGTGTTCGGAAAATCATTCTCAAATCTCATTCATTGAGTCTCCTTGCGAGAATAAACTCGGGTGCGAATGTGGCAAACAAAATTCACGCTTGAGATTCTCATGCATATTCACGTACTCACACTCACAACGTCGAAAAATCATTCCAACTTTAAACTCATTTTGCAAGGGAGTTTTTGAGTTTTTCCGATCACTGGCAATGACCACATATGCGACATTGTAGAGAGAGTTCTTCCATAATAACACTGCCGGCCAGTGGGGGTTAGAGGGAACACACACACACACACACTCATCAAAGCTTAATATTATAAGCCACTTGAACATTCGATTTTCGGTTTGTTAGTTGAGGCACAGACAAACAGCCATAACTCATTGAATATTTCTCACTGTAAAACATCGTTGCTAAAACATTACCGCCATCTGTTGAGCACACTGTGGTGGGCACTACATTGAACAGATGGCGGTAGTGTGTAAACGTCAAACGCAAGGGAATTGACTATGCGCGCCACTAGTGGCGGTACTACCAACTACGATACTTTTAAATTGTCCGTTAAATGCTTGTTCGATGAACAACTTTCGAGTGTTATGTCTGTTTATCTGTGGTTGAGGTGTTGAGCAAGATTTTTTTTTGTCTTTGCTTGCCATCCGGCATATAATGTTTCAAATAATAATAGAATTTAAATTAAGATAAAAAGGAAAGATTTCACACGATATATTGCAAAGGAATCGTAGTGCAGAGGTGTTCTCGCATCGGTGGTTTCGGGTGTTCGTAACCACAAAAAATATTGAAATTCAATCGACTATTTATTCGTGTTAATTATAATGTCGCGTGAATAACACAAGCTACACGGATAGAAATCCCCTTATACTTTTTGGCAAATTTCTATTGCTGATTATTCATAAAATGTATAAGTCAACTAATAAGCAGACGCCTTGCAAAAAGTTAATGAAGCTCATGTGTCAAATGAAATGTATAAGCGGTCACACATACCTTTTATGCATTCTTATAGGCCCTATATGGTTTGTCTTATGGAATGTATAAGGCTGATGTTTGGGAAAAATGTATAAGTGAAACACATGAATAAAATAATTGATTTTCGTTTCGTGTAGAAAAAGAACCCTCGATGTTAATGATGTGATGTAATTCGAAGAGCTCGATGACCCTGGAGGTATCGTTTTTGCTTTTACTGAGCAAAAAATCATGGGATTACACTCAAGCTCCATCACATCACGCATTGCGCCGTCGCTGGTCGTCAATAGATCGTAGACGTCCTGCGTCGCTACATACAGCATATGTTTACCAAAACGCAGACTCTACCCCATATATCCAAAATCCCAGTGATTTATGGTGGAAATGTAGATGTGTTCTCGGCTTCCTTCAAAGCGAGTATCACGTCATCACATTCCTTTCCACTTCTTAGTTGACCTGCATTCGGGCACGGCCGGCGCTGGTACTGCTTAGTATTGGGTCATCAATTTTTACACATTGAGGATGTATGTTAGTCCCAAACATCATCTGTTGGTTCTCTGTGTAATAACAGCTGATCTAGAAAGCAGTAACGGAGCAGCAACCGTGGGCGGTCAACATGCTCATGCTTATGCTCACATGGTCCCATAGAAAGCTGTTCAATATGTTTGGAGTGGGTCAACTGGTATCGGAGATATGTTTGGATCATGTTACGATGAATACGGGTTTAGAAGTAACCTGATACCTCAAGTAACACATCTTCATGCAATTATGTTGTGTAGACTTCTTTACAACCAAACCCAGTTATATAAACTGTTATAGAACTGACGTTTTACTTGAGACGTGCCGAACACATCATGCGGCATCCCATCTGTCCTTTTATAAAAAAAATATATAAAATATTTTCAAAAATTACGTTTATGAGAAAAAATCATTTTAAAATTTATATATTAGAATATTTGTATTGTAGAAATTAAATCATTGTCTTATGAAAGCTTTAATAATTTCCTACAAACCGCTCTTGGACAATACCATTCATAAGTTATATTTTTCTTTTGTTAGTTGAAAAACGCCCTGTTCAAATGGTAGCTTTGATATTTTTAAAAGGGAAATGAGTATGCAAAGTTGCTCAAGTAGACAAAATCTTTACACATCTTAACAATATTTCATAATTTTTTATATCGGAGAGGGTCCTGCCAATTTCGTAGTTGAATTGGCGTCTTATGTGATTGCATATTTTGTTCGTGATGCCAAAAAATCACGAAAACAATATAATTCGAAAGAACAGCTCATGTTTAAAAGAAGTAAAAACGCTTAAAAATGTTACAATATTATTTTTTCAAAAATTTCAAACCAAAATTAGATTTGTTTAACCGGTTTTACCAAAGCCGGATTTACCGGATTTAAATTCGTTAATTTTTATGATTGATGTGCATAAGTTCAATTAGAGCAATTATAAGATTACGCTAATTCTGAACGACTTTAATAATTGACAAGGATCCAATTAAATCAATAAAATTCTAAAATGAATGTTCAAATTTCCTGTTTTAATATTGTTCAAATGTTATTCAGTTTTCAAAAAAAGCTTTTAAAACACTATTTAATTAAAAACAGCTTGCATCTTGAAGATTTTCTACAGCGGTGCCGGTGGTGACGTAGTCAGCGTGATTGCCTCTCGCTCCTAAGGGTCTGGGCTCAATCCCAGTCTGCCCCATCGGAATTTTCTGAGGCATAAAAACTCTCATCACGGTAAGTAAAGCCGTTGGTCCCCGGTCCATGAGTTAATGGGTCCATAGGTAAAGGGTGTTACGATCAAAATTTGGTCAAACAAGAATGGATGTAAATTGATTAATTTTTCTGTTAAAAAAAATCAAATGATTTTTCTTTTTAATTTCAATTAGTAACGGCAGGTGGTGTAGTGGTAAGCGTGATTACCTCTCACCCCAGCAGGCCTGGGTTAGATCCCAGTCGGCGCCGCCGGGATGTCCTGAGGCATAACATCTCTGATCACGCCTTCCTTCGGATGGAAAGTAAAGCCGTTGGTCCCCGGTTCATGATGGGTCGATAGGTAGGGTCCAATTAGTATAAAATAGAGAAAAAAATATTCAGCTAAGCTTCTGGTTGACCAAATCCGGGCCTTTCGTTAAACTCCTGCTATCTGATTCTGTACAGCCACCTCGTCCAATTTGTTCGCCGCCGAATGTCAGTTTGCTTTAAACTGCTTCTCGCTTCCAATAGATGTTTGGGTCTTCGTCAGGTTCCGCTTGACGATGGCCCAATATTTTTCGACTTCTGGCCTTTTTCCGTAATGGCAGGATACCAAATCCAGCCAAAACAGCACGGAACAATCGTGTTGCTTCAGGCAAAGCAGCAGACGTTTTCCCAGACACATTCGTTCACGTAAATTTCCTGGTTGAAGGTTCCGGTTTCAATGAAAATGCCGTTTTTCAAGCCACAGATAGTCTGCCATACTAGATATTTCGTAGCAAACTTCAACAGTTTCATTGGCTTGGAGATGTCGGCCACCTTTCCCTTTCCAGTTGCCGTATAAAACGTCTGCGCAGGAATTTGTTTGAAGTTTTGCCTTGATGTACACCACATAATAGAACTTCGTCAGCATCGTCGCTTACAGCTCCAGGGATCGTTGTTTGGCCGTCTTGTGTCGTTTATCGTTGTGATTGGGAGTTACTACCTTGTTATAAGTCGACAGTCCGGCTCGTTTTTTAGCTCAATGTACGGTTGTAGACGACACTCCCAGCTTGTTTGTGACATCTCGGGCGGAGGGTGTGGGGTTCCGCTCGAAACCACTGGCCACTTTTTTTGTCGTCGCTGTGGTTTCCGGCTTACGATTTACCTCCGTTCCAGGGTTCTTGGCTATCGACTAACCTTCTCCGGGTACTTTTATTACGTTGGTGACAGTTGATTTGGCCACTTTTAACGATTTAGCTAACACATCATGAAATCAAAATTGAGACATCATTTTGCACGCACACACCTACATAATGAGGGATGTTCAGGTTTTTTATATGCTCGAATAAAAAATTTAATTTTGATCGTAGCACCCTTTAGAGTCCAGGTGTGGGAGCTGCATTGGTACTCAGTACGGAAAATAAGATAGACGGAAAACAAATAAAAAAAAATCTTGAAGTACTGAGTATGTTACACATTGGATAAAGTTGATTTTTATTAAAAATGAGTTTTATACAATATATAACAACCTTTCATCGTAAAAAGTGGAATCAGCGGCTTGTTGATGACTTATGAGATATGCTATACGGCCTCAATAATTTGTTAGCTTATAAAATTTTACTTTATAGCTTATAGAAGAAAAATTTCATATTTTCCATACCCGGTAATGACAACCTTAACCATAACCTTCCAGAAGTCGGTGGAAACATAAAATTTCTTCAATATCGAAAAAAAATCCAAGTCACAAGGATTGGAGTGAGAAAAGAACGAGCAGCATTTAAAAGAAGGCACATAAATGTGATGACATATTTTATGCGTGACGCCAAAAACCACAAATTCAAACAGCTGCTCATGTTTGAAAGATGAAACAAATATATATATTTCAAACAACATTGAATTTTATTTGACTGTTAAAATTGAATCATTCAAATTTCAGTGGATTTATGAAAATTCTTCTATTCCTGAAAAAGTTCGAATAGCCTGAAAAAATATCTGGTGTTGCAAATTTTAAATACATAACTAAGGAAGCTCGACAAAATTTATATAAGTCTGGTTAAGCTGTAAACCATTCGGCCAAATTTGTTAAATATTTTAACAGTTGTCCGGTCATTTGGCCGAATGGTCAAAAGAATTTCATGATTTTTTTTAAGTTACTTTTAGGATGTTGCTGATAAGTGATTCATTTATTGATTATTTTGAGCGAATGTTTATTTTCAATACAGATATAACTCGATATAACGAAACTGTCACTGGTTTCCGTCGCTGATTTCTATCTAACAATCATTAAATCATGCAAAGAAATAACACCACCGGAGATCCCACCGGAGACTTTAAAAACCAACAACAAATTTAAAAAATATATAGATTTTTTAAAAGACAGCTTACCATCCTACACTTTTCATCATGTTTTAAAAAAAAATTCTTCAGATTTGTTGATAAAAAAATTACTATTATAGAAGAGGGGGTGTTTTCAGCTAATCAACGTTTTACGTTTTTTTTTTAATATTAATTTACTAAGCTTTTTTATTTCAGTGTATTTTTTCCTTAAATATAATTTAACTACTCTTTTTAGATGTCATGATCAGATCAATAGTTTTTGAAAAAATATAATATTTTTTTTTAAATACGCCCTTTTCAAAAGTTACTTGTATTCAAATCGGAAACACTCATTTCCAACCGGTTCGAGTTTTGGGCTGGAAATGCTCTATTTTGACTCTGGAGCCACTACTCACGTGTAGTTTTCGTATATTTTGTTTTTTTTTTAAATCCAAGAAATGTTTTAAATGTTTGTAAAAGGTAAAACGTCCTAGAATCCCCACGAAGCAGACAGTATGAGACATTTCCCTATAAACTGTAGAACAATGCCACTAGCCACCACCAGAGCACGCTGTGTGCCGTCATGAATGGACGACCATAGGGGTGGCGTAAACGGGGCCATTGCGTGGAGAATTCGTGGCACGTACGACGGTTCAACGATCACGGTTCGGGGTCATCGTTCACCAAGAGGCACAGTCATAAGCCTGGTGATCTTTATAGACAACGGTCACATAGCGAAAGTCAAAGCTAAAAATTAATAGTTTGAAGGTGAAAACTAAAGCTAAAGTGCTAAAGTGAGCTAAGTTGGAAGTTTGAAGAAGTTGTAGAGGAAGTTGCCACGTATCATTGGACAACCAGGTAATTACCATCACCAAGAAAACCCCGAACCAGATTCAACCGTTGTCTAGTGAGATCAGGTCGATAACCGCCATTTCGAATTCTCCTTCGCGCCCACAGGACCTCGCGGTTTTACCGTAACATTTGCGTACTCAACGTATTTTTCCGGAGTCGACCACGCCAATCGCCGGTAGTGTGTCCGAATCGCAGTTCGAGAATCTGATCCCTCAGCTACAGAGTGCGCCACCAATCCAGGCAAGTCAACTTACCCTTGTGGTTCGTTGAAACCTCGAGTCCATCACCATACTCGAGGGGCGTACGGGACAGGTTGAGGCATCCACCCCTGGCCCAAGAAGGTGATGCTGTACCTTAGGAAGGAGAGTAACGACGACGACGGCAGTGGCAGGTGAAGGGGCCCCAAAGACAAAAGAAGAGTAGTGCTAGCACAAGGTAGGAGTAAACATCTAAGGAAGTGAACTTTGAGTGTTTTCTTGGTTCGCGGAATTATCACGAGCGTATGCCGACCCTGAGGCTTGGAGACGGGGGTATCATCAGAGCTGGAAGTAACACCGCACTGGCACGTTACAAAGTAAAGCAGGAGGTTTTCCATCAAGTCGGTACTGCGAACAAGAGCAGCATGACAGCTAAGGCGAACGGTATTATCAACCTGGATTGCGTCGAAGGTCCTGTGGACGTGCAGGATGTACTGGAGGTTCCTGATTTGGCAACCAATTTGTTATCAGTCAGCAATATTTAAATCAAGGGTTTCACGATGGTGTTCAGAACGAATGGCTGAAAAGTGCTCATCGAAAACGGAAAAGTGTTTGCGTCGGGCACAGCAGATGGCGGATTGTATCGACTAAACCGGCAGGAACAGAAGGTATTTATATCATGCATTCTTGAGACGGGGCATAGGAGACTTGGCCACCTGAACATGCAGAGCTTGAAACAGTTGAAACAGATGGCAAACGGAATTTCCATGAAGGATTCAGAAGCGCTGGACTGTATTGTATGTGTGCAGGGCAAATGTGCTTGTGAAGCGTTCTCGAATAGTGAATCAAGAGCCAAAGGGCAACCGGAGATGATGCATACGAATTTGTGTGGGCCATTCGAGGAATCATCGCTCGGAAGTAGCCGCTTCTTCATCACTTTTATCGACGATGCTACACGGAAGGTATTGCTCTACACTCTAGAAACAAAAGATCAAGCAATGGAAGAGTATGAAAATTGATGATTTTGCGAAGCGACAACGGGCGTCAATTTGTCAACGGCCGATTCCGAACGAGTTATCTTACCTTTTCAGATTCCGAACGAGTTTGAAGCAAAATGGAGAACGATATCAGAAGTCCTGTCCGTACACGCCTGAACAAAACGGTATTGCGGAACGGATGAGGACGATTCTGGAGAAAGAGAGAACCATGCTAAACGATGCAAATTGGCGAAGAAGTTCTGGGTCGAAGCGGTTAACACTGCGGCTTATCTCATCAACCGCTGCCCAACACGGTTTTAAGAAGGTAAGACGCCAGAAGAGACATGGACAGGGAAGAAGCCTTACTTTAGCCATTTGAAGATTTTTGGATCTGTGGCCATTAGACTGATGCAAAATTTGACATTTTCGCACCACGGTGTTCAAACGGTTTCAAATTGGGTCCTGATTAGCCTCCGAAGGTTTAAACTCATTTGATAAGAAACTGACTTGGCACAAACCATTTGAAGTTCATATGGAAATTACTATGGGAAAGCAACAAATTCTATTGCTATTCTTGTGGGAATTTTTATCAGCTACAATTTTGCAGAAAATCGTGTTTTAGCCAAACGTCAAATTAAAAAGTTATTAATTGTTTAAGAGATTCATAATCTTACAGCAAGATTAAGCAACTGTATTGTGGGCAACACTGTATTCTGCAGTGTGACATAGTAGCCATGATTTTTGTCCTCTATTCTACGCACCATAAATACCAATGTTGCCTGCTGAACAGTTGATTGAGCATAATCATAATACATCAGTGACTTGAATCATTAATAACTTTTGTTCCTTACATTTGATCGAAAACTAGTCTTGAACAAAGTTGTAGCTGAGAGAATTTTCAATAAGCTATCATTTTCTCAAGTAGAGTAAACTGGTGAATTTTGAGATCGATATGAACCGAAATTATGGTTTCTTCATAGTAATTCCCATATAAACTTCAAATGGTTTGTGCCAAGTCAGTTTCTCACTAAATGAGTTCAATTTTTGGTTGGGTCGATCAGGGCCCAATTTGGAACCGTTTGAGCACTGCGGAGCGAAAATTTCAAATTTTGCATCAGTCTAGTGGCCATGTACCGAAGCAAACGAGATTGAAGCTGGTTCCAAAATCGACCAAATGTGATTTTTGTGGGATATGCAGAGGATACCAAAGCAAAGTGTACAACCCGGCGAGCGGAGATATTTTGATCAATTGTGATGTGAAAATAATTAACGAAAGTCAGACAATGCGGATGCGGAATGTGTTGAATTTTCTGAAGCGGCTATGGAAGTGAGTAGCAGTGTCAGCGCATCAGCAGCAAAACAATCAATCGTAGACGAGACACCTACAGAAACGAAAAATGAAGAAGCAATCACCCGCATAAATCACAACCATACGGTTACCACATTGAAAATGGTTTATCTTCCTGCGAAAACCATTATGAGAATGGTTCAGTCAACTTTAATCGAACCATACCTAGGTGAAGTTTTGACCATATTGATTAAGGTTTTCGAAGACCTAACCATAGGAATAATGGGTGGTTAAGAACGTTCACCATACGAAATCTCACTTTTTCCTATACATTTTTTGCAAAGAAACTATAGCCTAACCACATCAGAAAATGTTCAAGCCTGAAATGTGAAACCTATTTCCATTAACGTTCGAATAAGGTTGTACGTTTTAGAACCAACCATTGTTGTTAACTTCAATATATACTATGAACGGGTAGAAATGACCATACTTATTGACGTTATAATACTGTCGTAGTTTATGTGGAATTCAGCAGATATAGTTTGTTCTTTGATTTTAATGTGATTTACAAGATTGCTTTTTGTGAATACCTCTCCCTTCACTTGGGAATTGTTTTTATTGTTCTTAATATAAACACAGCACTAAAAAAACGAACCTTCATTCTATTTGAACGTGCTTCGATTTCCTGTTTGGGTTAATGTGAGCCACCGCTGTTTTTTATCCATGATGGCTGGGATTGTCAAAGGCCCTAGATATTTTTGTAGGAAATACATGCTTTTTTAGAAATAATTTATACTTTAAGCTGGTATTACTTACGTTTTTCATTTTTCTCAACGATAAAACAGGTTTTCCATTTGGAGTAAAGTTTTAAAAATAAAACAATAAAGCAAAAAAAACACCGTGAACTCATGGCCGCCGTTCCAAAGAAAAGCATTTTCCTCTGTTGGTGCCAGTTGTAAAAACATAAACAACCATAAGCGAAACACGTAAGCATTGTACTAGTTGTATACAACTTTTATTCGTAATGTTTTGCAAAAGTTCAATATAGATCAACCGTAACAAAATGTAGCTGGAACATACCAGAAACTATAACAGTAGAAAGTAATGTTTCTTTTCTGTTTATTACATTCCATAAACCATAACAAAACTATTTTGTATAAAGTTAACACAGCTAGTAAGGTTTCAGTGAAGTTTGAACTGTTCTAGAAATGGTTCTTTTTTATGCGGGCAGTGACTTTACATGAGCTTGAGTTCAATCGTAGGTCCAGGCAAGTATACATATACTGGCAAACGTGTTTCCCAAAGCCCACAGTCGAATGTGAACACTGCATGCGGTACTGAGAAAGGTACGAGCAGATGAGTAATTCAGTCGCTTACAATGAGGCACTGAATACACCTGACCGAGAGTTGTGGATGGCAGCAATGCGTGAAGAGATTGCTGCGCTGAAGAATAACGAGATGTGGATGCTGGAAGATCTCCCAAACGGAGGCAAAGCCATCAAGAGCAAATCGATCTTCAAGACCAAACGGGGACCTGATGGAAATATTGAGCGGTACAAAGCCCGCTTTGTGATAAAAGGATGCTCGCCGCCCCTGTAGTTCGATGTTCCTGTAGTTCGATATTCGACTATTAGGTATGAGACTAGATGAGACCCACCCTAGTGGCTCAACCAAGACTCCCGGATAACTAGTTCAGTAGCATGAGACCCCTGAACTGTGTCACAGGGCCGGCATGCTACTGGATAATTCGGAGGGGCTACGCCGAACAAAGTGTGCAGAAACTGTGGGATTTCTCTAGTGATGGTGAAATTAATAGAAAGCTAAAGTGTGGGTGGAAAAAGTCTAGAAATGTATTAATGGTATTATGGTGTGGATTATGAGTTTTATTGGGCTATTTTGGGGTGTGTTCTATGGGTTTTTGCTTCTTTCGTACGTACCGGTGGTGTTTGCTGGACGATGGCGAGCGCTCGCGGGTGGTGATTGTGTTGAAGCCGATGTTGTTTGACCGCGATGGCGGTCCGTGGCTTGATCACTCCGTCGACAATGGCGGATCGGTGGCTTCAATTGGGCTGGAAGATGGCGCCTGGTGACTGGAGCTGTGGTCACGACAATGGCGGATCGGAGGCTTGTGTTTGAACGTTGTGATGGCTATTCGCAACCAGGGAATGTTGGCAATGGCGTCTCCCTTCGTTGGCAAATATCAGCTGACCGTGACAAGGCCTCCTTGGTCGAGCCGAGAAGGGTCTTCCTCCTTAACGGTTAATACTTCCTAGTCCGAGGATGCTCTCCTTTCTGGCAATTACAAGCCGGAGAGTGGACGGTCCTTGAGTTTTAGACCAAGACAGTCGAGACTGACTAGGTGGAAACGTGTCGATCGTGAGGATATTCGTGGAATAAATAAAAAAAAAGATTCTGGACGGAACAGAAGGAGGTTTTTCACTGAACTTTGAGGCACTTTGTTCGGTTCACTATAGTCTTGACTCCACTCACGTCTTGTACGCATGAACTCCGGTATACTTCTGGGCAATGGTTGACCATTCCAGCTATCAAAAGCCCTCCTTTTCCCATCCAGTTTTCAATTCGTTCCTTATTTCCTCCATTTTCCTTCCTTGTAGTTTATCACCACCCATCCATATCATCTCCTTCGCCTATTGAGTTTTTCTACCACAGTTGATTATAACCCCCTTTCGATCCTGTCACATCCAATTAAGCTTATAAACAAATATCATTTTCAAACTACCTATTGAGACAAATTTATACATTTTTCAATAACAGCAATTTTACCAACAATCCTACTAATCCTACTAATCCAACACTGACACTAAAAAACACTACAGTTTCCTAAAACAACATGCACAAATTAAAACCTAGGACATTGTAACTAAACGGTTACAGGTATTTGATGGAGTTAACTACAAAATTCAATCTAGAGGTCGACCAAATGGAAGGCAAGCTCAACGACGAAGTTTTTCATATGCATCAACTACCGTATGCGTGATATTTTTTGCACCATCGTACAAATAAGGTTCCCGTTTCACCTGTGCATACAATGCCTTGGTTTTCTTTACATGCACGTAACCTATAGCTCATACCGTAGTAGGCTGTGTATAAAAGAAAATGATTTACTTAGTTTGACAGTTGCACCAGGACGAAGTGGCAGCGTATTCGTGATTTGTCCCAGGCGCAAATGTCGCAAAAAGACATTTCAATCGCCGTGGGAGTGTCCCGGTGGACCGTCAAAAGGGTTTTAGACCGAGAAAAGAAGGACAACTATCCGCGAAGGTGGCCACAGGTCGTCCGAGGACAGCTCGGGCTCCGAGGGTTATCGCTGCTATCAAAAGGAAGATTCGGGTGAATCCAGTGCGTTCAATTAGGAAAATGGCAAAGGAACACGGGATCAGTGACTTTACGGCACGGAAGATCGTAAAGGAAGATTGCGGGGCGAAGTCGAGGGCACGGAAAAAAACTCACATGATAACCAACCGCATCCGGGAGCTACGAGTCGAACGATGCAAGAAAACCTTGAACTTCCTTAAGCGAAAAAATCCGGTAATCCTGTTCACCGGTATATTAGTTCTCTTCCGGTAAAAGACGTGGCCGACAAGCACAAGAACGTGATTCTGACCAAGCATCCTGCTAGCGTTATGGTGTTTGGATTGGTGGCTTCCGATGGCAAAAAAATGGACCCGAAGGCAACAAGGTCAACACGGAGGTCTACATCGGGATTTTAAGTAAGTATGTTCTTCCGTGGATCAAAGAACAGTACGGTCCGAACCCAAATGGTGTATTTCAACAAGATGGAGCTTCGTGCCACACCTCGAACCGCACTCAGAAGTGGTTGCAGGAATATCTTCCGTTCTGGGCGAAGGATATGTGGCCGCCATCCAGCCCCAATCTTCATCCGCTGGATTACTCAATATGGCGCGTCATGAAGGTCAAGGCCTGTTCTAAATGCCACCCGAGTACAGCAAGCCTCAGACAAACATTGACCCGTACCTGGAGATAAATTGATCCAGACTACATTATTAGAACATACCGTGCATTCCGGAAGAGTGTGGAGGCCGCAATTGCAGCAAGTTGAAACTCGATCGATGATAAACATAGTTAATAAGACTCTGAGAAACATCCCCCCTTTGAATAAATAAAAAAAACTCGAAAACGAAATATTTGAGAATTTTTTTAATTTTGACATTGCTCAATGGTGCAAACATTATCACGCATACGGTAGAGTGCTTCATCAAGGATCCGGCTAAGGTATGCAGGCTTCAAAGAGCACTCTACGGATTGAAGCAGTCCAGCAGAGTTTGGAACCAGCAACCAAAATTTGAACGGAAATTTCACTGTAAAACATTTTTCTGCATTCCTTAGTCTTTAAGTTTTATTCTGATTACATT
Source organism: Ochlerotatus camptorhynchus (assembly GCF_037179485.1). Lineage (NCBI taxonomy): Eukaryota > Metazoa > Arthropoda > Insecta > Diptera > Culicidae > Ochlerotatus > Ochlerotatus camptorhynchus. The sequence continues at coordinate 302,576 of NW_027040802.1, read as the reverse complement.
TTTGCGACTGAGTAAACCTGTTATGCCCGGTTTTGCATTGAATGAAATATATGCACTACAAAATGCGGCTGGAGTGTTCACTCGGCTGTCGACAAAAGCAGGCCACTCTCGATGTGTGCTACGCGATCGTCTGTTATCTCGGCAGCAACCATTGTGTGGTCCTCCTCATTGTTCTTCATCAGCAGTTCTTTCGGTCGATGCGTCGTCGACTTTGGAAAGCAACCGTTTCGTGATGAGTGTGTGAGTGCTGACCACGTTTTGCGTCCATTGCTGCAATGGACGCGCTCTGACCCTCGTTGGCGTTGCCATACAATGAAACTACTGGAAGCGGCTCCTGTTCTGATGGAGGAGGCTTTTTGGATAGCGGAAGATAAAGTGTTTATTGTGTTGTACCTTTTGACTATAGTTTTAAAATGTATTGTATAGTGACCAAGAATCCTCGGCTCTGTAAAGTTAATTCGGTTGAGCCTTATCAAATAAATTAATAAACAAAAAAAAATGCGGCTGATTTCGATTTGCCGATAGTCAACTTTCCATTTCTCGAAATTGAAGAGACCATCGAGATAGGGAGAGATTGACACTCAGAATTGTAATTTATTAGCCTACTAGTACATTTTTAGAAGTACTCCGGGTTCAAAAAATTTATTTGTTTATTTCGTATCCAAAGCAAAACTCGATCGCTTACTTCAAACGTAGAAAATGGTCCAGGGGCAGTTGAGTTATTAACGTTTAAAGTCTTTCATAATTTTTTTACATGTTCTATTTTCGGTTTTTACTAAGTCTACTCCCATATAGAAATCACAGGCGTAGTCCTACGTCAAAATTGCAACCAGCAAGTGCCCTAGAACCAAAAGCGGTGCGATGCTAGTTTTCATTGCTGTGACGACGACTGTAAGGGGCTTAGAAGCAGAAGGGTGAAAGCCAATTCTCTTTATCAATTTCCTCTTATGTGATCACCATGGCTTCACTAACCTATTTCGTACTATTTCTGCTATTCTCTTCTATCATCCACAACAACACGTTATCCGACCTTCTTAGTTGCTCCTCCGTGAATGATCAGAACTAATCCACTTGCACAGAGAACTACATAGGTGGTGCATGACATTAGCTTTCCATTTTCAATGTACAAGCACATTAATTCAATCTATAGATCAATTCACAGCGCCGGCCCCGTCCTCACGGTCTTTTGGGGAGGGAAGGATGATTAGTTCGATGTCCTGTTGTTACTAGAGACCGAGAATAGCTCAACATCTCCACGGCAGTCTCGGGAAGGATAGTTGTGTTAGTGAGGTAGGATCAGGATTCATGTGGTAAGTGATGGAATCGGTTAAAGCAGAATTTGTTTTTATTTAAATCTAGTGGGGATAGAATAAGGCAAAGTGGAAAATTGCAAGAATGGGGCGGGCCTGGGATTGAACCCCGACCTTTTACTCATTAAGCAGAAACGGTAACCACTGAGCTACCGAGCCTCGTCGTAATGCTACATCAACATGTTTCGTCTAGGAATGATTATCTGATGACTGTGTTGGGGAAGCAGCATATGCATGTACGTAATTGATGGATTTGTTAGTTAATTCAACGCTGGACATTTACCTCTTTTACAATAGTTTCTTGTTGAAAATCTACAGTTGAATGTGTTGCTATCGATGCGTACAAATATTGCTGATCGATTGGTGATAAAATTATTGAAATTGGACCAGGGGCAGCTAAGTTATTAACGTTCAAAATCTTTCACAATTTTGTTACATTGTTCCATTTTTGGTTTTCACAAAGTTTGCCCCCATATAGCAATCACAGAAGTAGTCCTACGTCAAAAAACTGGTGAACTAGAATGTTAGTCACAAGAAATCGATATACATTTCAAAGATATGCCTAAGAAAAATAATGTCAAATAATAAAACTGAGCAGACTGGAACCGAATCATGGACGTTGAGACTACGGGTCCTGTGTCGGAACCACTCGTATGTCAACGCTTGGGAAAATGAAATGGATAATGGCGTAGAAGAGTTACCTCATGTTAGACGAAAATCTTTCATGAGTTGTGCCTTACGAAATTATTAAGAAATTATTAAGTCTATTTGCCTAAGTACAAGCAACTGAACACCACAAACGAAGATAGATCGCTCTAGTGTACATCACTAGAGAATTTCCACAAGCTTGCAAATTTCCAATTTCGGAAACTCTTGCAAAATCAAAACATTTCCACACTTTCACGTGGATCGATCGCCAAATCATCGTTGACGCAGAAATGACTTGGTAGTGGTACTTGTCACCGCACTGACATTGTCGTAAATCCTGATTCCAGGTTTTACAGCTCCACCACGGCTCTTGCCAAAAAGTTTCCTCCTGAATGGGGTCTTCTCCCGCTCGGTCCCAAAATTGTTATCATATTTTCCACTTGTCAAAGCGCGGTAATCGACGCTACAATCGACCATCAGTTTTGAGTTGTAAAATATGTTTTATTCGGTATTGTTATTACCGCAGTTTGCGACCCGGTAACTCTTCTAGACGACCAATTTGGGACTTCCCATACGCACCTGATATTACCCTTTTCCTATCCACCGGGGGAATCGTTTTCACGCCAAATTGGCGGAGGGAAGTAGGAAACGGCACGGTGTCAATAGAGCGGCATGGTATCAATAATTTATCGCTTCTCGATTGTGGCCCTGCCGCCCTTTGCCATGGAAGAAAAAGGAAAAACACATACGACATAACGACTCACGCACATAACGCATAAATAAAACCACCGCCAAGCATCTTTAACACATCATTACGGCACCACACACACACCCACACACCCCCTCGACAACAATTCGGCGCGAAAAGTGTGCATGTCTCTTCTCTACTCCATGCAAAAAAACCCCAGCATCCGGCAAGCGAAGCGCACATGGTTCGCCCCCGATATTATGCTACCATGATCCTTTAGACAGCAGCTTCTTCCCCATTGCCATCATCGCTCGCCGCAGTGCACAGTAACCCGAAAGGAAAACCAACATCAAATTTTACGATATCGTTATATAATTTCATCATTTTGCTACAACCATTCACTTCCTCGCATCGCAGTAGTCCTTTGGTTCACATATGCTGTTGCCTTCACATCAAACGCCTGCTTGGATCTCGTTCAACTGTCGAGCCGAGCGGAGCTGTTGGCTCTCGAGAGTGTCATCGCTCCTTATTCGACCGGGACCTGCGGCGGCTTCTCGGTGGCAGGCAGGGATGATTGGCCTTTAGCTTCTGCTGCTCGTCGTCTATATGCAACCGGTAGGATCGTAAAGTACACAACATTCTTGTCTTCTTTATCTGAAGGCTGTTTTGTTTAACGGAGGGCAGGTAAGTAGTACAAGGCAGAAGATGACATCTGAACCAATACGTCCATCGTCGTTGCAGTTGGGTGTAGAGGTACGTACGCAGTAGTGCCAATTGCTCCGATTCGTACCATCAGATAAGGATGAGCCTACGCACTCGCTCGATTGAGCAAGCGCTTTCTTCAAAATAAACAACGAAAGACAAACGAACTGACACAATACTGATCAATCTGTAGGTTGTTTTGTTTGCATCACGTGTCACGTGGAAGAAACGGGTGGTGTTTGCGTTTCAATTAGATCTCGTTTCTTCTATTTCTTGCGAGATGAAAAGCATAAGCCTAAAGGAGTACAACCCAAGATTCGCCATAGCAAAAAATTGCATCTGTTTGTAATTCAATCTTGAAATTATCGGCGACAGGACCATTTCAGCAGGAAGGAAACCAAATCTGAAATTTCATTCGAAATCGTCACAGAAAATGGCATTAACATTAAAACAATTGAAATCCCTAACCTCACACGCGTTCCGTGTCAACCCAAGTGTCAACCGAGCTCAACGATCGAAGCAAGCACAGCAAATCAATAACGATCCATTTTCCACTCAATCTGGCAGTCCATTTGCGCCTACTGCGTTTTAAGTAACCCCCGAACATCCATTCCCACTCGCAAGGTGACGCAGTAAATTGAGCAAACGTCACGCGTTTGTGTAAACAAACAATATGTCACCGATTGACGCGACCGGTACGACAGAAGCTTCTTGAAGGGTTAAACAGTCAGAGTTTTATATGTGGCAGCTAATTAAGTGGTGAACCCACTTGAAGCCGGCGAAGACATCTTCCAAGATGTTTGAGTTGGTTGCAAGAAACGGGGGAAAGCAACAGAATAGACATGCGCGACGGGATTGAGTTTCGGGTTTACTTCACCCTTCAGGAAAATGGAAACAGTATTTATTACACAATAACCATGCGGCTTAACCCTAAATTGCCTTCGGGATGGGATTCTTTTTTATATATGTTGACGATTGTTACTTTGTTTGGAATAAGGAAAGGGGGAAACAGCTTCTTAACCACTGACACTGACTGCCGTGGAGGGAGCAGCGTTGAAGAATGTTTATTGTTGTTTTCCACTGTTTGATTATGTTGTTATTCGTGTGTGTTACAACCTTTCAGAAACCACTTAAGAGGTGGTTTTAAGTTTTATGAGACGGTAGTTTTTTTTTTGTACGGATAGTTTTGCTCCTTTATTTACTGGGGTCACGTGCCGGCAATAAATTGCTTTCTTCCCAGGAAATAAAAAAACCGTTAAATCGATAGTTGAAATCAATAGTTAACAAAATCATGATCAGTGTACGGCTGAGATCATGGATTATCTTTTGTAACAAAAACGATAAACCTAGGGACATCTCACTCTAAACTAAAGCTCTAGTATCAATTAAGTAAATCCAAGTATCTGATAAGTATTCTTAAGTATTTTTAAGTATCTTACGTTTTGGATATTTTTAATCATAGTGACCGGTTCCTTATGTAGTTGTTAAGCATATTAATACTAGTTTCAAGCTGTTTTAAATTAAATGAAGTACACACTTAGAAATAACTAGTTTTACACGTGACGGAATCCATCTTTGACATAAAAGATGAGACGTAAACAAACATGTCATGTAATATTAAGTGCTCCGAGACTGAAAAGTTCGTTGCTCGACGAAAAGTACGTTTGATTGAGCTATATTTCACATCTGTTATGACTCAACTTTATGTCAAAATTGACGTTCGTATATGTCACTCTCAGAGCACCTAAATTTACATGATCTTTTCTAAGTGTGTAGTGTAATCATGTTTATGAGTAAGTATTTTAATTCTACTTCTGAATTAGTTCTTAAAAAAAACTTTTTTTCTTTCAGCGAACCAGTTGGAGCAGGGTCAGCGAATTATTTATGATTTCGAACTGGCTGTTCAGTACGATATCAAAATTTTGAATTTTATTGCTTAGCTGGAGGTTAATGGTGCCATTGTCATCCAGACTTGCAACCAGATTCTAAACTGGCATTTCTAACTAACCAGTCTGAACTGCCAACATAAAACGCGTATGTTAGACGTCATTTCAGGCAAAGAATTACTGCAAGCTGCATGAACATGAAATGCTTGAATTTAAGCTGGTCAATGATGCTAGGACTACGCTGGTTTTCTTGCCAAAGAGCAATAGCAATATATGAATTTATTTCAAACCATTCCCCAAACAGTCCAGTTTTAACACATAACAATCATCTCTGATGAATGATAAAATCAATTAGAGAGCGGTTCCGAGATTAACACAAAGCGGATATGTTGATTTGATCATGCCCAGCCTTAATAATAAGCCTTATGCAGTAGAGCATTCGGCGGCAATCTAGCAAATGTGGCTTGGTGCGGAAAGCTTTCACAACTTCTTATTCAGCTTCAATCAGGGTAATTCCGTAAGTTATCGTCCAACGGTCAAGATCCTAATGGACTAATGAATCAAGGGGTAAATCACTCAGCACAGTGTGCCGAAAGTAGATTCGGCACAGCTTGATCACATCCATCGGCACAATCTCGTAGACATTGGATTGTTCAATAAATAAAATGGGAACACTGCTGGACAACTTTCATTGAAGTTGTTCCCAACATTACGTGATGTTTGACTGTATATTTCAGGAACATCCTATAATGACAAACGAAGTGACAGACGGAGCGGGTCGACAACTTTGGTGACGAACCTGCTATTGTAATTTTTCAGTATACCACATGGCAACACTACTGCTGGATTGTATCACATGCAGTGATGGGCAAAACACCGGTACAGCACCGGTACGGTTTTCTAAAGCATAACCAATGTGTTGATCTGTTGTACCGAGTGTATGGTGCTGCTATCGGTTCGGTTTGGTAGTTGCAAGTAACACCGCACCGTGTTCACCAGTTCGCTGCACACGGTGCGGTTCTGATTTTCCAGTACCGGTGTTCTGTGTTCACAAGGATGATGTTTTGAATTCAAGAACCGATCCGGTACTGTTGTGTGTGTATGTGCGTGGTGCGCATTATTCAGAATTGCCAGTGATGGCAGATAACTAAACAGAAATTGTATTTGATGAATAATATTATGCAGTGTCAAGTCGAAATAGCGGTTTTTGAATACAGAAAAACTGTGAATTCAAATGATGTATTACGTAATGTGGGTTTTTTCCAGAATCGGTGTGACGTGGAGATCGAAAATCGTCAACCAACGCCACCTTGAAATCCAAGATAGCGGCTTCCGGTTATAGAAAAAAATTTAAACACCTTTTAAACACCTGTCAAATACCTTTCAAAATGGGTATTTCCGGAATCAGGATGACGTCTTGAGACCGAAAATCAATGTCTGACGCCATTTTGAAATCCAAGATGGCGGCTTCTGGTTAGATTAAAACTGGGAAATAATGTCAAATATCCTTCAATATGGGTATTTTTGAAATCAGGATGACGTATATATACCGGATATCAAAGTCTGACACCATTTTTAAATCCAAGATGGCGGCTTCCCTTTATAGAAAAACTGGGAAATAATGCCAAATATCCTTCAATATGGGTATTTTTGGAATCAGGATGACGTATACATACCCGAAAGCAATGTCTGACGCCATTTTGAAATCCAAGATGGCGGCTTCCAGTTGAAGAAAAACTGGGAAATAATGCCAAATGTCCTTCAATATGGGTATTTTTGGAATCGGGATGACGTATAAAGACCGGAAATCAATGTCAGAGCCCTCTTGAAATGCAAGATGGTGGCTTCTGGTTGTAGGAAAACTGGGAAATACTAGCAAATACCCTTAAATATGGGTATTTTCGGAATGGGGAAGACTTATACAGACCGGATATCAATGGCAGACGCCATCTTGAAATCCAATATGGCAGCTTCTGGTTGTAAAAAAATTGAGAAATACTGTCAAATACCCTTCAATATAGTTATTTTTGGAATTGGAATGACGTCTAGGGACCGGAAATCAATTTCAGACGCCATCTTGAAATCCAATATGTCGGCTTCCGGTTGCACAAAAACTAGGAAATTCTGTGAAATGCCCTTCAATATGGGTTTTTTCAGAATCGGTGTGACGTATAGAGACCGGAAATGGATTTCCGAAGCAATCCTGAAATTCAAGATGGCTGCTCCTGGTTGCAGAAAAACTGGGAAATACTGTCAAATATCCTTCAGGACGGGTATTTTTAGGGAACGACGTAGAGACCGGAAATATAGAAAGTTGTATTTTGGGAATTGGAACGACGTAGAGACCGGAAGTATAGGGAAATACTGTCCAACATCCTTTGACATGGGTATTTTCGGAATTAGAGTGTTATATTGACTTAAAGTTCTCTACTTGTGGATGTATTGTTGATTTTCGTCTTTATTAGTGATCAAATATTAGTGGTAAAATATCTTTTATCGTCGATCTTATCTCATTACTCTAGTTGAAAAGATTAGCATTCGATTTCACAAACAACACGTTAGCCCGGTTGACGTCGGTTAGTCTCAATCGCCTGTCAGTTAAAATTACACTTAGGTTACTGAACGCCCTTTCGACCGACACCTGCGTGCAAGACAGTACTCCGAACAGGTTATGTTTAGAATAGGCATGTTTGATAGCAAATATGTAATCATCAATATGGGTATTTTAGGAATCAGGATGATGTCTAGAGGCCGGAAGTTTATATCGGACACCATTTTGAAATCCTAGATGGCAGCTTGCAATTTACTAAAAATTGGAAAATTTTGTTAAATACCCATCATTTTTGGTATTTTTTGAATCGGGATGATATCCAGAAGCCTAAAATTGATGGTGGCTTCCGTATTCATAAAAAGTGGGAAATATTCTACAATATGGGTATTTTCGGGGGTGACGGGTAGATGCCGAAAATCGATGTCCGACGCAATTTTGGCAATTTTAGATTTTTTACCGAGAAATTTCTGTTTGTTAGCGAAGACCTCAGCAAAATTCCAATTTTTTAGCTCAATCTCGGCAAGTTCTCACTGGGATCCAGCAAAATAAAATGCTAAACTACTCGATGGTGCTAATATCGTCAAAAAATCTAAGTGTGTAGGAGACGACGTATAGAGGCTGAAAATCGATGTCCAACATATTATTGGATTCCAAGATGGCAGGCATTGGCTTTTAAAAACTTGTGTAGGACGAATATCGATGTACAACGCCATTTTTGAATGCAAGATGGTGACCACCTGTTTTAGAAAAAGTGTAAAATATTATACACATCGGGCATTCCATAATGGCTTCGGACATCAATTTTCGGCATCTACACGTCGTCCCTATTTCAAAAATACCCATATTTTAGGGTTTTTGCCACTTTTTTTTAACCCAATGTCCACCATATTAGATTCCAAAACGGCAACGGACATTCATTTTCGGCATATACACGTCTTCTTGGTTCCGAAAATACCTAAATTGTAGGGTATTTGACCCATATTGAAGGGAATTTGCTAGTATTTCCCAGTTTTACTACAGCCGGAAGCCGCCATCTTGGATTTTAAGATAGCGTCAGACATTGATTTCTGGTCTTTATATGTCATCCCGATTCCAAAAATACCCATATTGAAGGGTATTTGCTAGTATTTCCCAGTTTTTCTACAACCAGAAGCCACCATCTTGGATTTCAAAATGGCGTCAGACATTGATTTCCAGTCTCTATACGTCATCCCGAATCCAAAAATACCTATATTGAAGGATATTTGACATTATTTCCCAGTTTTTATACAACCGGAAGCCGCCATATTGGATTTAAAAATGGCGCCAGACATTGATTTTCGGTCTTTATACGTCATCTCGATAGCAAAAATACCCATAGTGAAGGATATTTGGCATTATTTCCCAGTTTTTCTAAAACCGGAAGCCGCCATATTGGATTTCAAAATGGCGTCTGACATTGATTTCCACTCTCTAGACATCACCCCGATTCCAATAATACCCATATTGAAAGATATTTGACATTATTTCCCAGTTTTTCTATAACCGGAAGCCACCATCTTGGATTTCAAGACGGTGTCTGACAATGATATCCGGTCTATAAACCTCATCCTGATTCCAAAAATACCCACATTGAAGGGTATTTGCTACTATTTCTCAGTTTTCCTATAACCGGAAATTGCCATATTGGATTTCAAGATGGTGACTGACATTTATATCCGGTCTAAATTGGTCATCCCCATTCCGAAAGTACCCATATTGAAGCGTATTTGCTAGTATTTTTCAGTTTTCCTACAACCGGAAGCCGCCATCTTGGATTTCAAGATGGTGTCTGGCAATGATTTCCGGTCTTTATACGTCATCCCGATACCAAAAATACCCATATTGAAGGGTATTTGACGTTATTTCCCAGTTTTTCTATACCCAGAAGCCACCATATTGGATTCAAGATGGTGTCTGACATTGATATCCGGTCTATATACGTCATCCCGATTCCAGAAATACCCATATCGAAGGGTATTTGACAGGATTACTTAGTTTATCTACAACAGGATGTCGCCTTCTGGATTTCAAGAAGGTATCGGTTATCGATTTTCAGACTATAGGCGTCACGCGGACTCCAAAAATACCCATATCGAAGGGTATTTGTCAGACTTCAAAATGATTTCTAGTTCCTTCGCTACCAATATTGTCTATCAAAATATTTGGCAATTGAATTAATAACTGTCGCTTGGTACAAATATTCAACTCACCTTTTTGGGAGCACTGCTATTTAATTCTTGCCAATGTTGAGCTTGAGCTTGAGCTTGAACTTGATTGACCGCCCACGGTTGCTACTCTGTTATTGCCAGATCAGCTGTAATTACACAGAGAACCAATAGACGATGCTTAGGACTAGCAATCATCTCAATGTGTAAAAACTGGTTAGGCAACTTAAATTAGGCAATACCAGCGCCGGCCGCGCCCGAACACAGGTCAAGAAAGGAATGGGAAGGATTGTGTTGACATTACACTCACTTTGATGGAAGCCGAGAACACCTCTGCACTTCCACGAGGAATCACTGGGATGTTGGATAAGAGGGTTGGGTTTGCAGCAGGGTTCGTTTTGGTAAACGATAAGCTGAATTGATGTCCTAACGATCATATAACGCGAAGCAGCTTGGGACTAAACCCACGGTCTTCTGCTCAGTAAGCAAAAACGTTTGCCACTAGGCAGACGAGCACCTTTTTAATCACCGAGTTGCTGTTATTACCATGTAGTCATATTAACAAATAAAACGATTGACGAATCTTGAATGTGGAAGGGCCTGAGATTAGACTCATGATGTTCTGCTCAGTAAGCAAAAACGGTTGCTCTATGGCCACCGAGCCCCTCATATCACATAATACCGTTGCTCAAATTTTTGTATCTATTCAAACCCGGAACCAACGACAACAACGAGTTTCACAAAATACACGATACACAAGCGATTTTACCATAAATCTCTTTGATATGTAAGGACCTGGGACCGCATTTTTCTGCTCAGTAAGCAGGCCACTGTAACCGACGATCTTTCAAATCCGAAAACTAAAAACTACGAAAAAGTACTTAGGCCTTCATTAAATTCCACTTTCACGCGACGTTCAATGACAGGGTCCTATCCAGGATTACATCTGAAAATCCAAATCTGGCCAACGCCCACCCTAAACCTAAACCTGATCTAATCCACCTGAAATGACTAACGAATGGAAGACTTTGACTACCCAGCCATGCAATAGTCTCATTCCGTACCTTATGGCAACTTGATGATTCTATTGCGCTCATCTTCTGGCACCACCCAGGGGAGACTTGGTCCTGTACCCAATGCTTAACTTATCTCCATTCCACTCAGCTACTCGCAATTTCTTGTGATATAGTGGGCGGAATATTATTATATGAGACAATTCAATGCAGACGTCTTTCCAAATTTGGCAGATCGACAGGTAATCGGTGAGTTACCACGATAGTTGCTTATTCAACAACTCGACAACGTCCCATCGTCAACGCCTGCTATGAGAATTTCCCATTGCAGACGCCAACGAAATGACGTCATCGAGCTATCGATCAACTACCCTGGTTATCGCCTGGTACCTTATAGCACGATGTTAGGAGGCGAACCGGAAGAATCGATGAGCTACATCCCCCATTTAATTCTTGCCAATGTTCCGAACCAAGAACGGTATACCCGGTTTTGGTAACATATAATTGAACCCTGCACACGGTTTATATCCCGTGTACCAAAACCAAAATTCTAGCACACCGGTTTTCGGTTTTCAAGCTGCGGTTCTGAACATCAACTCGAAAACCGGCACACGGTTTTGATTTAGAACACACTGGTACACTAAAACTCAACCGAACCAGGGTACACGCTTACATAAACACAGGAGTATTTTTTGAACACGAACCAACACACGGTGCGCACCGGTTGGTTCAGTTGCCCATCACTGATCACATGGCAACACTATTGCTGGATTGTACCCAGGCATGGAAAATCATTTGCATTCATTTCATACATTCATTTACTTTCATTTGCCTCTAACTTTTTTCATCAACGGCATTCCGCAAAATGATTTATAGAACTTTTGTAGGTTTTGTTATTAGCTACAACTTTTATTCATAACTCAAATCTGTATCTCTTATGCATCACGAACTAGAGTGGGAGAACTTGTTACTGTTTTTCAGTGAATGTAAAATACATTCACTGAAAAACAGCAGTGGCTTCTGTTCGCTCTGGTTCGTCATGCATAAGAGAAACGGATTTGAGTAGTTTACAAAAGTTGTAGCTAATAACAAAACCTACAAAAGCTCTATACATCATTTTGCGGAATGCTGTTGAAGAAAAAAGTAAGAGGCAAATGAATGTAAATGAATGCACGACATGAATGCAAATGATTTTCCATGCCTGATTGTACCACATGGCAACAATAAATGTACTAGAATGTTTTGATTTTATCTCTTTCATTCTGACAAAATGATGACAAAATGATACACTCTCTGCACACTGTCAAAGGTTATTGCACACAAAATCAACTTTGTTCAAATCAAAACAAAAATACTAGCCCATCTGGTGAATGATGGCACAAGATTTTAAGAAAATTCTATTACAGCGAACCACATTATTTTAATTGATTTGTTCGCCAGTTAGTCGTCTGTCACTTCGTTTGTGCTATAATCTTAAGTAAGGTAATACGATCCCAATAGTACCCGTAATTCAAATAATGCTGCAACTTACACAAAACAAACTACTTCTGTACTCTGTACTTATCATCCTGTATATTCGGTCTCCAACAATGTTCTCCACCGGTTCCAACACCTTCCCGCCGCTGATAGACCGTTGCGTTTCACATCTCGAAAGGCTGATGCTTTTAGGATATTACAAAACCCTAATGCACACGACTTTTTCATCCCACACACTTAGAAAAATTCATGTAAATTTAGGTGTTCTGAGACTGACATATACGAGTGTCAATTTTGACATAAAATTTAGTCACAACAGACGCAAAATTCAGATCAATCAAATGTACTTTTCGTCGAGTAACGAACTTTTCAATCGAGGAACACTTAGTTATTGGATTCCGTCACGTGTAAAATTAGTTATTTCTAAGTGTGTATGATTATGAACAGAAGACGAATTTCGCACACCTACCACTTACCACGTTATCCTTAATGGGCCGGTGAACGAATTTTTTCAGTTCCGATGAAGTAGTAACCACATTTAAGGGGCTATTTTTTCTTCCCATACGTCCGCCGGCGGATGCTCCTTCTTAGTATTTTTCGATGTTATTTTCTTTTGTTGACATTGCATTCCTCCTTAGTTGCCGCTTGCGATTGCAAACCAAAACATTCAAGCTGTCAAAAGTACCGGGTTGCCAATTATACCATTATATACATATTTTACAAGCAATCGCAGCTTGCTCTATGACTGGCACAATCAGCACACTTGCGGCACACCCAGAAAAAAATGTTACCCAAGATTGGTGTGCGGAGTGACCTACCCCTTGCGAAAAATCCATATTTATGGAGAGATGGTTTTGGGATTGAACAATTTGTTTAGATGATTTGCTTCCACACTCAGTTTCTTCCACAGTAACTTTCCAAATAGTTCCATGAACTCCCTTTGAATGACAGATGAGTCGGTTTGGCATTTCCTTGAATTAAAATGGTCTCCCTCTCGATTCCTAAAAAAAAGCAATAAATTAAAAAAATATATTTTCTACAAATGCACACACAAAATCCCAGATGAAACCGTGTAAATAATCGAATGAAATCTGTCTAGCAACGGTGGTAACAAACTACTGTGTTACCTGACTTATAACGAATACACGTTGTATATGAGTACCCCGAATACAACGTATGACTCGTCTAATTTTGCATAGCATTTGCAATGTAAAATTTGACCTACTATACATTGTATTCGGGGTACTCGTATACAACGTATATTCGTTATAAGAAGGTAACACAATAGCGCTAAATATTTCTGAAATATTTTTAAAGTATTTTCAGGTATCTTATATATCAGTAAGAGCTTTCTGAGTATATTGCAAGAAATACAAAGTTTGGAATGTGATGCCCCTAGCGATAAACCACTGATAAAAAAACAATCACTGTGTAATATATCTTACATATATATCTATAATGTTCGAAAATCCCTCTGTTGTTGACTTTTTAAAAGGTGTTTGTCAAAATTGATTCCTTGTCAGTCAGAAATAAGTCTGGTACAATAGCAGGTTTATTTGAGTATTTTCCATCTGTCAAATTTAAGTGAAAATTAACCAAATGAAACACAGCCTTAGCACATGGAATGGTGAAAAGCGATGTGAAACGAATCAAAAGAATCAAAACAGAACAGCAAATTGTAACCTGCTGAATGGTTACATTTTGTTTTTGTATATATTTTGTAAATATTCTTTATTTTAGTTTGTACTGAGTAGTTTAGTTTTATTTATTGAATTGAAATCGAAATCTAAAGTACAGAATTGAATAACTTTACATCCATCTTACTTTATGAACATCCCTATTCCCCTATTCCCACCCCACATAAACCTTCCACTTCCATCATGCGTTACCACCAGCATTCACAGTTGACCACGACAAGAAACGTCATTGAGCGTGTGGTAGAGACGATCGGCGTGTCACCGGGAAATCAATCTCTATTAGGTGAACGAATTTCACGAGTATAAGTTGAAGTTTTCTAAAATATAGTTTTTATCCGCCAGTGAACGGACAGTTTTTGAGTCTGGTGCGCCGTTAGAAGAAGCGAATCCAGCCATCGGTGAAGTGCCGGGAAGACTGTGACCAACGCCTTCGGTGAAGTGTCCGGTGTATCGCATTGTCCCGGAAGCCCTCCAGAGGCTGATCGATGCCATCGGTGAAGTGAGGTGTGCCTCTAGAAAACCCAGCGAGCCAAGGACTACACGTGGGACGAATCCACCGATGTCTGCCAACCATCCAATACATCACCCACGAATGGGTACGGTGCCAGGTGACGATTAAACCCCTCCCTAACCCTAGATCCCTTTCCTTCCAAATTAAAATTCCAAAAACATGAACTTAAAAAAAAACACAATGAATTCACTAAATTAAATTAAGCCTTCTCAGTTTTTAGTCCATTATTAAAAACACGCATTCCCTATTTCCTCTATCGCTCTAGTTCTTCACCTTGATTAGTTTTTGGGAAGTATTTCCGCCCAATTCCTCTCTGGAGCAGGTTAAACGACCCTGAATCCCAGGATAAAGCCTGGAGAGGGACAAAAAGAAGTCCCCAAATAAAAGAACTCTAACAAAATAAGGTTACCAGAAGCACGCTTTTCAGTTGCTCATAGGGTTACTAGAAGTTCAAATTAAAAATGAACCCCGTTAATATGCACGACGTGTCGTTCAAATTATCGGGGGTCCACGGTATATTTCGAGATTCTGGCCAGCTGGGTAGTTGTTGTCTTCGGAAAAGATGTTCAGACAGCCAAAACCTTTTGATTGGCGAATAGATTAGTTCAAAATTATGATACTATGCTTGGTGTGCATGACAAATTTCAAAGTGTGCTATACATACCTCGAGATTCTGGTAATCAATGAAATATACTCGCTTCGGCATAGTTGTTCACATATATAAAACTAATAGAATGGTGAGAAGATTAGTTCAGAATTATGGCATTATGCGGATCGAAATTTCAAAGTGTCATATATCCCAAGATCTTGATTATCTGGGAAGTTTCTGTCATCGGCAAAGTTGTTCTGGTATCTAAAACCTTTCAAAGTGTGAGAAGATTAGTTCAAAGTTATGCCACTATCTGACAGTAGTGTCTATGTGACATTTTAAAGTTTTATTTTCTTTTATTTTTTTTTGTTATAGAGTTTGCTAGTCGAAGGCTAGTTCATCTCTTAACACATTTTAAAGTGTGTTATATCTCGAGATCCTACATATAGGGCTACAAATGAATGGTGAGTTGACAACCTAGCTCTGGTCCTCACAAGATCCTACCTCACACCTCCCCGTGGTGTAGCCTGGACAACGTTGTCCTTCCGACAATAGCAAAGTGAGGATGTGCGACGCGAACTCTGGCGCGGTAACCATAGTACGGCGATAGAGGAAATGCTTCGTCAACCTGCGGGAGTTCCAACCGGCACATTAGGATCGACGCCAGTAAGATCCTTATTACGGCATACTGGACACGGAATGGAATAATGGACACGACACGGCACAATGGATTGGATACTACGCTACAGGGCTGACAGTCGTGCTATTCTGCTCCCTGAGTAAAGAAGGGTGGCACCTTCTCGAAATGGCGAGTGGGCTAATAGCAACAATCAATACGAAACTAACGATTTTAAATTGGCTCACTACTTGACTAGCCTATTGGTCCCAAGCAAACGATTAACGTACCCCATTCTAGTCAAAATTCTAGTACTACACAATGTTTGTTTTGATCCGCTATGAAAGTTTGACAGATAAAATGAGAGGTTAGTGGATTTTCCTATGTTTCGAGGGGTGAATCGATTAGCTTGGGACCGTAGAGAGTACCAGAGCCGAGCCAAAAAGTTGAGCACGTTTCTTCGGGACCTTCTAGTCTTAGAGTTACCTCTATGCTAATAGTGCGGCTGCCCCCGTCTCGGTAAAACCTTGGCAGGCCTCCGGATACGTTCAAAACTCGTCACCAATTGGTGGTTGGTGAGTAGTAGACTCAGATGTAACATTCCTGACTTACGCCGATCTGGCTCTGAACACAGCCCCCATGGAGGACCGTGTCAACCCTAGCATGGCCTCCCTGCTTGCATAGATAACCATGGCATCACGATAGGAGACTACATAAAACGAGTGGAGATAGCGACCCGGAGGAGGTACCCATCAGAATGGGGAAAATCGGAGAAAAAAAACAAAAATGAAGAAAAAGAAAAAACCAAAAAAAAATATGAAGGACGACGGCAAGACGCCAGACAGTGAAAACGGAGGAACGAACGTGTTCGCAAGGAGCGGGATATTGCAGAGATCACCAGTGTCGAACCTGGGGGCCACTGCGAGTTCCAGCAGCAGCAGTAAGTCCCAAGGAGAGCAGCCAGGCGTTGGGCTAAGCCAGATATTCACACCGATATCCAGCAGTAGCAAATCTCAAGAACTGCAGCTTGGGAGAACCAAAATGACGGAGGTCAGGAGGAAGATCGATGACTCTATGTGTTCTTCAAGGATAAAAACAAAGAGATCAAGCAACTTGTTACTCAAATCAAATCCGGCATAACAGTGGCAGATTGCGAATTCCAAGAGTGGAGAAAAAGAGCCGAAAATGCCGAAAAGGCTCTCCTGGAGGCCAAGGAGAGCATAAGACTGGCTGAAACACATGAGACGCCTAAAGGGACCCACAAATCCACGTCCTGAAAAGAGAGATAGGGACACGCCAGGAGATGAAGAGGAGCCCAAAAAACGCAAGGACGAGGAAGGCATCAAGGAGATGGGAGAAAATGGTGGGTGGCGTAAAGCCGAGAACCAGAAGGAGAGGAAGAAAAAACAGAAGGAAGATGAAGTTGTGAAGAATGAAGAAAAAGCGAGGAAGAAGGAAGAGAAGAAGAAGGAAGACAGGAAGAACAAGGAGAAGCCTAGGCCTCGTAGGGAGAGAAGCAAGGGTGACGCTCTGGTTGTTGAGGCGAAGGACTACGCAGCACTCCTCCGGAAAGTGAGAGAGGATCCGGAGTTGAAACAACTAGGCGAGAACGTGGTGAAAATCAGGCGAACCCAGAAAAGCGAGATGCTATTTGAGCTGAAAGGGATCCTATGGTTAGGAGCGCAACTTTTAAGGAGCTCGTCGAAAAATCTCTTGGCTGGACAGTGAACGTAAGAGCCTTATCCCAGAAGTCAGTGGTCGAGACGTACCGATGGCAATTCGGTTGAGGAAGGCGTATGATGGCACGCAGACGGCGTCGATACGAATTTCTTCGGACGCAGCTAACGAGCTGCTGAAGACAGGCCGAATCAAGGTTGGGTTGTCAGTGTGCCCGTTGAAAGCTATTCCTCGGGTATCTAAGAAAATGGAGAGATGCTACAAATGCATGGGCTTCGGTCATCAGGCGAGAAACTGCAAAGGCGCTGACAGATCTGATCTGTGCAAGAAATGCGGAGAGAAGGGGCACGTTGCAAAATACTGTACAAAGCAACCGAGGTGCACGCACTGCAAAAAAGAGGACGGAAACGGCCATGTGACGGGAAGTTTCAGGTGCCCAGAGTTCAAGAAGGCGATGGTGGGCCAGCAATAATGGAGGTAACCCAAATAAATCTCAATCATTGCAAAACAGCACAGCAACTGTTGTGGCAGTCAACAACGGAAACAAAGTGCGACGTTGCAATCATTGCAGAGCCATATCGAGTCCCTCTCAATAATGGTAACTGGGTGGCAGATAGAGCAGGAATGGCAGCCATACAAGTCATGGGCAGGTATCCCATTCAACAAGTGGTGGCAAGCTCATACGAAGATTTCGTGATCGCCAAAATCAATGAAATCTATGTATGTAGTTGCTACGCACCCCCGAGATGGACAATTGAGCAGTTCCACCAGATGCTAGATGGGCTCACCGGAGAGCTCATTGGACGGAAACCAGTCGTCATCGCAGGAGATTTCAATGCTTGGGCATGCGGAGGACGAAAGTACGCGAGCGGAAGTGGAAGACGAAGGCATTCAATAAGGATCTCTTCATCGAAGCTCTAAGGGTAGACAGCAGCGTCCCGGGCCTAAGCGCAGCGTCCCAGAAGGCGCGCTCAGAGAGCAAGAACAGAAGCAGACAGAGAGGAGCGCAGGGTGGTGTTCCGAGAGGCCAGTGCTGCACTGAAACGAATGATAAAGCTGAGCAAGTCAAATAGTTTCAAGGAGCTGTGCCGCGATGCCGATGCCAACCCCTGGGGCAATGCATACCGAGTCGCGATGGCGAAGATCAGAGGTCGATGCCGGTTGAAATGTGTCCCAACAAGCTGAAAGTCATCGTGGAGGGACTTTTCCCACAGCATGACCCAACGACCTGGCAACCTACACCATATGGCGAGGAAGATGAAGACAACGTTGAACAAGTTTCCAACAAGGAACTCATAGCAGCAGCGAAAGGGTTGAAGGCGAATACAGCTCCCGGCCCCGATGGAATTTCCAACGTGGCGTTGAAGGCAGCAATCCAGACGTTCCCGGACATCTTCAGGATGATGCTGCAGAAATGTCTGGACGAGGGTCAGTTTCCTAATAGGTGGAAGGTACAAAAGCTTGTGCTGTTGCCGAAGCCCAGAAAACCGCCGGGGATCCTGCATCGTATAGGTCTATATGATTGCTAGATACTGTCGGAAAGCTCTTGGAGAGGATCATCCTGAACAGGCTGACGAAATGCACGGAGAGTGAATACGGATTGTCGGAGAGGCAGTTCGAATTCCGCAAAGGAGATCGACGGTGGATGCAATTCGGACAGTGGTTGACAGAACCCAGAAAGCTTCCGAACAGAAGCGGAGAGGAAATCGATACTGCGCCGTGACTACGATTGATGTGAAGAATGCATTCAATAGCGCCATCTGGGAGGCCATCGCCAAGGCGCTACATAGAATGAGGGTTCCAGACTACCTCTGCAGTTACTTCCAGGACCGGGTTCTGGTCTACGCGACAGACACGGGGCAGAAATCGCGTAGAATCACGGCGGGAGTTCCACAAGGCTCCATTCTAGGTCCCACGCTGTGGAACGGAATGTACAATGGCGTGCTGACGCTCAAGCTGCCCAAAGGAGTTGAGATCGTTGGCTTTGCGGACGATGGCGTCTTGACGGTAACCGGTGAGACCCTGGAAGAAGTGGAAATGCTGGCGACCGGGGCGATAGATACGATTGGTAACTGGATGCAAGGAGCGAAGCTGCAGATAGCCCACCACAAAACACAAGTGATGTTGGTCAGTAACTGCAAAGCAGTGCAGCGGGCAGAAATCACCGTTGAAGAGTACATCATTGTTTCGAAGCGCGTTCTGAAGTATCTGGGAGTGATGATCGACGACCGGCTTTAACAGCCGCATCGAATATGCTTGCGAGAAGACGTCGAAGGTCATCAACGCGATAGCCAGAATCATGCCGAACAATTCTGGTCCAAGCAGCAGCAAGAGGCGTCTTCTGGCTAGTGTGTCCTTATCGATACTAAGGTACGGAGGTCCAGTCTGGATTGAAGCGCTGAAAACGAAGCAGAACCAAAGAAAACTGAGTAGTATGTTCCGGCTCATGGCCATGCGAGTCGTGAGTGCGTACAGAACCATTTCGATGGAGGCAGTATGCGTTATCGCCGGTATGATCCCAATCGGCATCACCTTGGCGGAGGACTACGAGTGCTATATGACGAGAGAAACCAGAGGAGTACGAAAAATGGTGAGAACGGAGTCGATGGCTAAGTGGCAGCAGGAGTGGGATGCAGCAGAGAACGGTAGATGGACACACAGGCTAATGCCGGTTCTTTTGACCTGGGTGAACAGGAAGCCTGACGCAGTTCCTGTCTGGTCATGGCTGCTTGAGGAAGTACCTACATCGGTTCGGACACACAACGTCACCCTTCTGTCTGGAGTGTGGGAATGTGGAAGAATCACCAGAGCACGTGGTCTTCGAATGTCCTAGATTTGATGCTGTGCGAGAGGAGATGCTTGCCCTTAGCACGGAGAATGTCGTCGAAGAAATGTGTTGAGAGGAGGGCACCTTTAACGCCGTAAGCAGAGCACCCAAGTAGCATTTCTGGTTTTATGAGGGTTCTGTAGACAATGATTTAGACTTGTAGAATGCTTTAAAACCTCGATAAAATTAGTAATGTTGCAGATCATGTCAGCGCTGCAGCGAAAATGGCGAGAGGACCAGCTAGAAAGTAGTAATGTGCTCACACAAGTGCGAAGTGAAAGACTAAGCCGGGAGAACTCTCCGTCAGAGTAATCCATCGCCAGGGGTTAGCTGAGTACGAAGCGACGCTGGGAGCTAAATGGCTCACAAATTGTAGAGACGATCAGCGAACTGGAAGCGCCAATTAGCTGAGGTAAAGTGAGATGCATAATGCACGGCCCCTCCGAAGTAATACGACAAGTGGTTCCGGAGGAAAAGGGGAAGGCGTCCAAGGAGATCCACCACCGTGTCACTGCGACTGTGCGCCCAGTCATCAAGCGGTGGCACGATTGCCTTTTGAAGGTTTCCTCCTTGCCAAAAAAAAATCTCAAGATCCTGACCAACTGGGAAGCTTCTGTCTGTAGAAAAGTTGTTCAGATATCCAAAACCTTTTGATTGATGATTAAATTTTATGTGTGAATACAATCCATCTCCCACTTTTTGAATGATTAGTTTTGATTAGATTGATTAGAAGATTGGTTCATAATTATGCCACTTTGTGGCACTGGTGTGCATGTGAACTTTTCGTGACCAGCTGGAAAGTTACTGTGCACAAGTTCATAGATTTTTAACGCATATAATCTGAACCTTCACGTTTCTTGTACAAGAGCAGCAGTACACCACAGAAGCGATAGGGTTCTGTACCGCTGTGAAAATGTTATGCCGTTACGTTATGTCCACCATAGAAGCATAAGCAGAGACCAAAATCGAAGACAACAAATCAAGAAGACTGGCAACTCTTCCATTTTCTCATACAAACGCTATGAGACAGGTACAATCGCGTCATCTGCCGCTCAAAGGTAAATGCTTCGAACGAATTTGATAGCAAAGATTACAACCTCAGAAGAAGGGTTGTGTATTTGCGTTGCTTCCACCTTCACTCAAGTGCAGCGCTACTGTATCTGTCGCTTGGATTCTGGCAAAGTTGCCAGTCTTCTTGATTTGTTGTCTTCGCCAAAATACAATATGGCTAAACTAGGATGACGGTGTGGGGGAAATTTTTAAAAAGAACGATCATTGCCCAAAATCGGCCTCTTTTAATATCAGGCATCCGTGTGCTAAAATGCATTTTAATTAACTAGAGCAGTGATAAAAGTTGAACGTGACCAAAAGTTTGCATTTTTCATTAGCTTATTTTTGAAAAAAAAAATCAAATTTGCTTTTCATTAGGAAAATCGGCTGGAGTAGATAATGTTAATGCTAGAGTTATTCAAGCTGGGCACATCTTGCTGAACCTTATTAATGAATCATTGCAAACTGGACATGTGCCACAAATTTGGAAGGAATCCTTAGTGGTACCTATTCAAAAAGTTGCTGGAATGAATAAAGCCGAAAAGTTTCGTCCCATCAACATGTTGCACACATTAGAGAAAAATTTAGGGCTTGTTGTGAAAGGCCAGCTGTTGGAGTATTTAAATAGTATGCTTTGTTGATTGATCACTGAGAATGCTTGTGAATATTTGAGGTTCACAAATAGGTGAATGCCTAAGCTTTATCACCTTTATATCGCTGTGAAGCAACTGAAAATAGTTGAGGGAATTTGTACCTGTAATTGTAACCAGTTCGTTTTTGTTTGCTAATCTAGTTAAGATGTCATACTTAATTATCTTAAAGATAAATCGTCCAGCTCAAACCGTTGTAGGGGTAAGAGGTGGGACCATCATCATCTTAGCTTGTAGGCCTGTAAAAACAAAGTCAACCATGGCTTGGATTCCCGGTCCAGTCTAGGATATTTTCGAGTTGGAAAACTGTTCGACTTCCTTGGGCATATTGTGCATCATTGTGCTTGCCAGAGAAGAAAGACAAATTGTAACTTAGTTAACAAATGTTTGCAGCTATCTTTGACATGCCTCCAACTCTTAACCCTCTCTCATTTAGCTGTATTAGTAAACCCCTAACTGTGAGTACCTATATAATACACACAGAAAAAAAAATACATAGGACATCCTCTGGAGCCACCACCGTGCGTCAAGTTTCTACTTAACAGGCAAAATTAATAACCATAAATCTTACTTTTGAACCACTTCCACGTCGCTGCTTCCTTGTCGTCGTCGCTCCAGCGCCCTACACCACCGACTATGCAAAGCAGAATCCGCGCTACAACACCCCTTTTCTGCCCCAGCCCAGTCGACAGTCAGTGTGCTTCCGGGGGATCCCAGATGCGACGTCGACCGACAACGACGACGACGGATGATATATAAGCCTCTCCTGTTCCATGCCGTTATAACAGTAAGTAAGTAAGTACCAAACTCCTTTCGCTTTTTGAGAAACATCCTGATCTTGTACCGTGCTAGTGCGTTGCCGTCGTCGGTGTTTGGTGATGAAGCCACGAAATAAGACAGCAGCGAGGACTCGTGTCGTCTTTCCGTGTGCGTTTTAAATTTGATAGGGTTGAGTTTTGGAAGATATTAAAAAAAATCTCTGGGGTGAGGTTTTTCATTCCCCCGGTTTTTTTAACGCTTCCAGCAGCCTTCAAAGTCACCCTCGCAGTTTTTTTGTATATGAGGATTTTTTTCCATCGTGGGGTGTAAGTTTTTTAATGGGAAAGAACGGGGGGTCATCAAAAGGAAAAACGCGAAGGCTAGCTTCTCACAACAAAATTTGAAAAACTATTTTTGAATTCAGGCAACGGATTTGAAAACGGTTTTCACTCAAGTGCATACTATTCCTTATATTTTAGCATGAGCATGAGCATTGCGGACCATACATTTCAATAGTTCCTACTCCGTGATTGGCCAGATTTAGCGAAATTTGCACAAAGAACTATTTGAATGGGGCTTGGGACTAGCAATTCTCAGAGTGCAAAATCCGGAGAATCCATATTTTTGAGGTAAATAACGGCGTCGGCCACGTCCGCGAGCCGTATTTTGTTTAGAACGAGGGTGACGCGCTTGGCATAGATGGTCCACAGCGACTCACGAAGAGCTACTGAATCCGATCAGTAGCGGTGCGGCTTCTTCCTCCTTCATCAGGGAATGGACACTCGTGTGGGCTGCAGCTCGCTGCTTGCGGGTAGCCTTTCGTTGTGTACTGGGCAACAATGTACAACGCCACGCGCCGAAAGCCTTGCTGCTGCTGCTGCTTGAAAATTCGTGTAATTTTTATTAGTGACCTATTGAACATTGATAAAGTGTTCATTTTAGCAGATTTGTAGAAAAATTTTCAATCGATTGGTTTGTTTAAAACTAAAATCCATTCGCTATTGACAGAGTCATAAGTGGTCAAAACCTAACCACTTTTCGTAACGCAGCCGATTTTGGTTTTTTTGAAATTGCACCCCCAATATGTTGCCGAAAGACGTAATCCAACGGCGTAATACAAAAACAATTTTGATCTATATTGATCCGGAAAATTCATAGGTAATAGGTAATTTATTCGTAGGTATTGAGCACACCTTCGGGATAAGCACCTATTTTCAATCTGTTGAGTATACATCATCAAATACAACTTCGTAGACAAATAAATAAAACATTTGTACATTAGTTGAGTTCAACAGCTACCAGAAAAGCTGGTAACTTGAGTTAAATTCAATGGAAAAAATAATTAAACTAATTTATTAATTCAGATCGAATTAAGGTTTCAATTCCGAAAGCTCCATTGGTGCACCCCTCGGCAGCCGGTGTTGTCTTTCAAGCCTTTTATGAAAAGCGCAGAAATCGCTTTTTACATAGGCATCTATATCAACAAAACTCGGCTGGAGGAAGGTAGCTTTGCTTACACACGGGACGAACGATCCAGCTGATGACGATGAAACACCACCCAAACCTCATCGCATCCTAATCCATCGCACATCGACACAGCGACTGCAATCAATATGTAGATTTATGTACGCAGACAGACGCGCGGGGACTTAACTCTTTTCCGTGCTTTATTTCGCCGTCGCGCCACTTGATCTAATCAGAATTTTAGAACGGCCCGATCGAATGATTCGACCATAGGAAGGGAAGCGCGATTCTTAGGCACGTTTCCGATTCCGATGGTTTTCGAGTGCATGTTATTTTTTTTTATCGGAGGGGTACTTTTGAATTAACCATTCGGGATTTATTTATTTTTTTCGGGAGGAAATGGAATTTCGAATTGGTTGTCACACACCATCGCATCGAACGGTAGTTGAAGAAAAAAAGAATCTCAAAATTTGAGACGCTTCGGCAGGGAATCTCAAAAAACGGTAATTATTTTTTATTCTACAAACGGTAAAGAATTGCATCCTTGAAAGAATCTGAAGCAAACGGATGGAGATAAAGTAGGAAAAAGGGATACAGAAGGATTAGTTTTTGTTAACCGAATCCTCCTTCAGCCGTTCCTTTCTTTATCCTAAGACATGTTTTCATTTCAGCTGATCGGCTCTTCGGAACATTGTATCATATTTATTTAACCGATTTTCGGAACGCTGCTATTCATTCACATTTTTTTTGGAAAATTATGGTTCCGCACACATCTCCAGAAATTGAAGGTGATCCGTTTGATTTGCGGTTGATTGATTACTGTCTGCTGTGCATTTGGTGTTTTTTTTTTCGTCGGTCGTAATACCATAACGGGATGCATCTTGCTGAAATATGTATCCCTTTTCTATGTTTCATTGCGGGTTGGCGGTTCATCTTTCTACGAAGAGTGAGGTAGATAAACTGTAGTTATTATTTTATGAGTTCTATAAGCTCTTTTTTGGAATTGAAGGTGATTGAAAAAATTGCTTCTGCAACCTAAAGCAGTGTATTCAGATTAGCAACCTTGGATAATATAAGGCAAATCGGTTCAAATTTTCGTACCATAGTTTACAAAAAATTGATATTCCAGTGTTACTAAACATGATTTAAATGATTTGATTGAAATGATTTTTTAAATTTACTATTAATTGATTTATTAACTTATTTATTTACATGAGAGCAATTATCTGCCAAAGGAGCAAACGACTCAGCTCGACTCGCTTCGATTTGGATGAAACTATCAACATGCCTTTGGTATAGGAGATCATGTTTTGACGTAGGACTGCATCTTTCTTTACGAAATTGAAAACAAGGCATGTAACGAAAATAGCGGAAGTTTTCAAACGCAAATTTCTCTAAACCATTAATGGGAAATTTATCATGTAATATGTCATTTGACGGAGAATTTATCCAGCAATTTTTGGTGTATAGTACAATTAGTGAAAATAGATTCGAGTTTCGAACGCCTTTGGATACGGTTGTGTTTTAAGTTTGTGCGTGCATTCGCTTTCATAGTTTTTGGCTGCATTTGCCGGATTCGCGCTGGCGCTCTGCCTCCCGGCCGGTTATACGTGTGTGATTAGTAGTTTTCTCGCTTTCCGAGAAGTTTTAGAATCGAGAAAGAAAACGTGATTCATCATGTTTGCAAGCATCAGAAAAAATGTCGCAATCTGCGTTGTTTGATTTTTTCTCCCGGACCAGAAATTAGTGGCATCGCGAATGATAATTTGTAATTTCAGTTCATATACGCGCTGCATGGTGAATGACACAGTAGGCTGCGCTTGAAAGCTGACCTGTTTTACTTTTGCTGTGTTTTTTCGACAGCGAATTAACATTTTTTTGTTTTAAATTTGTTAATTTGTGTGCTGAAATTTAGTTTCAAGTGTTCATAAAGTTATCATTTAGTGATGTATCGTGTTTTGCCTGTGACTCGGTTGACCTTGAATCTAACCTCCAGAATCTACGACGCAGCTTCAATTCTATTGTTCGGTGTAGGTTCTCATTGCCTCCCGGGAGCCCGATTCTTCGAGTTCGGATGGCACACTTTCGGCGTGTAGTTCTATTGAGAGATTCGTCACCGTGGGCGATTTTGAACCCGGTCCGGTTGATGAATTAGCCCAGGAACGTGTTGATAATGTGTCCGTCGCGAGTTTTGGTCATGATTCAGCAAGTTTTCCACTTGCAAAATGCTCGGCTGCTGGTCTCTCGCCGGTTCCGGAGATTGCGAGCAATATGAAAGATGCCTCGCTGGATACGCCCAAGACTGGACGGGTGGTAGCTGGTGGCCGCGAGCCACCTCCCAGATAACCATGGCAATGCAAGAAAATTTGTGTTTGTTGAAGGAAGTATTATGATAAAGGTGCATCACGAAATAAGCTGCAAAGCTTAGAGACAATCGGAACGCATGGATTGGAGCATCAAGTGAACATGGTGAGACCAGCCCAAATACATTTTACAATTTAAAAAAAACATAAACTAAATTCGTGCCTGGTTTGAAAAGAATATTTTCGAACCTGGAAGCGTGTATGTAAGACCAATATCCATTTGATAACGGTGATGCATACATGCGGGGCTTATTGTAAGTGAAAGTAACCTCGGAATGGGCGTGACTCTCCAGACATTCTGAAATGGGTTGCTGGATCTGCAATAGAGCTTGATAGGATATAAAATTGGATTGTCTCTGTAATTTAGAAATATTTCTTTAGTATAGATGGCGTGGATAGGTTAGTTTCATTTCCACTGGTTCCGGTATCATCTCTCGGTTTGTGCTATTGACATTCTAATTAAATTCCGTTGTTTACATTTTGCCTTTGTTCGGATTGCCATTGAAAATATACACAATGTAGCAAGTGAAAGTAAGGAGCAAGTGTTTTTTTCTTTTATCCGAGTTACGTCTTTGGAAAGGAGGAAGAAAGGGGAGAAACCCGAACCCGAAACTACCTTCATATCCTGACAAGTTCGACAGTGAGTCACCGGTGAGACAACATTTTGGTGCCGTGACCAGGATACTCCTGGAAGAATAGTTCCCGTCCCGTTACACGTGTTGCGCATAACCTTGATTTGCGAACACACATCGGAGGTTTTGGACCGTATTGCTGTTTTTATTCAAAATCCAAGGCCTCATTCCAAGAGGTACCAGGTGAGTACCTCTCTAATACGCTTACTTCTAGTTTTGTGGTGCTTCTTGGTCCTTTTCGACCATTTCAGCTTCGCCAACGTCGCCGGTAAAATTGCCGCATAGAGATGCCGGACGAAAAGAAGCAGAAAGCAAAGGAGCAGAAGCGGAAAAATGTAGTCGACGCCATGGACAGGATGATCCTGTTCCTTCAGAATTATGATCCCGAACAACATCAAGCTGAAGTTCCTCATAGACTGGAACGCCTGGAGAAGATTTGGGACACATTCGAAATAGTCCAATCCGATTGCGAAGAGTTGGACGACAGTGAAGAACTTGAAGCGAAGAGTTTGCGGTGCAGAGCCCAGATGGAGGAGAAGTATTTCCAAGCAAAGGCAGGTTTGATGTCGAGGCTACCACCAGCTGCTTCTGTCGTGCCACGAGCTTCTGTGGCAGTTCGTGAATTACCAACTTTAACCAACGTGAAGCTTCCCACGATCACTCTACCTGAGTTTGATGGAGACTTCAACAACTGGTTAACCTTCCATGACACCTTCCTGTCCATGATCCACTCGTCCACGGAGATCTCGTTCGTACAGAAGTTCCACTACCTCAGAGCGTCACTGAAGGGAGAAGCTGCCAATCTAATCCAGTCCATTGCAATCACTGCGAACAACTACACCGTCGCCTGGGACACGTTGGTGCAACGTTATTCTAACAAAGCCCTTCTGCGAAAGAAACACATCCGTGCTCTACTGAAGTACCCGAAGATCGTTAACCAGTCCGTCGAAGGATGAATTCCAACGACATACCAAGATTTTGGAGCAACTTGGGGAGCCCGTCGAGCATTTCAGTTCCATCCTAATGGAGCTGTTGGAGGACAAACTAGACGATATCTCTCTCACTGCGTGGGAAGAATCTATTGCTACTGACAATGAACCCACCTTCACAAAGATGATTGAGTTCCTCCAAAGGCGAGCGCGCATATTGGAGACGATCTCGATCAACCGTCCACACCACAACCAGATGAAGTCAGTGAGTCAGTCTTCTGCCTTAAAGCGTCCCAGTCAACCTTGCGTGAGTACTAACGCAGCTACTGAAGCTTTACCGAAAGCATTTCCGCTGTGCCCTGCCTGCGAGAAGCAGAAACATTCGTTGTACGACTGCCCCGCTTTCAACAGCTTGGATCCGAAGAATCGTTTAAAGGTCATAACACAGAAGAAGTTGTGCAGCAACTGCTTTCGAAGCGATCATTTTGCTCGCACGTGTCGATCGAAGTACAGCTGCAAGCAATGTTCGAAACGCCACCACTCTATGATTCACCCCGGACCATATGAACTCAATTCGACGATTACCGAAGATAATACCGCATCACGATCATCCATAGCTGTAACTGCCAATCCAGGTCCTTCGAACGTTCTCACTGTCGTTTCTTCTGGTCCCAACGACGGGCCCTCGTCTACGAAGGCTGTATTCCAATCAGCTAGCGTTCTTCTGACCACAGTAGTAGTGATCGTAGTAGACGCTTACGGTCAAGAACACGTCGCCCGTGCCTTGTTGGATACTGGATCCCAGCCGAATGCGATTAGCGAACGACTTTGCCAGCAACTTCACCTGAGCCGTAGGTCTGTCAACGTGCCAATCGCTGGCGTAGATGGGGCTGTTACGAGCGCCAAGCACGAAGTGACTGCCAAAGTTCGATCACGCGTGTCCAACTTCCGTGAAGTACTTGATTTCCAGGTGTTGCGGAAAGTGACCAGTGACACTCCATCCGTACCATTCAATGTGGCTGAATTGAAGCTTCCCGACGATCTAATTCTAGCCGATCCCGACTTTGGCACTCCTAGAAGGGTAGATTGGTGCTGCTCACTTCTACTCTTTCTTGCGGAATGGCCGGTTCCATCTCCCAAGTCTTCTGTTCGTCGAAACCGTATTTGGATGAATTGCGATGAGTCCCGCGAGCATTCCCAGCAGCCGACAGCAACTTGTCATGCGGCGACAGTTGTACCAGTCGATGAACTGCTGCAGCGATTTTGGCAGATTGAAGATGTAAGCGGCTCAAGCTACTCGGTCGACGAGCAAAAATGTGAAGATTTCTACCAGGAGACTGTTTCCCGTGATCCCTCCGGACGATATGTTGTTCGAATGCCCAAGCATCCCGAATGCGATCAGATGATCAGTGAATCAAAGACCAATGCGCTGCGACGTTTGAAGTGGTTGGACAATAGACTGGAGAAGGATGAAGAACTGAAGACTCAGTATCACGCTTTCATGGACGAGTACATCAGTCTCGGCCATATGGTTCCCGCTCTTGATGACAACGAGAATAGTTCAACCAGTTGCTATCTTCCGCACCATCCCGTGGTAAAGCAATCGAGCACGACGACCAAGGTTCGAGTTGTGTTCGATAGCTCAGCAAAAACTAGCACCGGGCATTCTCTCAACGATGCGCTGCTAGTTCGGCCAGTGGTTCAGCACGACATTCTGGACATTCATCTACGTTTCCGGATGGTCATGATCGCAGTAGTGGCGGATGCGGAGAAGATGTACCGGCAGGTACTGATGCATCGTGCAGATCGTTCGTTGCAGACGATTCTATGGCCACCCAGCAGTAGTGGATCCGTTCAAGCTTATGAGCTGTGTACCGTTACTTATGGACTCGCACCATCTTCGTTTCTGGCCACGAGGACCCTGTTGCAGTTGGTGGAAGATCATGGCAGTGAATTCCCGAAAGCAAGCAAGGCTCTTCGAAAGAATGTGTACGTGGACGACTTCATTTGTGGCGAGAACACAATCAAGGATGCAATCCAACTACGCACGGAGTTGACGGAGCTGTTGCAAAAGGGCGGTTTTCGTTTCCGAAAGTGGTGTTCGAACTCCCTACCGGTCTTGGCTGGTCTTCCTCAATCTTCTGTAAAATTCGGCCCCGATGAGACCATCAAAACCCTTGGCATCAGTTGGGAACCTGAGGCGGACGTTTTCAAGTTTTATACGACAATCGTAATCGATAATCAAACACCTACGAAGCGCACCATTTTTCAGCTATCGCTCAACTGTATGACCCTCTCGGAATCATATCACCCGTCGTAGTACAAGCAAAAATCCTCATGCAGCATCTCTGGCTGCTGGCTCTAGAGTGGGATACCGAAGTTCCTTCCGACATCCGACAGCAGTGGGTTCGACTCGCCGATCAGCTACCGCTGCTTTCCAACTTTCGGATTGACCGATTCGCTCTAGTTCCCAAGTTTCGACGCGCGGAGCTGCACTGTTTCGCAGATGCTTCGAAAGCTGCATATGGTGCGTGCATCTACGTACGCTCCAAAACACCAGATGGCAGTGTGATGATCAGTTTGTTAGCATCCAAGTCCAAGGTCGCACCATTGAAGCCGCTCAGTATTCCTAGACTAGAGCTGTGTGCAACACTCATCGCTTCCCGACTCTATGGAAGAACTTCAACGGCGTTGGATATGAACTTCTCCGCTGTAGTGTTTTGGTCCGATTCTACAGTGGTGTTACAATGGATGAAATCTCCCCCCACGGTCCTGGAAAACCTTCGTTGCAAACCGCATCTCTGAAATCCAATCAACCACTCACGGCTCGCAATGGCTCCACGCAGCTGGAAAGGATAACCCTGCAGATCTCGTTTCCCGTTTGCGTCGGCGTTTTTCGAGAGCAAGCGTGTCGGGTCCTGTTCGGCGGCCATATTTTTTTCGCTTCATGCTGTGCTGAGTGTAGTGTGTTTTCCCGAAATTTGTGATAAACTGGATGCAAAATGAATGACGATCAGTTTTCGCGTTTCATGCAACAGCAGAATGATGTGTTGCGCGAAATCGTGAACTCGTTGCAGAATGTGCAAGTGCAGCAACCACAACGAGTACAAGGGCAGCCTCAGTTGCAAATGGCTGCCAGTTCGACAGCATCGTCTGTCCCGCTCCCTCCACCGCTCGAACTAAGTGGAGACATGGAGGAGAATTTTGATTTTTTTTTTCTACTAACTGGAAAAACTACGCGAGTGCTATTGGAATGGATGAGTGGCCACAGGAGCAGAACAAGCAGAAAACCAGCATTTTGTTGTCAGTGATCGGTAGTGCTGCGCTTAAAAAATTCTTCAATTTTGGGTTGTCGGAAGAACAACGGCGTACCCCAGAAGCAGCTCTGGAGGCGATAAAAGTGAAAGTAGTGCGCGAAAGAAACAAAATCGTAGACTGGTTCGAATTTTTCTCGCTCGTGCAACAACCTGTGGAAATGATTGATGACTATGCGGCGCGATTGAAAAGCTTGGCCAAGTTGTGCAAATTCGGTGTGCTGGAGGATGACTTGATTACCTATAAGATTGTTACCTCTAACAAGTGGCCCAAACTGCGTGCTAAAATGTTGACGATGCAAAACCTAACGGAAGTGAAAGTTATTGACTTGTGCCGAGCGGAAGAAATCGCTGAAAAACATGCTGGTGCGATGGGTGCCAGTAGTGTTGACGTGAATCTCGTACGGAAGCAGAAGAATATGAAGTGCAAGTACTGTGGAGATCGGCACGAATTCTCGAAAGGAGTATGCCCAGCATTGGGCAAGAAGTGTAACGTGTGTGGTGGTAAAAACCATTTCGGAAAAGTTTGCAAATCGGATCGCAAGCAAAAAGGCAGAAGCGAAGGTAGAAGCCGAAGAAGAGTGAAGAAAGTGCAAGAAGACTATAGCGACATTGAAGAAAGCGGCAGTGCGACCAGTGATAATGAAGAATTGGAAAGCAGTAGTGATGAGGCTGTTATCGGCAAGGTGTATGATTTTTCGGAGTCGGGAGGAAACGTGATGGCTGATTTGGAGCTATTTGTTGGTGGAAAATGGCAGATGGTGCAATGTGAGCTGGACACGGGCGCTAACACTAGTCTGGTTGGTTACGACTGGATTAAGCAAGCAACCGGTTGTGATCGTTTGAAGCTGCTTCCTTCGAAATATCGTTTGCAGAGTTTCGGAGGCGGCACCATACCCGTCCTTGGTGAGATAAGGTTGCCATGTAAGAGAACAGACCGTAAGTACACACTCGTATTACAAGTCGTGGAGGTTAGCCATAAACCGCTCCTATCTGCAAAAGTTTGCAAAACTCTTGGCTTCATCAAGTTTTGCAACTCGGTTTCGATTGCTTCATCACCATCGGAAGAACAGCTGCTAAATATTTACCGTATCAAGGCTCAGCAAATTATCAATCAACATAGCGGTATATTTGAGGGCTACGGTAGATTTCCTGGTGTGGTCTCGCTGGAACTGGATCCTAAAGTATCTCCATCAATTCAGCAGCCACGTCGTGTACCAATTGCGATGCGAGACAAGCTGAAGAAGGAGTTGAAGAAGTTGGAGAAGGACGGACTAATTGTGAAAGAGCAGCAGCATACGGAATGGGTTAGCAATATAGTTCTCGTGAAGCGAGGTGGTAAGGATTCAGACTCAATCAGGATCTGTTTGGATCCAATACCCCTAAACAAGGCGCTGAAACGGCCAAATCTGCAGTTTACAACGATCGATGAGATATTACCAGAGCTGGGAAAAGCCAAAGTGTTCTCTACAGTTGATGCCAAAAAGGGCTTTTGGCATGTGGTTCTGGATCAACCAAGCAGTCGACTAACAACGTTTTGGACTCCCTTCGGAAGATATCGCTGGATTCGTTTGCCCTTCGGCATTGCTCCTGCACCGGAAATCTTCCAGATGAAGCTTCAAGAGGTGATTCAGGACCTGGAAGGAGTTGAATGCATTGCGGATGATGTGTTGATCTACGGAGTTGGAGATACCCTGCAAGATGCTCTTTTGAACCACAATAGATGTCTTGCAAAACTGCTAACTCGCCTTGAAGAAAATAATGTGAAGTTGAATAAAACTAAGCTGAAGTTGTGCTTGACTTCGGTAAAGTTTTATGGGCATGTACTGACGACCCGAGGATTGCAGCCCGACGAAAGCAAGATCGAAACCATCAAGAACTATCCTAAGCCGGAAGATCGGAAACAACTACAACGGTTCATAGGGATGGTTAACTACCTGAGTCGCTTTATTCCAAACTTAAGCTCCAATATTGCGGTTTTGAGACGGTTGATTGCAGTCAAGGAACCTTGGATCTGGGAAGAGAAAGAAGAAGAGGAGTTCAACCGTGTCAAGTCTTTGGTTGCTGACACTCGATCTTTGCAGTACTATGACGTCAACCAACCCTTGATAATCGAATGTGATGCAAGCTACTTTGGTTTAGGCACTGCTGTGTTCCAGTCTAATGGAGTGATCGGCTACGCATCTCGTACTCTCACGGCTACAGAGAAGAATTATGCACAAATAGAAAAGGAGTTGCTAGCCATTCTATTTTCATGTGTACGATTTGATCAGCTAATCGTGGGTAATCCGAGGACGATTGTGAGAACTGATCATAAGCCGTTGGTGAACGTGTTCAGGAAGCCTCTGTTGTCTGCGCCGAAACGACTGCAGCATATGCTGTTGAGTCTGCAACGGTATAACTTGGAGATACAGTTTGTCAAAGGCAAGGAAAATGTTGTAGCCGACGCCATTTCCCGGGCTCCATTGGATGCAGGACAACCTGAGGATCGATTCAACAAGCGGAACATCTATCACGTGTTCAGACAGTTGGAGGAAATAAACTCAAGCAACTTCCTCAATATCACCGATGAGCGTTTGACGGAAGTTATGCTAGAGACGGAAAAAGATCCTTCAATGCAACAGATCATCAGCTATATCCGTGAAGGCTGGCCTGTGTCAATAGATAAAGTGCCGGATGGAGTGAAAATTTTCTACAAACATCGAAATGAGCTCAGCTTCCTGGATGGGCTTGTATTCAGAAATGACCGTATTGTCATTCCATACCTGCTACGACGTAAAATGACCGACAAAGTACATGTTAGCCACAACGGAGT
This sequence comes from Ochlerotatus camptorhynchus, assembly GCF_037179485.1. NCBI lineage: Eukaryota > Metazoa > Arthropoda > Insecta > Diptera > Culicidae > Ochlerotatus > Ochlerotatus camptorhynchus. The sequence continues at coordinate 268,223 of NW_027040802.1, read as the reverse complement.
TGAAGGAACGTTGAAGCTGGCTCGGGCTAATGTGTTCTGGCCTGGCATGAGCACCCAGATTAAAGAAGCTGTCACTAATTGTGGAAATTGCGCTAAATACTGTTCATCCCAGCCAGCTCCACCTATGCAAAGTCATGCAATTCCTGTATACCCATTCCAACTCGTGTCCATGGATGTATTCTTCGCGGAATATCAAGGAGAAAATAAAAAAATCCTCGTTACTGTCGACCACTACTCTGATTTTTTTGAGGTTGACATGCTGAAGGATCTGACTCCAAGAAGCACCATTTCAATCTGCAGGAAGAATTTCTCTCGTCACGGCAAACCCCAGTTGGTTATTACGGACAACGGAACCAATTTTACGAACAAGGAATGGAGAAAGTTCGCGGAAGAATGGGAGTTTCAGCATTCGACATCGGCTCCTCACCACCAGCAGGCCAACGGGAAGTCGGAGGCAGCTGTTAAAATTGCAAAGCGACTGTTGAAGAAGTCAAAAGAATCTGGTGTTGATTTTTGGTATGCTCTTTTGCACTGGCGGAATATACCAAATAAAATTGGATCCAGCCCAGCTGCTCGTCTATTTTCACGGAATACGCGATGTGGACTTCCAACGTCTGTGGAAAATTTGATGCCGAAACCAGTTCAAGGTGTACCCAAGAGTATCGAGGAAAACCGACGAAAGACGAAGTATCACTATGACAAAACGACAAGAAACCTACCAATGCTTAAAACAGGATCACCAGTGTACGTGCAGTTGCATCCAGAATCAACGAAACAGTGGACTCCTGGTACGGTTGCTAATAAGATGAATGAGCGTTCGTACATGGTGAACGTAGATGGAGCGCTTTATCGACGTAATTTGGTTAACTTGAAGCCGCGCAAAGAACCTGTTGCGCCTGTTATTACCCCTTCGCCTGCTCTAAATAAATCAGGCAATTCTGAGGATGTCCCAGAGATAAGTGTTACAGAGAACCCTTCGTTGTTGGTACCTGACAAAAGTGTTACGATTCAATCTCCATCAAAATCGGATGAATCCTCAGTCGGAATGGATACCGTGAAGACTCCGATACGGATTACAACACCTAGACGAGAATGTCAAGCATCAGGATCGATGAAAAAAAATCAAAGACCGAATAGAGAAATACGTTTGCCTACTAAATTCAAAGACTATGACCTTCATTAACTTTTTATTATAAAACAGGGAAGATGTTGTAATATTATTACGTACTTTGTGAGTGATACTTGGTTCGTAGTTTGTGAATGTTCCCAACCTTCCTTTCCCTCTCTTGGTCATAGCTCAGTGTGGTTTGAGACTTTGTATCGTACGGACTCAATTAATAAAGCTCGAGTGAATAAGCTAAACCGGTGTTTTTGTTCGTACTAAAACAATGTCAGCTGAAGAATTGGTCGCAAGCAACTTATGGAAGTATGGTCCTAGCTGGTTGCAAGAGGACGGATCAAGGTACCCAGGAGAACCAGTTACCCTCCGAGGAAATGGAAGCAAATTCGAACGTGATCCTGGCAACTCAAGTTCATCCACCAAATCCACTATTCGAAAGGTACTCGTCGTATCAGCGGCTGGTCAACGTGATTGGATACTGTCTACGCTTTTTGCAAAACACTCGCTGCAAAGGAAATCAACGAGGGAATAAAATTACGGATGAAGTTCTCTCTGCTGATGAATTGGAATCAACAAAACTCGTCCTCGTTAAACTCGTGCAAGCCGAAGCGTTTTCTGGTGAACTGAAGCTACTCAGGAAAGGTCATGCAGTGTCAGCAAAGTCGCCGCTGCGTCTACTCAGTCCTTTCGTCAATTCCGAAGGGCTGATTCGTGTTGGTGGTCGGTTGAGCTTGTCCGACGAACCCTAAATACAACGTGAAGCATCAGATGGTCATTCCTGGTTTTCATCCTTTCAGCAAGCTCCTGTTGTACTACTATTATCGTAAGCTCATACACGGCGGTATAACTATGACGCTTGCTACAGTTCGGGACGAATTCTGGCCACTAAACGGACGGAAAGCTGTTAAAAGTGTAATCAGAAAGTGCTTTCGATGCAACAGAGCCAAACCGCTACCAATCCAGCAACCGATTGGTCAACTACCGATGTCTCGTGTTACCGCCTGTCGTGATTTTCAGGAGCCCGTACAAAGTTGTTTGCCTGGGGAAGCTCCATAGTTTCTGCTTGAGCGCCGTGCGAAATGCAGAGAAAGCCAGGGGAACTCTCAACCCTTGATGTTCTTCCGATTTGCTGCTGACCGAAATCAATCACTGCTGCCGAAGAGTAGTAGTAGTAAAATTTACGTTTATTTTCTGGGTTTTATGTTTCAACATTTGATTTAACATTTCAATTGGTTAGCCTTTGGCTCTTCATCTTTGTTCTAGTTAATTGGTTATTCTAATATGATGATTGCGTTTAGCGCTAATTTACAGGATACCCTTTGTGGGTTGTTTTGGTTTGAATTTTGAAAAATTGATAACCTACCTACTTGAGCACCTAACTACTTAAACTAGGTTGCCAAATCACGAATGATCTGGTGGTTTGATCGCAGACAGGCGACTCTGAACCTTTCCAGCGTGGAAGTCTTTCCTTCCTCGAGTGTTTGAAGACCGGCCAGGTGGTGAATCTCAGAATTACGAGTTAGCGGTGGACTGTTAAGTATCATTCTGAGGATCTTGTTTTGGATCCTCTGAAGCTTCTAGATTGGCATACCATACTCAATAGCCGGCAGAATGATTTGCTTGTGAATGAAGCTTGTTTTTGAGGGACAGGGTGGACTTCCTGTTTATCAGAGGGTAGAGCGACCTGATCAAGATGTTACACTTGGTGGATGTCTTGTCCACATGGGATCGGAATAGCAATTTGCTATCAAGGGTGAGACCAAGGTAGACTACTTCACTCGACCATTCAATGGGAGTGCTATCAAGATGGATCTTGACGTTAGCAGGCGGAACAAGCCGAGGTGAATACGAATGTGGAAACAGAATGGTTTGTGTTTTAGCTGCATTGATACAAATCTTCCAGCTCTTAAAATAGTCGGACAAAACATCCAGGCCTGATTGTAGTTTACTCGCCAGAGCACGGATCACTCGACCCTTATAGATGATGGAGGTGTCATCTGCGAACATTGACAGGATACCACCACCCGGCAGAGGAGGAATGTCTGACGTGAAAATGTTGAATAGGATAGGCCCAAGCAGGCTACCTTGAGGGACCCCTGCATCAACGTTGAACGTATCAGAGGAGACATTGTTCAAGTAGACCTGGAATGATCTGCCCGACAAGTAGTTTTTGATGATCTTCACGAGGTAGTTCGGAAAGTTGTATCGATGCAGCTTGTACACTAGACCATCATGCCAGACATTGTCGAACGCCTTCGCGACGTCCAACAATGCCATGGCAGATGTATTGGAAACGGACTTGTTCCGCTTGATGATGTTAGTAACCCGTGCGAGTTGGTGGATGGTAGAGTGGCCTTTCCTAAACCCGAATTGCTCTGTGAGAAAGATGTTATTATCATTTGAAAACACCAGCAGACGGCTGAGTATCAATTTTTCGAATAGCTTCGAGATGGAGGACAAGAGGCTGATGGGGCGATAGCTTTTGGCACTGGTAGGGTCTTTGCCAGGTTTGTGAATTGGAATAACTTTGGCTAACTTCCAGCATGCAGGGAAGTAGCCAAGCATTAAACACTTGTTGAAGACCACTGCAAGGTGCTTGAAGAAGCCAACACTCAAGTTTTTCAGCTCGAGGTTGACCACTCCATCGACACCAGCGGCCTTCATGTTCTTTGTTGATTTAATCGCTGTTATCACCTCATCAGCCGATATTATACTTTCGTCAGGGACAACTACGGGGGTGGCAGCGACACTAGCCATTGCCTGTGATACTGCAGGCTCGTGGGGACTCACCATGGCGTGGCCAAGGTTATGTGAATTTACAAAGTGTTGTCCAAGAGCATTGGCCTTTTCAAATGGGGTTATTAGTAAAGATGGGTCCGAATTTTGGTTAGGAGAGCAAAGGGGAGGAATGGGCCTTGGCTTATTTTTCAAAATCTTTGCCATTTTCCAGAATGGCTTAGCACAATCTGGGAGAGAGCGAATCTTGTTTGCAAAATCGATATTTCTGAGATCCACCATCCTGGCTTGGATGATTTTGTTCAAACGGTTGCAATTGGTCTTCAGGTTAGGCAGCCCAGAACGCTGGTACTGCCTACGAATCGTGTTGCGGAGTCTAATGAGGTCTTTAGTAGGCCTGTCAAGGTTCAGAGTATTACTCACCTGTCTGGATACTGGCACATGTAGCTCCCTGGCCCGGGAAATTGCTTGATCGATGGAGCGCAGACACCGGTCAACATCTTCGGACGATTCCGGTTGGACATCGTAGTCTACAGCGGTGTCGACGCAATGTTGGAACTGACCCCAGTCAACACGATGATAGTTGCGCCGGAAAGCTTCAAATCGATTTACGGAGGATCCCACCTCAGTCACCACCGGTAGTGGTCCGAGCTGAGTTCCTGATAGGTGATAGGTTGAGCGATGTTGTTGCCCATGTTGCTGATGAATATATCGATGGTAGCGTGAACACCGGACCGACTCAACCGGGTGGGAGTTTCCGGACTCAAGATGTTGTACTGCGCTTCCTGCAGGTCGTTGTTCAGGATGGTGCCGTTTTGATTGCGCCGATTGTTGCCCCAAGCTTGATGTTTGGCGTTCAGGTCGCCAGCGATGATAAAGTTTTCCCGTCGTCGTGTTAGCTTGATAATATCTCGTCGCAGATCTGCTGCCGATCCGTCCCTGATGTTGACTTGTTTGGGGCAGTAAGCCGCGACGATGGTGATGGGGCCGATAGGAGTAGAAACTTCCACCCCTACGGCTTCGATGATCTTCAGCTGAAAGCTGGGCATCAGTCGACAGCAGATGTTTCTCCTTATTGCAATAGCCACTCCTCCTCCTCCAGAGTTGGTTCGATCTAGCCTCACGAGCCGGAAATCGGGAAGGTAGATGTTTGTTTCAGGCTTCAGGTGGGTTTCAGTTATGATGGCAATGTCGATGTTTCGTTCATTGAGAAACTCAACAAACTCGATGTTTTTGCTCTTCAAGGAGCAAGCGTTCCAATTTACGATGGCTTCACGGTCCATACTTAGTGACAAGGGACAGGGCAGCATGAAGCTGTTCAGATCGAGTCTTGCAGGTGCGCAAGATGATGATGACCTCGGCCACGAGCGTCACAAGTTCCTCCGAGGTGAACGGAGAATCGTCGACAGGCTCACCTGAGACAACACCAGCGTATGATAAACCAGGGGCGGTGGAGGGACCTGGCATTGGCTGGGCAGCAGCAGCAGCGAGACGATGCTGGACTGTTCGATTGTTAGGAATACTCACATGCTTGACTTGTTGGTTGTTGAGCGGAAGTGGTTCTAAGTTCGGAACATGTCGACGGGGCTGGAGAGCTGGGTACTGGACTTCCGTGCGTGCAGGAGGCGAACGATGATTACGGAGGCGACCGGGCTGATTATTGATCGTAGCTTTCCGACGGATATTGATGAACTCCACTCGCTTGGGACATCCGCGATTGGAGGCTTGGTGGTTACCACCGCAGTTGACACACGTTGGCTCGATGTCATCATCTTGCTCACAGGACGCAGTCGAGTGAGTTCCAGCACACTTGCCGCAGATAGTCTTCATATGGCAGTTTTTGGTGCCATGGCCGTAGGAGAGGCAGTTCATACACTGCGTAACATCACGATGTTGGGATTTGTAATGCTCCCAACTGATGATGACCTGAAACAGGTCCCGGATTTTGGATCTCAGAGCCGCTAGACTGGTGGATCCCTTCGTGAAGTGCACCAGGAACAACTGGTCACGGAAGCTGGTGTTGTGGTTGGAACGCCGGTTTATTGGGAACACCGCCTCAGGTTTGAGCCCAAGCCGCTCCAGCTCGGATTTAACCACAGCCACCTCGAACGACGGTAATCCACGCAATACCAGCTTCAGTGGCTTGCTCGATGGTAGAGCGTGCGTGAAGAAGTCAACGTTGTTTTCCTTTAGGAAACATCCTGTTTGATTGTACTCCTCCAGGCTGGAGCACATGATTTTGGTGCCGATGCTGCAAAGCTTGAAGCGAGGCAGCAGCTTGTGTTTTGCCAGTTCGGCACGCAGCTTGGCAACATCCTTCTCCGGCGTGAAAAGCGGGGGAATCCGCTCTCTTGCAGCGATGGGAACGACGTCACCATCGCCATTTTCTTCGGGGAGCACCGCAAACTGGTTGGCTTGCAGTACCCGTTTTCCGGCGTCATCCTGCGACGCGCTGTGATGGATTACCACCTTCTTTGAAGGGCCCGCTGCTGAATCATTGGTACGTTTACGCACCATTTGTTTCGTGTTGGCAAGTTGCAGTAAACTTGCCAGAACGCGCGAAGGTGGCGACGCTTCCACGGCGCAACGCGACAGCACAAACCGAATCGAAGCGAGAACTCGAGCGAAAAAGAAAACGAACTGAACAGCTCAACAGTCGAGCAAAGAGTGTGCTGCCGAAGAGAGAGCTGCTGCTGTAGTTATCGCTTGTCCGGTAGACACGCCGTCCGTTCGTAGAATGAGCCTCAGCACTAGACTGCTGCCTTATTTATAGCTGCTGTTGCCGGTTGCCAAACGCAACCAATTACCACGCTGTACATTGAGGAGAAATCTGGGGAAACTTAGCAACCGTTCGCTATACATCCGATAGTGAAACTACCAAAATTAAAGAATGCCAAGCATATTGAATATGAAAATGCATCTTAGAGGAGAAATAGACTTTCTTTTAATTTATTCAAAAGATGTGTTTTACTATTATGTTATGTATTATAATTATTCTCATCGTTATCTCTACACCGCCAACGAAGCTTTCGATTGTACCGGCGTTGACTACTGTGGCCCTGTATATCTTAAGCCAACCCATCGGAAGGGTCCGTCCAGAAAAGCATACATCGCTATATTTGTTTGTTGCAACACTAAAGCTGTTCATATAGAACTGGTTAGCGATCTAACGACTGATGCATTCCTGATGGCACTTACTCGATTCGTTTGGAGAAGGAACAAACCATATCACATGTATTCTGACAATGGTACGAATTTTATCGGTGCGAAGAACGCTTTACACCAGATTTATACTATGCTCCAACCCGGATCGGACTTGAATCGCGAACCTGACGGAAGACAATATACAATGGCATCTAATACCTCCTCGAGCTCCGAATTTTGGCGGCCTTTGGGAGGCCGCGGTGAAGGTGGCCAAGACTCATCTCGTTCGACAGTTGGGCGATTCACTTCTCACGTTCGAAGAAATGACAACTGTACTGGTCTCCATCGAAGGATCCATGAACTCCCGTCCGTTGACCCCTCTATCAGACGATCCCAACGATTTGTCTGCGTTGACCCCTGCACACTTCCTGGTAAAAAAACATGATTCGGCCGCTTCCAGAACCTGACGTCAGAAATGCTCCACTGAACCGCTTAAACCAGTACCAGAAACTTCAATCCTATTCGCAGCGGTTTTGGCACAGATGGCGTAACGAATATCTCAAGGAACTTCAAGTGCAGTTTAAGTCGAACCCAAAGCAGTACCAACTCGACGTTGGAGACGTCGTTATAATGAAGGATGAATCGCTTCCACCAGCCCGATGGCCGCTCTACGTACACCCAACGGAAAACTGAAGCGTGCCGTTTCTAAGGTATGCCCACTTCCATGTATGCTTGAAGATTGAAATATGAATATATTTGTATTGAAGTGTAATGAATTAACTAATATTTTGTGAATTTAGAGTTTTTGAAATTTGTTTTCAAAAGGTGGCCGGTTTATGATAGGATATAAAATTGGATTGTCTCTGTAATTTAGAAATATTTCTTTAGTATAGATGGCGTGGATAGGTTAGTTTCATTTCCACTGGTTCCGGTATCATCTCTCGGTTTGTGCTATTGACATTCTAAGTAGATTCCGTTGTTTACATTTTGGCTTTGTTCGGATTGCCATTGAAAATATACACAACGTAGCAAGTGAAAGTAAGGAGCAAGTGTTTTTTTCTTTCATCCGAGTTACGTCTTTGGAAAGGAGGAAGAAGAGAGAAACCCGAACCCGAAACTACCTTCATATCCTGACAAGTTCGACAGTGAGTCACCCGTGAGACAACAGAGCTATCACCTTCTATCTCCCGGACTAAAGCTGTCTACGATGACCATAAATGCGACATTGTAGAGAGAGTTCTTGCATTATAACACTGCCGGCCAATGGGGGTTAGATCGAATTCACATTACAATACATATAGTACAATTAGTGAAAATAATTGAACAGTTAAGAAATTTAACGAACAAAATAGGAATATTTCGTAAACTTTCGCAAAACACTTTAACGGCTCCATGTAAGTTGTCATTTAATTTCGTTACAAATTTAGCTAATTAAACAATCTGTACATGTTCATCACTGACAACATTGTCACGATGACTGTAAACTCAAATGAGTGACCGATGCAGAATTTTGAATATCACCATGTGTTGTCGAGATTTTGCAGCACTGCCAACACAAATTGATTCTCCAATGAAAAGATTTGACTATGTCCCTGTAAGACCTGCTTCTTGACCCAGTTGAAAACGGATTTCAACTTACACCCGTATTCATCCGAAATACCCACCAGCCAATACTTTCATTTGTCTCACTCGACTCAACACGCGCCGGCTTCTGCTCCAGTCATTTAATATAAGTTGAAATGAAATCGCAGAAAATTAAAAGGAAATTTTTTCCCTTTCTCTTATGATGGTTTTTCCTCCACCTTCGTCTGTACTTTTATCTGGTTGTAAACTCCGGTTGCAACTTCTTCCTATTATTATTATTGCTTCTGTTCTTCGGTGGCGATCTTGTTTTTTTCTCTCTCTCCTTTCCCGGCCTCCATTTCCTTTTCGCTTGCGCTTGAGCGCTTATTTTTAATTTTTTTTTCTTCTGTACTTTTCCGAGATTTGTTTTCCTTTCACTCACTTGACAGCACGCGATACCGGCAGCATGGCGGCGGTAGTGGCAGGCAGCGACTGGACACTCGCCTCCTTGGACCCCAATGCAGCCCGCTCACTGCGATCCAAACCCATCAGGCAGAGGAGGGCACTTTGAATTTCAAAGCGAAAGCGAAAAAAGAGCTTTTCTCAATTTGCTGGAAGCGAATAAATTGAGAACGCGCAGAAAACTCAGAGCTCTCGAGCGAAAGAATTAAAAAACAAGCGATCAAAGTGCAAAACATTTGATAATGAGCTCTTGGTTGCCCCCGCCTGCGGGATGGGATGAGGGCAGGGGTGGGGGCTTCTTGATGAGTGAGTGGGTGGGTGGGACTACTTTTTTTTTCGAAAGGCAAAGAACGGGGATCTGATCCGGTTCGGCGAACTTTTGCCGTGGGGGCTGAGAGCTGCTTTTGGCCGCTATGGAAACCGGTCACTACGGGATGATGTGGCCGGGATGGAGAAGGGATCTTGGGGCAGAGGAGGACACAGAGGATGCTTCTTTGGCTAGCCTTAGGGAAGGGCGGAGTGGATTCGTGTTTTTTAAGCTCGAGAGCGGCTTGAAAAAGGAAACGGACTTTCAATTAGTGAAAGATGCTTAGCTTATGTAACACTTTACCATTTTCAGGCTAGCTTCCTAGCGAAGGATTGTTCAAACTGAAAACCTTCAATCGAATCCACCGAAAACTGCAATTCATCACAGGGCTTAACTCTTTCGTTTTTCTTTAGGTCGGAACGCTTGCTTCAACTCTTTCAACCACGTTGCTGCGAAATCACCATAACAAAGAAAACTCACAGCTTGCTGCTGCTGCTGCTGCGATTTGAAAGCATAATTTAAAACGGAACGTCGTCGGTCGTCAGGGAGGGAAAAAAATGTGAGGGGTGATTTTTTTCTGCTGTTGCCTTGATCGACACGCGAAAGGGGTGACGTTTTTTTATGTATTCAAATTTTTTTTTGTTCGTTCTCTGTATGCCGAACGCATTTAGACGATTTAACCCGTTATTTTTTCATGTGTTCATCCCTTTCGTCGCTCGATAGCGGAGCATGTGCGCCTAATGTTGTTTAGTCAGTGTCCCGTTTCATGAGGGTAGCAGTTTTTTTAAACGTCATCAGCTGGATTTGATAGATGAAAAAATGAGTTTTTTTTTTGCCTACTCTTGGCATCAAGTTTAAAGTTTTTTTTTCTGCTGTTCTAACGTGGAAGGGAAATGGAATTATTAGATTAGAAAATACGTTTTAATTGTGTACTGTGCGCAATGAGATCGCGCCAGGATTGTTTGTCGCTTGTTGGCTTCGATTTTTTTTAGTCGGGGTGGTTGTGTTTTTTCTTAATGCCTTTGGGTACAAATAAAAAGACGAAGTGAGTGTCCTTAATTAAGGGACAGAGTTTTTTTGTTTCTTAAACTTTTTGTTTGGCATGGATAAAAGTGTTTGTTAACGCGAGAAGCTTGAGGTTCGAGTCTGGTTTCCGGAGCAAACTCGGTGAAGGGGTGACAATCATTTTATTTTTTTGCTCAGCTTAGCTTCTCTATTGTTTCTGGACGGAATTTGAGGTTACCGGTGAAGGAGGATTTTAACGAGAGCAGATGTTGATGACTCGGTAAGGATTCCCTAAAGTGAGCTCATTAGCAAATGGGTTTCGAACAAATGGGGTTCTTCAGCTAGAATAGGAATCTCATTAACCTATCCTCAAAGGAAATACGTACTACATATAATGGAACTCTGGAACAGATTTTTAAAAATGATTCCAGTTGGGTTAATTTTACTGGAAAATTGGGTTGCATTGTATATTTCTTAGAGTACAGGAGTAAAACTTTTTTTCACAACACCGCGATTTTTTGACGTAGGACTACGTCTGTGATTTCTATATGGGGTACACTTTGTGAAAACCAAAAATGGAACATGTAACGAAATTATGAAAGATTTTCAACGTTAATAACTCAGCTTCCCCTGGACCAATTTCAATAATTTTATTACCAATCGATCAGAAATATTTCTACGCATCTGCTAAATTTAAGACCTAATCATTTTTCAAAATGTCACTACCGTAAAACGGGGTATTTTTGATAATGCAGGTAACATTGATAGTGTAATATAGAGATTAAATTTACTCGCTGTGCTTTTTCCAAATAAGAAACATTGGTTCCATATTGTAGCTTAGGGTATCTCCGTTGATATCGTATATAGTTTTTATATAGAATGTGTTACAAAACAATTTTCGTGTTTTTCGCCTTTTTGAAAAAGCACTCAAACCATCACTTATGAAATGTATTTCCGATACAGCCATCACAAATTCAAAGTTGTATTCTTATTGCTTATGAAGTTTTCTGATTGTATACTCATTCAAAGATTCATATTTAAAGAACTAAATTGATTGAGTTTCATTCATTTATTTTTTTTTATTTTCTTCATTCATCGAGCATTATCAAAGTAACCCCAAATCAAAATACTGAAGTTCGGTCACAAAACTAAAGAAATAGTCCAAATGCTTTAATTTTTGTTCAACATATTACTAACGAATTCTTTATTGGGTTATCACTACTTGTTTTAAAAATATAACATTTTAAAAACATTCATTACTGTAAAAAATATTTAGAATAAACTTTAAAAAACTACAAGGAACAGCCCTATGGGGTTGTACGCAATGGTGACGTAGGACTACGTGGTCTTATATAATAAATCTTATTTGTTAACTAGAGCAGGAGCTTGTGTTTTGTGTAGGAATAGGAATTTGAGCGGGGTTTTCTCTGTTTATACTCTTTAGTATGAAGCGACATAGATGGCTCACAGCGACCCACGAAGAGCTACTGATTCCGATTTATAGCGGTGCGGCTTCTTCCTCCTTTTATGGATGCTCATTTGGGCTGCAGCTTGCTGCTTGCAGGCCGCCTTTCGTTGTGTACTGGAGAACACCACCACTCACCACGCGGTGATTGAATAAACACCGTTTGGTGAGACCGGATGAAATTCAATTTTGAACTCTGTGTTAGGGAAATCGCTTTTCACAGGCAATCGATGATAATTTTAATTATCATAGCATTTTGATAAATGATAAAGTCTTTAAATTAACAGATGCGTAGAAATATTTCTGGTCCATTGGTGATAAAATTATTGAAATTGGTCAAGGGGCAGCTGAATTATTAAAGTTCAAAATCTTTCATAAATTTGTTACATATTCCATTTTCGGTTTTCGCAAAGTGTACCCTCATATAGAAATTACAGACGTAGTCCTACGTCAAAACTATCAATGTTACTCCGTTTTCCGGTACTGAAAATTGCACGAATGTGTAGCTGTTGCTATGATAATTAAAATTATCACCGATTGCCTACGAAAAGCGATTTCCCTAACACAGATTTCAAAGTTGAATTCCATCCGGTCTCACCAAACGGTGTTTATTCAATCACGGCATGGTGAGTGGTGGTGTTCTCCAGTACACAACGGAAGGCTCCCCGCCAAGCAGCTAGCTATCAAGACTGCCCCCAACTGCCCAACTAAAATTCATATCAAAAGGTTCTTTTCAAGGTAAACAGCGGGAATCCCGCTCAAATGCCTATTCCTACACAAAACACAAGCTCCTGCTGCAGTTAACAAATAGCATTTGTTATATAAAACCACATAGTCCTAAGTCACCATTTCGTACAACCCCATAGAGCTGTCGCTTGTAGTTTTTTTAAGTAAATTAATTTATTTTTATAGGCTCAATCGAATAAACTTTGCAGAGCCAAGTCATCATTTGCGCTATACATAATTAATGAAAATTCCACGATTACGATCATACATACAGTCAGTGTTCGAAGCTATGCTGATTGGAGTGAATGATCAGCATACCACATCTACGGAATTTTCATCACGGTAAGATAAGATTGTGGCTTTCCGAAGGTTCTCCAGATTTTCCAGAAGTTCTATGAACCTCCCTGAAGTCCTGAGGTTAATGAAACTGTCTTACTGGTGCATTTAGAAGAGGGGGAGGGGTTCGGGTTTATAACCCTCCCCCCAGCCCCCAAACCTTTAGGTTAATATAAAATTGTAATTTCATACAAAATGTGGGTCAACTTTTACACTTTTTCATATGCACAGATTGGGAATCAATTTTAGCGATTTTTACGATTGACCACTTTTCGTTCAATCCTAAATTTTGTGTAGAAGCATCAAAATGCAGGGAAAAGTGATTTATTTTAAATCGTGTGGAATTAAAATGTTTAGAATTTAACTCAATATAACACGCACCCCACGGGATGATTTTATCCGAAGGAAAATTAGTTATGAATTACTGTACAACTAAATTCCTTAAAGTATTAAATGAATTTAAGAATTTTATTTTAATATTTTGATTTACCCTGCAAGACCTATTGAATTTCCCCAAAAAGTGTCGGTCGACTTCTCTGGGAGTCAACTTGTTCCAGATGTTAAATCCAACTACTCCCGGAAGTGTCATCCGACTTCTCCAGCATTAGTTTTCCAAATTTCCTCGATTTTATCTGACTTTCTTCAGGAATTTCTAAGCTTCAAGCTACGATCAGACTGACCAGTTTCTCTGTACAAACCTGTTATAGTTTATCTGACTACTAATGTAATTGGTTAACAGTCAAAATATTTGTGACTGTCGAACTGTGCGAGGGGGGCGACACATCTAAATCTCAAGTTTAGATGCTCAACAAATCTCACACTAGCGAATCAATCTTCGAAAAATCTTCTTTCATTTGTCGCATCTACTTGCATCGCGCATCATCTTTTTGCAGGAAATCTTCAGAATCGTCATCAAACTTCTTTCTATCTACTCAGCGTGCGCGCAGCTAGCCACAGCAAAACGCAATCTTTTCTGCATCGTAGATAGAGTCGTCCCCCTCGGAACTGTGGACAGTCAAAGTGCATAGATTATCTGTGACAGTGTGATCATGGTCTGTTGACCAACTCTTGCTAACTGTACAGACAAATTTATCTGTTTTGGCAACTGTTCTGTTGGTTGGTTTGGATCAGATGGCATTTGGTTGTGTGATCACAAGTGACGCAAGGGGTTGGTCACTCAGCACAGTGTGCCAAAAACACAGTAGGGCACACCATGGTACACTCATTGGCACTGTTCGGCACCCATGGTACATCATTTTTATGATCTCTAAAGTAACTGGCATGACTGCACTATTTCTGCACTTCCGCAGTGCGGATGTGTCAAAATTTGATTGTTGACACAAATAATTGTTGGTATCCGCAACAGATAATTTCGCCATCCGGTACCCTCAGATACAGACTGGAGAGACCGGTGGAAATATATCTTCATCTAGACCAAGCTCATCATCGTGCGGCGACGTGGACAGTCCCATCTGGCGTAGCACTTCTACGGATTAGTTTCGTACGGTTCGCAGGGGTCGATTTTGGCAAAATTGAACTGTGACGAATTGATTTCCTGCGTCAATCGTTCCGTTTCCAGCAGCTTCAGTATAGTGATCCGAGTTTTTGAATTCTTGTCCAACAGCGAAAACAATACGTACTCCAATTCTTCGCTGATTTAGTGCGGAATGATCAGTTCGGATTTCCTCAACATCCACGAATGGGTTCTTGTAAAACATCAACACGTACAGTATCACACCAAGAGTCTACATTTCCAGTTCCGGGCCGGAGTAGCGGTATTCCTGCGAACACTTCCGGACTGCAATACTCGGTCGTGCCGTATAAGTTGCCCTTCCTGTACGAACGTCGCCGATCCGAAGTCAATCAGCTTGATATGGAAATTGTGATGCAGAATGTTCAACGAGTGCAGGAAAGCAACCACACTAGCAATCTGTCAAAAGATCTAACAACCCAGCTTCTCCGTCAGCACGGGTCTTCGATCGATAAACTCGAACAGATCCATTCCGGAGCCTGGGATTTCCATCACAACCTGGAAGAACTTGTCGTTCTCGAACCAACAACAGGTACACTTTCATCGGAATTTCCTACTTCTCCTCGGTCTTAATCATAAACTGCGGCACGAGCTTCTCCTTCAGTATGAACTTCGATATCAGCAGCAACCTATCCGAATTCCGGTAGCTCAGCATCACATACCCGTACGTGCCCTTCCCAATGTTCCTCGCAAGCGTTGTAATATTTGCTGTACCTGTGGATCAAATCTTCATCGCACTGTGACACACGAGAGATGAAACTGGGCTGACTCGAGTAATCTTGATGGCCTGCCCAAGCGAAATGTCCACCGTACTAGTCACGCTGTTGAACATCAACGACAGATTCTGATGCTTATGCTCATCCTCCAGGTTGTTGTACGATGAATCCGGATCTCCACTTACCCAGATGCAGTAGACCTTCCTCCCGCAGGGAAGCGTCTGATTCGAAATGGTGTACAGTATGTTGATCACGTTGCCATCGTAGTGAATCGCTTCCCCAACGTACTTCCCATCCGATCGACCTGCGGAAGTGTTCCAACGGCCGAATGTCGTTTCTGTTGATCTGGGATTGAAGATTGAACGTGATCATTGTCTTCGACAGCTCGTACGGTTTGACTTACCAAAACAAAACATTTGTTCTGTCAAACTACCGGGCTGCCAAACATACAATTATTCACAAACAAAATCAGTCCAATGAATGGCACGCTCGGTCCAGCGCGGCATACTTGAGGCACACTGAGAAAAATGTCGGGGCAAAATAAGTGTGTAGAATGAACAGGCATCAAAGTTATCTGATAAATGGTGATAATATCATCTATCAGATAGAGGCCTATTACAGCGATAGGTTCCTATTTGATAGATTCTTTCTCAGTCTTTCATGATAGAACCCCTATCCCATCTCTGATGCTATCATGATAGACAAAATGATAGATAGCAATATCATTTCCCATTGCTATTATGATAAATGGTCCATCTGATAGTTCAACTATCACATTATAGAGATGGGAATTCTATCTGTATCAATGATAGTTTGAAATTATAAATTTTATACTGAAAAACGGACAATTCATCTCCCAAATCGTCAAAATAAAAAACATTCCAATCTGACTCAATATTTATATTTTGGACCGGGGACGAAGTGTAGATGCCGGAATTGATTTCTGTCCTTACAGTATGGATATTTTAAGAACGAAGATGACGTGTAAATACCGGAAATAATGTACGCCGTCCAATGAATACCCTTCAATATGGTTATTTTTGGAATCGAGGTGACGTCTAGAGACCGGAAATCGATGTCGGACGCCATTTTGCAATCCAATATGGCGGCTTCCTTGTATAAACAATGTGGAGACGTTGTCAAATATACTTCAATATGGGTATTTTAGGAATCATGGTGACGTGTTGAGATCGGAAATCGATGTCCGATGCTATTTTGAAATCCAAGATGATGGCTTCTGGGTATAAACAATCTGGGAGACATTATTAAATACCCTTCAATATGGGTATTTTTGGAATCGTGGAGGCGTCTAGAGATCCGAAATTGTTATCCGACGCCATTTTGTGCGGGTATGCGGGTATTTTGGAATCGGGTTGACGTCTAGAGACCAAAACTCGATTGCCAACGTCATTTTGCAATCTAAGATGGCGGCTTCTGGTTGTAAACAATCTAGAGAACATTGTCAAATACCCTTATGTTTCGCAGACTTTAATAAAACCAGAAGCCGCCATCTTGGATTTCAAAATGTCGTATGGCATCGATTTCCGATCTCTAGACGCCACAACGATTCCCAAAATACCCATATTGAAGGGTATTGGACAATGTTTTCTAGATTTTGGACTTCAAAATGGCGTCGGACATCGTTTTCCGGTCGCTAGATGTCACCACCATTCCGAAAATATCCATATGTTTTGTATAGTTTGTTGAATAAGTTTGGTGACTCCGCACACCAATTTTGGGTCATCTTTTTTTGTCAGTTTGCCGCAGGTGTGCGGATTGTGCCAGTCACAGACAAAGATGCGATTGTTTGTAAAGTACCCATTTCATCTTTATTGTTTATTGTTGCCATATGGCTGTAGCCCCCAAATGATGTTAATAATACTAATCATAATAATAATAATAGTAAAATTACATGTCAAATAATCACAGAAAGAAAAACAAAGCAACATGGTCAGAATGTAAAAAAACATAAATGGAAATACACTAATTTTCTCTGTCAGTCGAAAACAGATGAGAATCTCCGACGAAGCGCATCACGTGTGAGGTGAAAGTCGAATACATGTGCGACTCTGTTGAACACACGCTGTAGTCCGTAAATCGCACCATATGCCCCGTAGTTCGTGCGACGCAGTGGCAGTCTCAGCATGAGGTTGTTACGGAGTGGTCGGGGTTGCACGTTTAGGTCAATTTGCCTCAGGATAGCCTCACAATCAATTCGTCCCTGTAGAGTGTCGGCGATAATCAAAGCTCTGCTGGTGTCCCTTCTAATCCGCAGAGGTTCAAGGTTTATCAGTTGGCAGTGACTCTCGTAGCTGGGCAGCCGAAGCGGATCCCTCCAGGGCAGTCTACGAAGCGCAAAACGAAGAAAGCGACGTTGAACAGATTCGATTCTCTCGGCACCATTGTTGTAATTCGGATTCCAAACCGCAGAACAATACTCAAGCGTCGATCGTACGAGGGAGCAGTAAAGAGATTTTAAGCAGTAGACATTGGTGAAATTCTTAGCTATCCTGAAGATGAATCCTAAAGTCCTAGACGACCTATTGATGACATAAGAAATGTGTTGCCTGAATGTTAGCTGTGAATCCAACACCACACCCAGGTCTTTCACCTGATTCACGCGTTCGAGTGTCGTTCCAAGCAGGTCATAGCTGAATACAATCGGTTGCTTTTTTCGCGAGAACGTTATGGCAGAGCACTTTGCTGGGTTCACTACCATTCGAATTAAAGTACACCAACTGGCGAAGACATTAAGCTGATGTTGAAGATTGTGGCAGTCAGCGATCGAGCAAATTCGTAAAAATATTTTGAGGTCATCTGCATATGCTAATCGAGGTCCTTCGATAACCAGGTTCACGTCGTTGAAGTAGAGTAGAAAAATCAACGGTCCCAGATGGCTTCCCTGCGGTATACCTGATGTGGCAAAGAAGCTAGCTGATTTGCAATCTCCTATAGCAACCATAAGTTGGCGACCAGTAAGATACGAACGGAACCAACTCAAGATATTACCGCTCACCCCAAGCCTGTCAAGTTTAGCAATCGCAATGTCATGATTCAACTTATCGAATGCCGCGGATAGATCGGTATATATAACGTCCGTCTGTACCCGTTCAGTCATACTATCGGTAATGTAGGATGTGAGGCATAGCAGATTGGTGGTTGTAGAGCGACCGCCAGTAAACCCGTGTTGATCAGCACTCAGATACTGCTTGCTGTGAGAGAGCAACGGTTCCATAATAACAAGCTCGAATAGTTTCGAAACAGCACTCAGCGATGTAATTCCACGATAGTTATCCACGGCTCGTTTGCTTCCCTTTTTGTGGACAGGAAACATGTGTGCACATTTCCAGAAGGATGGAAATATACCACTGGAGAGAGACATACGGAATAGACGGTGAAGTGGAGTTAACAAGCAAGCAATATGTTTCTTCAAAAACACGGACGGAACTCCATCGGGTCCAGGGTTGAAGGACGATTTGAGCTGCGTTGCAGCGTTAGAAATCATCTCAACGTTGTCATCAATTGCACCCAGCGTTTGACCAATTAGTGGGATGTTCCTGGCTGGAGGGAAACATGGTCGTCACTTAGTCTCTCAGTGAACACACTGGCAATATTGACAGAAAAAAGGCGGCAAATATCCTGCGGAGTAGAAGCGACTTCACTGTTCAATTCCATTGACGATGGGAGGCCAGATTCTCTGCGTTGCTCGTTCACGTAGTTCCAGAAGGATTTCGGGTGAAGTTTAAGGTTACGCTGAATACCTCGTTGAAATCGCAGAAAGCATCGACGACTGGCTCGCTGATACTCGTGATTAAGCCTCACGTAGTGATGTTTCAGAGGAAGCGTGCGATACTTCGTAAATCTTCTCAATGCTGCTCTCTTGGTCGACTTCAACCTACACAGCTCAATCGTCTGTCAGGGAGGGTGAGAGTCTTTGCGTTGAATTCTTTTCGGGACGTGTCTGTCAATGACATATGTCAAGACATGAGAAAAAGTTTGCGCAGCGGCCTCAACGTCGTCATGATCGAGAATGTTCTCCCAGTCCATGTTTGACAACACATCTACAATGCTTCGATGGTCGACCTTTCGAAAGTCATTAGAAACTGCAGCAGGAAGACTATCGAAATCACGAACGAGATTGTCCTCAACAGTGACAATCAGAGGAGGGTGGTGCGGAACAAGCTTAACTAGTGGACAAGGTGCTGTGGAAATGAACGGAGCATTGTCCTGAGTGCTCACGAAGCAGAGGTCCAAACTATGGTTGTTCTCGTTGACTACGCGGTTAATTTGAGAAAGCGTTGCTACGCTATTGTTATCGAGAAGGCCGATAGCTCCTGCATGAAATACAGAACGTTCTGGATCTGGATAGAGGAAGTCGCTATGGGATGGTCTCCACGAAATGCCTGCTAGGTTAAAGTCCCCAAAAATGAATAGCTCATCAATTGGAGTCGCTCTTTCCATTACTGTGAAGACTGATTGACAGTGAGTCTCGATGAGTTCAAGATCACGAACTCGATCTGGAGGCATGTACAATGCGCACAAAAATAATGTGCGATCGCCCAGTTTAATGGCTGTCCAAACTAGACCTGTGCGCCGCCGCGCCACGCCGCCGCCGCCGACGATTTTCATACGCCGCCGCCGCCGATGAAATTGAGCCGGCGCGCCGCCGCAGTAAAATAGTTCACACCGCCGAATAAATTTATGTCACGCCGATGAAAATACCGCAACATCTTTTCGGTAAAATGCATCTTGAACGCACGCTCATTCGTGGCTACTTAAAATCAGATCTACTCTAAATTGAGTAACACAGCCAGAACTGTTATTTCTTCTGATTCCCATAAATAAATAAAATTTGGAAATGAGTCAAAAATACACAAATGGGCAAACATTTCGTTTCCTTTATTTTTCTCTTTGGGATTAATAAACCAAAAACTATATCAAGCATTTTATTTTAGAGCAAACATAATGCAAAACAATTACCTCTCAATACAAATGATTTGTTTTTCATCGATCTTGTTTTCCGTGCTGAGCACCAATGCCACCGACGCCAGTGAGGCAGCGACCCATCGACCCATCAACTCATGAACGGGGAAACAACGGCCAGGGTGGCCAGCAAACCGGGGAAACCGGGAATACCGGGAAATATCCGGGAATTTGAAAAGTAACCGGGAAAACCGGGAAAAACCCGGGAAGAGATCCGGGAAAAATAAATTAACCATATCATGGAACAAATTTTTACACCAGAATTTCAGAATAAACCATTAAAATAAAGTGATCCTTTACCAAATGAATGTCTTGCTCTATTTGCTGCATGGTTTTTTTTCTGTTTCCCGTCTTATTGTTTTTAGAATTTAATCACTCAGCAATATTGCAAATTGATTTTCGTCGTTTCATTTTCAGATGTAAAGTGTATGGTCCTTGAAAGAAAATATTGAAGATGCTGGACTTTGGAAACAAATATTTGTAAAAACCAAAACTGAAATATTATTTTCCAAGGTTTGAATTTTTCGTTGCTCAAAATGCTCATGGTATGAATTCCAGAATTAACTTGGAACTCTGCTCTAAATTATCATGGAATTTTCGGCAATTAACTAGAAAACACTCCACGTAATAATTACCGTTAATTTCTTTTTGGGATTTCCTTGAAACCCCTTCTAAGAATTGAATTTAAATCCTTCTTAGAATTCCCTTGAACCTATTCGGAGATTTTGATTCCTTTAGAAATCTTTTCAAAAATTTATTTTAACTCTATTCAAAACAGAAGAAATCTTTCAAATTTTTATTTAGAAACCGTTTGGAGTATTTTAAAGAATTTGTTTCTAATTTTCAGCAAATTATTGCCAGAACACTCTTAGAACTCTGTTTCTTGTTGAATTCTGATCACAATTCTCTTGGAATTCTTCTTAAAATGCATCTGTCATTTTCCTCACGATCCCCATACAAGTCTCCTCGGAATCACGAAGGATTTTTCCTTAAAGTTTTTTTTTTCACAACTCCTTTTGAAATCTTCTAAAATTACCTTCAATTTAATTTAGAACTTGCATTCTTCCTCCAAATTCATCTTACAATTTCTAAGGACTTCATGCCAGAATAATTCTGGAGATCTGCTCAGAACTTGTCCTTCGAAAACTGTGTGGGAATCCTTCTCAATATTTGTTTGAAATCAACGCTTTTAATTCTTTTAAATTTTAATAAAAAAAAAAACCAGGGCATGTCCGCAAGATTCTATAGATGGTTCTGTAATTTTTTATAACCACTTTTTTTCAAATCTGTGGTCTTGAAAATTTTCAAAATCTCACATTTTAATTATGTTTCTACAAAGATTGCTATTAATCACAAATTTTGAAGAAAAGTTTCTTCTTATATCACTTTTTTATCCTTTCAATAAATTCCTTTCAGCACGTTTTTTTTTAAATACGTTCAATTTCGTTATTTGTTGAAAATTAACAACTGGGAAATTTTTAAGGTTTGAACCGGGAAAACCGGGAAAAAACCGGGAATTTCAAAATGAAAATTCAGTGGCCACCCTGAACGGTTTTACTTCCTTTGCGAAGGAAGACGTGATCAGAGATGGTATGCCTCAGAACATCCCAGCGGCGCCGACTGGGATTAAACCCAGGCCTGCTGGGGTGAGAGGCAATCACGTTTACCACTACACCACCGGCACCGCTACCCAAACAACGTTGTAGGTGGAGATATTCTATGCTTTTGGAAAATTACAAAGCTGCAGTATCCTTGCATGAAATCCAACAAGGCTCCAGGGGTCGATCGCATATCAGCAGAGATGCTCAAAGCTGACTACATGCTGTCCGCTCAAATGTTGCACCAACTATTATGTAATCTCTGGGACACCGCGACTTTTCCAGCCGACTGGATGCAGGGTGTCTTATTGAAGGTCCCAAAGAAGGGGGCTTTGACTGTGTGCGACAATTGCCGAGGCATCATGTTATTGTGTATTGTTCTCAAAGTTCTGTGCACAGTTAACCTGAATCGGATACAGGAGAAGATCGACGCGACTCTCTGGCGGTAGCAAGCAGGATTCTGATGATCTTGTGTATACCATATTGTCACACTCCGTATCATCCTGGAGCAGGTCAATGAATTCCAAGAGTCCCTTTATTTGGTATTCATTGACTACGAAAATGATTTAGACCGACTCAATCACGAGAATCTGTGGGGCGCCCTGAGATGCAAGAAAGTCCCGGATAAAATCGTCAACCTCATCGAAGCGCAGTATGAGGCTTTCACGTGCAGAGTTCTGCATAACGGAGCCTTGTCCGACCCTATCCGGGTAGTCGCTGGTGTGAGACAAGGATGTATACTATCACCGCTACTGTTTCTCATCGTAATCGGCGAGATCATGGTGGGTGCAATTGACCGTGTACCGAACCGTGGGCTGCTTTGGCAGCCTATCACCATGGAGCATCTCAACGACTTCGATTTGGCTGATGATGTTGCTCTACTAGCACAACGGCGCTCTGATATGCAGAGTAAGCTCAATGACATAGCCGAACGCTCCTCTGCGGCAGGTCTCACCATCAACGTCAACAAGACCAAATCGTTGGATATCAACACGGGCAACCCTTCCAACTTTACGGTAGTGGGGCAAGCAGTGGAGAAGGTCGAAAGTTTCCAATATCTTAGCAGCCAAATAGCGTTGGACGGCGGGACCAAGAGCGACATAGGTGCACGAATCAAGAAGGCTAGGGCTGCCTTTGCGAGTTTACGAAACGTATGGAGATCCAACCAGATAAGTAAACGCACCAAAATCCGAATTTTCAACTCGAACGTGAAATCTGTGTTGTTATACGCCAGCGAGACGTGGTGTGTATCAGCGGAGAACACTCAGAAGCTGCAGGTATTCATCAACCGATGCCTGCGGTATATAATTCGTGCCTGGATGCCTCACAACTTGATCTCGAATGCCGAGCTCCATACTCGATGTCATCTGAAGCCGATAGCAACAGAAATTCGTGAGCGAAAGTGGAGGTGGGTCGGCCACATACTTCGACAAGGCGGGAACGAAATCTGAAAGCAAGCGCTGGATTGGAATCCGGCAGGACATCACAGCAGAGGCAGACCCAGGGGCGGCGGAGCCTCAACAAGGAAATAAAGCTAGTCGATAGGGCCCAGGTCAAGACAAAAGCGAGCAGCCGCCCAGGATGGAAGTCTTTCGCGTTGACCCTTTGCACCTCCGGTGGTGTACAGGACCCTTAAGTAAGTATCCTTGCCCCGTAACGTGGGTAGATCACCTTTTCGTGGTACGTTACGGGATAAAAGATCTACCACCGATTCCTAGTCCTGACTACTTCAAACTAGGGGAACAGGATTTTTCAGTAATCCAAGGAACACATCTTAGTCCTTGTTACTTTTCATGCCTTGTTGATAGTGACAAGACTCGGCTTTGTCTACCGAGGATGATCTTGAAACAAGGCAAAAAATGAGTTAGTTGTCTTCATCTATGTGATGCCTAATCTTCTCTTCGTTGTTCCCTAGTTTGAAGTGGTTAAGACTAGGGTTCTGATGCATCGTCATTATCGGTGTCATACCTTAATTTTGTTGCTAAGGAATTCAATTTTGACTGACAAAGGGGTGCACCTTTGGAGGGTGTTTCAACACTCCGAAGGGTATAAATAGCGGGACCTTTCAATTAGAGTCGGATCCTTGCGATGAATGCAAGAGTGGCAACTGTAAAAAAATCGAATACTTCATCATTTCTCAATAGTGATGGAGTAATACGACATGCACTAAACTAAGGACACGGGATATACTACAATAGATCAATTTACTGGTCGCAGTAGTGTTAGGTCCCGAACAGAGGAAAAAAAAAAGTATCCTTGGTTGGCAGCCTTGGTTCGCAAGGTTTTGTGTCCCAGACACCCAGAATGCACGTATATTCAAAGTTGTTTTCGTGATATACAAACATATATACAAACAAACAATTCGTATATAATGCAAAGAAATGGCTTATACGTACAAAAGTGGAGGCCATATACGTGCATATTTTAATTTAATTTTAAAAGAGTTGATTTAACATCATATACGATTTAATCTGTAATAATAAATTCATTTTGAAAAGTCTTACGATGTAATCCGATTTAATTTGTGATACAGTACGATGGAAAAATGAGTCATCGCATATTTGTCGGAAATTTGCATTCTATACGATTTAACTTAAACATAACGCGAGGTATGCCATTCTTATATGCGATTTTGACTAAAACTGTAACAATTTACGATACTGTCTGTACATTATTATACGACTTCTGGTTGTCTGGGGTGGCACCACCACCAGCACGCCAAGTGAACGAGTTTTTAACACAGCTGGGCTGACCGTATCTGCATGTCGGCCAGGCATCCACCCTAACAATGTGAATAAAACAATCTCCATTCATGACAATTACAGTATTTGCAAAAATAGAGTTTTGCAGTAAGCAGTGGCTGTTAGGAAATGCAACAGATTGCTATTATATACTATCCACCCCTACATAACGTACTTTTCTTATACTTAACAAAAGGCTTGTAACACCGTATGACTCCACCCCCTGCAATTTTAACAAGCACTTGACATACTTTTATAAACAAATTCTACATGCACGGCCAATGAAAACGCTCAACATTGAGTAAGAGTTATTCATATTTGAGTTTAGGTTACTCAAATTCGTGAAAACGTAGGTCACTCACAGAATAAGTCAATTTCCCCACACTTTTCCGAGGAAAACTTCTCGAATACGAGGAAAACTGATTGTGGTTTTAGTCTGTCTACTAGTACACTTCTAACCTGTGTATAATTTTCTTAAATTTTCCCCATATTCGAGAAGTTTTCCCCGGGAAAGTGTCGGAAAATTTACTCATACTATGAGTGACTTAAGTTTTAGCGATTTTGAGTAATCTGAACTCAAATGGGGGTAGCATTTTTTGTCGATGTGCAATTGGCTTGGGAAGTATTTTTTTTCTAAATCATTAAAAATAAACTCACGCCGACCAACGCCGCCACGCCGCCGCCGCCGAAAGCAAACGGCGTGACGCCGCCACGCCGCCGCCGCCGGCAGAAAACAACATATCACGCCGCCGCCGAAAATATTTTGATCGGCGCACAGGTCTAGTCCAAACCTGTTCCACACTCTTCCACGATTCATTTTCGATTGCTCTCGCCTCCAATCCGGAACGGACAACCACAAGAACGCCACCACCAGTAGATTTTCGGCTGTTGTTTGGATTCCGATCGCAACGAAAAACATCATAATCGGATCCGAACACCTGGCTGGAAAGCGTTCGCGAATCGAGCCACGTCTCGCATAGGACAAACACATCATAGCAACGATCCGATACAGCAAGCCGGTAGTCGTCAACATCAGAATTCATTCCGCCGGCGTTTTGGAAGAAAATCACGATGTCCTGCTTGCGGCTTACAATCGAACGTCTGTTCTCCCTGGAAATCACGGAAGCATCAGGCAGCGAATGAACATTAACAATACCATGCGGATACTCGCCATAGTGACTGGGTTGGAAGACCCCCTCTCCACATCCGACTACAGGTCCGGAACGACTATGGTGAGCGGCGGCAGCAAATGGCTGGACTGAGACGGAGGGATTAGGGGCTTCCACGAGGCTTTCTACGGCGCGTTCCGGGCTCCGAGGTACGAGAGTTGATTCGGCGGCATTCAAGGTGCTGAAATTTGGATCGGCATCAGACATCGTATTTGCGCTATTAATTATGTACTCGCCTGTTCTAGCAAGTTGGAAGACCCCCAATCCACATCTAAAGTCAGGGCCAGGACGACTATGATGAACGCTGACAGGAATGAGCACGACTGAGTTAGAGGAACCGGGGGCTTCCATAAAGCTTTCCACGATGCGTCCCGGTTGCAAAGCAGATTGGTTCATCCAGAGTTCAGAAGACATCGACGTCGTTTTCAGAAGGCGAGGTTGGATCGGATGGTAGCGTTAAGTATTCACTGCTGGAAGCGGAAGGTGGCTCAGAAAAAGAAGGTTTTGGAACGTATCGATACTTGCCTGTAAGTACAGGCTGGAAGACCTCGTCACCGATTCCAAAACCAGGGCCAGGACGACTTCTGATGATTAGATCTACAAACAGCTCGACTGGTTCGGAGGGATCAGAGGCTTCCGAAGCGCTGTGTTGTTGCGTCCCAGATTCACCCAAAAGCCCGGAAACCCGGTATTTCTGACACCTTGAATATTTTGGATTGAAATCGCAAGGATAAATCGGATTGAGGATGACGCGGAAAGTGGCGGGTGTACGGGTGTTTTGTGTTCATAGGATAAAAGTCCTGTGTTTTAGGGTATTATTATACCCTCAAAGGTAGACCAGAAAGCTAGCCTTTCTTGATGTGAAAAGCAACGGTCTATCAGCGGCCGGAACCGGTGGGGAACATTGTTGGAGACCGACTATAGAGGATGATGAATCGACTTCTGTAGTTTGTTTTTTGTGAGTTGCAGCATTATATGAATTGAGGGCACTAATGGGGTCTGATTAACTGCCTCTTCCTCTTGACCTCACTCTAGAACCTAGATTTCGTATTTAGATCTATAAGTGAACTGCTGGTCTGAGTTCCTCTGGTATGTTCAATTAGAGGATGTTCCTGAATATACAGTCAAACAGCACGTAATGTTGTGAACAGCTTCAATGACAGTTATCCAGCAGTGCTCCCATTTTATTTACAACAATCCAATGCATACGATATTGTGCCGAAGGTGTGCCGCATCTAATTTCGACACAATGTGCTGAGTGACTTACCCCTTGAGTTTGGCAGATTCTTTTCTGACACAAACCATTTTTCCCACTATGCGGGGTTTTTCAGTATGCATGATAATATAAAATGCTAGAGATGAAACAGTTTCTCGAACGTTTTCTCAAAAGATAGGGATGGATAATAACATGTCCATCATTGATAGGTTCCCTGCTGAAAATTTCACTCTCACTCCTATCAATAATACCCTCTATCACCTATCTATATTTTTTTATATTACTGATAGTATCGTTGATAGAAGCAGTTGTGATAGAGATAGGTGTGAAAATGATAACTGATAGGGATAATTTTGATGCCTCAGAGTGAAGTGACGTTAAAATGGACGACCGCGGTGAAAATTTAAGCATAAGTGTTCGAATGAGGAAACCTTACATAGCATTTCCGGCATTCTATCACTCAAATTCTTAAAACATGAATCGCTCTTCCGTTCACTGTCAACCATCAAGCTGTCAAACTCGCTGCATGTGATCATGGCCTACAGAGTTTTCTCTGCCCTTACAGTGCAATCACCATACAGAAATATATTCGCTATATTCATAGTTTTGCGGATAGAATCTCGGGAACCAATTGAGCTGTCAAATAGCGGAACCAATCGAGCAAATCACGACCAACAACAGAAAAGAGCACATCAGCTATTGCGAACAAAATTTCAGAAACTGTTTTCTCGTGACTAAAGGATCACCTACACAAACTAACGCCATCTTTAGTTTGTAGAAAATTTCCCTTATCCGATGATGCTGGTAATTTACCTTCGATTGGCGAGGAAAGAATAATCAACGTTTTGTTTATAAAAGTTGATAGTACCTTTTCAATTGTTGGTTTACAATATATTGAAATGGTTCCGCTTTTTGATAGATCGAATTTCTATCCGCCAGACTATGAATATAGCAACTATATACAGAAAGGCTTGAGAAGTCTATCACAGTCAAAGAATATAATTTTGCAGTTGTCACAGTCACTTAAACTGTAGGTAGTGCGATCACGTTGCCAGACAAATTTCAACAGTCAAATATTGAACACTCTGTGGCTGTCAAACTGTGACAGAGAAACTGGCGAGAGGGGGCGTCACATCTAAATCTCAACTCTAGATGCTCGAAAAATCTCACGCCAGCAAATCAATCTACGAAAAATCTTGTGTCATTTCTCGCATCTACTTGCATCGTGCGTGATCTTTTTACAGGAAATCTCCAGAATCGTCATCAATATTCTTTCTATTTTCCTTTTCGGAAACTGGCCAGTCTAATCGATTCTTCAGAAAGTTTTTTTTTTTACTTTCTCCGGAAGATCTAACCTGATGGTGTATTTTCTATATTCCCCAGTCCTGGAAATTTAGTTTAGTTTTCTTGGAATGTTTACCTCATTAGGTGGTTTCCTATTACTTCCACCGGAAGAGTCCTCCACCTTCTCCTGGAATTTGATTCTGGCTTTTCTAGACTTGATGTGGGAGTTTCTTCTGACTGACATTGGCCAATTCTAACGATTTATTTTGAAAGCTCCTCCCGAGTTCCTCTAGAGGTCCTGTTGACAATACCCGAAAATGTCAGCTGCCTTCTTCTTGAAGTTTCTCTTAACTTTTTCAGAAAATTTCTCCCGGCTTTCCCCGGTAATTTCTTCCGTCTTGGATGTCGAGAGTCTGTCAGCTTACTCTGGAAGTTTCGTCTAACTTTCTCTAACTGCTATGTAAGGTCATTCCAATCGCTCGAATAAAAATCCATTAGAAATTCATTTTATTTTTTAATTTCTTCAGAGTCAATTTTCCGGGAATGTTATGTTTAGAACTTTTCCGGAAAGAATGCATATTTAGCATAATTTTTATGGAATTTGGTGAAATTACAGTCAACTTTCCTTAATTCGATGTTGAAGGGAGAATATAGAATTATCGACTTATATAATTAAGTAAATATAATACTGGAATATCCCCAAGTAACCAAAAGTTCCGCATTCAACGATTGAAATCACTTCCAAGTTCCATAAAATTAAAATAAAGTTCCAGCCGAACCTTCAAGTTTCATAAAGTTAAAATAAAGTTCCGACAGAACTTTCAAGTTCAATAAAGTTCGAATAAAGTTCGAATAAAGTTCCGACAGAACTTTCAAGCACGCTTTCAAGCCAAGTGAAGCAATCCGCACAAGTTTTTATTAGTAACAAAATTTAATGTACGTAAATATGAAATGATCAGTGGCCCGAATAAATCATAATTCTTATATTTATATTTATGCATTGCATCAACATTCTATCCAAACATAAAAAATCAAAAAGTAATTTCCTGGATACCAACCCGTGAATTCGGCATGTGATCTACGATTGCTAACTACTGTGCCACAAGTGTGTTGGAATAACATGCGGACAAACACCAATTTAAATTCATCAAGGTGTTGTGTTTCGTATTCAAGTCAGTCAGCTGGCACTGAAAACTCCAACAGTAGGCGGGACAACAGCTCACTTTAATATATCTCAGATGACGTAGCGGTTCGTGCTGGGGCTCTCACGCAGAAGGACTGGGTTTAAATCTTCAAACAACTCCAATTCGACTACTAATTCTGATAAATCAATACACTTTAATACCTTTCTTTAGAAATAACTTTCATAAAATAGCGAATTTTCTAAAAGTTCCGTTCAAGTTCCGCCGGAAGTTGCTTAGAATGCTGTTCAATTATGGTACCGGAACTATCAAGTTTTTATAACGACTTGAAAATGAGGCTGCTTAGAATTCTATAGAGACCACCTTCAACAAAGCTGCTTAAGCCACAAATAGCCTTTTATCAGAACTTTTGGTTACTTGGGTCTAGCCTTATTAACTCATATGGTCAAGGTATCAAAGGTTCTGGTCATTTATGGATGTGACTCTATCCTGAGGATGTCCGACCAATACGACGAATGGCCATTAACCCAGACTTAAATAAATATGTTAACACGCTTCCCTACATAGTTGTTATGTTTTTAGGATTTTAAACACTTCAATATTTGTTCTAACTATGTGGACGTTCCACAATATTGGAAATTTATCCATGTTTGGAATATTTTAAAATAATCGCCTACCCCTAGAAGATTTTTATTAATCCACGATTATAAAATTTGCTTGACATTAAATCTCAAAATTTATAAATTTTTAAAAATTTCTAACTTCAGAAAATGCACTTGGAGTTCTCCTCAATATTCACTTTGTACTATCCAGAAATTCCTGTGGCCCTTATGCAGGAATTTCTTTTAAGTTTTGCTCAGAACACCCATAAATTCTTTGCAATACTCTTCATAGTTTGCTTAGAACTCTTCTTTAAATTTTCTATGAATTATCACTGACACATGATTACAACTCACATGAAATGTTCCTTGGAATCAACCTTGGAATTCAATACCAACGAAATTTTCCTCGGGATCATCTTCAAACGCTTCTCAGTAAGAAATCCTTTGGAATTATTTTCAGAATTTTCTAAAAATTCATTTTAGCCCTTTGAATTTTACTCCTTCCCTTGGAATTCTACTCACTTTGAAAGTTTCCTAAGAATTCACTTGCTGTGAAGTAACAAATTCCATAGATCAGGAGTGATTTGAGATTTGGGCGTAATTGCTTTTGTAAACAAACACGTCAATCGCGAATTTCTAGCGAATAACCCAACAAACAATTTTAGTTGCAGACTAGCTTATACAGGCAAAAATTAACTGTATAAGCCAATTTTTGGCTGTATAAGCTAATCTGCAGCTAAAATTGTTAGTTGGGAAAAGCTCAATCTCGTGAACAAATTATACCAAATGATAGAGAAATTATTCCTCTACGTGATAGGTTTATTAGTTTTCGAGATCGCGTTTTTATTCACAATAAATCAGCGATTGACGTGTTTGTTTACAAATGTAATTACGTCCAAATCTCAAATCACTCCAGAGATGTCTCTTTTAAAAATATTTGTTTAATCACAGTAGGCATTGGTTGCCAGGATAAGTTCATTTGTTTACATCACGGCATCAGCGGAGCAAGCACGTCCCGATTCGATCCTGCACGCTCGAAACGAAAATCCCGGTCTATCCGCTCCTGGGCAGGAATTTTATACCTCGATTGACCGAAAGAGTGTCCCGGAAGACTTTAAAATAAAAAAGAAGTAGAAATTCCTCTAATAAATGATTGTCTGGCAAGCAATCTGCAGAACAACTTTGTGGACTGAAAAGCGAAACTTTCTAGGACCACGAACCAGCAAATTTACCAACCTACGGAAGAACCTACTGCCTTTTCTGGAGCAGCATGAGGTGGATTGCCTATTCTGACCAGATTTGGCAAGCTGTAACTACTCAAATTCCACCAAACAGTGGTATAGCGAAAAGTGGCGTCACTGTGGTTCCCAAGGAGATGAATCCGGCCAATACTCCGGAACTAAGGCCAATTGAGGAATCCTGGTCAATTGTGAATCACATACTGAAGAAAAAGGGTGGAACTGCAATTGAACTTGGAAACAACCTTGGAATTCAAGCGGAAATGAAATTTGGCAGCCAAGCAAGTGGGAACAGGGCTCGTGCAAAACATGATGGGCCGTGTACGAAGAAAAGTTCGAGCAATGGCCTATGGTAAGAAGGAAGACTGAAACAATGATCCTACAATAAGCAGAATACCTACTTATGTATAGCTGTTACATTGAACTATGAAAAATAAAACGCATTTTTAAACTCGAACAAGACTTTCATGAGCACTTTTAATGAGACTCAAGCCCAATAACAATATTGATAAAACTGACAACTTATTAAAACCCGGCGATAGTTTTGCAACCGGCTACTACGATTTCCCTCAGTTTGCTCCACCAGACTACATGTGGCAATGCGCGACCAAAGACCAGAAATAGCCAATGGGGTAATGCAACCTGAGTGCCTTCCTCTGCCATCGCCATCCCCACCAATAACGCACCCAAAGCGGGCGAACTGACATTCACACACACACACACAGATACAGTTAAAGACAAAGTTAAATTACAAAACTTTTTTAATAGCCAATCAAAGCGAGTTCGATTTCCTTTGAAATATTTTTATTTTTCTCCGTTCTGTTTGACTCTTGCCTCTCCTGTCTGGGTGAGGGGGGGGGGGGGAGGGGCAGTCTGCAAGGGAGGAAAATCCCAGCCTCGTCGATTGAGTGGTGTGGACGGGTCCGTTTGAGTCGTGTTTGAATACTTTCCTCATTTCCACCTTATTTGGGCCGACATCGGATGCTAATTTACGATATTAAAATTTTATGTTAAGTAGATTGAAGTTTCTTCAAGCGATGCGGCTGTAGTGAGACGGAGGTTCGGTTGGGAGTTTTTGTTGATTTGAGCGCGTTCTCCGGGCAAGGGGGTTTCAAACTTTCCCGGCTTTTAATTGTTTTCAGTTGTTTGTCAAACGTCAATCGATCTGAAGGATTCCAGTTGTATGCGATTCATTGATGGTCTATTTGAAATGAGGTTCCTTCGCAAGGTGATGAGCATCGTCATTAGCATCGTCACCAGAAAACAGAATCCTTAAAACCGGTGTTCCATAGTTTTTTTACCCATAAATTGGAAGGGTGCACACTCACAACACAACTGTTAATGTAACCGTACGTTCTAAGCGAGCACAGTTATAACAAGAGCCTTGATATGAGAATGACGATGTTGATGAAGATGATGCCACCATGTATCCTAACAACAATCAGGGAGAAAGGTGAAAACACAGAGGAAATAAATAACGGCACACGTCCCGCTCGCGCTCTGCTGCACACCCGACACTCGGCACAGACAGGATCATGTTTGACACATATGCAGTTGTGGTTTAGGTAAGGTTAGGACACCAATCTGGAGAATGATGGCACGATTAAGAGTAGCACCCGTCGAATACCACGTGGTTGCCTGGCGGCTAATGTTAGTCAGCGAGGATGTGGAAGAATCAAGGAATCTTGCACCGTTACACTTCATAATGTTATCTTGTTTTACCTTTTCTCCGGAATGGAGGGCAGGTAGAAGATTGAATCAGTGATGATGTATTTTTCTTTTTCTTTTTGAAGCCTGTTTGGTAGTGCGGTTAGGATGAAATTAACACCTGCCGTTATTTGTACATGTTCCCAGATAATTAGGGAAATCGCGAAGGGTTTGGTTTGGATCGACACATGTCAACCAGTCGAGCGAAATAAAATGTGGCATTCAGTAGAATCCTCAAATCGATCTCAACTTGCGACTCCAAAAGCTCCTTAAGATTCATGAGTTTTGAAGACCTGTAAATTAGGTGTGGCCAAAGAGTCGTGAGATCTAAATGTTGATTAGTATTTAGATTATAATTCTTAAATTCAAAAACCAAGTTCCAGGAATGAGAATGGACCCAGCGTAGTAATGGTTAGCATCCTCTCTTCCCTGATCAAGTCACGAACGATACAATATGTGTTGAATTTATTATTATTAATGTATGTAAAGGGTGATACGGTCAAAATTTGGTCAAGGGAAAACGCGTGTAAATCGGTGGAATCGTTTATTAAAAAAATCAAATTAAATTTCTTTTTCAAGTTCAATTAGTATAAAATTCAGGAAAAATATTCAGTTAGGCTTCCGCTTTTCCAAATCCGAATTGCCGGGCCTTACGCTTGACCCCTGCCATCAGATTTTGTACAGCCACCTTGTCCACCTTCTTCGCCGCAGAAAGCCAGTTTGCCTTGAACTGATGCTCGCCCTTAGCAGTTTTTTTGGTCTTCTTTAGGTTCCGCTTGACAATAGCCCAGTATTTCTCAATTGGGCGGAGCTCTGGCGTGTTGGGAGGGTTCTTGTCCTTGGGAACCACCTGCACGTTGTTGGCGGCGTACCACTCTATGGCCTTTTTACCGTAATGGCAAGATGCCAAATCCGGCCAAAACAGTACGGAACAACCGTGTTTCTTCAGGAAAGGCAGCAGACGTTTATTCAAACACTCTTTCACGTAAATTTCTTGGTTGACAGTCCCGGAAGCTATGAAAATGCTGCTTTTCAAGCCACAGGTACAGATGGCTTGCCAAACCAGATATTTCTTTGCGAACTTTGACAGTTTCATGTGCTTGAAAACATCTGCTACCTTTCCCCTTCCTTTTGCCGTATAAAACTCCTGTCCCGGAAGCTGCTTGTAGTCGGCTTTGACGTAGGTTTCGTCGTCCATTACCACGCAGTCAAACTTCGTCAGCATCGTCGTGTACAGTCTCCGGGATCGCGCTTTGGCCGTCGTATTTTGTTTATCATCGCGATTTGGAGTCACTACCTTCTTGTAAGTCGATAGCCCGGCTCGTTTTTTGGCTCGATGCACGGTTGTAGACGATACACCCAGCTTATTTGCGGCATCTCGGAGAGAGAGGTTAGGGTTTCGCTTGAAACTACCGGCAACTCTCTTTGTCGTCTCAGCGGCTTCCGGTTTTCGATTTCCCCCCGATCCAGACTTCCTGGCTGTCGACAAACGTTCCCCAAACACTTTAATTACATTTGTAACGGTTGATTTGGCAACTTTTAGCGATTTTGCCAACTTTGCGTGCGAGTAGCTCGGATTTTCGCGATGCGCGAGCAAAATTTTGATACGCTGCTCTTCTTGCTTGGACGGCATTTTGACAACTGAAGAGTGAATTCCAAATTAAAAATAGGAGCAACATTCTACACACACACACCTTCAAAATGAGGGGTGTTCAGGTTTTTTAAATGCAAAATTGAAAGAAATACGTCAAGTTGATATTGACCAAATTTTGACCGTATCACCCTTTATGTATGTAAGGCAGCCACCATCCCTTCGAAGATCTTGTCTTGTACTTATGCAGCTCAACTTAATAGCAAGATCAATTTGAGCTACCGATCTGAATTCACAATATCGCTGTATAAAGGGCCAAAACGTTTAGGTACATACTCTCAGCTTCGCGTAATTTTCATAAGTGCAACCCAAAATTCCCTTGCAATTGATGCCAACATGTTCAAAGCGAGGAATATTGTAAACATATCTAGTAACAGCATTAAACGCTAGTTGTAATTTTCGAGTATTATTGTAGGAAGTAGATTTATATAGCATAGTTGAATAGTGGAACTAGAAGGCTTTGAGCCTATTTCAATCGAATATGTTTAGGAGTACAGTCTCTCAACAGCACTTATGAATGCAGACCAAAAAATACCTTTTTTGAAACACTGTTTAGTTGTGCAGTCCAGTTCAAATGTGAGTCCATAAATATTCCCAAATTCTTAACAACGTCTGAATATGCTATTGCGGTATCACCTATCATAATGCAAGAAGCATCTGAAATGTTTACTGATCGATTTTTAAATATGATTGCTTGAGTTTGTTTGCATTTAATTGTGAGCCGTTTGTTACACTCCACTCACAAATTTTTGAAATATCCTAATTACTACAACGAACGATATTTTGTAAATTTTCGACTTTACCTCAAAGGTATAAGAGATGGTTAGCACAATAATCTAAATTACTTGGAAGGTAATTGATGAACAAAGAAAATAACAGTGGACCCAGAACAGATCCTTGTGGGGCACCACTTGTTACATTCAAAAGCTCTGGTTTTGAATTATTGAATTCAACATGTTGCGTTCGTCCCGTACGATATGAAGAAAGTAAGTTTACAGAAGTTGTATCGAGATAGAATATGCTACGTTGTTTATGACATAACAATTTATGATTGATAGAATCGAAAGCTTTACTAAAATCCAAAAGAACTAGAACTGTTAGATTACGTTTGTCAAGTGCAGTTTTTATATCGTTTTCTATTTTAATCAAAGCTGTTGTAGTACTGCATAGTTTGCGATATCCAGATTGCAAAGGACAGAGTAACGTATTATGAATCAGATAATCGTTTAGTTTTTAGTCAGAAGACTTTCAAAATTTTTGGAAATAGCAGGCAGAATGCTAATCGGTCTGTAAAGTCTGGAACGTGCAAAAATTGGTCAACTTCAAATTGGTGTATTTCTGTTAAAATGCACAAAAAACCTTAAATGCTGCATTTGGAAGTTGATTGTATAAACAATACAGAGATGCCAGATTTACAGACATGTCTGTGAATTTACAGACTTTTATTTTTTTCACAGACATTTTTTTCGTTACACACATTTACAGACATTTTAGTTTTTTCACAGATATTTACAGATTTCTGTAATCAAGGAAAAAAATAAAATTTATTGTGCTACAATGTTTTATACCTTTAATCAAATTACACGTGCGATGTATTTTGCAACACGCATTAGAAATTCGCGCGTTTTCAAATCCACCACATGAACGAGCTGTCACTGTTATACAGTGGTGACCCGAATGTGTCAGCTCCCGATTTTATCCACCCCCGATTTTGTCAGCTTTTTGACCCGATTTTGTCAGCCTATATGATTCAATTAGTTTTGGTTGAGGTATTTTATTGATTGTCGAGCTCAATAATGACATTTTTCGAGAATTAAATGTGCAGTGGTGGCAAGATCAAAGCAGGGGGGAGGGGGTTGAGGGGCTAGTTGAAAATTATGTACGTTATGTATGTTTTTTATAGTAAGGAAAGCTTTAAAAGCCCGGCCTGTCACTGTGTTGCGTGTTTGTTCTCCTTCTGGCACAGTGTGGAACTCTTAACCTAAGAGGAAGAGATGACAATTGGCTTCTTCCTCTTTTATTTCTATCTCTATCTCTATCTTTATCTATCTCTATCTCTATCTTACGCACATGAAATCGGCCAATCAGGAGCTGGTTCACGTTTGACAGAAAAGTGGTTCATTTTCCCCCCCCCCCCCGTATTGTCACCTCTTCTCTTAGCTCTTAACCACTAAAACCTTACTCGCCTCTAGCCACTATCCCCCCGGAACTCCCATAGAGTATTTCGTCGGGGGGGCTGTGCTCAAGCACATCTCTTTAACTCAGCTAGCCGGCGTTTCTAACTCACTGATCATCTCTCCATTTTCGCTGCAGCTCCGACAAAATTTGCGTCACTGCCCTGCTGACGACGCTCCACGTCCTCTCATCCTGGCACATTTCACTGACGACATTTCTCGCGCTAAAGGCCGGCATCTCCACTCGCACTGCCTCAAATCTTGAATCTTGAATCGTTCCACCAGTAAGCTGGGCGCCGTCTGTTCCTTGGTTCCGATTTCCTCGGCATAGTTGTGTCGCATGCCCTCGTTAACGATTCGGTCAATTCGTCCGCGCTTTGGTCTGGGACGCTGCTGTCTACCCGGAGAGCTTCTACAAAGAAATCCTTGTCGAATGCTTTCGTCTTCCACCTCCGCTTGCTTACTTTCGTTTTCCACATTGCCGTAGGTATCCGTTGGCCAAAGCTGTACCTAATCGTCTGATGGTCACTATGAGTGTACTCCTCACACACTCTCCAGTTCATACTTGCCACTAACGACGGACTCCAGAAAGTGACGTCGATAATGGATTCCCTTCCATCTTTGCGGAAGGTGCTGATGGTTCCTTCGTTGGCCAGACAAACGTCCAACTTGGCCAGAGCTTCCAGCAGGCTATACCCTCTTGCGTTGGTACATCTGCTTCCCCAGTCCACTGCCCAAGCATTGAAATCTCCTCCAATGACGATTGGTCTCCGTCCGGTGAACTCCCCGGTGAGTCTATCTAGCATCTGGTGAAACTGCTCTATTGTCCATCTCGGCGGTGCATAGCAACTGCATACGAAGGTTCCATTAATTTTGGCGATCACAAAACCTTCGTAAGACCTCGTCACCACTTCTTGTATGGGATACCTGCCCATAACTCATCCCTGCTCTATCGGCCACCCAGTTATCGTTATCGGGAGGGACTCAATACGGCTCCGCAATCATTGCAACGTCGCACTTTGTTTCCGTTGTCGACTGCCACAACAGTTGCTGTGCTGTGTTACAATGATTGAGATTTATTTGGGTTATCTCCATTACAATTGGCCCGTTATCGTCTTTTTGTAAGTTGGGCACCTGAAATTTCCCGTCATATGACCGTTTCCGTCCTCCTTTCTGCAGAGCATGCACCTCGGTTGCTTCATACAGTCTTTAGCAACGTGCCCCTTCGACCGATCTATCAGGGCCTTTGCAGTTTCTCGCCTGGTGACCAAAGTTCATGCACTTAAAGCATCTCTCCATTTGCTTGGTAACCCGAGGGATAGCTTTCAGGGGACAAACTGACCACCCAACCTGGACTCGTCCTGTCTTCAGCAACTCGTTAGCTGCGTCCGCCGCAAGTCGTATCGACGCCGTTTGTGTACCACCGTACGCCTTCCTCAACCGGATTGTCATAGGCACATCTCCCAGATTGCATTGCACCTTCAGCGCACATCGTACCTCGTCTTCCGTTGTGATCTCATCCAGATCCTTGCACTCGACCACTGACTCCTGCGATAAGGCTCTTACGTTCGCGTCCTCGCCAAGAGATTTTTCGACGGGTCCTTTTTCAGCTCGAAGAGCATCTCGCCTTTCTGGGTGCGCCTGGTTTTCACCACGTTCTCGCCTAGTTGCTTCAACTCCGGATCCTCTCTCACTTTCCGGAGGAGTGCTGCGTATGTCGTTTTGTCTTTCGCCTCGATAACCAGAGCGTCACCCTTACTTCTCTCCCTACGATGCCTGGGGTTTTCCTTCTTCTTGACTTCCTTCTTCCTCTCTTCCGTCTTCTTTTTCTTCTCTTCCTCTTCATTCTTCTTTTCCTTCTCCTCCTTCTTGTTCTGTTCCTTCTTCCTTTGTTCCTCTTCCTTCAGTTTTTTCCTCTTCTCCTTCTGGTTTTCGACTTTACGCCAATCACTGTCTTCTCCATCTTCTTGCTCATTGTCCCCGTATACGTCGTCCTTGTGTTATTTTGGGGTCCTCTTCGTCTCCTGGCATTTCCCTATCTCTTTTCTTCGGACGTGGATTCTTTGGTCCCTTCAGCGTCTCCTGCGCTTCAGCCAGCTTTGCATTCTCCTTGGCCTCAAGCAGAGCCTTTTCGGCCACTTTGGCTCTTCTTCTCCATTCTTGCAGTTCCCGATCTGCCACAGCTATGCCGGATTTGATGACCGTTGCTAGTAGCTTGACCTCCTTGTGTATGTTGTTCTTATCCTTCACGAACACATAGAGTTCATCGATCTTCCTCCTAACCTCCGTCATTTTGGTTCTCCCAAGCTGCAATTCTTGCTGTTTGCCACTGCTGGATTTCGGTGTGAATATTTGGCATGGCACCGCACCTAGCTGCTCTCCTTGGGATCCATGCTGTTCCACTTGGGGTATGCTACTACTGGAACTCGCTGTGGTCACCTGGTTCGACGCTGGTGATCTCTGCAACTTTCCGCTTCTTGCGAACACGTTCACTCCTCCGTTTTCACTCGACACCATCAATGTAAGAATGTCTTTCCTTATATGACACTTATGAAAAGTTTGAAATTACTCGGGCTCGTATATATTGAACGATTCCTAAAACATAAATCTTGCATTATCAAACAGCATTTAAAGATATTATGCTTTAAAAAATTAAGCGAAAAAAAATGTCCCGATTTTGTCAGCCCTAAATTCATCAGGGGGCTGACAAAATCGGGACATTACTGTCACTGAAAAAGTTAATGAAATAGAGGGGGACGAAAGTCCAAGATTTATTCAAAATTTGCCAAAAAATACTCTCAAGTTTGATTTATGAGTCGGACACATCAATCTTATCGGATTCATCCGACATAATCGTGCTTAAATCTCTAAAAACAAATACATTCAGGTCACATCTCTATATGTATTATGACAGGTAACGATGACACCCGTTTGTTTATAAGAAAGGAACGTCGATCTTTTCTCGCCAATCGAAGCTTACCTTGCCAAATCAACAAAATGCTCTCCTATTCGATGGTGGAATTGATTTGCGTAGGCGTGCTTCAGTTTGCAAGATAAGCAAGATGTTTGCTGGTCCACTCTTTAGTATTGTTGGTTGGTAAATCTGTTCGAAAATCGTATGTTAAAAAATCATTTATGATGATTCCTTGAAGAGTCCACAAATTGCCAGATGATGGCTGAAATGCCCTATCACTTCAAGTGTTCTAGAGGACAAATTTCGGAAGTGAAGTTGCAGTGAAGTTCCAGTTTCATTGTTGTATGTTTTGTGGCAGCTGTGCTCTTGAAATTTTAAGGTGATAGTTTAGCGCATTACACACATTATAGGAAGTACGGAAACGCATATGTCACGAATCGGAATTCTCCGATATCTCCAATGTCATTACTGATTTCCATCACTACCTCAACAGACTTCCCCAATCTCAGGCATCCGGTGAAGATCAGCA
The DNA here is from genome assembly GCF_037179485.1 of Ochlerotatus camptorhynchus. Lineage (NCBI taxonomy): Eukaryota > Metazoa > Arthropoda > Insecta > Diptera > Culicidae > Ochlerotatus > Ochlerotatus camptorhynchus. The sequence continues at coordinate 228,164 of NW_027040802.1, read as the reverse complement.
TCGATGGCACCTATCGTTTGGTCTTGCGTTTGGTCACGTTTGGCAATCAATTCTGTTGCCAAATCTCCGGGCAAATATCGTTGCTTCCAGAGTTTGAACATGCAACAATCACAAAAGCAGGTGATGTAATTATTTTGCAAAATGTTGCAAATAAATATGCTGCGTTTCAGTAACCCTGATCCTGATTCATCAGCACTTTTTGAGCATGAAGTGTTTAGAATCGTACTTATAAGCTTCTAAATTGTTTTTTTGATTGTCGATTTCTCCATATTTAGGTGGTGAAAGGTTGAATCTCTCACTAAGATGTTCTCGTTCCCCCGCTGCTGACGTGCAAAAGAACCAGTACTAAGTAACTAAACGGATTTCCACACTACACAAATAACTTTCATGTGATATCGTAATTGGGAATTGTACCACAAAATCACATGAACATTTTGTGTTAAATGAAATTTTAGTGATTTATCATATAGAATTCATGTTATCACATAAATTTTGTGTGAAATTCAGATAGATATCATTAGTTTTGTTAATGGAAAAATGTAATGTGCATTCCCAATGGAAACTACATGAAAACTTTTTTCGGTGTACTAATTTCATATGTACATCGAGATGTTGATCAAATTAGAAAACAAATTCCTGTAAAATCTCGTAAAGTTTTACTCAGTCTATGAGTTAACTACGTTTTCAAGAATATGAGCGAACTAATCTCAACTTTGAGTTGACCTCATTTGTCGTGGATTCGTAATTTATATTTTTATTTATTGCTTTTAAGGTATACAGCGTGAATGCATTCCCAATTACAATTAGGTTCAATTCGTTAAAAGTAGGTCATTTTTGCTCGAACATGACTTTTACAGACATTTCTGAAATTCACAGACATTTTTCGCAGACATTGACTTCTGAAAAAAAAAATCTGGCATCTCTGATACAATGGTTGCTATGATGAGTTTTCACCGTTTGCTCTCCAGTTTTCAAAATGACGTCCAAGCAAGAGGAGCAGCGTGTCAAAATTTTGCTCGCGCAGCAAGAGAATCCGACGTTCTCACACGCCAAGTTGACAAAATTGCTGGATGTGACCAAATCGTTTTAAAAGTGTTCTGGGAGCGTCTGTTGACGAAGAAGATGGCGGTGAAATATAAGCGGAATCCTAACCTTTCCATTTGGGACGTCACTGGCAAGCTCAATATCTCCCATACTACTGTGCAGCGGGCCAAGAAACGAGTCGGGTTGTCGACGTTTAAGAAGGTGAAGGTGGCGAACCGATATTACAAACAAAACACGTCGGCAAAGCAGCGGTCCCGAAAGCTGTATACGAATCTGCTCACAAAGTTCGACTGTGTCGTCATGGGCGACTAAACTTATGTGAAGGCGGATTTCAGGCAGCTTCCGTGACAGGAGTTTTATACCGCATCAGGAAAAGGGAAGGTGACTGAAATTTTCAAAACCATCGAACTATCGAAGTTCCCGAAACAATATCTCGTCTGGCAGGCCATATGCACGTGTGGTCTAACAAGCGGCATTTTCATTACTACGGGAACCATCAATCAAGAGATTTTCGTCCAGGAGTGCCTGGAAAAGCGGCTGCTACCATTCCTAAAGCAACATAATAGACTGGACGTGGAATTAAATTCGGCCAGGACTTCTTCATTCGTTACATTTCTAAATGAAAAAGAAGATGACGAGGACCTACCAGCAATAAATCGTTCGTCAAAAGTATCAGGCACTTGATTTGACATGAAGAACTGATTCAATGATTCGGCAGTGATGTTACATACGTCACCACCACCTCCTCTACTTTGACTTTTCGAAAGTCCCAAACGTTTTATATTTTCCCAAAGTTTATTGGAAGAATGAGAAGGGTTAAGGAGACGATAGACGATAGGAGTAAGTGTACTTAGATTGATTCACTACGCGGTTTGACCTATTTCGCAACCTTGCAAAAGCATTCCATTTGGCTGCACTGGATTCAATGGCGTGCACAGGGTGGGGCAAGGTGTGGCAATTGCCCCTCCTTTTATAAATAAGATTTTTATTTTGACTTTTACAAAATTATGATATAAAATAACTTAATTTCTTGATAACTTAGATTGAAGGTAAAATAACTTCATTTCATAAAATAAGGCCACTGAAATCCTTTTATTGCGTCAATTTCTTTGAGATGTTGCCTGAAAATTGCACCAAAAGGTGCATGAAATGACAAACTTCAATTGGGTCAAAAAATTGCACCCCAGTGGTGCATACAAAAAAAATCTTGTGTATTTTTTTTTTCAGGTGCATAATTTGCATCGTTCTGATGAATGCAAGCTTCATTGAAAATTTATGGTGGAAAATTTGCACCATTCTGGTACATGAAGAGACAAAGCTTGAAAATTGCGCCATAAAAAGGTGCATGGTAAACTTCAAACTTCACTGAAGATTTTTGGTGAAATGAACGGAATATTTCTGGTGGAAACTTGCACTGGTCTGATAAATGATGGCACAAGCTTTATTTAAAATTAAGCAATATTGAAAATTTCTGGTGGAAAATCTGCACCGTTGTAGTGAACGGATGGGCAAGCTTTTTAGAAATTTTTTGTCCTTAAATTTGCATCCTTCTGCTGAATAGTGAAACAAACTTTAATAATAATTTCTGGTCTAAAATTTGCACAATTCTGATGATTGGAGGAAAGCTGTTTTACTGACAATTTATGATGAAAAGTCTGAAAATAGAGGCAAGCTTTATTTGGAGGAAAACCTGCAACATTTTAATGATAGGAGAAGCAAGCTATAAGGAAATCTGCACCAATCAGAAGATTGGAGAAGCAATTTTTATTGAACATTAACGGTGAAAAATTTGCATAGTTCTGATCAATTGAAATTTTCTGGTATAAAATTTTATGGGGGGTTTGTGTTGAAAATTTCTGGTGTAAGATTTGCAACAATCTGCTGCATGGGAGGCAAGCTGAATTAAAAATTTCTGATGTAAGATTTGCAACAATCTGGTGCATGGGAGGCAAGCTGAATTAAAAATTCCTGATGTAAAAATTGCACAGTTCTGGTGAATGGAGGGGCAAGCTTTATTGAACATTTCTGGTAGAAAAACTACAACGTTTTGGTGAATGGACGGACAACTTAAACTTGACTTCCAAGAAGAACCTCAAGGGTATTGAATTCTGACGACAGTTCTAAAAGAAAAGATTTCTGGGGATGGATCCATGAAAAATCTGCGAATAATTTCTAGTGAATCCTGCAGAATAGTTCCAAGATAAGAATACCGAGAGAATCAAATTTTGATTGAAATTCCAAAGGGAAGTTGAGAAAAATTTCAAGGGAATTCCGAGGATTATTTCAACCTCATTTCTGAAGAATGCAGATGAAATTTTTCTGAAACTTTAGGGGAATTTCAGTTCCAAGGTGCTCTAAAAAAAAAGTTCAAAAATATTCCGAGAAGAACCTCAAGGATATTGAATTTTTATGACAGTTCCAAAATATTTCTGGGGAGAATTCAAAGAAAATTCTGATGATAATTTTTAGTGCATCTTGCAGATAGTTCCAAGATTATTTCGAAAATCGGAGACGAGCCAGCCAACGGCTGAAAGTCTCCTTAATAAAAATATAAAAAAAAAAAAAAAAATTATTTCGAAAAGAATACCTAGAAAATCAAATTCAGTGCCAACATTTCAAAGGGGCGTAATTGCTTTTGTAAACAATGGCTTTAGCCGTCAATTTCTCGCGAATGAAATCTCACCCCTCCAAAATAACAAAGCTAGCTGGTAGAGGGAACATTTCTCTACCTGTTGGTGTCATTAATTTTCATGAGTTTAATTGACTTTAATTCACGAGAAATCGATGGCTAAAGCCATTTTTTACAAATGCAATTACGCCCCTTTGAAATGTTGGCACTGAATTTTGAGTGAAATTCCAACGGGATTTTAAGCAAAATTTCAAGCAAATTCCGAGGATAATTTTTATTCTGAGAGAAAAAAATCATGAAGATTTCTAAATATAATTCCAGTGGACTTCTGAGAAAAAATTCAAAAGAGCTCTTAGGAGAGTTCTAAAAAATCCGAGAAGAACCTCAAGGATACTGAATCCTGAGGACAGTTCCAAAGGATTTCTGGGGAGTATGCCAAGAAAATTCTGCGTATAATTTCTAGTGAATCCTGCAGATAGTTCCAAGATGATTCCGAAAAGAATACATAGAAAATTAAATTTTGAGTGAAATTCCAAAGGGATTTTTAGGAAAATTTCAAGGGAGTACTGATAATTTCTAGCTCTAGCCGGGAATAATTTTTTAGGGAAATTCTTCTGAAACTCTAAGGTAATTTCAGTTGCAAGGTGTTCTGAGTAAAAGTCAAGAAGAGATCTAAAAATAATTCCAGAGGATTTCTGAGAAGAATTTTAAAAGAGATCACAGAGTTCTAAAAATTTCGAAAAGAACCTCAAGGAATTCTGAGGTTGAACTTTTTTGCAACTGTACAAAGTTTAAAGACAGGTTTTGGATTCCCTTGAAACACCCTTGAAAAGTGGGTATTAGTTTGCCATTGCACCTTGATCTTACTAAAAAGTTGGAAGGGTTGTATACTAGATACGACCGCAGGGTTGGCGTTGGATAACGTCTGTTATGTGTTGTACTTAATTGTGTATATTATATTTTAGGAATATTCCTTAATAACTCTTTTGCGAAAGTTTGGTGGCCCTGAAAAGGGCCGTTTTGTTGGGCTGATGTTGTTGGGTTTGCTCTACTCTGTCGCCCTGGAGGAGCTTTGGAATGATGTTGGTAGTTCGAAGACAGACAGCATCTCCCCTTCCAGCGTTCCCACACCCCAGTATAGTCCCCAAATTTAAGTGTAACTGTGATATTCTGGAAAGAAATTGTCTTCAAAACTAACTCTTTGTCGAATTATTGGTGGCCCTGAAAAGGGCCGTTTTGGTTGTGGTTTAGGAATGATGGTTATGCCGAGCATGGGTACCGGATGGCGATGGCGATTTTGATGAGCGGTTTGCATTCCGGGCGCTTTGCTTCAACCACGAGTGCGGTGAACTCCGGGTAAATATTATCACCAATCAGTAGAACAGCGCTAGGTGGTATGATGAACTGGGAAATCCACTCGAGATGTCGAGAGGGTAGATTGTTGTTTTGGAGGTTGTGATGAGGACGATTTTGGAACGGAACGGGTTGTGCTCGATGATGCATCGTTCTTCTTCACACAGTCTGTGAAGACGAGTTCGATTCTGAAATAAGTTTTGTAGAAATGCAATAAAAATGGAATCATGGCTCTGCGAAGCTTCAACTTTCGATATTCAAGTGTCGGAAAGGCATTAGAAAATTAATCGTTAAACTCTTTCTTGATAATGTTGTGGCCCTGAAAAGGGCCATTTTTCCAACGCGCTCGGCGTAGTTGCCCTTGCGAAGCAGACGGTGAATACGACCGACTGAGAACTGCAGCAGCTGGGCATTCCATGACGGTGGCCCAGTATACCGGAGCACTGGCACCAACGCACTCGGCGTAGTTGCCCTTTCGCCCCCAGGCTCTGCTTCCGCTGCTCTGGTACTGCTGCTCTGCTGCTCGGTCGACGATCGGATAGACAATGATGGAACGGGCGACCTTGTTGGACGCTTATATAGTAGAACAGAAAATATCAGAGGTGTCAGATACTCGCATCTGATGTCTCGGTTGGAGAAAGTATAAGAATATAAAAAAATCAATCGATTTTCACCATCTTTAGACAATGGTTTACTTTTAAACATTTTTCAATAGTTTACAGAGTAAAATCAATAATTTTGAAACATTCAGCAAATTGCTAGAAATATTTCCAATCGATTGATGCCATTATCTCGTAAATCTATCGAGAGACGGTTGAGTTATTATCGTTCAAAATCTTTTAATTTTTCGTAACGCATCCAAAATGACTGTTTTCAATTTTGTACCCCCGTATGTTGCCGAAAGACGTTATCCAACGTTAAAAAATCGTCTAAGAATCTTCTCTGAAAATTTCAAGTCATTTTTAACCGTAGTTAAAAAGTTACAGCTGTTTATGTGCGTAGCAATAAATTCGGGTTTGTCCTTTATATCATCTTTAAAACATATTGAATGCTCGGAATCATTTTCTGTCACCCCGACTGGCGGTACTTCGAGACGGTTCACGACAGATGGGATTAAATTGCCATTTTTCATTGGCTGTCTGAAAGCAGTTTGCATTGAAGAAGATGAACCACCACCGGAGTAAAAAATAAATAAAATTAGCTAAATTAAACAGTAGGGAAACAGTGGTGGGTGGACAGCACCATCTCCCACGCACTTTGGAGTACTCCCCATTCCCAGATTAAATGCACCATAGAAAAAATTGCCCCTCCTTAACAAGATTCCTGTGCACGCTAGTGACTGGATTTATCTGTTTTTCATTTATCAGCTTCAGATCGTTTTTGAAAGATATTTTTGATGTATGGAATTATCCATTGAGCACAAGGATCAACAGTAGTTTTCATCTTCAACGGAGAATGATCATCAATGACAGAGTAAAGCATATCGTTTAAAGTTTGTAATTTTTCATCTACTGAGTTGCAGTAATCTTAACTCTGTAATCGAAGCAGATCAAATCATGATCGCTAGCACCTCCTATAGAAGATTGAAAGATGTTGCTAACGTTAAAAGTGTAATTTACAAGTGCATAATCAGTAAAAGATGAACTGCAGCCTGATTTATGACAAATAGGAGAGAGAGAGAGATACAATTTTAACAGAAAGTGATTTAACCAAATTAACTAGCTTGAAGTGTCACACATATGTATATTGAAATCACCCATCAATACGGAATGAGATTCAGTAGCACAGGGCAAGCTCAAAAATACTGTTCAGTTTAGAAACCCTTACATCTGGAGGCCTATAAACAATGCCACACACAAGCTTTGAATGAACTAATTTAACAAAAAGGTAATCAATTTCATCACCAGCATCAGACTTAGCAAGAACCTTATACTTTGCTTTTCTGTTCAGATAGAAAGCTACTCCTCCGCCTCGCTTCTTATTGTCTAAAAGTCGAACAGAACGAACAATGTTGTAGCCAGATTTATTTAATATTGAAAACTTTAACCAAGACTCAACAATCCCTTTGAATTCTGAAAGAAGGTTCTGTAATAATCAATATTTCTAACAATGCTGCGAACATTATGGAAGGCAACTTTAATGTAGTATCTAGCGGGTTTCTCAATAAAGCGTTTCATGATCGTATCAGAAATTCAACGTGAATCAACCGATTCATAGACGTCATCGGGCCTTACCTCGGAACTGATCATCATCTCAGCATTTGCTAGGACTGTTGAAGACTCACTGGTCGATTCCCGTTTTTTGATTCGAATTCACGGACCTGAACGCCTTCGGACCAGTAGAAGGAATCGCTGACAATGCCAACCAGATCGTCAGATACCGTCACCTTGAAGGAGCTGAAGGTTATCTCACCGGTGCTTTTGTTTCTCGGAACTAACTTGGCATAGCGAAGTGTAGAATTCCCCACGTTCGAAATCTCTTTAATGTATTCAAGGATGTCGACTTCTGTTTGATCAATAGCAAATGGTGTTACGTAGAAATACCTAAATCTCGATTCAAAGTAAATCTGGCCGCACGGTTTAATACACCACCGCGCCCCTGGTGGTTGGAACCAAAAAGTTGGAAGGGTTGTATACTAGATACGACCGCAGGGTTGGCGTTGGATAACGTCTGTTATGTGTTGTACTTAATTGTGTATTTTATATTTTAGGAATATTCCTTAATAGCTCTTTGGCGAAAGTTTGGTGGCCCGTTTGTTGGGCTGATGTTGTTGACAATGATGGAACGGGCGACCTTGTTGGACGCTTATATAGTAGAACAGAAAATATCAGAGGTGTCAGATACTCGCATCTGATGTCTCGGTTGGAGAAAGTATAAGAATATAAAAAAAAATCAATCGATTTTCACCATCTTTAGACAATGGTTTTATTTTAACCATTTTTCAATAGTTTACAAAATGAAATCAATAGTTTTGAAACATTCAGCAAATTGCTAGAAATATTTCCAATCGATTGATGCCATTATCTCGTAAATCTATCGAGAGACGGTTGAGTTATTATCGTTCAAAATCTTTTAATTTTTCGTAACGCATCCAAAATGACTGTTTTCAATTTTGTACCCCCGTATGTTGCCGAAAGACGTTATCCAAAGTCAAAAACGTTTGACAGGCATTTTTTGATGTTTCATTGAAGCAATGAAGCATTGAAATTGGTGAAAAGTTTTTCTCGATTGATCGACGCATCCCGAAATTACGGATCCTGGAACTTGAGAAAAGAAAATTAATTGTGCACAAACATCTAGAGAACCCTTCGTGGCCTGCCTCAAAAATAGCAAAAGTGTTAAAATTCCCAAAGTCAACGGTGAGTCTTCTAATCAAACGTTACAAGGATACTCTGAGTGTGGATAGAGCACAGTGCATCTATCATAAAAGTGGCACTAGAGCTGAGGAGAAAGGTGTTGAGGTACGTGAAAAGCAACCCAGCTGTCTCCATACGTGATTTGGCAAAGAAATACGATTCCAACTTTTCCACCGTGCGTAACATCCTTTCAAGAGAAGGATATAAGTCTTTTTGTGTCAGTAAACATCCGAATTGCTCTCTGAAACAAAATTTAGTGGCACGATTACTATACGAACGAGTTTTGACGAAATTTGATGGCTGTATTTTAATGGATGACGAAAGATATGTCAAATGGATTATAAACAAATCCCCGGACGAAAATTTGGTGGCAACTGGTCGTGGGGATGTCCCTTGCAGGTTTAAATTTGTTTTTGCTGATAAGCTTACTCGGAAACTAATTTGGCCGAATCTAGCCAGCTGCCACTACTCTAAGGAGGTACTAGAATGGTATGCTGCAAACAATGTTAATTTCGTCGCCAAAGAGATTAATCCTCCGAATTGCCCTGAGTTCAGACCGATCAAAAAATATTGGGCAATTGTTAAGCGAAAACTTCGAGGATGCGGTAAAGAAGTGACAAATGCACAACAAATGCGTTTAAAGTGGAATAAGTTCGCCGGTACAGTGTCACCAGCGACTGTGCAGATCAGGATGGCATCGATCACAAGTAAAGTGCGACAGTTCGTTCGAAACGGTGAAACGTAATAACTTGTTATATATCGTTTGAAAGCTGAATAAATACCTCTTTGTGTGACGTTTTGATCAACCGTGTATGTTGTTTAATTCTTGAGTTATGATCACTTGAATGCGTCCAAATTTACTTTGAATCGGGCTTTAAGCACTGCTTCAGTCTGATCACGTCGACGTTGGATCCTATTTGCAGCTCTCAGACGACATTCCGTTTGAGGGTTTGGTTCTTCATCAACTCGCTGCTTAGTTGCGAGCGTTGCAGCATAGGATGAGGAAGAGGGAACCATAGCGGTGGAGGTGGAAGCAGTAGCAGCAGGAGTACTGGCAGCAGCAGTGGCACACTGAAAAAAAAGTTGCCTCAAAATGAGTGGCTTTAATAAGTCAATTATGCGTTTGGTACGATACTTTAGTTCAAATGCTACCGAACGATGTCAATAAGAACGTGTTTGCACCACCCATTATGTTCAAAAAAAATGAAGCGCTCCAATCTTCTTCTTCTTCTTCGCATTTCAAGCTTATTGCATATCGCATATTAGCTTATTGCGTGCTCTCAACTTAGTGTTCTAGATGCACTTCCACAGTTATTAATTGAGAGCTTTCGATGCCTGTACCATTTTTGCATTGGTATAATTGTGTGGCAAGTCCAATCATACTTCTATGCCCAAGGAAGTCGAGAAATTTTCCAACCCGAAAAATTCCTAGACCGGACCGGGAATTGAACCCAGCCACCTCCAGCATGGTCTTGCTTTGTAGCTGCGCCTTTACCGGCTGAGCTAAGGGAGGCCCAATAGAATCACTTATTATGATCATCCATGAATTCAAGGGTGTTCCAATGCGTTGGTCCGAATTTAGAATCCGTTGGCCGTTGTTTGAGGTCAAGAAGCTGTGTTAGATTTTTAACAATATCTCAACGATTGGTTACTCTTTATCAAATCTTACGGTACGAACGGAAAGGTAAACAAATTTAGAAGTCATCTGCAGTGAAAACATTCCAATTTGTAAAAAAAAAAAACTTCTTGAAACATAGAGGCAAAGGGCGGGTTGTGCTAAGTAGGCCCAAAATTATATCCAAACTCAATGGTCACTTAGATGACTCTGAAATAACACACGGAGCTGGACATGTTTTGAAGTCAGTAAAACTGAATGTGAAAATGACTCAATGTGTGCGGTTAGCGACGTCACCCGTCGTTCAGGCGTAATTAACCACTTCATTCGAGCAGTTAAAATGACGTTTACTACCACTTGAACTTTGAAATAAAACATTATTTTGAGATTTTTTCTTCTAGAACCACGAGAAAAGTAGCCAACACTTGTGCATTTCATAACAAAATAGAAATTAGTTGGTCCAGTTTTGTGAAATCACTGGTAGAAAGTCACACCAAAACTGCTTGACAAAGTGGTCAATTGTGAGTGCCACGAAGTGAGGGTTCGATTGATGCTCCAGCAGGAAATTTCCCTACTATTCTACTGGGTGTTGTGCATTATCCATTATCCAGTGTTGAGTGTTCATTCTGTACAGCCTCTGGCTGAAGACGGTGTCTTAAGAGTGGTAAATGAAAAGTTTTCATATATGCATATTGATCCATGTATCTCCAAACCAAGCTTTTCCTGAGCACAATTCAACCCTTAACAAAAAAATAAGCACCTCTCAGCCAGCACTCAATACCAACGAAACCCTAATGCTGGGTTTAGACTAGGCAAGTCAAATGATCAACTCAGTTGAATTCAATTGGCTTGCAAAGTTGAGCCTGGTTCAACTTTTTTCAATTCAAGTGAGTTGATCAAGTCAGTTGAATGGCATGGTTTACACGTTCAGTTCGCGTTCAAGTCAGTTGAATTCAACTGACTTGATCAATTGACTTGCCCTGTTTAAACCCAGCTTAAAAGTCACTGATTACCTACATAGGAAGAATGAAAGAAAAAATCGTGGGTAAAGTTTGACGGTCGGTGTCGACAAAAAAGGGGTGCCTACTACGATTGACGGTGGTGGGTGAAATCTATATCCCCGAGGATAATGAGTTTCTATGGCAACTCTTTCGTGCTTCGTGCACACCTTGGCCTGGCTGGAAGATCTATGACTGTTTATTACTTTCTTCTTTCAAGTATCACTTTCCTTTAGGGTTGCTCGCTTGTTCCACCCACCAACGACGCCGGCTTCTGTAACGATGATGGGGCTGCTTCGGTTACAACGTTCGCTGGGTAAAGAACGAAGGAAATAAACAAGACCGCGATGGGGCTTCCACACCAATACATATACCTACTTCCGCGTTTCTTCAGGTGAAGGATTGAACGACGGAAGTTGTAAGTCTCAAATTACTTGCTTTCGCCCACGGCAACTCAGCTCGTTCCCAAGAATTGTTTGTCAACATTGCGTGGAGGAGGTTCGAAATGAAATTCAATAATCGGTTGGAAAATTGTTTTCGCAGCTGCTCATTAGGTGCACAAAAACAGCTTCAAAGTGTTTTAAGTTCGCGTTTTGCTACTGAGAATACGCTCAAATATGAGACAGTTGCAAGTCCCAGGGCGATCGACCATAGCGCGAGTAAATTTGAAACTAATTATCTATCGTACCTGGTTGTGACCTCTATGGTACATTCCCTGAACCGTTACAAAACGTACCATAACTTTTCCCAATCTAATTTATCATTCAAATTTATGCACATATCTGGATTCACCGAAACTGCTTTACCTCATTCAAAAACGTACAGCTCTAGATATCCCGTCGTTCAGAACCTAACTTCCAGCTTAAGTCAGTACAATGATTTAAAATTCTGAAACCCTTTTCATCCATCCCAAGCAATCGTTTTTTTTTCACAATCTGCATGAACAAAAAAACTTCACCCCCTGAAAATGTCGAACGAGAACAGAAAAAAAAAACCCTTTCCCTCAGCTGTGGCACGTGCCTGATTCGGTTTGGAGAAAATTGTGATATTCACACAGCAAGCAGTGGAAGGGTTTAGGCGAGAATCGAGCCAAAGTAGGCGCAGAACCGTGGAACTCACAGCATCCTTCGATCACACGGTGACGACGGTTACAATATGAGCGATAAAAAAACCTGAGGGTAACAAGCACGCATATGATTTCGATTCCCCGTACGAAGCCAGAAAAAAGTGTAGCCATCGGTTGGGTGGTGGAATGTTAGGCACGTGTTTTGATGAGCTGAAAATAACGTGATGCTTGGAAACTAAACACATTTGATAGAGAGTTGATGATAATTTCTTGAAATATGATGACAGTTATCTAATGCCAGATAGATAATAAATAATGAATGATTATACAATAACTCTCACTGAAATTTTTATATTACAATTTAAAAAAAATCAAACTGTTTGGAAAACCTGAAACAAGAACTAATTTGGTGCCACCGTTGTGGCTGCTCTCAACTTCGGCTGTCTTTCTTTCTTCGCTATGCTTCGAGTGCCTATCAGTAGGGATGTGACCGATGTAAGTGGAATCGCAGTTTGATTCGTATCGAAAACAGCTGATCGATGTTTGCCACCTGTGGTGAGGGCGTTAATTGTCGCTAGTCAGGGTGATTTGGTTCATTATACTAGGTGGATTCATCGATGGTAATTAACCCATGTACGATGATTCTAGATTACAAAGTACGACGGCATCTGGGGATGACGCATGGTCAGGGGGTAACTCACTCTGCCACCTTGTGTTTAACACTCCAAAAACACAGTTCGACACACTCCAAACACACTTCCACCAGAATTTTCTATTAATTCTGGCACCACTTCCATGACTGTTTACATTCGATCAAGTATTCGATTGTTATGTTTATAAACAGCAGCTTTGCATCTACGACGAATGTGTTACTCTTTACTCTTATTGGCAAACAGCAACTGATATTCGTAAAACATGATGGATTTTTCCTTACCTTTTCACTCCACTGAAAAAGCCTGAAACTGTTTTTTTCTGCTCCAGACTTAATTATTTACAATAAAATTATAAAACAAGCAAGGTGAACCTGAGACTGAATTATTTTGTACCAGCCAGGACACCAGCAGAACAAAACCCGTCCGTCCATCCGTGTTGATTTTTTAGAAATGGATGAGGTAAGCTTTTATTCAGCTTTTTTGAAAATAAATTAAACACACAACAAATTTCCAGGATTATTTCTGGATGAAAATCGAAGCAGTGTATGGTAACGTAAGTCTTCACATCAAGTCTATACTGCAGTTATCGAACCTGGTAGGCATGTCATTAGCAAGGCTGACCAGGGAAGAAATATTGCTCATTCAGAGAGATATGCGAGAGATGACACAGGACGTGGCAGAGAAGGCAGTCATTGGTGGACCATCTCTCGAAAGTTTGTATGGGAGATACGCGGATCGACCACATGAGTTTAGTTTCATGGAGGGAGAGATCTTGTGCATTCTGGATCTTGCGGATATTGTGCGAACAAATGGCATTAGCCCGTTTTTGAAAGCACGTAAAAAAGTGCGAATCAGGGCGCGAATGCATCTTGGGTCCGCCGAGGAACAAGACGATGAATTTGATGGCCACAAGGAAAAACTCCAAATGAAGATTGAAGCCCATTTCACCAATCCGTAAGTATACAGAAAGGTGAAATTAAAATGAAATTAGCGAATTTAGAATGCGCTACTTGTACCAAGCTTGTACCAAAAAGGTATTTTGACCGACTTCAGTAATGTGACACTTGGTCCTGATCATTCTAAAATCCAAGCTAATGTAGTTGTAACCTTTGAATTAAAATTTTAATTTTCTGTTTCGTAGGAAATATCACTTCGATCACCAATACTTCATGTCGAACTTGATGATTGCTGTGTACCGTTGCCAGGAACAATACCGAGCGGAAATTACTTGTCCGTTGTGTACTTTTTCCGGAAAAAATACTAAGCTCTCAGCAACCGCTGATGCTGCTGGTAACTGGAACTGGAATATATATAGTTTTACGCGGCATGTTGCCCTGAAGCATCCTAGTGGCTCGGATTTGGTTGCGTCCATACTCTCCAAACGGCGTGCTTCTGATGCTGTCAGTCCAGAAATTTCATCTCCTCCGAAGGTGCTTTTGGAGGCGGATGATATTGAGAACAAGATCCCAAGCAAGAGTTATGTTCAGCTTGAGTCGTCTACAGGGTCGTCCATTTCAAACGAAGCTGATGAAGATCCGAGTGTCATCGAATGTAAGTTTATCAGTTTATAAGCGTATCTTGAGAAAAAAAAGACATTCTATTCTCGCTGTTTTATTTTCGTTATCTTTTAGATTCTGTCGAATTTTTGGAGGACATCCAGGAGGACAGCCCTGATAACAAACATGAGAACACTCAAGGTATCTCTGGCGGCAGACAAAACGACAGCTGTGAAGATATTAATCTTCCACTGAAGAGTGCGGAAGGTATGAATAATATTTAACCACAGACAAACAGACGTAGCTCTTCATTTTGTATCATCGTTCATGCGTTTAATGATTGATTTGAATATTATCATTTGAGCGAACTGCTCACCGGTACAATGTTTTCAAGTAAAACTTATTCAAAGAGTTACGTCTGTTTGTCTGTGATTTGACTTTATTTTTCGCATACTATACAATCAACAATTTCGTTACACTAGTGTATTTAGTGGCACACCATATGGAAGCCAAAAATACGAAGAAGATGCTGGCGAAGATCCTTTGCTGATTCAATGAGATATGATGTGTAGTTTTGTTTGTTTGGCTTTACAATTTGAGTAATCTGATATTAAAGTACATGATTCGAATCCCTACTTGTTTTTTTTTTGTCACAGTAACATAGAATTCACACCTGGGTCATATATTTTTTGAAACGTTCGAGTAGAAAAGTTCGAAGTTTGGCGCGTTAACTTATCTGACTCGATCTCCAGACGTAAAGTAGTGTTGTTGGCCTTTAAAATTTATATGAATTGGAGACAAAATGAGGGCACTTTTGGATACCTACGGGCACTTAGATAGAATGAGAACCAGTGACGCTTGCAGTGACGTCTTGGTTACTTCACTGCACTTTGTTAAAATTCTGGGATATTCTTTTAACTGTACGGCTTTACATATTGGACCAGGAATTGTCTGGAATAGAAATAAAAATCTGACTTTTATTCGTTGATGTGGATTTGATGATAATATAGATGTGGGATGTGGATGTGTCGTTGACCCTGTATTGGACTTGGAATAGTTAAGGGAATTCCGTAGAAGTTCATTTTTTTTTATAAAACGTCAGGGTACTTCGCTGAAAATAAAATAAAATTCTTCGTTCGGCAAGTGTTATACATCGTTTATGAACAATTTTAACGTACAATTATAATAAAATTTCTTAAAATTTATTTTATTTACATAATCCATTGGAAACAAGATTGGAAACATTTCGGTTTGCAAGCATCGGTAGAAAGGAAAGTTGACGAGCGCAGACCTCTGCTCGATATAAGTAATAATATAAATAGCCGATCCTTCCTGTATAGTAAGCGAGGAATGCGGTACACTCCAACAGAGTTAGACTCGGCTGCATACGACTTGTTGACGGGAGAAAACACCAGCTACCGGTTTCGACAAGCAAACATGAAGCTGCCGAGCGTGGAAACAATTAAGAGGCACATTGGAAAACACACAACAGAAACGCAGGAAGGAACGGTCATGGTGCAGTCCCTCCTGACGTATTTGAATGCCCATCGATACCCGTTGATTGTGGCATTGAGTGAAGACGGAACTGCGGTGTCACCAAATGCAGAGTACGACCAACGGTCTGATTCGCTGCGAGGTTTGGTAGCACCATTCGACGCTCGTGGAATGCCGATGAAGGATTTTTTCAAGGCAACTTCATTGCGTAAAATGGTCGATGACCTGCAAACGTACTTTGTCGGTGAATATATTTATGTCGTGATGGCTTTGCCAATGGCTGTTGGTGCCTCACCCATCTGCATATTATACATGTGTAGTGACAACCGATTTACATATGCAGATGTGAGCTCCCGGTGGTCCTTTGTAGAAGCCGAGTTGAAAAAAGCTGGAATCACGGTGGTCAGTATCTCATCGGATGGCGACCCTCGACTGCTGAAGGCAATGAAGGAAAGGTCAGCAGTACCTAGCTCTTTTTCTAGCAAAGAGTATGGGCCATATTTTGATGCTGATATCACCAGTCGACCAGTGTGCATCCAGGATACGGTGCACCTGGTGAACAAGCTACGCCATGCTTTGCTGGACCCGAAACGGCATATGCGTTTAGGTAAAAAGTTTAATGCATATGAAAAGTTATAGAATATGTATGGCATCACATCACCATTAATTGTAGGGCAATTCGTCGTGTCGGTCGCCGTAGTGAACGAAATGGTTCAGCGAGGGTGCAAAGGGGTTCATAAATTGAATCCCTCTGATTTGAACCCAAATGACAAGATGAAGTTCGATCCCTCGCTGAAGCTGATGGCATCGGATTTAATCCAACATTTAAAGGAAACCGTTGTTGGAAGTAGAGGGACCGCCATCTATTTGGAGATGATGAGGAACGTATACGTTTCTTTTACCGATGAGGATATGGTGCCAGTCGACCGGGTTGTTTCGGTGTGGTATGTACCTATTTCTCTCGTTCACATATTCATGCAAACGCAAACCCTTACTTTTACACTTCCCAGGACTTCGTTACTGCTATTGCGCGCCTGGCGTTGGCAGAGCATGAAAGAAACTCAATCATTCCAGCACTGTCCAACCACCAACGCCTACATTTCACTGGAGCTCAATGCTCATGGCCTAATACAGTTCATTGTCAATATGCGCGACAGTCCGGAGCACTTCATCGTCAACCACCTGTCAAGTCAACCATGCGAGAGTGCTTTCCGGGAACTTCGGTCCATGACCTCCGTTAACCATACGGCTGTTAACTTCACTGTGAAAGAAGTTGAAGAGAGAATGAGGAAAGTCAATATGAAGCTTCTCATCTCTCATAGGAACAAATCTCAGCTGACGTTCCCTACACAAAGAAAACAAGATGCCAAAGCTGCTAAAGCGACTTCAGTAAAGCTGCCAACCAACCTTGAGATATTATCCGCAATCCGGCAAGCCGAAGAGAAAGCCAGAGAATGGTTAATTTCGATGGGATGTAGCGAGGAAACCATTGATTTTTCTAACAGCATCAATGGAAAGCAAAAAATCACAAAGTTTGAATTTGTGGCACTTCACTCTTTTTACGATTCCGATGATGCTGATGAAGCCGACAACACTGAAGGTACAACATTGAAAAACATTAAAAAAAAAACATTCAGCAGTGTGCTTTTAATATTACATTTTAGATAACCTTGAACACAAATGTTACTGCACGTCTGTACATATGTGTAGACCTGCGGAAACGAACGCGGAGTTTACTACGGTCGAAAATGTGGATGGCGCATTCAGCAGAGAAGAAGCCGCAGAGCTGATGAGTCACCACGTTGCTGACGCCACTCCTTACACCTTCCCGCTACAACTAAATGGGACATTGCTCAATATAAGAAAATCTTACGTCCTGTGGTTGCTGTCATCGGGTCGACTTAAACGATCTAGTGATCGACTACAGCGGTTTCGGCAATTAAGATCAAATGATCCAACACCTCAGGCACAGAATTCACCATTGGAGCAGGTGTCAGTTGGAGATTGGGTCGTGCTTACTGAGAAAGTGTTATGCCACGTCACAAATTTCATATACCAAACAGGTAGGCTTCAGTTATTGTGTTTAAATTCTGTGTAAATAATTTAAGATACATTTACAGTAAAAATACGAAGTTGCCCAATGACAACCGTTCCGCTGAAATGTCCAGTAGGTGTCGTGAAAAGGGGCATATGGCTGTTGGGGAATTTTTATGCTATCCAATCTACCGGTGCGGCCAATTTATGTAATTCCCAAATAGACAAGCAAGACATCGACAATTATGTCACGCACGTTATGGCTCCAGATAGCAATGGGTATTTAGCGCAGGAAACCATAAGCTATCTGGATACGGTCAGTTTTTAATATCTTTCGTTTAGTTTATGATTTTGATTTGTTCCAATCTTCATTGATAATTAAACCGTTTAATAACATGGTCGGGGGTTAATAACAATTCAGATGTCGCTTGCCTAGAAGCTTCACCTCCTCCGAGGAAGCTTCCTCTAATTGAAATGGGCGATATAGAGAACACGATCGGGATCGAGAGCGACCATCAGCAAAATGGTGAAACGACTCATTTCACCGAGACTCAATGTTCATCAACAATACCGTCTCCGTTGGTTGCCAACCTCAAGCTTGAGTCGACAAATGCTACCGAACCTGACGAAGATGAAGATTTCATGATGATAAATTACAATCAAATTTGTCGATCACCCCTTTCTCTATTCCGTTGTATGGGAAATCCGTTTCGAGAGACTCGTGCCCGTAGAGAACTACCAGTCTTATACACTTAGTACGGGGCGAAGTTTACCAGCTGTGAGCTTTCATTCGCGAGTATTTGACGTCTAAAGCCATTGTTTACAAAAGCAATTCGGCCCTTTTGAAATGTTCACACCGCATTACTCAATTACGAATGTCTGTCATTGCTAAATTTAATGCGGCATGAAATCGCCAATTCAAACTCATCCATCTTCACAAAATAGTTGTTCTCAAGGGAAGCATTGAACCAACTTCCTCCAACCAGTAGGATCCACATTTTAATCCACTCACGGATTTTCTTTCTCAACGAATCACGAAGAATGCTCCCATGGTTTCTTACGGATCTTCATCATTTTACTCCCTAAAAAAGAGTGGAATTAACAGTACATGAACGGCGGCTCCTGGTTTACTGATAAAAAGTATCCGGTCGGCGGAAACAGAACAGCTTCCTGTAGCGCTTGTGGTGGTATCTTTGCACCAGCGGGAAGCGGATCTTCGAGTCGTGGAACTGCTTGATGTGAGCACGACGGGTCTTGGAGGCCTCAACTGATTCGACCTTGATGATCTGTTGGGAAAACATTCGCATCAGTGATTCTTTCCGGGTCAATACTACCAAAAAGCAACTCACCTGAATGGAGTGGGCACGGGCACGGTGGCGCGAAGCCATATCGCTATAGCACTGCGTGACAGCACCGCCAACGGTCAGATCACGATACTCGCGGTACATGTTGTGGGTACGGGACAGGAATCGTAGCGCAGCCAGATGCCGAAGTTCTTCACGCGCAGCGGAGTTTTCTCCAGGATACGCTTGCCCGAGACAATCTCACCGGTGGCCTTCTTGAACTTACGCAGCTGCCGCAGGAAGTACCAGAAACGGGACTTGGCCACGATCTGGTCCGGTGCGAAGATGTGCATCAATTCCGCCATGTATCACGCACAGACTGTCGTTTGCTAATTGGATTTTACAGGATTTTACCAGGAGTAAAGAGCTATAGCTGTATACAGTCACCGTCAACGCCAATAAACAACGACGATCGCAGGGGGATCTGTCATTTTCAGCGATATGTAAGTCATGGTTGCCAGTAAACATTGTGTGTTGCCGCTTGACGTTTTGACAGCTCATTCGACACAGAAACACCCTGAAACACCCAAAAACACACAAGAAACACAATCAGCACAGTCACAAGGTGGCAGAGTGACTTACCCCCTGCGCATTGTACTCTTTATAAGTGAGCGATTCCAGACGAATTCACAAATCCATTAATTTTCGTATTTTTTTGAATTGGCTGAACATTTTCAGAAACGATCCTCATAGTCAAAAGCGCCATTTTGCGTCTTTATCAACGTTTATTTCATGACATTACCACTTTTTCAATAGTTTCTTGTTGCGCGTAGACATATTGCTGATCGATTGGTGATAAAATTATTGAAATTGATCTAGGGGCTGCTGAGTTATTAATGTTCAAAATCTTCAGGGTAGGTAACTCCGCACACCAATCTTGGGTCATCTTTTTTGTCAGTGTGCCGCAAGTATGGTCATAGAGCAAGCTGCGATTGTTTGTAAAACACCCATCCCGGCAACCCGGTATTTCTGACACCTTGAATGTTTTGGTTTGAAATCGCAAGGATAAATCGGATGACGCGGGAAGTGGCGAGTGTGCGAAATTTCGGTGTTTTGTGATCCATAGGGTAATAAAAGTCCTGTGTTTTAGTGTTTTATAATGGCAAACCAAACCCTAATAAACAAATACCATAAACGAACTGTATCCCGGATGGGTAAACTATCCCACAAATGGTTTGGATGATACCCCGAACACGTCGTTAAGCTCTCTTTAATGGTTATTTTTATTAGGGAAGGCAAGGGCTAGAAACCTAGACAAACGTTTTTCGAGTAACAGTTTTCTGAAGATAAGCTTAACATTTTTGTATAGGCCCTTTTCAAAATTAAGGCTCGATCAAGGGGTAAGACAGCACCTAATCATGAGCAATTTTATAGTTGCTTTTCAGGCACCCCGAGTAACTCACATTGCTCAGTGACCAAGATCACTGTCATAAATTTGCATTCTCACTTTTCACATCACAGTAACATATGAAGATGCGAAGCCGAAAAGCTGCTGTCAAGCAAAACAACAACAAACAACCGGCTTGATGTGGTAGAAGAACTAGATCCGCCTGACCAAATACTCCAGATCCGGCAAATTATACGTACCCCGCCGTCCTCCGATACTCGTCGAAGTGATCCCGTTCCCATCGCTCAACAACCTGCCGTTTTCTGCGATACACTACCGAGATTCTGCTGCGGCCATCGAAGGAAGTCTCCGTTAAAGTTGAACATAACTTCTTTAAAGAAAATATTTCATCCAGAAGGAAAGAAGTTTTTTTTTAATTATTATTCGTTATATTCGGAGCATGTTTCGTTCTTGGGTTTCTCGTCAGCACAGTCTATAGTACTTGGTTGGATCGGATTTACTCTTGAGAATCTTCAGATCGCCAAGAACCCTTTCATTCCACTCTTTCTGAACCATCTGCTGTAGCTTGGAGCGAACGCAGAACATTTGTTCTTCGTCTTCCTCACCGGTTTTCACTTCGATTTCGTCGGGTAGATCGATGATGGGTTCGAAGACCGGATGAGGATCGTACTCACCGGAAATATTGGGAGCTGTGTCTTCATCGTCCTCCTCCTCTTCGACTTCAGCAGTGTCGACTGTGTTGATGCTCTGGCTCAACATTCTGGAGTAGTGGTTGGCAGCGTTTCCTTCGGAGCTGGAATTGGGAATCGGATGTTAATCGGTTTTTATTCAACAGGGAAAACATTTCCTATGTATGCCAGTGATTTCCCACAACGATTTCACGTTCTCCTCGGTGGACATCTGAAAACGATTCCTGTGGTTATTTTACGAGAACAAATCGCACATGTCCACTTACGTACAGTTAATTCACATTTAACGTTTTGAAACGGAGGAATACGAACAAAAAGCACTTCCAAAACAATAACAGCAGCAACAGCAGCCAATCGGCACAGAGCCATTTTATGAACAAAATCTGAAATTCACATCGTTTCAATAGCCGAACAATTCTATTTTGTTTACAAACAAGACTTACGTCTAATATGTGAAAGGGATAAACGTAAAGCCCTACAGTAAAAGTATTTACGTCTGTCAAAAGTTGTTCCAATCAAACCGTCAAAATGCACCGCATTGCTCGATTGGAACAGCTTTTTTCAGTTTTGTGGTGACAGTCGTCCATACTTTTACTGTAGGGCTTTAGATAAACGGAGTAAGCCAAGGAGTAGACAGACAAAAACATCGATGAACGTCGACTAAATTTTGAGGTACAGTGAGTTACTCGCGAGCTACTCGTTGCAAGAAAGCAACTCAGAGTAAAGCTGTCTCACCCGTTGGGCTCGATTTAAAATGGTGATCTGAAGATGCAAAATTGCATTTTTGGCAAGGGGGAATCAACTATGCACACTGTGCCGAAACACAGTATGACATTCTATTCACCACGTTAAGGCACACGCTGATACGTATGACACGAACAATATTGTATAAAACGGCAACACTGTTGAGCGGTGAAGTTTTTCTAATCGATTTACCCGTTGCTAAGGTTTGTTTATTCCAAATGAAAATATCCGTCAATACTGGTGTAACAGTGATTAATCCTAGAATTATAAAAAAAAATATTGAGATATACCAAGTTTGGTGCCGTTTATTGAGATGTACGAAGTTTGGTGCCGGAAGAGGTAGCGGATGAGGTAAGTATTGTCAAAAGTTCTGCTTGATTGAAAAATTATTAAATATAATGTACAAACTCAACTTTTAGGCGTACTTTTGGAAACAGTTGGAGCTGGAGTATGGTCAAATAAATCTCCACATCAAGCATATTAAGAACACAAACATTACAGACTGAATAAGACAGAGCTCCACACTGGAGGAACCGGGACAGCTCCCATCAGGCAGAGATGTCCCAACATTCTTTAAAAAGCGCATTACTGCTGCCAGTGTAGCATGTCGCGTATGCTATTTGGTAGTACGTGGAGTTACCGCAGGCTCTGATACTGAGTGCATACGCATAGAATGTGCTCGATTGAACTGGGGTTCTACAACCGACGGAAGTCCTGTGGAACGGCATTCCACCGAAATTGTGCGAGCTTTTGCTGTGACCGGTCCTCAAACGCGACGCTATCTTCTGATCCCACTGGTTCAACGGTTCTGTCCACTTCCTCGTCGTCCCTTTGATCCGTCTGATGAAGAGAGAGAGCGCAAGCTCCCCATACGTTGCTCACGATCCAGTGCTTGACATCGTGTAGCGGTACATCGTTGTTATAGCAAGGCAGATGGTCCTGCACCAGCCAGAAAGTCAGCTTGAGAGTTGCCTGGTATTCCACAGTGCCCCGGAACCCAGAAGAATACCGTGTTTGGTGGCACGGAATTCATCGTCGCCTGTACCCAGGAATGGACTGTGAGGACCAGGATCGGTCGGTCCGAGGGCGTTGTAGCAGCGATAAAGATGGCAGCAACTTCAGCAGAGCAGACAGAACATTGCGGCGGTAAGCTGCAGCTGGTTGGTGGCTTGACCGATACCGACCCCGGCCCGTTCCAAATGAAGTTTAAAGGAGATAATAATATCATAAACTATAATAATTATAATCTGTAGGTCGATAGAAATTTTGGCAACTCAAATCTGTTCCTCTACCACACACTGAAGACAAAAACCCTAGAGGCATCATGGTTTTGGGTAACTTCTACATCATTACTTCACTCATTCGTGAGTGACTACCGACCGAGTCGGACGTGTGTGCTGTTGCTGAGGCGTACAGTGTTTTGTCGAAGACAACAAATCAAGATGACTGGCAACTCTTCCATTTTCTCATACGAACGCTTTTAGACAGGTACAATCGCGTCATCTGCCGCTCAAAGGTAAATGCTTCGAACGAATTTGATAGCAAAGATTACATCCTCAGAAGAAGGGTTTGTGTATTTGCTCATTTTTCTATGCGTTCCTTCCACCTTCACTCAAGCGCAGCGCCATTGTATCTGTCGCTTGGATTCTGGCAAAGTTGCCAGTCTTCTTGATGTGTTATCTTCGGTTTTGTGCTGGTTGGAAGAAAGTGTTCTGCGGAAGCCGGTCTGGTGATACGGATTAGGAGGCAGTTTGTTCGTTGGTGGAGCGTTCACGAAGATCCGATAGAGTGCGGTGAAGATCCGGTGAAGACCAGAGTAGGAGTCCATTGTCAGCGGTGAAAATTATTCAGCAAGAAGAATAAGAAGCAGGAAGAAGCTGCAAGTGTGAGCCTGTGTTTGGCAAGATAGGTGCAGAAGGGTAATCGCAGTATCATACGGCCCTACGACGGGCATACAGTGAGCAGGTGGATAAATAGGATAGTGTTGTAGGAGTGTTAGGAAATTAATTCAATGCAGTAAATACTAGAAGAATAACAAGAAGAAGAGGAAAAGAAAAATTGTTATGAGTGGCGAGAAAAAGAAGAAAAAGCGACAACCGAAAGCGCATGTGCGAGCGGCTTAGGAAAGGTTCATCCTCTCTTACATTTGGGAAGTGAAGAAGAAAGAAAGGTGCATGAGAGAGAAAGAGACAGAGAGAGAGAGAGAGAAAGAGACCGATAGCGATAAGTTGGGGTGAAGGAAAACGCGATAGCCGATAGGGAGAGAGTGAGTGCCACAACGAAAAAGTCTGTCTGTCTGTCTGTCTGTCTGTCTGTCTGTCTGTCTGTCTGTCTGTCTGTCTGTCTGTCTGTCTGTCTGTCTGTCTGTCTGTCTGTCTGTCTGTCTGTCTGTCTGTCTGTCTGTCTGTCTGTCTGTCTGTCTGTCTGTCTGTCTGTCTGTCTGTCTGTCTGTCTGTCTGTCTGTCTGTCTGTCTGTCTGTCTGTCTGTCTGTCTGTCTGTCTGTCTGTCTGTCTGTCTGTCTGTCTGTCTGTCTGTCTGTCTGTCTGTCTGTCTGTCTGTCTGTCTGTCTGTCTGTCTGTCTGTCTGTCTGTCTGTCTGTCTGTCTGTCTGTCTGTCTGTCTGTCTGTCTGTCTGTCTGTCTGTCTGTCTGTCTGTCTGTCTGTCTGTCTGTCTGTCTGTCTGTCTGTCTGTCTGTCTGTCTGTCTGTCTGTCTGTCTGTCTGTCTGTCTGTCTGTCTGTCTGTCTGTCTGTCTGTCTGTCTGTCTGTCTGTCTGTCTGTCTGTCTGTCTGTCTGTCTGTCTGTCTGTCTGTCTGTCTGTCTGTCTGTCTGTCTGTCTGTCTGTCTGTCTGTCTGTCTGTCTGTCTGTCTGTCTGTCTGTCTGTCTGTCTGTCTGTCTGTCTGTCTGTCTGTCTGTCTGTCTGTCTGTCTGTCTGTCTGTCTGTCTGTCTGTCTGTCTGTCTGTCTGTCTGTCTGTCTGTCTGTCTGTCTGTCTGTCTGTCTGTCTGTCTGTCTGTCTGTCTGTCTGTCTGTCTGTCTGTCTGTCTGTCTGTCTGTCTGTCTGTCTGTCTGTCTGTCTGTCTGTCTGTCTGTCTGTCTGTCTGTCTGTCTGTCTGTCTGTCTGTCTGTCTGTCTGTCTGTCTGTCTGTCTGTCTGTCTGTCTGTCTGTCTGTCTGTCTGTCTGTCTGTCTGTCTGTCTGTCTGTCTGTCTGTCTGTCTGTCTGTCTGTCTGTCTGTCTGTCTGTCTGTCTGTCTGTCTGTCTGTCTGTCTGTCTGTCTGTCTGTCTGTCTGTCTGTCTGTCTGTCTGTCTGTCTGTCTGTCTGTCTGTCTGTCTGTCTGTCTGTCTGTCTGTCTGTCTGTCTGTCTGTCTGTCTGTCTGTCTGTCTGTCTGTCTGTCTGTCTGTCTGTCTGTCTGTCTGTCTGTCTGTCTGTCTGTCTGTCTGTCTGTCTGTCTGTCTGTCTGTCTGTCTGTCTGTCTGTCTGTCTGTCTGTCTGTCTGTCTGTCTGTCTGTCTGTCTGTCTGTCTGTCTGTCTGTCTGTCTGTCTGTCTGTCTGTCTGTCTGTCTGTCTGTCTGTCTGTCTGTCTGTCTGTCTGTCTGTCTGTCTGTCTGTCTGTCTGTCTGTCTGTCTGTCTGTCTGTCTGTCTGTCTGTCTGTCTGTCTGTCTGTCTGTCTGTCTGTCTGTCTGTCTGTCTGTCTGTCTGTCTGTCTGTCTGTCTGTCTGTCTGTCTGTCTGTCTGTCTGTCTGTCTGTCTGTCTGTCTGTCTGTCTGTCTGTCTGTCTGTCTGTCTGTCTGTCTGTCTGTCTGTCTGTCTGTCTGTCTGTCTGTCTGTCTGTCTGTCTGTCTGTCTGTCTGTCTGTCTGTCTGTCTGTCTGTCTGTCTGTCTGTCTGTCTGTCTGTCTGTCTGTCTGTCTGTCTGTCTGTCTGTCTGTCTGTCTGTCTGTCTGTCTGTCTGTCTGTCTGTCTGTCTGCCTGACCCTTATAGACTCGGAAACTACTGAACCGATTGGCGTGAATATTTGTATACAGGGGTTTTTGGGGCCGTGGAAGGTTCTTATGATGGTTCGAGACCCCTCCCCCTTCAGTAAGGGGGGGCTCCCATACAAATGAAACAGAAATTTCTGCATAACTCGAGAACTGATCAAGCAAATGGAACCACCGGACACACTCAGCTAGTAGAAGATAAATCTTAAACACAGCTTCTAATGTAATTAATAATTAATCAGAAATATATTTCAATAGCAACAAGTGCATCATCATCCGCATTATCAATATGATCGATAATATCGAAAAAATAACATTTGTTTCCGTTTTTCAATGAATCATCCATGAGAGCTTGAAGTTGTAAACAAACAATCTCAAAATTCATAACTTATTTATTTAATTTGTTTTTCTTCAACGGACTTAACGTGTCTAAATGAAGCCTGATGGGGAAAAGCCTAGAAAAGGCGTAAACACCCCATATCTTTTCGAAATACACGAATCACAATAATACAATACAATTACAACGAACATTAATCAAGTCTATAGCATAAAAAAAGTTATCCTCCTATGGCATAGAGTTGTCCGTGAATCAGGTAGAAGTCCTCGTCATGCAGTTGAACCGGAAACAAAAAATAAACAGGTTGCACAATCCTTCACGTGTACATTAAATGGACAGCTACTCACCTTCTCAAGAGTCTGCGTTGAATACGGTGACGAAAGGTTTCCGCTGCACAGTTAAAGTTGAAAAACTCGTAAAACTCGTTGAAACGCTCAGACAAAAACCGTATTGGGTCATTTAAGCTGTAGTTCGCAGCACGAGGTCCAAGATGCAGGAAATTCCTCGACCGAAGAACTCGTTCGGGTGCGTAGATTTCGAATTCAGCCAAGATTCCTGGAGAGTCGATATCAGCAATAAGTACTTTCGCTGCGAACACAGCCTGACTACTCGTCCGCCTATGTTCTAGTGTTTCAAGACCCAGGAGTTGACAACGATCTTCGTACGGCGGAAGGTTCACAGGGTCATTCCAAGGAAGGTGACGAAAGGCATACCGAACAAATTTCCTTTGAACAGATTCAATCCTCGCTATCCAAACTGCTTGATACGGGCACCATACTACCGAGCTGAATTCCAAGATCGATCGCACTAGAGAGCAGTATAGAGCTTTTAGACAGGCAGGATCGCGAAACTCGTCAGCGATCTTAAAAATGAACCCGAGTTGCCTGTTAGCTTTCGCAACGATGCCCGGGTAATGAAGCTTGAATGTTAAGGCGCAGTCCAGCGTGATTCCTAGGTCACGAACATTGCCCACACGTTGCAGAAGTTGGTGATTTATCGTATAGTTGAATGCCACTGGTTTCAGCTTGCGATGAAATGAGATAATATTACAATTTTGTACATTCAACGTGAGATAGTTTCTTGAGCACCACTCTTCGAAAGTATCGATTAGGTGCTGAAGCCGCAAGCAATCGGCGAAGCTACGAACAATCACATAGATCTTCACATCATCCGCGTAGAACGAACGGCAACCAGTTGGGAGGATCAGTCCGGCCTCATGAGGAACACCGGAGCTGTTTGTAAAATAGTCCCATTGCTCTGATCCGATTCTAACACAAAGTTCCCGATTGGTCAGATAGGACTTGAACCAACTAGTTAAACCCGAGGATACACCGAGTTTTTCAAGTTTAGCTAGCAGTATAGAGTGGTCAACCCGGTCGAATGCAGCCTTAAGATCTGTATATACAACGTTCACCTGCGCTCCAGCTTCCATACTCCGAAGACATAAAGAAATGAACGGAGCTAGATTTGTTGAAACTGATCTCTTGGGATAAAAACCGTGTTGGTCAGGATAAATGTAATTTCTGCAGCTAGAAAATAATGCGTCGTAGATGATGATTTCTAAAACTTTAGAGCAGGCACTGAGTGCTGTGATTCCTCGGTAATTTTCGACGTTTCTCTTGTCTCCTTTCTTGTAGATCGGAAACATGAATGACGATTTCCAACGCGTAGGGAACTCTCCCTGCTGTAATGAAATATTGAACAGCTTCGAAAGCGGTGTTGTAAGATCTAAACAGCATCGCTTCAGGATGCTTGAGGGGATCCCGTCAGGGCCAGCAGCATTAGAAAATTTAAGCTTCTTGATGGCGGATTCGACGAGGTCTACTGTAACCGAGGTAATCGAAAAAATTGAAAGCATCACTGGGAGTGTCCCTCACCGCTTCAGCAACTTGGGACAACGAAGCCGTAGTGTCATTGAAAATGCTTTTGAAATGTTCTGCCAGAAGATTACATTTCTCAAGGGAATTGCTGGCGATTCTATCACCCAGGTGAATTTCGACTGGTAGCCCCTCCTCGTTTCGTTTGGTATTCACGAATGACCAGAACTGCTATGGATTAAGCCGTAAATTAGCCTACACACGCCTTGTGTAGCTCTTGTAAAGAATGCGGTTATATGTGCGATATTCGTTGCTCGCTGTTGAAAATAATCGTTTGGTGAATGGGTTACGAGTACGACAGTATTTACGGAGGGCCTTCGATCTCAGACGCTTCAAATTCCGTAGTCGAGCATTGGACCATGGGTTTGGGAGAGGGTCTCCTCAGTGGGACAGAATCAGTTATTTCCCGGTCAACGACCTCAGCGAAGTAGTTGACGGCTTCATCAATAGATGAATACGTGTCAAGGAACTGCCAATCTGCCTGGGCAAGCGAGTGACTCAGCGCGACGAAATCTGCTCTACGAAAGTCGAGCTCATGTACATCAACAGGGGGGGGGGGGGGGGCTATCTTAGCGAACAGGAACAGATAGGTTGATGGAAACTTCCAACGCAGGATGATTGGTGTCGATGTCAATCAAAGGCTCTGGGGCTTCTAGGATAGAACATTCCAGTCCTGCAGCTTCGTTCGCCAGAACGAGATCAAGCAGCCGACAGTTTCTATCGAGTTGATCAGAGCTAGGTCGTTCGAACTGATGTGGTTTGCTATGCTGCTCGAATCAGATTTCCGGTCTGGAGGTAGATACATAGCGCCAATACTTATTGATCTACGAAGCGTCGTTATTTTGACCCACAGCTGCTCTAAAGAAGTGCAAACTGGAGCAGGATCGATGCAGGAGCTTAGGCGTTTGGATACCGCAATCAATACGCCTCCCCCACGCAATTTGGTACTATTCTGGTGGTTGCGGTCGTTTCGAAATACCGTGAATAGACTGCCAAATAATTGAGATGAATTAATGCGGTAATCGAGCCAGGTTTCCGTAAGAACTATGACATCGTAGTTAGCGTCAACGGCAGTCAGGAAAAAATCATCAATCTTTGTTTGCAGGCCACGAACGTTCTGGTAATACACCAACAGGCGGTCGAACGAAGTCGGTTGGAGGTCTGCAGAATGATCGATCAGCCGAAACGAGCATGGTGGTACTCTGGAACACAGAGACGGATCAGGGGAAGAACTGTTTTCAACAAACGCATACTTGCCTGATGTAGAAGGTTGGAAGACCCTTTCACCATTCTCAACCACAGGGCCAGAACGACTACGATGACAGGAATCAGCAAGCGCGACTGGGTTGAGTGGCTAAGGGGATTCCTTGAGGCAGCAGGCAGTGCGTTCTGGTCTGGGATGATCCAATAAATCAATGAAGTAGAAACCTAACCAGCATGTTGTAGTTTATTCCCTGAACGTTTGAAGAAAATCCGTCTTGAAATTATTTTGTGGCGAGTATTTTTGCGTGTCTCATTTTTTTCGAGTACAGTCTTTAATTATAGCCGAGGCAGCACACGTGTTTATCAAATTAAACAAAAATATCTACCACGTTGAGAACTGATTTAGTGAAATCTTCAACTGCACCTGTTCATTAAATCTAATAACAACAACATCGCTCGAAAGCCAAATAAAACGCTGCTCAGCAAGACGTTTCAATCTCAGTATTGCCTCGTCGATTGAACACACGTACAAACACGCTGACGACTTCTCGCGATCAAACAATGAGCCCCAGGCTAACTAGACTGCTTCTGACGCTGATCGCAGCAAGCTTTGGCCACGCCGCCTACGTAGTCTATCCACCGCGTTACGAGCTCAACAACGATCAGTACACGGCGCTCGGTAGCTGTCTTTCACCAGGCCACCGAGAGGATGCCGTGGAAAGTCGATACGATCCGATCTGTGCCACCGATGGCTTCAGCTACTACAACAAACACGAGATGCGCTGCTTGGGCAAATTGGTTCCTTCGGTGAAGTTCTCCTTCTACGGTCGCTGTCCGAACGAGCCCGTATTCCTGCCGCTGGAATCGGCTCGAGGAACGGAGCTGCTGCGCGAGCCCAGAGCATTCGATGGGTACCACCAGTGCTTGGAGAGCTGCAACGAGTTCCAACCGGTTTGCGGATCGGACGGAAGGACCTACAGCAGTCCGTGTGCGGTCGGCTGTGCCAAGCAATACAATCCGCAGATCGATTTGGAGAGTAAAGGCTTCTGCGAGCAGGACAAGTCGGTGGAGGGAAAGTGCCCGGAGATTTTGCAGCCATTCTGCGGTTCGGATGGAATTACGTACCTGAACTATTGCCATTTGAAGTTTGCGATGATGAGCGAGGAGAGGCTGCAGCCGGCCCATATGGGCGATTGCGTGCGGCGGTTGGTGGCGGTTCAGGGCGCTTTGCGCAAAAAGGAGAGCGGTGGATGTGGAGGCGGTTGTGGAGGTGGATGTGCGGGTGGTTGTGGTGGCGGTTGTGGTGGAGGCTGTGGAAAGTGATTCTAGATGAAACGGGCAAATTTCAGTACGACTAAATATATGTTTTTCGGTTGAAAGGGAATTTTTCACTAAAGAAAAACAGTTTTCTCAGGTAGGCAATCATCTCGAAAACAGTATGATTAATTATGTTATGAATTTTTAATTACCACACGATTCGTGTTGGGTGGGAAAATGAGGCAACATTGACTGACTGGGTGGAGTCAATGACGATGACGTCCATTTGAAAAGTCCGGCAACGAGGGACTCTCGACGGGAGGTAGGTAGGTACCTATCTAAGCAGGCGTAGGGAAATGTCTGCAACTGACATCAAAAGCAAGTAGCGCGTGATGGCGGCCGACCAGCAACGACAGCGCTTGGCAAACCAACCGGCGAGATAATTAATTATAATAAGATAATTCTATTTTCTGCTTACGTAGTTCAAACACAAAAAAGGAGAAAAGGAAATTAATTCCTTTTCTTCGTTTTCGCGCAAAGTGAATGTTCTTTTCAGCGCTCCGGATTTTTTTCCCCTGCAAATGCTTCATTATAAAAGAAACAGCTTTCAAATGTTGGCCCAATCAGATTGGAGAGCGCAGAAGATGCTGCTTCTTATTGATTAATTTTAATTAATGGCAAATGGGGTAGCGGTGGGATGACGCGATGAAGACAATCGCTCAGCAGGCTGTGAAAGGAGAATATTGAAACAATCGCTCTTATCTGCTTTTGACAACGCGATCTATTGTGATGGATTGTCGTCAGGGGAAGAGGCTTCGGGTTGAAACTTCTGTCAATCCGATGCTGACCTTATCCATTCCAAATGCCTACTTGGATTGCACCGAAAATGTTCGAAAAACAACTCAGCTTTAATTTGCATAACAAGTGTAGGAAAAAAAACTGATACCCACATTTTTTGCTTCACCCAGCATCCAGACAGATGCAACTCTTTCCTGTCACCCAACTAGTTTAATGAAAAAAATTCCATCCACCCCTTTTTTTCTGCTCTACAAAAGTCCATCCACCCCAGAATCCCTGCCCGGAGCAGACGCAGGAAAAAAAAGCGTGTCTGTCTCTTGAGTCCTCATTTTTTTTTTTTTTTTTTACTCTACTCAACTCTAATCAAATCCCTCGAAGCACATTCATCAGCATGAGGAATTTAATTGCAATTATTTAGGAGTAATTTATTGCATTATGGCTAGAAGTCGTGCTCTTCCACTTCGCACCGAACTGCTTTAGAGGTTTCCGACACTGTGGCAACTTTTGTCGTTGCGAGAAAATTCTTTCCGAATGTTTCGAAAAGACGAGCCCATTCGAACCCGACGCACTCACTCACGAAACGGATGCAAATAAACCTCGAGGCAATTCCTGTTTTATAATTTATTTTTTTCCCTCGTCAGGTTTCCGTGGCCCGGGAGTGCTACCCTCACATGAATTTAGAGCAGTCTGGAGTAAGGAGGGAAAAAACTACAAGCTCACCCTGTCATTTGCATACCGGTACCCTCACATTTTTTTTCCTTCATTCGATATCATGCTCGCATATCAAAGGGTTGAGCAGAGAAAGAAAAAAAGTACGGCACGCACCCCTCACATTTTTTTCAGCATTCTGAATCTTCGATCGTCAGAGAGTCAGTTTTCATCCAAGCAATCCCCGGTTGTTTTTGTAGGATACTTTTATCCTGAGTTTGGTTGTCTAGGCAAAATTCTCGCAGC
The DNA here is from genome assembly GCF_037179485.1 of Ochlerotatus camptorhynchus. Classification (NCBI taxonomy): domain Eukaryota; kingdom Metazoa; phylum Arthropoda; class Insecta; order Diptera; family Culicidae; genus Ochlerotatus; species Ochlerotatus camptorhynchus. Next base: position 195,892 of record NW_027040802.1, on the reverse strand, counting down.
ATTGGTGGTCAAAGTAGGCTCTGTGATTTCAGTACAGTCAAATTGATGTTGAAAGGATTGAGATTTATTTTTAAATGATAACGGTAAGAGAGTGGCGGACAGAGCTGGGATGGCTGATGGACGATGAAGCGGTTCCACGAGATGCTGGATGGACTTACCGAAGGGCTGATCGGACGAAGACCGGTAGTCATCGAAGGAGACTTCAATGCTTGGACAGTAGAGGGAGGATGCAGATCCAATGCAAGAGGGCACAGTCTGCTGGAAGCTCTGGCAAAGGTTGAAGTTATACTGTCCAACGAAGGCACCAGCAGCACTTTTTGCAGAGATGGCCGGGAATCCATTATCGACGTCACTTTCTGCAGGCCATCGCTGGTGGTAAACATGAATTGGAGAGTGTTCGAAATACATACCCAGTACGGAGGACGAGAACCTGCGACCGGAAGTGGAAGACGAAGGCTTTCGATAAGGATCTTTTCGTTGAAGGTCAGGTGCCCCGCGGATCTGAACGCAGTCAAGCTGTCAGAAACGTTAGTGAGAGCATGTGACACGACCATGTCGAGGAAACTGGAGCCAAAGAACAGACGCCGTTCAGTTTACTCTAGCTCCCTCCGCGCTAATTGCCTTAAGCTGGGTTTAGACTAGTCAAGTCAAGTTATCAACTCAGTTGAATTCAATTGGCTTGAAAAGTTGAGCCTGGTTCATTTTTTTTCAATTATAGTGAGTTGCTCAAGTCATTGAAATGCATGGTTTACACGTTCAATTCGCGTTCAAGTCAGTTGAATTCAACTGACTTGATCAATTGACATGCCTTGTCTAAACTCAGCTTTATAGAGCCAGAAAACGTTTTCAGAGAGCAAGAACAGAAGCATAACGCTAATTTCTGCTTACTCACCAGGTGAGTCGATCGTACTCACTTTCGTCCGATGTATCGAATTGTCAAAATTTGAGTAAACGAGAAATGTCAAACTGAGTAAAAGCCACTCAATCAGCAAAATCCTGGACTTGGAAAAAATGCCAGTCATTTCGGAAGTAACCTCATAGAAAATGTTACTTAAAATGTAAATGGCTGAAATGCCTTCAGGTAAGTACGCATTGCTTAGGGAAACGGTGTTGAACCATTTTCTGCTGCGGTAGAATGAATCCGGAGCAGGCAATTTCCATTTCCTTGAATAAAAATCAAAACAAAAACCCTCCCCGCAACTGAAAATACCGGCGAGTGGATTTGACTCAGTCTACGTGAGAACGTCGTTTACTCAAAAGTGAGTCAACGTAAGTAACTTGCCGCTGAGATGAGTACATTCGACTCAATTTTGAGTTGACCAGAATAAGCGTGTACAGAGAGGAACGAAGAAGAGTGTTCCGAGCGGCCAGGACCGCACTTAAACGAGAGATAAAGCAGAGCAAGTCCAACTGTTTTAAGCTGGGTTTAGACTGGGCAGGTCATTTGATGAACTTAATTGAATTCAATGGACTTGAAAAGTTGAGCCTGGTTCAACTTTTTTCAATTCAAGTGAGTTGATTAAGTCAGTTGAATGGCATCCCAAGTAACATTGCTAGTTTTATCGTGGTTTTATAGCATTCTACAAGTCTAAATCATGATCTACAGAACCCTCATAAGACCATAATTGTTACTTGGGATGGTTTACACGTTCAATTCGCGTTCAAGTCAGTTGAATTCAACTGACTTGATCAATTGACTTGCCCTGTCTAAACCCAGCTTTAAGGAGCTGTGTCGATACCCTGATAGCAACCCCTGGGGCGACGCATACCGAGTCGTGATGGCGAAGATCAGAGGTCCCGCTGAAATGTGCCCAGATAACCTGAAAGTTATCGGGGCAGGACTTTTCCCGAAGCACGACCCAACGACACGATAACGTCCAAGTCACGAACGAGGAACTCGTAGCAGTGGCGAAAAGATTGAAGGTAAAGAATGTTCCCGCTCCGGATGGAATCTCCAACGTGGCGTTGAAAGCGGCGATCTAGGCGTCCCCGGATATGTTTAAGATGGTGCTGTAGAAATGCCTGGACGAGGGTCACTTCCCTGACGGGTGGAAGATACAGAAGCTAAATAGTGTTGCTGCAGAAACCAAGAAAACCGCCGGGGGATCCAGCATCGTACATGCCTATATGCCTGCTGGATACACTCGGAAAACTCTTGGAGAGGATCATCCTAAACAGGCTGACGAAATGAGGCACGCAGTCCAGATTCCGGAAAGGGAGATTAACAGTGAATGCACTTCGGATAGTTATCGAGACAGCCGAGGAGGTGTCCAAACAGAAGCTAACGATCGATGTCAAGAATGCATTGAACAGCGCCAGCTGGGAGGCCATCGCCGAAGCGCAGCATAAAATGATGGTCCCTGACTACCTGTGCAGGATCCTGAGGAGTTATTTGCAGAACCGGGTTCTAGTCTACGAGGTAGACACACAGTTCCACAAGGCTCCATCCTTGATCCAACGCTGAAGCTGCCCAAACGAGTTGAGATCGTTGGCTTTGGGGACAACGACGTCGTCTTGACGGTAACAGCCGAGACGCAGGAAGAGGTGAAAGTGTTGACAACCGAGGCGATCGACATGATTGGTAACTGGATGCAAGGAGTGAAGCTGCAGATAGGCCACCACAAAACGGAAGGAAGTGCTATTGGTCAGTAACTGTAAAGCAGTGCAGTGTGCAGAAATCACTGTCGCCATAGTCTCGAAGCGCGTTTTGAAATACCTGGGAGTTACGATCGATGACCGGTTAAACTTCTACAGCCATATACCTGTGACAAGGCTTCGAAGGCCATCAACGCGATAGCTAGAATCAAGTTCGAACAACGCTGGTCTCAGCAAGTCTGGCCAGTGTGCCGTCGTCGATACTGAGGTATGGAGGTTCAGCCTGGGATGCAGTGCAGGAAACGAAGCAGAACCAAAGGAAACTGAGCAGTACGTTCCGGCTCATGGCCATGCGTGAGTGCGTACAGAACCATCTCGTCGGAAGCAGTATGCGTTATCGCTGAAATGATCCCTATCGGCATCACCCTGGCGGAGGACAGCGGGTGCTACAGGCGGAGAGAAGCCAGAAGAGTACAGAAAGTTGTGAGAATGGAATCGTTGGCTAAGTGGCATCAGGAGTGGAACACGGCGGAGAACGGTAGATGGACACATCGACGACTAATACCGATTTTTTCGACCTGGGTGAACAGAAAACACGGAGAAGTCAACTTCTACCTAACGCAGTTCCTGTCTGGCCACGGCTGCTCAGGAAATACCTGCATCGGTTCGGACACGCAGCGGAGTGTTACAACGTGGATGAAACGCCGGAGCATGTGGTCTTCGACTGTCTAAGGTTCGAGACAGTGCGAAGGGAGATGCCCGTCCTTAACGTGGAGAATGTCGTCGATGAAATGTGTTGAGAGGAGGACACTTGGAATGCCGTCAACAGAGCAGTCACGCAGATTATGTCAGAGCTGCAGCGTAAATGGAGAGAAGAGCAGCGATCTAGCAATGCCAGCTAGCGCTGAGAGTATCAGAAGTGCATGAGCACAGCCACCCCCCGAAGTAGTCGCTTCACAGTGGTCCCGGGGGGATCCAGGCAGAGGAGAGAGTAAGGAATGGGTTTTAGTGGAGCTGCACTAGGCAACTAGTCAAGAGATAGGTCACTCCGCACACCAATCTTGGGTCATCTTTTTTGTCAGTGTGCCTCAAGTGTGCAGTAGGTGTGGCGATTGTGCCGGTCATAGAGCAAGCTGCGATTGTTCGTAAAATACCCATCCCGGCAACCCGGTATTTCTGACACCTTGAATGTTTTGGTTTGAAATCGCAAGGATAAATTGGATTGAGGATGACGCGGGAAGTGGCCGGTGCGTGAAATTTCGGTGATTTGTGTTCCATAGGGTAATAAAAGTCCTGTGTTTGAGTGCTGTTTAATTCCCTCAAAGGTAGACCAGAAACCTAGCCTTTCGTGATGTGAAAAGCATAGGTCTATCAGCGGCCAGAAAAACTTGGAACCGGTGGGGAGCGTTGTTGGAGACCGACTATAGAGGATGATGAATAGACTGCTTTAGTTGGTTTTGTGTGAGTTGCAGCATTATTTGAATTAAGAGTACTAATGCGGTACTAACTGCCTCTTTCTCTTGAGCCCACTCTAGAACCTACATTTCATATTTAGATCTACAACTTTCCGCTAAAGAACGCATTACCCACTGAGTTGCACCCACTGCTTAGTCTTAGGTTTTCAACCAAGCGCTCTGATTTTCTGTGAGTGACTAGTTCTCCATTGGCACTACTCACATGCAAAAAATCAGTCCGACTGGCCGAGAAAAAGCGGTGGTTGCAACTCAGTGGGTAGCTCGTTCTTCGGGGGATAGCTTTATACGTGAACTGCTGGTCTGAGTTCCTCTGGTATACTGAATTAGAAGATGTTCCTGAAAATACAGTCAAACAGCACGTAATGTTGTGAACAACTTCAACGACAGTGCTGTGCCGATTCTAATTTCGGCACAATGTGCTGAGTGACTTACCCCTTGCAACTAGTGGATACCACACCGTGACAACTTCACTACAGGCTAGGCTTCTTGAAGCTTTCCAGAACCTTGCTCCGACTCCGCAACCGCGTGATTTTTAACTGTTTGGGGGAGACCGATCAGTTCTGAAGACGGAATAGAGTGACCCGAAAAGTTGCGATGAGTAAATTCGGTCGTCCAACCACGTTTCCGTCAGCACACTCAAATCATATTCGGCCTCCACAACAGCCAGGAAAAACGAGTCGATTTAAGTCCTCAGCCCACGCACGTTTTGGTAGTAGATCCGGAGACCATTCGAGGGGCAATCACGGCAGCTAGAAATCGAAAGGACATCAGGTATCGAAAGCTCGGAATCGCAAACATTCTCACCTGAGGTTGCAGGCCGGAAGCCCCCGATACCGGGACGATGAAGATGGCGGATGTCTGCAGCAAGCGCGACTGGGTCGGGAGGTTCGGAAGCTTCCTCAGTGCCTGTTTTAGGGTGTCTCCGATCCAAGAAAGAGCTGGTGGCGGCATAAGCAGGACGGATGCATAGGCATGATCTGGCTAGTGCGTAGGCCGCAGAACTGGAAACACAGCTAGAATTTGAAGCGGTATCAGCCAAAGGAGAGACTGAATCGTCAATATGCTTGCCAGTAATAGCTGGTTGGAAGACCCCCGACCTACATCTACACTCAGGGCCGAGACGACTATGCTGAGCGCTGACTGGAATAAGCACGACTGAGGCAGAGAAATCGGGGACTTCCACAGTGCTATCCACGATGTGTCTCGGTGGTGATGGTGGTGGTCCAGAAGCAGTAGAGGTAGCAGCATTATTCTTGGAGATCGTAGAAACATCGTGAATAGCGGGTTAGAAGACCCCATCTCATTAGGAGCTTCCATGGAGTTCACATCGTTGCGTCCTAGATTTATGCTGGTAAGTGGAGAATCATAGTTGATCGTTGTAGCGCTAAAACAGGTGAACGAGTCAGGAATTGATCTGGTGATAAGAAGATCGTACTTGCCTGCTGTGTACGGTCGGTAGACCACGTCTCCAAGCTCACACAAAGTGATGAACGACGGCTGCAGAGGCACGACTGTGGCGAGAGAATCGATGGCTTCCAAGAGGCTGACATCACTGCGTCCCAGAGTAGATTAATGTTGTATAGACTGCCCATTTATTCAGGTTACGTTATCGTTGCTGGAAGCGTAAAGTGACTCAAAGGATGGAGGTTTAGGTATGTTACGATACTTGCCTGTGGGTACAGGCTGGAAGACCTCGTCGCCATTACCGATAGCAGGGCCAGGACGACTTCAGATGATTGGATCTTCTAACGGTTCGACTGCTTCGGGTGGATCAGAGGCTTACAGGTCCCCGACTACGGACCTTTTCTTACAGGTTCGCACTTTTCGTACCGTGTATAGAAGGCTTAAACGTTCGGACGATAATCCGTTTTTAACACTGTTCACCAAACACAGCCTACTTTTAACGTGTTCGAAGCACACTCACAAGAAGCACTTCACTATCGTAGGGCTTACAACGCTTTTCTTAATTAATGTTATAACCGACTCGCACTTCCACTGTCTTCAGTGGTCATCGCAAGAAAAAGCTACGGTTACTATCGATCATCTACTATATTTTTTTGCTTCTATAATTCGAAGACCCGAAGTTTGTAAACCAGACTTCGTTACAGTTGGCAACCATTCCGACCAGGACGTCGATTAATACTAAACCGGTTGGAGTCCGGGCTCAAACCGCTGTCAATTAACGACAAAGGTGAAATGCGTAACGGGTGCTTTTTGAATGGACAGTTTGGCTCTGATGCGCATCACAATTACAGCTAGGAGTTTCGGCCACCAGTAAGGCTGTCCAGTATTTTAATGGGATTTGGGAATTGGTCTTAGGTGCTCACTGGCAGGATGGTCAATTGGGATGAGGAAACTTGTGGAACCACTTGGTTACAAAGAAGATCATAAATGTTGGATAAAATACCAAGAGGAGATTAATTGAGGAGAATTCCTAAGCAATAGTAGTTATAGACAGGCTTGCTTCCTCTCACTTGCTATAAAAAATTGTTTGTCGGAATTATGAAATCATTAGATATTATAATGATAGTAAGTAGTTGTAAGTCACAAGATAAGGTTGTAAACTAGGTGTTTGACACATAAAACCTGTCATTATTGCTTTCAGTGCGTCACAATCAGCGATTTTACGATTCGTGAGCACTCACTCTGAGTGAACGCTTACGAGTCATAAATTCGCTGATTGTGACGCACTGAAAGCGAAATTGACAGGTTTTATGTGTCAAATACATACCTTCCAACCTCTTCTTGTTTCTGACAAGTACAAACTTTCATAATAGCATCCAATGATTCCATAATTCTGATTAAATCTATTTATCTCCGTAAACACAGCTCTAATCGAGATTTGGGGGGTATTTTGGTGTCAGCTCTCATCGGTCGCTAAATCTGTTCGAATCAATGGTGGTGCTGACGTAGGAAGAAAGATCCTTTTACCATCCCAACGAATGGGTTCCGGTGTCCCAGGACCCTGCAGAAAGCGAATAATAAAAAAAAAAGAGTCAGCGTAGGAAAAATAACACGCTAAGAAAATTTGAATAATTTAATTGTAATTAGATTCCTGCGCGTTTCACGTATTTTCTCAACTTCGGCAGGGGAAAAAAATGCGATGAAAGCGAAAGCGTTTCACTTGCACTTGTTTTCGTCCATCTCGGTTAAGTGTGGGTCCTTCCTTTGAGCGCGATGCAGGTTCGGCCGCCGGGAGAAAGGTAGCGTGGAATGGATGCTGGCCAGATACCGACGAGGAATGATGGAGTATCCTTTTTCTCATTTAAAAACCAGGGGTGGGTTCAAGTCAATGGGTAATCATTTCGCCTTAGCTTTGGTCGGATTTCATGTTTGAAGAAAATTTTATTTTCCATTGTGCAGCCCCTCGTCAGAGGGAAAAACCTTCCACTTTGCATCCTACCTCCAAAGCCGTAGAAATTAAAAGACGAAAACAAATTTACAAACACAGCTAAAAAAGAAATGAAGAAGAAGAAGAAGAAGAAGGACCAGAAGGGGCTTCCCAGAAATTTATCCAAACAAAGTGAGGTTGAGCTCCGCGAAGGAAAATTTTAAATAATTAAGAATACTTTCCATGCCTTTTCTCCGACTGTACTTCTTGGAGTTGTTCCCTTTCACTTGAAGTTGGGTTCCATGGCATTTCTTTAATTTTCCTTTTTTTTTGGGCACAGAAAGCAAGACGCCTACTTGGGGACCCGCCAGGGTGTTGCTATTTTTGGAAGATCCCTCCATCAACACGTGCGAACAAAGTTGGCTTTGGCGCTGGCGACTATTTATTACAGCTGGACGGATGGAGGCGAAATGATCAATAAGGGGTGAGATTTCGGCTGTGGCCAGTTTCGCGATGGTGAGTTGGATCCACGCGATTTTCTCATTTTTTTTTTTTCGAGCCGAGGACCTGGGGGAAAATGTGGGACACAGCTTCTTGTGCCGTCCTGAAATTTAAGGAATGAGCGAAAAAAAATGCGAGGGGTGAAATGAAAAATAATTTTCGGATCGAGCGATTCATTTCGCTTTCTGCTGCGATTTTTTCACGAGAGGGGGTTGATTTTTTACGATATTGTTTTTTCTTCGCTAATTTGGTAGTGAGAGATAATTTACATTTTTGAGGATGGAAGTTAAGAGAGAGAGAGAGTGCTGAAGTGATTGTATGGAATTAACGAGCAGATTCAGGGCAGTGTGAGAGGATGCACAATCAAGGACGCCGATGTTGCTGCTGTTTTCGAGGAGGGCTTCATTAAGTTTGGATTTTTATAGCCACTTGATTTAATTGATTGTGATTAACTTTTGAATAATCATGAATACAAATGTGAGCAAATCTGTTCTGGTGGTTGAGTTTTTGTGTTTCTTTAATAATTATTTGTCATTTTTCATTCGACATTAGTCAGCGCCAAACTCAATCATGACTAACTAATTTGTCGTTAAGACCTTTTTTAACACCTCATCCTCTCGAACCAATAGCCAACAACATCAAAGGAATCCTTCCAATTTACCCTTTTTGTCACTCTGCAGCACTCTTTCCAGCACTCCCCATCATTTCATTGTGCGGTGAAAGCATCACTTTAGCCGAATAGAGCGAAATATATTGAATTGATTTGCCATGCCCCTGCTATTATTATTATTATACGCCGACTTGGTAACGCGATCGCAAGTATAATAGCATCACACATCACACTTTCGCACTTTTCCCCGAAAAAAAAAAAAAGAACTCCAACCCAAAAGTCTTGTGTTGTTTCTCGCACGCCAACCTCATCAAAGAAGGCCGTGGAGAAATGATGCTGGAAGCCCGAAAGGATGAGGTCGTGCGGAAAAACGACGACGACGACGACATAGGCGGCTGTGAAACCAAATCAACCCAGCAGATTTACAAAAAAACATCACCCGCCAAGTGGCTTCTTTGCCGGCTCACCACCAGAACCATCAGCTAGGGGCTAGGGTGGTCTCCGAAAGTAAGGTCGAGATGAAGCAATAACCTCGCAGCAGCATCCCTAAAGCGTGATCGCTGCTGCCATACCCATAACACATCGAAACACATGTTGAACACGACGTGTGAGTATCCTTTACATATGCGAATGAGGAGTTGCCAAAGAAAGGGGGAGGCAGTCGGAGGACCAAGACGCATCATTTTGTGGCTTTCCCGGCGAGTACCACCCACTTTCATCGAATGTATAAGGGGATGCCTACTTTCCGGAGCGAGGGAATGGGTTACCCGCCGCAAACCGAATTGTGTGTAAAGCGAAGTAGGCTGCATGGCATGGGTGTTTACATTCCTTCTTCTTTGTCGTCTTCTCCTTCCGAGAAAATCGAGTAAACCAAACCACCCGAATGTATGATATCACCTTGCAATCGTAAACCGAATTAACCACTTCAAAGGCTGTTTTACGGAAATCAAAGGGAACCGGCAAAATGTCTGGTGGCCTTCCATTTGTCTCCTTCAACTTCATATTTCCATGCACAAATGGAGAGGGATTTATGAGAGCCATTTACCGAGTACTTTCCTCTGGGTAAGCCTTCTTGAGATAACCTTTTTCCGATGTGAGGTTATTAAATTGATTCCTTCGACCGAGGTTTTTCGCCTCAAGGGGTGTACTTCCGATCATACAGAAGTGGAAAATTAGCTGCCGGTGACACTCGGAGATTATATCCCGAAAGTTCAAAGAAAGGGGAAGTTTTAGCTTTGCAAACCCATAAATCGTTCAAAGTTTGCGCCAATTTGAAAACCTTGACAGCTTCCATCATCATCATTCGCAAGGATGACGTTTCCATCTTCCACCTTGTGGATCGTAAAACCCCTAGCACCCACGTAGCACGCATCACAACACCACAAAAAAAGAAAAGAAAAAATCGGCTAAATTTCATTTCTCCATTAACTCAACACTTCTTTACTCTTACTTAAAACATACATCGCCCTGATAAAGTTCGACTTTATTGCGTTATAATCTTTTTTGCTCTGCTGGGAAACAACGGCGAGCATCGCCCACAGAAAGAGAAGAACAAGTTTCACTTTCACTGACTCGGTGCTGTACGAGCGCCCGCCCGCCTGGAAGGTATGCAGCACGTAGCACACATACTCGCTCGCATATCGCGCGGAGTGTCACTTTATTAGCATAGAAATGTGAAAAATTTGTTCTCGCACTGGAAAGACAACGACGTCGTCGGAGACGAGGATGACAGTCAGTCAGAAGGCCATGCTTTGCAATACTTTCGTCTCTTCCGAAACAGAAACAGCAACCGAAAGACCGAAAGACTTCCGAGAGCCCATGTGCAAGCGGCGTATAGGAAAGGGAAAGCGAGGCTCTCGGCGTCAAAAAGCTAAAACCATGTTAACGTGTGTAAAGGAGATCATAAAATATTTACTACTGGAATCTGGAATTACAATGTTTTTACCTTACAGCGCTAATGTAATAATAAACTCGAGAGTTGGCTTTGGTCCACGCAGTGACTGACTGGTGGCGTCGCGAGGAGGGATCATTGTCAATTCTTGTGGCGTTTCGTGTCCCATAGCCCGAAAACCTAAAATTTTCTCTCCGTTCGTCTCGTCGGTACATACATCTCACTCACTTGCGGGTCATTAATTTTTTAAACCAGAAAGGAATGTCAACCAAACCACTTAGGGGCAAGCTCGTCTCAGCGAGATCGACGAAGCCACATGTACCAGATTTGAGTGAAAATTTGAACGCGAAACGTGACGATTAGGTCGAAAATATACCAATGTCACCGCAAGCGATTGCAAATGGCAGACGTGGCTTAAATTATGAACTGGTTTGGAGTATTAAACATTGGACGGGATTGGAAACTTTTCGCGATGTATTTGTAGAAATCCAATCAAATTGACTTGGAACTTCAACTTCAAACCTTCAAAAATAAGCCTACTATGTGTTCGAGTTTGAATTTTACAAAGGCGACATTCTGTAGATCAAGGCAACACTAAAGAAATTATTTGGTTGTTCGACTGGTTTTATGGAGATTTCGTTTTTATGGCTTTCTCAGTCTAGGGTAATTCAAACAGTTAGTTTTGCATTGCAAAACTAACTGTTTGAATTACCCTAGACTGAGAAAGCCATAAAAACTAAAGAAATGTTCAAATCTAAATAGTATAAAAGCAACGCTAAGGCCCAAGCGCAATGTGGGCGGAAGTGGAACGGAAATGGAAAGTTTAACAGTTGTCACAAATGACATCAAGATGCCTACCAAAGTAGCAATTAAGGTTTTATGAGGGTTCTGTAGACCACAATTTAGACTTGTAGCTTGCTATAAAACCTTAATAAAGCTGGCAATGTTACATGGGTAACTGAAGTCGAATTGGTTCTAACTAGTTTTCAATCCGACAAGTAGGCTTACTCAGACCGGGCTTTTCCGCTGCCGCTGCCGTTCCGCTGCCGCTGCCGTTCCGCTGCCGCTGCCGTTCGCTTCTGCTGTCATTGCGCATGGGCCTTAAATCTCAACTCTCCTGACCGACGCATAGCTCTTATAGATATGAATATTGGAAAAGGGGCCCTGGTCAGCCGTACGACGCAACTTAGTCGCGATGCTCTCACAAGACGGTTGTACGGCATACGGAAGTTAGGCATAAAGGGCGTTAGGCATAAAGGACGTTAGGCATAAAAGGCGTTAGGCATAAAGTCATTAGACATAATGGACGTTTGGCATAATATACGTTAGGCATAATGGACGTTAGGCATAAAATACCTTGCCGCTGTGTAACTCTAGAAAACTGTTTCGAGCATGGTAAACAATGAAATCCATTATTTATCATATCATAAGTGACGTAACTACATATTTACTTAGATCCAAGATTAGTAGCGATAGCGGTTAAGTAATCTGGCAATAAAACTCAGCATAGTTTTTTACTACATCTTGAAATCAATCGCATATAGAAATATGCACACATTTGTTGTAATATATTCTTACACACATATTGCAAGTCCGGGAAACTTTGAGATTTGGGCGTAATTGCTTTTGTAAACAAACATGTCAATCGCTGATCGTGAATAAAAGAAAAATCTCGTGAACTAACTATACCAAATTATAGAGGAACCATTCATCTTCCTGTTTGTGTTGTTACTGTTAGTTTTTGAGATTGAGCTTTAATTCGCGAGAAATCGTCAAATGAAGTGTTTGTTTATAAAAGCAATTACACCCTAATCTCGAAGTTCTCCGGAAATGTCAAAGAAGAAAAGGTTTACCTCAAATAACAGGTCATGAAATAAATAATGGTGAATTCTGTGGTTTTTCATTCAATAGCAAAAACATATCTGATGCTTCCAGGATTTACTCCCATACTTTTCGATACAACGATTATGTTTTTGTTGTCATCAGAATGAATACTAGCAGAACCGTCTGCTGATGTGAGGGAGCGATACTTCCATGAACAGCGACGAGTTGCCGAAACAAACAAGGAACTGTGGCAAACGTAACATCTGCAACCAAATACTCTGCCTGTCCAGGACGTCGAAAGTTTTCATGAGTCCCAAAAATTAAGGCTCTTTTATTATTGTCACCGATGTCAGCAATCAATACACAGTCCCCATTATCATCCTTCTGGAATTCATCGGCTAGATTATGCCTAACATCCATTATGCCTAACGTCCTTTATGCCTAACATCCGTACGCCTAACGACCGTATGCCTAACGTCGTGTACCCGTTCAGATCGGCCATTTCACGTTTCCTCGCTAGATCTCCGGATCAATGGCAATAAACTTACCCCTCACGGGAACTGGTCGGACACACGCCTCGTCAGCCACGGTTATGGCTTGGTAGAGTCCCTCCAACGCTCGGTCGATGTCCTCCACTATGTCCAGCGGCGGGTTGTCGATGATGTGCCTGTCTACCATGCGTCCAAACTGGGCCCAGTTTACGCAATGGTAGTCCTTGCGCAGGCTTGAAGCAGGAGCCACGTTGCAGCCCAGTTCAGCCACCACCGGGTGGTGGTCGGAGCTGAGTTCGTTCAAGGCTACCGGCTTGGACAAGCCGATATTTGTCAGGAACAGGTCTAGCGTCGATGGGTTGCCCGCCGGTGAGATAAATGTTGGTTCATCCTAAAACCAAATGGAGCCCATGCTGTGAGTGGTCGAACAGGAGACGACCGTTTTGGTTCTGTTGGTAGTTCCGCCAGGCCTCATGGCGAGCATTCAGCTCTCCTCCAACTACGAAGCGGGAACCGGTACGGGTGATGGTGGACAGGTCCTTCTTGAATTTAGCCGCTAGTCCACTGCTGGCGGCACACTGTAGAGGGCAGTAGACGGCGATGAACTGGACGTATCCAGTCGACGACTCCACCTCCCCAGCAAGGGCCTCGATGATAGAGGTGCGGATATGGGACAGACTGTGGTATTTTATCCCTTTCTTGATTATGATCGCGAAAACCCCCCCCCCCCTCCCCCCTGGAGCTGGTACGATCAAGCCGAATGATGTTGTGGTCCGGCAACCAGCAACTGTCCGTGGACTTGAGGTGGGTCTTGGTGAGGAGGCCCACGTCGATGGTATGCTTGCGGAGGAAGTCTCTTGGTGCAGAAGCTGCAGCGTGGGTTGATGTTACAGTTTCGGGTGCCGTGCCCGAAGTTGAGGCAGCATTCCACTGACACTGCGTTACATCGCGGTGGCCACCACGGTAGGACTCCCAACGGATGATGACTTTGAAGAGGGAGCGGACTGCTTGCAACGCATTAATCGTCACCATCCCCTTCTTGAAGTGTACCAGGAAAAGGCGTTCCTGGTACTTCCTCTGGCTTTCGTTCCTCCTCTTGATCCGAAAGACGGCGATGGGGGCCAGCTTGTACCGGTCTTTAATTTCAGCTTCGATCACCTTCGTTTCGAAATTCGGAAGGCCTCGGCCTCGGATGACTACGTCAAATGACTTGTCACCCGGGATGTCATGTGTGAAAAATTCCACTTTGGAATTCTTCAGGAAAGCCAAAGCTTTGTTGCAGTCCGCTTTGGTGTAGAGTATGATTTTCGTGCCAATCCCGCACAGCTTGTACTCGGCAACGACGCCAAGGGATGCCATCTCTTGAGCCAGCTTGTCGAGTGGTACTGACTTCACCACCAGAGGTGGGAGTTTCACTTTTGGTCCGTTCTGGCCGCCCGGGGCCATGTTTTCAACGGACACGCCGTTTATTGCTGTGGCGTCATCCTGGGGACCACTGTCCCTCTTAGTCTTTTTGCCGCCTTGGGCAGGGTTAGACTGGATTGCAGGGTTCGAACCCTGGTTCGAGTCTGTCTTCTTCTTCCGCGTCGACATCACACGTGATGCACCGAAACGACTGGCACTGAGCTAGTGAGCGAATCGAACAACCGACTGTACTGCACAACGGTTTGATGCAGAATGATGAAAAGAAGATGTCTAGAGTAACATTTGAAATGGGCCTATGTCCAAAACGTAAACAAACCAGAAAATGAATTTTAAATTTTGACCGCCACTATTCAATTCATATTTAAGAAAATTGAAGGATTTTAGGCATTTATATTGTTCACAATAACAATAGTAACTGTATCTCAGTATACAACATCCAAAATATACGAAAAGCTTTCAAAAATATATGAAAATCGATAACAATATAATTTCATAAATTAATAAGCCTTTTTTTGTGAATTTTTCAATGGATAGGACCTTTTTGTTAAGCCGTTTTGCTTGTCATCAGAAATGGTAAGCCCTTTGCTAAAGGGTGATACGGTCAAAATTCGGTCAATATCAACTTGACGTATTTCTTTCAATTTTGCATTTAAAAAACCTGAACACCCCTCATTTTGAAGGTGTGTGTGTAGAATGTTGCTCCTATTTTGATTTTGGAATTCACTCTTCAGTTGTCAAAATGCCGTCCAAGCAAGAAGAGCAGCGTATCAAAATTTTGCTCGCGCATTGCGAAAATCCGAGCTACTCGCACGCAAAGTTGGCAAAATCGCTAAAAGTTGCCAAATCAACCGTTACAAATGTAATTAAAGTGTTTGGGGAACGTTTGTCGACAGCCAGGAAGTCTGGATCGGGGGGAAATCGAAAACCGGAAGCCGCTGAGACGACAAAGAGAGTTGCCGGTAGTTTCAAGCGAAACCCTAACCTCTCTCTCCGAGATGCCGCAAATAAGCTGGGTGTATCGTCTACAACCGTGCATCGAGCCAAAAAACGAGCCGGACTATCGACTTACAAGAAGGTAGTGACTCCAAATCGCGATGATAAACAAAATACGACGGCCAAAGCGCGATCCCGGAGGCTGTACACGACGATGCTGACGAAGTTTGACTGCGTGGTAATGGACGACGAAACCTACGTCAAAGCCGACTACAAGCAGCTTCCGGGACAGGAGTTTTATACGGCAAAAGGAAGGGGAAAGGTAGCAGATGTTTTCAAGCACATGAAACTGTCAAAGTTCGCAAAGAAATATCTGGTTTGGCAAGCCATCTGTACCTGTGGCTTGAAAAGCAGCATTTTCATAGCTTCCGGGACTGTCAACCAAGAAATTTACGTGAAAGAGTGTTTGAATAAACGTCCTGCTGCCTTTCCTGAAGAAACACGGTTGTTCCGTACTGTTTTGGCCGGATTTGGCATCTTTGCCATTACGGTAAAAAGGCCATGGAGTGGTACGCCGCCAACAACGTGCAGGTGGTTCCCAAGGACAAGAACCCTCCCAAACACGCCAGAGCTCCGCCCAATTGAGAAATACTGGGCTATTGTCAAGCGGAGCCTAAAGAAGACCAAAAAACTGCTAAGGGCGAGCAGCAGTTGAAGGCAAACTGGCTTTCTGCGGCGAAGAAGGTAGACAAGGTGGCTGTACAAAATCTGATGGCAGGGGTCAAGCGTAAGGCCCGGCAATTCGGATTTGGAAAAGCGGAAGCCTAACTGAATATTTTTTCTGAATTTTATACTAATTGAACTTGAAAAAGAAATTTAATTTGATTTTTTAAATAAACGATTTCACCGATTTACACGCGTTTTCCCTTGACCAAATTTTGACCGTATCACGCTTTACTATGGAAACAATTTATTACGCGTTATAAAATACAGTATCACCTTGTTGTTGACATGACTTTGTTTGTTTTGATCACAACTCTCCAGCAGACGGTCGTGGACCAACAAGTTTACCACCATTTGAAAGATCTTTTAATGTAGTTTTAGATGCATTTGACCTTATCTGCACCTAAGAAAGATACGAAAAAATACGGAAAATAGAAGAAAATTTATCTATAACTCATCATATTAAAATAATGCAGTTATAGTATGTTGCAGAAAGATGAACAACTTTTTTGAACATAGTGAAGACCTAAAATTAAAGAAAATATGTGTTTTGATGAAAAACGTGGTTTTGGGGGTCCGTTCTCAAACAACGCTCTCTATCCCGATTTGAGTAAAATTTACGACTTTCACAAGTTATTTGTAACCATTTTTGCTACAACTTTGCTGAAGACGTCAACCATTTATCTCGACAGTGTGAAAAAATAAATTTTTCATTTCACTTTTAGAGGGATTCATCACAAAACCCATGCCTTCAAAAGATGAAGCATGTCATACCCATCTACTTTGCTCAAGACGTCATCACTCTAAATCCACTCTCCATGGTGCTATTAATTAAGAGCGTCAAGATGGACTTTTCAACCACTGTGCATTTATCGGGTTTTAAACATCATCTGGAAGAGCATCGTTTTCTGAGCACAACGGTATTTGTCGCGAACTCATTTCGATTTTAAAATCAAGATTAAAGCAAAATAATAACTTCACTGTTTGACACTAAACTAACAAATTGACAGCTCGCTCCCATACAAAGTCCGACCGAGGAGCGCTAAGATGGTAGTTTTTGCTAATGTAATTGCACTTATCGAAAATAGTTCCGGTGTACCAAAAATAATGAAATTGGATTTCGGACCCAATTAAAACGAATTAATTGTAACTTGTAACTACCTTTACTCGTTGACTATGACGCCGGATAAAATTAAAACAAAGGAAATCAAAATTCACTCGGCGGTAAAGATTACAAGGTGCGAAGCGATGGCCCTTGAATTCCTGCAGAACACTATTGAATGCCCCCGAATGAAGTTTTAAGGTTATGAGACGTCACTAAGGAATTTTCCGCATAAGTTGTGTCTTTGTCGCTTTCCATAAACGTCGCTCAAAAGATAACCGCTTATGAAGAAAGCCCATCCAATCTTATCCCGCTTAAACGAACAGCAAAACAGTGACAGATCGCCCGCGGGCAACTAGCTGATGTCGTTTCGTTTCAGCATCATCTCACTTAATCTACCATCTAGCAACCCCTCGTGCAAAAAAAAAAACAAAGACTATATCCTACCACACACTTGTCGCCAAACATCTAACCAACAACAATGCCGCCACAGCCCACTAGGATCCGTGGTGTATTTTGTAATGTTTTCAAAATTTTAATTTGGCTCATTTGAATTTTAAGCGGTTGCCGAGAGATAGCGCCAGAAGAAAGCATCAGACGAACCGGGCTGAGAAGAGCGATAAAAATAAAATCAAGATGCGTCGTTTTTCTTGCGGAGCTTTTGCCTCTCTAGTTTAGTCGGGTGACGACGACGACGACGACGACAACGACGGAAAAAGGGATATAAAATGAAGGGCGGACGGAAAGCTTTCCGGTCCGAAGGACCAACGAAACAGCAGCGCTGCTGTGGAGATAACAAAATTCGAAATGAATTAGAAATTTATGATTGCTGGAAGAAAAATTGTACGAGATTAAACTTCTTCCGCTTGGCAGCGTAGTCGGTGGTTTGTTTGTTGCGTCTATTTCTTCTCTAAAACTGCGAGATTTACATATCTGTGACGTGGGCCAGGAAAAGGCCTACTGCGATGTTGTTTTGGGAAAATTAAAATTAAAACAGTATCGAAAACCAGTTGAAGCAATAACAAACTAGCCGCAGTGACAGTTCGCATCGGATGCGCTTTGGGACGTCGCAGTTGGCTGCGTTTTTTGGGTGGCTGTTTTCGGATAAAAATGCGTGATTTTAACGCCGTCTACGTGGTGGTGGCTTCCGCGCGGAGTGGTATATAAAGCGGTTGGGTTGATTGGTGACTCTGGCTGTTCTACGGTTGCTTGGTTGGTTGGTTGGGTGGCTGTCCCTTTCCCTGATTAAAACCGGATAATATCTAGCGCTGTCCCGTTCTCTCTCTGTGTCGCGCATTTTGGCTCGGCTCATTCCGAGAAGGGAAAGTATAGAAATTTCCTTTCACGGGTAGGTATGGGATCTGTGGAATGGGTAAGACATTGGAATGGAACGTTAAAATCTTGCAAACCTTGGCCAAAAGGATGGTACTTTGCATTCTCCATTCTCTTGGGACGGGATGGGACGGGACGGGGTTGGGGTCATCCCGGGAAGACCCATTCTTTCACCGAAAGAGAACCTTCGTTTACGGCCGGAGCCGAAGGATGAGATGAGGGTGAAAATATCCTTGAATAACCTTTTGGAAATTATTTTTCTTGACTGCTTTTAACCGGGGGAAAGTGGAGAAACATTTTGCGTTCGTCGGAGTGTTGTGTCTAAAAAAAAAAGTATTTCGCAAACCGCTTCGGGCGGTTCGGAGATTTTCCGTTGAGTTTGCACTCATCTTGCTTTCACTTGCTCAAGGTATTTTGGGTGAAAGTGCGTATGGTGCTCGCTAGGGACAGGTTTCGTTGAGAAGAAGTGGCATGAAATCCAGACGGTACTTATGCTGTCACGGTTTTAGTAGTTGTTACATTGTAGATTCATGCTTTTAAGTATGTAATTGTTGTGTAACCACACCTATTGGTAGACGCGCAAATACATCACATGAGAGTCTGAGTTCAGCTGGTAAACGGTGTTGTATACCAATCGACTTAACTTCAGCGTATTGAACATTTTCGAAATTTGAGATCTCCCAAGTCTCAGTCGCAGAAAGTTGAAGAATAAAAACAAGTCCCAAAATCTTGAAGATTTGTTTAACCCTTGTAATAACATTTTTAAGGTAATTGAGGAATAGGAAAAACTTTCAGTTATGTCTAATTTCCGTAACAATTCCGTAATTTTGTCAGAGTTTTCTTGAAATTCACTTCACATCCCCGTGAAACGCTCCTCAGAAATTCTGAGCCAGAACTACCGCAGAATTCTATCTAAAGGGTGATACGGTCAAAATTTGGTCAAGGGAAAACGCGTGTAAATCGGTGAAATCGTTTATTTAAAAAATCAAATTAAATTTCTTTTTCAAGTTCAATTAGTATAAAATTCAGGAAAAATATTCAGTTAGGCTTCCGCTTTTCCAAATCCGAATTGCCGGGCCTTACGCTTGACCCCTGCCATCAGATTTTGTACAGCCACCTTGTCTACCTTCTTCGCCGCAGAAAGCCAGTTTGCCTTGAACTGATGCTCGCCCTTAGCAGTTTTTTTGGTCTTCTTTAGGTTCCGCTTGACAATAGCCCAGTATTTCTCAATTGGGCGGAGCTCTGGCGTGTTGGGAGGGTTCTTGTCCTTGGGAACCACCTGCACGTTGTTGGCGGCGTACCACTCCATGGCTTTTTACCGTAATGGCAAGATGCCAAATCCGGCCAAAACAGTACGGAACAACCGTGTTTCTTCAGGAAAGGCAGCAGACGTTTATTCTAACACTCTTTCACGTAAATTTCTTGGTTGACAGTCCCGGAAGCTATGAAAATGCTGCTTTTCAAGCCACAGGTACAGATGGCTTGCCAAACCAGATATTTCTTTGCGAACTTTGACAGTTTCATGTGCTTGAAAACATCTGCTACCTTTCCCCTTCCTTTTGCCGTATAAAACTCCTGTCCCGGAAGCTGCTTGTAGTCGGCTTTGACGTAGGTTTCGTCGTCCATTACCACGCAGTCAAACTTCGTCAGCATCGTCGTGTACAGCCTCCGGGATCGCGCTTTGGCCGTCGTATTTTGTTTATCATCGCGATTTGGAGTCACTACCTTCTTGTAAGTCGATAGTCCGGCTCGTTTTTTGGCTCGATGCACGGTTGTAGACGATACACCCAGCTTATTTGCGGCATCTCGGAGAGAGAGGTTAGGGTTTCGCTTGAAACTACCGGCAACTCTCTTTGTCGTCTCAGCGGCTTCCGGTTTTCGATTTCCCCCCGATCCAGACTTCCTGGCTGTCGACAAACGTTCCCCAAACACTTTAATTACATTTGTAACGGTTGATTTGGCAACTTTTAGCGATTTTGCCAACTTTGCGTGCGAGTAGCTCGGATTTTCGCGATGCGGGAGCAAAATTTTGATACGCTGCTCTTCTTGCTTGGACAGCATTTTGACAACTGAACAGTAAATTCCAAAATCAAAATAGGAGCAACATTCTACACACACACACCTTCAAAATGAGGGGTGTTCAGGTTTTTTAAATGCAAAATTGAAAGAAATACGTCAAGTTGATATTGACCAAATTTTGACCGTATCACCCTTTATAACCAGGGTTACTTCCAGTTTCTATACCCACCAGCCTGAAAATAATGGGTTGGGACAATTTTTTGACGATTTTTTCTGACATCAAAATACCCTCCAAATCTCGATTAGAGCCGTATTTACGGAGATAAATCGATTTAAAGATTTCTATACCCACCAGCCTGAAAATAATGGGTTAGGACAATTTTTTGACGATTTTTTTTCTGACATCAAAATACCCTCCAAATCTCGATTAGAGCCGTATTTACGGAGATAAATCAATTTAAAGATTTCACCAGCCTGAAAATAATGGGTTAGACAAATTTTTTGACGAAATTTTTTTCTGACATCAAAATAACCTCCAAATCTCGATTAGAGCCGTATTTACGGAGATAAATCGATTTAAAGATTTCTATACCCACCAGCCTGAAAATAATGGGTTAGGACAAATTTTTTGGCGAAATTTTTTTCTGACATCAAAATACCCTCCAAATCATGATTAGAGCTGTATTTACGGAGATAAATCGATTTAAAGATTTCACCAGCCTGAAAATAATGGGTTAGACAAATTTTTTGACGAAATTTTTTTTCTGACATCAAAATAACCTCCAAATATCGATTAGAGCCGTATTTACGGAGATAAATTGATTTAAAGATTTCTATACCCACCAGCCTGAAAATAATGGGTTAGGACAATTTTTTGACGATTTTTTTTCTGACATCAAAATACCCTCCAAATCTCGATTAGAGCCGTATTTACGGAGATAAATCAATTTAAAGATTTCACCAGCCTGAAAATAATGGGTTAGACAAATTTTTTGACGAAATTTTTTTCTGACATCAAAATAACCTCCAAATCTCGATTAGAGCCGTATTTACGGAGATAAATCGATTTAAAGATTTCTATACCCACCAGCCTGAAAATAATGGGTTAGGACAATTTTTTGACGATTTTTTTTCTGACATCAAAATACCCTCCAAATCTCGATTAGAGCCGTATTTACGGAGATAAATCAATTTAAAGATTTCACCAGCCTGAAAATAATGGGTTAGACAAATTTTTTGACGAAATTTTTTTCTGACATCAAAATAACCTCCAAATCTCGATTAGAGCCGTATTTACGGAGATAAATCGATTTAAAGATTTCTATACCCACCAGCCTGAAAATAATGGGTTAGGACAAATTTTTTGGCGAAATTTTTTTCTGACATCAAAATACCCTCCAAATCATGATTAGAGCTGTATTTACGGAGATAAATCGATTTAAAGATTTCACCAGCCTGAAAATAATGGGTTAGACAAATTTTTTGACGAAATTTTTTTTCTGACATCAAAATAACCTCCAAATATCGATTAGAGCCGTATTTACGGAGATAAATTGATTTAAAGATTTCTATACCCACCAGCCTGAAAATAATGGGTTGGGACAATTTTTTGGCGAAATTTTTTTCTGACATCAAAATAACCTCCAAATCTCGATTAGAGCCGTATTTACGGAGATAAATCGATTTAAAGATTTCTATACCCACCAGCCTGAAATTAATGGGTTGGGACAATTTTTTTTCTGACATCAAAATACCCTCCAAATCTCGATTAAAGCCGTATTTACGGAGATAAATCAATTTAAAGATTTCACCAGCCTGAAAATAATGGGTTAGACAAATTTTTTGACGAAATTTTTTTCTGACATCAAAATAACCTCCAAATCTCGATTAGAGCCGTATTTACGGAGATAAATCGATTTAAAGATTTCTATACCCACCAGCCTGAAAATAATGGGTTAGGACAAATTTTTTGGCGAAATTTTTTTCTGACACCAAAATACCCTCCAAATAACGATTAGAGCCGTATTTACGGAGATAAATCGATTTAAAGATTTCTATACCCACCAGCCTGAAAATAATGGGTTAGGACAATTTTTTGACGATTTTTTTTCTGACATCAAAATACCCTCCAAATCTCGATTAGAGCCGTATTTACGGAGATAAATCAATTTAAAGATTTCACCAGCCTGAAAATAATGGGTTAGACAAATTTTTTGACGAAATTTTTTTCTGACATCAAAATAACCTCCAAATCTCGATTAGAGCCGTATTTACGGAGATAAATCGATTTAAAGATTTCTATACCCACCAGCCTGAAAATAATGGGTTAGGACAAAATTTTGGCGAAACTTTTTTCTGACACCAAAATACCCTCCAAATAACGATTAGAGCCGTATTTACGGAGATAAATCGATTTAAAGATTTCTATACCCACCAGCCTGAAAATAATGGGTTAGGACAATTTTTTGACGATTTTTTTTCTGACATCAAAATACCCTCCAAATCTCGATTAGAGCCGTATTTACGGAGATAAATCAATTTAAAGATTTCACCAGCCTGAAAATAATGGGTTAGACAAATTTTTTGACGAAATTTTTTTCTGACATCAAAATAACCTCCAAATCTCGATTAGAGCCGTATTTACGGAGATAAATCGATTTAAAGATTTCTATACCCACCAGCCTGAAAATAATGGGTTAGGACAAATTTTTTGGCGAAATTTTTTTCTGACATCAAAATACCCTCCAAATCATGATTAGAGCTGTATTTACGGAGATAAATCGATTTAAAGATTTCACCAGCCTGAAAATAATGGGTTAGACAAATTTTTTGACGAAATTTTTTTTCTGACATCAAAATAACCTCCAAATATCGATTAGAGCCGTATTTACGGAGATAAATTGATTTAAAGATTTCTATACCCACCAGCCTGAAAATAATGGGTTGGGACAATTTTTTGGCGAAATTTTTTTCTGACATCAAAATAACCTCCAAATCTCGATTAGAGCCGTATTTACGGAGATAAATCGATTTAAAGATTTCTATACCCACCAGCCTGAAATTAATGGGTTGGGACAATTTTTTTTCTGACATCAAAATACCCTCCAAATCTCGATTAAAGCCGTATTTACGGAGATAAATCAATTTAAAGATTTCACCAGCCTGAAAATAATGGGTTAGACAAATTTTTTGACGAAATTTTTTTCTGACATCAAAATAACCTCCAAATCTCGATTAGAGCCGTATTTACGGAGATAAATTGATTTAAAGATTTCTATACCCACCAGCCTGAAAATAATGGGTTGGGACAATTTTTTGGCGAAATTTTTTTCTGACATCAAAATACCCTCCAAATCACGATTAGAGCCGTATTTACGGAGATAAATCAATTTAAAGATTTCACCAGCCTGAAAATAATGGGTTAGACAAATTTTTTGACGAAATTTTTTTCTGACATCAAAATAACCTCCAAATCTCGATTAGAGCCGTATTTACGGAGATAAATCGATTTAAAGATTTCTATACCCACCAGCCTGAAAATAATGGGTTGGGACAATTTTTTGGCGAAATTTTTTTCTGACACCAAAATACCCTCCAAATCACGATTAGAGCCGCATTTACGGAGATAAATCGATTTAAAGATTTCACCAGCCTGAAATCTCGATTAGAGCCGTATTTACGGAGATAAATTGATTTAAAGATTTCTATACCCTCCAAATCTCGATTAGAGCCGTATTTACGGAGATAAATCGATTTAAAGATTTCTATACCCACCAGCCTGAAAATAATGGGTTTGGACAATTCTTTGGCGAAATTTTTTTGTGACATCAAAATAACCTCCAAATCTTGATTAGAGCCGTATTAACGGAGATAAATCGATTTGAAGATTTCTATACCCACCAGCCTGAAAATAATGGGTTGGGACAATTTTTTGACGAATTTTTTTTTTCTGACATCAAAATACCCTCCAAATCTCGATTAGAGCCGTATTTACGGAGATAAATTGATTTAAAGATTTCTATACCCACCAGCCTGAAAATAATGGGTTGGGACAATTTTTTTCGAACACCAAAATACCCTCCAAATCTCGATTAGAGTCGTATTTACGGAGATAAATCGATTTAAAGATTTCTATACCCACCAGCCTGAAAATAATGGGTTAGGACTAATTTTTTGGCGAAATTTTTTTCTGACACCAAAATACCCTCCAAATCACGATTAGAGCCGCATTTACGGAGATAAATCGATTTAAAGATTTCACCAGCCTGAAAATAATGGGTTAGACAAATTTTTTGACGAAATTTTTTTCTGACATCAAAATACCCTCCAAATCTCGATTAGAGCCGTATTTACGGAGATAAATCGATTTAAAGATTTCTATACCCACCAGCCTGAAAATAATGGGTTTGGACAATTTTTTGGCGAAATTTTTTTCTGACATCAAAATAACCTCCAAATCTCGATTAGAGCCGTATTAACGGAGATAAATCGATTTGAAGATTTCTTTACCCACCAGCCTGAAAATAATGGGTTGGAACAATTTTTTTCGAACACCAAAATACCCTCCAAATCTCGATTAGAGCCGTATTTACGGAGATAAATCGATTTAAAGATTTCTATACCCACCAGCCTGAAAATAATCGGTTGGGACAAATTTTTGGCGAAATTTTTTTTTGACACCAAAATACCCTCCAAATCACGATTAGAGCCGAATTTACGGAGATAAATCGATTTAAAGATTTCACCAGCCTGAAAATAATGGGTTGGACAAATTTTTTGACGAAATTTTTTTCTGACATCAAAATACCCTCTAAATCTCGATTAGAGCCGTATTTACGGAGATAAATCGATTTAAAGATTTCTATACCCACCAGCCTGAAAATAATGGGTTAGAACAAATTTTTTGGCGAAATTTTTTTCTGACACCAAAATACCCTCCAAATCACGATTAGAGCCGTATTTACGGAGATAAATCGATTTAAAGATTTCTATACCCACCAGCCTGAAAATAATGGGTTGGGACAATTTTTTGACGAAATTTTTTTCTGACATCAAAATACCCTGCAAATCTCGATTAGAGCCGTATTTACGGAGATAAATCGATTTAAAGATTTCTATACCCACCAGCCTGAAAATAATGGGTTAGGACAAATTTTTTGGCGAAATTTTTTTCTGACACCAAAATACCCTCCAAATCACGATTAGAGCCGTATTTACGGAGATAAATCGATTTAAAGATTTCTATACCCACCAGCCTGAAAATAATGGGTTAGGATAAATTTTTTGGCGATTTTTTTTTCTGGCATCAAAATACCCTCCAAATCTCGATTAGAGCCGTATTTACGGAGATAAATCGATTCAAACATTTGGAACACGTCTTTTCGATACAGTATATGGATGGTACACACAAAACTCACAAACAACCAAGCGGTTCAGAGAAAATGAAAATCAAAAGTTTGTGCAAGCAAAAATTTAATGAGTTCCTATCAAAATATTTGATTTATGAACAAGCAAATCGCCGGTTGGCTCGCGTTATTGGTGGACAGAAAATCAAAGCAGATTGCGGAAGCAGCGAGGATTGTTGGTCGATGGCAACATAAAGGAAACTTTCCGTCAATGTTTTAAGCTACTTTGAATGTTTGACGGCGTGGAAAGCATCATCATCATCATCTTCGAATCGTAGGTGGCCAGGAGTCCACCAGTCGGCGGAAGCAAGTTTGGTCGAGCGAGGGAGAAAAATAACAACTCAAAATAAGCACTCCCATCTCCTGTGCTTTGCCGGGAAGACCGCTCCAGTCCGCTATATAGGACTGGAAAGTTTTACCGGGAAATTTCTGTTTGAATTGATCTCAATAAACAACAAATTTGTTTACAGCCGAACGATGCGAAAATGAAGCTGTCGGTGTAGGTTGGCAAAAACAGAAGAAACACTCCCCTTTCCGGTTGAGTGCGCCAACCAAACGAAAATGTGTGAAAATTGCTCATCCAAGTGGGCGACGTGAGTGCGTTGCCACGATCACCGAACTACAAAAACAATTTGACAGACAATTGGAAGTAGATATCGAAAAAAAAACGTTGCTAAAAGTCTTTGGAAAGTGAGTAGTATTTAAATTAAGAATTGTAAAGGTAATAGTCATCGTATTCACTGCACTCATCCTCCTAAACATGTTCCAACTTCTGTCATGTAAGTTAACCATCCACATAAGCTTCTCGGTTTAAAAAGCTACTTCCCTTCGAGTTAACATGATAATGGAAGGCAAATTACCGCCGCCAGGTGTAACTCGGTCGGTTTGCTAATTTTGCTAATTTACCACCGTGTTCGGTCACATGAGGCGCCTGGTGTTGACACACTCACCGGAGGAAGAAGCAGAAGAACCACTAGCCAGAAACACTGCCGCGCGGCTTTCCGCAAAAGGAGCCAAGCCATGGTTTTGTGCGTTGAGTTGAGTGGGTAATAAAGAAGAGTAGGCTCTTAATCGCCCCAGCAACCACAATAAGAAAACGGCGAAAGTGAGACTGAAACAAAAGTTGGTTAAGTCCCAAATTCCCTCCATCTCGTCGTGTGCAAAGTGGTCCGTGTCTGTTGGTCGGGTGAATCTTATCACAGGGCCAACCGGCAGGATCTCATCTCCTTGGTTGAATTTACATCCTCCCGGGACTTGCCACGCAGTTTTAATCACAGTTTATGGAAATGAAAGTCTCCTCCGACGAGCCGAGCAACTCAAGCTGGCACCGTAAATAATTGCATTAATTTACCAGCTAGCAAAGGACCGGTTCCGGAAAAATTGCGTACAGCTGTCATGGATTTTGAATTTTCCATCGCAGAGTGCTCCGACCGATTTGTTTCTTTCCCCCTAAAATGATGGCCTACTGATGCGCTGCTATGTCTATTTGACACGCACTCCATCATGGCCTCCGCTTGACCAATGCGTACGTAGATAAACACTACCACTACCACCGACACGTTTACCGAAAGGGTTAACCAGATTATGTCATAAAAAAAAACCGTTGGATCCGCCATTTGGAGCTCTCTCATCAACCTATCAGTGTGCTACGTTCTCCTACCATGTTGGAGAGAAGGCGTGCGATCGAGATGACATGACACACACCAGCTGGCCAAAAAATAAACCCGGACCGTTTGAATTCTCTTTTGCTTTATATCCCATTCCCGAACGACGTAAACCAGCGAAAGGGTTAAGCATTCTTCCGAACATTCGCAGCTGGCCCGGTCCGGTGTGTTTGTATGCAAATGAGACGCGACTGGAAAATTAGGGCGCATGCCCATCGATTCGGGTTTCCCTCTTTCCATTCGGAAGCCTACCTACCTACACCTAAATACCTAAATGAAAACGAATGAAAGGGAAGCCACACGCACCGACGGGACCGAGAGAACGGTTCTTCTCGGTTAATGGGTTGTATAATGAACGAACTCTGTGTAATGCTCTTTGCTGATGCTGCGACGACGTCGACGACGACGACGACAACGGTGGAATTCTCGGTCGTCAGAATTTAGAGTTCAATGTAAAATGTTGAAAGAAAGTACCTACCTACCAACAACACCGACTGGGAAAAGCGCCTTGGTAATCGATTCTCCCCGTTTTGATAATTTCCTAGAATTTTAGCCGCTATCAAAGTGGGACGGTGGGATGAGTGCTGGCAACAGGAGTTAGGGTTGACCATCTTTACATGGATGCAAAAGGTCGTATTCATTTTCAAACGACAAAGTGGGCTTTTTGATAAGGAACACACTTTCTAAAAGTGTTCCGGCAATTGGCAACACTGAGCAACTGATAATCAACCCACCTTGAGTGGATTCCTGTGCCATCGGTGTACACATCAGAAGAATATGTTGCCTGGTAGGCCATGATTTGTAGCCATGGTATGAAAGTAACAAACTGACAATATTTTGTAAGTTTAGTTCCAACCACCGAAGAGACAAGTCGAAATATAATTAGCTCCTAAACCTAAAACTAGTTTCCTTCTCTTCGAGAACATAACTTATTTTCGGCGACGAGGATGGGATCCACCACCTGACGACAGCCCCTTACCACCCACAATCGAATGGGCAAGCTGAACGCTTTGTCGACACCCTTAAAAGAGGACTGAAGAAATTCACCGAAGCCATAAGTTGCTATAGACCGTCTAGCAGTATAGTTCGTTCGTTCGTTCGCTTCGCTATCGAGTTTTTTCTAGTTCGTTTTATTGCTACGTTCGCGTCGTGGAAGTGCCGTCATCGACAGGCGCATTGGCAAGTCTAATTGCACTTGCCAATAAACAAAGTATGGTACGCAAGCGTACTACTACTCCTGCATCGGAGGGCCCTAGCAAGAAGGCCCAAACGGATCCCAGCAAATCGGCTGCTACAGAGCAACCAATTCTCGGTGCTCGGAGTAGAAAATGGCGGTGGTGACGCCGCTGAAATTGCGAAAAAGGAGCGGATTCCCCCGATGTTTACCTCGATGAAGGACTTCGCCCAGCTTAGGGATGAGCTGGCAAAACGCAAATTGTTCCCGCGATTCAAAATCTATAGCGTTGGAACAAAGATCATGTGCTCCAGCCTACAGCAGTACAAGTCGGTCGGTGACCTGCTGAAGAACAGCACAGTGGAGTTTTACACTCACGATTTGCCTTCGATGAAACCATTGAAGGTTGTTTTACGAGGTCTGCCGTCGTACGAAGCGGCTACCGTAAAAGATGAGCTGGTGAGGCTCGGATTGAAACCAGAGGCAGTCCACCCAATGAATCGACGGACTATGCCCAATACCAACTATCGTGACCAACTGTGTCTGGTCCACCTCACGAAGGGCTCCACCACCCTTGCTGCGCTCAAGAGCAACATACGTGACCTGTTTCAGGTCATTATCGACTGAGAATACTACAAGCCGCAACACCGTGATGTGACCCAATGCACAAGTTGCCTCTCCTTCGGCCATGGCACGAAGAACTGTCATATGAAACCACGCTGTGACAAGTGTGCTATGGCCCACTCGACGGCGACCTGTGCTCAAGCTGATGACACCGACCCGAAGTGCGTGAATTGCGGCGGAACTCACCGTGCCACTACTCGGGACTGTCCCAAGCGAACGGAATTCATCACCATGAGGAAGAAGGTGGCTACTAGCAACCATCGAAATAAACGTGCACCACCAGCCATCACGGAAGAACAATACCCGACAATCCATCCTCGTCGTCTGGTCCCAAATCTTCCACCGCTACCTCTCAACAACAGTCAACGAGCCACCCCCTCAGCTCAGCATCGCCTCACTGCTGCTGCAGCTCTGCCAAATCAAGCTTCTGCAGAGGAACTAGTAACGCTGGTTGCAGAGGTGATCGTCATTCTGCGCACCTGCAAGACTCGATCTGAACAGCTTCATGCTGCCTTGTCACTCGTCACCAAGTATGGACCGTGAAGCTATAAAAATTGCAAATTGGAACGCTTGCTCACTGACGAACAAGCATAGAGAGCTACTCGATTTCCTCAACACCAAGGAGGTCGACATTGCTGTAGTAGATTTGGGCGATGAAAATAAAATAATGAAATAATTATTCAAAATAATGTAATAATATTTCTCAGTGTATGCTATTACCAACCCGCTCTATAAAGAACGCACTGCTTTCATGCTGTCAGTCAGTATAGAATCGCTATCCCTTAAGTGAACCCCACACGTATCAATATATTGAAGCGAAGGGGAATTATTGACATTAATATTGATGATGTGAATACAGAAATATTGTCAATACCGATGTTTTGACGTCAATATTGAATGTATTGACAATACGATTATTGTCAATAAAAGCAATCGTGTACGGTCCACTTTACCGGAAGAAAACTACCGATCGTATAATTGAAGGGGAATGATCGGGAAAAGAGCTCGGGTATGGTTATTGCTTAATACGAGCAACGAGTATTCGGGATTTGTCAGCGCTTGTTGGTTGAGAGGGAAATGCGGAAACCCGATCATGATAATCAGCGGTAGTGGACTTGGTTCACGAGAGAGCTTCTCAAGCAAGGTAGCGAAAGCGAGAGCGTATGACACTCTACGATTCATTGAAGCAAGAAAGGTATAGAAGTTACGGGTCGTGAAAGAAAGGTGAGAAAGAGAGGACCTATCGATCAGATAAATGTTGGTTCTCTCGTGTGATCCGATAATCCGACGAACATTGGAGTTCGTCATTCTGTTGGCGATAGTTACCGCGATTAGTCGTACGTTCACTGCAAACAGCAATTTTAAAAATGGCCGGAAAGCGTCACGACAATTGCTATCATCACCGAGACGCATTTGAAGCCCGAACTGAACATATTCCTTCCCGACTTTCGGCTCGTCAGACTTGATCGCACCTACTCTGGAGGTGGAGGAGTGGCCATCGCTGCAAGACGGAACATCAGTTGCCGGCTGCTACCAAACTTCCAGCTGAAAACAATTGAAGCCATCGGAGTGGAGGTGAGCACATCACTTGGCCCAATCACCATCATCGTGGCCAACTGCCCCAAGTAAACCAACATCAGGGACGGGTCGTCAGTGGCCCTCCGGAAAGACATCATCAAACTCGCCCGGAGGAGCGGGAACTTTATCATCGCTGGCGATCTGAACGCAAAACACCAAGCTTGGGGCAACGGTTGGAGCAATAGAAACGGCATCATCCTCAATGAAGACCTGCAAGAGGGCCACTATACCATATTGGCCCCGGACTCTCCCACCCGGTTGAGTCGGTCTGGGGTTCATGCGCCCATCGACATCTTCGTAAGCAACATGGGACACAACATCTCGCAACTTGTGGCATTCCAGGAGCTGAGCTCGGACCACTACCCGGTGGTGGCCGAAGTTGGATCCTCGGTAAACCGATTCAAAGCTTCCCGGCGCAACTACCATCGAGTCAACTGGGCGCAATATCACTGTCAACACTGCGTCGACACAACCATCGACTACGATGTCCGGGGACGTCCGAAGATGTTGACCGGTGTCTACAAACCATCGATGAGGCGATTTCCCGGGCCAGGCAACAAGACGTGCCAGTATCCAGACAGGTGAGTAACACTCTGAACCTTGACAGCCCTACCAAAGATCTCATTAGACTCCGTAACACCATTCGTAGGTAGTACCAACGTACTGGTCTGCCTAACTTGAAGACCAATTGTAATCGATTAACAAAGATCATTCAGGCCAGGATGGAGGATCTCAGAAATAACGATTTTGCTAGTAAGATCCGCTCTCTCCCAGACTGTGCTAAGCCCTTCTGAAAGCTTACAAAAATCTTAAAAACAAGCCTAGGCCCATTCCACCACTGACCCCACTGGATCGTCCCGGCGACCCAGTGGTTCATCTGATAACTCCTGAAGAGAACGCTGCCGCTATAGGTCAACACTTCGTCAGCTCCCATAATCTCGGACAAAACATCGTCAGCCCTCATGAATCTGAGGTTGCTGAAAATGCAACCTATCTTCATCAGATTCCTAACATTTTTCCAGAGGAATCCGAGATTACGGCTGACGAACTGTTGGCCTATATCAAATCATCTAAAAACATTAAGGCCCCAGGTTTCGACAACATCCTGAATCTGGAACTCAAACACTTGAGTTCCAGATTCTACAACCATCTGATTTTTAATCAGTGCCTCAGACTTGGCTACTTTCCCTCGAGTTGGAAGTCAGCTAAAGTCATACCCATCCGGAAACCTGGGAAGGATCCGTCCTCTCCTTCAAGTTATCGACCAATCAGCCTTCTCTCAGGATTATCAAAACTGATCGAAACAGCAGTGTACCACCGACTCCTAACATCTGCCGATGAAAGCAACTTGTTACTCGAGGAACAGTTTGGTTTTCGGAAAGGTCGTTCGACCGTCCACCAGCTGACTCGAGTAACAAACATTCTCAGACGGAACAAGTCTGTTTCGAAAACATCTGTCATGGCGTTGTTGGACGTTGAAAAAGCGTTCGACAATGTCTGGCATGATGGCCTGGTGTTCAAATTGCAGCAGTACGGTCTTCCAATCTTCCTAGTGAAGATCATAAACAACTATCTTTCAGACAGGACGTTCCGAGTCTCTCTGAATGGCATCACATCGGATGCTTTCAACATCGGTGCCGGGGTTCCACAAGGAAGCATCCTTAGCCCCATCCTATTCAACCTGTTCACCTCCGATATGCCGGCTCTCCCTGATGGTGGATCGTTGTCTCTGTTCGCAGATAACGCATCCATCGTCTACAAGGGTAGGGTCATCGAAGCTCTGACTGCCAAACTTCAGAGAGGCCTGGACGTCCTGTCTGAATATTTCAACAGCTGGGAGATCCGTATCAACGCGGCAAAGACCCAGGTCATTATCTTTCCACACTCTAAATCTCCTAGACTTGTTCCGTCGGAGAATAACAAGATCTGCCTGAACGGCACAGTGGTGGAATGGTCCAAATAGGTCGTGTACCTCGGGCTAACACTAGACAGCAAGCTTCTTTTCAGGGAGCACGTTGACAAAACAAAAACCAAGTGCAACATCTTGATAAGATCGTTGTATCCACTTATCAACAGGAAGTCAACCCTGTCCCTGAAAAATAAGCTTGCTGTCTACAAACAAATCATCTTTCCTGTAGTCGAGTACGGTATGCCAATCTGGGAGAGTTGCGCAAAATGCCATCACCTTAAACTCCAAAGGATCCAGAACAAGATCGTTAGGATGGTCCTAAACAGTCCCCCGCGGACTAGAAATTCTGAGATCCACCTCCTGGCTGGAATTCAGACATTAGAAGAACGGAGAGTATTCATCCTGGAAAGGTTCAGAGACACCTGTCTGAGATCAAATCATCAGATCATACGTGATGTAGCACGTTAGGTTAAGTTATTCTCGTAGTTAGGTAAGTTATCACTTTTTCAATTCAAATAAAACACATCCCCAAAGGGATATTCTGTAAACTAGTTGAAAAACGCAAATATTAAATTAGAATAACAAAGATGAAGAGCCAAGTAGGCTAATCAATTAAAATGATAAATCAATGTACTACCATAATCAACAGAAATAAACATAATTTTACTACTAACTCACCGAAGGGGAAACCATGGTAACATTCCAGCATCTCCAGACGTTCCTCTCAGTTTTCCGGTCAACTCCAAATAGAAGCGCTCCGGATGGTAAGACACCTGCCCATCTATTTTTAGGAAGACCAATACAAACAACGCTGGACCTATTGAAGAAAACGGAATCTGACGTGAAAGCAATTCAAGCTGAACATTGCATTAGGTCCTAAGTAACATTGACAGATTCTCTTCATCGACTTTCTCTTTGTATCCCCACGGCCATGTAAAGACATTCCCAAGTATTTTCAGCACACAGATCGATAAAAGAAGCTTTTATCTAGCATCTAATACGACAAACATAACAAGAAACGGTTAGGTGCTCAAGTTATTAACGAAAGAGAAAGTCAACGAAGAGAATCGATCAACGTTACTTAGGACCTAATGCAATGTTCAGCTTGAATTCTCGCAGACTCAATATCCAGCTTGCCGGTCACATCCGATATGATTTCCAAGGAAACGCAAGACGATCCGGTCCTACAAGCGAGCTACCAAATACAGCTGTTAGTCAGTTCTATTCCCGACGAGAGAGCCTTCAGGTCACCCAAGACTGCGTCATGTTCGCTGACAGAGTTGTAGTTCCAGAACGATTCCGCAAGCGCATCATCCGACAACTCCACCGTGGACACCCCGGAATAGACCGAATGAAGTCACTCGCAAGAAGTTTCGTTTACTGGCCCAACATCGACGACGATGTTGAAAAGTTTGTGCGTCAGTGTCGCCCCTGTGCTGTTGCAGCACAATCGCCCCGTAAGACTACCCTTGAATCGTGGCTGATATCAACGAAACCATGGGAGAGGATCCACATCGACTACGCAGGTCACGCTGAATTCAACAGACGGCATGGCGCAGTGAAGAAATCATTCGGTCCGGATGATTTGGTCTGCTCAGGTCCATCGTCGCAACACAATCGCTTGGATTCCAGGACAGGTAATCGAGCGCAACGGCATAGTGAACTACACTGTTTTGCTCGAACATGGACGCTTGATTCGAGCACACACCAACCAGCTAAAACAACGATATCCGGATGAAAATGATCAATCTCCAAATCCACTCAACCAACTTCCCTTGGCCTTGCTAGTTGACGAGGTCCACCTACAAGCTCCGAAACCGTGGGTCCCAGCAGTGCTGATAGAAGAATCGATTCCAGATGATGAACTGATTCCTGTTGATGACGAGGCCGATGATGTAATAATGGATGACGAATCTGTTGTTCCTGCTAACAGTATGAATATTCAAGAACCAGTTCAACAGCGTGAAGACTTCCAGCTTGGCTGGCACCCTACGATCTCTTTAAAAAAAAGAGATGTACCATCGGCGTACACATCAGAAGAATATGTTGCCTGGTAGGCCATGATTTGTTGCCATGGTACGAAAGTAACAAACTGAAAATATTTTATGAGTTTAGTTCCAACCACCGAAGAGACCCTAAAACTAGTTTCCTTCTCTTCGAGAACACAACAATTCCCTTGATCGTGCAAGCGTCAAGCAGAAGTGGAGAAAACAGGGGGTAAGTCACTCTGCCACCTTGTGTCTGTAATCTTCTAACCTCCAAGTCCAAGTTAGTCAGACGATTCCTTGATTGGAGCTCTGCGGAGCATTGTTATCGGTGCAGCTATTCTGGAAGGTACTAAAATCGATGTACCAGGTCTTGACAACCCTGCTGACATGATATCTAGGTGACTGGAGGACCTTGCCCAGAATGATTCCTGGTAACACGGTCCAGTCTGGTTGGTAGGTGAGGAGAGTGGATGGCCCGTTACTGCAGAAATTCCAACCGAAGACGATCATCCGATGGAGACACGACGAACCGTTGTAGCAGGGATGTCATCCGCATTAGCAGACTTCAATGATTGGTGGCAAGTTCCCAAACTACACCAACCTTATAAGATGTACAGCGGTATGGCAACGGCTGATAAGACGCTTGCAAAATCGATCGAAAGAGCGGTGGTTTAACCCAGACCTTCAAGAAGATCAACTTCTACGTGTAGGAGGAAGGCTACGTCATTCTACCGAATCTGCAAGCACCAAACACCCGTTAGTCTTATCACCGGTTAACCAGGATGATCACATCCTGTTACATGCAGGACCGCAGCTTCTATTATGCACCATCAGACTGAAGTTTTGGCCATTAGGAGGAAGGAACCCAAGTAACCAAAAGTTCTGATAAAAGGCTATTTCTGGCTTAAGCAGCTTGGTTGGTGGTGGTCTATAGAATTCTAAGCAGCCTCATTTTTAAGTCGTTATAAGAACTTGAAAGTTCCGGTATCATAATTGAAGAGCATGCTTAGCAGCTTCTGGCGGAACTGGAACGGAACTTTTAGAAAATAAATTTAAAACGGTTATTGTCCTCTACACCAAAATTCTACATTTAGTTCGCACTATTATGAAAGTTATTTTTCTAAAGGCAGGTTTTAATGTGTATTGATTTTATCAGCATTAGTAGTTGAATTGAATTGGAGCTGTTTGAAGATTTAAACCCAGTCCTACTGCGTGAGAGCCCCAGCACGAACCGCTGCGTCATCTGAGATATAAAAAAGTGAGCTGTTGTCCCGCCTACTGTTGGAGTTTTCAGTGCCAGCTGACTGACTTGAATACGAAACACAACACCTTGATGAATTTTAAATTGGTGTTTGCCCGCATGGTATTCCAACACATTTGTGGCGCAGTGGTTAGCGTTCGTAGATCGCATGCCGAAAAACGGGTTCGAATCCAGGATATTACTTTTTAATTTTTTTTTTATGTTGGGATAGCATGTTGATGCACATTAAATTTTGTTACTAATAAAGACTTGTGCGAATTGCTTCTTGTGGCTGGAAAGTTCTGTTGAACTTTATGGAACTTGAAAGTTCGATCGGAACTTTATTTGAACTTTATGGAACTTGAAAGTTCTGTCGGAACTTTATTTGAACTTTATGGAACTTGAAGGTTCGGTCGGAACTTTATTTGAACTTTACGGAACTTGGAAGTGATTTTAATCGTTGAATGTTGAACTTTTGGTTACTTGGGAATGTAGCTCGTCACTGTGTCTCGACCGTTCACTAAACCTGGTGTGGACTACTTCGGACCTGTCTTTATTCGTCCCACTCCACGTCGTATCGCCGTTTAGACAGGCGAAAGCAGTGCATCTGGAGCTCGTCTCGGATTTATCGTTTCGTGGGACGGAGAGGCAGATGTACCAATATTTATAGCGATAACGGGACAAACTTCGTCGGAGCACGAAATCAACTCCAGGAACTGTTCACGATGTGTCGAGACAGTAAACACCAGGAAGTGGTAACCAAATAGTGCACAAACGAAAGCATCCAATGACACTTCAATCCCTCGAATGCTCCTCACTTCGGTGGTCTGTGGGAGGCGGCCGTTAGATCAGCTAAACATCATCTGCTTAGAGTCGTTGGAGAAGAACCGATTTCGCCAGAAGATTTTCAAACTGTGCTCGTGCAAGTCGACCATCTCCGATGACCAAAACGACCTAGAGCCTTTGACACCAGGTCGTTTCTTGATAGGTTCATCACTCCACGATCTACCTGAACTTGATTGGTTGAATGTACCTACAAACCGACTTAACCATTATCAAGGATTTTGGAACAGATGGCATAAGGAGTATTTGTGCCAACTCCAAGAACGCACTTAACGCTTGAGTCCTGCGAAATCAATCGAGGTCGACAGATTGGTGGTAGTTTGTGACAAGAACCTACCCCCAACACGGTGGAAAATGGGGTGAATTACGGAGACCAATCCGGGTGAAGAAGAAGTCGGAAGAGTTGTAACGTTAAAAACAAAAGATGGGTTCCTCAAGCGACCAGTAGAAATGATCTGTCTGCTTCCTAGCCTGGACAACACAGAAGGCACTCATCAGCCGATCAATCATGATGCTCAACTGGCGAACACCCCCCAATCCTGATCCCATCCTTTGCCTTCGTAGAGGAAATTCCTTTCTTTTCTTTCAAAAATTGCAAAAATTTCGGGGTGGGTGAGAGCGTTCTGAATCCAGATCCCCAGTCAACTACAACCATGGCCTTCATCTATTACAGCTGAGCAGTACAATCAACAATCAATACGAAACTATCGATTTTAAATTGGCTCACTACTTGACTAGCCTATTGGTCCCAAGCAAATCGACTAACGTACCCCATTCTAGTCGAAATTCTAGTACTACGCAATGTTTGTTTTGATTCGCTATGTAAGTTTGACAGATAAAATGAGGGGTTAGTGGATTTTCCTATGTTTCGAGGGGTGAATCGATTAACTTAGGACCGAAGATAGTACCAGAGCTGAGCCAAAAAGTTGAGCACGTTTCTTCGGGACCTACTAGTCTTAGAGTTACCTCTATGGTACAATAGCCTGTCCGCGCAACTGCCGGGCAGATTTGTTTACGTTTGGGCTATTGTTTACAGTCTAGACTAGAGAGGGTCTAGTATAAGAGAGGAGCGGGCTGGCTGATTTTGAGACAAGCGAACTGTCAAAGCCAGAGCGAATCGAGCAGCGCCTATCTTGATTGCATTGGCAGTGTTGCTAGGAATCGCCTAGGCATAGGTTGCCAAGGTAGTTTGTTTTGAATCCGCTCCTCTCTTATACTAGATCCTCTCTAGTCTAGACCATACATAGGGATAAGGAATCGAGTCGGTTTAGGTATATAGAATTCATCACCACATACTGACTGTTACTGAAACGGATGAGACTCTCCTGATAATACTCGCTGCATGAAGATCCCTGGCAATTAATTCGAGACTGGTTGGATGACGGTGCTACCGTTCCTACCGCTGCGTTTCTCAGTGTTGGAGCTCTGATCGAATTTTATCCACTACAATATCGAAGGTGAGAAGGTTCAGGGCACTACCACACTACCATTAACAACTCAAGAAGCACGACCACAGAAGCGAGATGGACCGAACCCGGTAGCGATCTCGAATTCTAAGCACCTTACAGTTGCCGTGACACTCCCAACCTATCATCAGAGCATTCTGCTGGATCCACACAGACTTTTTCAATTTTTGAAATTGTATTATTTTTAGTTAAACGTAATCCTGCAGCTTCATTAACTTAAGGAAAATTGCAGCATCTTTCAAGGAGTTCAAAGGAATTATGGGATGTTTCAAGAATTGCACGAAATGTGCGATACTTCAGACACAATGCGGGGTCTTAAGGGAATTTCAATGAATATGATTAAAATTTCCGAAACAATAGAAAAATTAGTGAACTTCAGGTTGATTCAAAACCTCAAAGAAGTCCAAAGATGTACTTGGAGAATAATAGATTTTTGACAACAGGAATTGTGCGAACCTCAAGGAAGATCAATGTTGAAGTTCATTGATCTTCCTTGAGGTTCGCACAATTCCTGTTGTCAAAAATCTATTATTCTCCAAGTACATCTTTGGACTTCTTTGAGGTTTTGAATCAACCTGAAGTTCACTAATTTTTCTATTGTGATTCAATTAAATTCAGTAAAATTGCGGGAAGTTTAAAAAAGATACTAAGAAACTTGAAGAAAGTCTACAGAAGTTAAGGGAAGCTCAGAGATCTTTCGGGCAGTTCCAATTAGGGGTGTAATCTGGTAATTTTGATACTGTTCGTATTCTTATTTTAATATCTTGGATCCGGATCTCCCTAAAGACCGGTCCGTGGCCAGCAGACTGCGTCTGGATGCTGATCCCAGATCCTCATTCATTAATATTGTATCAACAAAAGTTATTTTAAAAGAATTGCTGAGCTCTTGGATCTTTCTACGAATTGACCACCTTTACGGACGATCCGGATCTTCCGGATCACCATTCCGTGGTCACCAGAGTTCATATACTGGTTTAAAATCAAAATTCATTCATGCAGCATCGGAAAAAAAATCTAGATTCTTGATTACTAATTTCCCACACTTACTGATGTTTCGGGGCTTCCAGAGGACCGCTTTGCTGTTCACATTGTTGTCCCAGATCCAAATTCGTCTAAAGGGGAAATGGATGTAATGCCTAAATGCCCCTAATTTGGGCCCATACATAAATTCAGCAATCGACTAAATTTTCAATAGCGACCAAAAATATTCATTAGTACCACCCCAAAGACTCGTTCATTTAGATAAAATTGATAAATAGCAGATTTTTAACGATGGGCCCAATCTTAGATTCATAGGCCAACATTAGAGTTATTTCCCCTAATATCATTTTCAACTATTTTCAAATGAAAAACAAAACTGACATTTGACAGATAGCAACGCTTGAGTCGGGTGCTATCGCGCTGCTATATTTGTCAACCCGCTGTTCACCGAGAGTCCGATTGTTTAATTCCCGCACTTGAATAGCAACCCCCGGTGCGGCTGCTGCGTTACGGTGGAGGTTGCTAAAATAGCTATAGCAATGCATCGGTGCGGGTGCTCTAAAAAGAAGCCAGCAAAATGTTAACAGGAGCGTCAGCATCTACCCAAGGGGGGGAGGTGGCTGTCAAATACGAACAATCGTCGCCTACCACGCATAACTGGTTCCAAACGTAAACAAACCATAAGAAACATACAGCGTTTGTTTACGTTTGGAACCAGTTTCATACAAGAATGATCAGTAGGCTGATTTGACAGCACGTCCCCCCCAGCATCAACCAGCATGAGATTTCAGGAGTAACTGAAATTCGTGCTAGTTGGTTGAGCTGGTTGATCTAGTGAACTAGCATAAGTCTAGATAGAGCTGCAGTTAGGGCGTAACAGCTTTTGTAAACAATGACTTCTTTTGGTGATTTCTACAAAGTTAAGGCTTGCCAACGACTTCCCCTACCCGACGGTTATGTTGGGTTGCGTGGGCGTGCCTTGAGT
Source organism: Ochlerotatus camptorhynchus (assembly GCF_037179485.1). Taxonomy (NCBI): domain Eukaryota; kingdom Metazoa; phylum Arthropoda; class Insecta; order Diptera; family Culicidae; genus Ochlerotatus; species Ochlerotatus camptorhynchus. Next base: position 155,783 of record NW_027040802.1, on the reverse strand, counting down.
TCCTAGAAATCATCGATAGAAGTCATTGTCTACAAAGGCTGTTACGCCCTAAGTTCAGCTCTATCTAGAAGTGTGAACAACTCGTAAACAGCCCACAATCCTCGCCATCATCAATGCGCTCGTTTTTAGGCTCAATGGAATCCAGTCATGGATATTTAAGGGCGTGGACGATTTGGTGCTGCTGTTTCTGTCAAACTAAAAAAAATCAGAAGTGTCATCTAAATACGGTACAGTAAATAAATTACAACTTTAAAATCAATCTATTTGTCGCGCGCCCACCAAACCGGAACGCACTTTTGGTACACATGACCTAGGAAGGGACCCAGCTGCTAGTGGAAATATATAAGCCCATTTGCCTGACAGAAAAGGCCACTTTTGATCGGTCAAATTGACAAACGCCTGCTTTCACATCGTAGCGGGGGCACTTTGCTGTTGGCTTGGCCGTGTTGCTAGCGGTCGGAAATTTTTCTTATTTTTATTTTTTGACAAAGTGGCAGCAGACTTCAAACAACAACAACAATCACCAATCGATGAACGTACCCTATTCTAGTCAAAATTCTAGTACTACACTATGTTTGTTTTGATTCGATATGAAAGTTTGACAGATAAAATGAGGGGTTCTTGGATTTTCCTATCTTTCGAGGGGTGCATCGATTAGCTTGGGACCGAATAGAGTACTAGAGCTGGGCCAAACAGTTGAGCACGTTTCTTCGGGGCATTCTGGTCTTAGAGAAACTCTAAGACCAGAATGCCCTGAAGAAACGTACTCAGATCTCTTGACAGTTCAAAAATCCACCTCGAACAATCCTGTATTATCGATCAAACGATTTTGGAACATAAATTTGTCATGATTGCCAGAACTTATTATCAATCTCGCCGTTAAATAAAAGAATCTCGTCTCAAAAAATCCAAGCAATGTTTCCGCCCCTCAGTATTTTTTTGGTGGCCAATTGACCATTGCACGGAATTATACCATACCATACCAATCAGGCTAAGGCCTTGTTGTCCTCTGCTGTTCGAAGAAGTCGTCTCCACTTCACTCGATCCATGGCCACACATCGCCAGCCTTGCAGTCTTGTTCTGTTGGTTTGCTTTCGAAAACCATTTTCACTGGGTCGTCGTGCGGCATTCTAACGACGTGCCTAGCCCACCGTAGTCGCCCAATTTTTGCAATGTGGACAATGGATGGTTCTCCCAGCAGCTGGTGCAATTCGTTATTCATTCGCCTCCTCCACGTTCCTACATCCATCTGCACTTCAGCGTAGATGGTACGCAACACCTTCCGTTCAAAAACACCAAGGGTGCGTTGGTCCTCCACGAGCATAGCTCAGGTTTCGTGGCCGTAGAGGACAACCGGTCTAATCAGCGTCTTGTAGACAGTCAACTTCGTGCGGCGGCGAATTTTATTCGACCGGAGCGTCCTCCGGAGTCCAAAGTAGGCACGATTCCCTGCCATAATGCGTCTTTGAATTTATCTGATGGTATCATTTTCGGCGGTCACCAGTGAGCCCAAATACACGAACTCATCGACCACCTCGATTTCGTCATCGTCAATCTGAACTTGGGGTGGGAGGCACACATTGTCTTCCCTAGAACCTCTTCCTTTCATGTATTTTGTCTTTGATGCGTTGATGGCAAGTCCAATCCGCCTAGCTTCAGCCTTTTCCGTGTCCATGATGTCGATGTCATCGGCGAAGCCAAGAAGCTGGATGGACTTCCTGAAAATCGTGCCACTCGTGTCTATCCCTGCTCTTCTGATCACACCTTCTAACGCGATGTTGAACAGCAGACACGAAAGTCCATCACCTTGCCGTAACCCCCTTCGAGATTCAAAGGGACTCGAGAGTGTCCCCGATACTCGAACAACGCACATCACTCGATCCATCATCGCCTTGACCAATCGCGTCAGCTTGTCCGGTAATCCGTACTCGTGCATAATCTGCCATAGCTGATCTCGATCGATTGTGCCGTATGCGGATTTGAAATCGATGAACAAATGATGTGTGGGCAAGTTGTATTCGCAGCATTTATGCAGAACCTGCCGAATCGCGAATATGAACCCATGAATCCCGCCTGATATTGCCCACGAACTCTCTTGCAAATGGTGACAGGCGGCGGCATAGAATTTGGGAGAGTACCTTGTAGGCGGCGCTCAGCAGTGTGATCGCGCGGTAGTTGCAGCAATCCAACTTGTCGCCCTTTTTGTAGATTGGGCGTACGACATCTTCCATCCACTCCTCCGGTAATATCTCCTCCTCCCAAATCTTGGAAATTACCCAGTGCAGCGCTCTAGCCAGTGCTTCACCACCGTATTTTAATAGCTCACTTGGTAGTTGATCTACACCTTTGTTGTTCTTCAGCCGACCGATCTCCTCCTCAACTTCTTGAAGATCAGGGGCCGGTAGCCTGTCGTCTTCTGCACGTGCTCCAAGGTCTGTTGCCGTGCCACCTTCGTTTTCTGCTGCTTCAACGTTGAGGTGCTCGTCATAGAGGTAACTCTAAGACCAGATGGTCCCGAAGAAACGTGCTCAACTTTTTGGCTCAGCTCTGGTACTATCTTCGGTCCCAAGCTAATCGATGCACCCCTCGAAACATAGGAAAATCCACGAACCCATCATTTTATCTGTCAAACTTTCATAGAGAATCAAAACAAACATAGTGTAGTACTAGAATTTCAACTAGAATGGGATACGTTAATCGATTTGCTTGGGACCAATAGGCTAGTCAAGTAGTGAGCCAATTTCAAATCGATAGTTTCGTATTGATTGTTGGTGCTACGACTTCGAAGTTGCGCCGTTGAAGTTCGCCATAGATTAACCTATCGCAGCCCGGGAAGCCGAGCGATATGCAGTTCCATGTTCCGAGTTTCCAATCGTAGTCCTTATTTCGTCGCGTAGGTCTGTGCCTATTGTTGTGATCCGTATTTCTTTCTTCCCCAACCCCTGTCCTGCCGGGGGACCATCGTGCACAGCTCTGTTTAGAGTCCCACGCTAGCACTAGGACGGTGATCAGCCGCACCTCCATGGTGAACAGACGCTCGGATTTGGTGAAGCATTACCTCTATCACCGTACTTTGGCACCTTTTCACTTTGCTATTGGCGAACTGGCAACATTGCCCAGGCTACGCCACCCAACTGTGTCCATGTTTCAGCTGGCAGTCTTTTGTTATCATATGACTCGAGAGGTATGAGGTTAGGTATTCCACTCCTTCCAGGTTGTCAACTCACCATTTTGTAGCCCAAGAAAGACTATGGATGTGTTTGAAAGCAAGCCTCTTGATCCGCTCACAAACTGTTCAAACCGTCCGGTTCATTAAAAAGAACTGTTGGACGCTGTTCAATTTTTAGAAATCGCAACTAATCAGCTGCCCTTTTCCATTTCCCATAACATAAATGGAGGAATATAAGAGTTCGAAGGAACTGAACTGAACGGATAAGCGGATCTGAACGAGTCTAGGGAAAGAAAAAGAGCGGCAAACTTTCACCGCTCTCGCTCCCATCCCAAACAGCTCCTGGTAAGCCGTTCGGGTCAACGATTTGGTTCCAGAAAGCGGCATATTTTCTACATTGGATTGCATAAGACAAACTGTAACATATTGTAACGTATGTATGGCTCTCTCTCTCTTTTACAGTTTTTTTTTTTCAATAACTCTCTGGGACATTAAATATGGACGTTTGCGTTTTACTAGTCATGCTATCGATCAGTGGGCATAATTTCAAAATAAGCTGAAAAGCTGTTCCAAAGAATCGGTTCATCTTGGGAGAGTTGAACCAACAATCAATACGAAACTAACGATTTTAAATTGGCTCACCACTTTAGTAGCCTATTGGTCCCAAGCAAACGATTAACGTACCCTATTCTAGTTGAAACACTATGTTTGTTTTGATTCGCTATGAAAGTTTGACAGATAACATCAGGGGTGTGTGGATTCATGCAGAACATGCAAGGGTGAGTGAAATAGCTTGGGACTGCTTGGGACCGTTGTTCTGGTACTGAGTGAGCCAAAAATAATAATGATTTTCTTCGGGACCCAGTGGTCTTAGAGTTACCTCTATGGTTGAACGGGTCAGAACTCAGAACCGCTCAGTAAGATGATAAGCTCACCTCTAGCAACCGGTGGAAACTAACGATTTTAAATTGGCTCACTGCTTGACTAGCCTATTGGTCCCAAGCAAATCGATTAACGTACCCCATTCTAGTCAAAATTCTAGTACTACACAATGTTTGTTTTGATTCGCTATGAAACTTTGACAGATAAAATGAGGGGTTAGTGGATTTTCGTATGTTTCAAGCGGTGCATCGATTAGCTTGGGACCAAAAAGAGTACCAGAGCTGAGCCAAAAAGTTGAGCTCGTTTCTTCAGGACCTACTTGCTTGAGCTTGAGCTTGATTGACCGCCCACGGTTGCTACTCTGTTATTGCCAGATCAGCTGTAATTACACAGAGAACCAATAGACGATGCTTGGGACTAGCAATCATCCTCAATGTGTAAAAACTGGTGATCTTGAATTAGGCAATACCAGCGCCGGCCGCGCCCGAACACAGGTCAAGAAAGGAATGGGAAGGATTGTGTTGACATGACACTCGCTTTGATGGAAGCCGAGAACACCTCTGCACTTCCACGAGGAATCACTGGGATGTTGGATAAGAGGGTTGGGTTTGCAGCAGGGTTCGTTTTGGTAAACGATAAGCTGAATTAATGTCCTAACGATCATATAACGCGAAGGAGCTTGGGACTAAACCCACGGTCTTCTGCTCAGTAAGCAAAAACGTTTGCCACTAGGCAGACGAGCACCTTTTTAATCACCGAGTTGCTGTTATTACCATGTAGTCATATTAACAAATAAAACGATTGACGAATCTTGAATGTGGATGGGCCTGAGATTAGACTCATGATGTTCTGCTCAGTAAGCAAAAACGGTTGCTCTAAGGCCACCGAGCCCCTCATATCACATAATACCGTTGCTCAAATTTTTGTATCCATTCAAACCCGGAACCAACGACAACAACGAGTTTCGCAAAATACACGATACACAAGCGATTTTACTATAAATCTCTTTGATATGTAAGGACCTGGGACCGCGTTTTTCTGCTCAGTAAGCAGGCCACTGTAACCGACGATCTTTCAAATCCGAAAACTAAAAACTACGAAAAAGTACTTAGGCCTTCATTAAGTTCCACATTCACGCGACGTACAATGTTTCAATTTGCTCTTTACGCATTGTTCAGGCTAGGCCCTTTTCAAAATTTACGAGAGAAATACGCACAATCGTCACCTACCTCGCAAAACTGGTTCCAAACGACAACAAAGGCATAAGCAACGATGGATTGTTGAACTTTGCTGGCTCCGGTGGTGTAGTGCACAGCAAAAAAATGTAATATCGATCAACGTAATTCAAGCTGATGTATGGAATAATGATGTAGGGTAGATGTACCAGTCACGGCTATACGCTCCTATTATGATGTGTTCCAACTATGGCATATAGGATTTCCATAGGCCATGATTGGAAGAGAGAAAACAAGGAGGTATTAGTATTAGTTATATGTAAACAAACAAAACAAAAGTTAGATAATGCGGCACTGTAACTACTACTATTTTAGAGGTATGATTCGTCATGTTTAACTCAATGTTTCAATTGAGGCAAACTATCTATCTTACAATTACAAAAGCAAACCTAAACTTACAATTATATGCAAATGCAAAATGAAACTTGACAAATCATCGTCAATTCCCTTATTCCAGGGCAGGGCCTGACGATTTGAATCTAATTTTGATCAGTGAACGTGCACCATATGGTACATTTTCTCACCATGAACCTATGATTTCCAGCCTATCTGAACTATTTAATAAATGGAAGCCATAACATGGGTTACGCTCCCCCTAAGCGGGCCCTCCGCATCCTGTCTCTGTCTTATCTCAAATACAAAATGCCAATGGTGTGAATGTATCTATATATAACTTGGAAATGACGTACAATCAAATAAACCCGTAACCCACTCACTTGGTCAGGCTTCAGAATCGTCCAGTGGGCAGTGCACTCTACACTCCAAGTTCCCTTTTTTTTCAAATTTACCGCAAATTTGATATTTTACCCATTGAGTGTTGATTAGTCACAATGAAACATTGTGACAGAAGTTGAGGTTACTAGTGTATTAAATAATCTAGGTCCTATTTAGGATTATATCTGAAAAATCCAAATCTGGCCAACGCCCACCCTAAACCTAAACCTGTTCTAATCCACCTGAAATGACTAACGAATGGAAGACTTTGACTACCCAGCCATGCAATAGTCTCATTCCGTGCCTTATGGCAACTTGATGATTCTATTGCGCTCATCTTTTGGCACCACCCAGGGGAGACTTGGTCCTGTACCCAATGCTTAACTTATCTCCATTCCACTCAGCTACTCGCAATTTCTTGTGATATAGTGGGCGGAATATTATTATATGAGACAATTCAATGTAGACGTCTTTCCAAATTTGGCAGATCGACAGGTAATCGGTGAGTTACCACGATAGTTGCTATTCAACAACTCGACAACGTCCCATGGTCAACGCCTGCTATGAGAATTTCCCACTGCAGACGCCAACGAAATGACGTCATCGAGCTATCGATCAACTACCCTGGTTATCGCCTGGTACCTTATAGCACGATGCTAGGAGGCGAACCGGAAGAATCGATGAGCTACCTCCCCCTCGTTTCTTCAGGACCTACTAGTCTTAGAGTTACCTCTATGCCTCTAGTCCCTATAGGCTAGCCTATAGGTTCTTACAAGGTTGTTGCAATTTGCGTTTCGGCAAATATTTTCAATAAAAGAGCACCCATTTTCATGTTTTTGGCCACCCTAGTGAAAACACAGCGAAGCAAAGGGGACAACGCGAAGCGAATGTACGTAAAAGTTACCTTTTATAGCTCAACTTTGTCTTTGCTTTTGCAAAAATTGCACGCACTATGTAGGAAGATGTCACCTTTGAGAAACTAAAAAAAAACTAAGAAGAACCCAGTAGAACCATAGAGGTAACTCTAAGACCACTGGGTCCCGAAGAAAATCATTATTATTTTTGGCTCACTCAGTACCAGAACAACGGTCCCAAGCAGTCCCAAGCTATTTCACTCACCCCTGCATGTTCTGCATGAATCCACACACCCCTGATGTTATGTGTCAAACTTTCATAGCGAATCAAAACAAACATAGTGTTTCAACTAGAATAGGGTACGTTAATCGTTTGCTTGGGACCAATAGGCTACTAAAGTGGTGAGCCAATTTAAAATCGTTAGTTTCGTATTGATTGTTGGTAGAACTTTATGAAGAGTGTGATATACGATACGTCCAACACAATTAGTAATGCAGTCACTAATTAAGTACATCTGGCAACACTTATGCCAACATCGGACTGGATTTGAACACCACATGTTAGCCTGGATTCAGCAATTTTCATAACAAAAACATACAGATTTAAAAATGATCCATTATGAAAAACTATCCTATGTGGACTTTGAATGATTGGCCTGAGTTTATCCCTATTCCGACCGAAACAATCACTCAAAACACGTCTCATTTTCACAATAGTGCCAACTCAGCATCCTCAACCAAATAATGAAGAACGTCGCGTTCGTTCTACCTCGAAGGAGAGAGCGGGAAGGGTTCACTCGCGCGTGGGCTTTCTATTAGCGAGCCCGAGCCACCCTTTTTTTATGTAAAAACTCGGGGCCAGCATCAGCAGTAAAAATAAATTTTCACCACCCAAACCGCGCGTCTTGGACTCATTCCACCTCCCATTCTCCTCCCTTCTCTTCGACAGACATTAAGAAGAAAGAAAAGCAGGCCTTGCTTGCGCTAAAATCGCTTCTTTTTAGCCATCAGACGACTTGGCCGGGTTGCTTGGTTGAGGCGAGGCTATTAAAACAGATCCCGTTTTCTTCGCGATTTTGCCCGTTATTTTTCTTTGCGCTTTATTTCCTACTTTCTGAAAGAGGAAGAAGAAGAAGAAGAAGAAGAAAAAAGGATCCCCCTTTTTTTTCCTCTTTACTCGCCGTTGGAAATGAGTTCAAGTGAAAGTGGGATGAGGAGGTATTTGCTTCCACGGCAATTTTTCCTCTTCAAGCGCATTGGCGGGGTTGGGAGGAATGAGCGGCGTTTGAGAAAAGGAAAGTCGTGTTTAAAATATATAGCCGATATTTTGTACTTTTACTCCCACTTTCGCTCGAATCTTTTTTTTTTTTTGTAGCTTGTCCAGGGCAGCGAAATTACCAAAAAAAAAAGTAAATGAAGGGGGGATGGAAACGAGTTTCGGTTGCTGGCTCGAAATGACCTTCCGGCCTGGTTGGTAATTCCGGGACGTAAAAACACACAGCGTAAGGGTGTACTCAAAATTCATGGCGCACGATTTTAATTGCAAAAGCATAAGTACCAGTAAAACAACATCAATCTTGTAGTTGCAATTTTAATTTGTCCATTTGTGCGGAGGGGGTTTGTAAAATTAAAGCCAATGGAAATTTTAGCTTTGGAATTTTTTTTTTTTTTTTTTATAATTACTTTATTTGTACAGGCTCAATCGAATAAACTTTACAGAGCCGAGTTATTCTTTGCGTTATACATTATTACTGTCTTAAATTTAAAGTTAAAGGAACTGGACCGAGTACTCGCGGTTGTCTCGAGGTTAGTGGAGATTTACAATTTTTTGGATGGGAAAAGGGAAGAAGGAGGTTTGAAATGTGGTTTACGATACAACTATTTAATTAATCCTAAAGCATGAAATTATTTCTATTCATCTTGAAAACAAACATTGAAAAAAAAACCCACACGTACAAAATACAAACTAAACACAAGGTTAATCAAACTTACAATCTAAGGTTAATATCCTTAAAGTAAACATATATGAGTTTCATAAACTCCAGATCGCGTCTAGCCAAAATATCCCGAACTGGAACATTAGGTTGTCTACCTCGAGCCCGAAGGGAATCATAAAAATGTGATCTGACTCCACGATACTCCGCACAAGACCAAAGGATGTGATCAGCGTCCTGGTAACCTTGTCCACATTCACAGAGATTGCTGTCTCCCAACCCCACACGGAACAAGTGAGCGTTTAGACAATAGTGATTGGACATGAGACGAGACATCACGCGTATGAAGTCTCGACTCAAGTCCAACCCTTTGAACCATGCAAACTTCGACACCTTAGGGATAATTGAATGTAGCCATCGTCCCAAGCTCCCTTCACTCCATTGATGTTGCCAGCTAACGAGCGACTGCTGACGATAAATAGAGAAAAATTCACTATAGGCGATTTGTCGATCATAAATGTCGCCTTCCATAGCGCCCACCTTCGCAAGTGAATCCGCCTTCTCATTGCCTAAAATTGAGCAATGCGAAGGGACCCACGCGAAGGTGATGATGAAAGAGCGCACGGATAAAGCACTAAGCAGCTCTCGTATTTTCAAGAGAAAATACGAGGAGTGCTTTACCGGCCTAATGGAACGGATAGCCTCGACAGAACTGAGACTATCCGTAAAAATAAAGTAGTGGGCTGGAAGAAGTGAAGCAATAGTTTCCAAAGTGTAGTGAATTGCTGCCAGTTCAGCCACATACACAGAACAAGGAGCTTCAAGTTTTCGAGAGGCGCTATGAAATTCATTAAATACACCAAAACCAGCGGACTCCCCTATTAGAGATCCATCTGTGAAAAACGTTCTTGCAGAATCAACATGGCCAAACTTTGCAGCGTATAATGACGGAGCAATCATAGGGATGATGCTCTGGAATTCCGCAGATTTCCTGCGTCATAGATAAATCAAAATTCACTGAATTGCCGAAATCGGAGAATATTACACGATTGGGAATATTTCTTGAAGGGCTGACATCCTGTGTTAAATATAGGTAGTACAAAGTCATAAAACATGTTTGAGGATTTAACTCCAGAAGCTTCTCCAAATTTTCGATCACCAGTGGGTTCATTACTTCGCAACGGGTGAGGAGCCTCAGAGATAACTCTGAAAAACGGACGGATAGAGGCAACATGCCCGCCAGCACTTCGAGACTCATAGTATGAGTCGAGTGCATGCATCCTAACGCGATACGAAGACAACGATACTGGATCCGTTCCAGCTTGATGATGTGCGTTTTAGCTGCCGACTGGAAGCAAAAACTACCGTACTCTAAAACCGATAAAATCGTTGTCCGGTAAAACGTCAGAAGATCTTGTGGATGGGCTCCCCACCACGTTCCGGTAATTGATCGAAGGAAATTGATCCTTAGTTGGCATTTTCGTCTCAGATACTCAATGTGGGATCTCCAGGTGCATTTGGAATCGAACCAGACCCCAAGATATTTAAAGGACATGGAATGAGTGATCGGTTTACCCAAAAGTTGAAGCTTCGGTTGTGCTGGGCTATGCTTCCTAGAAAAAACGACCAACTCAGTTTTCTCCGTGGAGAATTCGATACCTAGCTGAATAGCCCAAGTAGACAAATTGTCCAAGGTATCCTGTAAGGGTCCTTGCAGGTCAACCTCTTTTGGCCCTGTGATAGACACTACGCCGTCATCTGCAAGTTGTCTCAACGTGCAATTGTCACTAAGACAATTGTCAATTTCTCTAACGTAGAAATTGTACAACAGGGGGCTTAAACATGAGCCTTGGGGGAGACCCATGTAGCTAAATCGAAAAGCTGTAGAGTTTCCATGAGAAAAGCTCATATGTTTTTCTGACAGCAAATTGTACAAAAAATTATTCATAAATGGAGACAATCCACAAACTTGGAGTTTCTCTGAAAGAACTTCAACGGATACTGAATCAAAAGCCCCCTTGATATCCAAGAACACAGAAGCCATTTGCTCTTTCTTAGCAAAAGCCAACTGAATTTCCGAGGAAAGCAACGCGAGACAGTCGTTCGTTCCCTTACCCCTACGGAAACCAAATTGAGTATCTGAAAGAAGGTGGTTCGTCTCAACCCATTTGTCGAGGCGAAAAAGGATCATTTTCTCCATCAATTTCCGAATACACGACAGCATCGCGATGGGCCGATACGAATTGTGATCCGACGCGGGTTTATCAGGCTTTTTAATGGCTATCACCCTCACTCGTCTCCAATCGTCGGGAACAATATTGAGCTCCAAGAACTGATTGTACAAGTTCAACATGCGCCTCTTAGCGACGTCTGGGAGGTTTTTCAGCAAGTTGAACTTGATTCTATCAGATCCCGGGGCAGAATTGCCACACGAAAGGAGAGCGAGTGAAAGTTCCACCATTGAAAAAGGCTGACTGATTTCGTCTACCGAATTCGCGGTTTCGCGAGGAGTCAACTGCGACGGCACGGAATCCGGACACACTTTTCGCGCGAATTTAAGAATCCATTGATCCGAGCATTCCTCGCTTTCGTTGTTAGTAGACCGGTTACGCATTCTTCGCGCCGTACTCCAAAGCGTATTCATAGACGTTTCGCGCGACAATCCGTCTACAAACTGCCGCCAGTAACCCCGTTTTTTGGCCTTGATGAGGCTCTTGAGTTCGCGTTCAAGAGATGTGTATGCGTCGAAATGCTCGCGTGTTCCGCGTTTCCGAAAAAGTTTAAACGCGTCGGACTTTTTACGGTAAACCTCCGTGCATTGTTGATCCCACCAGAGCGATGGTGTTTTCTTACGGATTGACGATCGCGGCACCGGTCGTGTTTGAGCTTGAAGGGCGCTGTCGACGATGAGATTAGAGAGGAAATTATATTCCTCCAACGGCGGAAGCTCTTCCACTGACGATACTGTATCGTCTATCGCGGATTGGAACTTAGTCCAATCGATGTTACGGGTTAGATCATACGCGTTAACGGATTCTGACGAGTTGAACCCACTGGCAATCGAAATTTTGATCGGCAGATGATCACTACCGTGCGGATCCTGTATTACATGCCAAGTGCAATCCAACGATAGTGAATTGGAGCAAAAGGTGAGGTCTAATCTGCTACCATTCGAGGATGGACCAGCCAAACGTGTTACTTCTCCATTGTTAAGTATTGTCATGTTGAAGTTGTCGCAGAGATCATAAATCAAAGTAGAACGGTTATCATCGTACAGCTCCCCCCAGCCTGTACCGTGGGAGTTAAAATCTCCCATGATCAACCATGGAGCGGGAAGTACCGCACATATGTCGAAAAGTTGTTTGCGATTAACAGAGACTCTAGGAGCAATATATACAGAAGCAATACAAAGGCTCTTACCTTTAATGGTAGCCTGACATGCGACAACTTCAATACCGGGGAATTCGGGAAGATTCACTCTATAGAAGGAATGGCACTTTTTGATCCCCAAAAGTACCCCTCCTCCACGTGAATCCTCACGATCCAATCGAATAATGTTAAAATCAAAAAAAGGGAGATCAATTTCTGAAGAAAGCCATGTTTCACAGAGGGCAAATGCATCGCAATTATTGTTATGGACTAAATACTTGAACGAATCTAATTTCGGAATAAGACTTCGACAATTCCACTGTAGAACAGTGATCAAATCCCCGACCTCGTTTGGAAAATTATCCATCGAAGGAGATGATAGCTGCAAGAAGGGGCCATTTTGAAGTCAATTGCTTCAAGAAGGATTTCACAGTCGGAAGCAATGTGAGGACAATGCTTTTCAGAGGATCAGAAATGTTGAGGTATTTGAGAATACCGTCCGCAATGTCATCAAATGAGAACAGCCCAGATGAAGAAGGGGTTTCTGTTCTTAAAATTGGGGCATCAGGGGTTTTGGATGTCCCCGGAAGAGGTGGAAAATCCTGGGTATAATCAGTTCTGCGGAATCCAGGAGGAGTAGAAGTCTCCTTTTTTCCACCACTCCTTGATTTGGGCAAGCTGATTTGGAGTTCTTGATCTGCAACTTTCCGCGAACGGATGCGTTTTCGTTTCCGGGCAGAACCTTCCGGAAAACTGAAAGAAACTCCCTCCTCAGCCAAGTCAGAGCCAGACTCGTCATCTGACAAAAGAGCGAAGGGATTTGTCTCGTTGGTCGATGGCTTGGCTGTCTTAAGCATTTCTGCAAAAGACCGCCTGGAACGTTCCTTAAGGGAGCGTTTCATTTTGTCCCCGAGCTGTTTGTACGCCGGGCACGACGAGAGAGCATGAGGAGGAGTTCCATTGCAGTACACGCATTTTGGTGCAGTAGCTGCGCAAGCGCCATCCTCATGCTTCTCCCCGCATGTGGAGCAGCGTGCCTTGTTGCCGCAGTGGGAGGCCGTATGTCCCAACCGCTTACAATTCTGGCAGTTCATGACCCGAGGTACAAACAACCGCACAGGAAGACGAAGTTTTCCCAGCTCGATGTATTGAGGAAGGGCAGATCCAGAAAAGGTCACCCGAAACGAGTCTGTGGGGGTAAAACTCTTTTTACCCTCGCTGAGCGATACTGACTTCATTCTATGAACGGCCAGTATCTTTACCGGAGGAAGCAAGGGGTTCTTGAATCGGCCAACCGCTTGCTTCTCCAGTATCTCGGGGTTCAGGCTCGCCTCAGTGACCACGCCTTCGATCTCCACATCAGAGGCTGGAATGTACACCCTATATTCCAGTGTGAAAAACTGGGAAACAGCAATTTCATTGGCCTGTTTCAGGTTAGCGACGGTCACACGAAGTTTGTTGTGCCTAACCTTCGTTATTTCGGTCACGGCAGAGAATCGCTTTGTCAGATCATCAGATATCTGAACAACATTCAAAGGTTTGTTTTGCTGGGCTGAAAATAGACAACCCATGGGCCAGTCGAGTCATTCGGGTAGGCCCGCAATCTGGAGCTTTTCTCAGCCTGCCCATTGTCAGACTGAGACGACGAACCATGGATGACATCATCATTTTTCTGAGATGAATGGTCATCCATGTCGTCTTCTGACAAAACATCCATTTTGTTCAACTAGTGGGAGCGCAAAACGCTCTCCCACTGAACGCACAGACGCAATACACAGAAAACACTACAAACACAGAAATACAAAATGAAAATTTAACTAATGGAGGAGGAAAAGAAACAAAAAAAAACAAAAACTTATCTGATAATTCTATACTACTACCACCGAGCGTTATATGTGTAGGCGTTTACGCAGATGGCTGGAAGAGACGCGCTGCGTGGATGACCTTCGTTGTGGTGCACTTGATCGAGGCTCGGTACTCAGCGCACACAGGCGCACGATGATTGATGAACGATGTAGATATAGAAACGGGTGCTCACAATCGATGATGATGATACGTGAGCGGGTATGCGTAACCACGCAACGATGATGCCCAAATTTGTTTGCGAATTTCCAATAGCACGGATTAATCTTTCCGAAAATGACACTTTCTACTAAAAAAAAACTCACTTTTCGATCAATTTACCGGGAACTATGCCAGGAGTCACTTAGTGAGAAAAAAAACTGATAATTTATATCAAGCGAATACCGAGAAAACTTCCAAAACAACGGAGCGCGAAACAAGTCGACCGTACTTCTTGCTAGGACGCAGTGAGATGAGCTTTGGAATTTATCAGTCAAAGAAAAAAAAAACGAACTTCTAATACTTTCTGGCCGTTCACTTAAGCTTCTTATCGCAAATAATTAGGCAGAAATGGACCACTTTGCGGTGCGAAAGGAAAATCGTGATGACTACGAACAAAGCGTTTATACCAAGCGTAGCAAATTTTTATGAAGCAGTCAAACGGCCGTAGCGAAGAGCTTTTCTGTTCAACGAAAGAAGAAAAAAAACACGGAACCGCTTATTGACGTGGTTGCAGTAGGCGGTGGTTTTTGTTTATCTTTTCTAGCGAAAAAAAAAATCATTTCACTTTGTTGTCATCCAGCTCCTCGCCCGATCCAAGCAACCATCGCACCACATTAATGATTGACATTTGAATAACTTGATTTGTGTGGCCTTTTGGTTCAATTTCAAATGCAAATTGTTACTACCCTGTAAAATGTTCGTGGGTTCATCATAATCAAAAATTTAGATTATTGTGTCAACAAAAGTTTTTGTTTTGTTCTGGCTACTTCTACCAACAATGCACGGGCGGCACTGCGCTCAATCAGCGCGCAATTATCGACTCTCTCCAAGAGCTTTCCTCCTCGCCATGACAGCATCAAAACTCAAACCCTACTTCGATGATGATGGTGATGGTGGTGGCTGTAGGGGGTGGGGTTTCCTGTTTTCCTCGCTCCTGCAGACAGAAAGTGGACGCGCTCGCTAATTTGCCGGCTTATCTCTCGATTGTACCGGGATAATAATGAAATAAACAAATCAAAAATCTTAAATGCAAATTACCTTGGGTTGCACAGACGGGGGTAGAATTTAAATCTGTTTGATCCATCTAAGAGCTGAAATCATGGAACCACCGCTCTTTAAAATTCAATTGTCAAAACTGCTTTTCGATTAACCTCGAGAATGCTGTCAACAAACATTGGTCCCCATATACCTATATTTGCTTCCTGTAGGTCACTTCAGACAAGCTGCCTTTCCCATAGCCCTGCCTCCACCAGAAAAAAAAATGTCCGTTAGAACTCGGTCAATCGTTTCCCATCCACCAGAGCTGACGTTGTCATCTCAATGCCCGAAATTTGCATTCAAAGAAAAATATATTTTCCCATACACATCATTTTCACACGCACGGCGCATCCCTCATCATTCACCTAAGATTTCTACGACGAAATGGGCCCTAAACCAGGAAAGGCAAATAATTCGCCACTTGATTCTTATCGTTAACTCGCAATCTTGCTCTTTGCTATTTTGTCATCGAAGTTGGCTGGCGACGACAGTGTAGTGTACGGTCGGCAAAACTGATGACAAAAGCCCGCAAACATCTTTCGCCCATCATTCCGTCGTCGATTGTCGTCCAATCAAAAAGGGAAATCGAATTCAAATTATTTGAGGCCAACAATCGGACTTGGTAAAGGGAAGCATAATCGTGTGGTTTGATCGACCGTTGTACAGTAGTTGCAGGGAGAGGATGTGGTTTGCCTGTTTTGTATCTCGGGACGTTCTAGTCACGATAAAGAAAATGAATCTGAAATTTAGAGCGATCTAGTGCTCACTGCAATTCTAACACACTCTCGCAAAAAGTGTGATGAATGTCATTCATACCGAAAATGATCAAGGGATGTCATGTCACCCGTCAGCGACATTCACTACTCATGAACTTGTTCGGTTGTGATTATCTGGTGCAAGGTAGCCTCAAAACTGCTCAACTAAGTGATTAATTAATTGGGACGAATTATGTGAAACAAATCCATGAAAACGGTAAACGACAATTTTTCGAAACAATTTGTAGGAAATTGCCATCAAATAAAAAAATATATATTTTTCTAACAAAATCAAGAATTACTTGCCTATCTCAGAATCCAGCTCGGTGGAAAATTTAGAAAATTTGTGGTGACTGATGTTTTGAACAATTTCGGGCACTACTTCAAAGTAATAGAGGTTCAAAGAAGAAAAATCATTTAAGGAGTTTTCGAGAAGAAACGTTGAATGTTTTGAAGAAAACACACTTGAACAGTTCTATCAACAATCAATATGAAACTAACGATTTTAAATAGGCTCACTACTTGACTAGCCTATTGGTCCCAAGCAAACGATTAACGTACCCCATTCTAGTCATAACTCTAGTACTACACAATGTTTGTTTTGATTCACTATGAAAGTTTGACAGATAAAATGAGGGGTTAGTGGATTTTCCTATGTTTCGAGGGGTGAATCGATTAGCTTGGGCCATTTCTTCGGGACCTTCTGGTCTTAGAGTTACCTCTATGTTTCTATTCCTATTGATTTTGTCGTGGGATGTGGTGAGAAATGGTAGTAAATCAAGGGGTAAGACAGCACCTAATCATGAGCAATTTTAGAGTTGCTTTTGAGGCACCTCGAGTAACTCACATTGCTCAGTGAGCAAGATCACTGTCATAAATTTGCATTCTCTCTTTTCACATCACAGTAAAATATGAAGATGCGAAGCCGAAAAGCTGCTGTCAAGCAAAACAACAACAAACAACCGGCTTTATGTGGTAGAAGAACTCGATCCGCCTGACCAAATACTCCAGAACCGGCAAATTATACGTACCCCGCCGTCCTCCGATACTCGTCGAAGCGATCCCGTTCCCATCGCTCATCAACCTGCCGTTTTCTGCGAAACACCACCGAGATTCTGCTCCGGCCGTCAAAGGAAGTCTCCGTTGAAGTTGAACATAACTTCTTTAAAGAAAATATTTCATCCAGGAAACAGGTTGTTTTTTGTTGATCCTGTACATGGTTGGATCGGATTTACTCTTGAGAATCTTCAGATCGCCAAGAACCCTTTCCTTCCACTCTTTCTGAACCATCTGCAGTAGCTTGGAGCGAACGCAGAACATTTGTTCTTGGTCTTCCTCACCGGTTTTCACTTCGATTTCGTCGGGTAGATCGATGATGGGTTTGGAGACCGGATGAGGATCGTACTCACCGGAAATATTGGGAGCTGTGTCTTCATCGTCCTCCTCCTCTTCGACTTCAGCAGTGTCGATGCTCTGGCTGAACATTCAGGGGTTGTGGTTGGCAGTGTTTCCTTCGGAGCTGGAATTGGGAATCGGATGATAATCGGTTTTTATCCAACAGGGAAAACATTTCCTATGTATGCCAGTGATTTTCCACAACGATTTCACGTTCTTCTCGGTGGACATCTGAAAACGATTCCTGTGTTTATTTTACGAGAACAAATCGCATATCCGGAGCACTTTGAGATTTGGGCGTAATTGCTTTTGTAACAAACACGTCTATCGCCTATTTCTCACGAATAAAAGAACAATTTCACGAACAAACTATACCAAATAATAGAGGAACCATTCCTCTACCTGCTACTGTTGTTAGTTTTTTAGATTGAGCTTTAATTCGCGAGAAATCGACAAATGATGTGTTTGTTTACAAAAGCAATTACGCCCTAATCTCGAAGTTCTCCGGATATGTCCACTTACCTACAGTTAATTCACATTCAACTTTTTGAAACGGAGAAATACGAACAAAAATCACTTCCATCACAATAACAGCAGCAACATCAGCCAATCGGCACAGAGCCATTTCCTGAACAAAATCTGGAATTCACATCGTTTCAATAGCCGAACAATTCTATTTTGTTTACAAGCAAGACTTACGTCTAATATGAGAAAGGGATAAACGGAGTAAGCCAAGGAGTAAGACATCTTTACTCTGAGTTGCTCTTTTGCAGCGAGATCCTCGCGACTAACTCAATGTGCGTCAAAATCTAATTGACGTTCATCTATGTTTCTGTCAATATACTCCTCGGCTTACTCCGTTTACCGCCTTCACATATTAGGCGTCATTCTTGTTTGTGAACAAAATAGAATTCTCGCGTCAGTTTTCAATAGGTCCTATCTACATTGATCGATTCTCTTCATCGATTTTCTCTTTGGATCGCCACGGCCGTGTTAAGATATTTCCGGATATTTTCGATATACAGATCGATGGAAGAAGCAACAATCTAGCATCAATACGCGAATGGCGACAGGAAACGGTTTTGTAGCCGAGTTATTTACGAAAGAGAGAGTCGATAAAGAGAATCGATCAATGTAGCTTGGTATATTTGAAATCGGAGTAGGTAACCTGAATGATGCGACGAGAGCGGGATGGTCAGCATCTAGACCGATCAGCTTGACCGACAAAGAATTATAAGTGCCCGGTAATGCGGAATCATTTACCAGGACAATATCAAGGGGGGCAAACGTCCGTTTCGGTTCGGAAAAGTGAAAAGGAAGTCACCGGCATATGCGATAGCAGTGGGTCAATGAATGATGTGCCGCTGCCGGTGAAGCGCCACTACAAACCAGATTGGTTGTAGTCGCCAAATAGGTGAGCGCGGAGATCGGTCAGTTCTGAAGACGGAAAAAAGTAATCCGAAAAATTGCGATGAATATATCCGGTCATCCATCCACGTTTCCGTTAGTACGATCAACTCATGTTCAGCCTCCGCAACCGCCAAGAAAAACGAGTCGATTTTAGCCCTCAGTCCACGCATGCATTCTTGGGAGCTGGAAACCGAAGGAAATGTATTTACCGAAAGTTCAGAATCGCAATCATACTTGCCTTGTGTTGTTGTTTTGCTTGACAGCTGCTTTTTGGCTTCGCACTTCCATATGTTGCTGTGATGCTAAAAGTGAGAAAGCGAATGACAGTGATCTTGCACACCGAGCAATGTGAGTTACTTGAGGTCTCTCAAAAGCAACTTAGAATTTGCTCATGATTAGGCGTTGTCTTGCCCTTGGAGTAAGCCAAGTAGTAAACAGACAAAAACATCGATAACCGTCGACTAAATTTTGAGGTACAGTGAGTTACTCGCGAGTTACTCGCTGCAAAAGAGCAACTCAATTAAGTAGCAAAAAATGTATTTTTTTCAGCAAAATCAAAAATAACTTGCCTATTTTTCGATCTACTGTGATTAAATTTATGTGTATTGATGTTTTGAACTCAAGTCTCCTTATCCGTTAAATACCTCATCCGTCAAATACCTGTAATTCGTGATTCAATAAGTTCAAAAAGTCCATTAATGGTTGCTTTACAGTACTTTTATTAAAACGTCAAAGTTACAGCATTAGAGGATTACATTTCTTCAGTTCGAATGAAATCTCGAACCTTTCTCTTGATGGAGCCCATCAGCGCCCGCACAGTGGAAATGGACACGGAATCAGCGCATTTCTTCCATTTTGCCCGTATTTGCTAGATGTCCTTGACTGTCCCACCACTTCGTCGAAGTCGCTGCTTTAAAATTGCCCAGTATTTTTTTCGATTGGTAGAAATTCCGGGCAATTCAGAGGTTTCATTAGCTTGGGGACAAAATCGATCTTGTTTGCAGCATACCACTCCAGAACCACCTTGGAGTAGTGGCAGCTGGCCAAATCGGGCCAAAAACATGACTTTGCCCCCTTTTTCAGGCATTCTTCGATGTAAACTTGGCATGTCATCGTCGAGGATGCGACGAATAGTTCGCTTGCCAAATCATAGACTTCTTCCCGTCACATCCCCAATGTAAAACTCGCGAGTTACGCTCGCGATGTAAAACTTTTGACCGGGAGGCTGCTTAAAACCGAGTTTGACGAATGTTTCGTCATCGATGAAAGTGCAGCCCTTGTGTTTCGTCAAAACACGGTCGTATTTACAAGAGCCTTGTACGCTTTTTGGCCACGGAATTCTGCTTCATGTGCCGGTTCGGATGTTTACTGGCTTAGTACGACTTGTATCCTTCCCTAGCAAGGATGTTTCGCACCGAGCTGATGCCGAAAACAACAGTTTGTTGAGTGCTCAAAACCTACAAGGAAACCCTGGGTGTGGAAAGGTTTCAGCGAACCGTAGATTTGACGTAGGATTACGTGCTCGGTATCAATATTTGGCGACTCTGTTAGATCACTCCGCACACCAATCTTGGGTCATCGTTTTTGCAAGTGTGTCGATTGTGCCGATCATATACACTGTAACTGGAAAGTACCCATTAATGGGTGAAAAAGTGCCCATTTCGAAGTAAAGTAGGTAAACTCATTTAATGGGTAAAACGTCTTTACCCATTAATGGGTAAAGACCTTGTACGTCAAATCATGGGGTACTTTTTTACCCATTTTT
The DNA here is from genome assembly GCF_037179485.1 of Ochlerotatus camptorhynchus. Classification (NCBI taxonomy): domain Eukaryota; kingdom Metazoa; phylum Arthropoda; class Insecta; order Diptera; family Culicidae; genus Ochlerotatus; species Ochlerotatus camptorhynchus. Next base: position 135,199 of record NW_027040802.1, on the reverse strand, counting down.
AAATAATAATTGGCTTTATTCCAGGATTTTTCTTTTAGAATTTGTATGATTTATGGATCATTGAAAGAGCCACAATGAATAGTTAAGAATACAAAACGTTATTTATATTTATATCTTTATTTCACCATTTTCCATCCAGTGGTCTTTCCATCGTTCGTGCAAGAAATGGTGCTCCCAAAGCTCTCCTGGGATCTTCTTGCTGATCCGGCTAGTTCTGTCCCTGCAAGTTTCAGATTGATGTTTAGATGTGGGCAGAAAGAAATAAAATAAGAAATACCTACTTTTCAAACGAGCAATTTCCATTCGACATCGTTAAGACACTTTGCGACTGAAGCGAGGACTGGAAGATGTTATCTAAGTTGCTTTTCACCCATTAATGAGTAAAAAAGTACTCATTATTCTCGCCCGAAGCGCTCTGAGAAATGGGTAAAAGAGTACCCATTATTTGAAATTGAACTTCACCCATTATTTGACAGCCTCATATAGTCATCAAAAATGGGTCCTTTTTTACCCATTAATGGGTACATGGCAGTTGCAGTGAGGGCAAGCTGTGATTGTTTGTAAATACTCATCCCGGCAACCCGGTATTTCTGACACCTTGAAGCTTTTGGTTTGAAAGCAAAGATAAATCGGATTGATGATCACACGGGAAGTTGCGAGTGTGCGAAATTTTGGTGTTTTTTGTTCATAGGATAATAAAAGTCCTGTGCTCTAGGGTTTTATAATGCCATCAAAGGCAGAGGAGAATCCTAGCCTTTCGTGATGTGAAAAGCAACGGTCTATCAGTGATCGGAAAGTGTTGGAACCGGTGAGGAACATTGTTGGAGATCGACTATAGAGGATGATGAATAGACGTCTGTAGTTTGTTTTGTGTGAGTTGTAGCATTATTTGAATTAAGCGTACTAATGGGGTCTGATTAACTGCCTCTTTCTCTTAAGCCCACTCTAGAACCTATTAAGATCTATAATTGAACTGCTGGTCTGAGTGCCTTTGTTGAATTCAATTAGAGGATGTTCCTGAACTTACAGGCAAACAGCACGTAAGGTTGTGAACCACTTCAGCAGTGCTCCCATTTTATTCACAATAATCCAATGCCTATCAAGGTGTGCCGATGGATGTGCCCAAGCTGTGCCGAATCTAATTTCGGTACAATGTCCTAAGTGACTTACCCCTTGGGGAAACCACTTTTTCGCAATTACCCATTATTTCTAAATTGAGAGTATTTCAAGCTGAACATTGCATTAGGTCCAAGGGGTTGGTCACTCTACACAATGTGCCAAAATCAAACTTGGGCACACCCGGGTGCAGTCATTGGTGTTGTTTGGCACCCATGGTTACAATTTTTATGGTCTTTAAAGTTACTGGCAACACTGAACTTTTTCTGCGCCTGCGTAGTTTGCATGTGTCAAAATTTGTTATTGAGGTTGCCACAATATAATCAAATTATTTTCAAAACACAACCGTGAATCTCAACCAAGTCCCGCCATGGATTCTAACAATCGTTACTCCCGTGATGGCAGTCACGTCCACATTTCTTTTCAGACGAAGAACAGCTGACCAGCGGTATCTTGACCTGACCGAGGTTTCCGGCCATGACTACACGAACAAGCGATGCAGGTCCCACGGCTGCGGCTGCTTCCAATGCTGCTGCTGGTCCGTCTTTTCTGACGAATTTATATAGGAGACGGACCAGCAGAAGGAACAGCAGCAGCAGCATTGGAAGCAGCCGCAGCCGTGGGAGCTGCATCGCTAATTCGTGTAGCCGCGACCGACGCTGGAAATCTTGGGCCGGTCACGACAAACGGTGCTTGAGTTTTAATTGGAAAGTCAAAAACTTTACCATACCACTCTACTGCTTTCTCTCTGAGATGATCACGTTGGTCATGACGAGAGGAGCAACACAATAGTTGGGTAAAGAAGAACTGCATTATAACACACCATCGACTGGAAATGCTCTCGCAACGTGGGGCTTTAGGTAGTGATGAAAAACGTCGCTAGAACTATTCCACAGCCGCAGTCAGTTTATGAGCAACAAGAGGGACGCACATTTTTGCCTGTGGACTTGGAGACATACTTCAAGTCCCCGCGTACATCGTACGGGTTAGGCAAAAATGTGCGTCTATCTTGAAAAACTGTCGCATTAATGGCCCTTCGCTCATTTTCAACTTCTATTCAATTTTCATACTGCCGTACTCTAACGGAACTATCCACCTACCCTCTTCTAAAGATCATTCTCTAGCTAATAAATCATCACACTAAAGCTTCATGTTAGCATTTCCAACCAACTCATAAAATCAATGTTTGTGGTTCAATTTTATTAATCGCTGTTAAACGAACTTGACAAGCTTGACAAAACATCTCTGAGTCAAATAATCTCAGGAAAGTATGGAATTCTTTAAATTGCACATCAATCTAACTGACTGAAATTAAAAATTGACCATATATTGATCATGTTCTCATATCGAGCTAACAACGTTTGCCTGTCTTACGGCTGCTCATCCTGAGCATTCCTCTTCGACAAATTTGATACACTATTTCATTCCTGCTTTCACTGCTCATTAAAGATATTGATTAAATTTTCACCAAACCTTCGTTCCCCCTTTATTTTGTCTGCCTTCATTTTCTCGCGAGCCGAAACTCGTTCCGCGAGAGCTCATTCCTCTCATCTCCCGAGGTAATTTAATCCCCACCGAAAAAAAAAATGTCTTATCATTAAACGACCGTTCGGCGTATTTCATTCTACCCATTTATGTACTCGGTCCAACGCGAAATGCGACTGCTGGGCCCTCCCCCTCCTCCGCCACACTAAAACATTTAAAATTCAACAGAAGAGTAAAACTTCGGAGGAAAAGCCATCAGAACGGGAAACATCCTCCAAGGACCGCCGCCGACCGACCCAGCAACCGTTGCGTTGAAGGGGGAAGCAAAATAAGCGAAAGAAATTAAAAAACCCCATCTGCGAAAGCCGGCGAAAAAACTGAGCGGAGCGACAACATTCGGCCGGCGAAACAGGAGAAGAAGAGACTCATTGCTATCTCCGGTGAAAAATCACAAAACAAGCTATAAATTTGAAATGAAATCATATTAGAGGCCAGCTCGCGCAGTAGGCCGAGGGAGAGGAAACCGGCGAAACGGAGGGTACAAAATTTGCATAATGTAACCCCCTCATTTTTTTTACCCTCTCCTCCTGTCGGATCACTCTTCTATACACAGCAGTGATCGAGGACAAGAGGCTACTGGAAACTGGCTCGGATCAGAACTGCATGGGATGAGACGATTTCTGTTTCTCTCATTTGTGCAAGTGGGAAGGTTGTTTTTCTTTCGCTTCCCTCTCTGCAGGATTCTTCCGGTCCCGGTTTCTGTTTTTCCTTTTTCACGGTTATAGGATGAGTTGTAAATAAATTTCCAATTTCGACTATTGGAGTACTCGAGAGGGGTCCTGTTCATTTAACTTTTTTTTTCAATTTTAACTATAAGAGCGAATGGTTTATTGATTTATGACACTCAAACCACGTCTTAAATTTCAATTAGTAGATTGCTTTAGTTTTCTATTTTTGCCATTCTCTCTTTCAATTATTTGAAGTTTACCTTATGCGTGATAATGTTTGCACCGCATCGTACAAATAAGGTTCCCGTTTCACCTGTGCATACAATGCTTTGGTTTTCTTTGCATGTACGTAACGCTCATACCGTAGTAGGCTGTGTATAAAAGAAAATGATTTACTTAGTTTGACAGTTGCACCATGACGAAGTGGCAGCGTATTCGTGATTTGTCCTACTCGCAAATGTCGCAAAAAGACATATCAATCGCCGTGGGAGTGTCCCGGTGGACCGTCAAAAGGGTTTTAGACCGAGAAAAGAAAGGACAAATATCCGCGAAGGTGGCCACAGGTCGTCCGAGGTCAGCTCGGGTTCCGAGGGTTATCGCTGCTATCAAAAGGAAGATTTTGACATTGCTTAATAGTGCAAACATTATCACGCATACGGTATATGGAAATTATTACGGGAAAACTAAATTTTTCGCTGCTGGTGAGAACCTATAAGACTGACATTCAGAAATCAGAAACTGTTTCATTGCGATTGTCTTGGTTTTCTGGCAAGACATCGTGAACTTTTTAGTATTTGTCGGATCCCAACCGACTCCGGATTTTCTTTTCTTCGGATTGGACGTTTTCAATCCAGATCCAGAATGTTTACCTATCCTGGCTATTACAGGACGGTACGACGGTTTGCTTTCCTTTAGTTTTTGTTTTTCAAAACAACAATTGAATGTAAACATTATTAGAAGTGGTGCGAGAATTGTTCAAAACATTAAATGCATGTGAGTGTATGCATAAGGGCTCATACGCGACGATCGATTCTCTTCATATATTTTCTCTTTTTCTCTTTCGCTTTTTTTCAGCTAAGCGAAACAATTTTCTAGAATTTGTTCAATGCAGAGTTGTAACAGGTTGTATTGGCTATCAAAAGCAACAGCAAACGCATCGAGAAACGTTAATTCGAGCGAGTTATTAACAATAGAGAAAATCGACGAAGAGAATCGACCATCGCGTTTACGCCCTTATGCATGCTCAAGGCTCAAGCACAATGCCAGCGGAAGCGGAACGGCAGCGGCCCGATCTGAGTAAAGGCCCAAACGCAATGTGGACGGAAGCGGAACGGAAACGGAAAGTTGTTGACAGTTGTCACAAATTACATCAAGATGGCTAACCGAAGACTCAGATCGGGCCGTTCCGCTTCTGCTGTCATTGAGCTTGGGCCTTAAGCCTACTTGTCGGATTGAAAACTAGTTAGAATCAAATCGACTTTGACAACTGTCAAACTTTCCGTTTCCGTTCCGCTTCCGCCCACATTGCGCTTGGGCCTTCACTGTCGATTTGCTCATCATGCGGCGGAAGGATGTTTGAAGTGTGTTTTTGGGGGTGTTAGCACCAGAGTGACTTACCCCCTGGTTGCACTCCTACTAGCCTAGTTACAGCTACCAAAATAGATTTAACACACTGAAAAGACCTAGAATACCAAATTGGACTTAACATCTTAGAAGCGGCCTGATCTCTTATAATAATCTTTAAAACGACAACTCTTATAAAAATCTCGAAACATCAGCATAGTCTTAAAACATCAAAAATGATCCGAATCAGTCAATATGGACTAAACTTTCCAAACTGGCTTAAACCTCAATGCCAAAATGGCCTTGAAATTATAGTCGCTATATTCATAGTCTGGCGGATAGAATTTCGATCTATCATAAAGCGGAACCAATTCAATATATTTTAGACCAACAATTGAAAAGGAACTATGGACTTTTAAGACTATGAATATAGCGACTATACTTGAAATCACCAACAAAATTACAACAAATTAGTCATTACAGGCGTAACATTTGATAACGGCACAAAAGCATTTGTAAACAAACTTTCTAATGCCCTTTACACGCAAACCAGGGGGTAAGTCACTCTGCCACCTTGTGACTGTGCTGATTGTGTTTCTTGTGTGTTTTTGGGTGTTTCAGAGTGTTTCTGTGTCGAAGGAGCTGTCAAAACGTCAAGCGGCAACATACAATGTTTACTGGCAACCATGACTTCCACATCGCTGAAAATGACAGATCCCCCTTGGATCGTCGTTGTTTATTGGCGTTGACGGTGACTGTATACAGCTATAGCTCATTACTCCTATGGTAAAATCCAATAGCAAACGACAGTCTTTGCGTGATACATGGCGGAATTGATGCACATCTTCTCACCGGACCAGATCGTGGCCAAGTCCCGTTTCTGGTACTCCTGCGGCAGCTGCCTAAGTTCAAGAAGGCCACCGGTGAGATTGTCTCGGTCAAGCGTAGGGTTACCATATGGTATCCTAAAGGAGGACATGTCCTCCTTTTTCAATATTTTTTCTACATCCTCCTTTTGCCCGAAAATGTCCTCCTTTTTAATCCTTGCATTTTTTCAAGTAACATATTCATGAAATTGTTTTCAAATGGCGTTGATCGCAGAGCTTATTTGTTTAATTACGTCACAACCTCATCTTATCTAGCAAATGTCATTCAATGGTGGGACTAGGAGTATACTACAGCTGTCAACCCGCTACATTTAGATTGAATCCAACATGTATTCGATTTTGACTTTCTGGTTCTATGGGATTTTAGGTATTTCAAGCATAACTATTCAAATCGACGTATCTTCTTCTTCTTTCTGTTTGAGCTGTCGTCTGACAGCTCAGTGTTGGGCAGTATCTAGACTATATGCCCAATCGACGTATCTGATTTTGTAAACAATCACTTCAATCGACGATTTGTGACAACTGCAAGCTCACTCACAGAAACTAACAACATCAGCTAGTAGGCGAAAGTTTCCCCTACCTGATGATGGTGTTTGTTTGCGTGGGTGATTGTTTACAAAAACAGATACGTCGGTTTGCATAGTTACGCTTGATTTGTTTAGGCCGCTGCCATACTGAGAGCTAAGACGAACGCGAAGCATGAAATCGAGTGTAAGGAACAATATCAATTATAGGAATTCTTTTGTATAGAACGCTTAGCGCGCTTCTTCGCTCCCACTAAAATTTAGTACCATATTTAATATGGCAGCGGCCTTAGAGTCCTATGCTGAATCAATGATGAAATTAACAGGTTGCTTAGATGTTCCATGTTAGTTTGAATCAGCGATGACATATATCCTGATTTTTGTACATGAGTTGGGATGGTTTTAAGGCTGTAAGCTGTAGTTTTCATGCAAATCAGCTAGACTATCACACTAAAAAAATCTGAATTTTACTGGTGATGTAAACATCCATACATGCAAACATTCATGCATGTAAACTTCCTCTTCACGTAAACTAGCAGCTTGCAAGAAATGTTGCAAACAAAGGTGGAAAGTTGCATACAATATATGGAATATTGCATGACATGTCTCATAAAGTTACACGATTTATAATGTAAATTTGTATGATTTATGACGCTCCATTTATGTGCATCATAGTAACGGAAATTTACACTACTTTTTTTTAGCTGTGTAGATCATTTCCAAGTATCAAAAATGAATTATGCTAGCCTTGATGCATTTTTCAGAAATATAATGAGAAGATGATTTGAAATGGTAACGACTACAAGTTATGAACCATCTCAATTGAACCTTTGCAAATCATGAATTTTGTGATAGCGCACATATTATTGAATCGTTTGATAAAAACTCATTGTCCTCATTTAATGTTACGAAAAGGAATCATTGTCCTCCTTAATCTCCAAACCTCAAATGAAATGTCCTCCTTTTCAAGCTTTTGATATGGTAACCCTAATCAAGCGTATCCTGGAGAAAACTCCGCTGCGCGTGAAGAACTTCGGCATCTGGCTGCGCTACGATTCCCGTTCCGGTACCCACAACATGTACCGCGAGTATCGTGATCTGACCGTTGGCGGTGCTGTCACGCAGTGCTATAGCGATATGGCTTCGCGCCACCGTGCCCGTGCCCACTCCATTCAGGTGAGTTGCTTTTTGGTAGTATTGACCCGGAAAAAATCACTGATGGATGCGAATGTTTTCCCAACAGATCATCAAGGTCGAATCGGTTGAGGCCTCCAAGACCCGTCGTGCTCACATCAAGCAGTTCCACGACTCGAAGATCCGCTTCCCGCTGGTGCAAAGATACCACCACAAGCGCTACAGGAAGCTGTTCTCTTTCCGCCGACCGGATACTTACTATCAGTAAACCAGGAGCCGCCGTTCATGTACTGTTAATTCCACTCTTTTTTAGGGAGTAAAAATGATGAAGATCCGTAAGAAACCATGTGAACATCCTTCGTGATTAGTTGAGAAAGAAAATCCGTGAGTGGAATAAAAGTGGATCCTACTGGTTGGAACCGCTTCCCTTGAGAACAACTTTTTTTGTGAAGATGGATGAGTTTGAATTGGCGATTTCATGCCGCATTAAATTTAGCAATGACGGAAATTCGCTCGTTGCTCCAGGTCGCTCGTCTACCCTACTTTTAAGTGATGTTCCCAAACCTAAACGTTTCGAATTGTCTATGAAAAGAAAACAAATGTTTGCGAATGAAAATTGTATTATTTTTTAAGTTGACTAAATTCTTATTCAATCAAGGATCTTTGTCACTATTTTCGTCAGGATCTTCGTTTAGTGCTTCTATGTAGTATTTCATAACAGTCACTAACGGTAGAAATAATTGATCGTTAGATCATCGAAATTTAGTGTTGAAATTTTATTCTAACCTTGGGTAAGCGGATCTGTGACTTCTGGTATGTTCTTAGCAGAGTTCTCAGCGATGTCATCAGAGCTTTAGCTGGGTCTGTCTTCAGAGATATCGTCATATTTGTCCTCAGGGCTGTACTCTAGGATGTCTTCGTCCAGAGGATTATCCTCAGGATTACTGTCCAAAAATTCGATAGAAACTAACAAGTTGCGAGAATAGAAAAATTTCCATTTTTAACTAATTATTCTCTCTTCTGTATACAGGTATTCGACTATAGACGCCCACATGCATCAGGAACAATTTATTTCCAAATATATTTATTTTATTATTACCTTGGGCAAGAGCATCGTTGTCTGCAGCCATGTCCTTAGCAGGGTCCTTTTCGATGTGCTCATAGCTATACCTGGGTCTATCTTCAGAGATACCGTCTGAGTTGTCCTCAGGACAGTACTCAATGATGTCCTCAGGGATGTCCTCGAGAGGGTCCTCAGGATTATTCTTCTAAAATTCGACAGAAACTAAACAGTTGTGAAAATAGAATAATAATTTAATATATAAATATGATTTCCAACGATATGCTTAAACAGTACAAGACAAAAGTATATGACCTGATTTTTTTTTCTTCCCAGCAGGGTTGCTTCCACTCACTCGCTATAATTTTTTTTTTTTTGAATTATGAAATTATTAGATGTTGTAATGATAATTAGTACTTGTAGGTTACACGAAGTGGTTGCGCTGATTGTGACGCTCTGAAAGTGAAATTGACAGGTTTTATGGGTGAAACACACTTTTCAACTTCTTCTTGTATGTTACAGGCATTTCTATTCTATACCTCAGAAAAATATATTTTTGTAGCAAAGTGAGACGAAGTAACCCTGCTTCCTAGAAAAGTGGAGTTACAATTCTTACTTTACTGAAATTTTGACAGTTGGTTGACCAACTATTGAGCAATTATCCACTTTGTCAAGCAGTTTTGGTGTGACTTTCTACCAGCGATTTCACAAAACTGGACTAAAAAATTACTATTTTTTATGAAACGCACACATTTCGACTACTTTTCTCGTGGTTCTAGAAGAACCATATATCAGCTGATATACTAACATTGCATCATGAAATCTTCATCTTCGTCAGGTTCGGTAGCATTTGTCGACTCAAGCTTGAGGTTGGCAACCAACGGAGACGGTATTGTTGATGAACATTGAGTCTCGGTGAAATGAGTCGTATCACCATTTTGCTGATGGTCGCTCTCGATGCCGATCGTGTTCTCTATTTCGCCCATTTCAATTAGAGGAAGCTTCCTCGGAGGAGGTGAAGCTTCTAGGCAAACGACATCAGATTCTGACGAAAGGCGTGTGATGACTTCTGATGCCAGTGAATCATGCAGCTTAGCAACATGCCGCGTGAAACTAAATTTTTTTTTTTTTTTTTTTTTTTTTTTAACTCTTTATTTGTTCCAAATTCAAAATAAATTACATTTCATTTTAACCTAGGTGCTCCAGTTACTGCAGTAACGTACCAGCCTTAATTGTTATGATATATATCTAAGTGTTTTTACATTGTTCATGTCTTGGCAATTCAGTATTTTAAACAGGTTTTTTAACCTGCATGTCAGTATAACAATTGATATCTTAAAACTAAAAACTAAAACTAAATCTTATCTAAGTATAAAGGGAATTAATCGTTGCAATTGAGGATTGCAACGATTTTTGCCTGAAATTATTAATTATTTTGTTGGACATTTGTGCTAAAGTCTCAACATTCGAAATTCTATGTACTTCGGTTGTACTGTACCAGGGAGGCAACTTCAAAATCATTTTCAGAATTTTGTTCTGAATCCTTTGAAGTGCTTTTTTCCTGGTAGTGCAGCAACTAGACCATATTGGCACAGCGTAAAGCATGGCCGGTCTAAAAACTTGTTTAAATATTAGAAGTTTATTCGTCAGGCAAAGTTTGGATTTCCTGTTTATAAGAGGATACAAACATTTAATATATTTGTTACATTTGGCTTGAATGCCCTCAATGTGATCTTTAAAAGTTAATTTTTGGTCAAGTATTAATCCAAGATATTTCACTTGGTTTGACCAGGAAATTGGAACTCCGTTCATAGTGACTATGTGACTACTACTAGGTTTCAAAAACGAAGCTCTAGGCTTATGTGGAAATATTATAAGTTGAGTTTTGGAAGCGTTGGGAGAAATCTTCCATTTTTGTAAATAAGAAGAGAAAATATCTAAACTTTTCTGCAGTCTGCTGCAAATAACACGAAGACTTCTTCCTTTAGCGGAAATGCCTGTGTCATCAGCGAACAAAGATTTGTGGCAACCCTGAGGCAAATCAGGGAGGTCCGAAGTGAAAATGTTATACAATATAGGCCCAAGAATGCTACCCTGAGGAACTCCTGCTCTAACAGGTAGTCGATTAGATTTGGAATTTTGATAATTTACCTGCATAGTTCTGTCAGTTAAATAATTTTGAACTAATTTCATAATATAAAGTGGAAAATTAAACTTTTTCAATTTAGCAATCAAACCTTCATGCCAAACACTGTCAAATGCTTTTTCTATGTCTAGAAGAGCAACTCCAGTTGAGTGGCCTTCAGATTTGTTTGAACGAATTAAATTGTTAACTCTTAAGAGTTGATGAGTAGTTGAATGCCCATGGCGAAATCCAAACTGCTCATCTGCAAAAATTGAGTTCGTATTGATGTGAAGCATCATTCTATTCAAAATTATCTTTTCAAAAAGTTTACTTATTGAAGAAAGCAAACTTATTGGACGGTAGCTAGAAGCTTCAGCTGGATTTTTATCCGGCTTCAAAATTGGAACAACTTTTGCATTTTTCCATTTATCAGGAAAGTATGCCAAATGGAAACATCTGTTAAATAATTTTACCAAGAAAGACAAGGTACTCTCTGGGAGTTTTTTGATGAGGATATAGAAAATTCCATCATCACCTGGAGCTTTCATATTTTGAAAATTTTTAGTTATAGACCTTACTTCGTCCAAATCAGTCCCCCAGGAATCATCAAAAATATTTTCCCGAGAGAAAATATTCAGAAAATCCCGAGCAACCTGATTCTCAATAGGACTAGTAAGACCCAAACTGAAATTATGGGAACTCTCGAATTGCTTAGCAAGTTTCTGAGCTTTTTCCAAATTTGTGATCAAAATTTTACCACCTTCTTTAAGCGCTGGAATAGGCTTTTGAGGTTTTTTCAAAATTTTTGTGAGTTTCCAAAAGGGTTTGGAACTCGGGTCTAATTTAGAAATATTATTTTCAAAAGTTTTGTTCCTCAGGGCAGAGAATCGCTTTTTAATTTGTTTTTGCAAATCCCGCCAGATAACTTTCATGGCAGGATCGCGTGTTCTTTGATATTGTCTCCTACGGACATTTTTAAGACGGATCAAGAGCTGAAGATCATCGTCTATTATAATTGAATCGAATTTAACCTCGCATTTTGGTACTGAGGCAGCTCTTGCTTCAACTATAGAAGTAGTCAGAGATTCAAGAGCATAATTAATTTCATCTTTGGTTTGCAAAGGAATGTTTGGATCGAAGTTATATTCCATAAATGTTCGATACTGCTCCCAATCAGCTCTATGGTAATTGAAAGTAGAGCTGTTGGGATTACAAATTATTTCTTGGGATATTTCAAAAGTTACTGGAAGGTGATCAGAACCGAAGTCAGCATGGGTAACCAATTGGCTACAAAGTTGACATGAATCAGTTAAGACCAAATCAATAGTGGAGGGATTTCTTGCAGAAGAAAAGCATGTTGGGCTGTTTGGATATTGAATAGTGTAATAACCTGCAGAACAATCATCAAACAGAATATTACCATTGGAATTGCTTTGAGCATTATTCCATGAGCGGTGTTTTGCATTAAAATCACCAATAATGAAGAATTTAGACCTATGACGGGTAAGTTTCTGGAGGTCACCCTTGAGAAAATTCTTTTGCTGGCCTACGCATTGGAATGGCAAATAGGCAGCTATAAACGTAAGTTGTCCAAATTTTGTTTCAACAGAAACCCCCAAAGTTTCAAAAACTTTGGTTTCAAATGAAGAAAGAATTTTATGTTTGATTCGTCTATGAATAATGATGGCAACGCCACCACAGGGTCCATCAAGACGATCATTTCTATAAATCAAGTAATTTGCGTCCTTCTTAACCTTATGGTTAGGTTTAAGGAACGTTTCAGTTATAACGGCAATATGCACGTTATGAACTCTTAAAAAGTTAAATAGCTCGTCTTCATTATCTTTAAGAGATCGAGCATTCCAATTTACAATATTTAATGCTTTAAAATCCATTACTGAATTTTAAAGTCATGACAATATTATTTGCAAATTTTACTCCAGTTTGAATAGCATCAAACATGGAGTTAGATTTAAGCATATCAGAAATCATGTCAATTAATGAATTCTGTAAAAATTCCATTTTGGGGGCAGTAATGCTTCCTAAGTCAAAATTGTCAAAATTTCCATTAGAACGTTGGTTAGTATTTTGATTTCTACCCGCTGCAATAGCAGCATAGGTAGCTCCATTAACTCGCTGAACATTGTTAGCAGCGAGGGGAGTAGGTACAGATGAAACATTTGAAGCAGGGGAGATATTTGTACCTACGGGTACGAATGTAGAATTTGTTCCTCGCTGACCGTTGTTAACAGCAGAGGAATTTGTACCTGGTCGGAAACGTGGAGCGTTTCCTACCTGACGGTTAGAACGAGATTGTAGGATCGCTTTGCGAGTCTTACATTCCCAAAAATTGGATTTGTGGTTTTCACCACAATTTGAACATTTAAATTTCTTAGGATCTTCCTTCACAGGACAGTCGTCCTTTGCGTGAGAGGAATCACCACAATTCATGCATTTAGCTGGCATGTAGCAATTTTTAGTTCCGTGACCCCATCCCTGGCACTTACGGCACTGGGTGAGGTTTTGGAAATTTCCTCCAGTCTTCCTGAAGTGTTCCCACTTCACTCGGACATGGAGCATAAGGCTAGCTTTTTCTAAGGCCTTAAGGTTGTTTAGTTCACTAGACTTGAAGTGAACTAAATAAAAATCATTAGAAATCCCGTTGCGCGAATCGCCAGGACGGGATTTCATTTTCATTTTGATTACTTGGAGTGGCACAACTCCAAGTAATTTTGCCAGTTCATCTTTGATCTGATCCAGGGATTCACCACTGGGCAGTCCTTTCATGACAACCTTGAACACACGTTCAGTTTTGGTGTCGTAAGTAAAAAATTTGTGCTTCTTCTCAGTAAGATACTTGAGAAGACATTTAAATCCGTCCAAGGTTTCAGCCAATACACGGCATTCACCCCGACGTCCAATTTGTAGTGAAAACTTAACTTTCACGAAATTCAAAAGTTCCATGCGAAGAGCATGGAAATCGGTAGTGGTTATCACAATAGGGGGAATCTTTTCCTTCTTGGCATTAAGCCGGGAAAGTTTACTAGAATTTTTCTTGGATGATGGATCATTCTCATCATCCGTGAGCAAATCAAATTGATTACTCAAATTAATTTCATCAGAAGGGGGGTCAAGAGTTTGCCCCTTTCTTTTGCGTTTAGGCGCCATGGCGGCAGTAAATTTTTATCCAGATCGACTTCCAAGCAGATTACTATAAGAATCTGAAGGATCGAAGAGGAATTTTCCAAATCGATATCCAAGAAGGATTACCTCGGGTAGGGTCCAAACAAGGATCGAAGAGGAATAAGAGTTGAACAAGGTAGAAAATTTTTACAGGTTGAGCACTGAAAAGTGCTGTTTAAATTTGTTGTAGCTTTAGGTAGTAGTAACACTTCCTTCAGCAAAAAGCAAATAGATCCGCACGGCAAGAGAGCACGATGCGGACTGCCGCGTGAAACTAAAGATGTTCCAGTTCTCAGAGGCATCGGCGATGGCTGTTAGCTTTGTGGTCTGCCCGACCAACGTGCACAATGGACGTGTTATGTCAGCTCTGAACTGTCCTGAGCTTGAAACCGTGGCGATCGAAATTTTCAAGTTGGACATAAACTCCTGGAGGTTGAGGCGATATTTCCTAAGAATAAATTAGTATTTAAAAAAACAAAACGAAATTCAAACTTGTAATATGTAAAAAAAAAAGCTTTAAGTAATGAAATATGAAGAATACATATATTCTGAAAAAATCATACAAATGCAAGAAACGTCATACAATATAGTATAGTATTAAATACATAATTGAATGTGATTACTTAAGATCAGTTCAGCTTCGAACCTGTTCGGATACGGTTGTGTATAAGTTTATTTCTGTTTTGTGCGTGCGTTCGCTGATTTTGCCAGATTAGCGCTGGCACTCTGCCTCCCGGACGGTTATACGTGTGTGATTGGTGGTTTTCTCGCTTTCCGAGAAGTTTTGGAATCGAAAAAGAAAACGTGATGCATCATGTTTGCAGGCATCAGAAGAGATGTCGCTATCTGCGTTGTTTGTTTTTTTTTTCTTCGCTTGTGCTCCCGGTACAGAAATTTTTGGCGTCGCGAGTCATATTTTTTGATTTCAGTTTGTTTACGCGTTGTATGATTTTGTGAGCGGTCGCTCCGTGTTTGCGTCATGGAGCAATCGACTACATTCGACCAGAGGATTGATCCCCGTAGGGCGGGTCTATGATCGGAGCTACTACACCAAGCGTGACATAGCTGCTTGCAAGGGATTCAGTTGGACTGATTTGGTGAGATTGTTCCATTTTTCTACTTTTGTCTATTTAAACTTAATTTCTATGAATGCGTATCGTTTGGAATCATTTGATTCGGATGAGACTCTCAACTTTTATTTGTTTACATTGTGTTTCAATTAGTATTCTTAAGAACTTCACAAAATAAGGTTTCAATATTTAAATTGAGCAGCTCGACTAGCCTGGTGGCTGCCGCTTTTGCTTACTAAGTAGAAGACCGTCGGGGATCCACATTGTAAAGATTCCCTATTTTCAGCTTTTTTACAGGCTGGACAGTTGTTGTTTGAACCATTTAGTTTATCAATTTAATTTATCTGTATAACAATTATTCACAAGCATTCCTCCAGGTCAATTCAAGAATAGTTTGATGATGATAAATCTTCCTAATATTCACATTACAGTTATGAACCGATCCTGTCAATCTCTCCGCGCATCAGACTGTTATTTTTCAATAATTCCACATAATTGTAATTTCATACCTTCCTCCTTCAAGATGAATGTTTAAGATACACATACTTTGCTAGCTGACAAAATGGGGTCATTGCTGTATAATTATTCTCTTTTTGCAGCCTTCATTCAGACTGGATCTATTGATTTAAATTATTTGAGTTTTCTTCCAGCTCTTTGATGACGGAACATCACTAGATTTATACTGTAATGATTCACTCTTACAGCTTTCACCCTGGTTTTGTCTGTTGATTTGATTTGTTTGAATTGGTTTTCAGCTCTTTGGTGTTGGCAGTCACGGGCGATCAATTTTGCTCATGCTCATGCTCTAAGTTCATTTGCAGCATTTCGATGATGGAACGTCTTCAGATTTATATTATAATGGGGCTTATTACGGATGTCACATCACGGTGAAAAGTTGTCACTTGTCGTCACGGTGAAGTGATTCCCATTTGATTTGTACGGTAATCACGGCTCTTATTCTGAGTATCACTTGCTTATCACCGTGTAGTGACACCCGTAATAAGGCCCAATGATACACCATTTGGTTTTGGCTTCGGGCAAATCCAAGTATAATGCATGATAACACTGATTCATTTAAAACCATGATCGCATCACTTATCAAGGTGAATCCTGATCCAACGAACCCAACTTACTAACAAAATCTCCTTTTCTGTGTCTTTTGTTGGGGTGCAGAGGTAAACACGGCCCACAAACAACAAAGGTCACTCTAATATTCCTTCCCTACTCCACCTGATTGCAAGGACGTGGCCGGCGCCGTTATTGATCTACAACATATAGAGTCACTGAAACTTGTACAATGAGAATGGACGGTCACTCCCAGCCCCATTCAGTTGATTCATTGTACAATTTCACTGATTTTGATCAATCACGGAGTGCAGTCAATCTAAGCTAAGCTAGCTATTGGTTATCCTATTTGTATAGTGTTTATAGTACTACATATCTTTCATTATTGACTTTACATCATTTAATATTATTGTAAATTACATTTTATTATACTTAATTCTTAATGTTAGCTATTATGAGCGGCTCCAGGGAAGCATAGTGTCAGCTTGAAAAGAAATCTGAATCGTTCATTATCTGTTTTGTAAAAATCTTGTGTTTATTGTATCTTGTTACATGGCATTATAACGCATTTTCAATATTACATTACATTTAAATAACCCGGTTACACACATTTCAGGTCATCCAGGTCTTAAATAAGATGGGATCCGTTCCTTTTATCAACAGTTGTGATATTGCATCATATGCTGAAAATATATGAATTATCGCGTATTTCTGTTGTTCATTACATACCAGGTGAGGGCTTAATCATGTTTTGCCATCTAGTGTTTTGGTTTTGAGATGCTCGATAACCTTAGAGGGATCGGTTTTGCTTAATGAGCAGAACATCATGGGTTTAATCCCAAGCTCTCCCACAACATAACACAACACAAACATATCAAGTATCATTCTAGCTAAAAATATTTATTTGCATAATATAACCTGGAAATTTCAGGGTTACATCTTCCTTATTGGGAGCTGAGGAGACATAGAGCTGCATCATATTGTATGTAAAATAATTATTATTTTCATTGCGGAATACCAGTTTTTGTTTTATCCATATAAATGTATTTTCATTATTACGTATTTTAATGTTCTGATATATTTCATTTCTCCATTACATATGTTTACTATATATATAAATAAATACTGGGTTGGGAGGGAGCATCAGGGTATCATTTGACCTGGAACTGGACGATTGGAGTGGTATGACAACCGGAGTCTAGGAGGGAATAAACACTATCATTTTCTTTATCCTACCGATTCGATTGTGATGGTGTGAATTCTACTCCAACAGTTTCATGGAGATTGACGCGCCCTTCTTAACAAACCATCCTGTAGGAAGCTTAATAAGTATTGCGAATTGCGTTATTCGATTTGTTGGATCGTATCGTTGGAAGGAGATTCTTAAATTCCCGTGGATTTCGCGTAAGTGCCTCTGCTTACGGGTCCACCCCACCGTTTTTGGCCCTTCATACAGCGATATTGTGAATTCAGATCGGTAGCTCAAATTGATCTTGCTATTAAGTGGAGCTGCATACAAGACAAGATCTTCGAAGGGATGGTGGCTACCTTACATACATACATACAATTGAATGTGATTACTTAAGATTAAGACATACGGATTAGAAAAATGTGCCGAAATCTTGAGCCGAAGTCTGTCAAGCTCATCGGTAGCGGACTCGTGTCTCAACTGTCCATGTGAACTTTTCCCGATTTTCATCACCGGGCAGATAAACGTCTTGACCCCATGAGTTTGGATGATGTTCGCTAAGTCCATTACACATAAAATCTCCCCCTCGAGGAATTTAAATTGATGCGGTCGGCCTGCAAACCGCCCATACACGCTTTCAAGCGAGGGACCACCAGCATGCGCTTTTGCGATTACATCCTCTGCCATCTCTCGCAGATCTTGTTCGACAAGCATTATCTCTTTCCTGGTCAATCTACCAAGCGACTGATTGCATAGGTTAGACATGCTCAATATAGTTTTTATATGAGTATGAATGCTTCCATACATTCCTTTCAGTTTTTGCCAGAAGTAATCCTGCAATAAAATTCGGTGTTAACTAAACAATTAAAAATGCAGGTAAAAATGCTAAATAAAAACTTACCTCGTCCATGGTGAACTGTAATAATATCGCGAAAATAAATTTACACATTTTAAAAACAACCCAGGAAATAACCGCAGAATACAGATTAAAAAAAAAACGGTAAATAGGGTAATAAGCTATATAAAAACCTACAGCAAAAAAATCGCTGATATCCTGGGTCACATAAATAAACCAAGCGTTCTAAATAATTTGGCAGGTTAGTTTGGTTTGTTTACTCATTTGAGAGGTTCAGATCAATAAAAAGCAGATCATACTGTCAAAAATGAATGATAAATTCAGATCATGGATGATGTAAACATTCTTCGAAGTGGTGCCAGGATTGATGAAAAACTATCTGTTATGTGGAGACTGCCTGGGTGGCAAGGTGTTTGGAGTGTGTCGGAGTGTGTTTTTGTGGGTGTTAACACAAGGTGGTAGAGTGATTTACCCCCTGACGCAAACCAAAGTACGCCCACGCAAACCATGACCACTTTCGGAAAGGTGATAGTTGCCGCTATCCGATGATGTTGTTGGTTTGCGTGAGCGTACTTCGGTCCGCGTGTAAAGGGCCTTAAAAAGTTTATTTACAAAAACTTTTGTGCCGTTATAAAATGTTACGCCTGAATTGTACTTCAATTTGGATTACCATGATTATCATTATGCATTCCGCGACTCATCTAAACACAGATCGCGTTCCATATATTGAAAAAAGCTGCTCTAGACCCATGAAGCCGCATGAATCAAGCCCGCAGTTGATAGATGCAATAACATTTCTTCAGCCAGCAGATTTTCACAGAGCACCACCACGGTATGTCGTTGTGGACAAGGCCAAAAGCTGCTATGTACCGTATGCGTGATAATGTTTGCACCATTGAGCAACGTCAAAATTAAAAAAATTCTCAAAAATTTCGTTTTCAAGTTTTTTTTTATTTATTCAAAGGGGGGATATTTCTCAGAGCCTTAAACTATGTTAATCATGGATTGAGTTTCCACTTGCTGCACTTTGCGGCCTCCAAACGCTTCCGGAATGCACGGCAGGTTCTAATAATGTAGTCTGGATCCATTTCTCTCGAAGTACGGGTCAATGTTTGTCTGAGGCTTGCTGTACTCGGGTGGCGTTTAGAACAGGCCTTGGCCTTCATGACGCGCCATATTGAGTAATCTAGCGGATTAAGGTCGGGGTTGGATGGCGGCCACATATCCTTCGCCCAGAACGGAGAATGTTCCTGCAACCACTTCTGAGTGCGGTTCGAGGTGTGGCACGGAGCCCCATCTTGTTGAAATACAACATTTGGCTTCGGACCGTACTGTTCTTTGATCCACGGAAGAACATACTTACTTAAAATCCCGATGTAGACCTCCGTGTTGACCTTGTCACCTTCTGGAATGAACACCGGGTCCATTGTTTTGCCATCGGAAGCCACCAATCCAAACACCATAACGCTAGCAGGATGCTTGGTCAGATACACGCTCTTGTACCGGAAGAGAGCTATACCGGTCGGTTCTGGAATTTGATACGGGATCGACGGTAAACATGCTCTCGTCGGTGAACAGGATTACCGGATTTTTTCGCTTAAGGAAGCTCAAGATTTTCTTGCATCGTTCGACTCGTAGCTCTCGGATGCGGTTGGTAATTGTGTGAGTTTTTTTTTTTTTTCGTGCCCTCGACTTCGCCCCGCAATCTTTATTTACGATCTTCCGTGCCGTAAAGTAACTGATTCCGTGTTCCTATGCCACTTTCCTTATTGAACGCACTGGATTCACCCGAATCTCGGTCTTTTCTCGGTCTAAAACCCTTTTGACGGTCCACCGGGACACTCCCACGGCGATTGAAATGTCTTTTTGCGACATTCGCATGTGGGACAAATCACGAATAAGCTGCCACTTCGTCATGGTGCAACTGTCAAACTAAGTAAATCATTTTCTTTTATACACAGTCTACTACGGTGCATGCGAAGAAAACCAAGGCATTGTATGCACAGGTAAAACGGGAACCTTATTTGTACGATGGTGCAAACATTATCAAGCATACGGTAAGTATGTAGGTTGCTAACTGTACATGTTTGATTTTATCTCTTGCTTGTTCGTGCAATTTTGATACATAGGTAGGTACGCCTATTTCGGTTAATTGCGTGGTTCGTTTGTGTGGCTTTCATTGCCAGTTCGGTGGGCATGCGAACAGTGCTAGTTTTGAAGAGCAATCAATTAGTAAGTGGCTCAATGGTCTAGGGGTATGATTCTCGCTTTGGGTGCGAGAGGTCCCGGGTTCAAATCCCGGTTGAGCCCGAATTTTTTACGATCGATCAAATCGATTTTCTATTACAGCATTATTTCCACATGATCTTAAGGATTTTATAGGCTTTTGTTTTAATGAACAACGGTAAAATATGTTAAAACCTGAGTGGTGCGAACTCGATCACTATCGATTTTCAACACGGATACGAATTTTGTTCATTTAGATCAAAAATATAAATGTTTATACTCTAAACATATGAATTATTCAAAGTGAATTTTGTAACATTCTTGGTTACATTCGTTTCAGTGTCAGAAGCAAGTGAACTTAGCCGGCGGCGGCGCCGATCGAATTATGAATATATTGTGGTGATAGTATATAGGTAAACAAAGAACAGATGATTATTGAATGTTGTTTATTGCTATGATTTGCTATAAATAGTTCCTGAAATAAAGACCACTGAGTTCAGTTAAATACCAGTGACAACCGTAAACAGTCCTGTTTCAAGTTATTTAAACAAGTAGTGATCACAACAATTTGACAACGAGGAGAAAGTAGTTAAAAGTTGCGTGCGGATTAGTGGCCTAAAAGTTGGCAATTTGCGATTGGTGGTAAGAAGAAAATTAGGACTGTCGTTATTTATTGAACGCGGGATCAGAAGGGATCCGTAAAACAAGAGTGAATTGCCGTTTTCTACAGTGCCGGTCGATAGAAGCGACGCCAATAAGGACGCCGATGTATTATTGTAGACATTGTGAAAGATAGTGTTTGAAAAATAGAAGTTTGAGTTGGTGAAATTATTTGCCTAGGTTAATTTCGGAGTCCCAGTGGAGAGACTAGCTGGTAGCCGACTGCAGCAAGGTAAACGGACAATTCCTGATTGCTATTGGATTGTATCGGGCGGATCTAGAGGAAGTTGTTGCAGTAAAATTCAAGGCATGTGATTTTTTTTTCCTTCACTATTAAAAAAAAAAAAATGGTGATCAAAAGTGCGCACATAATTTTTTGATTCGGTGCAGCTAAAATGGCGATCCGTATGTGCCCGGTACCAGTTTCTCAAATTATGTAGAGTTGATTGAATATTTCTTTTCTTCAAATGATATTGCGGAAGACAAAAAAAAAAGATATTTTTATGAGCTGTGCAGGACTAACGGTTTTTGAGGAGTTAAAGCTTTTATACCCGGCTACAGATCTAAAGACATTAAAGTATGTGGACATAACGAAAAAGCTTAAGGAACGCTTTGACAAAATCGATTCGGAAATAATGTTACGATACAAATTTCGTTGTAGAAAACAAAATCCTACTGAGAGTGGTGAAAATTTCGTTTTAGCGGTAAAGCTTTTGGCCGAATCTTGTGAGTTTGGCGCATTTCGTGATTCTGCTATTCGCGATCAGTTGGTTTTCGGAGTGTACAATAGGGAATTACAAAAGCGTTTATTAAATGAAGAGGACCTCAATTTACGATCTGCAGAAAGGATTATCAAAGGTTTCAAAATGGCGAACAGTAATACGCAGTACATAAATTCGGAAACAGGAGTAAACTCGGTCAGGCATCGTCTCGGTAATAGGCAATCTAGGATCGATGGGCGGGATCGTAGTCGGAGTAGGTCTAGGGAAAGATATTATAGTCGGAACAGAGATTCTCGTACACATTACAGGAGATTTGAAGGACGTTCAAGGTCGGGCCAACGAAACTCGAGCCGAGGCAGATACGCCAATTTTGTCTGCCATTTTTGCAGGAAGCGCGGGCCTCCCTTAGCTCAGCCGGTAAAGGCGCAGCTACAAAGCAAGACCATGCTGGAGGTGGCTGGGTTCGATTCCCGGTTCGGTCTAGGAATTTTTCGGGTTGGAAAATTTCTCGACTTCCCTGGGCATATAAGTATGATTGAACTTGCTACACAATTATACCAATGCAAAAATGGTACAGGCATCGAAAGCTCTCAATTAATAACTGTGGAAGTGCATCTAGAACACTATGTTGAGAGCACGCAATAAGCTAATATGCGATATGCAATAAGCTTGAAATGCGAAGAAGAAGAAGAAGAAGCGGGCACATTCAAAAGAACTGTTATCGTTTTCTGGAAGGTCAAAGGGATTCTGTTAAGTTCGTGAAGGAGGAAACACAGGCTAACAATGTTCACGACTATTTCAAGAGGCTTCGAGTAGATTATAATTCCGACACCGAGGAAGAAGGTGATTATCCCTGTCTTATGATTTCTTCTATTAGAAAAGTAAGCAAACCTTGTCTACTCGAAGTCAAAATAGAAGGAAAAATGTGTGTAATGGAGGTCGACAGTGGTTCGGCCGTTTCTGTAATAAGCAGGACAGAATTTATGGAGAAATATCATGGCGTCACTTTGAGAAACAGTAACAGAAAACTAATTGTGATCAACGGATCAAATTTAGAAATTTTTGGAAAAGCATTTGTATCAGTCTCATTGAATGGGGTTGTAGCAAAATTGGATTTGGTTGTTTTAAACGGTGAGCATCAGTTCACTTCTCTTATTGGTAGAAACTGGCTGGATGTATTTTTCAACGGTTGGAGAGATAACTTTATAGGACGGTCAAAGTCTTTCAGCTCGTGTGGAGTAAACAGTATTGGGGAATATCAAGAACATACTTTGAGCATCATAAAACATCGTTATTCCAACATTTTCAACAGAGATTTTTCGACGCCTATCATTGGTTTTGAAGCGGAGTTGGTATTAAAAAATGATCAACCAATTTTTAGAAAACCGTATGAAGTACCTTACCGACTAAGAGATAAAGTGTTGGACCATTTGACTTTGCTAGAAAAAGACAAAATAATTACTCCCATCAAAACCAGTTTATGGACTTCCCCAGTTGTGGTGATCATCAAAAAAGATAGCGATATCAGGCTAGTTATAGACTGCAAAGTATCTCTAAACAAGGTTTTGATAGCTAACACCTATCCTTTGCCAACAGCTCAGGATTTGTTTGCATCCCTGGCTGGCTGTAAGGTTTTTTGTTCCCTGGATTTGGCTACGGCTTATACACAACTGCAGTTGTCTGAAAATTAAAAAAAAAATGTGGTTATCAATACAATAAAGGGACTTTTCACATACAATCGGCTCCCTCAGGGCGCATCTTCAAGCGCAGCCATATTTCAACAAATAATGGAAACTATTTTACAGGGAATTGAATACGTCTATTGTTATCTTGACGATGTTCTCATTGCTGGAAAAAACTTTGACGATTGTTACAGACGAATGATTTTAGTGCTAGACAGATTATCTGATGTAAATGTTAAAGTTAACTTAAAAAAATGTAAATTTTTTGTGAATAAGTTGCCATACTTAGGACATATTATAACAGACAATGGACTTTTACCTAATCCAGAGAAGGTTTCAACTATTAATTCGGCACAAATACCCAAAACTACTACTGAATTGAAAGCTTTCTTGGGGTTAATAAATTACTACGGAAAGTTTTTGCCAAATTTATCAACAGTTCTAAGTCCTTTGTACCATTTGCTGAAAAAGGAGGTTAGGTTTTTGTGGGATTTTAAATGTGAAGAAGCTTTTAAGGGTTGCAAAGAAAAACTACTAAATGCAAATATTTTGACATTTTATGATCCAAAAAAGCCCATTGTGGTTAGTACTGACGCTTCCTCTTATGGTCTTGGTGGAGTTATTTCACATGTTATAGAGGGAATGGAAAAACCAATCTGGTTCACATCATTTTCGCTCAATCAGGCGCAAAAAAGTTATCCCATACTTCATCTGGAAGCGTTAGCAGTGGTATCAACAGTAAAAAAGTTTCACAAATTTTTATTTGGTCAAAATTTTACTATTTTTACAGACCACAAACCTTTATTAGGAATATTGGGAAAAGCAGGTCGAAATTCAATTTCAGTAACAAGAATTCAGCGTTATGTTATGGAGACCAGCAGACCAGCAAACAAGATGGCTAATGCTGATTTTTGTTCACGTTTCCCTTTGGAAATAGAAGTTCCCAGAAGCTTAGAGAAGCAATATGTCAAGAATTTGAATTTTTCTCAAGATTTACCTTTGATTTTACTGATATTGCAAGAGAAACTGTAAATGATTTTTATTTGCAACAAATTATATTGTTTATGAAAAATGTTTGGCCAGAACGAGTTGATCAATGTTTTAAAAATATTTATTCGCAACATCAAGATATTGAAGACATTGATGGGTGTTTGCTATTTCAAGATAGAGTGATTATTCCTGTTTCTTTACAGAAGAAGGTTTTGCAAATCCTTCATGCAAACCACACCGGCATTGTAAAGATGAAACAACAAGCTAGAAGAAGTATTTATTGGTTTGGAATCAATGGTGACATAGAATAATTTGTCAAAAATTGTGAAGTATGTGTAAAAACATCTGTAGCGTCGAATCAAAAAGAAACATCGGAATGGATTGGCACAACACGGCCTTTTAGCAGAGTTCATGTTGATTTTTTTTATTTTGAAAGGCGTACCTTCCTTTTAATAGTGGACAGCTTTTCAAAATGGTTAGAAATCATTTGGATGAAGTATGGTACTGATGCAGAGAAGGTAGTTAAAGAATTTATCGGTTTGTTTGCTCGCTTTGGACTTCCGGATGTAGTGGTAACAGACAATGGTCCTCCATTCAATTCGAAATATTTCATAAATTTTTTGGAACGACAAGGTATTCAGGTTTTTAAAAGTCCACCATACCACCCTCAAAGCAATGGCCAAGCGGAACGTTTGGTTAGAGTATCGAAGGATGTATTAAAAAAAATTCTTTTGGACCCAGCGATGAGAAATATGGACCTTCAGGATAAAATAAATTATTTTCTTTTTAACTACAGAAATACTTGCTTCCGAGAATATTTTGAGCTTTAAGCCAAAAACTGTTCTGGATTTGGTCAATCCTAAAAATAGCTACAAACGGCAGTTAGCCGAACCATTGGCATTGAAATATGAATATAATCAAGATGATACAAAAGATCCTTATGCTAATTTGAAGTTGGGTGATAAGGTTTATTACAAGAATCATAATCCTAAAGATATTGAAAAATGGCTTGAAGCAATTTTTATTAAAAGAATTTCTCAAAATGTATTACAGATTGCCGTGCGGTCAATCCTCGTCTCGGCCCACAAGGGGCAGGTGAAGATACGGAGTCAGACGGGACGAAGGCGTAATTTGACGCTCCAGTCGCAGAAGGATAATTACGTACATGGTAATTCAAACTCGGTACCAGGTTCGGTGGAGAGGAGTGAAACCCTTGGACGTGGAAAGAAGAGAAGATTCGAAGAATTGGAAAACAGCGATGATGAATTTTTAGGATTTACGCCTAGCCCATATCCACCTTTGCATTCAAGTAGCGAACTGCATCCCAGAGTATTACAACCCGTTCCAGATTCAGTTGCACTACATTCGCCAATTTTAAGAAGATCAAATCGAAAGAAAACAAAGAAGATCGACAATGAGTATACTTATTCAAAATGAATTTACACCTTTACCTTTTAACATGAATAACATTTCTGAATTTCCGTTAAGATCGAATTTTTATTTTGAATTGAAATTTAGGTTTTATAAATGAATGTTTAACTAAAGGGGAAAGGTATTGTAACATTCTTGGTTACATTCGTTTCAGTGTCAGAAGCAAGTGAACATAGCCGGCGGCGGCGCCGATCGAATTATGAATATATTGTGGTTATAGTATATAGGTAAACAAAGAACAGATGATTATTGAATGTTGTTTATTGTTATGATCTGCTATGAATAGTTCCTGAAATAAAGACCACTGAGTTCAGTTGGATACCAGTGACAACCGTAAACAGTCCTGTTTCAAGTTATTTAAACAAGTAGTGATCACAACAAATTTGAAGCATGTTTAAAACTAAAATATTTATGTTTGAATTAAATCGAAGGCATCAAATCAACATTGATATGTTGTCTTAGATTAAATTCAAAAGCATATTTATTTCAACAATACCGAAATCAAATGTATCTGGATGGTGGTTTCTGTGTTGCAATTATTTGACAACCGTTATAACATGTTATAACTCTCCAGTCTGGACAGCGTTTTATAGATGTACTTGGGACCAATAGGCTAGTCAAGTAGTGAGCCAATTTAAAATCATTACTTTCCACCGGTTGGTATTACTGTTTTGTCTTTTCAGAAACATATGGAAATTCGGGAAGTGGACCATATTGTTGGACAATGTTTTACATATGATTATCTTAAATAAATTAAAATAAATTTAAATTTGTGTTTTTGTAGAACATACAATGATAGAAGAGCAATAGTTTGCATCGATTAACTCGGTTTGTTTACATTCGTTACTTAGGATCTTTTGAAAAAAATACTCCAGATTTTATTTCGTTTTAAGATTTTTAGTTCATTTCTAGCACTAAGCAAAGAAAAGGTACATTTTCTCAATTCATCGTGGACGCTGGACCCACTTGACTTCGCATCGAAAGTGACAAATCTAATCGCACTGAAGCACTCCTCACAAAGTCAAACAAACATTTCCTTTCACTCTCGCAAAACAAACCCAAAAAAAAAGCGGATGGATATTAAAATTTAAATTTTCATTAAAATATCCCACTCAAACAAAACCCCTCATTTGCCACCACCGCACCAATAAAAAAAAGAAAAAAAAAAGCAAGAAGTCTTTGGATTCCATCCGGCCGTTTGATGGATTTTACTGAGTTCCGAAAGACATCCTCCTGCGTCTATTTAAACCAAATGTACGTGGAGTAAACACACCTTAGCTAAACGCTCCCCGAAATGATTATGAACTTGTTTGACTTGACTCGCCCAACACCCGGCCGAACGCCCCCTCCCCCTCCCCCCTCTACCAGGGGAAGACCCTCAAGCCTTAAAAGGCAAATAGACCATTACCTTCCAATCACGTTTCATTTCGGCGGAACCACTCGTCGTCGTATAGGAGTAGAAGCAAATGGCCCACAGCAGAGCTCTCAGTTCGGTTGGACGAGGGACGAAAGATGAAACGCTAAAAAGCAACAATTAATATCGTTAAATTTCTTAAATTACACGCACATTTCAGGTGAGTGTGTTTGCCAATCTCGAAGAAACGCGTCGTCGTTGTCGTCTTCCGAGGGGGGGGGTCCATCAATGAGCGAGCGGTCAGTCGGAGGCGCGGGGAGGAAATTGTTTTCATTTTTATGGATTTTAATATCACTCGTGGCTCGGCTTGGTCGGAAAGGCTCATCAGCCAAGTCCGCCCATCCTCCTCCATCCGCCATTCCGAGAGCAGTTTGTGTCAGTCAGTGTTTTAAGGTCCTTTATGAATACTTATTAAATTACACTCATTAATTATGTTGTTTTTCGGGCATACTTACGAGGCGGTCCGATTGAACGACTATTTTTGGCTGAATGGTTGGTTGGGGCTCTGACGAGGAAGCGTTTTGTTTCACTTTGTTTGCTCGCTTAATCAGTGGATTTCTATCTTAATTCGGCCTTTTAAAAGTTTAATTTTTCATAATTTACATGTGGTGTGCTCGGAGAGTGCCTGTCTATTCGTGTTATTATTTTCGCTGTGTGTATGTGTTTGGCTGTTATCTCGAATTGGCTTTATGGGTTGGTTGGATTAAGTACCGAAACCGGTCCCGAAGTGGTTTTGAAGGTATATTTCGAAAAAGGTGCTTTTATAGGTGTCATTTCAAATTACACCGCCGTTTGGAGGAAATTGGTCGGAAAATTGGTTTGTGGTTTCTGGAATGAATGTGCTAAAACCAAATTGTTGAACTTTTGTTTCACTATAGCTTTTAATAGCTTTATACGTTGTTTTGAATCAGGAATTGAATGTCAGAGTAAATTGTTTGAATTTCCAGTTGAGTGAATGTAAAAAGCAGTAAATGTATCTTTTCTCCGGGATATGCTCATTAAACCTATGACTTCTATGTGTCTATGACTAGACACTGAAGAAGTTTGCAAGTGGTAAACGAAATACGTATCTGTTACAGTTCAAAGTGATAGGGAAAGTGAACTAGTGAAAGTGAAAGTGATACAAAAGTACATAGTATAATTGTCGTTCATGCTTGTAGTGTCCACCAGCGTTGCCAGATATACCGATTTTGAAACTTGATACCGATATACAGATAAGGTTTCTCAAAATACCGATTTTTGAGTTTTAATACCGATTTATGCCGATTTTTTTTTATTAATAATCAAAATGATTACACCCTGCCCGCACTGAATTGTCAGAGGAAACTATTGTGAGAGACTTTTATCTTTTTGAGCCTGCTCTAAAAAAATTTCATCTTCAAAAATGTCTTATGATTTATACTCTTTTCGACTAATGCTTCCATTTCCTCGCCATTTTTGGTTACCAAGGAGTCGGAAACAGCTAATGGGTCACCCCAGTAATTTCTGGAAATCGGGAAATACTTCTATTCAGTGGAAAAATAGGTCCATAAAAACGTTAATTTTTGAACTTCCTGAAATTTCTTCAATCATTCCTTTGAAGTTTCTTCCAACTTTCCCTAGGAATTGCCGTCTACCTTACCCTGTAAGTTATTTTCCGATTCCTTCCGGAAAGCTATTTCGACTTCCCTTGGAAGCTTCTTCCGTCTCCTCCCGTTAGTTTTTTCAACTTCCCCGGAACTTCAGTAATGCTGCCAGAGTTTTATTGCGGTTCCATTAGTTTCAGGAAAACTTCAGGAACTTCAGAATAGTTCGGACTTTTGGGTAGGTTTCGATAAATTAAAGACAGTTTCATTAACTTCTGTTCAAATCCGAGAACCCGGGAATCTCAGGAAATCCCAGAGAACTCCAATGAACTTAAGAAAACTGAAATATTTTAGAATCTTCACAAGCCCAAAGAACTTCAAAGAAATTTAATGTTTTTTTCGGATAGTTCCATTTGTTTCAGGAGAATTGAGATAACTTTAGGGAAGCTCTGAGAACAGCAGGACATTTAAATTCAAGGAAATTTCTGAATCTTTAAATGAGTTTCGAGAAACTCAGGGAATTTCCTAAAACTTCAGTTAAGTTCCGAGAGGTTCATGGAAATTTTGGAAACGTAAGGAAAGTTAAAGGGTGATACGGTCAAAATTTGGTCAATATCAACTTGACGTATTTCTTTCAATTTTGCATTTAAAAATCCTGAACACCCCTCCTCATTTTGAAGGTGTGTGTGTGTAGAATGTTGCTCCTATTTTGATTTTGGAATTCACTCTTCAGTTGTCAAAATGCCGTCCAAGCAAGAAGAGCAGCGTATCAAAATTTTGCTCGCGCATCGCGAAAATCCGAGCTACTCGCACGCAAAGTTGGCAAAATCGCTAAAAGTTGCCAAATCAACCGTTACAAATGTAATTAAAGTGTTTGGGGAACGTTTGTCGACAGCCAGGAAGTCTGGATCGGGGGGAAATCAAAAACCGGAAGCCGCTGAGACGACAAAGAGAGTTGCCGGTAGTTTCAAGCGAAACCCTAACCTCTCTCTCCGAGATGCCGCAAATAAGCTGGGTGTATCGTCTACAATCGTGCATCGAGCCAAAAAACGAGCCGGGCTATCGACTTACAAGAAGGTAGTGACTCCAAATCGCGATGATAAACAAAATACGACGGCCAAAGCGCAATCCCGGAGGCTGTACACGACGATGCTGACGAAGTTTGACTGCGTGGTAATGGACGACGAAACCTACGTCAAAGCCGACTACAAGCAGCTTCCGGGACAGGAGTTTTATACGGCAAAAGGAAGGGGAAAGGTAGCAGATGTTTTCAAGCACATGAAACTGTCAAAGTTCGCAAAGAAATATCTGGTTTGGCAAGCCATCTGTACCTGTGGCTTGAAAAGCAGCATTTTCATAGCTTCCGGGACTGTCAACCAAGAAATTTACGTGAAAGAGTGTTTGAATAAACGTCTGCTGCCTTTCCTGAAGAAACACGGTTGTTCCGTACTGTTTTGGCCGGATTTGGCATCTTGCCATTACGGTAAAAAGGCCATGGAGTGGTACGCCGCCAACAACGTGCAGGTGGTTCCCAAGGACAAGAACCCTCCCAACACGCCAGAGCTCCGCCCAATTGAGAAATACTGGGCTATTGTCAAGCGGAACCTAAAGAAGACCAAAAAAACTGCTAAGGGCGAGCAGCAGTTCAAGGCAAACTGGCTTTCTGCGGCGAAGAAGGTGGACAAGGTGGCTGTACAAAATCTGATGGCAGGGGTCAAGCGTAAGGCCCGGCAATTCGGATTTGGAAAAGCGGAAGCCTAACTGAATATTTTTCCTGAATTTTATACTAATTGAACTTGAAAAAGAAATTTAATTTGATTTTTTAAATAAACGATTTCACCGATTTACACGCGTTTTCTCTTGACCAAATTTTGACCGTATCACCTTTTATAAATCAAAAACGTAGTGTGCGTCTTAGGCTAGACTTTGTGTGTGCGGAAAATAAGCTAGACCAGGTAATGTGCTCGTTAAAGAAAATCTGTGCTTAATGTTCTTTTCACCAGCCGATGGCTACGTTTATGTTTCCAACGTCATCATCTGCATCCCCTGGGCGAATAATCCCGGCAACCGTCACCTTGTCCGGTGAAAAGCGATCCACATCTACATCGCTGAGCGGGGCTTTGTGGTTCGTCCACCCACGTGGAAATCGTTGGCCGTTCAACACCAACGGTCGAACGCGCATTGATTGAAGGTAGCATCGTCACCGCGCCAGTAACAGCAGCGCAGCAATCAACAGCAGCTAAATCCACTGGTGAGTCCGTTCTGTTTTTTTCGTTGAGTGTGGCGTCCGGCGAGGGCGCCACGGAGGACCTTTTTTGCCGACCATAAGGTCGAAGAGCATGAATTGCTAATATTTGGATTAGTCCAATAATTGTAAGGTTAGGGTGTCGGCAAGACAAACGTGCGCACGTATCGTCGTATATGGATGCCCACCCAACCCATCAATGTTAGACCCCCGGGGGCATGAAGTAGTTCGCCTCCTCGTGGTGTGCCCTGGAAACGTTAATTATCGAACCCAAGGGAGAGATATTGCGGCTAAACGAACTACCGCAGAGAAGCCCTGCACAAACCCTCGTTGTGCAAAGGCAGGAGTGACGCCGGGTTCTTAGTGCTTAGCACAAGCAGCTGGTAAGCGGTCACATCTGTCCTAAGCTACCCTGTTGGACAGTTGGCTGGCTATCACGTCTGCTTAGAACCGAGGCGAACAACGAACAGCGAACAACAAGAGGAGGTTGAGAAGCCCTGCACAAACCCTCGTTGTGCAAAGGCAGGAGTGACGCCGGGTTCTTAGAGTGCTTAGCACACGCAGCTAAGCGGTCACATCTGTCCTGTACGGGCCCTTGACAGTTGGCTGGCTATCACGTCTGCTCTAGAACTCAGGCGAACAACGAACAGCGAGCAACAAGAGGAAGGCCCTGCACAGCTGCTCACTGTGCAGTAGCGAGTGTCACGTCGGACACAACACCTAGTGATGCGCCATAGCGCAACCGGCCCCCTCCCATGACGTAATGCTTTCGGGCGGTTCCGGGGAGGGCAAGGGCCTAGAGCACAGGGTAAGGTTTAGTGGGTCGGGAGAGCTACTTCTCCCATCCCCACACCCTGAGTTATCTTCTCAGGTGTCTGGGAGCAGATTCCCCCCTGTATAAAAAAAAAAAAAAAAAAGACCCCCGGGTGCCAAGCTTTGCCGTTCCCCGCTTGCTGCATCGTCGTGGGATTCATCAGGAAGAAACACAAGAGCACAGCACAGATAGAAGGTAGTTACGCACACAAGAATAGGACTAGGTAGAGAAAGATAATAAAGAGGAGTAGAAAATACAAGCAATGGAAATTTTGTGAAAGCACGCTCTAGTTATAATAAAATCTAAGCTTACCGTTTTCCGTTGTGAAATAAATGTTTTGATTTGATTTCGAGGTAATGTTGTCCTATTAAAAATTAGAATGAGAGGAAGAAAGTGTCTTCACGTTGTTTCGAGTCCGTGTAATTCTGTTGTTGTCTTCCGCGTGGTCGGAGTTTGACTTTATGTTGCGTACCTCGTTTGCTGCAGCTGCACCTCTGGCGGAAATAGGTGGAACTACCGATGAGGAAAGCTTGACGTGTAACGTTGTTTTAGGTTTGTGTGCTCTCTTACCGTGAGCTTTGGGGAAATATTTCGGGGTGTGAGAGATTATGCTGTTTTTGCAATAAGGGTTTCTACCCGTTCAAATTCGGTGGTAGTGAAGCTGGCTCGATCTCTTCTTTTTAGGAAGATTACTCTTGGACTCGCCCTGGGGCAGTCTCATCCCGGCAAACTCAACATGGTATGCGGTCTCCTTTACCGGAGTGGCGCTTAAGCCGCATACTTATCCGAGATCGACCAGTGACGGCTAGAACAGGTCTATTATGTTGCTTTCCCTAATAAAAATAACCATAAAAGAGAGCTTAACGACGTGTTCGGGGTATCATCCAAACCATGTGTGTGATAGTTTACCCATCGGCGATACAGTTCGTTTATGGCATTTGATTATTAGGGTTAGGAATGGTAGCAGCCGCTTTTCCAGGCACTCCTGGACGTAGATCTCTTGATAGATGGTTGCCGCAGTAATGAAAATGCCGCTTGTTAGACCACACGTGCATATGGCCTGCCAGACGAGATATTTTTTCGGGAACTTCGATAGTTTGATGGTTTTGAAATTTTCAGCCACCTTCCCTTTTCCTGATGCGGTATAAAACTCCTGTCCCGGAAGCTGCTTGAAATCCACCTTCACATAAGTTTCGTCGTCCATGACGACACAGTCGAACTTTGTGAGCAAATTCGTATACAGCTTTCGGGAACGCTGCTCTGCCGACGTGTTTTGTTTGTAACCTCGGTTCGCCACCTTCTTAAACGTCGACAACCCGGCTCGGTTCTTGGCCCGCTGCACAGTAGTATGGGAGACATTGAGCTTTCCCGGGACGTCCCGGATGGAGAGGTTAGGGTTCCGCTTATATTTCACCGCCACCTTCCAGGCTTCCTGGCGATCGACAGACGCTCCCCGAACACTTTTAAAACATTTGTCACGGTCGATTTGGCCACATCCAGCAATGTTGCCAACTTGGCATGTAAGAACGTCGGATTCTCTTGCTGCGCGAGCAAAACTTTGACACGCTGCTCCTCTTGCTTGGACGTCATTTTGAAAACTGGAGAGCAAACGATGAAAACTCATCATAGCAACCATTGTATATACACGCAACTTCCAAATGCAGCATTTCAGGGTTTTTTTTATGCATTTTCAACAGAAACACACCAATTTGAAGTTGACCAATTTTTGCGCGTTCCAGACTTTAATTTCCTCAGGCATGATAACAAAGAGATCGTACGGTAAAGGGCCACCCACATTAGATCCGTTTGCGTTGACGTTAATTTGACAGTTAGACAATAGATTTAGCTGTCATTTTACCGCAACGCGTCCGATCCGGATCTAATGTGCGTGGGCCTTATGAATTGCGATCACACGCTGGTTTTCAAGGCTTTTCAATAGCTATTACTTTAACCTATCTCCATGCTGGTGGAACTATATTGAGTTTGTAACCAGTGGTGTGTCTGTCTGTCCTTAGATAATTAAAACATAGATTTGCCACTTCGGAAATAAACTGGCAACAAAAATGTGGCGCCTTACTGAGAAAGGCGGTCAACGGGTGAACTATTTTTTTCTCCCTGCGCATTCATAACTTTGCCCGCTAAGATTAATTTACTTAGATTGCACAAATAAATTATCTTGATTGGGTGCATAGCAAACAAACCCAAATGGTGTTCATATGATTTATTTTCATGCAAAATTGACATAAATTTTCCCGTGTTTTGGTTCGTCCAGTTTACGCCCAATTTGAGTAAACATAAGCTAAATACGGCTTAAATAATCACAGCATGCAGAGTAATTTGTGATTAGCGTGTATATCTGCATTTGCGTGAACAAACACTTTGAGTGCCGATTTCTGTCTAAAACAACAGTGATTCATACCAGAAACCAAAATAGGGTTTCGACGGTGGGAGTTTCAAAATTGTACGAGAGCTGCTTCCAGTCCAAATTAAAAAAACGTTTCACAAGGTTCTAGTGAAAAACATGTGTTTCCCTAGCTGTTGTTTTTTGATGAACATTTGAATGATATTTTCTTGGGTTCCAGCTCAAGAGACTTGGAGAAATGGATTAACGTCTGCGGTGTCACGAAATTCTCGAAAGAGTCGGTTATTTGCAGCGATCAGGATGACGACCTCATTTTTCCGCTTTGCAAAATTAAGGAATTAGCTGTTCCGTCTTCAAATCGGAACGTTGCGAGCCAAATTTCACATTTAGATGGCATTAGTTCGATGGATGTTGACTTTCAATTTAGCGAGTCGGAATCGGAATGTATAGAGATTGACGATATTCATGACAATACAGTTGTACATTATTAATATTATTGACAATATTTCTCCACCACTTAAGATTGAACACAGCTAATAAAAAGCAAAACAAAACCGATGTGGCATACACAATTTCAATTTTCAACGTCAGACGTGGAATGCGCCATCCAAAACATTAATGTACGCAGGGCAGTTTTGATTCGGAATGCGCACCCATTTCGGCTGCTAAACTTTTAGCTCACCCGTTGGCCGACAGATAGCGCACTATCAATGTTACTTTTCGAGTAAAAGCAGGGATGCCCGACTGAGCAATCTATGTTTTAATTATCTAAGGTCTGTCTGAGATTAGTGAGATTGTCGCGATTAGTGTTTCGTATTTTATGTATAACAATATGCCAAGGAAAGGTTTGAATACAAGCTACCAACACCACCCATCGCCCACAAAATCACCCACTGGACAGTACACAGCCACACCACTAAACGACTGGAAGATCCTCTACCTACCACCAGATGGCACTGTTTACTGGATTTGGAGGCCATTAGGAGGTGGCATAATGGGGCCATGATGAGGCGAAATAGGGCGGAAGGACGATGGCTCAGCGAGGAGGAGAGAGGATAGGTCAGCCGCCATCGTTGAGAATTATTTGATTGGCGATACTCAACAGCGATACTTCGTAAAGCTAGTTCAAGCAAGTTCGAAAATCAGTAAAAACCGTGAGGACGTAAAAAAAAAGTGAAGAAGGAGAGTGAGGTGCAGAACCATCCAGGTAAAATTCCCTTCTAGAGAAACACCTTCTCGATCGCCAATAACCGCCATCGTGATTCCCCATTATGTCCACAGGACCCCGTAGTTTACCGCTGGCAATTCATCCACGGCGTGGTCAGACCCCGTAGTGTCCGTCATTCGGCATACGGCGCGGTTAGACACGGAGCATCTTCCGATACGAAGGTATCCGAGAATACAAACCAACGGCCCATCGACCGTTAGACGCCACGAGTATAGTGAGGAGAGAGAGAGAGAGAGAGAGAGAGAGAGAGAGAGAGAGAGAGAGAGAGAGAGAGAGAGAGAGAGAGAGATCGAAGAGCCGTCGCGGAAAGTACCGAAGTACGCGACCGGCTTGCGAACCAAGTCGAAGGAAAGGAACCGACTGGGCTGTGAAAAGAGCCCAGAAGGAAGCTGAGGAAGGTGAAGGAGTGGCTGTAGAAGGACCAACAGCGGGCCCGCGCTGAAGCATAAGAAGAAACTTCAGGCGAAACGAGGTAGGAGATAGCCAATAAGAAAGTGGGACGAAAGTGGGAACAATAAAGGTACCTATAGCTAAACAAGTGTTGTGTATGTTGGATATTTGAGTGTTTCCTTGGCCGTGATATTCGAGCGCGCATGCCGACCCTGAGGTAGTGTAGAGGGGGGTCTCATTAGTGCTGGGCAGGGAGTACCCCATCTGTTACAAGTTCCATAAAGGAATTATACAGGTTAAGTAATCGACTTGCGGGAAAACCCTTGAGAGGTGGCTCTGCGAAAATTCAGATTTACCGGGAAAATGGTGAATTCCTGAAAATAGACCTGATGATCCGCGATTTTTTTCTAAATCGTGTATGAAAGTAGATAGCCATACCTTTCGAATGGTGGCTGAATCATAACGATTGATTATCGCATTGTCGAGAACCAGCCATGTCAACCATGTATTGACACTTGGGGTTCTGTCAGTAAAAGCGAAGACAGCAAATCAAGAAGACTGGCAACCCTTCCATTTTCTCATACGAGCGCTATGGGACAGGTACAATCGCGTCATCTGCCGCTCAAAGGTAAATGCTTCGAACGAATTTGATAGCAAAGATTACATCCTCAGAAGAAAGGTTTGTGTATTTGCTCATTTTTCTATGCGTTGCTTCCACCTTCACTCAAGTGCAGCGCTATTGTATCTGTCGCTTGGATTCTGGCAAAGTTGCCAGTCTTCTTGATATGATGTCTTCGGTAAAAGGCATATTGCGATTTTTATATTGCCAGGAATAAAAACAGTGAATAGATTCGGTTTGCGACAGCTTTTTTAATTTGTCAAAATCTTAAAAAAAATCATTGTTCAACGGTTTCAAACAATGTAGCATTTCCAGAGGTGAGTGACAGGGGCATCCATCGTCAGGTAGAGAGGCTCATTATCGTTCCGTTTCCGGCGCTTGTTCAAAGTTCAATTCAATCGTTCGTCGATGTTAGGTGAAATTCAATATTTTCGACACCAAAAAAAATTCTCGAACAACGCACCAGGGATGGATGCTGAACTATAAGGGGGGTGATCCAGGATCTCGCTTCTCTCATATGTATGTGCGTGTATGCATATAAAGAGGCGTTAATTTTGACTTATTGACACCGCATCAACATCGTCATCGCCGTCATCACCGTCCTGTTGAAATGCGGTCCGAAGACGGGCTGGGGGAATAACGAACTTTTTGGCTCTTTGTTTCGCATATATTCCGTTCCCCGCGCGCTCTTGTGGCCGATTCGTTGAATCTTTAGGGAAATCATGATACCCAACAACCGGTGGAACTTTGGCGCGCTTCCAAATTCCATCAAGTCGCATTTTTCTCACATACGAGCATTATAGGTATAGCTTATGACATACAAAAGGTTGACGTGGGGAGATTGGAACGACACCGATATGCAATTATTTCGAGAGGGAAATGTTCGCTTTCTTTTTTTTTAAGAAGCGAAAGTACCTTCATCTCCCCGGAGTTTTTCGCGCGAGCGCGCGTGTTTTATTGACCTGCTATCGGAGTTGGGAAGTTTTCCGTTGAAACGAATAAAACTGTCATTCTGTGTTTGGAGCGTTAAATTTACATGTGATTTTTTTCTTCTTTGCATACGCATCTCAATTTGAATCTTTGGTGACATATTCACATGACAGTACCTGACAGTTTGTCGATTGTTGCCCATCAATAAGCAATCACAGAAATATGACTGGCATAAAAGCGCCGGCGAGAACGAGCTGGTCGTAAATCGGGAAATGGCAATCTACAGGTTTTCATAAATCCGGCAGCGATAAAGGAAGATGGGAAGCACAGAGAGGAGCCAGGTAGACACCGAAATGGGTCATTTCGAGGAAGCATTTCAAGTAGCAATCACAAAGGTGTAAACAAAATTATGCATTTTTGATTTACTCTCCTGAAATGCGAGAATTGTATACTCAGAATAAGAGATAATTTAGGAAGGAAGTTACTGCCTTCGAGTGAACTTGTGATCTTCTTCCATAAGGGTAGCGATATGTGAACAATCTGCATTTTTTAATCGATTTTCTCTGTAGATTTCTGTAGCAATTTCCAATTGGTTTTTTCTTGTATACTGTATGCTCGGTTTTCTATGCTTCACTTGAGACAGCGCTCGAAATAGGTCTCGCCAATGTAGCTGCCGAGCATCGCCTTGAACACGTTGTTCTCAAACTGGCGCCGGTTCGTCTGCAGCACTTTGGCTGCCTCTTGGTTCAGCGGGTCCACCGGATTGGGTTCCAAGAACAAGTACTGCAATCCGTACACGATCGAGTTGACGGTCAGCACCGGATTCCAGTCTTCGCGCAGGATGTTCAGACACACATTGCCCTCCAAGTCGATGTTCGGATGGTACACCTGGGTTTCGCATTTCACCTTCGGCGGCTCATGTGGGTAGTTCGGGCCGACCTTGAAGTTGAACACGAATCGACCCCCTTTGTAGAATCCTTCGTCCGGGCAGACGATCAGCTTGAAGTCAAGCAAATCATCCGGATTGGCAAACTGCATGGCACACGTTTCTGGCAAATTCAGCTCGTTGATATCTTTTGTAATTCGCAGCTGGGCCGCGGTCATGGCCTTCTTCCGGGGACCAGAGTTTGGAGATGCCTCATCGTTCTTCTTCTGTTGCTTCAGCGAGAATAGTTTGATCATTTTCTACTACGATTTGTGGTTGATTACACGTTGGTATTGGGATGAAACAGTGGATGAGAATGAAAAAAATTACCAAAAGTTTTGACAGCCACTTTCAACAGGAGATACTTTCCCCTTCTCGATCGCCACTCGTAGAATCAATCAACAACTAATTATTACTGATATACGGCCTACTACCGATATTTTTGTTTTACTCTGGCGCACGGATAATAAGTAAAGCCCTCTACTGTAGCGCTTTAATAATAAGTATACTTATAAGGAATATAAGGATGCTATCCGACAGCTTAAGAACAACAAAGCAGCTGGTAAAGAAGGTATCAGAGCGGAACTTATTAAAATGGGTCCGGATAAGTTGGCCACTTGTCTACACCGACTGATAGTCAGGACCTGGGATCAGTGTTGGAAAAGTTCACGATATTTCACGAAGATCACCAAGGAAAAAGTTCGCGAGTCATAGTGAGTTTTAGTGAACTTTTCCATCACTGCCTGGGATACAGAGACCTCTGTTTATCAGCATTAGGTTTTGCACCGTCGAGGTTAACCTCAATCTGATGACAGTTCAGTGGTACTGTTTACGTGGACTTAGGCTCTGAACCATTTCAGTGCTAACATTTGAAAACGGCACAAAAGCCATTTGTAAACAAATGGTTTGTGGGCCCTTTACTCACTACTTGAAGTACACCCACTCGACACAACAGCAACATCGGGTAGGGGAAATTTTCCCCTTCCTGACGATGCTGTTGGTTTGCGTGGGCGTTCTTCGGGTAGCGAGTAAAGGGCCCACAAACCATTTGTTTACAAATGGCTTTTGCGCCGTTTTCAAATGTTAGCACTGATTTGGTGGATTATTTTAAC
This sequence comes from Ochlerotatus camptorhynchus, assembly GCF_037179485.1. Classification (NCBI taxonomy): domain Eukaryota; kingdom Metazoa; phylum Arthropoda; class Insecta; order Diptera; family Culicidae; genus Ochlerotatus; species Ochlerotatus camptorhynchus. The sequence continues at coordinate 95,899 of NW_027040802.1, read as the reverse complement.
TTTTGGTTAAAATTTGACAGATGAAAAGTTATCGATCAACCCTGCTATCCGAGCATGGTTATTTCTGACAGACCATTTGCCGGGTTAAATTTAACTCGTGGTTAAAAGTGACATTTCGAAAGTTATTTTCTATGTTCGAAATCCCTGTGTTACCGATCGATCGGGTTTCGAGCAGAACTCAGTCGCTGTTGTCAAGATTTAACTTCTTGTCTGTCAGAAATAACCACGCTCGGATAGCAGGGTTAATCGATAACTTTCCATCTGTCAAATTTTAACCAAAAGTTAAAATAATCCACCAAATGATTCAGAGCCTTAGTCGATTTTTTCTTGGGTAGATTTTCTAGATAACTTTTCAGATTGCAGTGAGATGTAAACCACACTTTTGCAATGTCCACGAACAACATCCTTTCACCACGCATTTCCTCGACAATTTTCAAGTTAAAATTCGGAAATTTTAAAATATATATTTTTCGAAAAAACGACTAAGTGCTTGTAAACAGTACCACTGAACTGTCAAAAAGGTTCAGCCGATTAACACTGAGTTCATTTATGACGTCACGCTGCAGTACCTAATGCTGTGAACCATTTGCCGAGTTAAATTTAACTCGTGGTTAAAAGTGACATTTCGAAAGTTATTTTCTATGTTCGAAAATCCCCGTGCTGTCGATCGACCGATTTTCGACCCACGGTTGTCAAAATTTAACTTCTTGTCTGTCAGAAATAACCATGCTCGGATAGCAGGGTTAATCAATAACTTTCCATCTGTCAAATTTTAACCAAAAGTTAAAATAATCCACCAAATGGTTCAGAGCCTAAGTGAACTGTTGCGCTTACAACGGAGGGCTGCACACACGGCTTGCTGACTCGTTAAGCGTCAAGTTAAGACCTGCTTACACTAGCGCTAATATTAGGTTTTGCACCGTCGGGGTTAACCTCAATCTGATGACAGTTTAGTGGTACTGTTTACGTGGACTTAGTCGATTTTTTCTTGGTTGGATTTTCTCGATAATTTTTCAGACTGCAGTGAAATGTAAGTACATTTCTGCAATGTCCACGACCAACATCCTTTCAACGCGCAGTTCCTCCAACAATCAATACGAAACTAACGATTTTAAATTGGCTTACTACTTGACTAGCCTATTGGTCCCAAGCAAACGATTAAAGTACCGTATTCTAGTCGAAATTCTACTACTACACAATATTTGTTTTGATTCGCTATGAAAGTTTGACAGATAAAATGAGGGGTTAGTTGATTTTCCTATGTTTCGAGGGGTGAATCGATTAGCTTGGGACCGAAGAGAGTACCAGAGCTGAGCCAAAAAGTTGAGCACGTTATTTCGGGACTTTCTAGTCTTATGGTGGTAAGCTCCAACCGGTATTATCCTCGGATTAAATCCCGATCAAGAATGTCCGGCTGGTTTGATGTCGACATCAGAGTTAATCAACATAATTCTGAGCAAACATTTTTCAGATCATACAAACAGGGACGGTATTAAAAGTTAATCCGAGTTGGAGCTTACCGCCATTAGAGTTACCTCTATGGTTCCTCGACAATTTTCAAGTTAAAATTCGGAAATTTTAGAAAATTTTTTCGAAAAAACGACTAAGTGCTTGTAAACAGTACCACTGAACTGTCAAAAAGGTTCAGCCGATTAACACTGAGTTCATTCGTGACGTCACGCTGCAGAACCTAATTAGGTTCTGCAGCGTGACGTCACAAATGAATTCAGTGTTAATCGACTGAACCTTTTTGACAGTTCAGTGGTACTGTTTACAAGCACTTAGTCGTTTTTTCGAAAAACAATATTCTAAAATATCCGAATTTTAACTTGAAAATTGTCGAGGAACTGCGCGTTGAAAGGATGTTGGTCGTGGACATTGCAGAAGTGGGGTTTACATCTCACTGCAGTCTGAAAAATTATCGAGAAAATCCACCCAAGAAAAAATCGACTAAGTCCACGTAAACAGTACCACTGAACTGTCATCAGATTGAGGTTAACCCCGACGATGCAAAACCTAATTAGGTTCTGCAGCGTGACGTCACGAATGAACTCAGTGTTAATCGGCTGAACCTTTTTGACAGTTCAGTGGTACTGTTTACAAGCACTTAGTCGTTTTTTCGAAAAAAAAATTTCTAAAATTTCCGAATTTTAACTTGAAAATTGTCGAGGAACATCGCATTGCAAGGATGTTGCTCGTGAACATTGCAGAAATGTACTTACATTTCACTGCAGTCTGAAAAATTATCGAGAAAATCCAACCAAGAAAAAATCGACTAAGTCCACGTAAACAGTACCACTAAACTGTCATCAGATTGAGGTTAACCCCGACGGTGCAAAACCTAATAGACATTGCTAAAGTATGATTGTGTCAGTGACTTTCATCGGGAAAATTTTCCGTAATGAAGTTTTTTTTTCCCGATGAAAACATTTTGCGTATACGTATACGTGATCTCGTACGTGACGTAGTGTGCGTACGATAAACGTCAGCAATCTCTATGCCACACATGACCTATTCAGGACAAATTATTTTTATCTAGATAAAAATGTCTACACTAATAAAATTCCACACATTTTTATTCGCGAATTTCCATGTGAAATACCACATGATTTTCATGTGACCACACATAAACAGAATCCACCCAGAAGCACACATGAAATTTATGAGTTAAATTTATAGTATGTGTGGTTGCACTTGGCTTTTATGTGTACACATATTAAGTATGTGTCCGGCACATAGATATCATTTGTTGATCACATTGCAAAAATGCATGTGTGGGACACATAAAAACAATCTTTGAAATTTTATCGGTGTATGGTTTTGACAGTTCGGATCGCTGCACATTCTAATCGGCCGTTACTGATTTTTGGGAAAAATGTACGATTTAGTTTCATGTCAGTTTGTCGGTGGTAATATGCCCAATATTAAAAAAGGCGACAAGCTAGAATGTGAGAACTATCGAGCGATCACTATTCTCAACGCGGCCTACTAAGCGTTTTCCCAGTTCATCTTTCGCCGTCTATCGCCGCTAGCAAGCAGATTTGAGGGAAGTTATCAAGCCGGTTTTGTGGACAACAGATCGTTCTTGGTGCATTTCAGCGCTGAGTAAATCTGTTGTGCTGTAATCATATCCGGCGGAGGTACGACACAAGGGGGGCATCTAGGTTTTGAACGCATTGCGCAACCTGATCTTTGAGCGGACTTTGGATGTTCGAGCCAAGCAAAATCGCATTTGCTTTCTCCTGTGGGGTGATTGAAAGATGATCGATATAATTTTCAACTCTGAGAGGTGGAACGGGTTTGGGATGAGTTTCCAAGACCTTGGCCACCTTCCAGAATGGTCTGTTCAGATCGGCCCTTTCACGTTTTTGCCCAAGTCTCCAATCCTCTGAAACTGGCGTCTACGCACCATTCTAAACCCAATTAGTAATTGGGTGTGGGAATCAATAGCAACAAATTTACCCCTCACAGGAACTTGTTGAACACATGCCTCGTCAGCCACGGATATGGCCTGTTGGAGTCCTTCCAACGCCCGGTCGATGTCATCTACGGTGTCAAGCGGCGGATCTTCGTCGATGCCTCTGTCAACCACATGTCCAAACTGCACTCAATTTACGTGCTGGTAGTCTTTGTACCGGTTAATGGTCGAAACGGACAGGAAAAAAGTCCAGGGAGATGAAAGTTGGTTCGTCTGGAACCTGCACAGTGTACATTCCACGTTGTGCTTGATCGAATAGTAGACATCCGTTCCGGTTCCGCTGGTAGTAGTATGGGTGATGGTGATCAGGTCATTCTTGAATTGTCTTGCTAATCCGTTGATGGCGGCACACTGCCGAGGGCAGTAAACAGCGATGCACCGGACATTTCCAGTTGGCGATTCTACCTCCACACAAAGAGCTTCGATGATAGAAGTGTGGATGTGACAAGGGGTGGGTCACTTCGCACACCAATTTTGGGTCATCTTTTTTGTCAGTGTGCCGCAAGTATGCTGATTGTGCCGGTCATAGAGCAAGCTGCGATTGTTTGTAAAATATCCATCCCGGCAACCCGGTATTTCTGACACCTTGAATGTTTTGGTTTGAAATCGCAAGGATAAATCGGATTGAGGATGACGCGGGAAGTGGCGAATGTGCGAAATTTCGGTGTTTTGTGATCCATAGGGCAATAAAAGTCCTGTGTTTTAGTGTTCTATAATGTCCTCAAAGGCAGACCAGAAACCTAGCCTTTCGGCTGGAAAGAGTTGGAACCGGTGGGGAGTATTGTTGGAGACCGACTATAGAGTGTAATGAATAGACTTCTTTAGTTTGTTTTGTGTGAGTTGCAGCATTATTTGAATTAAGGGTATTAATGGGGTCTGATTAACTGCCTCTTCCTCTTGAGTCCACTCTAGAACCTACATTTCGTATTTAGACCTATAAGTGAACTCCTGGTCTGAGTTCCCGCATATGCAATAATCATAAGAAGTGCCTAACTACCAATTCGCGATATCATTCTAACTTTATGCGGAATGGTCTCTCCATCTATGATATCGTTTGTGTGCGGTACCCGTTCATAAAGGTTCCTCTGGTATATTCAGTTAGAAGATGTTCCTGAACATAGAGTCAAACAGCACGTAATGTTCTGAACAACTTCAATGACAGTTGTCCAGCAGTGCTCCCATTTCATTTACAACAATCTAATGCCTACGAGATTGTGCCGAAGGTATGCCGAAAATGTGGCGATGGATGTGCCCAAGCTGTGTAGAATATAATTCCGGCACAATGTACTGAGTGACTTACCCCTTGGGATGTGAGGCATCGGCAAGATCAATCTTTTTGCTTTTAAAGAGCAAGCATTCCAGGTGACGATAGTTAGCGGTTTAGACGCCATGCTGGATGATGAACTTCCCGACTTGGATCTGCTCAAGCTTATTGTGGCACTTACTAAGAGCACCGGTCATTTTGTTGAAGATTTCCATCAATCAATTCATCTGCTGAGAACAGATCGGGGTTGTTGTTTAGCACTGGTGGTTATCTCCAGTGGAGAACTATGTCCAGCAGAATTACCGGAGGTTTCTTGAGGGGAAGCGGGTTGCACTCGAGAATTTGCTTGCGGGAAATCCTACGTCCTGAAAGCTGGAAACTTTTCCTTCCTGATTGGTTGTTGGTCGATGCCTGTTTTCGGATGCGTTTAAAGTCCTCGCGTCCTGTCTGTCGGAACCTTGATGCGCACCACCACAGTTGGCGCATTCCTTCGGCTCCATCCCTTGGGTGGTTGGAAGTGGCGTGTTCTTGAGCGTAGTTGCTGCAGCGTGGCTTCTTGTTACAGTTGCGGGTATCGTGTCCAAAGTTGAGGCACTGCGTTATGTCACGATGGCCGCCACGGTTTACCTCCCAGCGTACGATGATGGAATTAATCGAGCGGATGACTTGCAGCGCATTGAGCTGCATTCTGGAAGTGTACCAGGAAAAGACAATCGAGGTAGGTCTTCAAGCTTTCGTCTCTCCTCGTCATCCGGAAGACAGCGATTGGGGCCTGCTTGTACCGGTCCTTGATGCGAAATCGTCAATCGGCGTTTTGAATGGCACTTTCTTCACCACCAGTGGAGGAACCTTCTCTCTGGCCGGCAGAATTCTCGTGATCGACGGCATCGCCGAAATCACCGATGTCGTATATATGAAATTTATAATAATTTTCAGCAATTCAGACTATGTTAGTCATTGTGATGATGCCTCTGTAACTCCCAATCCTAGGAACCCGGAACGTGACGTAGAAAGCCCCATGGAAGCCCCCAATCCCTCCGTCTCAGTCCTGCCATCAGCAGCCTTCGTTCATTATAGTGGACAGGGGGTCTTCCAACCCACTCACTATGGCGAGTATTCAATCAGACTTGATGATGGTCAGTTATTGCCTGATGTATCTGTGATTTCCAGGGAGAACAGTCGTTCGATTCCTTGCCACAAGCAGGACGTCGTGATCTTCTACCAAAACGCCGGAGGAATGAATTCTGATGTTGAAGAGTACCGCCTAGCTGTATCGGATTGTTGCTACGATGTAATTGTCCTGTGCGAAAAGTGGCTCGATTATCGAACGCTTTCCAGTCATGTCTTCGGTCCTGATTACGAGGTCTTTCGTTGCGATTGGAATCCTAACAACAGCCACTCCAGTTGATGAAATATTCATTTTTGGTGACTTCAATCTGCCAGGCGGATTCCTGTATCCAGATCCTGATAGAGCAGCATTGAGAAGATTTACGAAGTATCGCATGCTTCCTCTGAAACTACATTATGTGATGCTGAATCACATGTACCAACGAGTCAGTCGTGAATGTTTTTCAAGTTTCCAACGAGGCATCCAGAGCAAACTTAAGCTGCACCCGAAATTCTTTTGGAACTACGTGAACAAGCAACGCAGGGAATCCGGCTTCCCATCGTCTATGGAATTCAACGGAGAGGTTGCTGCCACCGTTCAGGATATATGCCACCTTTTTTCCGATAAGTTTGCCAGTGTATTCACTAATGAGATACTGACTGACGAACATATTAACCTGGCTGCCAGGAACGTTCCAGTAAATGATCAAACGCTGGGTGCAACTGATGTTAATTCTGAGATGATTTCCAAGGCCACGACTCTGCTCAAGTCATCCTTCAATCCTGGACCTGATGGAGTTCCATCTGTATTTTTGAAGAGACATATTGCAGCTTGTTAATTCCGCTTCATCGCCTGTTCCGCATGTCTCTCTCTAGTGGCATAATTCCATCCTGCTGGAAATTTGCGCAGCTGTGGATAACTATCGAGGAATTACATCGTTAAGTGCCGTTTCGAAGCTATTCGAGCTAGTGATTGTGGAACCGTTGCTGTCCCATTGCAAACAGTATTTGAGTACTGTCGGTCGCTCTATAACCACCAATCTGCTGTGTCTCACATCGTATGTCGGATCGGGTTCAAACGGACGTTATTTATTCAGACCTATCCGCAGCATTCGACAAGTTGAACCATGCTATTGCGATTGCTAAACTCGGCAGGCTCGGTGTATGCGGTAATCTTCTGAGTTGGTTTCGATCATAACTTAACGGTCGCTAACTAAAGGTTACCATAGGAGATCGCAGATCAGCTAGCTCCTTCGCCACATTTGGTATGCCTCAGGGAAGCCACATGGGACCGTTGTTTTTTATACAGTAGATCTGGTCATCGAAGGCTCCTCGGTTATCATATGCAGAAGACCTCAAAATCTTCCTACGAATCCGCTCCATTGCTGACTGTCGCTTTCTTCAATGTCAGCTGAAAGTATTCGCTAGTTGGTGCAGTTTAAACAGGATCGTAGTGAACCCAGCCGAATGCTCTGCTATTACGTTCTCACGAAAACGACAACCGATAATATTTAGCTATGAGTCATAGCCATGACTCATGACCTGCTTGGCTCGACAATTGAACGGGTGAATCAGGTGAAAGACTTGGGTGTGTCAAGCAATACATTGCATATGTTGTCGATAAGGCGTCAAGAACTTTATGGTTCATTTTTAGGGTAGCTAAAAATTTCACCGATATCTACTGTCTAAAATCTCTCTATTGTTCGCTTGTTCGATCGACGTTTGAGTATTGTTCAGCGGTTTGGAACCTAAACCCCAACAACAGTGCCAAGAGAATTGAATCTGTTCAACGTCGCTTTCTTCGTTTTGCGTTGCGTAGATTGTCTTGGAATGATCCGTTTCGATTACCCAATTACGAAAGCCGTTATCAACTTATCAACCTGGAACTTCTACGGACTAGAAGAGACGCAAGTAGAGCCCTAACCATGGCCGATATCGGGCAAGGAAGGACAGATTGCGAGGCAAATTGACCTGAATGTTGAACCCCGACCGCTTCGTAACAACCTTATGCAGGGCTGATAGCGATTTTAGTGGCCATGTCGAAGAAATAAGTGACCAAATAGTGACTTGTAGTTGTAAAATAGTGACTACAAACTGACCTAAAAGACGAAAAGCAGTTGTTCTTATTGTGATCGTAGCAACCCAGTAATTCGCGTCGCTATATGCACTTGTTATTAGTTGCTAAGTTTCTGAATAAAATTTTCATTCCACTGTTCAACGTCAACCGATAAAGACGTGTTTCAATTACTCTCTACAATTGGTTATGGGCCCAGAATACCTAACCGGAAGACTCTAAAATTTCAAGACCAGAAGATGTATGTCCACAGGCGGAAGTTTAGGATCCGGACAGCAAGGTCAAGGAGATGGAGGCACCAACGGAAACGGCAGGACTGAAGCTGGAAGCGTTCGAGTCACCAGAAGTTCCGTGGCACTGCCAGCCATTGACAAGCTAAGAGGCCGGGAGAACTACACGACGTGGGCATTTGCGATACGGATGATCCTAATCCGTGAAGGAAGCTGGTCTGCCATCGACTGAGACGGAGAAGGTGTTCCTGAGGATTTGAAGTTGCAGGCTCTGGCTACGATTTGCTTAAGCCTCGAAAGCTACAATTACAGTCTGGTGCAGGATGCGGTTACAGCAAAGGAAGCCTGGACAAAGCTGCAATCTGCATTCCAGGACAGTGGACTAACCAGGAAGATTGGACTGCTCAGAAAATTTACGTCGGTACGGCTGATCAACTGTGCTAGCGTTGAGGCGTACGTGGACGAATTAATGAGCACAAGCCACAAGCTTGCATCCGTGGGCTTTAAGGTGGACGATTCCTGGCTCGCGGCGATGTTGCTGATGGGTCTTCCTGATCAGTTCGAGCCCATGATAATGGGACTCGAAGCCTCTGGAGCGGCTTTGACAGCGGATGCAGTGAAATCCAAAATTCTACAGGACGTTAAGCTAGATCGTGGTCCGGTCAGCAGCGGCGCGGCAAAGGCGAGAAGTTATGTTACACCTGCAAGAAGCCGGGTCATTTTGCTGCCAAGTGTCCGGAGAAGCAGCAGCAAGCGAAGGCGAGCAAACACAAGGGTCTCTGTTCCATTTTTGCCATGGGAGACGTCAGCACCAGTGAATGGTATTTCGATTCGGGTGCCACTTGCCACATGGCACGGCCGGATCAGAAATTTCTCGATGAAGTCAAGATGGACCACAACGTCGGAACGGCGAACAATGCCACTATGAAGGTCGTAGCGAAGGGTTCAGTCGTGTTGGACAGCAACGATGGTCGAATCGATGTCAGCGGTGTTCTGAAGATTCCCGACCTAGCCACCAACTTGTTATCCGTAAGTACGATCTGCAAAAAGGGCAAAACTGTTATTTTCACCAAAGACAGATGCGAAGTTCGGAACGAAGACGGTGATCTGGTTGTCACCGGCGTCGAGGAAGGTGGCCTCTACAGAGTCAATTGGCCAGAGAAGTCGTTTTTGGCAAGCGGCATGAAGCTCTGGCATCGACGTCTGGGGCATCTTCACAAAGGTGGTTTGAAGAAGCTCAAGCGAATCGCCAACGGAATAGATTTCCAAGATGGGTCGTTAGAAGGATGTGTTGCCTGTCTGGAGGGCAAGCATACGAGGCGTTCATTCCCAAGCAGCGAGTCAAGAGCTGAAGAACTGTTGGAGTTGGTACACTCCGACCTCTGCGGACCAGTGGAGATTTCGTCGTTGGGTGGAAGCCGTTATTTCATGACGTTCCTGGACGATGCAAGCAAGCGGGTGGTGGTTTACTTCTTGAAGCAGAAAAATCAAGCACTCGAAGCGTTCAAGTCGTTCAAGGCCAAAGCGGAAAGACAGACGGGCAAGAAGCAAAAAATCTTGCGTTCAGACAACGGAAAGGAGTACGTGAATGCAGATTTCCGAAAGGTGTTGGAGTCCGATGGGATTCGACATCAAACCACGTGCCCGTATACACCTGAGCAGAACGGGGCGGCAGAACGCATGAACCGCACGCTGGTTGAAAAGGCGCGGTGCATGCTCAACGATGCGAAGCTGGGAAAAGAGTTTTGGGCAGAAGCTATTTCGACCGCGGCTCACGTGGTGAATCGATGTCCTACTCGTTCCCTGGAAGAGAAAACGCCGGAAGAGGCGTGGACCGGAAAGAAGCCGAATTTGAAGCACCTCAAGATTTTTGGCTCGAGCGTGATGACTCTGGTACCGAAAGCGAAAAGGAAGAAGTTTGATCCCAAATCTGAGAAAGGCATTTTCGTCGGCTATTGTGAAGACACGAAAGGTTACCGGGTGTATGATCCAGAGAATGACCGTTTCCACGTTAGCCGAGATGTCATGGTACTGGAAGAAGGCGTCGCTATCTGTATGGCAGAACAACGAGTGCAGCCGGTGGAGTTCATGGAGCTTTGTTCGGATGAAATCCATGATCGTCCTGAGTCCGGTGCAGCTGATACTCCTGAAGATGGTCAACACGCTGTGCTTCCTCTAGGCGAACAACCGAATGGCATCGTCGTACCTGGTGCAGCCGGGCCTGCTGTTGTTATCGATCAACCGGGTGGCAATCCTGGTGAAACCGAAACAACGGAGGAAAACATCGTCGTTGTCGACAGTTCGTCCAGTGAGGCAGACGAATTCGAGGATGCCTGTGCCGATTTTGCGCTTTCACCGCAACTGATTAGACCAGCTGAGTTGCAGCAAGGGTTAAGGCGCAGCGGTCGGGAGCGCCGTAATCCAGGCAAGTATAATGACTTTATTAGTTACGGTTCCTTTTCTGGTGGTGTTCATTACCCTCAGTTATCCTTCAACACGACGAGCGACGATGATACGATGGATGATCCGACGAGCTACGATGAGGTTCTGCGGCGGCCGGACCGAGATCATTGGATTGCGGCTATGCGTGAGGAAATTGCATCCCTCAGCGAGAATAGCACGTGGGTGCTCACCGATCTGCCTGAAGGGCGGAAAGCGATTCGGAACAAGTGGGTGTACCGAACGAAGCGAGGTCTCGACGGAACCATCCAGAGGTACAAGGCCCGCCTCGTGGTGAAGGGCTGCTCTCAACGACCTGGTCTGGACTACGACGAGGTGTACTCCCCGGTTGTGCGGTACGCGACCGTCCGGTATCTGATGGCACTGGCGGTGCGGTACAACTTGGATATTGACCAAATGGACGCGGTCACTGCATTCCTGCAGAGCGAGCTGAAGGACGAGGAGATCTACATGCTCCAGCCAGAAGGGTTCGATGCGTCGAATGGAAAGGTGTGCAGACTGAAGAAGGCCCTCTACGGTCTCAAGCAGTCCAGCCGCGTATGGAACGCGCAGTTGGATGTGGTGTTGCAGGAGTTCGGACTGAAACGGTCGAGCGTGGATCCCTGTTTGTACTGGTGCATCCGTGGAGGAAAGATGATGTTTGTGACTATCTACGTCGACGATCTCTTGATTTTCACAAACGATCGGAAGCAAAAGAAGAAGCTGAAGGCCCATCTGCACAAGCGGTTCCAAATGAAAGACCTCGGGGAGGCGCAACAATGTCTTGGCATCAGAATCACGAGGAAGCGTGTAGAAGGCAAGCTGTGGTTGGATCAACAAGCCTACATCGAAGACATCGTCAATCGCTTCGGTATGGCCGATGCCCACCCAGTTGCAACACCAGCAGATCCAAGCATCAAGTTGGACAAGTCGATGGCACCGAAGACGAAATCTGAAATGGAAGAAATGAAGTCAGTGCCATACAAGGAAGCAGTCGGGTGTTTGTCGTTTGCAGCTCAAGTCACCCGACCGGATATTGCTTTTGCCGTCAACGTTGTGAGCCAGTACAGTGCCAACCCTGGCCGTCCTTACTGGGAAGCGGTGAAGAGGATAATCCGGTACCTGAAAGGTACAATAACCAAGAAGCTAGAGTACTCGACAAGCGGTCCAGCGGACATAGTTGGGTACAGCGATGCCGATTGGGGAGGAGATGCGGACGACCGGAAATCCACAACCGGTTATGTGTTCATGATGCAGGGAGGTGCGATCTCGTGGAACGTCAAGAAGCAGCCTACCGTAGCCCTTTCGTCCTGTGAAGCGGAATACATGGCCATGTCTCGCACGATCTAGGAAGCTATGTGGTGGAGTAATCTGCAGTCGCAGTTTTGCGAGGCCAAACCGATTTCCGTGTGCTGCGATAATCAATCGGCAATCAGCATCGCCAACAACGGTTCGTATAACCCCCGGACCAAGCACGTCAGTATACGGTACCATTTCGTGCATGATAGCCTGCAGCATGGTGTCGTCCAACTGAGCTACACGTCGACAACGGAACAGCCAGCCGATGGGTTCACGAAGCCGATGACCGTTCAGAAGCAGCAGAAGTTTCGGAAGCTAACTGGCGTCGCGGATTAGGGAGGAGTATTGTGATCGTAGCAACCCAGTAATTCGCGTCGCTATATGCACTTGTTATTAGTTGCTAGTTTCTGAATAAAATTTTCATTCCACTGTTCAACGTCAACCGATAAAGACGTGTTTCAATTACTCTCTACAATTGTTCTGATGGCACACCAAATAAATGTTTGATGTTCTAGACTTATTCAATTAGTATCTCACAAACATTTATGTACGATGAGAACCTTTGAAGCGAAAGATTCAATAGAAAGTTTATGACCAAACCCACGGTATTAGTCAGGCCCCCTTATTCTGCGAGTCACGTGACTCTCTCTCACCGGTGAGGTGACAATTGTCACCTCGTGTGAGGTGACTCTCCATACAAATCAAATGGAGAGTCACCTCACACGAGGTGACTATTGTCACCTCACCGGTGAGAGAGAGTCACGTGACTCGCAGAATAGGGGGGAGGGTGTCTACTAACTGCCTCATAGCCTAGTCATTATCCTTACCGATTTATGGAGGGTCCGCAAGTTCGACATTGTAGCGCTGCAGAAGGTTTGTTGGAAGGGATCGTCGGTACAGGGTACAGGTTTCATCGTGATGGGCGAAATGCAGAAGTACGTGATTGTGTGGTGGTCAATCGATAGCAGAATGTGCAATTTGATGATCAAAGGCCGTTTCTTCAATATCAGCATAATCAACGTGCACAGCCTTCACTTAGCAAGTGACGATGAAGATAAAAACCCTTTTTAAGCGCATTTGGAACGGGAATACGACAGCTGCCCAAGCCATGACGTCAACATTGTTATCGGAGATCTTAACGCTCAGGTCGACCAGGAGGAAGAATTCAGACCGGTTATAGGAAAGTTCAGCGCTCACCAGCTAACGAACGCCAACGGCCTCAGACTCATCGATTTCGCCGCCTACTTCCAGCATAGCCTCCCATATCGGTACACCTGGAGATCACCGCAGCAGACAGAATCGTAAATCGACCACATTTTGATCGACGGAAGGCACTTCTCGGACATTATCGACGTCAGGACCTATCGCGGCGCAAACATCGATTCGGACCACTGCCTTCTAATGGTTAAGGAGCGCCTAAAACTTTCCGTTGCCAACAACATTCGGTACCGACGCCCGCCACGATACAATCTGGAGCGACTGAAGCTGCCCGAAGTCGCAACTGATTACGCGCAATGCCTCGACGCAGAGTTGCAGGATGAAGGAGAGCTCACCGAAGCCCCTCTTAAGGGCTGCTGGAACAACGTGAAAGCTGGTAAAGATGATATCGGAGCGGAACTTATTAAAATGGGCCCGGATAAGTTGGCCACTTGTCTGCACCGACTGATAGCCAGCATCTGGGATACATAACAGCTACCGGAGGAGTGGAAGGAGGGAGTAATATGCCCAATATATAAAAAAGGCGACAAGCTAGAATGTGATCGAGCGATCACTATTCTCAACGCGGCCTACAAGTGCTTTCTCAGATCATCTTTCGTCGTCTTTCGCCGCTAGCAAGCAGATTTGTGGGAAGTTATCAAGCCGGTTTTGTGGACGGGCGATCGACAACGGACCAAATCTTTACGTTGCGGTAGATCCTCCAAAAGTGTCGTGAATATCAAGTCCCTACGCACCACCTATTCATCGATTTCAAGGCCGCTTATGATACTATTGACCGTGAAGTGCTATTGAATATTATGGACGAGAATGGTTTTCCCGGTAAGCTGACCAGACATATCAGGGCTACGATGGACAAGGCGATTGTATTTCCTGCCTCCTGTTCAACATTGCGCTAGAAGATGTTATGAAACGTGCGGGCTTTATCATGCGGGGCACGATCTTCAATAATTCCAGCCAGTTCATCTGATTCGTTGACGACGTGGACATTGTCGGAAGAACGTTTCGGGCCGTGGTGGAGCAATACACCTGGCTGAAACGTGAAGCAGAGAAGGTTGGATTGGAAGGTGAATACGTCGAAGACAAAGTATCTGTTAGCTGGAGGAGCCGAGCACGATAGGGCTCGCGTAGGCAGAAGTGTGACAATAGACCTCGGTTCATTGGTGGCGTCGGATAACAACTGCAGCAGAGAAATTCGCCGGAAGTCTTGCTTACTACGGACTCCACAAGACCCTGAGGTCGGGTAAACTTCCGTTAGATATAAAAGGTGGGGGCGATGTTTCTATCAACGCCGTCACTGCACCCCAATGATGCCAACGTCTCAAGGTAACGATCACTTTATCATTCTCTGTCAATAACCGAACAATAAAGACGTGTGAAGCTAATAGTCCGTGTTGCGTGTTATTTCACTGTCGCGAAACGCCATTGGAACTTCGGTCGGTTGTGTTCTCCGTGCTGCGCTACCTGTTGGGTTGTCCGGTTCTGTAACCGGTCTGCTGGTGTCCCACAGGTTATGGGCCCAGGGCTTGTGGCAGGAGAAAAGTGATTCCGGGACTGTGAATGTTTCCTGAAAGGCATTAGTGCGTGAGACGGCTCGGTGTGGGTACAGTTTTTTTTTCGGTGCGGTGGTGGCTCGGATTGTGTGGCAGCACGCGTTGAATTGTAAAAGTGTGCGTGTGATTTCGGTGGTGACTCGAACGGTTTGCCTTCGGTGTTGGTGTGTGTGAGGCCGGGAGAAATTTGGTTGGACTCGACTCGGTAGTTTTTTTGTCTCGTCGTGTGCTTTGTGCGTCGATCGATCGAAGCAGAAATGAGTGAGAAATTTCTATTTGCCCGCCTCAACAACCAAAACTTTTCTGTGTGGAAGACGCGCATGGAAATGTGTTTGAAGCGCGTCGATTTGTGGAGTGCCATAGTGGGAACAGCACCCGTGCCGGTAACTGCGGCCTGGACGAAGGCAGACGAGAACGCGCTGGCTACCATTGTGCTGTATGTGGAAGACAGCCAGCTTAATCTCGTGCGTAAAGGGTGTCCACGATGAAATTGCCACACACAAAATTGATTCGCAAAATTCGAGTTTTCATCCGATTGCCATCAAATTTTCAGGGATTGAGAAATAACTATTAAACTTCATTTTACCATTTTACTCGTATTTTATTTACAGTCCATACGCAAATGCCCGCACCTTGGCCTTAACACCGGCCATAAGATTCTGCACAACCTGTGAATCAACCGTTTTTTGCATGTAAACCCATACTTTCTTCAGTTCCTCGACTGTCTTCACTACCTTAGGTCGTTTAAGAAGGTGCTGCTTCATAATCGCCCAGTACTTCTCGATGGGGCGGAGCTCCGGAGTGTTGGGAGGGTTGAACATTTTCGGCACGAAATTGACCTTATTGTCCGCATACCACTTCAGCACGTCCTTGGAGTAGTGGCATGAGGCCAAATCCGGCCAGAAGATTGTTGGGACGTTGTGGGCCTTCAGGAGAGGAAGCAGCCGCTTCTGGAGGCACTCTTTTATGTACACCTGTCCGTTCATCGTGTCCTGGGTCATGAAAGGTGCACTCCGCTTCCCGCACGTGCAGATGGCTTGCCAAACCAGGAATTTCTTCGCAAATTTGGACATCTTCTGAGTGCGGACATGCTCCGGAACGCTGAACTTATCCTTGGCCGTGAAAAACAGGTTGCCGGGGATCTGTTTGAAGTCGG
The DNA here is from genome assembly GCF_037179485.1 of Ochlerotatus camptorhynchus. Lineage (NCBI taxonomy): Eukaryota > Metazoa > Arthropoda > Insecta > Diptera > Culicidae > Ochlerotatus > Ochlerotatus camptorhynchus. Next base: position 80,084 of record NW_027040802.1, on the reverse strand, counting down.
CCTTCACATATGTTTCGTCGTCCATGATGCAGCATTCAACTTTCGTCAGCATGTTGAGGTACAACTTCCTGGCACGGGTTTTGGCGGACTTGTTCTGCTTCTCGTCGCGATTAGGGGCCTTTTGTACCTTGAACGTTCGAAGCCCAGCCTTAGTTTTGGCCTTCTGGACAAAACTTCGGCTTAGGTGCAGCTTCTTAGCCACATCCCTAACGGAGGCGTTCGGATTTCGGTTGAAGGCCCCAACTACGCGGTTGTGATTTTTGGTGTTGTACGGAATACTTTTTCCTTCACTTCTGGGCTTCCGATCGGTGGTCAACCGTTCCTCGAACCGCTTAATCACTCGCGACACCGTGGAATTCGCGATTCCCAACGTTTTAGCGATGGAACGATGCGAGAGATCCTTGTTCTCGTGATGAATGCGCAAGATTTTATCACGCACGAGCTGTTCTTTCGACTCCATTTCAGCGAGTTTTGATCACAGGACTTTAAAACTTGCAGGATGTAAATAATGCACTATGAACTAAATCCACCCAAATTTTCATTAAATTCTACCCAACGGTTAAAAAGTTAGAGCAATTTCATAGTGTGGCAATTTCATCGTGGACACCCTTTAATGCTACGACAGCATTAGAAGCGTGGAACCAGCTGAAGGCTTTCCACGAGAAGACATCGATGACGTCGAGGGTGACATTGCTTCGCCGCATATGTAGCCTGAATATGTCGGACGGTGATGAAATCGAAAAGCACCTGTTCGATTTGGAGGAACTTTTTGACAAGTTGGCTTGCGCTGGTCAGGAGATGGAAACGTCGCTCAAGATCGCGATGATTTATCGGAGCTTGCCGGAGTCGTATGGCAGTCTGGTTACAGCCCTTGAAAGTAGACCAGATGCTGATCAGACTTTGGAGCTTGTTAAGCAGAAACTGATCGACGAGCACCAGCGTCGCCGTGAGCGTTCGGCGGATGTTGGCGAAAAGGCCATGAAGATTCAGAACAAGAAGAAAAGTGAAAAAGTTTGCTACCATTGCCGCAAACCGGGGCATTTTCGCCGAGATTGTGTGCAGTTGCAGAAGCAAGAGAAGAGCAGTGGTGGTGTTTCGAAGAAGAAATCGGGCAGTGCAAATGCGAAGCAGGCTGCAGTGCAGAGAGTGACAGTGCGATTTGTTTTGTGGCTGGAGCAAAATGTAGTGGACCCTGGATTGTCGATAGTGGTTGTTCCAGCCACATGACAAACGACAAAACGTTCTTCGATAAACTGGACACCAATGTGCGAATGAAAGTGGTCCTGGCCGATGGATCAGAGACAATGTCGGGTGGACTCGGTAGTGGCACGGTGAAGTGTGTGGGTGGAGATGGAACTCTCATGGACATTCCGTTCAAAGACGTGCTCTACGTACCGTCGCTGGAAAGTGGACTTCTTTCGGTACGGAAGTTAGTGAAGAAAGGACTAAATGTGGAATTTAGTGATGATCGATGTGAAATCATATCGGTGGCAGTAGCGGAACCCCGTGGAAATTTGTTCGCCTTGAAAGTTGCAGTGAAAGCTCGGCTGGGCAAGGAGGCTCGACACCTGCAGAACTGCCAGCATACCTGGCACCGTCGGTTCGGTCACCGAGATCCAGCGGCGCTGGATGAGATCCGGCGAAACGAGCTGAGTGAGGATTTCAAGGTTCAGGATTGCGGGATCAGGCTGGTTTGTCAGAGCTGCCTTGCAGGTAAATCTTCCCGAATTCCATTTCCTAAATCAGCGAGCAATCGGACCCAACGTGTTCTTGACGTCATTCACACTGACGTGTGCGGTCCAATGAAGAACGTAACGCCGGGGGGTGCCCGCTATTTGATGACCAAATAGATGATTACAGCAGGTACAGTGTGGTGTGCCTACTGCGGCAAAAAGGTGATGTGGCAGATTGCATTAAACGTTTTGTTGCGCACGTCAAGAACAAGTTTGGTCGGGCTCCATGCGTTATAAGATCCGATGGCGGGGGTGAATACACCAGCCATGAGTTGAAGACATTTTACAAGCGGGAAGGCATTCAGGCGCAGTATACCGCGGCTTACTCCCCTCAACAGAATGGAGTGGCCAAGTGGAAAAACCGCTCACTCCAGGAGATGGCAACCTGCATGCTGCTGGACGCAGGATTAGATAAAAAGTACTGGGGGGAGGCGGTAGCCACCGCTTCGTATTTGCAAAACAGATTGCCATCTCGTGCTGTTGATAGAACTCCTTTCGAAAGGTGGTTCGGCAAGAAACCTACACTAGCTCATTTGAAAGTGTTTGGTTGTCCTGCGTTCGTCCACATCCCGGACGTTAAACGTTCCAAGCTAGACAGTAAAGCCCAGAAGCTGATTTTCGTGGGTTACTGCAGTGATAGGAAGGCTTACAGGTTCTTGAACACCGAGACAGATGCAATCACCATTAGTCGTGATGCTCGGTTTGTGGAGATTCAGGAGGAGCCACCGACGCCTGGTGGGCTGCCTCCAACGGAAGAACTTGTTGAAGTCGAGATCACGAGCAACGGAAGTCAGCAGCAAGAAGATGTGTCAAGTCCTGGACAGTCTCAAAGCGAGGACGAATCGGAAGATTACACGGATGCCGAGCAGGAACAGCCCGATCAAACGGATGCGCCAGTGCAAGAAGGTCAAAAGCGGAGCACCCGAGGCGTGCTGCCAAGGCGGTTCGCCGACTATGAAGTCAACGCAGCCATGTTGGTGCAGGAGGAGCCAGTGTCGTACGAAGAAGCCATATCTGGTCCAGAGCAAGGCTGTGGAAGGCCGCGATGACGGAAGAATACCAGTCGCTGATGGAGAATCGAACATGGACACTCGTTGAGCTACCTGCTGGTCGTGCTCCTATAAGCTGCAAGTGGGTATATAAGAAGAAGCACGACAGCGTGGGCAACGTGTCTCGGTTCAAAGCGCGACTTGTAGCAAGAGGGTTTTCGCAGAAGTTCGGAGTCGATTATGATGCCGTTTTTGCTCCGGTGGCAACTCAGACGACTTTGCGGATTCTCCTAACGATCGCTGGACAGAAGAAGATGTCAGTTCATCACCTGGACGTCAAGTCTGCTTATCTACACGGCAAGCTGAAAGAGGAAGTGTACATGCAGCAGCCTAAGGGATTTGTAGTTCCAAAGAAAGAGAAACTGGTCTGCAGAATCGAGCGCAGCCTGTACGGCCTAAAGCAGGCGGCGCGTGTGTGGAACTTTACTATCAGTTCGATGCTGAAAGAGCTTGGTTTCTCGCAATCGGGATCAGATCCGTGCCTGTACGTGAAGGCGTTGCCGGACGGCGGAGTCGTGTACCTCGTTATCTATGTTGACGACATGGTAGTCGCGAGCACAACTCAGAAGGAGATCAAGCGAATCGAAGCTGAATTGCAGAAGAAGATTTCTTTGACTTCGCTGCGAGAGGTAAACCAGTTCCTTGGAGTTCGAGTGTCAAGAGACCGTGAAGGGTACTTCTGTTTGGACCAGAACGTTTTCATCCAGGTGCTTGCGCAGCGTTTCGGTCTGCAGAACGCGAAAGGCTCGAGTATTCCGCTCGATCCTGGGTATTACCGCAGTCGGGTAGGCAGCCCGAAGCTGGACACGAACCAGCACTACCACAGCCTGGTAGGTGCGCTGTTATATGTTGCAGTGAATACAAGGCCGGACATCACCGCAAGTGTTTCGATCTTGAGCAGGCAGGTTAGCAACCCAACGGAGATCGACTGGGTCGAACTAAAACGCGTTGTACGATACCTGTTGAAGACTGCCGACTACAAGCTGAAACTGTCAGCTGCGAACGATGATCCATTAACTCTCATTGGTTACTGTGATGCAGACTGGAGTGGTGATCCTTCGGACCGCAAGTCAAATTCGGGATACATGTTCCAATTGGGAAGAGCTACGATTTGCTGGGCAAGCCGCAAGCAAACAAGCGTGTCTTTGTCTAGCATGGAGGCCGAGTATATGGCACTGTCGGAAGCATGTCGAGAGTTGGTTTGGCTCCGGCAGCTTCTTGAAGAGATTGGGGAACCTCAACGTGAACCAACTGTAGTACTGGAGGACAACCGCAGCTGCATTGATTTTGTGGAAACAGATCGCAAGTCCAGACGCTCGAATCACATAGATACTAGGATGCACTACACCAAAGATCTAGCTGACAAGGGAGTAATGGTGCTTCGTCACTGTGGCACAGAGGAGATGGCTGCAGATGTCCTAACGAAGCCGTTGGGTCCTGTTAAGCAGAAACGTTTTGCGCTGGTGATGGGCTTGGTCGCTACCGATGATCCGGCCACACCGGCTGCGTGAAGAGAGAACATCGAGGAGGAGTGTTAGATATAAAAGGCGGGGGCGATGTTTCTATCAACGCCGTCACTGCACCCCAATGCTGCCAACGTCAAGGTAACGATCACTTTATCATTCTCTGTCAATAACCGAACAATAAAGACGTGTTAAGCTAATAGTCCGTGTTGCGTGTTATTTCACTGTCGCGAAACGCCATTGGAACTTCGGTCGGTTGTGTTCTCCGTGCTGCGCTACCTGTTGGGTTGTCCGGTTCTGTAACCGGTCCGCTGGTGTCCCACAACTTCACCCCCGTACTAAATGTACCATGTACAAGACGCTGATAAGACCGGTAGTTCTCTACGGGCACGAGACGTGGACGATGCTCGAGGAGGACCTGCAAGCACTGGGAGTTTTCGAACGACGAGTGCTCAGGGGTATGTGAGAACGGTGTATGGAGGAGAAGGATGAACCACGAGCTGGCGCAACTCTATGGCGAACCCAGTATCCGGAAAGTCGCGAAAGCTGGACGGGTAGGATGGGCGGGACACGTTTTAAGAATGCCGGACAACAATACTGCAAAAATGGTGTTTTCCTCGAATCCGGCCGGTACAAGTCGATGAGGAGCCCTGCGAGCAAGGTGGTTAGACCAAGTGGAGCAAGATGTAGGAACTGTGGGACGCTCGAGAAATTGGAGACAAGCAGCCAAGGACCGAGTTAGTTGGCGTAACATTGTGACACAGGTGCAATCCTGTATGTGGACGTCGGACCTAGAAAAGAAGAAGAAGACTATGTGACGACTCTCTCCGTCTTCTAAGAGCACGTGCAAAAAAAGCTGCTTTGTACAATCCGAGCCCGGTAAAGCGTTTTCAAAAATTGATGCGCTAAAGGAAAAAATAGCTTACATGATGGAAGTCGTATTCATTCTCCGAAGCTACATGCGGGCTCGAGAATTTCTAGATAGATCTAGAAAAACTTTCCCTATCCGATGGTTATATTGGTCTGCGTGGGCGCACCTTGAATTCCTAGAAATCATCGATAGAAGTCATTGTTTACAAAAGCTGTTGCGCCCTAATTCCAGATTTATGAGTCATTCTTCAACCGAACATTCTACTGCACTAGGCTCTGATCGTCACAACAAGAGACATTTTTCATTGTTTCTAACAAATGTCGATGATGGTGTGACTGAGGAGAAGATCAGTGAAATGGTATCGCGATCACTAAGAGTCGAGAAAAATTAAGTGATCAGCGTAAAAAACTGGTGCCAAAATGGAAGTCGAATGATAATCTGACCTATGCTCATTCAAAGTTCTGTTGTAAGATAAGCTAAAACTGACAGCTCTGCCAGAAGATTCTTGGCCCGCTGGAGTAAAGTACTGAGAATTTATTGAACGTCCACTTTGGAAGTGTCCAAAACTCAATGCTAAACTAGGGTAAACGTACATTATGCACATTCAATCTTACCTGAATCTACAAGACGACGAAACGTCCACTCTTCCATCGATCGTATCGATTCCAGCAGCAAGTTAGTCGGGCATTCTTTCCCATTCTAAGCAAGACAGCAACCACCTCGGTGAATTCTATATCGGTTTCGTTCATACTTTAAAATTGTATATATTACTTAATGAAAATTGTAATCAATACAAGCTTATCGGTTATTTATCCCCCATCTACTACGCTATACGATGCTGATTAATGTATTGAACGAAACGCCCCACCCCACCCCGTCGTCGCCAGGCTCAGGATCACTATCTATCCAACCCAAGGCCCAGAGGCCCCGGCAGATGTCAGTGTCCCTCCCTCGAACTTGCTTACTCTTAGTTCTCTCTTCTTAGTTTGTTTTGTTTTGTCACTCGCACACACCCGGAAGCTCCCGCCCTGGCAAATACCAGGAAAAATTACACTTTTAAATCCACCAGATTGGCAGAGATTAGGCTGGGCGGGAGGGAGTCACTTCACAACAATTCACTGTGTTGTTCCAATTTATATCAATAAGTAGTCTATTTCACTGTCTCTTTTCTTACTTTCTTTTTTTTTTCTCTCTAAACAGTCGACTTCAAACCACATTCACTTACTGCTTATGCGTCAATTCGGCTTGCGCTTCGGTGACCGATTTCATGTTTTCCTGAACCAGAGTCAGGTTGGCTTTCCACGCGTGCAGCAAATCACGCAACTGTTGCCACTGGGGCCGACCGAAGGTCCGGTGCATGGTGCTCGAGATGTGCACCTTGCGAGCCTTCTGGTCCATACGGGCGCGGACCAGTTTCGTCTTGAGCACCTCAATGATAAACGGTTCCACCTCGTTTTCACCGATCTGCAGTTCATCCTGGAGCTGTTGGAAGGTCATCTCCGGATTGCTTTCCGCCAGTTGCATGAACGAAAGAAGGCGCATCTTTTTGATGTTTTGTTCGTGGTTAAGTCCTGAGGAATCAATTAGTTGAGACTCATCATCTTAAACAATAACCTAATATTTAACTCACCCTGAGAATTGACAAACTCCTTGTGGTTCTTGTAGAACTGCAGATAGCTAGGAAGCTTCTCCGAAACGAACACCGACAGCAGATCGTGGATTAGTTCGCCCTCAAGGAACCGGACCGGCTTCAACGATAGCAGGGGATCCAACAGGAAAGTGTTCGGATCGGCCAGCGCCGTCACGATACACTTCATGGCATCTTCACGGGCGTAGGAAGCATTCTCCGCCGTGTACGTTCCCAGCAGTTCGATCATCACCTTGGAAGCCAGCTCACTGTTGGTGTCCTTCAGAACGTCATGCAATAACCGGTAGAGCTTTTGCATTTGCTCGTTCGATGGTGGACACTGGGTAAATTGTGCCTTGAGTTGATCCACACCGGAGAACACCTCCTTAACCTGATCGGCCCGCTTTGCCACTTGAACCAGGTGATAGTAGACGTGGTACCGAAGCGGTGAGGTCGGTTCCAGATTACTGAACAGGCGCCACAACCTTACAAACGATACACAATAGCATTTTGAAATCTAAAAACTCATCACATAATTTGAAGCAAAACTTACGACTGCAGGCAAACCCGAGCCAGGTTGGTATCCGGGGCCTTGGTCATCTTCTCGCAGAAGGCCAAAATTAGATTCTCCCCACGTTCCAGCGGAATCGAAACGACAATCGAGACGACACTGTTCAGCACGGCATCGATCTCCTCGACCGTGTGCTGGCCATCCTTGAAGCACACATCGCACACGCCGATAATCTTGTGCAGGTCATCTTCGATGCCTTTCGAGGATTTCTCCTCGCTTATCTCCGCACCCAGGGATTTGAAGAACTTCCGCAGTTCTTGCGCCTAGGAAAACAAAAACCATTAATAAACAGGAATAAGAAGACAGCCGATAACCTCAAACTTTCTACAGGGCCCGCAGCTCGCAGATCTCGGAAACTTGTAAACAAAATTTCACCCACAGAGCCGACCCCGGCGGTCAAGCCGCCATACAATTCACGTTACCCACCTGATCCTCGATCTCGGCGTCGATAAATACGGCTGGACCTTGCATTTTGCAGCTGGTTATTCGGGAAATTCGCTGACACCGAGAACCGCAACACGTCGCGAAAAATGAAAGCAACTAGCTGGAAAAGAGCGATTTTGACGTTTCATGAAAGCAGCCAGCCGAGCGCACCGATGACACGCACACAATCATATACTCATCTGAAACTGTCAAAGCGGAATGATGTCGGTACAGCAGAACAAAAGAGAACATAGAACAAAATTTGATAATGTTGACGCCATCAGAAACTCCAACATAACGTGTCAAAAGGACGTAAAACACAAAAATACATAAATCGATGTTTTGCTTATCCAGCATTTTACGAGCACTCATGGCCGCCACAATCTGGTTGAGTTTCTGGTAGGGAACATATGATTTGAAGTTTGGCTTGTGTCGTTTGACCTGTAAATGGTCGAATTAGATCGTTTATATGTCAATCGACATAACCCAAACATCAAGTCGAATGTTCCCTATACACACTTAGTTTATTTCACCGAGGCTGGTAAAATAAATTGCCGAGAAACCAACAGCCGAAATTTCGTTAAAAAATTCGGTAAAAGTATAGAATACCGAACGCTTGGTAATTATCAGTTTTATTCAACTGTCAAATTTTACCGAAAACATCGGTACTTGTATCAACAATCAATACGAAACTAACGATTCTAAATTGGTTCACTACTTGACTAGCCTATTAGTCCCAAGCAAATCGATTAACGTACCCCATTCTAGTCAAAATTCTAGTACTACTCAATGTTTGTTATGATTCGCTATGAAAGTTTGACAGATAAAATGAGGGGTTATTGAATTTTCCTATGTTTCGAGGGGTGATTCGACTAGCTTGGGACCGAAGATAGTACCAGAGCTGAGCCAAAAAGTTGAGTACGTTATTTCGGGACCTTCTAGTCTTAGAGTTACCTCTATGCTTGTATGCCGAGCGTTCAGCTTTTATTTTACCGAAATACCTCAAAACAAGAATAAATCTTTTACCAATCCTTCGGCAAACCGTGCATGGACATATTTAGCTTTTGCCGACTATCGTTGAAATTTCAACTCAAATTAATTGGATTATTCAGAATAGCAATAATAATAATACAAAATTAGTGAAAATTCCGTAAACAAGTCTTTATTCAAGTTATTCTCACAATGACACATTCTTTCTCACTCTTCCACTCACCCATCAGCGTGCCCCGGGACTAGTTGTTTGAAGAAAAGGCAGCATAAGCCATCTCCTATCTGTATAAATCTGTAAATCTGAAAACAAATAAAGATTTATTACTTACAGAATAGTTGACGCAGCACCACCTTCATCATCGATTTGCCGCAATATTTACTCCATTTTACACGCGCAATCTTAAAGCAACACAACAGACGACTTGCTCTCTGCCAAAATGGCTGACAATAAATGTGCATAACTGACAGATACTTGCTCTTATTTTCAATTGCCGAGGTTCGTTACTTTTTATTACCGAAGTCGGTGAAGCAAGATTTTAACGAAATTCATGGTAAACCATTACCGAATTTCAGTAAATACTTTCGTATAACCAAAAATCGTTAATTGTATATACCGATATTCAGTAAAAACATGTTTTCTAACGATAAATCAGCAAAAATCGCGTTTTACCGATTAAGTTCAGCAATCAATTTAACCGAGATAAAAATATAAGATTAAGTGTGTAGGTATATCAGAAACTCAATCGGATTGTGGTGGCCATCAGCGCTCGTAAAATGCTCGAAATCTCATACAAAATACTACATTTTTCACCAGCGTGAAAAACACAATACGCAAATATTTCACTTTTCTTTGAATTGTAAACAGATGATCAAGTGAAACCGAATTTTGTGGCTCGCATCTTTGTCGTTTACGTTTACTTTTTTCACGCATGCAGCTGCTCGTGAAAAGAATAGCAGCTAATACCATAGAGGTAACTCTAAGACTAGAATCACTAAAGTCTCATGATCGGTTATTTTCAAATCAGTATATCCGTAACTGAACAAATGGAATCAAAATTGGAATAAACGTGGTCAATTAAAGTTCTACTGTGCCTGGAAATACGCGTATACTCATTTACCGTTTGCTTTAAATTAAAAAAAAAAACTCAGCTAAAGGCTTCAAATGATTAGAATTATGGTTATCACGCCAATTAATATTAAAATCACCAGCCAATATATTTAATTTACTAGAATAAAGGAATGTCTCGAGCCAGTTCTCTAAAACTTCAACAAAACGCTGGTCACTAGAACTGGGAGAATGATACAAAACACCATAATTACCCATCTTCATGCCACGTACAACTGTAATGCCCAAGAACCAGTTGCCATCAATAACTTCGTTGGTACGAAGGTTGAATTGAACTGATTCTTTGACATAAATAGCAACACCGCCAGTGTGTCTAGAATGTGAAATGTGATAAACAAGTAGCAACAATATATCCCGGAATACTATACTGATCAAAAGCTCCAGTTTCTACGATAGGATTTTTAGATAATAAAACTAAAAGAGGACGTTTTTCCTCAACAATCTGACGTAATGCTACGTAGTTTGTTGACAACCCCGCAATATTTAAGTATAAAAAATCGAATTGATTCACATTCCTGGAACTTGGCTGCTATTTATTGAAACGCAAGCTGCTTTTCTTCTGATCAAAAAGTCTTTTATAGAGCAAACATTCCGAGCTAAATGCTAATACATTTCAATGCAGTTAACGTACACTCTGACGTTTTGTGTTGTTGGCTGCACCTAGAGCATCTATCACAATTTTTGCAATCCATGCTCTTGTGTCAAATTCGCAGATAGAGGAATTACCTAAGGGGAGTTTCACTTTTAGGCTGTGAACCATTTGCCGAGTTAAATTTAACTCGTGGTTAAAAGTGACATTTCGAAAGTTATTTTCTATGTTCGAAAATCCCCGTGCTGTCGATCGACCGGTTTTCGAGCCACGGTTGTCAAAATTTAACTTCTTGTCTGTCAGAAATAACCATGCTCGGATAGCAGGGTTAGGCTCTGAACCATTTGGTAGATTATTTTAACTTTTGGTTAAAATTTGACAGATGAAAAGTTATCGATTAACCCTGCTATCCGAGCGTGGTTACTTCTGACAGACAAGAAGTTAAATTTTGACGACCGTGGCTCGAAAACCGGTCGATCGACAGCACGGGGATTTTCGAACATAAGAAATAACTTTCGAAATGTCACTTTTAACCACGAGTTAAATTTAACTCGGCAAATGGTTCACAGCCTTAATCGATAACTTTTCATCTGTCAAATTTTAACCAAAAGTTAAAATAATCCACCAAATGGTTCAGAGCCTTAGGCTGTGAACCATTTGCCGAGTTAAATTTAACTCGTGGTTAAAAGTGACATTTCGAAAGTTATTTTCTATGTTCGAAAATCCCCGTGCTGTCGATCGACCGGTTTTCGAGCCACAGTTGTCAAAATTTAACTTCTTGTCTGTCAGAAGTAACCACACTCGGATAGCAGGGTTAATCGATAACTTTCCATCTGTCAAATTTTAACCAAAAGTTAAAATAATTCGCCAAATGGTTCAGAGCCTTAGAATGCCCATAGAGTTCTCCAGATGCACAAAAGTGTGTGTGAGAGCGCGCGCTACCTTTTTAAGTATTTGTTATATCGCGATACCTGTTTGGTTCTTCTTCTTTTTGATTATTATATATGGATGTTGAATTTTAGTGTTCGTGAGATTGCGCTTGGAGATCTCTATTGAATAAGCATTTAATTTAAATCAAATACATTTAATTTCCATCGTTTGCATCAACCATTCAGTGGGATGTGAACATCAAAACAAAGTATGCGCTTTTTCGGTGACACTTATAAATACACACATGCATCGAGGCGAAGATAAACAAACACAACAGGAAAAGAAAACTCGGAGTAGAGAACTCACGAAAATCTCCCTGAAACCTTCTCTGGCAGCAAAGAAACTCTCCAACGGAATCGTGCAAAAGCTCCCTCCGGAATTTCCCCTGCCAACATCAAAATCACGCAAAACCTGCTCCACCGAGAACGCGAGACAACTCCGTCATCGGAAATCTCCACCGAAATCATGCGGAAGCTCCTCCACCTAAAACACGAGAAAATACCGTACAGATTTCCTTTCCGTTGACAGCACCGAAAATCACCACCATGAATGCGAGAAAACTCCGTCGAAACTGGAATCTCCGCTGGCAGAATCAAAAACCTCCACCATGTGCAGAACCTCTTCCGTTGAGAACGTGAGAAAACTCCGTTAAAATTCCCTGGAACCTCCGCTGGCAGCATCATAAATCGCCACCGAAACCGTATGGAATCTCGTCCGCCTTGATCGCAAGAAAAAGCCATCGAAATTTCGCATTTTTTATGCAATTCGACAGTAGCATGCATAAGAGCGAATACGCGATGATCGATTCTCTTAATCGATTTTCTCTCTACATTGCTACAGCTAAGCGATACAATTTTCTAGAATTTGTTCAATGCAGAGTAGTTACAGGTTGTATTGCATATCAAAAGCAACAGCAAACGCACCGATAAACGTTAAATCTAGCGAGTTATTAACGAAAGAGAAAATCGACGAAGAGAATCGATCATCGCGTATAGGCCCTTATGCATGCTCACTGTCGAATTGTAATATATTTATTTGTCAACATCAATAGACTAAATGTAGCCCCAATGTATTTTATTTAGTCAAACCAAATCAAACGTAATCCTGGTGGATGAACCCTTTATCAGAACAAGACAAAGTTCCTAGAACCTTCGTTGGCAGCTACTAGAATCGTCTTCGAAAACATGCAGAATTTAATTCGACAGTGAGCATGCATAAGGGCCTATACGCGATGATCGATTCTCTTCGTCGATTTTCTCTTTCGTTAATAACTCGCTAGATTTAACGTTTATCGGTGCGTTTGCTGTTGCTTTTGATATGCAATACAACCTGTAACTACTCTGCATTGAACAAAATTCTAGAAAATTGTATCGCTTAGCTGTAGCAACGTAAAGAGAAAATCGATTAAGAGAATCGATCATCGCGTATTCGCCCTTATGCATGCTCACTGTCGAATTCGCCGAGAAGTCACAAAAAATCCGTTGAAACTTCCAGAAATTCCCGCTGGCAGCATCCAAAATCACCGAAATCACGCGGAACTTCGTCTATCGATAAAGGAGGGGAAAATGCCTGGAGCTTCCGTCTGCAACATCCAATCTCTTCACTGGTATCGTGCATATCCACTTTCGCCGACAATGCGTGGAAACTTCGTCGAAAGTCTCTGGGAACCTCCGTTGGCAGAATCTGAATTTTCTAGGGGAGTTTCGACGGAGTTTTCAGATATTCACGGCGAAAGAGGGTTCCAAGAGATTTTGGTGGAGATTTTCGGTGCTACCAAAGGAGGTTCCAGTGAGCTTCGACGGAGTTTTCTCGCGTTTTCGGTGGAGGCGGCTCTGCACGATTCCGGTGGAGATTTTTAATGCTGCCACCGAAAATTTCAACGGATTTTTTCTGCGCAATAATTTTCTCAAGTCAAGAGTGTGGATTTGAGCGAACTGAAGTGAACAACAAAACAGGACAAAACTTTTCATGTATACATGCATGGATTAGTGGGAGGTGTCACTTACAACTACACGCAACCAAAAATGCACTGAGAAAATGCATTTAATTTTTTTGTTATAATAAATGCACCTCAAGTGATCTGCCCCTAGGGAATGACTCTTCTATCATTTGGTATAGTTTGCTTGCGAACTTTAGCATTTATTCGCAAGCAATCGGTGATTGACGTGCTTGTTTACAAAAGCAATTTCACCCAAATCTCAAAGTGTTCTCCGAACTGCCAGATTTTTTAGGATTTAAGGGCCACCCACATTAGATCCGTTTGCGTTGCGTTGACGTAAATTTTACAGTTCGACAATAGATTTAAGGCCCAAACGCAATATAAGCGGAAGCGGAACGGAAACGGAAAGTTTGACAGTTGTCACTAATGACATCAAGATGCCTAACCGAAGTCGACTTGGATCCAACTAGTTTTCAATACGACAAGTAGGCTTACTCAGATCGGGCTTTTCCGCTGCCGTTGCCGTTCCGCTTCCGCCGTTTTTGAATGCAATCTTTACTTTTCTTAAATTCAGGAATTTTTCCCTGGAAAATCCTGGAAAAACCTGGGAAAACATGAGGCAAATTAACTCATCGCTGAGTTCCTGCACTTTTGGCGATTATGAGTGAACTAAACTCAAATTTGAGTCGTTTTCATTCGCCGTGTAGTAATGCTCAAACCAAACCGAAAGGCCTTTATTAATGCATTGTTCCATCTTATCACATTAACAAAAAAAAAATCAAAATCCACCAACTCAAGCTTTCAGCGAATCCAAATACTCCTGATAGCGCTTCTCCTGCTGTTGCTGTAGTTTTTGCAGCTTCTTCTGCTGTCCCTTGCTGACCTCCTTCCCATCGGCATCGTGCGTCGGCAGTCCACGCTCGTCGAAGGCGGAATACTTGTCCGTCTCGCTGCGGAACAAATCCACCGGGTTGATCTTCCGCTGGGCATCCTTTGCGGCCTGGGCAGCCGCCGCTTCGGCCTTCTTCCGTTCCTTCTCGGCTGCTTTGCGAGCTTCTTCTGAGCGTTTGGCTTCCCGTTCCTTAAGAAGCACTTCCCTATCGACCAGCTTCAGGGCGGACGCATTGCCTTCGCGATCTTCCAGCCGGACACCAAGGTTCGGGAGGATATCGTCGCGGATTTGATCGCACAGTTGAAGAATTTCGGTCGCCTTCAGGGTGCGCGCTTGTTCGCGGACGGCCGTGCGGAAATCGGACAGGACTGCCAGGTAGGGCATGACCGTTTCTTCGAGCTGCAAATAGACAAAGAAGATTGTTTCAATTATTCAATTTTCTAGCGTTAAAGGAAAAGTCCTTACATCAGCACTTCCGGAGTTTCCTCCCACCGGGAAACCGATCCCTCCGCGAGGCCCACTAATGGCACCGAAAATGTGCAGCAAGTCGGTAATATAGCTGGCGATTCTTCTCAGAAGCAGTGCGTTCAGCTGATTTTTGTGATCACGAATGTAGACATTACTATGGGACACCAAATCTCGGATAGCATCCAAAGCCGTCCGGGTATCGACGTTGTCGCATAGAGCTTCATGAACCGCTTCCTTTATGCTGTTCAGCTTCTGCTGAAGATCTGATTCTACGGCAGTCCAAAGGTTAAACTGATCACGCGGTTTTCCGCTAACAACGTGTCGGGTTAAATCTTTTACGTTGAGGAAGAACTCGTTCAGGAATCGTTCGTACTGAACGGCCATTTCCATCGTATTGTCCGAGTAGTCCAAGGTGTCCTTCCAGGAATGCAAGAGGAAAGCCAACCGAAGCTGCGTGACAGTGTGCTTCTGAAGTGCTTGCTGAATAGTCACAAAGTTCTTCAGGGATTTGGACATCTTGCACCCGGCGATTGTCAAATGTCCCGTGTGGAGGAAATACTTGACCCACTCGGAGCTACCGTCATGCGCTTCGCTCTGGGCCAACTCGTTATCGTGATGGGGGAATTTCAAATCCACCCCTCCCGTGTGAATGTCCAAGTAGTTGCCACAAATGTCGGAAGCCATCGCGGAGCACTCGATATGCCATCCGGGACGTCCTTTTCCCCATGGGCTATCCCACCACGGTTCCCCAGCTTTGCTGTTCTTCCAAAGGGCGAAATCATTAGGCGAACGCTTCTCCGACAGGCGCTCCTCCGTCGAGCTAAGATCTCCTTCTCCTTCCTGCAAGGACTTGGCATCCCCATAAGCTTCCGGAACCAACTTAGCATAGTAGTGCTTTTCGCGTTTGTCGAATCCGCCAACATCGAAATAGACCTACAAGATGAAGAAACACCACATCAATAAATGCCACATCCCACATTAAATTTACACACTCACCGATCCATTCGCCTCGTAAGCCAGCCCGTTGTCGATAATTTTCTGAATATACTCGACAATCTGCGGCACATATTCGCTCACCCTTGTCAGCACATCGGGCGACAGAACGTTGAGGGCATTCATGTCCTTATGGAATTCATCTTCCCAGTACCGTGGCAACGTTTCAAAGATCGAATTCTCGCTCACCGAAGCTCCTTCCTTCTTATCCAGCAGGTCCGACAGGGGATCCTTCGAGTCTTCCAGAAACCGGCTCTGAGCTTCCTTCACCTGTTCCTTCTCTCCACTCTTCACCGCTATCGTCAGATTGTCCACCGCCGCGGTCAACTTCTCCAACATCCGTTCCATCATCGCCTTCTTGTCCGGATCGGTCGTCTTACTCAGATTCCCTTGGAACGCCTCCATCACCTCTTTGTTATCCTCCAGCAGTTTTTCCAGCGACGTTGTCCTTTCCACATACTGTTCGTACAGGTAGTTCTGCCTGGCCCGCTTGATAATCTTATCATCGATGTCAGTAATGTTCATCACATACAGAACATTGTACCCGAAGTAATCCGTCAGCACCCGTCTCAGAATATCAAAGCTAATGTACGACCGGGCATGGCCCATATGCGACGCATCGTACACCGTCGGCCCGCAACTGTACCACTTCACATTCCTACCATCCTTCGGCACAAACAGTTCCTTCTGCCGGGTCAAACTGTTGTACAGCCGAAGTTTGGGTTGCTCCTTCGAAGGCACCGGAGTTTGCCACGTCGGTTGTACACGTTTCGCCATATTTCTTCGCACTACTGCTAGGTATCACACTTCAGTACACTTTGTCACTTATAACTGGACCTTGCTGAGCAGATGTTTAACAATTTTATTTGATAATAATCGGACACAAACAGGAAGTTGTTTTGGATTTTCTACGATCGTAAAGTAGAAAATCCGGCATGCGATTAGTCACTGGCAGATCGGAGTGGATTTTTGACGCAAATTTTGTTAACACACTGACAGATTACACGATTGCATGCGCTGGCTCAGAGATTGGGAACGGAAGATTTCGATGATGGTAAAGAAGGTTAGAACATAATATGCTAAAATCATCAAGGTTTTTTCAAGGGGGGGAGGTGGCTGTCAAATACGAACAATCGTCGCCTACCTCGCATGCCTCGCGAAACTGGTTCCAAACGTAAACACGCCATAAGAAACATACAGCGTTTGTTTACGTTTGGAACCAGTTTCATACAGGCTTGCTTCCACTCACTTGCCATAAAAACATGATTTTCTGAATTTTGAAATCATTAGATGTTATAATCATATTTTGTACTTGTTAGGTACAAGAAGAGGTTGAAAGGGAAGTGTTTGACACATGCAAGCTGTCAAATTCGCTTTCATATAGTCACAATTAGCGATTTTACGACTCGCTAGCGCTCACTCTGAGTGAACGCTCACGAATCATAAAATCGCTTATTGTAACACTCTGGTAGCGAAATTGACAGGTTTTATGTGTCAAACACTTACCTTTCATCCGCTTCTTGTATGTAACAAGTACAAAATATCATTATAACATCGAATGATTTCAAAATTCAGTAAATAATTTTTTTATAGCAAGTGAGTGGAAGCAACCCTGGTTTCATACAAGAATGATCAGTAGGCTGATTTGACAGCACGTCCCCCCCCAGGGTTTTTTTTCTGAAAAAATAAGGGCGAGCGAAACGAGCAACACTGATAAAGAATCCACTGGCAAAAATACTATATTGCTGGTTTAAATTAAATACCCTCACCAATAGATTTTTGCAGAAAACAATTTCATTTCTATCAAAATAACAATGCATTTTGAGCAAGCATAGTAGTTTTTTTAGAGTCATAGTAAATTTGCTTATATTCATAGTTACACACTCAGAAAATAATACCGAACTCGATACCCGAATATCGGTAAAATTTGACAGATAGAACTGAAGGCTGAACCGAAAAGTACGGTAAAGTATCGACATTTACGAAATCGGTACGTGAAAACTGGGAAACTCGGTAAACTGAACAGAATATTTGCTAAAACGTGCTAAACGTCAAACGCTTAAACGACAAATGTTCCACTTATGCGCTCAACTTCATGACGGAAATTTTAACTCGGTTCTCTAAGCTGAGTCTATATTTTTTCTCGCGTGTCCTCGTTGGACGTGTGCAACAATTCAGTGAAAATGGAAAAAAATTCTGTTGCAGCTGCAACAGGAGGATGCACGTTTGATTGAAATTGTTTGTAAGTATTTGATTCAAGGAAATTTTGGAAGAGTTAATAAAAATTATAAATATTAGCATCTGTCGCATCCCATAACTAGTTTTATTTTTATGAAACATCCTTAATCAAAATTTAAAGCAGGATTTGTAGTGAAAACTGAGCGCTGCCCAAAAAAAACCAAATTCTGTTATTACAACAGGTGGGTCTGTTTGTTTGACAGCGTACGGTTATTCTTGAGTAAACCGAGATTTTCGGTAACTTTGACACTTTGTGGGTAAAAAAAGAACTAACGACAGCTCGGTTATTCCTCTTTGAACCGAACAGACTACCGAACGTTCAGCAGATAAAAACTCCACGAATAGAAATGTCCTTATACCTTTTGGCAAATTTCCATTGCTGATTATTCATAAAATGTATAAGTCAACTAATAAGCAGACGCCTTGCAAAAAGTTAATAAAGATCATGTGTCAAATGAAATGTATAAGCGGTCACACATACCTTTTATGCATTCTAATAGGACCTATGTGGTTTGTCTTATGGAATGTATAAGGCTGATGCTTTGGCAAAAATGTATAAGTGAAACACATGAATTAAATAATTGATTTTCGTTTCGTGTCGGTTGAAATCAAACCGAGTTCGGTATTATTTTCCAAGTGTGTAACGTTACCATAGAGGTAACTCTAAGACAAGAAGGACCCGAATAAACGTGCTCAACTTTTTGGCTCAGCTCTGGTACTATCTTCGGTCCCAAGCTAATCGATGCACCCCTCGAAACATAGGAAAATCCACTAGCCCCTCATTTTAAACATGGTGTAGTACTAGAAATTCAACTAGAATGGGTTACGTTAATCGATTTGCTTGGGACCAATAGGCTAAAGCCCTACAGTAAAAGTATGGACGACTGACACCACAAAACTGAAAAAAGCTGTTCCAATCGAGCAAAGCGGTGCATTTTGACGGTTCGATTGGAACAACTTTTGACAGACGTCCATACTTTTACTGTAGGGCTTTACAATAGGCTAGTCAAGTAGTGAGCCAATTTAAAATCGTTAGTTTCGAATTGATTGTTGACTTTATTGAAATCATAGTAGATTGAGCGATAATAAGTTAAATTGAAAATAAGTGTTTTCTGCAAAATAGTATTCCTAACTATGGTCCGAGCCTGCTTAGGACCGAAGATAGTACCAGAGATGAGCCAAAAAGTTGAGCTCGTTTCTTCGGGGCCTTCTGGTCTTAGAGTTACCTCTATGGTGATAATCTCAATGCTGTTATCACTTATCTGGTTTGCTCATCCCCATCACTCTTGCGTATTCGGTGGTAATCGATGACGATGATGACACTGACGATGGCATGATTATGGTTTCACTAGTACGTAGTGGGAGAGAGGTAAACCAATGGTACTGCTCAAGATCGTCTTATCAGTGTGAGGGTCTTCATCAACTGAGCTGGTGTTTTGGACGATGACTGTGTGATGATGACAGGGATGCAGTTGGATGGACCATCAACTCATCAACAAGGCTATTATAAAGAAAAATAACTTAATTGCAATTAAAACAAATCTGTTGATAATGGCTGACGTTAGTGTGTTTGTAAATATGACAGTATGGCAGGCAGTATGGAAAAATTAAAATTTAGGCTCCTCAGTTATTTTTTGAGTAAATACGAGTAACTCACATTTACTCAATGTATATAAATTAGCTCAGATCTAGGCTCAGAGTATAGCTGGTATAGCTGACTTGCCCCTAGTATTTATTTGATCGAATTATTTTATAGCGAATTCGTTTATTATCGGGGTTGGAACCAGTTCCAACCCAGTGTGAAACCGAATTTTTTGTCAGTGCTAACCTCAACCTGAGCTGGGTTTTAAAAACAAACGATCAAACTGACGTTTGTCAGAGAACAAGCAGACCCAATATTGATACCCGATCCAGGTTGGAACTGAATAATAAACGAATTCGCTATTAGTTTCATTTGAAATTGGGTTGTTTAACTTCCAAAAATATACCGATTTTTATACATAATCTCATAGAGCTTCAATTTGCTGAGCACAACGATAATTTTGTCGATCCCGTAGACATTCATCTCGATTTTTAAATCAAAATTTAAATTTTTGATCGTTGACACTAAATCTATTCGTTGACAGCTCGCACCCATACAAAGTCCCACAAAGGGGCGCTAAGATGGTGATTTTTGCTAATGCTTCATTCTTATTTAAAATAGGTCCAGAGTACCAAAATTTATGAAATTTTGGATTTCGGTTCCATTTTTAATGCAGATAACGAATATGTATTTTCCTCAATACCCCAAGGGGTTGGTCACTCTACACAGTGTGCCAAAATCAAACTTGGGCACCCCCGGGCGTCGTCATTGACGCTGTTTGGCACCCATGGTTACAAGTCTCGCTATGGATTCTCAAAATCGTTACACCCGTGACGGCAGTCGCATCCACATTTCCGACGAAGAACAGATGACAGCGGTATCTTGACCTGACCGAGGTTTCCGGCCATGGCTACACGAACTAACGATGCAGCTTTCACGGCTTCCAATTCTGCTGCTGGTCCGTCTTTTTTTAATGAATTTTAGAGTAGACGGACCAGCAGAAGGAACAGCAGCAGCAGCAACTAAAGCAGAAGCAGCATAGGAAGCAGCCGCAGCCGTGGGAGCTGAATCGCAAATTCGTGTAGCTGTGGCAGACGCTGGAAATCTCGGGTTGGTCACGACAAGCGGTGCTTGAGTTCTAATCGGAAAGTCAACCAAACAAAAACTATACCATCCGACCATAAGAACTGCTCGAATACATCCATCGCCACCACTACTACACCACCAGCACTTCATGATGGCGTTCACCGCCAGGGCTACGCTCGGGAACTCAACCAATCCGGAGGAGGAAATTTCCGATATCAGAGGGAACATTCGCACTTGCGACGGGTGGCAGTCCTTGGTGGTGATTGCAGTCAGCAGCAGATCCTCGGACAGCATACGGGTGGGGTATTGAAGAAGTGGTGCGATTTTTGCTGGCCTGGGAAGTGATTGTTCTTGGAGGCGTTGTAGACCTTGAAGCTGATCGAATTGTGCGGCAGGGTGTACGTTCGACTGCGATGGCGTTCCCATCTAGATCATGGCGGCACCCTCTTTGGTCTTCAGGAACTTTATTCTGACAACATTTCCATACAGGAAGGACAGATTGAACAGCTTATCGGTGTTGGCTGTGTTGTTATCTAGTCCGTAGACCATCATCACTGCGCCCTGTTGCTGTGTGGATTGGATGAAGTTGACTGGTCCGTTTCGGGTCAGCGATGCGTCCTACATCAGTCCGACGTTTGTTCCGGCCGGTGTTGGTTTCCAGTTCTCCGACGGATGATACTCGGGCGGTGACAAATTCGGTGCAAATCCTCCGCCGGCTCCCAGAAGGACTGTGTTGGAAATTGCCAACAGATTACCGGACGGGATGATTTCCGAAATAATAATAAAGCAGAGAGACGACCGATAGTTAGGATTTATGTTTGAGTTGCGCAGTATTACCTCTATGGTATTATCACAGACAAACAGACATAACACATTGAATATTTCTCACTGTAAAACATCGTCGCTAAAACATTGACGCCATCTGTTGAATACACTGTGGTGGGTAGTACGCTGAACAGATGGCGGTAGTGTGCAAACGTCAAACGCAAGGGAATTTACTATGCGCGCCACAGGTGGCGGTGCTACCAACTACGTTACTTTTAAATGGACCGTTTAATGCTTGTTCGATGAACAACTTGCGAGTGTTATGTCTGTTTGTCTGTGGTATTATTATTTTCCTGCAAGGGGATACATGTAGGTTTTAGATTATATCCTTGTACATAATGTTATCATCATACTCAAAGTTAGCATGCTATCACCTAATTTATTAACTTACGTTTAGTCCGTTCTATTGTGTGCGATCTGTGATCAGAAATCGTATCCGGTGTTCAAAGGTGTTCTATCGGTACGAGTAGGCCGTACTATTATCTGATTTGACCTTGTACTAGCTGCCCGTACTATAAATTATTTAGGTGTAAGTAGGTTTTAAAACAAATTATCATTAAATTCAAATTTTACCTTTTAGCATCCGATAAAGACTACACAATTTCAGGTTATAATTATGTAGAAAAACATCCTTTGAGATTCACTATCAAAATGATTCAATTATAGTTCAATGTACTAATTTTAAATACTACCTTATACCTACATAAGACTGCCACAAATAGGAATTCACTTGGCGTTGAATATAATAAGTTTAAGTATAAAATTAATCAGCAAATTTTACTGCATGGAACTTTCACTTTCTATGGGTATCTTTCCTTTATGTGGTTATTCTCACTCACTACTACCATAGAGGTAACTCTAAGACCACTGGGTCCCGAAGAAAATCATTATTATTTTTGGCTCACTCAGTACCAGAACAACGGTCCCAAGCAGTCCCAAGCTATTTCATTCACCCCTGCATGTTCTGCATGAATCCACACACCCCTGATGTTATCTGTCAAACTTTCATAGCGAATCAAAACAAACATAGTGTAGTAATAGAATTTCAACTAGAATAGGGTACGTTAATCGTTTGCTTGGGACCAATAGGCTACTAAAGTGGTGAGCCAATTTAAAATCCCTTTTTATGGCACAGACCTGTTGGTCCATATTAACCAATTTAAAATCGTTAGTTTCGTATTGATTGTTGCTACTACTATGATACGACGAACTGTCAAGGCCGGTGCGTATTGGGCGGTTGCGATGATGTACGCGATGGTCAAACCCACGCTACAGTAGAGGCGCGCTGGCGTGAACGCGCCAACAGACTGGTTGACTAATGATTGACTTTCGTTGTGCGGGGTCGGCCTTCCACCGAAGATTGATGTTTTTGAAAACATTGAAAATCAAAACAAAAACAAGAGTTGTTAAAATACCGGGTTGCCAAACAAGGCATTATTCACAAGCAAACAAAAGTCAGTTCAATGACTTCTACTACTTCATGGCACTGCCGATACAGTTGCGGCACACTGAGGTACACTGAGAAAAATGTTGGCGCAAAATAAGTATGTAGAACCCCTTGCAATACCCCTAAACAACCCAATTCTACACACAGAGTTTAGATTACTGCAGGGGTAAGTCACTCTGCCACATAATGTGTGAATTAGTTATCATTAATTTACAGGCAATTTGCGATATGTTCGACGAAATCAGGAGTCCGTGTCCCGATCAGATTTCTGTGGAATCCTACCGATTGCTGGAGGGTGATCTCTAATTAAGAAAAATGCAACAAAAACAAAAAAGAGCATCACACGAATGTAAACATTCTTGCCTGCATTCTTGGCTCTAGGCAGTGCTGCCAAAAAAGATTGAAAATTGTTCTCATGGTGATTAATGGGTGTTTGAGTGTGTCGAAGAGTGTTTTTGATGTGTTTAGCACAAGGTGGTAGAGTGACTTACCCCCTGACCCGCTCTCACTAGCCGAAGAAAATCATCGCATCGATGGAGGACTGAACTACGCTCATAAAATTCGACACATTTTTATTGGCGAATTTCCATGTAAAATTCCACATGATTTTCATCCCAACAAACAATTTAAGTTAATTAACAACTGAATAAGCCATTTTTTAGCTGAAGAAGCTTATTTTTGCCTGAATAAGCTCTTATTAAACATTCAATGTTTGTTGGGATGTGACCTCACATAAACAGAATCCATTCAGAAGGACACATGAAATTTATGATTCAAATGAATAGTATGTGTGGTTACACATGAATTGTATGTGTATACATAAGAACTATGTGTCCGACACATATATATCATTTGCCTGGTACGCAGCTGAAAAGTAATGACGTTTTTATGTGCTACCGGATAGGACACGGAATGCAAAAGAAATTACTTTTCCTCAGCATTTCTTGACCCAGTACCTCGCCCAGTACGCAGTTCAAAAGAAATCGGTAAAGGAAAGATCGATTACATTAGTATCGTGATCGACATGAAGGTGGCGCATTCTGAATGCAATTTCACTTTCCTTGCGGAATAATGGTCTGATCAATTATTCCGTTAGGTAATGTTGGCGTTTATTGCAAAACTGATGTTTTGGATGCATTTAAACAACATAAACACTAATAAGTGTTGATTTTACAATTTGACCACATCTCCCTATAATCTCAAAATTTAGCAGACTATAGCTGTCAAATTTTCTTTTGGGAAAAATCCTCAAAAATTACTTTTCCGTTTTCTTTTCAGCTGCGTACCAGGCTTTACACATAAAAATAATCACACGGCGAATGAGAACGACTCAAATTTGAGTTTAGTTCACTCATAATCGCCAAAAGTGCAGGAACTCAGCGATGAGTAAAATTTGTCTCATGGTTTCCTGTGGAAAACCTTAAAAATCTGCCGGAAAATGAGGAAACTGACGAAAATTTTATTCAGCCTTGGAGTAGTACCATAGAGGTAACTCTAAGACCACTGGGTCCCGAAGAAAATCATTATTATTTTTGGCTCACTCAGTACCAGAACAACGGTCCCAAGCAGTCCCAAGCTATTTCACTCACCCCTGCATGTTCTGCATGAATCCACACACCCCTGATGTTATCTGTCAAACTTTCATACACACAAAAAATTATCGTTAGTACAACTGAAAAAACCATTGGTAGAACTAAAAGTTTTCGTTGGTTCTTTTTGGTAGAAAGTCTTTAGCTTTCAAAACAAAAGTCAGCTAACTGTCAATTCAAAAGTTGTGTGCATGCTACTTTTAAAAGTTGAAACTTTCAAAACGAATTGTAGTTCTGTCAAATGAAAAGCATGATAGTGTTATAATTAAAAGTGGATTATTTTTGTATTGAATCAAACTTTTGTCATGAAAGTTTGGCATAGTTGAAATAACATGTGCCGTTTTGAATCTATAACATAAGTATTTTCAATTTAAATTCAAGCATTTTCAACATTACAATATCAATTTTGATTTTATTTTTTTATAAGTATTATTTCTATTAATTATTTTTTTATGAATTAAAAAAATAACCTCAAATATATTTATTAATATCCACAAGAATATACGTATTGTAAAATATAACAAATATTATCCATAGGCTCTCAGCGAGTATAAAAAGTTGGATCACCGACGAGGTTGAATGGAATCCGGAACCCAGATGGATTTTTTCCGCCGATTATTGATTCGGACCTATTGATGACAACGGTAGATTTCATCGTCTGGAAATAAAATAAAGTTTACTTGATGCAATAATATTGATAATTAAATACTTACAATTTTAACTGTTGATGTCACCGCGTGCGAACTACATGTCCGGCAAAACCAGCAATCCGGCAAGTAAGAATATTGCCTTGAATATCTAACGATTTAATTTATGCTTCTAGTTTCGTTCCACACAAAGAACATGATTTGCAAATTTTGACGTCAAGGTTAAAATTAGCGGCAAAGCTATGTCCAGTGCTGCCAAAAACGTTGCTATGACAAGGTGTTTTTGACAATTAAACAGTTTTCATTTTAAAAATATGCACTTTTAAAAATACAAGTTGAAAATGAAAAATAAACTTTCAAAACAAATCAAATACTTTCATTATGAGAATTTTCGTGCTTAAAACTATCAAAGTAGGGAAACTTTTATTTTGAAAATGTATGGTTTTTATTGATACAATTTTTGTTTTTTGTGTGTAGCGAATCAAAACAAACATAGTGTAGTAATAGAATTTCAACTAGAATAGGGTACGTTAATCGTTTGCTTGGGACCAATAGGCTACTAAAGTGGTGAGCCAATTTAAAATCGTTAGTTTCGTATTGATTGTTGGTAGTACCAACAGTAGTAGTAGCCTATTGGTCCCAAGCAAACGATTAACGTACCCTATTCTAGTCGAAATTTTAGTACTACGCAATGTTTGTTTTGATTCGCTATGAAAGTTTGACAGATAAAATGAGGGGTTATTGATTTTTCCTATGTTTCGAGGGGTGAATCGATTAGCTTGGGACCGAAGAGAGTACCAGAGCTGAGCCAAAAAGTTGAGCACGTTATTTCGGGACCTTCTAGTCTTAGAGTTACCTCTATGGTAGTACCAATAGACTGAGTGAATCCAATCTTTACTTTTCTCAAATTCGGGAATTTTTCCCTGGAAAATCCTGAAAAAACCTGGAAAAACATGAGGCAAATTAACTCATCGCTGAGTTCCTGCACTTTTGGCGATTATGAGTGAACTAAACTCAAATTTGAGTCGTTCTCATTCGCCGTGCATTGAATTTTTATTAGTGTACCTAAAACGGTCGTGCGGATCCAATGATCAGTCCACCAGGTCACTGTATTGCATAGACAGGAGACCCACGACGGCATTTTAATTCATTACGTTGTTCCTAGTTTAAGTCAAATACAAATTAGTGATAAGTTTAATAAACCTTTTATTACACGTTTTGGTGTGATAAATAAAGGGCTATGTATTATTTAACCGTCGGGAGTACTTAGTTGACGCGAAACAAACACCTCCTATTGAATTGTCTGATTGAAGTGGACGTTGTGGTTGGTCCATGCATATACTGCACCCTTTGTTTGCCGTGAAGCTGGAAGGTAAAGACCCACCCCCGTTCAAGCCTCTTGGTAGAACAATTTATTTCATGTTGATGTAAGCTGAAAACGTTTGTCTATGTTCCAACATCGATCAAACGAACTTCATCAACTATAATATGGATTTAGAGAAATGATTATTACATTCGGTAGTCACGATAAGGATAGTGTTATAACTATCGTCGATAAGTTGTAGTCTCATTAAAACCCGTATTCTTCTTCCTAGAGCATCAAGAACTATTCTGTTGTTTATTTTTGCTTGAGCAGAACCACCAATATGTAAATACGGAGAGAAACCTGTTTAACGGAGTTCCCTAATAAAAATTGTATAGTTTATTTGCTTAACGACGTGTTCTGGGTATCATCCAAACCATTTGTGGAATAGTTCAATGATTTGGGTTATCGTTCGTTTATGGTTATTTTTTATTAGGGTTGCGGCGATACAAATTTTCATTTTGACAATGATATTCATCATTCCACATCGAACGCTCGACTGTTTCGGTCAAGTATTGCTTGCACTCCGTAATCGGTACTAGTTTTTTTTCCCCTATTGAGGTTTTTTTTTTTCAATCCGCTTTCATACTGAGTGGTGTTGTAGTATACAACAGTGCAGTGAGCATCGCGGAATTGTAATTGCCGCTCAATCGTTCGAGAAAGGAAGCAGTCATTTCCGGCCGAGTCCGGCAGATGAGCTGTACATCTCTAACCAACAAGTTTCATCGCATCACGAAACGGCAAACTCAAGGTCATCGAGTTCACCAGCCGGCGAGCCAGCCGGTGCTTTGTTGCAAACACTCGAGGGCAACAATAGAACGATCATCACCATCATTCTCACATCAGGATAGATCATCGTCATCAGCCACACTCCGTGCGCTTGTGTGGAGAGTTAAGTAACAAACGGTTATCTTCCGTTCTCCGCAACCTGATTAATCTCCATACAGTGTTGATTAACTTTTCTGACACCTTTTTGTTTTTTCCTGAAAAAATTTTCATTTTTTTTTTCTCTTTTTTTTCATTTACTGTTTTTTTTTTGCAAGTTGATTAATCTCCCTATAGTGTTGATTAACTTTCCTGGCATTATTTTTTTTCCATTTTAAAGTTTTTTTTTTTTTTTTGCTTTGTTGGATTAAGTATTATTTTTACCGTTATATTTTTTGGATAAGTTTATTTTTTTTCTTATTTTTTTTTTATTTATTTTTTTTTCTCAACGCATATATATATATATATATATATATAAATATATATATATATATATATATATCCTTTTTTATGTCGAAATCTGTTGCGGAGGTACTTAAGACCCCGCAATGGATGAAACCAATGATGGCGGGGGTATTTCGCTAGCAGATATCTCCGATGATGAGTCTGTTAAATCTCCATCATTCGAAAATCTGCTTCTCACTGAAGAGGAAATGGATACCTCAGGGGATTCTACTTCGGACCCCAAAAAGAGCACTGGAGCTTACCCAAAGGTGATGTCTAAACAACAACCTCCTTCACCCCCTGCCCCCCCTTCTCCACCATCGCCCCCTCGTCCACCTGTTCCCCCTACTCCAACCGTTCCCTTAAAAATTTCTGCGACCCCCCGCCATAAAGCTTACCCAAGCGACTCAAAAGGTCCGTGGGTTGTTTTTTTCCGGCCCAAACAAAAACCTTTGAATATTTCTCGGATCTCGAAGGATCTGACAAAACATTTTTCGGCCGTAACCGATATCTTTAAGGTAACGTCAAACAAACTGCGCGTTACCGTTGATGACCTGAAACAGGCAAACCGGATTGTTGCCTGTGAGCTTTTTTCGATCGAATATCGAGTCTACGTCCCCAGTTGTGACGTAGAAATTGAAGGAGTGGTCACCGAATCGAGTCTGACTTGTGAGGATTTCCTGCAAGTCGAATCTTTCGGCATTTTCAAAAACCGTGCCCTCCCGAAAGTCAAGATACTGGACTGCATTCAACTGCAGTCAGTGTCGCACATAGGCACAAAAAAAAAGTATACCCTCTCAGATTCGTTTCGTGTGACCTTTTCAGGATCGGCATTACCTGACTACGTCACAATTGGGAAGGTTCGACTACCTGTACGCTTGTTTGTACCGAGGGTAATGAATTGCTTGAAATGCAAACAACTAGGTCACACCGCGGACTTTTGTTCCAACAAACCGCGGTGCGATCAATGTGGGGAGGAGCATACGGAGGGTCCTTGTCATGCTACCCCAAAATGCGTTTACTGTAAGGATGCTCCGCATGCTCTGAGTGATTGCCCGAAGTACAAACAGCAGGGAGAAAAACTAAAGCGGTCTTTGCAAGCTCGCTCTAAGCGCTCGTTAGCAGAAATTTTAAAAACGACCGCTTCATCTTCCCAAACCACCCCAAAAAGCAACAACACATTCCACCTCCTGCCAGATGATGATCAGGGCTCTGACTCAGAGGTGGGTGAGAGTAGTCCTTTTGTCTTTAATGGCAACACGAGGAAGCGGTCCAAAATAAACGTCACCCAAAAACCTCGTAAGGCCTCTCGTATGGACTACCAACCTACCTTGACAAATTTAAGAGGTAGCGGAAATGTACCAAAACCCCCACCACCGGGATTTAAATCTTGTAATTTTAACAAGGACTTTCCGCCACTTCCGGGATCATCTAAAACCCCAGATATCCCAGTTTTTCAGCCAGAAAAACAGCTGAATAATCAGCAAGAACATGATGCCATGTTCACGTTTTCTGAAATTGTGGAGAGCATCTTCAATATATTCAACGTCTCTGACTCAACTCGGAACATTATTAATTTAGTGCTTCCATTCGTGAAAACTCTTTTGAAGCAACTAGCTTCTAGGTGGTCCTTCCTTGCATCGATCATATCCTTTGATGGATAATTTTCCGAATGAGGTCGGGGATATGATCTCTGTTCTTCAGTGGAACTGTAGAAGTCTTATACCGAAACTTGACACATTCAAATTTTTAGTTCACAACTCACTTTGTGATGCATTTGCTCTTTGTGAAACATGGCTTTCTTCAGACACCGATCTCCCTTTCCACGATTTTAACATTATTCGCCTTGATCGAGCAGATTCGTATGGAGGGGTGCTTCTCGGGATTCATAAGCTCCATTCCTTTCATAGAATCGATCTGCCTTCCGTGACAGGCATTGAAGTTGTCGCATGTCAGGTAAATATTCGAGGTAAAAGCCTCAGTATTGCCTCAGTATATCTTCCTCCAAGAACTGCGATTTCTCGCCAAGGTCTCTCAGATTTCTGCTCAGCTTTATCTGAGCCTCGGTTGATATTAGGAGATTTTAACTCCCACGGTACAGGCTGGGGGGAACTGTACGATGACAACCGCTCAACCCTGATATACGACCTTTGCGATAACTTCAATATGACAATTCTAAACACTGGGGAAGTAACACGAGTGGCCAAACCTCCAGCAAGAGAAAGTAGATTAGACCTCTCCCTCAGTTCGAGTTCACTATCGTTGGATTGCTCGTGGAAAGTAATTCAAGATCCCTACGGTAGTGACCACTTGCCAATCAAAATTTCTATTACCAATGGTTCATCTTCCACTCGCTCGGTTGACATCGCGTACGACCTCACGAAAAACATCGACTGGCAAAAATTTGCGTCCGCGGTTCTCGGTGGTACTGATTCGGTTGACATACTCCCTCCGCTGGATGAGTACTCCCTTTTTATCGCGACTTATCGTTGACTGCGCTCTTCAAGCACAGACGAAACGCGTTCCGGGTGTTTTCGTTCGCAAACGACCTCTCACTCCGTGGTGGGATAAGGATTGCACCGACGCGAACAGCGAGAAGTCCGCCGCGTTTAAACGCTTCCGCAAACACGGTAAGGTCGAGGATTTCGAGCGGTACACCGACCTCGAGAAAACTTTTAAGAGCTTGATTAAAGCCAAAAAACGCGGTTACTGGCGTCGGTTCGTCGATGGTTTGTCGAGAGAGACTTCGATGAGAACACTCTGGAATGTCGGCAGTTTGTTTGTTTGCCCGGAAAGTTTGCCCGGATTCGGTGTCGGTTCAAACCAACGTTCGTGATAGTCCGTCGGGTAGTAACGAAATAGATTCTCCGTTTTCGATGGTGGAATTCTCACTTGCTCTCCTCTCATGTAACAACTCAGCTCCAGGAATGGATAGAATCAAGTTCAACTTGCTCAAAAATCTCCCAGACGTCGCGAAGAGACGCTTGTTGAACTTATTCAATCAATTTCTGGAGCACAACATTGTTCCGGATGATTGGAGGCAAGTAAGAGTTATCGCCATTCGAAAACCCGGTAAACCCGCGTCGGATTATAACTCGTACCGTCCCATCGCGATGCTGTCCTGTATACGGAAATTGTTGGAGAAAATGATTCTTTTTCATCTAGACAAATGGGTCGAGTCGAATGGTTTACTTTCAGATACGCAATTTGGATTTCGGAGAGGCAAAGGAACGAGCGACTGTCTTGCGTTGCTTTCAACTGAAATTCAACTGGCCTATGCGCAAAAACAGCAAATGGGTTCAGTTTTCTTGGATATTAAGGGGGCTTTTGATTCTGTTTGTATCGATGTCCTTTCGGATAAACTCCACGATAGTGGGCTTTCACCAATTATGAACAACTATTTGAGCAACTTGTTGTCTGAGAAATATATGAGCTTTTCTCATGGAAACTCGACAACTTCACGAATTAGTTACATGGGTCTCCCCCAGGGCTCATGTTTAAGCCCCCTTCTTTATAATTTTTACGTTAAAGACATTGATGGTTGTCTTGATGAAAATTGCTCGCTAAGGCAGCTTGCAGATGACGGCGTTGTATCCGTTATAGGGCCAAGTGCACCGGACCTGCAAGGACCATTGCAAGATACCTTAGACAATTTGTCTACTTGGGCTATGAAGCTGGGTATCGAATTCTCTCCGGAGAAAACTGAGTTGGTTGTTTTTTCTAGGAAGCATCATCCTGCACAGTTACAGCTTCAACTAAAGGGTAGAACAATCACTCAAAGTATATCTTTCAAGTATTTAGGTGTCTGGTTCGATTCCAAATGCACATGGGGAAAACATATTGCGTATCTAAAACAAAAATGCCAACAAAGAATCAATTTTCTTCGTACAATTACCGGAACTTGGTGGGGAGCACACCCGGAAGATCTTATCAGGTTGTATCGAACAACCATCTTGTCGGTTCTAGAGTACGGTAGCTTCTGCTTTCAATCCGCGGCGAAAACACATATCTTGAAGCTGCAACGAGTTCAATACCGTTGCCTCCGAATCGCGCTTGGCTGTATGCACTCGACGCATACGATGAGCCTCGAAGTACTCGCGGGTGTTCTCCCACTGACAGATCGTTTCGCTGAGCTGTCTTTCCGGTTCCTCATCCGTTGTGAAGTATTGAATCCTTTGGTAATAGAACACTTTGAGAAGCTGCTCGACCAAAATCCTCAAACAAGATTCATGAGTTTGTACTATGAGTACATGACGCTGGAGGTTGGTCCTTCTTCATTAATCTCCAATCGTGATTGCTTCCAAGCCTTCTATAGTTCCTCTGTAAATTTTGATCTGACCATGATGCAAGAAATCCATGGAATACCAGATCACCATCGGTCGATGGTTGTTCCCTCAATTTTTGCAATCAAGTACCACCATGTAAGTAACGATAAAAGATTTTTCACAGATGGGTCAACCATAAATGCTTCCACTGGATTTGGTGTATTTAATCAATTTCATAGCGCCTCCTATAAACTGCAGAAACCATGCTCCGTATACGTTGCGGAACTCGCAGCTATATTTTACGCAGTAGAGCAAATTGCCTCACTACCTTCTGACCATTATTTCATTTTTACGGATAGTCTTAGCTCATTGGAGGCTATTCGTTCAATGAGGCCGATGAAGCACTCCTCGTATTTCCTGCCTGAAATACGATCTAAACTGAGTGCTTTATCTAACTGCTCCTATACTATCACCTTAGCTTGGGTCCCATCTCATTGCTCAATTCCGGGTAATGAGAAAGCGGACTCATTGGCTAAGGTGGGCGCTATGGAAGGCGATATTTTTGAGCGACAAATCGCCTTCAACGAATTTTTCTCCATTGCTCGCCAGCAAGTCCTCATCAGTTGGCAACAAAAATGGAATGATGGTGAATTGGGAAGATGGTTACATTCTATTCTCCCACAGGTGTCGAACAAACCATGGTTCAAAGGGTTGGACATGAGCCGCGACTTTATACGCGTTATTTCAAGGCTTATGTCCAATCACTGCTCGTTAGACTCGCACTTCTATCGAATTGGGCTCTCAGGCAGCAATTTATGTGCGTGTGGCAGTGGTTATCACGATATCGAGCATGTTGTTTGGTCGTGTACCTTACACCGTGTTGCCAGATCTGAGTTATTCACATCCCTCAGGGCCCGAGGAAAACAACCCGCGATACCCGTTAGAGATGTCTTGGCGAGCCGAGACCTTGACTATTTGAATTTAATTTATGTGTTTTTAAAACGGATAGATTTGAGGATTTAGAAGTTAGTGTCATCTTGTGTTCTCCCAAGTTGTTAGCTACCCATCGATGTACCCCCATGTTTGTCTTTTTCATCAGAGTGTCGCCTAGTTCGAGATCAAGAGCACATTGCTCTCCAAACCTTGTGTTCACAATCCCTACCCTGCCATCCATTTGTTACAATTTGTTACCCCTAACCTCGAGATAGCCGCGAGTAATCGGCCCCCGCTTTACTAACGTTAGTTTTAAGTAATTTTGTTATCTAAACAATGAATATCGGCTCCGCAAAGCTACAGCAAATGAGCCTGGAAAAATAAACGAATTATTAAAAAAAAAAAAAAAAAAAAAAATGATATTCATTATTGAGCAACGCGAGTAACTCAGAGTAACTCAAGATTTCTCGATGAACATTTCAAATGGTCCTATCTGCTTTGATCGATTCTCTTAATCGACTTTCTCTTTTCATAACCACTGCTATGCAAACAGATTTCGCGTTAATTCTACCACATAGTTTGATTCTTAAAACGCTAGGTTCTTATCTAGCGTCCAAAACGTCAAATACAACAGGGAAAGGTTTTGCAGCTGAGTTATTGACGAAAGAGAAAGTCGATGAAGAGAATCGATCAAAGCAGATAGGACCATTTGAAATGTTCATCGAGATTTGCTCAAACATTACTCATGATTGAAAGCTATCTTGCCCATAGACCAAATGTTTACTTTCATTGCTTTCATTGTAGTACTAAACGCATATGCTCACCCTCTGGAAGAATTTATGTTTGATTGTCTCCAATTTGACATGAGATTTTTACATCCAGTAAGTGTTGCTTATTAAAATTGCATTTTTTTTAATTAACATGCCTTTAATGGAAAATTCTCAACTGCAGTTGGCACACCGTGAACGGATCTGTCAAAAACTCTCTGACAAAAAGAAAACAACAACAAAATCACCACCAGCTGAGCTTTGAAAGGTGACACGCACACCAGCGCACATCCCTGAACGGAGCACAAAGAGGAAAGGCAAACAAGTCAAGTCAAAAAATCAAATTAGTTTTCAGAGTCTCGGGGCATCAGCAAGACAAGAAAGACAAGAGTCAAGAGCTTCAGTGAGCAGCGAGCTGGTTTTCCGTCGAGTGGGTATCTCTCCGTAGTTCCGTGCGTGCGTGCGTGTGAAGCAACTCTGATTAAATTTTCATTTCGGTATTCGGTTCCGACTTCTTGGACTTCTCAAAATACATAATATTTGCTTGAATTTTCCGGCTGTGCTGTGTCGATAACAGAAGGGTTCTTTTTCTATTTCATATAGGCAATAGAGAAGTGAAAATTTAATTGTCCTGAACCGTAGTGCACCCATCATCGCTCTACTGACAAATTAATCCGGACAGTAATTTGCGGCTAGAGGATTCTATAGTGGGATAAATAAATAGAAGAGATAAAAATATCCAACCAGAAGAATAAGGGTACAAAGAGTCTGTGTGAGCTGGTTCAGTGGAAGTGGAAAGTAGTGCAGCAGCAGCAGAAGTAGCAGTAGCCTGAGGGGGTACACACAACTCAACTCACACAAAAGCGAAAGAAGACAGGCCGCTAGGGGAGCAGGACAGAAAAGGTTGGAAGTTTTTGGAGCTGTGTAGTGTAGTAGCCTGTGTCTGGTTGATAAGTATTGTTGTCGGAATCGAGCGTCTTCGGATGAGCTGTTGAAAAGTGTATTTTGGAACAGCAGAAGGTAATCTTCGAATACGAATCCGTAAAGAGAAAAATTGACCCGCGACGACGACGACGACGAAGACGAAAATGTCCATCAGCTGCAAGTGCTTGAATATCGTAGTGAAGCTGGTGGAACCGGAAGCCGAACATCTGGAGCGGTTCGATCTGGAATCGTACCTGATCAACCATCGGAATCAACAGGAACCAGCGACGGCGGCCACCACAGCAGCAAAAGCGACGACACCCAGCGACGACCATTTTCTATTTTTCAAAGAGGTGAGTGCTCCTCCACTCTTGGATTCTTTTTTCATTGCCTATACTGTTGTTTTTTTTTTTCTCCCTTCTGCTGGTTGTGTTGGAACATATTAAACGAACGAACGCTTTTCCTTTGGCTTGATTTCGATGTTCTGACCGAGCGGCGCATAATGTCCGGAATGTCATCACCGGAAAGTGATCCTGGTCTGGAACGATTAGTATACAGCTCGCCTCAGCTTCATCGGGTTCTGTTTTTTTTTTTTTAACTCTGCTATTTATAGTAGGATAGCCGGCATTTGCATTCTTAACCGGACAAGATTCCATCGCAATGCCCCAGAATCGGGACAAGATAATGGCAAGTGGAAATAATATGGGCAATCATATAGGAGGAAAATAGAGATTGTGCAATTTGAAGCCAAATGTTGATGGAATATTTAATACCATGAAAAAAAAAGACGACAAAGAAACAGAAACCATCACAAGGCAGTGTTGCCAGAGGTGATCGGTTTGGTTAAATTTTGGGGTTTCGCTTTGTGCAATTACTTTTTGCTATCAAAATTTGAAGTTTTTCTTCATTAGGATATCATTTTGGTTACTGGTTAAAATTACTACGTAGTTTTCACAGTGTTGTTCCGTTTTTGTCAATTCACTATCTTATTTGCATATGATTGTTTTAATTAATTTGCATATGATTGTTTATACTGTAAACATATCAAGTTTAAATCATGTTTCAAAGTTTCCTTTGTAGAAAGGTACGAAGTACGAAATATGGATTACAAAGTCTGTTCATCAGTAAGTTCTAAGGTCATGGGCAAACAAAGCTAGTCATCATGAAATTTTTATGACGTCTTAGATTTTCACAGAGATCATGATATTTCTGCATCCTAGTCCTAGAAAAATAAAATGTTGCCTATGTATGGGATCTTCATTTCTCTTTCAAGGCTAAAAGCTTCCACGCCCAAGAATTAAAAAAAAATCATGGGTCATCCCAGAATTTTCTAACTTTCTTTACACCGATAGCTTGCAAGAATCCGGAGCTCAATTCTATGGGAATTTTAGGAGTATGCTAAAAGGAAGATTATATAGCAGTATTCCAACGTAGATTATTATTATTATTTAGCTTTATTCCAACGTAGATCGTACGAGAGAGCAATAGAGTGATTTCAAGCAGTAAATGTCCGTGAAGTTCTTAGTAATCTTGAAGACAAAGCCAAGCGTTCTGGACGCTTTGTCGACGACATACGATATATGGTGTGAGTATGTCAGCTTTGAGTCTAGAAAAACGCCTAAGTCTTTCACGCAGCGCACCCGTTCGATAGTCGTGCCTAGTAGTTTGTAGTTGAAAATAATCGGTTGTTTCTTGCGTGAGAAAGTAATGATTGTACACTTAGCTGGGTTGACCACCAGTCGGTTTAGACTACACCAGTCAGCAAAGATGTCAATCTGATTTAGGAGAGAACGCAATCGGCGAGTGAGCGGATGTGCAGAAAAACTTTCAGATCGTCTGCAAACGATAATCGTGGCCCTGTGATAATATGGTGAACGTCGTCGAAGTAAAGGAAAAATACCAATGGTCCCAGATGGCTACCCTGAGGTATACCGGATTTTGTGCAGAAGCTTGCTGAGTGACAAGTACCCAAAGTTACTGTCAGTTGGCGCTCCGTGAGGTATGAGCGAAACCATCTCAAAAGATTTCTACCGAACCCTAGCCTATCAAGCTTAGCGATGGCAATTTCGTGGTTCAGCTTATCAAAGGCTGCCGTAAGATCTGTGTAGATAACGTCCGTTTGGGTCCGAGCAATCAAACTGTCTGCGATGTAAGACTTTAGGCACAGCAGGTTCGTAGTTGTGGAACGCCCAGTTATGAATCCGTGTTGATCTATACTTAGATATTGCTTGCAATGCGCATTTAGGGGCTCTATGACAACCAATTCAAAAAGTTCTGATACAGCACTCAGCGACGTGATTCCCCGGTAGTTGTTTACGTCGCGATTGCTTCCCTTTTAATGAACAGGAAACATATCCGCAGTCTTCCAGCAAGACGGAAAGAAGCCGCTGGAAAGAGAGAGCTGGAATATGCGGCGCGCAGTGGATCTAAAGAACAAGTGATGTTCTTTTTAAGAATAATCGACGGAACACCGTCGGGTCCAGCCTTAGCAGAAGTCTTAAGTTTAAATGTTGCTCTAGAAATCGTATCTGTAGTGGCTTCGACAACGCTGCGCGTTTAGTTGACCAAAAGGACATTACTGGCCGCGGAAGTAATGAGATTAGCCGAGAGTTGCTCGTCTTCAAACATACTAGCAAATTTGGCTGAGAACAGGTTGTCTTGTTGATTGCCAGCAGATTCACCATTAAAAATCATGGAAGAGGGTAAGCCGACTTCCCTGCGTTGCTCATTTACGAAGCACCAGAAGGATTTCGGGTGTGATTTTAGAAGCCGTTGAATCCTCCTTTGATAGCGTTGAAAACAGAGACGACTTAACCGCTTATACTCGTGGTTGAGTCTGACAAAGTAGCATTTCAGCGGCAGTGTGCGGAATTTAGTAAATCTTCTGACAACAGCCTTCTTAGTTCTTTTGAGCGAGCAAAGATCTTTCGTCATCCACGGGACGCGAGAGTCGATATGGATGATCTTTTTGGAAACGTGCCTGTCAATGACATATGCCAAGAAGTTAGAAAAGGTTTGTGCAGCAATGTTGACGTCTACAGGATCTAGAATATGCTCCCAATCTAGGTTTAGACAGCATATGGACAATACTGCTATGGTCAGCTCTATGGAAGTCATATGACACAGCGTTTGGAGTGCTGATGAAATCATGGACAATATTATTTTCGATCACGATAACTAAAGCAGGGTGATGATGCACTTCCTTGACTAAAGGTTCGGGTGCCTTGGAGAGGAAAGGAGCTGTATCACGAGCACTCACAAAGCAGAGATCCAGGGTA
Organism: Ochlerotatus camptorhynchus; assembly: GCF_037179485.1. Taxonomy (NCBI): domain Eukaryota; kingdom Metazoa; phylum Arthropoda; class Insecta; order Diptera; family Culicidae; genus Ochlerotatus; species Ochlerotatus camptorhynchus. The sequence goes on along the minus strand of NW_027040802.1, from coordinate 42,267 downwards.
CGGTTGTTTTCATTCAACAGACCATTGATTTGTGACAGAATTGCGGTACTATAACTGTACAGGAGCTGGATGGTTCCAACGTGGAAAGATGAACGCTCGTGATCAGGACAAAAGAAACCACTATGGGTTGGAGTCCATGCAATGCACAATGTTAAATATTTTTAATGAAAAGTCTAAGCAATTTGTTAATTCACTGCAAGCGAATTCTTAAGATACTTTGTAAACAGGATAGATTAGCTCTGTTGTGAGTTTAAAATATGTTACTATGTATGATACAAATAAATTGACTTTCAATTTTTTAAACAACAATTACAGCGTTAGCTATTTGAAAGATTTCAAATTCAAGACAGATTTAAAGACAAACTTTGTTTTAAAACGTTTTTTTTTGTCTAATGAAATTTATTTTAATTAGCGAAATGCTGCTTCGCTTAGTGTAAAATAAACATTGTCAACTACCGATAGTACATAGATGGATCCAAATTTTGTATGGGTGCGGAATTTTGAATTTTTAAAATTGATTCTTCAATTAAGTACACTAAATGTCGCCTATTTTCATAAGATTGTATAATTGATTGATTTTTTTTTTTATTTTAGAATTAGATTTATAAATTAATAATTTTGAAGTTGTTGTTGAATTGATTATTGATTCTATAACATTCCCCCGAAAACCATTCCCCAGAAAAGTATGCCATGTATTAGATTGACTATTTTTGTTTATTATAGTCACTCCTGGAATTTTTCTTTCGCGTATATAAAAAGAAGAGAAAAACTTCTTAATAGATCATTCCCTTTTTTGAAAATATAAACGATAAAGAAGGGAATATTCCCTTCTTTTAGTATATAAAAGAGATCATAATGAATTCGTTAAATATATGATAAAGAAGGGAATATTCTATTCTTTGAAAATATAACAAAAGGAAATAATTAATTCTTTGGATATACGATAAAGAAGGGAATATTCCCTCTACAACTCAGGTCGAACAATTCTTCGATAAGGTTTAACAATTTCCGACTGGTTGAATTGGATTGCATAATAGACCCTTTGACTTTTTAAATAATGAACGAAGTGCACGAAAACTTGAAGGTTGTCTTTATTCCTAAAGAGCTATAAAATGGCTTGGAATTGATAAATACATAGTTCCATCAAAGTAAACGTAGTGTACCATCAATAGTAAAGTGAAACTAATCAGAGAGTTTTATCATGAAAAATATATGAAATCAAATGTGTAAAGATTATCGAGAAAATTGGTATTCAAAAGATGTATTATTCAGTGTTTACGGACAGTGCGGACTTGTTTATTTATGGACGCCTATTCTGTAATATAAAACTGAAATATAATATCAAAAAACCAAAAAAAGTGATAAATTACTAATTTCATCATCTTTTCTGGGGAATGTTATAGAATCCATTGAATTGACCATCAAAAAATCCCGTAGTCCTACGTCAATATAAAATGAGGACGTGCCTTAACTTTTTTTAATTTAATATTACGTTTACTTTTCAACATAATAAATATGTGTGATGATTCTTAACGATTCTAAAATACCATGATAAAATTTACGTGCCATGTTGAGCAGTGATACTGGCAGTCATAATGAACATTTAAAAGTGTCCGGATTTGTGGTATTTGTCGACCTAAACTTTTTTTTTTTTTTTTTCCTTTGGTTTGTTTTTTCCGTCGATCTTGTTTTCCGTGCTGAGCACCAATGCTACCGACGTGCCAGGAAGGCAGCTACCACGCCTGGACCCTACCTATCGACCCATCAACTCATGAACCGGGGACCAACGGCTTTACTTCCCATCCGAAGGAAGGCGTGATCAGAGATGTTATGCCTCAGAACATCCCGGCGGCGCCGACTGGGATTGAACCCAGGCCTGCTGGGGTGAGAGGTAATCACGCTTACCACTACACCACCGGCGCCGTTCGACCTAAACTTATTCATAGCTGTTTATATGAAACCGGGAATTTAATTTCTTACAACCAATAGACCACCCTGCGTCCGTTAAAAGTAATAGAAAATTAAGACTTTCAAAACATTTAACCATCATGTATTGTGCCTGTAAAATGCATTCATGAACTTCAAAAAATTACATTAAGATGCTAAATTTTGTAATCAGAATGTGTTTCACTTGGATTCTTTTCTTATGTTTTGAAACCACTGACTTATTGACAAGTTATCATATTCTAAAAACACACGCAGTACACAACAACCTCATCAAGCTTTGCCACGTAACTTTCGTTAATAAAACGCAATTCCCCGAATTCCTCAGTGCGCCATCAAACAACCATTAAAATTGCATAACTATTCCCACCCCTGGCAATGGCAGCACTGCCCGGATTCCGGCTGATGGTCTATTATACATGCAAACATACATAATATGAGAAGAGGTTAGAATCTCAGCGGGGCCTACACGGCCCCACAGTACACACAGTGGTGTGTAAGTGGAAGAAACCGGGCAGCATGCTGGGAGGCTGGCTCTGGCGGAGGAACGGCAAGAAGGGATGTTATTTACGAAACTTGCGAGAAGCTTATAAATATAAATACATTGTACGCGCTACTGCCGCTTACAATACAATCATAGGGGGAGGAATAATGTTGAAGGCAGTGTCATAGCACAACCACACTGAATAAAAGCGCAGTCGTCAGCGTGCGGGGATGGCGTGGAGAACGGCAACAACACGAACCAAGTGATAATAATTATTCGTCTTGTGCTCTACGCCGGGATAGAAAATTACAATCCATCGAAAGAACGAAAGGCTTTTTTAAGGTGTTGGACGGTGAAAGAACCGGAATTTGATGTACTGGAGCCGGGGAATGTAAGATTCTTTTGCAGTTTTGTACTGAAACAAATGGGAAATCTGTAGTGAACTGTAGGTCAAAATTATATTAATTGATTCACTTCCTACCAAATGCAAAGTTATGCAGAAAGTTGCTTTTGTAACTTCTGACCATTTTTGGGGGTTACATTTTCTTTCACACGATAAGAATCATGTGCAGAAAATGAAAGAAACAGATACCTTCATTGGATGTATTTTGTATAATTGGATCAGAACAGTTTAGCTCCTCTGGCTTATTTGTATTCATCCATATGAAACGATGGTTATCAAGTGTGGTCTGTCAACTATTCTGCACGAAACAGTCTAAAAACAATAGAATGAACTGATTTACCGTTAGTTTCTCGCAGATAACAGTTTTTTTTTGGTTTAGATTTCAACCATCACAAATTTGATGATTCGAGGTTTATTATAGTAAAGTTGTTTAGGGTTTTTTTTCTTAACTTTATTATAGAGATTTATTTTTTTAGTGGTTGAATCATGAAAATAGAGTAAATACATAAACATATTTGAAAAGCACAACTCTCCAGTCAGACGGTTGTAAACCATTGGCGTCGCATATGAACATATGACATCAATGTTTAAAATAAAAATCATGTTACGTTTAAAACATGTTGAAGAACATTAAGTTGCATACCAAAATCTGAGGTCACTACAATACGATTTGAAATACACAGAGGGACCAGAAATCACACAGTTCAGTTAACACAGCAGTGGTTCAACCCGTCGAAGATTTTGTGGTAAATCGCTCGACGCAGCAGTTTTCAGAAGAACAATTGACACTTCCCAACAAGGGTTTAGGATATGCGATCTCCTCAAAGCCTGACGTGGAAGAGGCCATCGTTGACAGGGATCACAGCAATCACTCATACACTTCCTATTCAATTACACGAGACTGCTAAGGCTTGCTTCCACTCACTTGCTATAAAAAAGTGATTTTCTGAATTTTGAATTCATTAGTTGTTATTATGATATTTTGTATTTGTTAGATACAAGAAAAAGTTGAAAGGCAAGTGTTTGACACATAAAACCTGTCAAATTCGCTTTGAGATAGTCACAATCAGCGATTTTACGACTCGCGAGCGCTCACTCTGAGTGAACGCTCACGAATCATAAAATCGCTGATTGTAACACTCTGGAAGCGAAATTGACAGGTTTAATGTGTCAGATAATTGCCTTTCAACATCTTCTTGTAGCTAACAAGTACAAATTATCATTATAACGTCTAATGATTTCAAAATTCAGAAAATCATTTTTTTTATAGCAAGTGAGTGGAAGCAACCCTGCCTAGCAGTCTCGTGTAATTGAATAGGAAGTGTATGAGTGATTGCAATCTCCCTGTCAACGATGGCCTCTTCCACGTCAGGCTTTGAGGAGATCGCATATCCTAAACCCTTGTTGGGAAGTGTCAATTGTTCTCAAAGAACTAAAACAAAGCCGGACAAAGGTAATGCAGTGGTGATTTTGGACAAAGAGAGGACTATGACAATCAAATGACGGAAAAAATACTCATAGCCCATACAGGCAGTTGAGGATTGACCCTCTCCCATCTATGGTTAAATATGTGGATAAATCGTTGAAAGAGTGCAAGGCGTTTATTGGCAACACTACGAGTCAATTGAACGTTTCAAACCTAGGGGCATCCCACTCTAAACTTTGTATTTCTCGCATTATACTCAGAAAGTTCTTACTGATATCTAAGATACCTGCAAATACTTAAAAATGCTTAAGAAATATTTAGCGCTAGTTTGTTACCTCCGTTGCTAGACAGATTTTGTTCGATTGTTTACCCGGTGTCATCTGGGAATTTGTGTGTGCGTATTTAGAAAAATCAACTATTATTCTTTAATTTATTCATTTTTTGTAGAAATCGAGGAGGAAACCATTTTGATTCAAGGAATATTACATTGCCAAACCCTCCCCTTGGCTAGTTTTTGCACCTTGCTGTTGGTGGGCGGGCTTAATTTCATGCTAGTGGAGTGTTGGAGACGGTGGGTTTATGGTCGGCGTTGCTGGCTCATGCCGCGATAGAATGGCGTCATGGGCAGGCAATGGGGATTACTAAGCTTCCCCTCTCTGATAAACCACTGCATGAGAGAACCAAAGATCTAGTCTAGCAGTGATAGTATCACACTTGTTACTCCTTTAATTGAGAGCCGCGTCGTAGTACGCTTACGTATAGTCACTGACGTTGGGTGTGATACTGGCGGGTTTTGCCGCAAATCACTCTTATTTTATTTATTTTTACGCAGATAGATTCATTTGGGTTTGCAAGGGAATTATACTATTGAAATATTTCAGAAAGTGCCCAACAGTGCTCCTTCTATTTGCATGACAAGCTTTCATTGTTGTTTTCATTGAATTATTACTCAGGAAACAATGTTAAACATCATTTTTGTACATGGTATTGTAACTAATCTTATATGTGCTTCATTTTGATTTGGGATAAATGTTTGAACTATGGCTCGGGATTTCCACTGTTGCGTGCTTCTATTGTGATATATCCATAAGTAATTTTGTGGGACGACATAGTGGAAACGTGTGAGCGTAGTTGGAGCATATACCCTATATAATTTAAAATCAGCTAGGAAATTAACTTCAAAATGAAGCATTTTAGTCACATGAAGGTGTTACCTGGGTCGAACTAAGATATAATAAATAGGTATAGGTCAAAATCAAAAGTACTTGAAACACGTTTAATTTTAGATTACAAGCACAAGTGCAGGTACTTAATAAAGCATGGGTTATGATTGATTAGGTGACGTAGAGCTTTTAATAATTTATTAAATTAAACTAATGAGATATCATAATCATCAAATGAACTTAAATAATAAACTTCAGAAAGTCTAGTGACATTAAGTAGATTAACAAAAGAATTAGGATGCGGGGGGTCCGCTTAGGGAGGCAACTAACCTTTATAGTTGTAGAATAAATCTTCTTATTTAGTATTGAACTTTAAAAAAAGAAAACGCAGGCAGACCAATAGCATTTAGCAGATTAACAAGGAAAGGAATAGTTTAGGAAAAAAAGTAAAAGTAGAGTTATGTGACAGTTATTAGCTTTTAAACTTTTGGAGGTATTGTATTCCCCTGAGTTTGTTGTACTCGATTACTATATAATTCTCTCAATACGCGAAATCTCTTATATATGCGATTAAAGCATTTGAGTTAACTTATTTTTTAGTGTTCAAGTACTTACATTTGTAAACAGCAATCAATGTTAATCTATGAACTAAACCATACGTAAAATCGATCTTTCCTTATGTGGTATTGATGCATGTTTAACTTTTCGCGGCTGTCGGAATCAACACGCCTACGTCTACGGAGCTTACGCAGAAGTGATTCGCAATGCGGTAGAGCTCACCAAAAGTTTTTTTTTTGAGCTTCTGTAGTATAGAATTTGTGTTCGGTACGGTCGCGAAATCTTGAAATAATTGATACGTGCGGTAAAATAACTAAATTGAAACAAAGCTCAACAGTAAAATAAGTAGAATATCTAGGGAGGAAACCAAAATTAATCAACTTTCCAACATAGGCTATCACATTTAATTTGGTGGCACTCTTTAAATGATAATATAAGCATTTTTTTTTCTCGCTTCGGTGGTCTCGCACGGCTTTCGGAATTCGCGTGGTTTTCGTAACTAACATAATTTAGATATTTCGTTCGAAACGGATTTACTTATTCAATCGGTTTGCTACGCGGATGTATCTACGCGCACACGTCACAGCATTTTTTCTATAACTATCTTGAAACAATACATACGGAATCCAGTGTTCAAGCGGCCAACATAGGCTAGTCCTTCTGCTGTATTGTCAAAGATAGAAGCAAAATTTATTCAAATGGGTCAAGTCTTGAAAATTAAGCTGTCACGCAGCTCCAGCTTGATACCCAATAAAAAAAAGGAACATTACATTGCCAAACCGATTAAATTCCCTGAGCAAATGTTTGTATCGCAAAACCATGTCTCCATAAAGATGGATTTTTCGTCCATTAGGTTCTTGACGATAACTTCAGGCTTTTACGCTGATTGAAGCTGAATAAGCACTTGTGAAAGCTTTTTGCACCATCCGCAAAGCCACATCTTCTAGATTGCCGTCGAATGAGAAGAGAATCACATTTCCTCGGATTTGGAACCTTCGATGCTCTCCTGCTTATGGCTTATTAGGGTAGAGAGGTACTTCGGCCTAATCGCCCATTTTGGGTCTATTTAGCAGAAAACATCAAATCAAACCATGATTACGGCGTTAACAAGTCAATTATGCGTTTGGTACGATACTTTTGTTCCAAATCTACCGAACGAAGTCAATAAGAAAGTGTGATATGAATGTTTGCACCCATTATTCTCAAAAAATAAAAGTGTGAATTCAATTGCGTTTGAATGGCGTTTCAATGCGTTAGGTCGAGTTTAGAATCCGAAGGCCGAGTTTGGGGTCAAGAAGCAGTGTTAGATTTTTAACAATGGGGCTTATTACGGATGTCACTTCACGGTGAAAACTTGTCACTTGTCGTCACGGTGAAGTGATTCCCATTTGATTTGTACGGCAATCACGGCTCTTATTATGAGTATCACTTCCTTATCACCGTGTAGTGACACCCGTAATAAGGATAAATATCTCAACAATGTGTTACTCTTTTTCAAATCTTACGATACGTAAGGAAAGTGCAATAAATTTGGAAGGCATCTGCAGTGAGAACCTTCCATTTTGAAAAACATCGTTCTAAAAATAGAGGTAAAGGGCGGGTTGTGCTTACTAGACCCAAAATAAGATCTAAGCCGTATTAAGGCTGGACATAATCAAACCAACATATTCGCTCCGTGTTAATCTCGGAACCGTTCTCTAATTGATTATATCATTCATCAGAAACGGCTATGTGTTAAAACTTTAATTTGGACTGTTTGGGGAATGGTTTGAAATAAATTTAGGATTATTTTACATGAAATTGGTACAAATAAGTAACGTTTTTACTTACTGGAAAAAGTGAGAAATTCATGTTGATTTCACATAAAGCCTTCGGTTGCTATCATAACTCATATTTACCAATGTAAATTTATCAAAACGCGGTACGATACGACCACCAGTGGCAATTGCAATTAGTCCAACTTCGAGCCCACCAGCACAACGAATTGCTGGTAGTTATGCTTCAATGTCCTCTGGCAAATAACCAGCGTAGTCCCAGCATCCTTGGCCTGCTTAAAGTCAAGAATTTCATAATCATGCAGCTTGTGATAGTTCTTAGCCGAATTGACATTCAACATACGCTTTTTATTTTGGCAGTTCAGTTTGAAATCTAGTTAAATAATTCAAAAGTTTTATATCGTAGGGGAATTTACGTATTCTCGTCAATCTAAGCAGCATCCGGACTTCTATTAGCAATTTCTCAGCGTCACATATATATATAATGGGTTTGTTTATTGACATTTATCTGCTGGTTGCTGTTCTATCAATTCCAATCGACAGAATTGATCAAAACGGGTTGAACACGTTTTTACAACGCTCCAAACGTCTCAGGTGAGTGTGACTATTGTCGGCAGTCTCTTTTTCTTCGGCACCATTTCCATTTGAACTGCGTGTTAACCAGCTGTTCTATTATCGGCAACTCGAAATCAGCCATATTTTGTAGTGTGTATATTTCATTTAAAGAAAAATCTGGCATAACAGGATTGCTCAGTCGTAAAAATGTAATAAGATTGAAGCTGAAAGGGTAAGGAATCGGTTGAATACATTCAGTGAAGAGTTTTGATGGGAAAATACAGTGAAATTATGTTTCAATTTAGGTTGCCGAAAACAGTCAATGGGTGCCGAAGCCATAATTTACCCTACATAAATAATTCAGCCAGTTCGAAATCATAAATAATTCGCTATCCCTGCTCCAACTGGTTCGCTGAAAGTAAAATGTTTTTGATGAACTATTTCATAGCTAGAATTAAAATACTTACTTATAAACATAATCACACTACTTCATTTAATTTAAAACATATTGAAACTAGTATTAATATGCTTTAATACGTGATTAAAAGTAATACATTGACGGAATATACAACAATAAACAACTACATTAGTAAGCGGTCACTACGATTAAATCTTATCTTAAGAATTGTTACCGTTGCGACGTAATATCCCAACTTGCTTGCCGAATAAAAAACTATTCGTATTAAAATTTCAATTATTAATTGTTAAATGTCTAATTTTTATGTGTATATGTCTAAAAATAAATATGATAGTTAATATAAACTTCTTGTTAGGAATATACAAGTTACCTGCACACTCTACAAGTTAAAATGTTATATATATACATGCATAATAAAAGCAAGAACAAAGTTTGTTAAAATATACATTTAGTACACACAACAACACGTTAAAATTGCTGCAGGGGACGGTTATTGGATTGTCGCGGGTGGATATAGGACGAATAAAAAGGAAGGAACAGAAAAAGGAGAAGAAGAAATGAAGGGCTAGCTACTGGGACTGGAGCAACAATCGAGGCTTTTTCCAAAGTACCACGGAAGTGAACAGATCATCGTGCAAAATTAAGGAGACGAAACTAGAACCTCGTGAGCGATTGTGGCCGTTTTTCCCCAGACACCCACGGAACTAAAGGGGTTAGTCTGTACCGCGCGTATCCTGAAGTTTATCGGCTTGTGTTTTGTCGCCAATCAGGTTGCGAAGACCCACGCTAGCTCCCAGTGTTACTCCCTTGTGGACCAAATCTCGGCAATCCAAGCCGGCCCTCGAGTTTTGAGGTTAAACCGACGACGCTCATCCCGACATCGCGTGCTGTTTCCCTGTGTGAGCCACGCCCGACGGTAACCCTGGCCGTAGCCCGAACCACGGTCAATCACACGGACTGGTTCCCTGAGCGCACCCAACCAGACGACGGCGCCCAGTATCATCACGGTCCCCCCCGACCACTCGCCCGCGACCACGTGTCCCCTCAGCAGCCGGCCGGCCAACCATTACACACCCAACCCACTGTAAGTGTTAGTTAAGAAATAAAAAGGATTAAAGTGAATTTGTATGTCGTTTAATCTATGAAAGATTGGACTCTTGGATAGCGATTCCATGACAAAAGCCGACCCTGAGAGTGAGAGGCCTCAAGCTCGAGCTAGCCAGTAAAAAGAGGCGGATGTAGCCCACCCCAAACGACCTCCGTGGCTAGACCAGAGGTTAGGGGAACCTTTAGACTAGCCCTTCTGGCTAGGCAGTAACAGAATACTTATCAGATACTTCGAAATACTTAATTGATACTAGAGCTATAGTTTAGAGTGGGATGTCCCTAGTTTCAAACCCTGTTCTACCTAGGATCAAAGGTTTACCAAAGCATGATGATAGTGGTTTACCAGCCATTGTAGCACGGAAACTAACTCCGACAGCAGTGCGCTCTTTTCTCTGTTTGTCATGATCAAGCCCAATAACTTCTAATTGTCCTCAACATGTCGCTGCCCTAATAAAATTGTTATGGTTATTTTGCTTAACGACGTGTTCCATGTATCATTTATGGAATAGTTCTATGATTTGGGTAATCATTTGTTTATGGTATTTTTTATTAGGGTGTATGAAGGGCCAACAAGGGATTGGGAGGATCGATAGGCAAAGTCGCCTATACGCATCTACCGGACAGTAAAGAATCTGCTTCCAGCAAAATGATCGCACAATTGGTCAAAAAGACGAGCTCCCAAATAGGAAGATGCCACAATGAGTGGGGAGAAAAGGCCGCCCTTTATCCACAAAATGTTATCGACTCTCCTCGTCCAAATCGCTTCAATCGGGTGCCCTGATGGTTATTTGTTATTTGGTGCATAATGAATGTTGTATGAGCATCAAAGGTTTACCAAAGATTCACAAACCAGGAAACGAAATGAGGGAGATTATCTCGACTGAAAGATCCCCCACTCATAAGCTTGCCAAATAACTAATAAAGGAATTTCAAAATACTCCTAACCTCCCTCTGCCACTCGCTCAGTTAACAGCACACAGGAATTCTTATGAGGCCGCTACAAAGAGGATAATACCAAGCCCAACAACATTAAATGGCCGCTTTTTACCACATGATTCACAGGATTCAATCTCTTCTTGTCGCTAGACTGAATGGGTATCAAGAAAAATCAATTCATTTTAGGCGTACTTTGACAACTCTTACACCAGTAACTGAGAGTTCAAAACGGGTATTAACTTCCCGTTTTGAACTGAGAGTTCAAAACGGGTAGCGGTGATTTTCGACAAAAATTTGATTTCGATGTTAAGAAGTTTTGGTCTAGATTTAGTATTCAGCAGCAGGACAAACCAGCTGAAATCATTGTTAGGATTAACAAAAGATTCAATAAATGTCGTAGGAAAAACCGGTGTCTACTAAATGTCTTGTCCAGATTGTAATGATATCTACATTGGTCAGACGAAAAGGACTTTGGAAACAAGGTTTAAGGAACACATCGCAGAGGTGAAGAAGGTTTACAAAGAGATGGATAAAGGACTTCAATTATGAATTTAAATGTAAGGTTGCAGAACATATCTCTACAAAGGGGCACAATTTGACAAAGGATAATATTAATATCCTGCAGAGTGTATCTTCGCCTTGGAAACTAGACGTAACCTAAAGTTTAGAAATATTTAAACATAATCCATCAACATTGCTTAACCGTCCATCTTGTTTTCCGTACTGAGTACCAATGCTACCGACGCCAGGAAGGCAGCGCCCATACCTGGACCTTACCTATCGATCCGTCAAACTCATGGACCGGGGACCAACGGGTTTACTTCCCTTCCGAAGGAAGGCAAAGTTAGAGATTTTATACCTCAGAAAATCCCGACGGTGCCGACTGGGAGTGAGTGGCAGTCACGCTTACCACTACATCACCGGCGCCGCTGTTCTTCTATAAAGTTGTTGCTACAATTTTGTCCAAATTACCAACCCTCTATCTCGACATTGTAAAACAAATCAATTTAGCATTTCACTTTTAGGAGGATTAATCTCAAAACTCATATCTTCAAAAGATGAAGCATGAACTTTGCTGAAGACGTCATCAGTCTAAATCCACGTTTTCATGGTGCTATAAAATAGACTTTTAATCCACTGTGCATCGTTAGAATCATCGACTTTATCGACTAAACGTTCTCAACTGACAGTATTTACTATCGATTGGAGCTTTCCGTGTTGTACATACCTGCATAAGTTTGATATCATTCGAGTGATTCACAAACAACAAGGTTTCGATGATTTGCAAACATGACACGATCGTAAATATTTACTCACATATTCCACCCAGGGGTGACCTGTGCAGTTGCATAGTTTACAATACATTTAGTACATGTGCCCCGGGAGGCATCGCAAGCTTGTGCTTCAATCTGATTGCAAACAAACTGGGAGCAGATGTTATTTAAGCTTCATTTACAACAACGGGCTGATGTAATTGGTGGGTAATAAGATTACGAATGGAGTTACGTATTACAGTAAATTCTCTATAACTTGAACTTCAACGGTGTACTGTGTTGATCAACATATCGAGATAGGAATTTCAAGATTAACAATTGAAATCTTAAAACTATAAAAACTGAAACTAAATCTTATCTAAGTATAAAGGGAATTAATCGTTGCTATTGAGGATTGCAACGATTTTTGCCTGAAATTGTTAATTATTTTGTTGGACATTTGTTCTAAAGTCTCAACATTCGAAATTCTATGTACCTCTGTAGTACTGTACCAGGGAGGCAACTTCAAAATCATTTTCAGAAGTTTGTTCTTGAATGGCTTGAATGCCCTCAATGTGATCTTTAAAAGTTAATTTTTGATCAAGTACTAATCCAAGATATTTCACTTGGTTTGACCAGGAAATTGGAACTCCGTTCATAGTGACTATGTGACTACTACTAGGTTTCAAAAAGGAAGCTCTAGGCTTGTGTGGAAATATTATAAGTTGAGTTTTGGAAGCGTTGGGAGAAATCTCCCATTTTTGTAAATAAGAAGAGAAAATATCTAAACTTTTCTGCAGTCTGCTACAAATAACTCGAAGACTTCTTCCTTTAGCGGAAATGCCTGTGTCATCAGCGAACAAAGATTTGTGGCAACCCTGAGGCAAATCAGGGAGGTCCGAAGTGAAAATTTTATACAATATAGGCCCAAGAATGCTACCCTGAGGAACTCCTGCTCTAACAGGTAGTCGATTAGATTTGGTATTTTGATAATTTGCCTGCAGAGTTCTGTCAGTTAAATAATTTTGAACTAATTTCATAATATAGAGTGGAAACCAGACCAATCAAACCAAATTTATGTCAAACACTGTCGAATGCTTTTTCTATGTCTAGAAGAGCAACTCCAGTTGAATGGCTTTCAGATTTGTTTGAACGAATTAAATTGGTAACTCTTAAGAGTTGATGAGTAGTTGAATGCCCATGGCGAAATCCAAACTGCTCATCTGCAAAAATTGAGTTCGTATTGATGTGAAACATCATTCTATTTAAAGTTATCTTTTCAAAAAGTTTACTTATTGGACGGTAGCTAGAAGCTTCAGCCGGATTTTTATCCGGCTTCAAAATTGGAACAACTTTTGTATTTTACCATTTATCAGGAAAGTATGCCACATGGAAACATCGGTTAAATAATTTTACCAAGAAAGACAAGGTACTTTCTGGGAGTTTTTTGATGAGGATTTAGAAAATTCCATCATCATCTGGAGCTTTCATATTATGAAACTTTTTAGTTATAGATCTTACTTCAGTCCCCCAGGAATCATCAAAAATATTATCCCGAGAGAAAATATTCAGAAAATCCCGAAAAACCTGATTCTCAATAGCACTAGTAAGACCCAAACTGAAATTATGGGAACTCTCGAATTGCTTAGCAAGTTTCTGAGCTTTTCCAAATTTGTGATCAAAATTTTACCACCTTCTTTAAGCGCTGGAATAGGCTTTTGAGGTTTTTTTCAAAATGTTTGTGAGTTTTCAAAAGGGTTTGGAACTCGGGTCTAATTTAGAAACATTATTTTCAAAAGTTTTGTTCCTCAGGGCAGAGAATCGCCTTTTAATTTGTTTTTGCAAATCCCGCCAGATAACTTTCATGGCAGGATCGCGTGTTCTTTGAAATTGTCTCCTACGGACATTTTTAAGACGGATCAAGAGCTGAAGATCGTCGTTTATTATAATTGAATCGAATTTAACCTCGCATTTTGGTACTGAGGCAGCTCTTGCTTCAACTATAGAAGTAGTCAGAGAATCAAGAGCATAATTAATTTCATCTTTGGTTTGCAAAGGAATGTTTGGATCGAAGCTATATTCCATAATGTTCGATATTGCTTCCAATCAGCTCTTTGGTAATTGAAAGTAGAACTGTTGGGATTACAAATTATTTCTTGGGATATTTCAAAAGTTACTGGAAGGTGATCAGAACCGAAGTCAGCATGGGTAACCAATTGGTTACAAAGTTGACATGAATCAGTTAAGACCAAATCAATAGTGGAGGGATTTCTTGCAGAAGAAAAGCATGTTGGACTGTTTGGATATTGAATAGTGTAATAACCTGCAGAACAATCATCAAACAGAATATTACCATTGGAATTGCTTTGAGCATTATTCCATGAGCGGTGTTTTGCATTAAAATCACCAATAATGAAGAATTTAGACCTATGACGGGTAAGTTTCTGGAGGTCACCCTTGAGAAAATTCTTTTGCTGGCCTACGCATTGGAATGGCAAATAGGCAGCTATAAACGTTTTTGTTTCAACAGAAACTCCCAAAGTTTCAAAAACTTTGGTTTCAAATGAAGAAATAATTTTATGTTTTATTCGTCTATGAACAATGATGGCAACGCCACCACAGGGTCCATCAAGACGATCATTTCTATAAATTAAATAATTTGAGTCCTTCTTAACCTTATGGTCAGGTTTAAGGAACGTTTCAGTTATAACGGCAATATGCACGTTATGAACTCTCAAAAAGTTAAATAGCTCGTCTTCATTATCTTTAAGAGATCGAGCATTCCAATTTAAAATATTTAATGATTTAAAATCCATTACTGAAGTTCAAAGTCATGAGAATATTGTTCGCAAATTTTGCTCCACTTTGAATAGCATCAAACATGGAGTTAGATTTAAGCATATCAGAAATCATATCAATTAATGATTTCTGTAAAAATTCCATTTTAGGGGCAGTAATGCTTCCTAAGTAAAATTTTTCAAAATTTCCGTTCGAACTACGTTGGTTAGTATTTTGATTTCCACCCGTTGCAATAGCAACATAGGTAGCTCCATGAACTCGCTGAACATTGTTAGCAGCGAGGGGGGTAAGTATAGATGAAAAATTTGAAGCAGGGGTGATATTTGTACCTACGGGTACGAATGTAGAATTTGTTCCTCGCTGACCGTTGTTAACAGCAGAGGAATTTGTACCTGGTCGGAAACTTGGAGTGTTTCCTACCTGTCGCTTAGAACGAGATTGTAGAATCGCTTTGCGAGTCTTACATTCCCAAAAATTGGATTTGTGGTTTTCACCACAATTTGAACATTTGAATTTCTTAGGATCTTCCTTCACAGGACACTCGTCCTTTGCGTGAGAGGAATCACCACAATTCATGCATTTAGCTGGCATGTAGCATTTTTTTTGTTCCGTGACCCGGCACTGGGTGAGGTTTTGGAAATATCCTCCAGTCTTCCTGAAGTATTCCCACAACACTCGGACATGGAGCATAAGGCTAGCTTTTTCTAAGGCCTTAAGATTGTTTAGTTCACTAGAACTTAATAAAAATCATTAGAAATCCCGTTGCGCGAATCGCCAGGACGGGATTTCATTTTCATTTTGATTACTTGGAGTGGCACAACTCCAAGTAATGTTGCTAGTTCATCTTTGATCTAATCCAGGGATTCACCACTGGGCATTCCTTTCACGACAACCCTGAATACACGTTCAGTTTTGGTGTCGTATGTAAAAAAAATTGTGCTGCTTCTCAGTAAGATACTTGAGAAGACATTTAAATCCGTCCAAGGTTTCAGCCAATACATTCACCCCGACGTCCAATTTGTAGTGAAAACTTAACACACGAAGTTCAAAAGTTCCATGCGAAGAGCATGGAAATCGGAAGTGGTTATCACTATAGGGGGAATCTTTTCCTTCTTGGCATTAAGCCGGGAAAGTTTACTAGAACTTTTTCACTCTCATCATCCGCGAGCAAATCAAATTGATTACTCAAATTAATTTCATCAGAAGGGGGGTCAAGAGTTTGCCCCTTTCTTTTGCGTTTAGGCGCCATGGCGGCAGTAAATTTTTATCCAAATCGACTTCCAAGCAGATTACTATAAGAATCTGAAGGATCGACGAGGAATTTTCCAATTCGATATCCAAGAAGGATTACCTCGGGTAGGGTCCAAACAAGGATCGAAGAGGAATAAGAGTCAAACAAGGTTGAAAATTTTACAGGTATATTGAGCACTGAAAACTGCTGTTTAAATTCGTTGTTGCTTTAGGTAGTGGTAACACTTCCTTCAGCAAAAAGCAAATAGATCCGCACGGCAAATGAGTACGATGCGGATTCAATATAATCTTCAGATGGTTTGTGCACAGTCAGTTTTAATTAACTGACTTCAAATTTTGGAAGGATGGACCCGATTTGGAACCGCTTAAGCACTGTAGAGCGAAAATTTCAAATTTTGCATCACTCTACATCACTTTCATAATAGTATTTCACTAACAACCGAATTATTGTTAAGTTGTTTGAGCGTCCCGATTCTGGTGTGTCCAGTCCTATTTTACAGTAGCCGCGTTCCTGTCCTCCATTTAGTGGGTCAATCTGCGTGGGTTCGGCGACTAGCATGTTTACTTCCTATTTTTCAGTATTGTTTACTCATTTACTGGTAGTAAATATGCATAAAAGAACGAGCGACGAGCGCGTGCTGGTCCACAGTGACGAATAAATCACTACGAGTGGACATCAGCAGACAGAGGAGGGGTGGTGGTGATACCGTTTTACATTTTTGTTCTTGTCTTTGATACAACAACAAAAGCGCAACGCTAAACACGACAACACCGTATGACATTCGGTCGGAGGAGGTGGCACGGTTGACTGACCATCATCGTTTCGCCGCGTGTGCGCATCCAATTGCAACCCTCTACAATAAATAAATAGAGACACACAGTTCAACAAAACGGGTTTACTCGCAGCGCAAGCAACAAAACAGGTTCCAATTGCAACAGTTTTTTGACCATCAAAATATAGAAAATAAACATTCGAAAGACGCACGAAGAAAACAAAAAAAAACTAAATGCGACCAGTCACGCGTCGTTTTGTTGATTGTATCTTCGAATCGAATCGAAGCATGCTTGGCCCAACTACAGTATCAAGGAAGGCAAGCAAGAGATAGAAGAGTAAACGCTTGAAACAAACGCTGCCTACTCCAACTTACTATATGATTGACGATCGGTGATAGAGATAGTTTCAACCGCGTAATTTATTGATTTACTACATGCAAGTTATTCGGGTATTTAGTCACCTGAACGTAATCTGTGTTGGAGTAGCTCACGTACTTTCACACGCATGTGTAGGTACAATGAATCAATATTCAAAAAGAATTAACCAGGATGTCAGAACTTACCAACTGTTCGATTCGTATGAATTCACCGTTGCCTAGTAGGATAACTGACGCCACCAGCCAGTGCAGAGATTTGTCATTGTCATTGAAAGATTTCACGCGACATTGACAACATCATTTTTGACATTGTCACTGGAAGAATTGACCTTAACATAAACCTGTGTCACCTGCTTACAAGCATTATTTTTATCCTTAGACGTTAGTTTAATTCACATCAAAATTTATCTAATAACATTTGACATGATATCCCTTGAAGATCATTTTTAGCTCGAGTGAGTGACGAAAACGGTTTTGTCAATATCGCCGTGTATGGTCGAGACGAGATTTTGCAGCACTGCCACCAACTCTCACGGCTACGTTTTCTTTCTTTCTTTATTTTCTATTTTTCCTTCTTACTTTGCAATCATCGATTTGCAGTGGCAGCAGCAGCAATTGTCGAAAACAAACCGTGACGACCGATTGGAAGTTTCCGGTGTTTTCTTGGGGCCTATACGTCGTCTCAACGATGTGTTTGTGGGCAGTTGTTGACTACTTTACTTGGGAAATATTTATAGATTCAATTGGGATAATTTTCCACACACATACACACCGCCGCCCGGACGGGGATTAGCAAAGACCGCAGGCGATGGTATTGTTTCGTGTATGTTATCCTTCATAATCAAATAGCTGGGATCAGAGTTAGTAATAACCATTAAAGTCCAATGCACAATAATGGTTTTAAAGACCTATTTAGGAGGAGAAGAATGTATTCGACTGAACCATTAGGTTTAGGAAAATGATGTCTTCCAGAAAGTTTGTTTTTTTATTTAGTTCCTTTATTTGGAGGGCTCAATCGTGTTAGCTTTGCGGAGTCGAACATTCATTGTTCATTGTTTGTAACAAAATTAATTTATTTCTATGCCTAGTAGGAATTGAGCCGAATACTCACGGCTTACCCGAGGCTAGAGGGGTACATTGTCGAAGGATAGGATCAGGGGTGGAGTTTCGTTGTCTCGTCAGAGCGTTGTCGCCAGTATGAACGGTAGTGCGGTTCTAGATTCAACGACGACGATGAGACTCATCGAGACGGGGGGACAAGACAAACAAAAACTAATAAAGAGGGACAAAAGTCAAAGGAATTAAATTCTTATACTAGACATTCGCAGAAACACTTATTACAGTATTCCAGAATAGATCTTACATATGTAGTGTACAGTAATTTTATAGTGTATGGGTCCTGAAAATGGTAACTGAACCTCTAAATGAAGCCCAGCATGCAATTTGATTTGCTTGTGGTAGTGTTACTTGATACTTGATACTTGATGGGCTACGAATCGCCAGGTTGATTCAACGCCGAACGAAGTACTCTTCTCTATTGGACTCGGTCCTGAGCCAATCGCTTCCAGTCGCCATGAACGTTTAGCGACCTGATGTCCTCCTCAACTGCAAATAGCCAACGTGTCCGAGGTCTACCCCGGAGTCGACGACCTCTACCGGGTTCTCTGCTGAATATAATATTTGCTTGTCGTTCTTCCGGCATCCGCACTACATGCCCAGCCCACCGTAGTCTGCCGTGTTTTATAAGCTTCACTATATCCGTACCGTTATACACTTGGTACAACTCGTGATTCATGCGACGCTGCCAGATGCCATTCTCCTGTTTACCGCCGAGTATTGTTCGCAGCACCTTACGCTCGAAGACACCAAATGCTCTCCGGTCAGACTCTTTTAACGTCCACGATTCGTGGCCGTAGAGGGCTACCGGAAGTATCAGCGTCTTATACAGAGCGAATTTCGTTTTCGTTTGCAGGCTACGGGACTTCAGCTGGCTACGTAATCCGTAAAAGGCCCTGTTTGCAGCTGCAATACGTCTCTTCACCTCGCGGGTAACATCATTATCGCATGTCACTAGTGTTCCAAGATACACAAATTCTTCCACTACCTCAAATTGTTCACCATATAACAACACTACACTACCAACACCACTATTGCTCCCACGCTGTCTACCGGCTACCATGTACTTCGTTTTGGTAGAACTTATCGTGAGCCCAATCCTCGCCGTCTCCCTCTTAAAAGGCACAAACGCCTCTTCCACTGCTCTACGTTCAATTCCGATGTCGTCCGCAAAGGCAAGGAGCATGTACGATCGTGTGATGATGGTACCGTTCCTCTGCACACCAGCTCTCCTAATCGCTCCTTCAAGAGCAATGTTGAACAGTAAGTTTGAAAGTGCATCACCCTGCTTCAATCCATCTAAGGTCACGAACGAGGTCGAAATCTCATCTGCAACCCTTACACTTGATTTCGATCCATCTAGCGTTGCGCGAATCAGTCTAATTAGTTTCGCCGGAAAACCATGTTCTAGCATAATCTGCCAAAGCTCATTTCTCTTCACTGAATCGTATGCTGCTTTGAAATCAATAAACAGATGGTGAGTCTGCAAGTTGTACTCCCGGAATTTAACAAGGATTTGACGCAGGGTAAACATTTGATCCGTCGTTGATCGGCCCTCACGAAAACCAGCCTGGTATTCACCAACGAAGGACTCCTCAAGCGGTCTCAATCTGTTAAACAGAACGCGTGACAGTATTTTGTACGCCGAATTCAGAAGAGTTATTCCTCGATAATTGGCGCACTCGAGTCTGTGCCCTTTTTTGAATAATGGGCAAATGAGGCCATCCAACCAGCTAGCAGGCAGTTCTTCGCCCTCCCATATCTTCGTTAGAATACGGTGGATTGCTTGATGCAGCTGCTCACTTCCGTGTTTGAAAAGTTCGGCCGAGAGCTCGTCCTTCCCAGCAGCCTTATTGCTTTTCAGCTCACGTATTGCCTTTTTAACCTCGTCTAGTGTTGGAGGCTCCACAGCTTGATCGTCGTCTGCGATGTTTACTCTGTTCCTCGATACTCCCTCACTCTCTCCATTCAACAATGTCTCAAAATGTTCTTTCCACCTGGCAGCCACCATTGTTTTATCTGTCAGCAAATTCCCCTCAAGGTCATTGCACATGGCGGGAGATGGCGCTGTTTTACTCCGCACACCATTGACAGTCGCGTAGAACCTTCGCATATCGTTCTGTTCCATACTTTCTTGCGCCTCAGCAATCACGCGTTCTTCGTATTGCCTTTTCTTTCTGCGGTGGGTTCGTTTCTCAGCTGCCCTTGCTACCTTGTACCGCTCTCTGTTCAGCCGGGTACCAGACACTAACATCCGGCTTCTGGCAACGTTCTTCTCATCCGTCAACCTCTGGCACTCCTCATCAAACCAGCCATTACGTGGTCGTCTTTGAGCTGTACCTATCACTTCTTGTGCTGTTGTGTTCACCGCTCCGTGGATTGTGTTTCACAGATTGTTGAGGTCCTCGTTCACGTTGATTTCGCTAATCCGCTCATCAAGCTTCTGGCGGTACTCTGCAGCAACACCTTCTACTGACAAGCGATGGATATTGAAACGCATCGATCTCCGGTTCGTTGAATTCGTAACGGTCGATAGACGCGCCCGAATTTTGCAGACAACAAGATAATGATCTGAGTCAATGTTAGGCCCCCTAAAAGTCCTTACATCAATGACATCTGAGAAGTGCCGGCCATCCACCAACATGTGATCGATCTGGGTGCAAGTTTCGCCATTTGGGTGTCTCCAGGTGTGCTTTCGGATATTCTTGCGTGCAAAGTAGGTGCTACTGATGGCCATACCTCTAGCAGCGGCGAAGTTTTTCAGTTTCAGGCCGTTATCATTGGTTACTGTATGTAGGCTATCTGTACCAATGATTGGACGAAAGAAATCTTCCCTCCCGACCTGCGCATTTGCATCTCCGATTACAATCTTCACGTCGTGTTTTGGGCACTCATCATAAGTTTTATCGAGACTGTCATAAAACGCGTCCTTCACGTCATCGGATTTATCGTTGGTTGGCGCATAGATGTTGATCAGGCTGAAGAATTTGCCCCGAATCCTTAATACACAGATGCGGTCGCTTACCGGTCTCCACCGCATAACACGCTTCATCTGCTTCCCGATCACTATGAACCCTACTCCATGTTCTGCCCTATCGCCACCGCTGTGATAGATATGATACTTGAAGGAAGTGTTGGCGATGGGATCCACCGCCCGGAATTCACGTTCTCCGGATCTAGGCCACCGTACTTCCTGAATAGCAGCTACGCTCACATTCACTTTTTGCAGTTCACGAGCCAAAAGGCCCGCTCGTCCAGGTTCATTTAAGGTTCTGACATTCCAAGTACCGAGTTTCCATTCATTGTCCTTATTTCGTTGCCGGGTCGGTTGCCGAAAATTCCGTTCGTTGTTTTCTCTTTCTTCGTTTTTCTGAGTAATGTTGGGGGTTTCAGTATGCTACCTTACCGGGGTCGCGATACCTACACCATGTTGGTGGGGCTGCCACCTTAGGTGTAGCTGACGTGATACAGCATTTCTTATTCAGCCGCTCGCTCCGAGACAGACGCTGTTTGAGCCGCACCTCCATGGTGAAAAGACGCTCGAGGGTCGCACCTCCTCACTTTGCTATCACCACGATCCGGATCCATGTTTTTATCGTGGTGACATTGCCCAGGCTACGCTACCAGCATCTTTTGCTGGCGGTCTTTGTCATCGGCTGACCCGTGGAAGCGTGAGGTAGGAACTTGTGAGGACCAGAGCTGTTGGGACAACACTCCTTCCAATTTGTCGACTCACCATTTGTAGCACCATTTGTGGTAGTGTTATAATGCTCTACAAATGTAAGTTTGGTGTCCAGTATTACGCCTAGTCCCTTACAACTTTGCATTTGTCTACTATTTCGTTTCCTAAATGTACACAGCAAAAAAATAATTTTGATATCACGTCAAAGTGGATGCACTACAATCATGTCGAAAATATGGTGTAATATTACTTGCTAAAAAGGACAAAATTATCATTAATACAATGCATGAACTGACATTACGCTGCTTTCACTGCATTTGTTTATTTATGTGGTCATAAAAATTACATGAAATTTTCGACATGATTGTAGTGCATCCACTTTGATGTGATATCAAAATTATTTTTTTGCTGTGTATGTTTATGCAATTTTTCTACTAAATGTTATTGCGTTACATTTGTTTACGTTGCGTTGTAGTAGACCTTTGCTACACCAGGTGTAGAATAGATTTATTTCATTCTGGAATATTTTTGCGTCGGAGGCATTTCTTATTTCTATGAAGAGCTTCATGTCGTCTGCATACACAAGTACTTTAATGTTCTTAAGTATGAAGGGAATGTCATTTACTTACAAAATAAAAAGAAGTGGGCCCAAATAAGATCCCTGGGGGACCCCAGAGGTGACTAGATTTGGTTCTGAAAGTTTATTTTGAAAGAGTACAATTTGTTTACGGTTTGTTAAGTAGGACTGGAGTCAGTTCAAAAGTTCGGCTTCCATTCCTACTTTCTGCAGCTTGAAACTCCAGAAGATTAGAAGCAGTGGAGCGGCCGTTGAAGAAGCCATGCTATTGGCTTGTTATTTGGTTTTTTACTTTTCGATAAATGTTGTCGCTTATGATACAGGGGTTACTCAAAATAACTAGGATAGGCAAATTTTTGGTTACCTTTGGAGTGTTGTAACTTCGTCAAATATGATCCGATTTTAAATCTTCCAAGAGCATTTGACTGGAAAACTAATATTGTTCTACGAAGTAGCTACGAAAATAAACCAGGTCACTGGATACCGGAGATATTCCGGGTTTCCGGAGGGCTTGTCTAACTTGTTAAATTTTTGGTGAAATTTTATATATGATGCTGGTTAAATATACTATATATAGACCACATTGGCCGCTCTTGGAAGCACGGAATACCCCCGAGGGATCCGGTAGCAGGGGTCAATTACGTTTTTACACCGAAACATGCCGTGCGACAGCTTTTTCTGCAAGCTTTTTCATGAATAGGCTTTTGATAGACTTTAAATGGATTAGTGACCACATTGGCCGCTTTCGGGACCTCCGGTATGCCCCGGGGGGAACCTGGAACAGAGGACAATTGCATTTTTACACCAAAACATGCCGTGCGACAGCTCATTCTTCATGGTTTTTCATGAATAGGCATTCATTAAACTTCAAATGGATCAGTGACCACATTGGCAGCTCTCGGAATCACGGGATACCGCCGGGAGAACCTGTAGTAGGGGGCAATTGCGTTTTTAATCAAAAACATGCCGTGCGACAGCTCTTTCTTTAAAGATTTTCATGAATATTCTTTCTATAGACTTAAAGTGAATCATTTACCACATTGGTCGCTCTCGGGACCTCCAGTATGCCCCCGAGGGAACCTGGAGCACAGGACAATTGCATTTTTACACCAAAACGTGCCGTGCGACAGCTCATTCTTCATGGTTTTTCGTGAATGCCTAATTCATTAAACTTCAAATGGATCAGTGACCACATTAGCAGCTCTCGGAAGCACAGGATATCCCCGGGGGGAACCTTTAGTAGGGGGCAATTGAGTTTTTACTCAAAAACATGCCGTGCGATAGCTCTTTCTTCATGGATTTTCATGAATATGCTTTCTATTGAATTAAAGTAATTTTTTAGAATTTCTTTTGGTGTCATTGAAAGAAAAGTGTTTGAATTCTTTTCCTACAGTTTTCCGAGTGAAGTAGTTCTTGTATAAGCGAGACATCTCTTTATATGAAGCTACTTTAAGATAGATAAGCATGTTGTACAATGCAGTAATGTACAACAAAAAACATCATTTTAGAGGATTTGAAATATTGTAACTAACAAATTGGACACAGAACATGCCGTAGCAATTTTTTCTCTTATAGTTTTGATCTTTGGAAATCTACGAAAAATATAAAAGGGTGAGATTTCACTGAAATTTAAAGATCTAAAAATATTTATTGGATAATAGCTATGAAAAATGTACTTTTTTCAAAAATCTCGTCGGGGCGACCTCTAAACAACATTTCCCAGAGTTGCCGCTACACAAAAGTTTGTTTGTAACACCCTTAGCTATCATTTGGAAGGTAAGCCCCCAGATTTCCGGACATAGTGCAATTTTGGGACACCCTATCGTGCATACTTTTACTAGAGTGCTTTAGGTAAAGACGTCAAACACAATTTGGCC
Organism: Ochlerotatus camptorhynchus; assembly: GCF_037179485.1. Taxonomy (NCBI): domain Eukaryota; kingdom Metazoa; phylum Arthropoda; class Insecta; order Diptera; family Culicidae; genus Ochlerotatus; species Ochlerotatus camptorhynchus. The sequence goes on along the minus strand of NW_027040802.1, from coordinate 17,792 downwards.
ATCAAAGCAACATGGAAAGCAATAGTTCCTAGTGAGACTGACATGCGTAGAATTTCCTACTTCATAGTAAATTTCTCGGCATAACCACTGAACCACTGAATACAGTAATGTCCCGATTTTGTCAGCCCCTTGATGAATTTAGGGCTGACAAAAACGGGACACTGACAAAATCGGGACATTTTTTTCGCTTAATTTTTTAAACATAATATCTTTAAATGCTGTTTGATAATGCAAGATTTATGTTTTAGGAATCATTCAATATATACGAGCCCATTTAGGGGGGCGGGGGGAGCTGGAATTTCAAACTTTTCCTGATTCCCTGTATAGCATTATAACGAGTTTCTTCCAGAACCGGGTTCTAGTCTACGAGACGGACATGGGAGAGAAATCAATCCGGATCACGGCGGGTGTGTCACAAGGCTCCATCCTTGGTCCAACACTCTGGAACGCAATGTACAACGGCGTGCTAACGCTGAAGCTGCCCAAAGGAGTCGAGATCGTAGGATTTGCGGACGACGTCGTGTTGGCGGTAGAAGGCGAAACATTGGAAGAGGTGGAAATGCTGGAAACCGAGGCGATCGACACGGTTTCCAACTGGATGCAAGGAGGGAAGCTGCAGATAGCCCACCACAAAACGGAAGTGCTATTGGTCAGTAACTATAAAGCTGTTCAGTGAGCAGAAATTACCGTCGGGGAGAACGCCATAGCATCAAAGCGCGTGCTGAAGTATCTTGGAGTGATACTCGATGACCGACTAAGCTTCAATAGCCACGTCGACTACGCATGTGAGAAGCTAGAATCATACCGAACAACTCTGGACCAAGCAGCAGCAAGAGGCGTCTTCTGGCTAGTGTATCGTCATCGATACTGAGGTATGGAGGTCTAGCCTGGGATGTAGCGCTGAAAATTTAACAGTACGTTCCGCCTCATGGCCATGCGAGTCGTGAGTGCGTACAGAACAATTTCGACGGAAGCAGTATGCGTTATCGCCGGTATGATACCCATCGTCATCACCTTGGCGGAGGACACCGAATGCTATATGCGAAGAGATACCAGAGGAGTACGGACATTGGTGAGAACGGAGTCGATGGCTAAGTGGTAACAGGAGTGGGACGCAGCGGAGAACGGTAGATGGACACACAGGCTAATACCGATTGTTTCGACCTGGGTGAACAGAAAGCATGGAGAAGTCAACTTCCATTTGACGCAGTTCCTCTCTGGTCATGGGTGCTTCAGGAAGTACCTGCATCGCTTTGGACACACAACGTCACCCCTGTGTCCGGAGTGTGGCAACGTGGACGAAACGCCGGAGCACGTGGTTTTCGACTGCCCAAGATTTGAGGCAGTGCGAGTGGAGATGCCGGCCCTTAGCGGATGAGAGGACGTGGAGCGTCGTCAGCAGAGCAGTGACGCAAATTTTGTCGGAGCTGCAGCGAAAATGGAGAGATGATCAGCGAGTTAGAAACGCCGACTAGCTGAGCTAAAGAGATGTGCTTGAGCACAGCCACCCAAAGTGATTTTTGCCACAGCAAAACTGCAGAACCTTTTAAGAAGTTCTGAATCTTCAGAATAGTCCTGACTTTTGGGTAAGTTTAAAGATCTGTCAGGGCAAGTTCCGATGGATTAAATAAAGTTTCATTCAATTCTGTTGAAATTTGAGAACCCGGGAATTTCAGGAAAGTCCAGAGAACTCCAGTGAATAGAAGAAAAAATCAGAAATATGTTGGAAGCTTTACAAGGGCAAAGCGGTTTTCAGGACCGTCCCATTTTTTTCCGGGGGAATTCAGAGTACTTAAGGAAGCTCCGAGAACATCAGAACAGATCAATTAATCTAAACGAAATTGCTGAAATTTTAAAACAGTTCCGAGAAACTCGGGGAATTTCCGAGAACTTGAGAAAAGTACCGAGAGGTTTATGACAATTGTGAGATCATATTAAGGGAAGTTTCGAGAACTTTTAAAAATCAAAAAAAAAATCGAGAAGATCAGAGGACTTCAATGCTGATGTTCCATTAATTTCAAGAATATTGTGAGACCACTTAAAAAGTTCCGAATTCTCCATGAAAGACCGGATACCTTCAAAGAAATAAGAGATTCTCTGGTAGTTTCATTATAATCAAGGAAGTTCCGAGTACTTCGAGGATGATCAGCCCCATAAACTTTATGAAAATTGCAAGAACTTTCAAGGAGTTCCGAGGAATTATGTGATATTTCGAAGTGCATTTTAGGAATGTTCAAGTAACTTCAGGTAACGGCGCCGGTGGTGTAGTGGTAAGCGTGATTACCTCTCACCCCAGTAGGCCTGGGTTCAATCCCAGTCGGCGCCGCCGGGATGTTCTGAGGCATAACATCTCTGATCACGCCTTCCTTCGGATGGGAAGTAAAGCCGTTGGTCCCCGGTTCATGAGTTGATGGGTCGATAGGTAGGGTCCAGGTGTGGGAACTGCCTTCCTGGCACGTCGGTAGCATTGGTGCTCAGCACGGAAAACAAAATCGACGGAAAAAAACAAACCAAAGGAAAAAAAAAAGTAACTTCAGGGGCATTGTTGGGTCTTCCAAGGCCGGTAGCAGGTCACTTTTTAGTGACTTGGTCACTATTTTGAAGCCAGTCACTAAAAAGTCACTTTTTCACTACTAAAATAGAGTGAAATTTAAAAATATCAAAGAACTTCTAACAAAATATACATATCTATTAAAAAAAAAAAAAAAATTTAACCAGGGTGACCAGTGAACCGCAAAACAAATGCCTTCAATTTCGATTAAAAATCGGAGAAAATACACCTCGTTCCCAGAAAATAAATTGAAAACGTTGGAAATATTCCAAAGGTATTTGTATGTGATAGATTTTCAAAAGTCTTTCAAGGATGATTAAGAACTTTAAAAAATTCAAAGTAAATTTTAAGAGACTTTTAAAGGATTCTACACACTTAGATTTTTTTGCCGAGATGGGCACCACCGAGCAGCCCGGCATTTTATTTTGCTGGAAATTCAGCAAAAATATGTTTGTTAGCTGAGATCTCGGCAAAATTCCCGTTTGTTAGCTGAATCTCGGCAAGTTTTTCACTGAGATCCAGTAAAATAAAATGCCGAGCTGCTCGGTGGTGCCCATCTCGGCGAAAAAATCTAAGTGTGTAGGGATGACACCAAGATATATCATAGAAGAATACCAAAGTACAGACTACGAAAGTCTCATGTGAAATAGAGTGCTTTGAGGACCGATTCCTTCATCTCCGCTTAAATCTTATAATCCTATATAGTGAAACTTGGCTTAACACATACGAGCGTCGCTTTTGATTATCGCGCAAAATTCAGCTCCGAAACAATTTTGGAAATAATTCCAATATAATTTAAAGTGTAGAGTTCTGAGAGGAATTCTATGATGATTGTATGAGGATTCTAGGTCCAATTCTAATAAGAATTGATTGGGTTAGAAGGAAAGGGGTGTAAGTAACTTTGATCGATTCTCTTCACCGACTTTCTCTTTTTAAAGTCACAGCTTTATAAACAGATTTTGCGCTAATTCTGTCACATAGTTTGATAAAGGAGGTTCTCATCTAGCATCTAGAATGGCGCACGAATCAAGAAATGTGTTTGCAGCTGAATTATTAACGAAAAAGAAAGTCGATGAAGAGAATCGATCAAATTCACTTACTCCCCTTTCCTTCTAACCCCTTTTCAATTCAAAATTAGTTCTTAAATTCCAAGAGAATTCTAAAGAATTCGAAATAAATTCCGAGAATTCCAATTTGAATTTTGAAGGTTTAATCTCAAAGGAATTCTGAGGAGAATTTTGAAAGTTATTCTGTGATGGATTTTTGTTTTGAGAACTCTGAGGAAATACGAATTGAATTTCCAATTAAAAGCAGGGAAGAAGTCCTAGATTAGAATTAGAAATTTATGAAATTTTTGAGGTTAGTTGCATGGAAATTATAACTTACTTAACGATCCTCAAGGGGTGCAAAGGCCCTTTTGTGAAAGATTTCCATCCTGGGCGATTACTAGCTTTGGCCTTGACCTGTGCGCAAGTCAAATTTCGGTCAACGTTCTTAATTTCACTGTTTAGGCTCCGCCGTCACGAGCCTCTGGGTCTGCCTCTGCTGCGATGTCCTGCTGTATTCAAGTCCAGTGCTTGCTTACAGATTTCGTTTCCGCTCCGTCGTAGTGTGTGGCCGACCCACCTCCCCTTCCGTCCACGAATTTCTGTCTCTATCGGCTTCTGATGGCACAAACGATGAAGCTCGGAATTTGAGATCCAATTGTGGGGCCACCAGGCACGAATTATGTACCGCAGGCATCGGTTGATAAACACCTGCAGCTTCTGAGTGTTCTCCGCTGATACACACCATGTTTCACTGGCGTATAACAGCACAGACTTCACGTTCGAGTTAAAAGTTAGGATTTTGGTGCGACGACTGATCTGATTCGTTCTCCATACATTTCGCAAACTGGAAAAAGCAGCCCTCGCCTTCTTAATCCGTGCACCTACGTCGTTCTTGGCGCCGCCGTCTGACGCTATCTGGCTGCCAAGATATTGGAAGCTTTCGACTTTCTTCACTGCCTGCCCAGCTACCGTGAAATTGGAACGGTTTTCCGTGTTGACATCCAACGATTTGGTCTTGTTGACGTTGCTGGTTAGACCTGCTTCAGAGGAGCGTTCCACAAGGTCGTCGAGCTTGCTATGCATGTCAGAGCGCCGTTGTGCTAATAACGCAACATCATCAGCCAAATCGAAGTCGTTGAGATGCTCCATGGTAATAGGCTGCCACAGCAACCCACGGTTTAGTACACGGTCAACGGCTCCAACCATGATCTCGTCGATTACGATAATATACATCCTTGCCTCACACCCGCGATTACCCGAATAGGGTCAGACAAAGCTCCGTTGTGCAAATACTCTGCATGAGAAAGCCTCGTACTGCGCTTCGATGAGATTGACGATCTTATCAGGGACTCCCTTGCGTCTCAGAGATGATTTGGAGCGAGACAATATGGTCCACACAGAATCTTCCAGCACGGAATCCTGCCTGCTGTCGTCGGAGAGTCGCGTCGATCTTCTCCTGTATCCGATTGAGGATAAATTTTTCACAGAACTTTGGGAACAATAAACAGTAACATGATGCCTCGCCAGTTGTCGCATACAGTTGGATCCCCCTTCTTGGGGACTATTACCAAGACGCCCCGCATCCAGTCGGCCGGAAAAGTCGCGGTGTCCCAGATGCAACATTTGTGAGGATAGCATGGAGTCAGCTTTGAGTATCTCTGCTGATATGCGATCGACCACCGGGGCTTTGTTGGACTTCATACTTCGGATGGCTGCTTCTATCTTCTGCAATGATGGAGCTTCAGTGTTGACGCGAGTAACGCGCCTCACCCTTGGCGGGTCATGCCGAGATATTGATGGTTGGTTGACCGTTGAAACTTCGAGAAGTTGTTCAAAGCGCTCAAACCAACGTTTCAACTGGTCAGTGGGGTCGGTGAGCAACTGTCCAGTCGCGTCTTTCACAAGCACGGATGAGCTTGGTAAAGGAGATGCTCTACCCGATTCGTACCTTCCTCAAAATTGACGTTTGTTCGCTTTCTGCTTTCTATATACAAATTTCAAACTGCCGTACTATAACGGAACTATCAACTCTTTACTTTAATCTCCTCAGCTATCGTATAAAATGTCCACTTTAATTCTAATATTTGATGTTAAGCATTTTCATCTACGAAAATAATCTATTTCCAAGAATTTTGTTGATTGTTCTGCAAAGAATTTAAAAAATGCAGTATTATTTTTGTTAAAGCTTATTTGCCTCTAAGTTTAAGAGAAGAGGAATTATTCTAGAAAAGTTTTTGAGATAATACTGAAGAAATTTTTATAAGAGATGAACTAGCCAATGGCTAAAAATCTCTTAAATAAAGATTAAAAAAAATCTGAAGAAATTCTGTGAAAAGTTCTTAGCGAATTATCAAAGTTATCTACCTAGATATATCAAAATTTTAAAGATTTCGAACGCAGAATCAAATACAAGATAATAAAAAAATGGAAATTACTCTTTTAAATTTGTCAAACCTCTTAACAGAATCCCTTTATGAAGAGCTTTGAGTGTGTTGGTTTATTTCGTTTTAATTCCGTTATAATTGCATATCTTTTGACAGATACGCGTATTTCGTCTACTACTTGCAGACTTCATCAGTTCCTAGCGGAGTTGAAAACATGGCACTGATGAATTATAACGGAATTAAAAGGAAATAAACCAACACACTCAAAAGCTCTTCATAAATGGGAATTACTATTTGCTAGTCATCATGTGTAACGTAAGCAAAAGTAAATTATTCAAATCACTACAAATGCTCTTCACAAGAGATTCCGTTGTGAGATTCGATTAAATTAGAAGAATTTATGAAATTTGATTTTAAGTTCCATGACATAAAAAGTTTATTTCAATATCAAACCGTATTTGAATTTCTAAGTTATCACATAAAAGGTTACTTATTCAGTATTTACAAGTCACTATTTGGTCACTATTTCCGTAATTTAAGTCACTAAAGTCACTACTATTATATCGTATTAACACTACCAGCCCTGGTCTTCAGGGATGTTTTATAAAAAAATAGGAAATTTACTCAGGATTATTAGAACATGCAAGGTACATCAGGCAATAGCTAACATCCTCAAGAAATCTCTTTCTTCCAGAATTTCCTCCCAAATTCTCCTTGAAGTTTCTTTCGACTGATCCGTAAGCCCTCTGACTTCCGACTGTCTCCAGAAATTAAATTCAATTAAACTTCTACTATGTATCTTCCAGAAATTGCATTCGTCTTCCTCTGGAACTTTCTCTATAATCCATTTTTCGTAGGTTTTTTTTTTCGGCTTCTATTGAAAGGTTTGTCTGAGCTTCTTTTCCTGGAAATGGCTACTCCTGGAATTTGTTTCAGATTTTTGAATCTTGTCCAGCTTCCTCTGGATGTGTCATCCGATTATTATTTTTCCGAAAATAATAATCAATAATAATAATTGTCACCAGAAATTTCTAAATATTTGTCTTGGAAGCTCCCCGGAAGGTTTTTTTCGATTTCTCGTAGAACTTTCATCAAACTCCCTCCAGAAGAGCTACTTTATTCTTTCTCTGGAAGTTTTATCGACTTTCTTCAGAAGCTAGTTCTATCGTTTTCTCCTGGAAAGCAAATTTTCCGAACAATTTAGTCCAAAATTTTAAATTTCCGCCATCAAAACAGGCGAAAATATAAAATTAATTAAGATAATAAATACCGATAGATACCAATTTCTTTAAACTGTTGCTGGAAAAGAATCTGGCAACGCAGACTACAACGATGATAGAAAACAATAGTAACCGTTAGCAATAGATAACTTTTCACGCAGCATAGACTTCTCTGTTATAAATCTCCGTAGATCTACGCAAAATCTACGGAATTCGGTACAGTTTCTATGGATTTTTTCTTCAGTGTACGTTTCCCTTCAGAAGCGAATTTTACAATCTGATTCTGAAGGGAACGAAGCATAAAGTAAAATACACCTCTGCAACTTGTCAACCGTTTTCTTGCTCACTTATCCGCTTTTTTAGTAAGCAAACATCAGACTGTGCGTGAAACATGGCGGCCTTCGTACTATCCCTTCACTCCGTCGAAAGTTTCCATAATATACAGTCAATCTTTTCTTGAAGAGAAAAATTTTCGACGGTGCCGTATGAAGGCGAATAAAAGTCATGTCGAGACCAGTCTTGTAAGCGGTCACCGTAGGCGACACATTTTCTGTGATAATCGACTGCCTTTGCTTCCGACACTTGCAAAACAAGCTTTCAAATTACAGTACCAAACTAAAATGTCATACGACAAGCTCTGTCATACGACACTGTCGCCGAAGACCATCACAGATGTAAGTATTTTAGTTTTTCTCATAATAAGAGCTGCTGATGTTGTGCTTGTGCAAGCAACTATGTCATAGTTGTAACCTTTTTGATCAGAAATGGTTTAATTTACACCAAATTGAGGATTTAGAACGAAATCACATATGTCATATGATAGTCATTTGATAAATTTCTTTTTGCTCGAATGTTGTTCTACCGTTTGCGTTGTGTAAGAGAGACGACGCTCTCTTCCCCGTCAGTTCGATGATGATCAGGCCTTCAATGTGTTCATCAAAAAGCACGTAATCCATAAGTCGTCGTACTTCTCCGGCTTTATAAAGGTAACTACGGTTAAAGCGTGGTTTTCTTATTAGATTACGACACCACTGTACCACCGCTGCAATTGATCAGATCGCCATAGATGGTCTTGAAATCCCTGTAGTGGATCCTCAAATTGAGCTGGAAACCATTGCCGTGGATAATGAGACAGAATTGCTTCTTGGGTAACAGGAAACGCTCATTTGGAATGAGAACAAATGCCTGGAGATCGCTCCCGCGCAAAACAGGGTTCCTCTGTCTTTAATATATGACGAACACGGCGAAGAGGTAGCTTTTCCTGCCATTTGTTTCGGCGATCTACGGAAATTCAAGCCAGGGGTTCGGGTGACATATTTCATTATGGCATCCAGTGAAACTCGTCGTCAAGACAGGCGTGTGTCCAAACCACATTTGTTGTATACGACAATCAATGAAAGTTCTTCGGCTTAGAGTTTCCGTAGGCTTGCAATGTAATTTTAAGTGCACGGGGACCGCAAACATTAGACGTGGACCTTAAGGACCGCCTAATTCAGGAGAAGCGCATTGAGCGAAATCTTTCCTTCCTCAAATCAATACCGAATTCAGTACAGTATTGGCAACAAAGGAAGAGAAATTTGTTCACCATGATGTGACAATTGGAAAAGCCTACGATGTTCCTCACACTCAGTGAAAATGAGATGAAGTGGCCCCATTTGTTGAATCTCCTACATCGATTGTCAGAAGGACACAATGGCAATGACTTAACAGATCCTATCCAGGAATTGACTGCACTACAAAGAGCAACTCTGATCAATGATGATCCAGTCTCGTGCTGCGTGTACTTCAACAAACTGGTTGACACGATTGAATTTCAGCACCGTGGAAGTCCTCACGCGCACATCTTGCTATGGCTGAACAAGGATCCCCGGGAAGCAATCAGTGAAAGTATGCCAAAAACTACAGGTGCAACAGTATCATGGTGTTCATGCCTGTACTACTATTGGCCCTTTTCAGGGTCACCAAGATTTTCGAAAAGAGTTAAATTTCTGAACATGTCCCAACTAAAATTCATATCAAAAGCTTCTTTTCAGGGCAATCACTAAATAGTATAAACAGAGAGAACCCCGCTCAAATTCCTATTCCTACACAAAACACAAGTGCTGCTGCAGTTGACAAATAACATTTATTATATAAGACCACGTAGTCCGAGTCCACCATTGCGTACAACCCCAGAGGACTGCCCTAGTATTTTTTTCAAAAGTTCTTTCATCGATTTATCATTTAACGTAAAATATCACCTTAGAACTAAAAAAATCACCTACGACTAAAAAAAATCCGTAGAAATCCGTAGATTTGAATAAGTCTACGGAATTGCATAGAAAAAAATCTGGCATCTCTATACTTGATGGCACTAATTCTTAGGCATTCAGAGAAGGAATGCGACCAACCTTTTATTCGCTACTGATTAGCGATTAGCGATACCCACCACTGGCTAGTACCGACTTGTAGGTTTCACATCGAACGCAACTTTTTTTTCCAACTATCCCTGAAAATATGATCGCACTTTTGAACAGTTATTTGACTATAATACACTTATAAAGTGTGAATTAAATTCCCGAGCCAGTCCAAAGTCCGGCTGGTGCAAATGGAAAATACAAACGCAGTGAACGTGCAGAATTTTGATAAGCCACAGCGGGACCTGAACAGCACTAACAAACAACATGTCACACTTCACCGGTTTGTTTACTACATTTGGTGCATCGATATTTTTATACACTTCAACGCACTGCTTGCTGTGTGCAGTCACAAAATGCACTGAAAACAATACATCCCGTAATTCGATATCGAAGAAAAATCTTCGCCCCGTTCTAGAATGCTAATCGGAAGGCTAAAATTAGACGCTGATTCATAAGTATCGGTTGTAGTAGCGAGCACATATGCCTACCTACTTACGTTCTGTGCTATTGAAACTTCCTTATCAACCAGTTTCAACAACCGGTCGTCGTGTCCTCAAATAGGAAGCCCACTTGCGATTAGGCTTCGTGGTTTGACCTCTGTTGTAGCACACTGACTGCTTCGCGCAGTCAACCTCGTCGCTATCAGCTGGCCTGAACCGGGCGGAGAGGATTAGCTATATGTGTCCCTTGAACGAAATAGGTCTCTGCTAATGAAAAGCCATCATTATTATCACCCCATAAGTTGCTTTAGCTTTAGCACAATTCAAACCGGTCGGGTCGGGTGGGTAAAAAAAAAGCCTTCCGAGGGGGTGATGTTTTGATCGTAAAAACGCAATTCACTCTCGACTCGAGCATGTCAATATGGAAGCTTGTTTCAGTACGGTACAATGCGATCGGCACATCGGGATGATGACTATAAATAGCATTGTTCTGGTTGTTGATGGTCTTCCTGCATTAAGAGTATACGAACGGGTTCGAGCGGGCCGGTCGCAGTGAAACGAGAAATATTTTGACTGGCGCTAATCACAACAATACAATATATTTTTAAATGCACACCAATAGTCGGGTTGCCTCTGCCCCCTGTACCGAACTGTACTGCAGCATCTGCGTGCTCTTGCACTCGGAGGCTTACGGCAAACGAATCAACAAATGTTTCATGTAAAGCTGGATTATGCAAGCTCAAATCCGTGTGGTATAAAACAGGATGGACGGTGATCATTCGATGAGACACCTCTCTTTAATCGATCTGCAAATACCCATCCGTGGTGAGGTGTGTTAATATATTTAAAATCTCAAAATAAATATTCACAGTGAAGTTTAGTTTAGGACACGTTTGCAGTCAATATATACGCTCAGGTTGGACACGATAAAATGTGGACGAGTGAAGGAAATGCTGGATGTTATTAGCACAAACTATTAAATAAATTTAGTTGCTATTTGGTTGAATGATTATTTTGAGTTTATTTGCTATTTGACTTTATATCATTCAGTCACCTAATTTCAAACAACTGAGTTACCTAAGTATAGAGCTGAAATTTCTCCAAGGGTATAAGCGGGGGTCATTTAGATAAAATATATTATGAGTGAAAATGATGGATGGATATTTTTTCCTTTTCCGAACAAAGACTGAAGAAAAATTCATATAAATTAGTACTGTAAAACATGATAACTTTGATAGTTTTTTTTTTTTGTAGTATATTAAGAGTATTTTGTTCATCAATTGTAGTTTTGAATTATGTGGAGTTACACCTGCTCCAGCTGCGTATAAAACGCGTCTTTCCCGTCGTCGGGTTTCCCTTTGTGTGGGCAGTGCACGTTGATGATACTGTAGCTGAAGAAAGGGCCCTTGATCCTCAGCACTACAAAGCCTATTCCCTGCACGTTGGTGGTGCCTTTTCCATACACACTTAGAAAAATAGGTGCTCTGAGACTGACATATACGAGCGTTAATTTTGACATAAAATTGAGTCATAATAGACGCGAAATTCAGCCAATCAAACGTACTTTCGAACTTTTCAGTCTCGGAGCACTTAATTTTACATGACATGTTTGTTTACGTCTCATCCTTTATGCCAAAGATGGATTCCGTCACGTAAGTGTGTACCTTTTGTCCCGTGCAGTAAAGTTCCTATAGTGCAACGACTTCGAAGTTGCGTGGTTGAAGTTCATCATAGATTAACACTCCGAATACCGTGGGTAAAAAACTTTACGCCGACTACGAAGCCTCCGAAAAACGTGTAACGGCTAGTTTGCAATGGCATAATTTAGCCATTTCTTAATGAATTTCAAAAATTGTGGTACCATTAGAATTCCTAGGGTTTGTAGATGATTTTGATTGCAAAAATATTGAAAATAGAGTCGTATACTTTTTTAAAAAGCGAAAAGAGTTGTTACACGTTTTTTTGAAAAGTGTGTTTGTAGGGTTTTGCAAGTGGCGCAAGATCTGTAATTTAGATTAATGGGAACAAATGTTCACAATTAGCCAGAAAAAAGTGATGGTTCCTATATATGGATCCTGCAGACAACGGAACGGTCCTCAAAAAATCCGGAACATCCGTAAAAGTGGTCAATCCATGAAACTGATCCTAGAGCTCCGAGGTTTTTTTTTTAAACATTAGGAACTGTGATATAAAAAAAATATTTAGGATCGTGACATAAAAATGTACCTGGATGGCCATGAGACCGTCCTCCAGAAGATCCGGAACATCCGTCAAAGTGGACAATCCATGAAACTGATCCTAGAGCTCCGCATTTTTTTTAACATTAGGATCTGTGATATAAGAATGCATTTGGGACATGGATCCAGATGGCCATCAGACCGTCCGTGGAAGATCCGGAACATCCGTAAAAGTAGTAAATCCACGATCCTGATCCTAAAACTCCTCGTTTTTTTATAAACATTAGGAACTGTGTTTAATATCACAGTTCCTAATATTTTTGGAAAAAAAACTGTGGAGCTCTAGGATCAGTTTCATTGATTGACTTCTTTTAAGGATGTTTTGGGCTTACCAGAGGATGGTCCCATGGCCATTTGGGTCCATGTTTATGTCATGACCCCAAATTCTTTCTTATATCGCAGTTCCACATGCTTTCGAAAAAACCGTAGAACTCTAGGATCAGTTTCATTGATTGACAATTTTTTAAGATGTTCTAGATCTTGCGGAGGACGGTCCCATGACCTTCTAGGTACATGTTTATGTCACGACCGCATATTAGTTTATATATGACAGTTCCAAGTGTTTTCGAAAAAACCGTGGAGCTCTAGGATTAGTTCCATACATTGACCACTTTTCCGGATTTTTCGGATCTTCCGGAGGACGGTCTGATGGTCATCGGGGTTCATGTTTATGTCACGATCCTAAATTCATTCTAATATCACAGTTCCTAACGTTTTCAAGAAAACCACGGAGCTCTACGACCAGTTTCGTGAATTTTTCACTTTTACGGATGTTTCGGATCTTCCGGAGGACGGTCTCATGGCCATCAAGGTCCATGTTTATGTCACGATCCCAAATTCATTCTATCATCTCAGTTCTTAGTGTTTTTCAAAAACTGCGGAGCTCTAGGATCAGTTTCATGGATTGACCACTTTTACGGATGTTCCGGATCTTCCGGAGGACGGTTCCATGGACATCCAGGTTCATGTTTATGTCACAACCCCAAATTGCTTCTATCATCACAGTTTCTAATGTTTAAAAAAAAGCGGAGCTCTAGGATCAGGATCGTGGATTTACTACTTTTACGGATGTTCCGGATCTTCCGCTGAACGGTCCGATGGCCATCTGGATCCATGTCCCAAATGCATTCTTATATCACAGATCCTAATGTTACAAAAAATGCGGAGCTCTTGGATCAGTTTCATGGATTGTCCACTTTGACGGATCTTCCGGAGGACGGTCTCATGGCCATCCAGGTACATTTTTATGTCACGACCCCAAATATTTTTTTATATCACAGTTCCTAATGTTTTCAAACAAAAACCGCAGAGCTCTAGGATTAGGTTCATTTGACCACTTTTACGGATGTTCCGGATTTTTTGAGGACCGCTCCGTTGTCTCCAGGATCCATATATAGGAACCATGACTGTTTTCTGGCTAATTGTGAACATTTGTGCCCATTAATCTAAATTACAGATCTTGCGCCACTTGCAAAACCCTACAAACACACTTTTCAAAAAAACGTGTAACAACTCTTTTCGCTTTTTAAAAAAGTAAACGACTCTATTTCAATCTTTTTGCAATCAAAATCATCTAGAAACCCTAGGAATTCTAGAGGTACCATAATTTTTGAAATTCATTAAGAAATGGCTAAGTTATGCCATTGCAAACTTGCCGTTACACGTTTTTCGGAGGCATCGTATTCGGAGTGTTAACAGCCCGGGAAGCCGAACGATTTGCAGTTCCATGTTCCGAGATTCCAATCGTAGTCCTTATTTCGTCGCGTAGGCCTGTGCCGATTGTTCCGATCCGTATTTTTGGTTATTTCTATATGGGGGTACATTTTGTGAAATCCAAAAACCGAACATGTAACGAAATTATGAAAGATTTTGAACTTTAATAACTCAGCTGCCCCTGGACCAATTTCAATAATTTTATCACCAATCGATCAAAAATATTGCAATGCTTTCGACTGTCGATTTTCAACAAAAAACTATAGAAAAGTAGTAAATGTCAAGTATTGTCTAAAAGCGTCGAAACAACTAACAAATCCACCAATTACGTACATGTATATGCTGCTTCCCCAACACAGTCATCAGAGAATCGTTTCTAGACGAAACATATCGATGTAGCATTGCAGCTTCCCCAACACTGTCATCAGAGAGTCGTTAGTAGACGAAACAAGTCGCCTCCGATCTTCGGGCGTGTGCGAATAGGGAGGATGCAATTGCGTAACATTTTGCACACTCATCGCCATATTCAGATCCACACGCCCCCAACGACCACACAAAATGCTCTCCAGAGTTGTAATCTTGTAACCAAACTTGGAAGCAGGGGTGCAAGTGATTTCGATCGATTCTCTTCATCGACTTTCTGTTTCGTTAATAACTCGACGGCAAATACATTTATTGATACGTTTATTGTTCTGAATGATAGAAGAGCATAGCAGAAATAGTGCGGAATAGGTTATCAAAAGAGGAAATCGATGAAGGGAATTGACTTTCACCCTCTGCTTCTTACACTTGCTGGTTGCAATTGCTGTTCGACATTTTCGAAAGACCACCAACAAACATGAAATTACACTATTTTCTAGGGATGTCTAAAAGTCGACTAATCGCAAAGATTTTTCCAGCTATTCGATTAAATATTTATCGAATTTTCAATTATTCGAGCGCGTAACCGACAATCCCTTCTTATTTCTACTCGTTTGATTTAGCGCAGTAGAGAAAAAAAAATGCAAGTACTAATTTATCTGAACAGGCATAGAGAATAACCATGACGGGAAACAGGATCGTAAATTCGCCGAAAAAAGTGTTAAGCGTCTTTCTGCTAAAGGCTAAGATTAAACAAACTTGTTGAGAGAAGGAGTTTAAAGAGAAAAACTAAAAAGTAGGGGGCTTTGGGTGGACACGGATATTCTACGGCATTCCAACCTGTCGCAGAGACCAGTTCAACCCACGGGCCGAGACTCTTGCGAGTGCCCAATCGTTGAAACGAAGAATATGAGATTGTCCGGTCCGATTTGCTGATCCAGCTGCCTACACGTCATCATCATCTTCCAAAGGCTTTAGCCTGTACTACCATCGGTCCATTTCAGGGCCACCAAGATTTTCCAAAAGAGTTAAATTTCTGAACATGTCCCAGCTAAAATTCATATCAAAAGGTTCTTGTCAGGGCAATCATAGTCATACTACAGAGAGAACCCCGCTCAAATTCCTATTCCTACACAAAACCCAAGCTCCTGCTGTAGTTAAGAAATAACATTTATTATAAAATACCACGTAGTCCTACTTCACCCTTGCGTACAACCCCTTAGGACTGTCCCTTGTAGTTTTGACTAAAGAGCCTGAATTTATAAAAAAAACAACATGTCAAAATTGGAACAATCGATTGTCTGTCAAAGTCATAGGAAAAGTCATTCCAATCGAGCAGAAGACCTGTCAAATGGATAAGATGTCGCCTCTTTATAAATTCAGGCTCTTTAGTTTTGCTTTAGTTTTGACGTAGGACTACGTCTGTGATTTCTATATGGGGCTACACTTTGTGAAAATCGAAAAACATGTAACAAAATTATGAAAGATTTTGAACATTAATAACTCAGCTGCCCTAGGACCTCTTTCAATACTTTTATCGCCAATCGATCAGACATATTTCTACGCATCAATAGCGATGCTTTCGACTGATGATTTACAACAAGAAACTAATGAAAAGATGGTAATGTCAAGCATCGTCCAATGTACAAATAAAAAGAGATAATTATCCCAGAAATAAACGTTCTTCTCAAAATCGGAGGTGAACCAGCCTACGGCTGAAAATCTCCTAAATAAAGAGAAAAAAACGTTCTTCTCAAACCCAGTCGTCATAATCGAGTACCACTTGGTTGCACATAATTCTGCTTTAAGGTTCAATTTACTTTGATGCTTTTTTCCCTCCCCTTGGCTAGTTTTTTAACCTGGACGTTGGTGGGCGGGCCTAATCTTATGCTTCATAGTGGAGCGTTGGAGACGGTTGGTTTAGGTCCGGCATCGTTGGCTCATGCCGTGACAGAATAGCGTCATGAGCATGCGATGAGGATTACTGAGGTTCCCCTCTCTGATGAACCATTGCATAAGAGAACCAAAGTTCTAGCCTGAAGTGATAGTATCACACTTGTTACTCCTTTATTTGAAAGCCGCGTTGTAGTACGCTTACGTATAGAGCATTTCTAGCTCAAATCGTTAAAAAAAATGTCAATTTTGTCTCGACCCCTTCTGATTTGAATGAAACATTGCTCACGTGTTCGCTGCTACTAATGGTTGCATTTTTCATTTAAATATGATTTTTTCCTCCAGAGTAACTTTTGAAAAGGGCGTATAAAAAATTGATTATTTTTTTTTCAAAAAATCATAACTTGAAAACTATTGATCTGATCAAAACGGCATATGAGAAGAAGTTTTAGGTAGTTAAATTATCTTTGCTGAAAAAAATACACTGAAAGAAAAAACTTCGTAAATTAGTGTTTAAAAAACGTAAACGATGATTATCTCAAAACACCCCCCCTTCGATCTTTATAATTTTTTTTTTCAAGAAAATTGATGAAATACCCTTAAATTTCGTGAAAAGTGTATGCTGGTAACTTCCTTAAAAATAAATCTAAAATTTTTTAAATTTTTGTTGATTTTTACAAGTTGATGAAAATGCATATTTTTTTGAAAAATAACAATTTATTTGGATTCTACGCATAATTTTCGATAACTTTGCATATATAAACTTTTTTCCTAAGTCCAGCCGTTCTCAAGTTAATGCAAATTAAAAAAATATAATTATAACAATTTTCAACATTTTAGGCCATTTTCAAATGTTCGTCGAGATGTCCAGCAACGAGATTTTATTTCATGATTGTATATTAAAAAACAAACAATTCATTCTCAGATATGGTAGCTGTCAGACTTACCCGTTTCTATCTAGAGGCAGCGGAAGAGAAGCACGTTGATGTGGTCAAATGAAAGATTTGTTGAGATAAGAAACAGTATATATTTATTATTTTATTTTACAACTCATATTATTTGAATACATTGAATAATTTGGGTGTATCGTTTGAATTAGAGAATATTTTTACTGCAATTTGGTTGTTTGAAACTGGAATATAGCAATGATATTTTCGAGCTCCAGGAATTGGTTTCACTTTCTTAAAAATTGGATCAAATTCCGTGTCAGCCTTTTTGTATTCTTCCGTAGAAACATAACAAAATGACATTTTTGTTTGAAGATCTTCTTTACGACTATTTGCCCAGTCGTACAGTTGTTTAGGGTTCGTTTATAGGGTGCTCGTGTTGCTTAGCTAAACTTGCTCTGGTTGCCATTCTCTTAAGGGTACCGCCAATCACATCACAATGACCTTTGCCGTGTGAAGTTGCAAAAAAATGCCATTCAATTTCTACATTATGCTTATCTTTAAATCCACAAAGGCTAGCACATTTTTTTATAGGTAGAGGTTTACAACACTTGAAATTGTTATCCATCGTAAAAAACTACTTGCTTTTTAACTTGAAA